>NC_134849.1:56749121-58122399 GCF_965363235.1 Mytilus galloprovincialis
ACGTGTTTAACCAACCAACCAACCAACCAACTAATCAATCAATCAATCAACCAATCAATCAATCATGATCATGATCAATCAATCATGTTTCCGTCTCATGTGTTTAATATAGGGTCCAAGATCTTCTTTGTTTCTTTTTCCGTGTTTCAATTGACCCTATCCAACGTGTTTAACCAACCAACCAACCAACCAACCAACCAACTAACCAACTTATCAATCAATCAATCAATCAATCAATCAATCTGTATGACTGTTTAATCATGACAGTTTATTGAAGGAACAAACTCTCAATTATTCAAGAAAAATTGAAATTTAATATTGTTCTTACGTCACTTCTGAAAAAAAATCCACATGTTCTCTGAAACTACAAGTACAATCGACCTCAAAATTTGCAGTCAGCAGGGCATACATGTACTAAACGTTTATAAAAAAACTTGGTGCAGATATCTCTCAAAGCTTTTCCTAGAGAAAAGAAATGGCAATGCCGTAAAAATAGCTTGCTAGGTCCGTAAATCTCAGTTAAAACCTACAATAAAATGTCCGCTCCGAGTTTGAAATACTAATCTGTATTACAAACAGGTGCTGAAAAATGTACATTATCAGAAAATAATCAATAAATGTGTTTTAAAGTTACACCGGATCAATTAAATCCAAAACATGCACTACTTGTGAACTGTCATCAAAATGTCAATTTCCTACAATGACAAAAGAAATTACATTGTGTACATTCCATCTCTATAGATGTTGTCTGTTTAACGTCCCCACCTAAAAAGAAATAAAAAGACTATCTTTTCGTTATTATAAACCCGTGTCACGTGATGTGGCGCGCGCGCTGTACCTAAAATAAAAGAAAAACTTTCCAAACTAAACAAGAAACTTCTCCGGTAACAATAATATAGACCCCATACAGAAACAAACAAACAAACAAACAAACAAACACCCCCCAATTCAATTAATTTTACAGGGGGAAAGACCCCCTACAATTGCTTTTTTAAAGCAATTGATTTATATTTATATTTATTTTCATTTAATAGTTATAGTGTCTGTCGGTTGGTCAATAACAGTATAAGCTTAGTTTTGTACAACATAAACAGCTAGAAGCTCTAAAGAGCCTGTGTCTCTCACCTGTATTGACTGATGCTTTGGAAATCATGTAAAATAAGGTTAAAATCATAGTTTATAGTATTAGATATAATAATATCTAAGATAATAGCTAAAAACTGCAAAATTTCGGTACAAGTAATAGCTTTTCTCAAAAAGCTTGTCCCTTTTTCTCGCTTATTACGCTGTAAAATGATTTTTAATTTTGTACACTCATAGGACAAAAGTGAGTTCTCATTCCAAAACTGTTCTACCATTTTACTAAAATCGATATGTACAAAAATATATTACTAATTCTAATATGACGTGTTTCTTTCACTTTGTATACAAAAAATCTATACTTATGATATACATAATAATGGCTGTAACAATATACTTCCCATGTAAATCCACATTAATTGGGACATATTTGCAAACCCTTTGCCGATTTAATTGTTTTAAAAATTGAAATTAAATAAAGATATAATAACTTTTATTATTGCACCCCAACAGGTGACGTATTGTTATTCAACGTTTCTTTTTATTTTTTTATGTCACCTTGACGGAAAAACATTGTTATTGTACGATTCTTTTTTTAATTTTTATTATTGAACACGTTTTTGTCCAGACTATTTCTCGGAATTGTATGGACCAATTATGATGGAAATTTACTATAATGTTAACCCTCTTGATGCCAGATTTAAAAAAAAAGTTTAATTGAGATATAATATAAATGATTAAAGACCGTGCACTCTTAATCTAGATGTTTGAAGCAAGCATAGGTCATCATATATACGTCTTAAAATTTCAAAGTGTCGGCATTTCACAAAAATTAACGCAATTGAGCTAATTTTTGATGCATCTGAAAGATAATGTAAAAGCCTTTAAGGATAATACCATAATTCAATGAACAAATAAGTTTTTTTCATAGAAAAATATATCATTAAAGTTTATGTATGCAGGGAAATGCATACTTAAACCCCGTGCCTACTTTGGTGAAATGCTGACTTATACGTAATTAAGAAATGTATCGGTTGTTCTAAAAATAGAATAATCTAAAAATATGCAATTCTACTTTCTACTTACAATATAGTATCTGTGTAAGACGATGATAATCCAACATCTTTTCGCCCTAGGGACCAAACTGAGCATATTATTGGTCTATACAAGGTGTCATTTTCATCGTAAAGGCCTTGGCTAACTTTATGGGTAGTTGCCTTTATGTTGGTCTTCTAGGCTTTTATGATGGTTTATCGTGTTTTCCGCTTAATAAAGCACGTATTTATATTGAAAAACACATGTTAAAGTTAGCAAAGGCCTTTACGATGGAAATGACACCTTGTAAAGACCAATAATATAGTCAGTTTGGTCCCTAGGGTAAAAGATCCGGGGTTGGTATGGTCAATACTGGAGTCTGGATTTTAAAATTGGGGATACGGGTCGATTAAACATTTGGTTGGCCTATGTTCCCATATTTTAGTATAAATACAGATTCAGGCATGTAGTAGACACCCTAAGCATTAGTTTGAGCTAGAATATACTCCAATGGCATGCCTGGGCGGCGCTGAGGGAAGATTTTCACTCTTATGGGTAGTTGCCTTTATTTTGGTTTTCTAGACCTTTATGATGGTTTACCGTGTTTTCCGCTTAATGAAGCACCTATTTATATTGAAAAAAAAACATGTGAAAGTTAGCCAAGGCCTTTGCGATGAAAATGACACCTTGAATAGACCAATAATATGTTCTGTTTGGTCCCTAGGGTGAAAAGATCCGGGGTTGGTACGGTCAATATTGGCGTCTGGCTATCAAAATTGGGGGTAAGGGTCGATTAAATATTTTTTTAGCTTACGGTCACATATTTGAGTATAGGTAAAGATTCAACCATGTAGTAGACACCCTAAGCTTTAGTCTGAACTATACTATTCCCCTATGCCTTACCTAAGCGGTGCTGGAGGGACATTTTAACTCTTGTCGGTAGTTGCCTTTATGTTGGTTTTCTAAGCTTTTATGATGGTTTAATGTGTTTTCGGCTAAATGAAGCACCTATTTATTTTGAAAACACATGTTATAGATAGTCAAGGCCTTTACGATGAAAATGACACCTTGTATAGACCAATAATATGCTCAATTTAGTCCCTAGGGTGAAATATTCCTGGGTTGGTATGATCAATATTGGCGTCAAGCTATCCAAATTGGGGGTAAAGGTCGAATAAATATGTTGTTGGCCTACGTCCACATATTCTAGTATAAATAGAGATTTAGGCATGTAGTAGCCACCCTTAGCATTAATTTGAGCTATAATATACCCCAATGGCATGCCTGGGCGGTGCTGGGGGAAGATTTTCACTCTTATGGGTAGTTGCCTTTACGTTGGTCTTCTAGGCTTTTATGATGGTTTATCGTGTTTTCCGCTTAATGAAGCACGTATTAATATTGAAAAACACATGTTAAATTTAGCCAAGGCCTTTACGATGGAAATGACACCTTGTATAGACCAATAATATGCTCACTTTGGTCCCTAGGGTGAAAAGATCCGGGGTTGGTATGGTCAATATTGGCGTCTGGATTTTAAAATTGGGGGTAAGGGTCGATTAAACATTTTGTTGGCCTATGTCCACATTTTTTAGTATAAAGAAAGATTCAGGCATGTAGTAGACACCCTGAACATTAGTTTGAACTAGAATATACCCCAATGGCACACCTGGGCGGTGCTGGAGGAAAATTTTAACTCTTATGGGTGGTTGCCTCTATGTTGGTTTTCTAGGATTTTATGATGGTTTATCGGGTTTTCCGCTTAATGAAGCACCTATTTATATTGAAAAAAACATGATGAAGCTAGCCAAGGCCTTTACGATGAAAATGACACCTTGAATAGACCAATAATATGCTCAGTTTGGTCCCTAGGGTGAAAAGTTCCGGGGTTGGTACGGTCAATATTGGCGTCTGGCTATCAAAATTTGGCGTAAGGGTCGATTAAATATTTTTTTGGCTTACGGTCACATATTTGAGTATAGGTAAAGATTCGAGTATGTAGTAGACACCCTAAGCTTTAGTCTGAGCTATACTATACCCCTATGCCTTGCCTAAGCGGTGCTGGGGGGAGATTTTAACTCTTGTGGGTAGTTGCCTTTATGTTGTTTTTTAGGCTTTTATGATGGTTCAATGTGTTTTTGGCTAAACGAAGCACCTATTTATGTTGGAAACACATGTTATAATTAGCAAAGGCTTTAACGATAAAAATGACACCTTGTATAGACCAATAATATGCTCAGTTTAGTCCCTAGGGTGAAAAAATCCTTGGTTGGTATGGTCAATATTGGCGTCTGGATATTAAAATTGAGGGTAGGGGCCGATTAAATATTTTTTTGGCCTATGTCCACATATTTCAGTATAAATACAGATTCGGGCAAGTAGTAGACACCCTAAGCATTAGTTTGAGCTAAAATATTCCCAAATGGCATGCCTGGGAGGTGCTAAGGGAAGGTTTACACTCTATGTGTAGTTGCCTTTTTGTTGGTTTTTCCAGGCTTTTATGATGGTTTCATGTGTATTCCGGTGAAGGAAGCACCTATTTCTGTTGGAAACACATCTTAAAGTTAGTCAAGGCATTGACGATGAAAATGACACCTAGAATAGACCAATAATATGTTCAGTTTGGTCCCTAGGGCGAAAAGATATGGGGTTGGTATGGTCAATACTGGCGTCTGGATATTAAAATTGGGGGTAGGGGTCCATTAAATATTTTGTTGGCCTATGTTCCGATATTTTAGTATAAATACAGATTCAGGCATGTAGTAGACACCCTAAGCATTAGTTTGAGCTAGAATATAACCCTATGGCAAGCCTGGGCGGCGCTGGGGGGAGATTTTCACTCTGATGGATAGTTGCCTTTATGTTGGTTTTCTAGACTTTTATGATGCTTTATCGTGATTTCCGCTTAATGAAACACCTATTTATGTTGGAAAACACATGTGAAAGTTAGCCAAGGCCTTTACGATGGAAATGACACTTTGAAACGACCAATAATATGCTCAATTTGGTCCCTAGGGTGAAACGATCCGCGGTAAGCATGGTCAATATTGGCGTCTTAATATTAAAATTGGTTGGTAGGGTTCGATTAAATATTTTTGTTGGCTTACATTGACATATTTTCTTATAAGTAAAGGTTCAGGAATTTAGTAAACACTCTTAGCATTCGTTTGAGCTATAATATACCCCAATGGCATGCCTGTGCTGTGCTGGGGGAGATTTTTACTCTGATGGGTAGTTGCCTTTATGTTGTTTTTCTTGGCTTTTATGATGATTTATCGTGTTTTTCGCTTAATGAAGCACCTATTTAGGTTGGAAAACACATCTTAAAGTTAGCCAAGAACTTTTTGATGAAAATGACACCTTGTATAAACCAATAATATGATCAGTTTGGTCCCTAGGGTTAAAAGATCCGGGTTAGTATGGTCAATAATGGCGTCTGGCCTTCCAAATAAGGGCAAGGGTCGATTAAACATTTTGTTGGCCTCCGTCCACATATTTTAGTGTAAATAAAGATTCTGGCATGTAGAAGACTCCCTTAGCATTAGTTTGAGCTATAATATATACCCAACAGCATGCCTGGGCGGTGCTTGTGGAAGATTTTCACTCTTATGGGTAGTTGCCTTTATGTTGGTTTTCTAAGCTTTTATGATGGTTTATCGTGTTTTCCGCTTAATGAAGCACCTACTTATATTGAAAAACACATGTTAAAGTTAGCAAAGGCTTTTAAAATGAAAATGACACCTTGAATAGATAAAAAATATGCTCAGTTTGGTCCCTAGGGTGAAAAGATCCCGGGTAAATATTGCCAATAATGGCGTCAGGCTGTCCAAATTGGGGGTAAGGGTCGATTAAACATTGTGTTGGCCTCTGTCCACATATCTTAGTATAAATACAGATTCTGGCATGTAGTAGACACCCTAAGCATTAGTTTGAGCTAGAATATACTCCAATGGAATGCCTGGGCGGTGCTGGGGGAAGATTTTCACTCTTATGGGTAGTTGCCTTTATTTTGGTTTTCTAGGCTTTTATGATGCTTTATCGTGATTTCCGCTTAATTAAACACCGATTTATATTGAAAAACACATGTTAAGGTTAGCCAAGGCCTTTGCAATGAAAACAACACCTTGTATAGACCAATAATATGCTCAGTTTGGTCCCTAGGGTGAAACGATCCGCGGTAAGTATGGTCAATATTGGCGTCTTAATATTAAAATTGGTTGGTAGGGTTCGATTAAATATTTTTGTTGGCTTACATTGACATACACTACAAACTGCTCAGAGTCTGAATTGACCAGTTTTTGTGCTCGACCAGTAAAATCGAGAACACATTTTACTTGACTAGTCTCGACATTGTCTCGACTGTACTTAACTGTACTTAAGTGTACTCGACTAGGTCTCGACTTTACTTAATTAGTCTGATTCAGTACTTGATGATCTTTGTGTAGTCTGAAATGGTCTTGACCAAGGCTCGACCTGTCTCGACCTGTCTCGACTAGTCTCGACCTGTCTCGACTAGTCTTGACCTTCAAATTTAGTTTTGACTGGTGAAAATCAGCCCATCTAACTAAATTAAATATTGATCTTACAAAATTCAAGCTTATTAGGTAGTTTGATTTATTGCTGTCAAATGAAAGAATTTAATTTTACAATAGGTAAAAATAAAAATTATTATATAAATTCAGATAGGCATCTTTATTTTTTTTTTTAGCTTTTTCAAATCATCTTGGATTTTCATCAAACTATGCAGCTATTTCAGAGATATATTAAGCTTACTGAATCCCATGTCATTTACTTTTTTTGTTGTATTGCTGTAAAATTTAAGAATTAAAATAATCTTGGTAAAAAAAGCTAGGATTTGCAATTCGGACAAAATAGAGATCATGGAGATAGTACACTTTAATTTTTTTAATAACTTTTTTCAAATCAACTTGGATTTTCATCAAACTATGTAGCTATCTTAGATATATATTAAGCTTACTAAATCCCTGGTCATTTTTTTTTTTTTTTTTTGTATTGCTGTCAAAATCAAGAATTAAATTAATCTAGGTAAAAAAAAAAAAAAAATTCAGTTCGGACAAAATAGAGATAGTACACTTTAATTTTTTTAATAACTTTTTCAAATCAACTTGGATTTCCATCAAACTATGTAGCTATCTTACATATATATTAAGCTTACTGAATCCCAGGTCATTTTATTTTTTGTTGTATCGCTGTCAAATTCAAGAATTAAATTAATCTAGGTAAAAATAGCTAGAATTTGCAGTTCGGATGAAATAGAGATCGTACACTTTAATTTTTTTAATAACTTTTTCAAATCAACTTGGATGTTCATCAAACTATACAGCTGTCTTACATATATATTAAGCTTACTGAATCCTGTATCAATTAGTTATTTGTTGTAATGCTGTAAAATTTAACAATTAAAGTTATCTTGGTAAAAAAAAAGCTAGGATTTGCAATTCGGTCAAAATAGAGATAGTACACTTTAATTTTTTTAATAACTTTTTCAAATCAACTTGGATTTTCATCAAATTATGTAACTATATTAGATATATATTAAGCTTACTAAATCCCTGGTCATTTTTTTTTTTTGTATTGCTGTCAAAATCAAGAATTAAATTAATCTAGGTAAAAAAAAATAGAATTTGCGGTTCGGATAAAATAGAGATAATACACTTTAATTTTTTTAATAACTTTTTCAAATCAACTTGGATTTTCATCAAACCATGTAGCTAATTTAGATATATATTAAGCTTACTGATTCCCAGGTCATTTTATTTTTTGTTGTATTGCTGTCAAATTCAAGAATTAAAGTTATCTTGGTAAAAAAAAAGCTAGGATTTGCAATTCGGTCAAAATAGAGATAGTACACTTTAATTTTTTTAATAACTTTTTCAAATCAACTTGGATTTTCATCAAATTATGTAGCTATCTTAGATATATATTAAGCTTACTAAATCCCTGGTCATTTTTTTTTTGTATTGCTGTCAAAATCAAGAATTATATTAATCTAGGTAAAAAAAAATAGAATTTGCAGTTCGGACAAAATAGAGATAATACACTTTAATTTTTTTAATAACTTTTTCAAATCAACTTGGATTTTTATCAAACTATGTAGCTATCTTAGATATATATTAAGCTTACTAAATCCCTGGTCATTTTTTTTTTTTTTTTGTATTGCTGTCAAAATCAAGAATTAAATTAATCTAGGTAAAAAAAAATAGAATTTTCAGTTCGGACAAAATAGAGATAGTACACTTTAATTTTTTTAATAACTTTTTCAAATCAACTTGGATTTCCATCAAACTATGTAGCTATCTTACATATATATTAAGCTTACTGAATCCCAGGTCATTTTATTTTTTGTTGTATTGCTGTCAAATTCAAGAATTAAATTAATCTAGGTAAAAATAGCTAGAATTTGCAGTTCGGATGAAATAGAGATCGTACACTTTAATTTTTTTAATAACTTTTTCAAATCAACTTGGATGTTCATCAAACTATACAGCTGTCTTACATATATATTAAGCTTACTGAATCCTGTATCAATTAGTTATTTGTTGTATTGCTGTAAAATTTAACAATTAAAGTTATCTTGGTAAAAAAAAGCTAGGATTTGCAATTTGGTCAAAATAGAGATAGTACACTTTAATTTTTTTAATAACTTTTTCAAATCAACTTGGATTTTCATCAAATTATGTAACTATCTTAGATATATATTAAGCTTACTAAATCCCTGGTCATTTTTTTTTTTTGTATTGCTGTCAAAATCAAGAATTAAATTAATCTAGGTAAAAAAAAATAGAATTTGCAGTTCGGACAAAATAGAGATAATACACTTTAATTTTTTTAATAACTTTTTCAAATCAACTTGGATTTTCATCAAACCATGTAGCTAATTTAGATATATATTAAGCTTACTGATTTCCAGGTCATTTTATTTTTTGTTGTATTGCTGTCAAATTCAAGAATTAAAGTTATCTTGGTAAAAAAAAAGCTAGGATTTGCAATTCGGTCAAAATAGAGATAGTACACTTTAATTTTTTTAATAACTTTTTCAAATCAACTTGGATTTTCATCAAATTATGTAGCTATCTTAGATATATATTAAGCTTACTAAATCCCTGGTCATTTTGTTTTTGTCTTGCTGTCAAAATCAAGAATTATATTAATCTAGGTAAAAAAAAATAGAATTTGCAGTTCGGACAAAATAGAGATAATACACTTTAATTTTTTTAATAACTTTTTCAAATCAACTTGGATGTTCATCAAACTATGCAGCTATCTTACATATATATTAAGCTTACTGAATCCTGTATCAATTAGTTATTGGTTGTATTGCTGTAAAATTTAAGAATTAAAGTTATCTTGGTAAAAAAAAAGCTAGGATTTGCAATTCGGACAAAATAGAGATAGTACACTTTAATTTTTTTAATAACTTTTTCAAATCAACTTGGATTTTCATCAAACTCTACAACTATCTTTGCAATATATTGATCTTACTGAATCATAGGTTGTTATTCAGTTTTGTGTATTTCTGTCTAATTTAATTAATCTAGGTAAAAAAGCTGCGATATTAGAAATACATCTTTCCTCATTATTTGGGAAAAAGTATATATAATTATTTAATAATTTATTCCTGTTAATATATATTATATAAATATATCAAATAGTGATGAAACATTAAAGAAATTATTAAAATAGTTTTTCTGATTTGTGGTGATTTAAAAAGCAATACCTTTTGCTTGGGGCAAACTTATTAAAAAGATCACATCTACCAGTGTTTTAAATTCTAAATAACATTAATCAAAGTTGCAACATCCTGTTAAATCTAAATCGCAAGGCTTTTTTAATTTACTAGATAAGTAATACACGAGTTTAAGAAAAGAAGGGCTTTCTTTTTACCTGTAAAACTCACATGTACTGATGTAATTAAACCATGTATAGTGCCATGTCATTAAATTTGACCAAAATAATATTTTAAGATTTGATTTAAATAAAGTTTTACTGTAACTTTGAAACACATTTCTTTTTTTAAAAGGTTATCAAGGATTGTTATGAAAGTTCATGATATTAAATTTTTGTTTTAACAAAAAAAAGGTGTTTATTTGGTTTAAGCTGATATGAAAAAAATTATGAAGTCTTAAAAAAGACACTTTTTTGTTGTTGTTAAAACAAAAATTTAATATCATTTAATATATCAGGAAAGATATATTTCTAATACCGTAGCTTTTTGACCTAGATCAATTAAATTCTTAAATTTGACAGAAGTACACAAAACTAAATAAAAACCTATGAATCAGTAAGATCAATATATGGCAAAGATAGTTGTAGAGTTTGATGAACATCCAAGTTGAATTGAAAAAGTTGTGAAAAAAAATTAAAGTGTTCTATTTTTTTTACCTGGATTACTTTAATTTTTAAATTTTATAGCAATACAACAAAAAACTAAATTACATGGGATTCAGTAAGCTTGATATATATCTGAAATAGCTGCATAGTTTGATGAAAATCCAAGTTGATTTGAAAAAGTTATAAAAAAAATTAAAGATGCCTATCTGAATTTATATAATAATTTTTATTTTTACCTATTGTAAAATTAAATTCTTTCATTTGACAGCAATAAATCAAACTACCTTATAAGCTTGAATTTTGTAAGATCAATATTTAATTTAGTTAGATGGGCTGATTTACACCAGTCAAAACTAAATTTGAAGGTCAAGACTTGTCGAGACAGGTCGAGACAGGTTGAGCCTTGGTCAAGACCATTTCAGACTACACAAAGATCATCAAGTACTGAATCAGACTAATTAAGTAAAGTCGAGACCTAGTCGAGTACACTTAAGTACAGTTAAGTACAGTCGAGACGATGTCGAGACTAGTCAAGTAAAATGTGTTCTCGATTTTACTGGTAGAGCACAAAAACTGGTCAATTCAGACTCTGAGCAGTTTGTAGTGATATTTTATTATAAGTAAAGGTTCAGGCATGTAGTAGACACTCTTAACATTCGTTTGAGCTATAATATATCCCAATGGCATGCCTGTGTGGTGCCTGGGGGAGAGATTTTTACTCTGATGGGTAGTTGCCTTTATGTTGGTTTTCTTGGTTTTTATGATGATTTATCGTGTTTTTTGCTTAACGAAGCACCTATTTATGTTGGGAAACACATCTTAAAGTTAGCCAAGGCCTTTATGATGAAAATGACACCTTGTATAAACCAATAATATGATCAGTTTGGTCCCTAGGGTGAAAAGTTCCGGGGTTGATATGGTCAATATTGGCGTCTGGCTATCCAAATTGGGGGTAAGGGGTCGATTAAATATTTGTTTGGCCTATGTTCCGATATTTTAGTATAAAGAAAGATTCAGGCATGAAATAGACACCCTAAGCATTAGTTTGAGCTAGAATATAACCCTATGGCATGCCTGGGCGGCGCCGGGGAAGATTTTCACTCTTATGGATAGTTGCCTTTAGGTTGGTTTTTTTACTTTTATGATGCTTTATCGTGATTTCCGCTTAATGAAGCACCTATTTATATTGAAATACACATGTTAAAGTTAGCCAAGGCCTTCGCAATGAAAACAACACCTTGTATAGACCAATAATATCCTCAGTTTGGTCCCTAGGGTGAAACGATCCGGGATTGATATAGTCAATATTGGCGTCTGGCTATCCACATTTGGGGTAGGGGTCGATTAAATAATTTTTTGGCTTACGTTCACATATTTTGTTATAAGTAAAGATTCGAGCATGTAGTAGACACCCTTAACATTAGTTTGAGCTATAATATACTCAAATGGCATGCCTGGGCGGTGCTGGGGGGAGATTTTCACTCTTATGGGTAGTTGCCTTTCTCTTGGTTTTCTAGGCTTTTACAATGGTTTATCGTCTTTTTGGCTTAATGAAGCACCTATTTAAATTTAAAAAAAACACACGTCAAAGTTACCCAGGACCTTAACGATGACAATGACACCTTGTATATACCAATGATATGCTCAGTTTGGTTCCTAGGGTGAAAAGATCCAGGGTCAATATTGTCAATAATGGCATCAGGCTGTCCAAATTGGGGGTAAGGGTCGATTTAACATTTTGTTAGCCTACGGCCACATATCTTAGTATATATAAAGATTCAGGCATGAAGTAGACACCCTGAGCAGTAGTTTGAGCAAGAATATACCCAAATGGCATGAATTGGCGGTGCTGGGGGAAGATTTTCACTCTTATGGGTAGTTGCCTTTATGTTGATTTTCCAGGCTTTTATGATGGTTTATCGTGTTTTCCGCTAAATGAAGCACCTATTTATATTGAAAAACACATGTTAAAATCAGCCAAGGCCTTTACGATGAAAATGACACCTTGTATAGACCAATTATATTCTCAGTTTGGTCCCTAGGGTGAAAAAATCCAGGTTTCGTATGGTTAATATTGGTGTCAGGCTATTCAAATTGGGGGTAAGGGTCGAATAAACATTTTGTTGGCTTACGTTCACATATTTTCGTATAAATACAGATTCAGGCATGTAGTAGACACCCTAAACCTTAGTTTTACGCTGAAATAATCCCAAATGGCATGCCTGGGCGGTGCTAGGGGAAAGTTTTCACTCTATGGGTAGTTGCCTTAATGTTGGTTTTCCAGGCTTTTATGATGGTTTAATGTGTTTTCCGCTAAATGAAGCACCTATTTATGTTGGAAACACATCTTAGAGTTGGCGAAGGCCTTTACGATGAAAATGACATCTTGTACAGACCAATAATATGATCAGTTTGGTCCCTAGGGTGAAAAGATCCGGGGTTGGTATGGTCAATAATGGCGTCAGGCTATCCAAATTGGGGGTAAGGGTCGAATAAACATTTTGTTGGCCTACATCCACATATTTTAGTAAAAATAAAGACTCAGGCATGTAGTAGACACCCTAAATATTAGTTTGAGCTAGAATATACCCCAATGGCATGCCTGGGCGGTGCTGGGGGAAGATTTGAATTCTTATGTGTAGTTGCCTTTCTTTCGGTTTTCTAGGCTTTTTGATGGTTTATCGTGTTTTCCGCTTAATGAAGCACCTATTTTTATTGAAAAACACATGTTAAAGTTAGCCAAGGCCTTTACGATGAAAATAACACCTTGTATAGACCAATAATATGTTCAGTTTGGTCCCTAGGGTGAAAAGATCCGGGGTTGGTATGGTCAATAATTGCGCCAGGCTATCCAAATTGGGGGTAAGGGTCGAATAAACATTTTGTTGGCCTACGTCCACACATTTTAGTATAAATAAAGATTCAGGCATGTAGTAGACACCCTAAGCATTAGTTTGAGCTAGAAAATACCCCAATGGCATGCCTGGGCGGTGCTGGGGGAAGATTTGAATTCTTATGTGTAGTTGCCTTTCTTTTGGTTTTCTAGGCTTTTTTTGATGGTTTATCGTGTTTTCCGCTAAATGAAGCACCTATTTATATTGAAAAACACATGTTAAAATCAGCCAAGGCCTTTACGATGAAAATGACACCTTGTATAGACCAATTATATTCTCAGTTTGGTCCCTAGGGTGAAAAAATCCAGGTTTCGTATGGTCAATATTGGTGTCAGGCTATTCAAATTGGGGGTAAGGGTCGAATAAACATTTTGTTGGCTTACGTTCACATATTTTCGTATAAATACAGATTCAGGCATGTAGTGGACACCCTAAACCTTAGTTTTACGCTAAAATAATCCCAAATGGCATGCCTGGGCGGTGCTAGGGGAAAGTTTTTACTCTATGGGTAGTTGCCTTTATTTTGGTTTTACAGGCTTTTATGACGGTTTATCGTGTTATCCGCTTAATGAAGCACCTATTTATAACTATCAACATTTGGGAGTTTAAAAATTAAAATGTTGCAAAAAAAATACTTCTTAAATGCTTAATATATAATATATCAAATATCAAAAGCAAAAAAGGACTCATTTGAGTAATCAGAGGTAGCACAATTATTCAAAAGTCAAATTTATATGAGCCTGTGGTTTAAAATTAAGGCTTTCCAATAAAAGGGTGTCTTACATAAAGATAAAGTATTTTCCAGCAATTTTAAATTTTAGGAGTATTTAAAAAAAAGAAAGAAATGAGGCATATAACATATCATATTAGTTTTAAAGGGTGTTAGGCCAAGAAAGACTGCAAAATATTTATTATTTTTGACATGTTTGGTTCAGTGATTTTGTAAGCAGTTAATTTATAAATATATGATTTTTTTTTATAATAAACACATAGTTTTTGATTGACTTAATTAAACTAAAGTTTCATATTATCATCGTCTTACGCAGTTACTCTATTGTAAATAGAAAGTAGAGTTGCGTATTTTTAGATTATTCTATTTTTAGAACAACCAATACACAGAAGAGCACTATTTATAAATTCCGTACAAGTCAGCATTTCACCAAAGTAGGCACGGGGTTTAAGTGTGCATTTCACTGCATACATAAACTTTAACGATGTATTTTTCTATGAAAAACTTATTTGTTCATTAAATTATGGTATTATTCTAAAAGGCTTTTACATTATCTTTCAGATGCACCAAAATTAGCTCAATTGCGTTTATTTTAGTGAAATGCCGACACTTCGAAATTTGAAGATGTATATATATATATGATGACCTATGCGCTTGCTTCAAACATATAACTTAAGAGTGCACGCACGCAAGCATGCATATATAAAGTACGAAAACATTGATATGATCACATGTGGGGAAGAATTTAAAACTCTTCAACACTACCTGTCAATTAATAACATTCAATTGTATAAAAGAAACCCAGAATATATGCATGCTTTAGAAAATAGAAGACTATAGATGTAAGGGGACGGGTTTAAATTACATCTACATATATATATGCAATATCGCTGCATGTCCATTGTCATGATTGTATTATACATTAAATCCTGACATAAAAAATATGGCTGATTTACTATACGGGTATATAGATTTTCAAAATAAAGTTCACATATGGTCAGTTTTGGTGGATGCGGTAAAATAATTTTGTTGTACAAGTCAGCAGGAGGTATCAAAACTACTGAAATTTTGTTACGTATCAATATTTTGAATAAAATGAGGACATGCTGGAATTCTAAATTTATGTGAACAAAAAATTGTTGTTATTATATTGCAATATTGCTGTCCATTGTCATGATTGTATTATACATTGAATCCTGACATTAAAAATAAGGCTGATTTACTATGCGGGTATATAGATTTACAATTTAAAGTTCACATATGGTCAGTTTTGGTAATGCGGTCAAATAATTTTGTTGTACAAGTCAACTGGAGGTATCAAAACTACTGAAATTTTGTTACGTATCAATATTTTGAATAAAATGAGGACATGCTGGTTTCCTAAATTTATGCGAACAAAAATTTGTTGTTATTATATTGCAATTTTGCTGTCCATTTTCATGATTGTATTATACATTAAATCCTGACATAAAAAAATGACTGATTTACTGTCCGGGTATATAGATTTTCAAATTAAAGTGCACATATGGTCAGTTTTGGTGGATGCGGTCAAATAATTTTGTTGTACAAGTCAGCAGGAGGTATCAAAACTACTGAAATTTTGTTACGGATCAATATTTTGAATAAAATGAGGACATGCTGGAATTCTAAATTTATGTGAACAAAAAATTGTTGTTATTATATTGCAATATTGCTGTCCATTGTCATGATTGTATTATACATTGAATCCTGACATTAAAAATAAGGCTGATTTACTATGCGGGTATATAGATTTACAATTTAAAGTTCACATATGGTCAGTTTTGGTAATGCGGTCAAATAATTTTGTTGTACAAGTCAACTGGAGGTATCAAAACTACTGAAATTTTGTTACGTATCAATATTTTGAATAAAATGAGGACATGCTGGAATTCTAAATTTATGTGAACAAAAAATTGTTGTTATTATATTGCAATATTGCTGTCCATTGTCATGATTGTATTATACATTGAATCCTGACATTAAAAATAAGGCTGATTTACTATGCGGGTATATAGATTTACAATTTAAAGTGAACATATGGTCAGTTTTGGTGGATGCGGTAAAATGATTTTGTTGTACAAGTCAGCAGGAGGTATCAAAACTACTGAAATTTTGTTACGGATCAATATTTTGAATAAAATGAGGACATGCTGGTATCCTAAATTAATGCGAACCAAAATTTTTTGTTATTATATTGCAATATTGCTGTCAATTGTCATGATTGTATTATACATTGATTCTGGCATAAAAAATATGGCTGATTAACTATGCGGGTATATAGATTTACAAATTAAAGTGCACATATGGTCAGTTTTGGTGGATGCGGTCAAATAATTTTGTTGTACAAGTCAACTGGAGGTATCAAAACTACTGAAATTTTGTTACGTATCAATATTTTGAATAAAATGAGGACATGCTGGTATCCTAAATTAATGCGAACAAAAATTCGTTGTTATTATATTGCAATATTGCTGTCCATTGCCATGATTGTATTATACATTGAATCCTGACATAAAAAATATGGCTGATTTACTATGCGGGTATATAGATTTACAAATTAAAGTGCATATATGGTCAGTTTTGGTGGATGCGGTCAAATAATTTTGTTGTACAAGTCAACTGGAGGCATCAAAACTACTGAAATTTTGTTACGTATCAGTATTTTTGAGTAAAAAGAGGACATGCTGGCACCCTGCATAGTTAAAGGTATAACTAACAAGGACGTATACACCTAACATCAAATATACTTCTTTTCAAAAATATACATAATATGATTGAATTTGATCTCGGAATATATGTATATTCAGTGCCTGTTATCATTGTAACCGAGATCGTTTTTATAATAGATAGATTGTCAGATCACAGATAAATTTGTGTTACGTTCTGTGAGTACTTATTTTCAAATATTTGTATTTAATCCTGTTCATAAAACGGAAGTATTAATTTTCAAATTACTTTATTTTCGATGTTTATACTACGAAACAAAGATATTATTTTTTTTTTTAAATCAACGAAGAGCAGTCCTGGTTACAAGTTAACTTAGTGTTGAGCAGACCAGTCAAAAGTTAACTTGGGAACAGGTCTGGTTTTGATCGGATTTGTCCAAGCAGAAGTTAACTTTGTGGCAGGACCGGTTTCCAAGTTAACTTATGTTAACTTTATGACAGGACTGGTTCCGAAGTTAACTTATGTTAACTTATGACAGGACTGGTTCGAAGTTAACTTATATCAATAGCGGACCTGTTTCCAAGTTAACTTTTTGGCAGACATAAAAACAGTCCTAGGACCAAGTCCGCTTTTCAAGTTAACTAGATTTTGGTCCTAGGACTGGTCAGAGCAGTCCTATATTCGGTCACAGGTTAACTTTGACCAGTCCAAATGACTGGTTATCAAGTTAACTTGCTGTACAGGTTAGGAGTGCACCCATCTGTATGTAGAAATGAGACAATTCTCCACAAGAGACCAGATGACCTAGAAATAAACAACTAAAGGTCACCCCGAGCAGCATTTAACAATGAGCAAAGCCCATACCGCTTAGTCAGTTATAATATATAAATGTACATTATGTATAACGTTTGTTACAATGCAAATATTTTTATAATATAGCCGTCTAGGTTTTTAAAACGCGTATCATATGTAGAACAAGATTGTATGATTAAGAAATTAATGCTTATTTTAATAATTTGATTGAGTTGTAAAAGTGTTGACTGGAGCATAACTTGTACGAAGCGGTTCGTTCGAAAAATATTCACACGATCAACAATATAAAATCCCCCTTCTCTTTTCCCGTCAAAAAAATTTACATAAAGAAGCATTCATTTCTTAAAACTATATTTCTATGCTAATAAGACAAAACAAAAAGTTGGATCAAGTTTTTCTTTTATATACCAGTGCACTTTTTTTTGCAGCACGTATCAATTCGAATTTAACATATTATTTTGATATTCCTTATGTATTAATTCAATTTCAGACAAACTACTCGTAATTTCTTGAAAGTTTTTAATTACATTTCATTTTTTTCTACAAAATTTTAATATAGGCAGTGTCTGCGCGTACCCGCATGTGGGTACGAATAGTCAAATTGCCGTTCTAGGCTGCGCGTACCCACATCTGGTTTTATAATAAAATGCCGTCGGATCGGGAATGAAACGTGAAATATATACGGAATTTGTTGCAATTAGTGAATAAATTGATTAAAACTACTCAGAATTTTCATAAATATACACATATATATTTCATACAATTGTATATAAGAATTTATAGAAGCCGCAGAGAAAAGAAAGAAGAAACCGGGAGCACAAAAATTAAAGAAGATTTAAAGTACAACAGAATAAATTTTTCCTGCATTCATGGTGGGAAGCAATTCCAAACAAATTCGACAAGAAAAAGGCCTAATACAAGGTAATTGTTTTAAATTGTAGTTTTTAATCGAATTTGCCACGCGTTTCATTTAAGTTTTTTTATAATGTCGATTACTTATAGTTTTTGTATTGTAAATCGTTCGTGATATTAAGGATATGTCTAATTTCAGTACTTTCCAAATGGAATGTCCTTTCCACATTAAACTTGGCGTAACTAAAGATGGACAAAACCTTAATTAGTTACATGAATCTTTTATAATTGGTTTAAATTGATATCATTACTTGCTTCTTTAATTTTTATAAACTCAAGCTTAAATTTTAGAATTTTTATATATTTTAAAATTTCAGTTTCTGTTTTACATTTTACTAAAAGATTATTTTAAAATATCATATGGGTATTTTTTTAAATTATTAAAATTTTATTCTTAAAATTTTCATTTAAATTTTATAATAGTATTAATTTCTATCATGTTTTCTTTTACAGGGAATGTACAGTTTCATTTTCCATCATTGTGCATTTAATTTTTGCAATGTTTATTATGTATCATTATTTAATAAATACAATTTGAAAATATTATTTTTCATACTCTTCACTCGTTCTACACGAAATCCCTATATTATCGATAATTTCCGTATATATTTCACGTTTCATTCCCGATCCGATGTCATTTTAATAGAAAATCGGATGTGGGTACGCGCAGCCAAGACTGGCAATATGACTATTCGTACCCGCATGCGGGTACGCGCAGACACTGCCTTTAATATAACTTCCTTGCCAACAGAACTGCCGTTTTGTTTGTTTATTAACAAAGACTTCCGAAAAGAAATGTTATTCTTATCCTTAATATATACGCTGACTTTAACGACCTTATACTTGTTTAAATACAAAATCAAGAGATGTTCCGGTGATTGCGACTTAAGTAGTAATTTAACAATATTTTTTTTTTAAAATTGTATAAGAAGGCACAAAATTTAAAGTAGGCACGTATACATTTTGGAGGCCGAGTTTACACATTTCCCGATTTTTTATTGAGTTTAAAGTAACATATTTATCTTAAATTGTTATAAAAAACATATTGTACGTCCAAACAATATTAATATAACATCAAGATTTTCGATAATAACCGATTTCTTAAATTCTTTGAAAATGCTGAATCATGCTTACTTTAGTAGCTGTTTTAACGCATCGGGACTTTGGTAGCAATTAGTTAGTATATATATATATACACATGTGATATATGTAAACTTTGAAAAAACAACAAAATTAAAAAACAACAAAAAACAATATTTCTTCAATCACAATACATATATTTTTTTTCAAGCAGTGTACAGAATTACGTCATAATACTAATACTAATGTGTTCCTCATAACGACGTTCATAGTCTTGAAAAGTCCCAAGATGGATGAAAGCGCTAGACAAAGCTGCTTTTAAAACTCTTTTTGTGTATTTAATTTTTAATACAACTCGTCTTATATATATATATACACCTCGCTGGGATTTGAACCCATGCTACTGAGATATCGTGACACCAAATCACCTGCACTGTAGCCGTACCGCTAGACCACACGACCACCTGAGCTTCACAATAATAAAGCTTTTGGTGGCCGTGTGTTACCTTTCCTCGTCAGTTTTAATCTAGCGTCGTACTACAGTACATGATATATAAGGCATGGAGATGTTATTGTTACAGATCAGCTCAATTATCTATAGTTAAGGATCCTACAAATTAATGCAAGATACAGTCACAGAAAATAATTATATTAATAAGTACATCTGAGTCAGTGACAACTCTACAACAGATTTATCCATCGGATCACCAGCAATGATGGTGATACATGGCTGTGTACATTATGTATATACAACTTGTCTAAATATCAACCCAACAATGTTAGATCTGTAAATTTGCTTTCGCAAATTTTTTGTTCTTTCCACGCTGGGATTCGAACCCATGCTACTGAGATATATCGTGACACCAAATCGCCTGCATATATATATATATATACATTCCAATTGTCATGATTGTTAAGAACATTTAGATTCATAGTTTAGCTGTACCATTGTATACCCATATGCATGAAATCAATGAAAATTGGTTTCCTATTTTTTTGTCCATTAATTTTTAATATATATAGACAATAATAGTGCATTGACTTGACATATCAACGATATAAGGATGAGGCTTAGAAACGGGGAAATGTGAGGCTGTGCCGAGCATTTTCCCAGTTTCGGGCCGAATCCTTATATCGTTGATATGTCAAGTCAATGCACTATTATTGTCTTTATACTGCAATCTAAAAAAACATTTTCAATTGTTGTTTATTGTGTTAATGTTATTTATTTGATTTAAATATTGGGAAAAATCTCCCCGTTAAAAAGGCCTCATATCACACAGACAGAGAAATATATAACACGATGAAATGTACATCATTACCGCAATCAATGATGAACGAATTCGTTGCAGACTAAAATATCAACAATAAACCTAAAACATAATGATTTATAGTTTGCAAACAAAATAATATTAATAAGTGAAATATGTTTTCCCAAAAATTTCAAAAGAAACAAGTTTGAGACGTTCAACGCATCGTTGTTTACATTGGAAACAAGAACAGGTTGAAAAGGTCGTATTCATAATTAAAAATAATTTCGACAATTTCTATTTAAATATTCACGAGGAAAAGTGATATCAGGTCAGTGACTGTATATGGCATAGAAATATACAGTCAACGCATTTTGACTGCTCAAATAGAACGAGTGCAGTATAAATATATATATATATACAACTCGTCTTATATATATATATACAACTCGTCTTATATATATATATATATACAACTCTTTGCTTTCGCAAATCCTCGCTGGGATTCGAACCCATGCTACTGAGATATCGTGACACCAAAAAGACGTTGAAATCACGATGATAAATGCATTCAATAATTTCGGAATTTACAGTATTTATTTATTTTAACTTCTTTATAGAAAAACATCTTTTACAATGTTGTTTTGAATTCATCTTCAACCATTGTACATTTTCAACTTTTCTTTTACAAAATACTTATTGATAAGTTTTAAGTTAAAATAACCACAAAACTATACATTCTATTAAGAGAATAGTAATCATTTTCACAAAAAGTGTCCCAGAAAGTTAGATTAGTCTTTTTGAAATATAGGTACTTGGGGATCAAATAATTTTATTTTTTCCCTCCTCTTTTTTTCCAAAATCTTTTTTTTTTGTAGTATAATATGAACATATATATACAAGAAATAACTTGTAGTTTCTATTTACATAATCAATTCCAAGTTAACTATCCACAGCAGTCACTGATATTTATAGATTATCGTTGATCATCTCAACGAGATTGATTTTCTCGCTTGAGCTGGTACAGCGAAAGTGAGAAAAGCAATTGAGTTGAGATGACCAATGATAATCTGTTTATCGCTATTTTACCTATGACGATGTTTCAATCTGTAGTAAATTTGGTAGTAACGGCACGTGGCCTCCTTAGTTTCTAGCGATAATTTTTCCATCTCAAGCGAGAAGCATGAAATGAAAATTATCACAATAAAAGATCAAAGGAAATATGCACAAAATAGCGATAAATTATATTATATATTTATTTTTCTGCAGATTTCATGATCATTGGAAGACAGTTATGCAAAAATTAAGTTTCCTGACAGCATTCATTAAATACCTAGAGAAAGAAGAGCTGAATACTAGAGAGGAAGCTGCTAAAATGGTTGGAAGTAATTGTTCATTCATTGGACAAAAAAATAAAAGCATTGTTCCAGATTGCTTGACTGGTGCTTAATTCCACTTTCAGCAATATATTTGCAACTCCCAATGTAAATTATCATTACAAACAAATGGCATAATAATAACAGTTAACAGGGAAGATTTATTTATTAATTATAGTTTCAAAAACAGATGTTTAACACAGACAAAGATATCTACCAGTAACTTCATTAATGTACTAGGGATAAATAATGCTGACACCTACCTAAACTACCTGTTTTTAATTGCTTGAGCTGTAACTATGGTAACAATACACCAACCTATTTATAAAATAGATATCAAGGATGCAAATAAGATACACATAGATTCTACCACTGCATCAAGTGTGATAAGATAAATATTTATCCACTCAAAGACATCTAATTTTCAAATTCCAAACGTGAGGCAAGCAGATCATTTTAAATATTTTAAGTTAAACGTCGAAAGTGGATAAATATTGTATTGCACAAAATTAGGCGGTGGAAGCTGCTTCTAATTTTTAGACAATATGCAGACAAATTTAATCCTTCTTTTCGAATGATTGGTACAATTTATGTTCTTTTTATACGCCTGATGTGACCTTTATTCATTCCATCTCAATGGGAATTTCTGAGGAGAGCAAGAAAATTTGACATCATAATTGAATTTTGACAAATGAAGAACTGAGATCAAACTTACCACATGTTGATTAAATAAAAATAATCAACGGATCAGGAAAAGAATAAGAGAAATTGCAATGCTAATATAAGAAATATTCAACCTTCAATTAATATATGTAGTCCAATAGCAAACTACCTATATTTGGTTTTTCGGTGTTCAGTAAACATTGAAAGCACTGTGGTTCAGTATGAATAGCTAAAACACTTACAGATTTTATTTTTACCAGCAATGCCAGGCATTTTCATAGAGACATTTAGTTTGAAACAATTTGTAACACATGGCTTTGATTAACTAATAAAAAATTACATGTATAACACACAGAATGTATCAAAATTTATGAAATGAATTGTAAATTGAATCAACCAAAAGTATTATAGTTCAGAATTTTTCTGTGAACTGTTTCACTACTAGTACTTGCAGCTATGCATAGAACAACAATTCACCATATTTATGTATTTATTACAGTATATATTAACAGAGAGGAAGGGTTTCACATGGACCTAGATGACTATCTGCATGGGCTATTACAGTTAGCTAGCGAATTGGTAAGTGTTTAGTGAAAGATTTTTGATTTCACAAAATGATAAAACAGAATTAAGCATGAAATCAAATATTAATGTATTTTGTATTATCATTTTTCTAAGTTAAACCGGGTATTAAATGGTGAGAAAAATCACTTAAAAATGATGAGTTGATGGTCATTCTAAAAACTAATTCACAATATCAAATTAATAAATTTCGGATGCCCCTAAATTCAACAGTGTTTTGCGTGCAGTCTTCAGATTTTTCTCAGATCTATTTTTTTTTCAATTTTCAGGCACACGGGTATATGATCAGTTTTTAAGAATTTTTGAAAATACTTTTATTTTTGTTAACAAGTCTTAATAAATTATATATGAAAAAAAAATTAACAGATATCAATCAAAGGCAACCATTGAATTTCAGACCTGACTTTGAACAGGCACATATCGAATGAGGTGGGGTAAAATATGTTTGTGATCACACCACCCTGCCTAAGCCCGAGACATTAGTATATAAATTTTACAAAATAAAAACTTGCATATTAGATTTTGATGGCATCTTTATTTATGTATCAGCCAATACAGTCAAACCTTCTTGTGTTGAACTCTTTTGTGTTGAAAACTCTGATGAGTCCAATTAATTTCATAGTACCAGTAAAATTCCCTTTTGATCAATGCATAATATCCTCTGATCAGTCAAACCTCATTATGTTAAAGGTTAAGGGTCGACCAGACTAAAATATTCAACTTACTTAAGGTTGAGTATGTTGTCATCAATTTAGATCACATGTAATACGGTATGAGATTTGTGTAAACTAGATACTTTAAATATCTTTATATATTTTCAGTCTCGACTTGCTGTAAATTCAGTAACCGCAGGAGATTATGGGCGGCCATTGCGAATAGCAAACTTCATAGCAGAGTTAGATGCTGGATTCAGATTACTGAATTTGAAGAACGATTCTCTACGGAAAAGGTTTGATGTCCTTAAATATGACCTCAAGAAAGTGGAGGAGGTAGTTTATGATTTGACAATCAGAGGACTTAAACCTGCAGAACAAATGGAACAAGAGTCCAAATAAATCATGTAATGCCTGGAGTAGTAAGGGAGATTGCATTGTATGTTTTATGGTCTGTGCATCCCTTTGTCTACTTGCCTGTTGTTTGTTCTGTATCAGATTTATTTTTGATTATGGTAGTTTATCATGAATTTGTGGTCATATCAACTTAAAGGGCACTAGCTACGAGATATATGAAAAATCTTATTTAATTTTTTTTGCCCAATCATTAATGAAATGCAAATAGTGAAATAATAATTCGCTTGTAGCAGCCAGTATGAATCAATTTCGTCAATATAAGCTAAATAAAACATTGATTATGAATTATTCACTTGCAAGTGAATAATTCTACCTCATTGAATCCGTATTCGTGTGAACTTCAATTTAGCCCCTTAGCTTGAATGGATAACTCATGAATTGTATGTGTAAAGATATTTAAAGGAAAAGAATGTCAACATTGAAAGTGAAACAAAGGTAAATTATTTGATTGACTGATTCAATCCACAAAAAAATCATTCTTATACATGTAAAAACAAGATAAACATTTATTTTTCATCTATAATATGAAATTAAATAGACCTAGAAAAATCCATTAGCACTAGTTTGCTTAATCTATTTATATCTATATTTATGTTTAACTCACTTATGGTCATTTGATGACTTTAGAGGTCAACTCCATAGTTAATTAGATGGTGTCTAGACTAGAATACACACGAAATGAAGCTATGTATTTTCATTCTAGTGCACTGTAAATTGTTTATTTAAGACTTTTAATAGTTTGAATAAATGTTTTACATTGTTATAAATCAAATATGAGAATTTGATTAAAATCTGTGAGCATGAATTGAACAGCTAGTGCCCCTTTAAACCTAGTACACATATTGTTGATTTTTTCAATCTTCATGCCAAGTTATGGTTATTACCATGATTGCATGGTTCACATTATAGTCATCCAATGAGGATGTATCATGTCAGTGTAAGATCATACCCATGGCTTCAGGCTGTTCTAAATTAGATAAAAACATTTCATCTACATTAATTCAAATTAAAAACGCCACAGAATCATTAAAATATTCTTTATATATTACTATATGGTATATAGCCTAAATGAGCTGATGACACAATGTTTAAATATTTTAATTAACAGAAAGTTTGTATCCATTTGTCCTAGTGTAGGGGTATGTATTGTGGGTCTATATATTACAGGTCTTGAGTTGAATCAACGCATAGACACTGGATTGTTATGCCCAACCTACAAGAGTAGAGGGGCATTATGTTTTCTGGTCTGTCCATCTGTCCATTCATTCTTTAGTCTGTTCGTCCATTTGTTCGTCTGTTCCGCTTCAGGTTAAAGCTTCTAGTCAAGGTAGTATTTGATGAAGTTGAAGTCCAATCCAATTGAAACTTAGTACACATGTGCCTCAGGATATAATCTTTCTAATTGAAATGCAAAATTAAAGTGTTTACCCTTATTTCACGGCCCACTGATATAGAAAATGATAGTGCGAAGTTCAGGTTAAAGTTTTTGGTCAAGGTAGTTTTTTATGAAGATGAAGTCCAATCATCTTGAAACTTAGTACACATGTTCCACATGATATGATCTTTCTAATTTAAATGCCAAATTAGATTTTAAATCCCAATTTCACGGCCCATTAAACAGAAAATGATAGTGCAAGTGGGGCATCTGTGTACTTTGGACACATTCTTTTTATACGACCGCAAAAATCGAAAAAAAATTCGTCGTATATTGGTATCACATTTGCGTCGTCGTCTGTGGCGTCCGAATACTTTTAGTTTTCGCACTCTAACTTTAGTAAAAATGAATAGAAATCTATGAAATTTTAACACAAGGTTTATGACCACAAAAGGAAGGTTGGGATTGGTTTTGAGAGTTTTAGGAATTAGGGGCCAAAAAGGGCCCAAATAAGCATTTTCTTGGTTTTCGCACTATTACTTTAGTTTAAGTAAATAGAAATCTATGAAATTTTGACATCAGGTTTATGACCACAAAAGAAAGGTTCGGATAGATTTTGGAAGTTTTGGTTTCAACAGTTTAGGAATTAGGGGCCAAAAAAAGGCCACAATAAGCATTGTTCTTGGTTTTCGCACCATATCTTAAGTATAAGTAAATAGAAATCAATGAAATTTAAACACAAGGTTTATGACCTCAAAGGAAAGGTTGGGATTGATTTTGGGAATTGAGGTCCGAACAGTTTAGGAATAAGGGGCCAAAAAGGGGCCCAAATAAGCATTTTTCTTGGTTTTTTCGCACCATAACTTTAGTATAAGTTAATAGAAATCTATGAAATTTAAACACAATGTTTATGACCATAAAAGGAAGGTTGGGATTGATTTTGGGAGTTTTGGTCCCTCAGTTTAGGAATAAGGGGCCTAAAGAGTCAAGTTAAACTTTGTTTGATTTCGTCATAAATTAAATAATTGGGGTTCTTTGATATGCCGAATCTAACTGTGTATGTAGATTCCTAATTTTTGGTCCCATTTCCAAATTGGTCTACATTAGGTCCAAAGGGTCCAAAATTAAACTTAGTTTGATTTTAACAAAAAATGAATCGTTGGGGTTCTTTTGATATGCTGAATCTAAAAATGTACTTAGATTTTTGATTATTGGCCCAGTTTTCAAGTTGGTCCAAATCGGGGTCCAAAATTAAACTTTATTTGATTTCATCAAAAATTGAATGATTGGGGTTCTTTGATATGCCAAATCTAACTGTGTATGTAGATTCTTAATTTTTAGGTCCGTTTTCAAATTGGTCTACATTAAGGTCCAAAGGGTCCAAAATTAAATTAAGTTTGATTTTAACAAAAATTGAATTCTTGGGCTTCTTTGATATGCTTAATCTAAACATGTACTTAGATTTTTGATTATGGGCCCAGTTTTCAAGTTGGCCCAAATCAGGATCCAAAATTGTCATATTAAGTATTGTGCAATAGCAAGACATTTTGCATAGTATTCAGCAATAGCAAGACATCTTCAATTGCACAGTATTTTGCAATAGCAAGAAATTTTCAATTGTACAGTATTGCGCAATAGCAAGAAATCTTCAATTACACAGTATTGGGCAATGGCAAGTATTTTCAATTGCACAGTATTGCGCAATGGCAAGAAATATCTAATTGCACAATATTGTGCAATAGCAAGAAATTTTCAATATTCTTTGAAAATTTGAGTTATCTTTCTTTGTCCAGAATAGAAGTTGAATCAACTTAAATCATTGATTTATACAATGTACAATGTATATTCACTTTTACTACCAACTGATAAATTAAAACAATCTTTACCATTCAGTGATAACAAGCACTTTTTTACATTTTAATATTTAATGATGTATTTAAATGAGTAGTTATTATTAGGGGCCATTAGAAATTTGAATTGAGATCAGTTTTGGAATAAGGGAAAAGGGGGATGTGATTTTTTTATTATTAATATTCAACAGCATAGTGAATTGCTCAAAGACAAAACAAAAAAATTAAATTCATTAGACCACATTCATTCTGTGTCAGAAACCTATGCTGTGTCAACTATTTAATCACAATCCAAATTTAGAGCTGAATCCAGCTTGAATGTTGTGTCCATACTTGCCCCAACCGTTCAGGTTTCAACCTCTGCGGTCGTATAAAGCTGCGCCCTGCGGAACATCTGGTTTTTCTTGTTATAATGGTTCGACATTTTGTCATTTCGGGGTCTTAAAGTATGGGTTTCATTTGTTGCTTAATGGCACACCAAGGGTTCCACCGTACATTGACAGCTGGTGAACAGTTGGCTATCACATATGTACCATGTGTTGATTTTTTTATGCCACATGTATTTTTCCCCATTTATGGGTATTATGTTTTCTAGTCTGTGCTTTTGTTCGTTCGTCTGTCTGTCTGTTCCACTTCAGGTTAATTCAGGTTTTGGTTGAAGTAGTTTTTGGTGAAATTGAAGTCCAATCAACTTGAAACTTAGTACATATGTTCCCTATGATATGGTCTTTCTAATTTTAATGTCAAATTAGAGATTTTTACCCATTTTCACGATCCACTGCACATACAAAATGATGGTGTAGAGGAGGCATCCGTTTACTATGGTCACATTCTTGTTTATAATGACAGTAACTGTGCAAGATTTCATATAAAATGCATGAGTTTCTAATGACTGCACATTGTATTTATAGATTACTTTTTTATTGGTTCTAATCATCAAACATATTATAGTCAAAATAATATCACTCATACAATAAATATGAAAAGATAAGTTTCAATGCTTACTTATACATCAACTATTATTTGAACCCGTGATATTTTTTAGTTTTCAGGTAGTTCTATTTTCTATAATGTGGTTCTGGTCAAAATCTAAAAAATCGACTGGTTAGCAAATAACGGAAATATAACTCCAACATCATAACACACTACTAATCTAAAAAGATATAATGCCCCAGTTTGACACCAATTTATTTAAAATCCTTGTCAGACGTTTTAAGTTGCCCACTTTGCATTATCATATGAATCATTGTTTTAATTTAAATTAAAGAATGATTTAAGATATGTTATTGAATCAAGTTCCTTAAAACAATTTCGTGTTTGGATGTATCATATTATACCAGTAATCGGATGAAACATGGATAAAAACCACAACTGTTCTATCAATAGTTTAATTGACGCAACTTGAGCAAGTGTTATTGTTCTTTCGTCGGCATGTTGGACGTTGGCGTGAATAAGCTCCTTCATACATCAGCTAACATCAATTATTTATACTAACTACTTTACTTTAAAAAAAAGTCTGTTAAATAAACAATATTTTAGAAATGACCTTTGAACACCGATATACTACTGTTTATTTAAATCACCACTACGATTCACTGAAGTTCAATTTAATGAGTACAACCTGGGAAATTTCCCAAATAGCTGCTGCAACGATGATATATTTAAAATTGAGCTATATTTACGAATGATGTCCTTATACCGATGATAAAATTTAGTAAATGTTTTGACTAGTTTGTGATATCGAAAACCTTGGGTGTAATAATTTTTCAGTAATACATAAATTTCTCTCGTTAAAATCTAAAACATTGTTACATACACGAGCGAATCGTACAAGTTGAGATATATAAACACCGTAAGATGGTGACAAGGGAACGTCACCATCTAAAAATGGATAATTAACGATAGGAAATGAAAAATCATCTCTTTTATCATAAATTTTAGTATTCAGCTTTCCGTTAGTGATATAGATATCAAGATCGAGGAAAGGAAAGGGCAGTGGTCATTGTTAGTATAAGCTTTATTTAAAGTAAGTTCAACAGGATAAATTTCTTTAATATACATACTGAAGTCGTCATTATTGAGAGCCAAAATATCATCCAAATATCTAAAAGTATTATTAAATTTGTTTATAAGATGTTGTTTCGATGGGTCTTTGCTTATTTTTGTCATAAATTGTAACTCATAGCAATACAAAAACAGGTCCGCAATAAGTGGTGCACAGTTAGTCCCCATTGGAATTCCGATAATCTGACGATATACGGAATCCCCAAAGCGAACAAAAATGTTATCTAGTAAAAATTCAAGGGCATATATAGTATCAAAGCATGTCCAATTGACATAGTTTTTTTGTTTATTGCTACTAAAAAATGACATAAAAGAGTTTGAACATATATATTCACATTCTGACTTTTTAAATGCCCATTTAATTAGGTGTGTGATTTTTTATTTAATGAGAATGTGAGGCAATGTGGTATACAGGGTAGAAAAATCAAAACTTTGAACAGATTTAAAATCACCAATATAAGCATGCAATTTATCAAGTACTTCCAACGAGTTCTTGACACTCCAAAAGTAATTAATTCCACTATTTTCGAAGGCCTTATTTGAACAATTTATTATCAGGTTTTTAATTGTACCAAGTGTGCTGGTAAGAAGAATTGACAATTTAGTAGTGGAACAATGGCTTGAAGACGAAATAAATCTATATTTGTAAGGTGTTTTGTGTAGCTTCGGAAGCCAGTACATAGTTGGGACTTTCATTGTATTTGGCTCTGCTTGTAAAGCGGTAGCTAAAAGTTTATGTTTGTTACAGATGTCGTTTTCTGAAAATGGATTCAGTTGGAATGTTGGTGAATTGGTGATTTCTTTTTTCAGAACCTCAATGTAAAATTTACGTCAAACAATAATAATATTATTAGCAGCTTTATCGGCCGGGACAAAAACAAATTTCTTGGCTAGTTCTTTTAGTTTATGTTTGATACGAGAAATAGGTTTTTTGTGGTTATTGTTAATAGTAAAATGTTCTTTAAAATGTTGAATACGTATATCAACTATCTTCATTACTGAATTAAAAAAAGAGTCCAAAGATTTTTTGTCAGCTTTTTCCCGTTTTATCCATTTCATATATTAAGTATGGAGTGAGTCGTGGATGATATTACGACACTCATTCCAATTAATAATTGACGGGGGACGATATTTAGGTCCTATTATTACAGATTTAATTTCACCTTATTTCTGCCTCAACCAACTTGTGACGAACTTCATTTATGTGATTTTTATCTTTTATTAATTATTTGCTTATTGTTCATAAATTGTAATTCATGAAAGGTGCACACTATCTTATTTTCATGGTTTATAAAGGTATGTATAAATTGCACCCTGATTGGCATCCTACTCAGTGATTTACGCGCCAGGTAAAAATCATGTGACAAGTAGCACATGGTTTTTCATACAGGTAAAGTGGTTTGGCAGAGCACACCTAGATTTTGATGTGAACAGACGTTCTGTCTGCTGCAGTTCACTTATATTTGGTGATACCTCAGAATTGTCAATTCAGGACATGGAGATTCACAGGACAATATAATGAATTTGCTCAGGTAAGAACATTTATTTATATTTTTGAAGGTGTTATCATTTAGTTGTCATTTTGACATATCAAACAGACCCGGAGACTTTTCATTCACGTGGCGGTCGATTTATGGTTTGAAATCTTGTCTTCATTTGATTATAAATTTATTTGGGGTTCAATTATTTGTTTCAGGGGTTGGTCCATGCAGTTTTTATGCTCAGTTTTGGAGTGGCAACGTTTAAATGGTCAGACAACGTACGTCCTATTTACTGACACAGATCTTCCCAAATACCAGTTGTGAGGTTTAGTTTAACGTATCATACAACGGCCAATATATAAATGTTATGTGACAGAAATTACGTATTTGCGTTTATAGAAGCTGTGGTATATTCACCGGAAGTTGCTGTTAGTTTACCGGAAGTCCGTGTTTTATTTACCGGAAGTGGCATATCAATATAGAAGCTATGCAATTAGTGAAATATATTTTATAAGTGAATATATAGTGAGCCATACATCTTATTGATGTTACAAGTGTACACAAGTCAATATTAAATAGTGAAAAGTTTAATAAAGTAAAAGTTTAGAATAATTCAATCTGAAAGTATTTGTTGTTCGTTCCAAGCGACGTCCTAGATCTTGACCGCAAACAGAATGAATGATCGCAGATGTGATGAGACATTTTTCTGATTAGTTTCAATTTATACTTACTAACGTTTCAGTTGTTTACTTTGTTTATTTGTATTCATTTGCATGTTATAATTATGTTTAGTTTTGTTTGATTTTGTTTATTTTTGTTTTAGTAAAATATTATTTTTTTACTTGTGTTTCTGTGAGTGTTGGCCAACTGACAATCCGATTATCCTACGTCTTTACAATGGTGGCAGCGGTGGGATTGTCACAGGTCCAACATTCATAGAGTTCATTTGTTATGAAGGTATAACCAGACACTGTTGATTTATTTTTGAGATTTTATTTCTGGTAACCTTACTCTGAAATATTTGTATATTTTTTGTATCATTATCAGATTAGATTGTGTACAACAGAAAAGTTGCCACAGTGGATGGCAGACTTGATTGATAAAGGTGAAACAGCATCTACTTGTTTAAATTTGTATAGAGAGATGCAAGCTGCAGAAAAAGATGAGAGAGCAGCTGCACGAGATGTGAGAAAAGCAGAGATGGACAATAGTTATAGACTGAGAGACTTGGAGTTGAGAGAGAGAAAGAGTTGGCAACAGGAGGTAAAGGTAGTTTTAAAACGTCAGAGTCTATTAAGACTAAGTTACCTAAATTTTCTGAAGGTCAAGATCCAGATGTATTTTTGAAAGCTTTTGAAAAACTTGTTACACTTCATGAAATTCTAAAGAGTGAATGGCCACTACGACTTATTCCCCTTCTTTGTGGTAAAGCTCTTGAGGCATATTCCAGGTTGAATGATGAGGATAGTAGGTTATACGACAAGATTAAGACAGCTATTTTGGTTCGGTATGAGTTAACTTCTGAGGCATATCGGGGTAAGTTCAGGAATTCGGCTCAGTTTGCTGGGGAGTCTTTCAAGAAATTTTCTGTTCGAATAGAGGGTTTTTTAAGGCACTGGTATGCCAGAGAAGACATTGATGGTAGTTTTGATAAGCTCTGATTTGATGGTCAGGGATCAGTTGACAGTAAGTAGTGATAAGGATTTAAGGTTGTGGATTCAGGAGCATACACCACCGGATCTTAGGTCTTTAGTAGAACTAGCCGAAGCTTATCAAACAGCACACAAAGATGTAGGTAAGGGTAATGATAAAGCACAGTCTAGCAGTGATTATCAGAAGAAACAACATAGTAAATCGAATGAAAGCAATCAAGGTCAGTACAAACGTGAAACCAGGACATGCTTTGTGTGTAACCGCAAAGGACATATTGCTTCAGATTGTATTTTAAGGAATAGACAACAAGGTAAAATAGGATTATGTTTTGTTAAGCCAGGACAAACAGAACCATGTAGTACAGTTGACGAATACGCAGGTGGCATGACAATTCGGTTACCAGGGGTGTCATGTGACGAGGTGAAGACAAACAAAGTACCAGGATTAGATATAGTTGAATGTAAGGTAAACAGTAAACCAGTTTCAGTGTTAAGGGACACAGGATGTTCAACTGTTTTTGTAAACCAAAAAATGTTGACTCAGATAAGTGTACAGGTAAAAGTAGAGATATTTGTCTTGCAGATGGCTCGACACGTGTATGCAAGGAAGTTTGGATTGATATTAACTCCTTTTGTTTCAGGTACTGTTTTAGCTCCAGTTTTGGATACTCCTTTCGCAGAGCTCATCATAGGGAACTATGTTAACACTTATATACCTACTAGTGTTAAGGACACTGTTGTAGTTAGTGATGATTCTGTAGATTTTTCAGTTTTAGATCCAGTTTTAGATCCATTCTCAGAGCCATGTCAAGCAGTGCAGACTAGACCACAGAAGATTAAACAGTCGGACAAGGAGATAAGAATTGAGAAGAACACAGAAGTATAGTGATGATTTACCTTTAACAGAGCCTTTTCAAATTACTAAATCTGACTCTAATTTTCAGATTTGTACTAGACAGGAGCTGATTGATGCACAGAAGTCTGATCATACTTTAGATACTATTAGATCTTATATTACAGATGACTCGGACGAACAGTCTTATTTTACAATAAGATCTGATATACTTTACAGGATATTTAGGACACAGTCAAGGGAAACAATTAGTCAAACTGTTGTCCCTCAGAAGTTTCGAAAAACAGTTTTGACCTTAGGTCATGATATTTCTTTAGCAGGTCATTTGGGTATTACTAAGACCAGGTATAGAATTATGCAGCATTTCTATTGGCCTAAAATATTTGTTGAATACTGTAGATCATGTCCAGAGTGTCTAAGAGGGGTTCAGAAGGGTAGAATTTATAGAGCTCCACTTGTCAGTATACCTCCTATGGACGAACCATTTCACAAGACAGATGAACCTGTTTTCAAGGAACCACACCCTTTGCCGTATGCAGTTAGAAACCAAGTCAAGGTAGAAGTTGAGATGTTAAAGCCTGGTATTATTGAACCTTCAACCAGTCCTCACGCAGCACCAGTGGTTCTAGTAAAGAAGAAGGTTCCAGTATTCAATTTTGCGTGGATTATCATTATATTTATTTTATTATTTATTTTACAGACAGATGCTTCACAGTTTGGTCTCCGTGCTGTTTTGGAGCAGGAATTTGAAGATGGCAGACATCCAGTTATTTTTATCAGTAAGAAGCTGAGTTGTGCAGAATGTAACTATGCAGTCATCACAAAGGAATGTTATGCTATTGTATGGGCGGTAAAAACATTGAGGGTATATTTAGAAGGTAGTGAATTTACTATTTTCAGTGACCATGCACCTTTGCAGTGGCTTTATAGGATGAAAACCAGCAACCAGCGTTTACTTCGCTGGAGTTTATTTTTACAGGAGTTTAGGTACACGATTACACATATTCCAGGGAAGCAGAATATAGCAGCAGATCCACTTTCTAGGTGTGACGAAGATTGACCCCTGAGCAGTTATTGGCATCTGATGTGTATATTTGGTATCTATGTATATATTGAGGTATTGATTTCAGATTATTTTTGTTTTAAAGTTCGTTGGTGTTGGCTGGACTAAATCATAGTTTAGTCTTTTGAAAGGGGGACTTATGTGACGAACTTCATTATGTGATTTTTATCTTTTATTAATTATTTACTTATTGTTCATAAATTGTAATTCATGAAAGGCGCTCACTATCTTATTTTCATGGTTTATAAAGGTATGTATAAATTGCACCCTGATTGGCATCCCACTCAGTGATTTACGCGCCAGGTAAAAATCATGTGACAAGTAGCACATGGTTTTTCATACAGGTAAAGTGGTTTGGCAGAGCACACCTAGATTTTGATGTGAACAGACGTTCTGTCTGCTGCAGTTCACTTATATTTGGTGATACCTCAGAATTGTCAATTCAGGACATAGAGATTCACAGGACAATATAATGAATTTGCTCAGGTAAGAACATTTATTTATATTTTTGAAGGTGTTATCATTTAGTTGTCATTTTGACATATCAAACAGACCCGGAGACTTTTCATTCACGTGGCGGTCGATTTATGGTTTGAAATCTTGCTTTCATTTGATTATAAATTTATTTGGGGTTCAATTATTTGTTTCAGGGGTTGGTCCATGCAGTTTTTATGCTCAGTTTTGGAGTGGCAACGTTTAAATGGTCAGACAACGTACGTCCTATTTACTGACACAGATCTTCCCAAATACCAGTTGTGAGGTTTAGTTTAACGTATCATACAACGGCCAATATATAAATATTATGTGGCAGAAATTACGTATTTGCGTTAATAGAAGGTGTGGTATATTCACCGGAAGTTGGTGTTAGTTTACCGGAAGTCCGTGTTTCATTTACCGGAAGTGGCATATCAATATAGAACCTATGCAATTAGTGAAATATATTTTATAAGTGAATATATAGCGAGCCATACATCTTATTGATGTTACAAGTGTACACAAGTCAATATTAAATAGTGAAAAGTTTAATAAAGTAAAAGTTTAGAATAATTCAATCTGAAAGTATTTGTTGTTCGTTCCAAGCGACGTCCTAGATCTTGACCGCAAACAGAATGAATGATCGCAGATGTGATGAGACATTTTTCTGATTAGTTTCAATTTATACTTACTAACATTTCAGTTGTTTACTTTGTTTATTTGTATTCATTTGCATGTTATAATTATGTTTAGTTTTGTTTGATTTTGTTTATTTTTGTTTTAGTAAAATATTATTTTTTTACTTGTGTTTCTGTGAGTGTTGGCCAACTGACACTCCGATTATCCTACGTCTTTACACAACTGAAAACAGTTTGGTTTCGATGTTGACATAAGACAACGCTGACACTTTGTCCAAATGATGAACTTCTTGGAACACCTTTCGTGTACCTTTTGATACATTTGTTTTATGTACATTATTATAATTAAGAGATTACACAAGTTTTTGAGCTCTTTTCATTTTTCTTTTTCACAGGTTCAGTCGGTATGAGATCAGGTTTATTTTCAACTGTGTTGCTCTCTTCCTTTACTTTACTGTTTTGTTCTTCTAGTATTTTATTTTCTTGTTCCATTTGTAAAATCTTTGCCTCAAGCTTAGCAGCCTCCTTTTCTATTGTTTTTCTTTTGTTTTCTTCTGCAAGAATTTTGTCTTTTAGGTTTTTTTCTATATCTTCAACATTTTTTATTATTTCTTTCATTCTTTTGTTTTCCAATATCATATCGTCATTTTTTTGGTGTAAACTTGATTTTTCCTCCTTTACGGTATCGATATTTTCTTCAAGTTGTTTTATTTTAAGTTGCGTGTCTTCGACCTGATGCTCCAATATTTTCTTCTCTTCTATTTTTTGTTTTAAAGTATTCTGTTCTTCTAGCATTTGTTGTTCTAAAATTTTCGTCTCTTCTTCCATTTGCTTTTCTGAATCGTCTATCCGATGTCCCAAATTACTATTTGCTCTTGCCATTTCATTATTTTGTTTTACTAATAATTGGATTCTTTCTTCTTTCTCTTGAATTATTTCTTCTTTCTCTTTGATTCTTTCTTCTTTTTCTTTAATGATTTGTTCTTTCTCTTGCATTTGTTGTTCTAAAATTTTCTTCCCTTCTTTCATTTGCTTCTCTGAATTGTCTATCCGATGTCCCATACTACTTTTTGCTCTTGCCATTTCATTATTTTGTTTTTCTAATAATTGGATTTTTTCTTCTTTGTCTGTAATTCTTTCTTCTTTTTCTTTGATTCTTTTTTCTTTTTCTTTGATTTTTTCTTCTTTTTCTTTAATGATTTGTTCTTTCTCTTGCATTTGTTGTTCTAAAATTTTCTTCTCTTCTTTCATTTGCTTCTCTGAATTGTCTATCCGATGTCCCAAACTACTTTTTGCTCTTGCCATTTCATTATTTTGTTTTTCTAATAATTGGATTCTTTCTTCTTTCTCTTTGATTCTTTCTTCTTTTTCTTTAATGATTTGTTCTTTCTCTTGCATTTGTTGTTCTAAAATTTCCCTCTCTTCTTTCATTTGCTTCTCTGAATCGTCTATCCGATGTCCCAAACTACTTTTTGCTCTTGCCATTTTATTATTTTGTTTTTCTAATAATTGGATTTTTTCTTCTTTCTCTTTAATTCTTTCTCCTTTCTCCTTGATTCTTTCTTCTTTTTCTTTAATGCTTTGTTCTTTCTCTTTGATTCTATTTTCTTTTTCTTCAATCCTATCTTCTTTTTCTTTAATCATATCTTCTTTCTCTTTAATTCTCTGATCTTTTTCTCCCAGTATTGCTTCGTATTGACCCGTTTCTCTTTCACCACGTACTTTTGCAGATTTGATTCGTTGTTGACTGAACCTTTGGCTTTTCTGAAATAGACGTGAGCTTTTATGAAAATATAAATATACATATAGGTACATGATTTAAAGAAGCAGTTGTGGATATATTTTGAAATGAATTCTTATTTCAGGAGATATCTAATAAAACAGCAATCTTCTGACACAAAAAAATCAAAAGCAACAAATAAACAACGGGTCACCCACAACCATGAACAATTTATAAAGAAAATTAAAAACCAATTGTTCAGAGAACAATTGAAGGTCTTTCCACTAGTAAAGATCTATTTTGATATGGAAATATAAAAAATCAGTTAAAAATGTTAGTTCCTATGGCTTTATGATGTATTAATATCAATTTAAAGCAAAGGTCAAAATCTAGAACGTCCTATTAACCTATGACCTTGACCTCAATTTTAAGGTCACAAACCAAGGATCTTAAATCAAAAGACCCTAGATCTTTAATATGTTTGGTTAAAGAGTAATATCACTTTACGGGTAAACCTAAATATACGATGGGCAAAAACTCCCATTTATTATCTGCGCACCCTTTCAACCAAAATATACAAGTAAGGACATGTCGCAACTAACAATTTATGAAAAATTATTTGTAGATATGTCATACGGTATTTGATAATCAGTGAAAATAAGCAAAAATCAAAATTTAGAACATGACCTTGACCTTTGACCTTGACCTCATTTTCATTTTTTGGACCAAGGACCTCAAATCTGAAGACCCTAGGTCTCTATCACTTATGGTTTACCAGTTAGAAATGCATATTACTTATATCATTTACATAAGGGGAAATAACTCTCATATGGAGTCTCTGGAAAGCTTCGGTCCAAATGAATTGCCTAATCCTGAAGATGTAACGAGCAATTTGGTAAAATAAATTTGTCGTAACCTTTTACGGTTGCGAAGGAGTAGTGGCCACAAGAAAAACAGTGTTTGGGGAGATAACTCTTACAACACAAAGTATTTGGTTACGCAGTTGTCAGTTTTAAAAGCGCATACACTTTACGATATCATATTCCAAATATCTAAGCGACATCTTTTGAAACATCAATACTACGCAAGAAAAAAATTAGGCGGAAGAAAAAAAGAAAAAAATAATAATAATAATCAGAACAAATTCAATAGGTCTTTCCACGGAAAGGTGGAAAGACCTAATTAATGTCGGATAAACAAAACTTGCAGAGGTTTTTACGGATCCAGGCGATGAGGGTTCCGGGAGTTGATATTCATGCATTTAAATGGTGACATATGGTTAGAACCCTCCTGTTAAAAATAACTGGATCTGCTCATGTTTCTCAATCATTAGTTTTCAGAAAAGCATGTTGAGTTCTTTGAAAAATCGGAAGGCGAGACATGTGTTGCGTTTCCGTTTCCGTCAGCATTTGTTAAGTTTCTTGTTTAAACAAATTAGAACTTTGAAGATACTACTAAGACAAGGGTGTTTTCCGTAATGTTGTATTATTATTATTATATATGTATATATCAGTTCGACGACAAAGTCGAGGTTTTTGCCCCTAGGTCATAGTCAAGTGACTGAGTTATTAACCAATTTTAAATATTTTGTATTCTGCATATGACAGTTTGATATGATTTTCCCCTTTGTTTTTTATTTTTTCTGATACTGTGGATTCATTAATATTATTCGTGTGTTTAGTTAGTACAGGTGAACTACGAATTCAAATGTTTAACGAATAGCATACCTTTATTTTTAATAGGCTTTGTATACAGAAATTGACAGAACCACAAAATCAAATATACACGAATACGCAAGATTTCAGCTATTTTCGAAAAATGATACCCACGACAATAAATGAATCCACAGTAACTACTTGGTATCTATACTATTTGTATGATCGAACCTGCTTATGCCATTCCTGAATCTGATTGATTTTTAAAGGACCCTGTTTGCTTCCATCTCGCCTTATGTATACGTCGTCATTGAAAACTTGATAAAGTTCAGTCAATTGCTCCGCTTTCTTCACCATTATTTCTATAACTTTCAAGTTTCCTAAAAGTAAATGGAAAAAAGTTTTGATGAAAATAAACACATTGCTGAAGAGTTTTCATAAAGAAAAGCTAACAACTCAAAAGTAATCTAGTACATAGTCATTCACATTTCCACTATCATATAAAGTTTAAGGAAACAAAGTAAACATTAGCTAAAAATATGACCGGTTCATACATTCATTAAAAATATACAATAACAGTATTTACTTTTTTCATAATGGGTGGGTAGAAATTCTAAATCCGCCACTTAAATTTCGAATGCCCAAGGTATGATGCATGTTCACTTAAAATGTCCAGTACCAGGTGATCAGGAATATAGGGGAGTTGTATTCAAATAGAACGTGTTTATGAACGTTAGCGTTTGTTTTTAAAGCTGTTCTGTTATTCCGTTGTTTTCCTCTTACAGTCAATGTGTTTCTGTTTTGGTTTGTCACCTGTTTACGCTTAATCGGTCTATGAACAGCGATGTTCTTATGTTGTCTTTTTCTTTATTAACTTTCACGTAATACTTCCTTGATGGTCGAGCAGTGCAAATACTCTAAAGCTTTCAATTGGAATCGACGTTTGAAACCGCGAAACCGATTTACAGTCGTCAAAACTACTCTGATTGGCGAAAACTAATTATTTCGTAAGGCTAAGTATATTGGGCAGAGATCATTCAATCAATCATGATTTTGTTCGTCATCATCCTGTAGGTTCAGTAGAATTCCCTTTATGTACTAACTTAGTCGTACTTTTGTGTGTGTTATCTAATGATTCAGATTAATACAGGGTATGGAGAACCGTCGTGTAGTGGTTAACGCAGAGCACACACAGTTTCATGGGTCGATTCTCGTTCTGTGGTGAACATTTCATGCTCTCCCTTGACGCAATTTCCGAGTATGGTCTTGAGAAACTATGAAAATCCATCGGAAGTGCAGCACTCGCACCCGCAACGTGGACAAGGATTAATATAATTTTCAATAACGTGTTTCCCAATCTACTATAAATAAGTATGTTTAAACCAAAGGGTAAAATTTCATCTCACCTATTTGCTTATTGTTTACATCACACACAGGGATAAATTTCACTGTGTAGTTCTCTGGAAAAATTTCTGGCTTGATTGCTTTTATACCAGTGTCAATACTATCTTTACGTATATTATCTTCCTTCCTAAAATCACATTCAATGCCTTCCACAACACCTACAAAAAGTTATATAAACTGTACATGATCTGTCAACATGTCTTTTTATGGGGATCTAAGACATGCAATGTTCATTGACATAATGTATTATGATGACGATTTTTTAAAGTTGTCTAATGATGAAACTACTGTTTTAAAAAGTAAAATAAAGATAATACCGAACTACCGAGGAAAACGGACATAACAAATCAAATGGCAAAATCAAAAGCACAAACACATCAAACGAATGGATAACAAATGTCATTTAATGGACTTGGTACAGACATTTTGTTTATTTAGAAATGATGGAATCACCCTGGTTTTATAGCCAGGTTTTAAACAGATTTAAATGCAGTTTGATCCACACATATTGCAGGAAGTGAACTCAACGGAACACTATCCATAGTTAATCGTTGTATTACTTTTATTTATTAAAGGTATACTAGCTGCCAAATTTATGTTCACCGATTTAACTCATATTCTCACATTCGATTTAATGCAATGTAAAACATTTACCCAAACTTTAAAATGTCTAAAATAAACTATTTACAGGGCATGGGCTCAATTATATGAAGCTTCGTGTCGTGTTTATTTTAGTTAATTTTGGATGACCTCCGTTGACCATATAAGCGATATAAACATATAGATACAACCAGCTATCAAAATCGTGCCATTATATTTTCTAGGACTGTTTAATTGCATTTTATAGATTGAAGAGATAAGTAAATCGCCGTTTTTACATGTAAACAAATGATTTGTTGTGGATCGAATCAGTCAATCCATTGATGTGTTTCACTTTCAGTGTTGACATTCTTTTCATTTAAGGTGGTACCTAATTACACTACAGGGAGAAATAACTCTGAAAAATCAGATAAACGGTTTAATCATGTTGTTTTCCTAAGGGAATATTAAGCTTCTCAATGATCAAAATAGGCGTTTGTCAAAAGGCTATATAACCAGTGTATTTTTTTCTGATAAAATGGTTGGTTAAAAGTTCTTGAAATTTTTATGCTTTGTCAAAGGGTTGAAGTAAATTCTTTGTCAAAATTTTATGAAAACTGATCGAGTCCATTTCATTTTAGTGAAGGTGTTGGGTACCACCTTAAAAAACATTACTCGGACAATTCATGCGCGTTATCAATCTCTAGCTAAGGGGTTAAATTGAAAGTCATACGGATTCAAGGGGTCGAATTATTCATTTCCGAGTAACACATATTGTCCATGTCATTAGTCAGCCTTTGAAATACGAAATACTGTAAGTGGAACAGTTCAAAAATTCTGCTTTAGGTTGGTAACATATTTTGATCCCTATAGCGTCGGTCACACCTTAACGGATAACTCGAACGGATGCCAAACGGATAACTTTTTTTCAATCCGTTCATGTCCGTTAGACATCCGTTCATATCCGTTAGACGTCCGTCCATATTCGTTTCATGTCCGTTTAGCGTAAGTTTTATCCGTCGACGTTCGTTCTGTCCTTTGGAAAATTTTGAGCATGTTCCAAACTTTGAATGGACGTCCAACGGACGAAGTGTACGGTACTCGTTTTCGTTTTGTATCCGTAACTTGTCCGTTATACATCCGTTCGATATTGAACGAACGAGAAACGGACTTCTACCGGACGTATAACGGATAAAACGGATAAATGCCAATTGAAACTTTTGCGTCAGAAATGACAATTATTGGTATGTCAGATTTCTTAAGTGTCATAAATTCATAATTATTCATAATCGATCTTAGAGTAATGGCACGTCTTCACCACCAAGCAGCTCTTATTCAGACCAGACACTCCCTTTCGCGGCATTTTGTAGAACAAACCAAAACCAGCTACAAAGAAACTTTTTGAATATCTATGCGATTTACATGTATCATTATTGTCGCCTTTAATTTTTCCGTATATCTTTGTTCATCCGTTTTATCCGGTAAGCTTCAGTTAGGTGTCCGTTTTATGCGCAACTCGTCTGTTGGATATACGTTCGACTTCCGTTCTGTCCGGTACGTTTTTAGTTTCTAGTCCGGTGTGTGTCCGTTATGCATTCCTTACGCTACCGTTTTATTTGGTCAGTACATCAACGGATAACAATTTTGTCGACGGACAACTTTTATTTTCACCCGTTAGGCGTCTGTTCGTGCTATCCGGTAAGGTGTGACCACAGCTTATCTGCTTTATTAATCAAGTGCACAGGAAAACATTTTTTTTGTTATTTAGAGTACTCAAATAATCAAGACTTGATTTTAAACATACATTTTTATAAGAAAAGAATATTAAGGTAATAAATGGAAAAAGAAGAGAAAACTAAATAAAATAAAAATTATCAATATGGCGTGAAGTCCCAAGTTCGTTTTCCGGAAAACAATCACAGGACTATATGAACATGATGAAGATGTGTATTTACCTTCATCGTTGACACCTATAAACAACGTTCCCTCCTCCTCGCTGTTTAGAAAAGCGCACACATATACACCGACATCAGTTTTTAAAAAAGCATACGGGTAGTTTCCTCCACCTCTTTTAAATTCTCTATTTCTACTTTCACTTCCAATTTTATCTCTATAAAAGTAACACGTATCATGCTGTTCATTACTTTTTTGTTTAACACGTTTAACATCTACGATAATATTCACGCGCGGATCGACAAGTTGAAGAAAGTTGAATCGTAGTTTTTGTCTGCCTTCTCGTATTGCTAAATTCTGTAGTACATATTCAGCTGCTTCCAGTGATTGAAGATGTATTATGGCCGCCTTCTTTCCTTGGCTACTGATAAAATTAATATCATTGGTAGTAATCTGTATCCGTAACCATTTGGTAAATAAATTTTCGATTGACGATCGCAGTGCATTTTCATTTTTATGTTCACTCAAATTACCGATCGTCGCAATATACACGTGCGAGCTACTATTATCCATTTTAGGTTTTTAACGTATTAGTAAGTTGTTTTAGTTATTTGAGATTATTGTTTGTGTGTTGCTAAGGTGAGTATTTGATTTTTGATTTTCAGGAAATCTAAATGACACAAATTAAATTGTAGTAGTATGCGTTGTGGCAAATTCTATGCATGAAGAGTTCGTGTATTGTTATTGATAGCGATTAATTTTTTTAAATATTCTTTAAAAAAAAGATATTAAGTCAGTAAACAATTTGATAACTTGTCGTTTAAATAGACCTTTTCAACAATTTCTGCACCAACAATTGACAATGACAGGTATTATATGTGAGGGGTCGTTTAAAAAGTAGTATCGATTATATAATTGTATACTGCAGTGTGTTTATTTCCTTTAAATATAGTAACACAGCTTTATTTTGTATAACGTCAATTTCATCATATAACACTTTCTACACAATCAGGGGTCCATTTTGCAATACAATCATTTCGACGTCTATAGTCATTTGTGTTACGATTTAAAAAGTTATCTAGATGTATTAATTTAAGTTGCAGTATAAAAACAATATTAGGTCAATATCATAAAAAATATTAACTTTTTTGTATTAGGCGCAAAACTTGGGAAGGGCTCGGTAGAACCTCGCCCTTCCCAGTTTCTCAGCCTCATACAAAAAAGTTTAATTTTTCTGACACAGACCTAATATTGTTTATATATATTATAATAGTTTACTAAATTTGAAATGAAATAATGTTTGTCTACATTTATTTACCACAACGATATTTTCTTATTTTCTTTCAATAATTTGTTGGGTGGAAAAATACATGACAAAGGAAAATGGTATTATACTACCCAGGAAATAGAAGTTGTAGATAAATTTAGTTATCTTGGTATTTTGTTCAATTTTAATGGTGAAGATAATCTGTTGCGAGCAGAAACTCTCAGAACAGGGTAGAAAAGCTGTGTTTGCCTTAAGGAGAAATGTTTAAGATATTTGAATTTTGTAACTTTACTTTCACTTTTTGATACTTATATTAACAGTGTACTTTGTTATGGTTGTGAAATTTGGGGTGCTCATAAGGCACCAGCTATATAAGGGATACATCTGGGTTATGGCATAAATATTATGAAAGTAAAAAGCTCGACTCATACTATGATGTACTATGAGTTAGGTAGATTACATTACTGTACACCTGACATGTCGAATTTTAAATTCGGGTTTAAGGATGTTATGTACCACAAATTGGTTGTATTTTTTAAAAAATGATTTGCTTGATAAAAGTTTAGGTGAAATTTGGTATAGTGACGATGGACGTATTTTTAGATAGTAAGCTCTTCGATACTATTTATACTTTATAGCGTGTCTTTTTATGTTGCCTATAGTTGTTATGACTTTGGTAAATAAGGATAATAATGTTTAAATTGACTTTAATTTTTTAATTGAGTACAAATAAAGGAGAGGCCTTTTATACTCTAACTTATAGAAGTTGAGATTTTAATTTTCTATGAAAACTGGAAAAAAGAAAAAAGAAATAATTAAGAAAAAAATGTTTATCAAGATTTTGTTTTTTACGTTTATCAACAAGGTATAATAATTTCATAAAACGTGTGTGGTTTTGATTCGAACGCTCCCATAGTTTTATTTACACTTCATACTTATTATCTTTATTTTCATATATATATATGTCTTTTCAGTTACAATTTCTGCAGAATACTTGCATGTATTATCTTCTTTTTTTGGTTATATATATATATGTCTTTAACCGTTTTGGTTCTCATACATGATCGGCTTGCAGCTTTCCTAGTGAAGGTTAATAAATAAAGAATATATCTCCGGACAGATGACATAAATAATGTGTTGTTTCATTGTATACGGTACTAGGTTGATTAAATTTTTGGTATTTTTTCAATAATTTTATCCAAACTGCTATACAAATTCATCAAAGATATATCGACCACCTCAATTCAGCAAATTAACCTCATTTGTTTTATTACACTGTGTGTAAAATTTGGTTAATTTGCAACTCAATCCAAATGTTATATCTCTTACAATTTCAGGTACTAGGAATGACCTTAATAAAAAGGAAACGATAGCTTACTATTTTACATGCGTCGACGATATTTTCTCACTATCTATTTAATACGTACTTTCTCATTATATTTCCTACAACTAACCTGGTAGAACTTCTTGTTGACGGTCAGTATTCGAGACAACTATGCATTCACCAAAAAGCCAGTGTTTCGAATTTACTTTGATTGAAAAAAAGAACAACGCTCTAGTAATCCACTTTCTGGGTTTGCCTTCATCAGGAACGCTTAAAGTCGGGTATATAAAGTTAAATGGATATTGTAAAGTTCTATTCTCTATGTGGAAACTATTAGCTACAACTGTAGTACATAATAATAAAGGTTAATAGAGTGGCTCATACATTGTCAAATCCGACCTACAGCTTAATGGGATTTGTCTGTCGAACTTGGGACATGACGTGTTGTTTTAAAAGACATGTTACCTAACATACTAAACAGAGTATCATATCAGTAGTATACCTGGCCATATCGTGATGTTGTGACCTTATTTAAAGGGATGCCCTGCTGAGTATAAGTTATGACGAATTTTCAAAGTCAGACTACAAAATTCTGAAATACCGGTATTGAATTTTCCTACTTTGAAACGATTTTTTAGCCGTCGTTGAACAATATTGTCCACGGATTATGTTGTAAAATCATCAGCATGTGTGGAAAGATCATCCCTACTTTTTTTAGTTTTCTAGGTAGTGTCATGTGTACTATTGTGTGTTTGTTTGTCCTTTTCATTTTTAGCCATGACGTTGTCAGCTTATTTTAAATTTATGAGTTTGACTGATCCTCTGGTATCTTTCATCCCTCTTTCAATACTGAGTGTTTCAAAGATAGATTTTTTTGTACTGTAGATAAGTATATAATTGAATCTTACATTTACGACCAATTAATGTAGAATATGCCTAGTTAAATAAATGGCAGTTGATTTGTTGTTTGAATTTGCCTTGGAGTATTTTTGTTATATATGTTTGGTAGGGTTCGTTACTTTTTTTGTAGCGTTTATGAATAAAAAAGAAAACATTTAAAAGCAGGAAGCTATATAGGACACCAAAAAGTACTGCTGTGATATCCTAAAAACATGAATAGTAAATGTTAGTTTGACAAATCTTATCTTGAATTCTATCCTAATTCTATCTTATTTTGGGGAAATCTTTTTAGAAATTCAAATGTGTCGTCACCAATTGCGTTGTTGACTTTGGCTTATTTGATGTGCTGGTTTAAGTTGTTTCATGTAATGTATCTGTTTTTATTCTGTAGAAAGTCACCACTCCAGTTTTATCATGTGTATCTACTATATAGTCATTTTATAAAATTTACTGTTTTCAAAAATGCAAAAGTATGAACTATTCCAAATAACAAGGATGTTCTTATCACAGGTAGAAAACCTTAGCCGTATTGGTCACAACTTTATCGAACTTTTGGTCTTCAGTGCTCTTCATCTTTGTATTTGTTTTGGCTTTCGAACTTTTTCATCAGAGCGTCACTGGTTGGTCAGGAAACGCAGGTCTGGCGTATTAAATTTTATGCCTGATACCTTTTGTTAGCTATCATTTGTGTGTTTCTTTGTCCTGTATTTTCTCCAATTTCTTTGTATTGTAATCATGTCATGTTGTCAGTGTAATGTTTAATTCAACGTTGCCATTAACGCGGGAGGTTTGACATGCCGTATAACAATTCAACCCATCATTTTTTTTTCTTTTCTTAAATTGTCAGGCCACATTGTTTTATTATAGTTCGTTTCTGTGTGTATTACATTTAAATGTTGTGTTTCTGTTGTGTCGTAGTTTTCCTCTTATATTTGATGCGTTTCTCAATTTATAGTGTGTAACCCGGATTTATTTTTTTACTCAATCGATTTATGAATTTCGAAAAGCGGTATACTACTGTTTGCCTTTATCTATATAATAAATGAGAAACGAAAAACCCTTATGAATCACAACAACGACCGATAACCACTGAACAGCAGGTTCCTGACTTAGGGCAGATGCAAATAAATGCAGCAGGTTTAAATGTTTTGTTTTGATCCCAAACTTCACTCTTACCCGAAACGTTATTGTAACATTACAACATAAAACAGACACACTATAAAGTATAATTAAAATGGCTGAACTCGATCAAAAAAAGTATAAACAAAAATAAGTAAACATACTCTAAACGAATAAATGTATATCTTTTACTTACCAAAGTCATAACAACTATAGGCATACGACATATAAACTACACAAAGTCTTCATAGATAGCAAAAGGTAATGTGTGAAACATATTACAACATGTTAGATCTTAATTTTTGTGCACGAAATATAAATTTACCCAAATTACATAATTCTCGAAGATTATTAGAACTCATTAGTTATATTTATATATTTTTACATAGAAAGTTTTCTCCATTAATATGGTTTTATGAAATAAGATCTAAGACCTTGATACGAAGAATATTTTAAAATAAAATGCATCTCATCTTCAATGTCATTTTTACAAAAAACTACAAAGTCTATTACTTCTTGTAAACAAAAGTCTTAAACTCTATATCTATAACTTTTACATCTAAGTAAACTATTTATTTGGCTGTCAAAATCTTGCTTCAGACAACCAAACAGGCGTTGTTTAATTATCAAGTAAAAACTACTGGAGAGCTAACTATCTAAAAATAAACCTTGAGTATACCAAATATCAGCTAAACCTATACTGAGCAACTAAGTTTTAATAAAAATACAACCAATTTGTCTTATTATTTGGACATATTTGTAAATCGTCATATAAAAACAGTAACAGTTTTTCAAAATACAGTTTGTAGTACATAGCAGCTTAAATCAGTATTTAGAAATGCGACATTTTCTGGTGTGCAATAATGGCAATCTACCTAGCTCATACACCATGAAATTCTTAGTAGAGCTTTTTACTTTCATAATATTTTTACAATAGCCTAGATGTATCCTTTCTATAGCTGGTGCCTTGTGAGCACACCAAATTTCACAACCATAACAAAGTACTCTGTTTATATAAGTATCTTTAAATTTGACCAATGACACAATGTGAATAAAAAATTGTAGTTTTGAATCTTAGTAGCGAACTTCCTTAACGCGGTAAGATCATTCATAATATTTCGCTGAATTTTTATCTATTCAATTTTTTACATTTTGAAAGCTTGAATGCATCGGACTTCTTTTTTTATGCGCAAACAAATATGTAATTTGATTTCAATCCCAATGGATCACATGCATGTGAATAGCGCATTAATAGTGAGAGTAGTTTTGGTTATATGGTCGAAGTGCAAACCAAGGGAAAAACTTCTAATTGGCCTATCCAATTCAAGTATTTGTAGATATGTGAAGCCATAAAATCATATAAGAATTATTGTGATGTGGGATGTCTGACTTATTGAAGTCAGTCACATGCCTTATATATCTTATATGCATTTTTGCTTTTGTTCAAGTAACGCTACATTAAAGCATCATATTGTTTAATAAACATGTAGTTTATCTAATATTGTTTTATCCTATATGTATATATAAGTATGAACATGAAACCCAACAGTGTTAAGAGTTAAAAAAAATTGCCGACAAATTGCCGATTACTCACACATTTTATACACTGAAGCTCCAATCGTTTAACCTCATTTTCGACGCGCTCGCCCACATCTGCAATAAAAAATATAACCTCAATAGTCGTTGTGTTACCTGGTCACGTAAGGCGAATTTAAAGATGAACAAAATACATGTGTTTTAAGCGTGTGAAGATGTGCTATCATTTTTATTTTATTGTATATATTGATAAAAAAAAAAAGAAGAAAGGAAATGGTATGAGACTAAGTTTTTTTATTCTTGTCGAAAATTTCAAACTTCAAATGTTGTTGATAGTAAAATCAATTTGACTTATCATCGGATTGGAATTATATGAGCAACACTAATATGTGGAGCACACAATAAAGCAACCTTTCCGGAACACCTGAGGTCACCACCGGTTTTTGCTGCTTAGTCTTTAGTTTATTTCGGTTATATTGTGTACCGCTGTTTGTCTGTTTATCTGTTTGTCTGTTATGTTTTTCATTTACCCATTTGTCTGTCTATCTGTTTGTCTGTTTATCTGTTTGTCTCATTGTCTTTTTTTTTTTAACAATGGTATTGTCAAATTATTTTCGAATTATGAGCTTGAATGTCTCTTTGGTATCAATGAAAGAAATTTCATCAGAATTTAAAATGTTTGATTGTCATCTTTAACATTATCCCTAAACTCCCGCAGAAAATCTTTAATATATATCATTCGGCGAACTGTATTATGTAGGAACATACCAATATATTTTTTTTAGGAAAATGAGCATAGGAGGTACTCGTTCAGATGATGGAAAAGACACTTTTTATTGCATGAGGAAAGTTACATATTGGGATATATATGGAGTGAAAAGTTTCCCTTATAAAGGCAAAAGGAAACACACACCTCTTTTACATCAACATTTCAATGGTCAATTTATGATACAAAATGATTTATTAGGATTAACTATTCATCCGTTTGAATCAAGATTTGAAGAATGCTTAGAAAGAAGAACAAGAAATAAAGAGTGGCTTCTTAACATGCGATTTCCTGATAAAACAAGTGATGGATACATTGAATATTTAGAAAATTGTCAAGAAGGTATAAAGCATAAACATTTATTTACACTTGCAACAGTGCTTATTAAGCCGTCAAACACATTGAACATAGAGTAATTTGTGATATACTGTCACTAATAATATCTCGTCTTGTTTGTGACCTTTGTAATTCGTTTTCTGGATTTGAACTAGCTGTCAGAATCTGGGAGTAATTTTAGCCTTATCGGTAGTCAGGGTTGTTTAACATTAACTAGTATTACTGTTCTTTGTGTGTTTGTTTATAAGAGGGTGTGTATGTAAGGCCAGTTCGACTCAAAAGTCACATTAAACCTTATGTTCAAATATTTTTTATTAAGTTACTTCCTTCTTTTTACAGAAAAATAATTGAAAACTCTGTCACTCTCCGTCAATTTTGACAGTTGTTTTGATCTTTTTTTGTCTGTTTTCCCCCTTTTTCGGTCATGTCAATTACATTTTAGACTGCTGATATTAAATATCCAAATTAGATTGCTTGCCTCTCTCTTGAATGAGTTGCAATATAATAGAAACAACAATGTTTTGTCCCGTAATATAAATTTTAATTATACTCGGCTCGACACAGGAAATAAATGATTTGCAAAGCCTCGTTTTTTACTAGTTTTGAGTCTGGTACATATCGATTTATGTTCTAGACAATGGATGGTCATTCTATATGTAGGTTTGAGGTTTAAGACCAATCCATCAACAAAAATATAACTGATTTTCATTAAGCTATATTTGAGTGAGTAACAATTTTCTTTTTGCATACCACATTCTCTCTTCACTTCAAATATTGTGTTAGCTCAGTGCACATGAATTTGTATTTGCACACTCATAAATCAAAATACTTCATAGCTGATCTGCTGTCTAACTTTTATTTTGAATTAAAATGCCACAAAGATAAAGCAAAATTTCACATTTAGATATATAAATGATGTCCTGTCAACTATATAATCCTTATTTTAGCGATTGCTTGTATACCAAAAATCTACAATATGAAATTGAATATCATACCCATACGAGAAGGTCAGCTTCATATCTTAGATTATTTGCAAGCAATTGAAAGATAGCCGTCTTCAAACAAAGATTTTGTACCAAAATTCGTATTTCTACCTTTCTTTTTGTACCAATTTTAGTCTACCTATTATTAACCCATAGATTTCACCACTGCAACAAGTCTATAACTATATTTCTCCGATCGAGAGAGTTAAATTTTATTATTTAAAGCGCGAGGCTTGCCGAGCTTTTTAAACAATAAAATTCAACTGTTGAGAGTGGAAAATATCGTAATACAAAAGTTACAGTGGTGGCATTTGTGATGATTTTTATCTTTCTTTATCAAAGATTTTGAAAATTTGTGTACTTTTAATGTAACTTCATCAGGCAAGGTCGCCTTTTTTTGCATGACGTCACAATAAGAAAATTAAGAAAAATACAAGAAAATTTAACGTCACAATTAAATTTCAACTAATCATTTGTCGAGAACAAATTTTTCACTTGTGAGGAGAAAATTTTTCCTCACACTGGTCAGGAAAGATGAAAATAGCACAAAAACTAGAGAAAATTATTTTTCAGGAATAATTGGTTTTTCAATATAAAATGTTTAAACCTGTCTCAACAGACACATGTTTTCGGTCTACATTCTTAAGACACCGGTATAGTCAATTTATATGTCAAGTAACATATTGTGTCCTTTTCATTATAAGATAATGTTTGGCTTTACCTGCATTCTGGTGTATGTTTAAAAAAAAATAAAAAAAATACCAAAACTTTAAAAAAAAAATCCTATACAAAAACAAAAGAGAATACGTGGCGTTAATCACAATCACAATCAGACAGACAATGCTTTAATGTTTGGAACGGCATATAGGGTCTACATTTTTGATTTGTCGTTGTTTTCTAACACATATATTTGTTTTGCCTCTTTCGAATTTCGATTGATTTTGGGGTTTGTTTGGGTTATTTTTTTTTTTTGGGGGGGGGGGGAGGGGGGATGAAATGTTTGATATATATCTATATACATGTATGTTTACACAAAGATTAAAAAAAAGTTATATTGAATATATTTATTTAGCAGATAAAAGTGACCGTGAATTAAGAAAACAATAAAAGGATTGATATCCCGTACGACTTGAGAAATGAGAAAAACGAATACCATATAGTTAGCTATACATCAAAAACGATCCAATTTAATGTGAACATTCAAGCAAGAAAAATAACGGCTTGATTTGCTGTAAACATATTTTATTAAAGAAATCAAAACAAAACATTTGTGAAAGCAAATTTACAGATCTAACATTGTTTGGTTGATGTTTAGACAAGTTGTATATATATATATATATAAATATATAGATCTACAAGGGTAAAGACATAAATACGAAAACTACAAAAGATTCAACAATTGGGAATAGGAAACATGAGCAGTGCTCTTATATAAATCCGTCTACCGATTGACTATTGGCTACTTCATTTGTAGACGATAAAGTACGAAAGCAACTGAAGACAGGAAATAATTTGTTACCTGTTATCTAAAGGAGTAAGAAAGGCGAAAGATACTTAAAGGACATTCAAATTCATCAGTCGACAGTAAACTAATAACGCCATTGCTAAAAACAGAAAAGACCAACATACAAACATAAGTGAACTAAACACAACATAAAAAACTAAAGACTGAGTAACGCGAACCCCACAAAAAAATGGGAGTGATATCATGTGCTCCAGAAGGTATATGACACCCGTTGTGTTACTCATGTTATTACAAACCCGATAATAAGTCTGATTCGTTAAGTCACATTCGGGAAAAGAGGGTGGGAGTGTAGTTACAACAAGGGTGTATGGATGACATCATATTTTCCGATGATGTGGTTAAAACATATTATTTTTTTTAAGTACAGTTTTATGAGTTTTTATAACAATTCAGCTAACAGTGTCTCCTCGGAAGACTTACCATAACCGTAAAATTTTCTGTTGTGTATTCATTATGTAATCGGACGAAATTCTAAATAAATAACCTACACATAGAGTATATTTTAATTTTATGATTTGATATGACATGTTTATACCTCCTGATTCTCAAAAGAACAACCCTAAATTGAATTTACTGCATTTAGGTGTTATAATAGCAAAACATAGTACGTCATAGCTGATTCATGGTAAAACAGTTAAAAAATCCAATAAACTACACAACCTATCAAAATTGTTAGAAATCAACTTTGCATGTCTTAACAAGTAATAAATAGATATAGCATTATTTATACATGTATATTGTTTCTAAGTAGCAATTAAACATCCAATAATAAGGAGCAAACATTTGTAAGTTTTATACCTGAGGCGACTTTATTTTCAGATTTTAAACAGGCATAAGGCAAACATCGGATGTAATATTTAATGCAGGTTAGGGACATACAGGATCATTCCTTGTTTGTAAAAGAATTCTTGTTGATAGTTTCATAATCTCTAATTAGCATTATTTGGATGTAGTTGATAACTATTTTTAGTTTACTTCGACAAGGTAGTTATTTTTTAAAGATATTTTTGAAAGAAATAACAACATTTTGTATATTTTCCTTAATGTAAAAATATATGACTGATTGGTAAGTTGCTATTTAACGTTTTATTTCAAGAAATAATGTTATGTGGAATATTCTAATGACAGATGTGTAATTAAAATCTTTCGTTAATCTAAATGTATAGTTTTGTGAATTCTCTTTAGATGAAAGTATTGGACTGTTACCAACAGAAGCGAATCGATTGTACCTAAGTATGCGGAGAATAATAGGTTGCGAGAAAACAATCAGAATGAGACAGAAACTGTTTATATTGAATGATTTGATATCTGAGATATGTGGATTCGGATGTACTAGGATATATAGTGGCAGTTTAGCGGAAGGATTGGATCTACCAGGGAGCGATTATGATTGTATGTATGTGTTAAAAGATTTCACAGTTGTCCAAAATTTAGGTCAGGTTCCGTGTCGTGTAGGAGTCGCTACCTTTCTTATAGAATATGACGACAATCATCCGGGATTCTCTAAGCTTAAATTGATAAGAGGAGATGAAATGTTTATTTTCGCCGCTTTCCTTTATTGAAATAGACAACGGAAAATACTTGTGCTCCGTGGCATTTTTGAACAGTATTTGCAGGTCAGTATCACATATGCAATTAACAACGCATGGTCCATGTCTCTCAGATATTGACCTGACTTTCGATAATGCATTTTGTTTCCACTTACGTTCTTGGCCTGAACAAGCAAAAGCCTGGATTTACCGTCATAGATCAAAAGAGTGGCCGTCGGATCGGTTAGTCGAAAACATAGTGGGCTTCGGATGTCTAATCGTTCCAGTGTGTCCAAAATACGAAGAGAATGAAACCGAGTTTTGGAGGATATCATTCTCAATGGCAGAGAAACAACTTTCTCATTCATTTAACTATGTCCAGTTTTTGTGTTATTCGCTTCTCAAACTGACACTGAAGAACATCATTAACAAAAACATCCACGCTAGAGATCTGTTGTGTTCTTATTTTATGAAAACAGCTTTATTTTGGGTATCTGAAGAAATTTCAATCGAATATTTTCGATTATTCCATATTGATTAAATTTTAGTAGGTTTTTCTATATGAATGGGATTTTGAATAAAAAAGCATATTCACCTGAGAAAGTGTTATTCACCGCGCTAAACGTCACGCGCTTTTACATGCAACGTTATGGTAAAAAAAAATTATGTACAATTTGTTTTGGTACATGTTTGTCATCAAATACATTTTCTTCTCCCGGAATATGGAATAAAACAATTACTGTCTTTTGTTTCGGTAAATATGGGGTTTAATTGACTTTTGAAAAACTGATATTCACTTCGGCCGTCGGCCTCAGTGAATATCATTTTTCAAAAGTCAATAAAACTGCATATTTACCTCATCAAAAGACAGTAATTGTATAATATCAAATTTATATCTATGCTTTTGTTTGTGTATTGACAAACTCTTGGGCTGGATTTATAACTGTTACTGTCCTAATTATTTTATTCCAGAACATAACATGTTCAATGGTAAAATTACTGAGTCAAATAATAGGATGCTTTTTACTGTATTAAATAACGTCCGTTTTCAGGCAATAGGGCGTTTATGCAGTCACGCGACCAAAACATTTATGTGGAACAAAACTGTTTTGCCAACAATACGCCAATACTCAAATGCTGACCTTGAGATACTTTTTACAGAATTGTCGAAATCTCCACGATAACTAGTGTCGCAAAAGGTTTCAAAATTTTATCCCTTATAAAGAATATGTCATTTTCTATGACATCAAGCGTCTTGAAAGGTGTTTATCATTACTATTACTGTGTAATCAGTCAACAAATTGCGCATATGATACCGGTATCACTTTTATATAATAAAACACATTACATGTTCTATCGCAGGTTTTTCAATGAATTTAAAGAGTCAGACGCAGTGTCAGGAGGGGTACTGTATGCATCATATCATTATATTTTAGGCCATTATAATGCAGCATTGAAAATCGTAGAATACGTTTTGTCACGTTGCTCGACCAATTTGTTAGTATTATCCTGTCCTTCTTTTAAGCAATCTAACATTAAACAATGTCAAAGTATAAGCGAATGTGAAGTATTAACATTAACCGAGAAAATGAAACTTTCAACGAGTAAGTACGTTCAATATTACAAAAAATCGTCCTTAATACCTCATGAATTTAAACTGGATAATCAGGACAATAACCTTAACGTTTCATGTGATGTTATGTCAATCTGCATTAAATTTCTCTGTTATCATCATCTCAATGACATTGAAAATAAAGAACAATCCTTAAGTGACCTGCGTTTATCCGTATATGGAAGTCACATGGTCGCGAAAAATCATGATTCTGTGTGTTTTACATTACTTGAAGTGTGTTATGAGATTGCAGGAAATAAAGAATCGGCAAAAGAGTGTTATACACAAGCAACCCGGTGTACAGGGATGATATGTAAATCAGCAAGCAACAGACTTATGACATTAACTGGCCCATATGTTCAATATAGAATAAGATTTCCAGGAACAATTTGTCCTAGAAAAAAATCGTCTAAGTCTACAATTAAGTGAAGAAATAAACCAAAAAATGCTTTAGTCAATGGGTAAATAACATATTGTATTCATGTAATTCATGCCACATCGTTTTAAATAAATAGTCAAATAGCGTTGATTGTATTTTTATATGATACACAGTCACCCATACCTTAAGCCACACCTAACACTAAAACATGTGTACCATACATATGATAGTGCATTTATAAATACTATTTATCTAACCTTTTGAATATCAAAATCTAAAACATATAAAACACATTGTTACATGTAAATTATCTTAAATTAGACCGAACATTAAAGTTTTTTATGAAATAAGTTTGTCCATGCCTTTACGAAAGATAAACAAGACTTTTAGGTCAGGTCCTGATAAAATGATAACACATCTAGTACAGACAGATATTGAAGAATAAAGAATCAGTAACACTTCAAAACTAGGGCTCAATGCTGGTGTTTCAGATAGAAGTGTAATTTCTTGAAATCTGGTAGCACTCCTGGTATTACTCATACAACAAACCAGTAAATAAACTCATCATAGATACCAGGAATAAAATTTTATATTTACGCCAGACGCGCGTTTCGTCTACAAAAGACTCAGCAGTGACGCTCAAGTCAAAAATGTTTAAAAGGCCAAATAAAGTACTTAGTTGAAGAGCACTGAAGACCAAAAATTCCTAAAAGTTTTGCCAAATACAGCTAAGGTAATCTATTCCTGAGGTAGAAAAACCTCAGTATTTCAAAAATTCAAAGTTTTGTAATAGTCTTAAATGGCCTTTATCCGTACTCGACTATACTAAATATTACTCGACCAGTCTGAATTAGTCTGAATTTTACTTGACATTACTCGACCCCAGTCTTAACCGTACTCGACTGTACTGATTTGTACTTAACTCTTATCTTTGACACTGAAAATAGTCTGAAGTCTTACTCAACGAGTCTGAAACAGTCTTAATCTGTTTTTAACCTGTACTCAACATATTTTTCTTAGTCTTAATCATATTCGACCAAAAGTTTGAACAATACTAGACCTGTCTGAACCATACTTGACCAAATGACCAATACTTTTTTTTTTAATTTTAACTGTTGTAATAAATTTCGTTTTAACTGACATAACTACAGCCACAATAAAATAAAGATATATATGTAACAGGCATTTTCAAAATTTTGGCATTTTGTAAAATGTCTGAATTATCAGGCAATTTGTAAAATGCATAACCTTGACAGGCATTATACAAAATGACTAAAAATACCTGGTTATTTTGTAAAATGATTGAAATTTGGAAGCAAAATTCAACAAATGTTCAGTTTCAGAACATTCATAAATAGAAATTTCCAAAAAATGTAGAGTTCTTAACGTGAAGAAAGTATTGCATTTTACTACGATATGACAATATTTAATATTCCCATTCAGATATAATGAGAATCTGAATTTTAAACACCCACATCGAAACAAATTCCCCTCTGCAATATGGGTTTTGCCATACAAGACTGTGTTTTGATGTGACGCAAAGATATGGTTGGTAGTGTCATCGGATACAGTTTTTAATTCGAGATTGTAAATTGTAGCTAGATTTTTCATTCAGTAATAATTATCATGAATAAAACTGTTCTTGCGTTCATAGCTTTCATATTTTTTTCAATGTTTAATATTTTTTTCTTTAAAATAATATCAGGCATTTTGTAAAATGCCTTTCAATTTTTCCAGGCACTTTGTAAAATGCCTTGAAAAATTAGTCATTATGTATAATGACTAAATCTTGCAGGCATTTTAGAGAATGCCTAAAATTTTCAGGCATTTTACAAAATGCCTGTAACATATATATAAAATCAAATTTTTACATCATTATACATGATTCTCAGATTAATAAAATAGAGAAGGTTAAATCATATTATCTTATATAATAGTTTTATTTTATTAATTTCAAAGTTTGAGAGTTTAGTTTTCCCAAAATGTCTATACATACCTACATAGGTTTCATGGTTACATGCTATATCTTTTTAATGAGGGGCATGTAGCAACAGCCAACAAACTCCCTTAAATTGTCCAACCTTACATTAGAAATATATCTTTTATTGTAAATTGTGATATCTTATATGTGATATAAATCAAAGTGAAAAAAGAATAAAAAATAAAAGAAATTGATAAAATTGATAAAATTGATGAAATTGTTCTTCTGGTTAGTGAATAAATTAATACCTTCTGCAAACTCATTAAACAGATCACATTTGATTAGAGAGTATCAAATTCTAAATACCATTCATCCAAAATTTCAACATCCTGTACTGCTTATATCGCAAGGCCTTTTGATTTCACTAGGTAAGTAAAACACGAGTTAAAGAAAAGTAGGGTTTTATTTTTACCTGCGAAACACATAAGTACTGATGTTAATCAATCTTATTAAGTGCTTCTTGTATGCCTTTAATTTTGACAAAAAATATTAAGATTTGAATGATTTTTTTTTTTTAAATTACTGCAACTTTGGAACACATTTCTCTTATAAAAAGATTTTATAAATTCATGGTTTTGCAAAACAAAGGTGTCATTTATTAAATTGATTAAGTTGCTTTATATACTATTTTACATGTATATGTATTTGATTATAAAAACAAAAAAATACTGCATTATTTACTTTACTCAACTGACACCCTATAGCTATACTAAGCTTAAGTTCATATGATTAAAATAATCAAGTATATATTAAACCATAAAATAGATCTAAAAGAGTCAAAAATTTTGAATAACATTGAAAATATTAGTCACAATTCAGTTTTGATATAATTTGAGCAGCTTGTTTTATTTTGATTTTGAAGGTTATATGTATGTGTAACTGTTGATAAATATGGTGTTGAAGTAGTATTATGTTTATTGTAAAATTTTGGTTTAATGCTATACTGAATACATTTATAATTGTTGTTACAATTTCCAGTTCCTAAATTGATAAGATACAATGTATACATACACAAATTAGGTCTAGGTGGGGTAAGACTTGGTCAAATATGGCTCAGAATAGTCGACTATGGTTCAGATTTGGTCGAGTATGGTTCAGAGCAGGTTGAGCATGGTTCAGACACGTTTAAAATGGTTAAGTACAAGTTCGGACTATTAAGTATGGTTTAGACTACAGTCGAGTATTATCTAGTAAACTCAGACAAATTCAGACTGGTCGAGTACAGATATAGGCCATTTCAGACTTTTACTGCTTTGTAGTGTCATTGCAAGTAGAACTTCGGTGATTATTCTTATTTATTGATCATCTTGACTCACAGGAAAAAGAAAATTTATGGCAAGAACAAGTCGAGCATATCCATTATCATTTGTCGCTCAGATGGTATCATGTGGTTACACAAATCATAAGTGCGTTATACAAACTTTCAAATTGCCGATATATATCTACAATTGTGCAAAATTGCATTCTGCAATCATCAAACTTCCCTTTTCTGAAAACTTGCTCGAACTAGCTAGACAAATACAAATAAATCTACCAACGTCACAACAAAAAAGTGTTGTGGATGTGAAATGTTGATATTTTCACTGAATCTGTTTAATTTTTAATGTATGTAATGATGGTGTAATCATGCTTTATGTACAATTAAAGGTTAAAGATGAATTGTGTGAGACAGCGAGGACAATGTATGAAAGGCAATTGGTAAATTGTTAAAAAAAAATGAGGTTATGCATGTTTGTAACAGTAACTTATCTTCATTAGAAACAAGATACATTTAGAGATCAACAATACCGTCTTCATCCATGAATTATAATACTATACATGTTCGGTATTACAGTCGATTACCAAATGAAATTTCGTGCATTTAGTATCTAGTTAGATTTTGTTTGTAAAAAACACACAAAATAAATCAGACTTATAATGTTGTACACAAGAAAAGCAAACGTCTACAAAAGACGCATTGGCGACGTTAAAAAAAAGTTAACGGTCGAATAAATACGTGCACCTCTTTTTAGATAAGAGCACCAAACGATTTGTACTGTGTATACATACTCTTTTAAAGTATATTTACTAGTTATATTTAACCTCAACTTTATATCTGACCATCTGCAAAAGAGGGTTCTGCTTCTATCTATATGTCAGTTTAACTTTAGTTTAAACATATTGGTTATTACAACTTATAGTAAACCCTTACCACTTTGCGGGTGCTAGTGCTACCTTGTAGCGGCATTAGCCTGCTCTTTGTCGAAATCTACAAGGGTGTCTTTTACGGGCAAGATATATTGATCTCTCTTAACACAGATCCGCCGTTAATCGACCCCTTCCGACAGACTATCATCGTTTCTCAAAACTATACACGCAAATGGTGTCAAGCTGGAGGGAGAGCCGAAAATGAAGTCCCTGAAATTTCCTCCGCGGAACGGGGATCGAACCATGAACCTTTTTGTTTGTAGTCTTGGCTAACAACTACTCTCTATTACTGAAAATATGGAGTAGTTAGAAAGTATTACACAACATGTATCAAAACCTGTATGAATCCATCTCTATAAAATTGAAAAAAAATATCTATTGACAAATTACACATTCAAGCCTTTTTTTTTTTATTAAATCGTGTTCGCATTGAGGTTAACTCCTGTGTTGTTGGTGTACTCAACCAAATACAATCCTATCGATAACACCAATATCGATTTGTAGTTTAAACTACATTTTCAAAACTTACAGCCGATAAACAATAAATACCTTGGGTAGTTTAAGGGCATACGATACAGTTTTGAACCTGTATTTACAAGTTGGTGAAAATTTGCATATAGGCTATTTTTTACCTGATTAAATCAAATATGTTATAAAATATATACCTTCATGTGCTACTTTTTGAGTAAAATGAGGTCGAAAATTTGTATATTTGCTCAAAATTCAGATTTGTGTCCGTATTTTCTTTTTCGAAAGAACGACGTAACTTTTTTGCTTTTAAAGATAAACACGAATTGTTTTTTGTTAAATAATCGGTAATTTCTGTATTTTATAAGTCTTATTAAAAATTATGCAATTTTTATTCCGAAATAACTCTATATTTATCAAATGTTCATGAATAGAGGAAAAAACGTCATTTTTTGCTGCATGTTTATCAAAATTAAAAAAATTGCGCTATTTACAGTTTTATAAAATTTGGGTCACATTATCTCCTTGCAAAATGAATCAAATTGCTGTTTTACAAAATAGGGGTCCATGCACTCGTTTTCAAATTAAATCAGTTTGAATGATAAAAATCAGTCGAAAAATGCATCTTTTCCCGATATGTCATAGTTTGACGTCGCGAAAATAACATTTTACGTTAGCAACGTCATTACCTTCCCTGTAACTGTATCGTATGCCCTTAAGAGTACACAATGCCATAGGTATTTAAAAGAAAGTCCATGTTAAAAATTGTATTCATGAAAACACATCTTCTGAATATCATTGATTATTATGATATTATGGAAAATTAACATAATAGTTATAAAAGATACCAGGATTATAATTTAGTACGCCAGAGGCGCGTTTCGTCTACATAAGACTCAGCAGTGACGCTCATATCTAAATATTTATAAAGCCAAACAAGTACAACGTTGAAGAGCATTTAGTATCCAAAACGTTATACTTACTAGACATTGAACTTATCGTTCTCCATCTTACTGGATGCGGCTGAGTATTCGTATACTCTGCAGAGTCAAACGTATGCCTCCTTTTTGTTAGAGTTTTACTGTCTGTCGGTTTAATGTTTGTATGATAAAATTAATTAAATCATTCTTGAAGTTAAACAAAATTATAAAATACTGAAGTCCGGGCAATGCTATGCTAACTTTTTGTTTAAATAACCATGGTTAAAAGAATAAATATAATATTGAACTTCATTGTTAGATGACGTCATTGAAAACTGACAAAATCAAACGTTATCAATCAACAGAACGGATGAAGTGTGAGCTTGATCATTAATTATATCCCTGCTCAATACAAAAGTGTGAGCTAGCTAATTAATTATGTCCCTGCGCAATACAAAAGTGTGAGCTAGCTCATTAATTATATCCCTGCTCAATACAAAAGTGTGAGCTAGCTCATTAATTATATCCCTGCTCAATACAAAAGTGTGAGCTAGCTAATTAATTATGTCCCTGCGCAATACAAAAGTGTGAGCTAGATCATTAATTATATCCCTGCTCAATACAAAAGTGTGAGCTAGCTAATTAATTATGTCCCTGCGCAATACAAAAGTGTGAGCTAGCTCATTAATTATATCCCTGCTCAATACAAAAGTGTGAGCTAGCTCATCAATTATATCCCTGCGCAATACAAAAGGTGAGCTAGCTCATTAATTATATCCCTGCTCAATACAAAAGTGTGAGCTAGCTAATTAATTACATCCCTGACCAATACAAAAGTGTGAGCTAGCTCATTAATTATATCCCTGCTTAATACAAAAGTTTGAGCTAGCTCATTAATTATATCCCTGCTCAATACAAAAGTGTGAGCTAGCTAATTAATTATGTCCCTGCGCAATACAAAAGTGTGAGCTAGCTCATTAATTATATCCCTGCTCAATACAAAAGTGTGAGCTAGCTCATTAATTATATCCCTGCTCAATACAAAAGTGTGAGCTAGCTAATTAATTATGTCCCTGCGCAATAAAAAAGTGTGAGCTAGATCATTAATTATATCCCTGCTCAATACAAAAGTGTGAGCTAGCTAATTAATTATGTCCCTGCGCAATAAAAAAGTGTGAGCTAGATCATTAATTATGTCCCTGCGCAATACAAAAGTGTGAGCTAGCTCATTAATTATATCCCTGCTCAATACAAAAGTGTGAGCTAGCTCATCAATTATATCCCTGCGCAATACAAAAGTGTGAGCTAGCTCATTAATTATATCCCTGCTCAATACAAAAGTGTGAGCTAGCTAATTAATTACATCCCTGACCAATACAAAAGTGTGAGCTAGCTCATTAATTATATCCCTGCTTAATACAAAAGTTTGAGCTAGCTCATTAATTATATCCCTGCTCAATACAAAAGTGTGAGCTAGCTCATTATTTATATCCCTGCTTAATACAAAAGTGTGAGCTAGCTCATTAATCATATCCCTGCTCAATACAAAAGTGTGAGCTAGCTCATTAATTATATCCCTGCTCAATACAAAAGTGTGAGCTAGCTCATCAATTATATCCCTGCTCAATACAAAAGTGTGAGCTAGCTCATTAATTATATCCCTGCTCAATACAAAAGTGTGAGCTAGCTCATTAATTATATCCCTGCTCAATACAAAAGTGTGAGCTAGCTCATTAATTATATCCCTGCTCAATACAAAAGTGTGAGCTAGCTCATTAATTATATCCCTGCTTAATACAAAAGTGTGAGCTAGCTCATCAATTATATCCCTGCTCAATACAAAAGTGTGAGCTAGCTCATTAATTATATCCCTGCTTAATACAAAAGTTTGAGCTAGCTCATTAATCATATCCCTGCTCAATACAAAAGTGTGAGCTAGCTCATTAATTATATCCCTGCTCAATACAAAAGTGTGAGCTAGCTCATTAATTATATCCCTGCTTAATACAAAAGTGTGAGCTAGCTCATTAATTATATCCCTGCTTAATACAAAAGTGTGAGCTAGCCCCTTAATTATATCCCTGCTTAATACAAAAGTTTGAGCTAGCTCATTAATTATATCCCTGCTCAATACAAAAGTGTGAGCTAGCTCATAAATTATATCCCTGCTCAATACAAAAGTGTGAGCTAGCTCATTAATTATATCCCTGCTCAATACAAAAGTGTGAGCTAGCTCATTAATTATTCCCCTGCTCAATACAAAAGTGTGAGCTAGCTCATTAATTATATCCCTGCTTAATACAAAAGTGTGAACTAGCTCATTAATTATATCCCTGCTCAATACAAAAGTGTGAGCTAGCTCATTAATTATATCCGTACTCAATACAAAATGTGATGAAATTTCATTGATGTGTATTCAATTTTAAGGGTATATACGTTTTCGGCACACAAAACAACCCAATGAAAAATAAAGCGAGCATTTTAAAAACTGATAACACGTGAACATGTCATACGGTATGGCATAACCAGATAAAGCTTTGTTCTAGTAATTAAGAAGCGTTAAATGTCAGTCCCCGATGGTATCATCAGCTCAGTAGCCAGTACTTTTGTTTGTTTGTTTATTTATAAATATAAATAAATTTGGTGTATTTACTGTCTTCTGATTGGTTAAAGTATTAGTTTTTTTTTCAATGTTGTCAATTTTTATGGCGACACGCCTACTCTGACGTTGTGTATTCATACGCCAACATGTGTGAACGTTGTTATTGTTAATATAAGTAATATAAATAGTTCTTTGAGCTTAGTTTTGATAGAAATTTATTAATTTATAATGAATGGCAATAATTTATTTTCAATTTATTGAACCATAAAATAAATTTTTGACTCTTCCCATTTTACGTAGCGGATTGTTCAATGTGAAGAGTCATTAATTATAAATTATTTAAAACCTTAGGTTTGATCTGCCTAATTCGAAGTTGAATTTAGATGGATTTGGCTATTATTTGTTTTTTTTATTTAATTCATATATCTTTTTAACTGTTTATGTTCCTATACATCAAACGTTCTGTATTGACCTTCACCGGTAAAGAAAAATCCAGAAAAGCGCGTCGGACATTCTAAAATGCCGTTTTTACATTTTTTCAAAGTTGCAAAGAAAATAACGCCAGAAATCTAGAAAGTGAACCAAAAATGTTACCGTCATTAATCTTATATGAAATTTCTATATCATTTGTAGTGTAGCTACTTCAAAAGATTCCTTAAACGAAAGAAGCAGAATAACATAACAATGTTGATTGTTCGCACATCTCTAAGTTCAATTTTTTAATTTGCTTGATTTTTTCCAGATCTAATGACTTTTCTTTTAATGAAAAAAAATAATAATTTGCAACTATTGTTTAAACGACATACTCATTTTTCACTTATAATTATATTAATAACAAATACATATCTATACTACCTCCGTTATCATTTTCTATATAAAATAAATACGCAATAGTTTAACTATTTTTCAAATTGCAAAAAAGATAAAAAATTAAAAAGCGTTGAATTTGATCAGTCGACATCGCTAGAACTATTTAACCGCAAGCGTCATTATATTTCGCGGCCTTTCAAATGCAACTACGGGATTGGGTAGTGTTGATCATGTCGCGGGAATTACGACGTCGCGTTACACCAGTTGTATCTAGGGTTCACGTCAGTGCGGGATGTAGCCTAAGAATTCAGAATATATATGAAGTTAAGGGAGTTCGCTTCTCAGTTTCAAAGTAATAAACTTTTCAACACACTAGTTTATATAGATAGGGAATTAATAAAGGAATCCAAAGAGCAAAAAAAAATATAGGTCACCGTACTTGTTTTCGAGATATAAGCCATTGAAATTTTGGCGGGAAAATATTCTCTCTTGACTTTTCATAGCTTTATCATTGACAGGTTGAAGTTCTTAAAAACTGTTAAAAAGTACTTAAAATTTTATAAGACTTTTACAGAGAGCATATCATTATACATGTAAAAGATTTACAAAAAGAAAAATGGGGGTCACCGGGCAAATTTTTCAAGGCAATCAAATGGGTAAAACCAGAGGATTCCGAAAATCTGACAAAAAATCCAAAACGTGACAAGCCAGCTTCCTTAACGTGATTTACAACTGTGTGGTTGTGTTTCTGCTTTGTATATTACGATAATTGATTTAGCCCCGACATTTATTGCCTGTAGTCTCTTTCGGTATAATAAAACACTTACTGGCTGGATGTTTGTGGAATAGTAAGTTTATTTTTTCCTCGGATACATCTATTGCCCTCTGCTTCGACTCAAGGCAATAGTTGCATCTCGGGGACAATACATCTCTTTCGGTATAATAAAACACTTACTGGCTGGATGTTTGTGGAATAGTAAGTTTATTTTTTCCTCGGATACAACTATTGCCCTCGGCCTCGACTCAAGGCAATAGTTGCACCTCGGGGACAATACACTTACTATTCAACTCATACCCAGTCAATAGGTATACAACATATCTTTTCCGGGTCTGACAACTATTTTTTTATTTAAAAAAAAAGGTGGAGGATGCATTGGTCAATGTATACTTTCATAAATATATTGTTAACGTTTCAAATAAGCTTATATAAAACTTTCCACAAGTGTCAATCTATATGGACATTAATCTTTTAATACTCTATACACGCTTTAGTTAAATATATTTATTGTTCCTTGGCGTTAAATAACATGCATGTGTTTAGACCAGACATCTTGAAATGAAACATTAATATTTTTGTTTAATTCAGACACGTTCTTGACCAATTGATTGACGTCCATTTCATTAAATTTAATTTCTTATACATAATATATATTTGACTTTGTTTCATTCATTCCGCATATGTTATATAAGAATTTTATTAACATAGAAATGAAAAAATATTAATGCTTGTGATAAAAGTTTATCTCATTATTTAAATTAGACTCGAAATATAAATCACATATTCAAATATGATACATTAAATAATACATACAGTATTGTATACTTCATTTTTCTATCTTATCTTGTGGATTTAGACAACATACAAAAATATATTATAAATATCAGTCAAAAATAATTTGGCAATCTGTTTTCACAATGAAATGCATGTCGGTGCATACTATTCTTCTATTGCTGTCAGCATCTTCATTGGTATTAGCTATATCTTTGGCTGGTGGCTCTGTCTTGAAATCAGTAAATTGGAATTTGTTAAGCATTGAACGTGAAGTAGAAGGGGATGGTATATATTTGATGCGTTTACATGCTTATCAAACTCTCTGGGCTAGTCATGATGCTTCCACAGGAAATAAACGGAAATTTGATGAAACTTATATACCTGAAAAAATGGCTGAAGGTGAGTTAGCAATATTTTTATTTTTTTTTTACATTTTTTTACATTTTAAAAAATATAATGTTAATTAAAGCACCATACAGAAAAAAAAATTCAACGGAATATTGGCTGTTAACGTTGTTTTTTCTTTTCAGTTATATTTTGTCATTGCTGTTTTATCATTACGTACTTTTATGTAGGTAAATCAATAAAGATGATTTCAATATGCCTGATACGTATGCCGAAAAAGAGCACAACATACGAAAAAAATAACAACAGATCGACAATGATAAAAACTGAAATCGTCCAATTTGAAGCAAGGGTCGTAATTGTCATCCTGGAGCTACTTAAATTTTTAAGAATACAGCTTTAAAATGACCAATACACAATATAAATATTTGAATATATCATTTAGTGGACTAATAACAAGATTTACAAGTATTCTTTTAATATTCAAAAATATTTTTTTATACACCTATGTTTATCTTTCTACAGAAAAAATAAACATACATAAAAATTACATACTGAATTTGTACTCCGTAAATTCGTTAGTACAGTGTACAGTTCTAATAAATACATAAAATACACCAATCTGTGAAATACTAGAACAAACAGAAAACTGTCAGATATTAATGTAAAGAAGTACATTTAACAAATGCTTCCATTAATAATATACATTAGTCACTTTCAAGTGATGTGGATTACGTTTTTATTCATTAAGTAAGTTCTTTTTTTTTTGTATGTGTCAAGCGCAAGTCCTGTTTCCGTGGTTGTGATAACACCGTATAACACTACCCACGGAATTTGAACTTTCCTTGAACATCACTTTTGGTCCCACTTTAGTTGAGAATGAACTGCTACCCCTTCCAGCTTTCCAGGTTTAGTATTGTGTGTCAAGCGAAACTAACTCCCTTTTCCGATTGTGATGTTACCGTATAACACTTAGCACCGAATTTGAACTTTCCTTGAACATCACTATTGGTCTAGACTGGTACCTGGCCGTTAATGAAATGCTTGATAATAATATTTTTATAATCCAGAGTCATACTGGATAGTTAACGGAGGGAACCAACCTACTTCGAAAGTGGAGAAGGACCTTTCCTGACCACCAAATGTGGTCTTCTGTCTAGCGTTTTGTTGACTTCTGTTTGTCTTTTCATTAATTACATTATAACTACGATGTTGACTTTAATGTTCCATTAATGAAGTGGTTTCAACGAACAGAAAAGTCATCTGTGCCTATTATATATACATGCAAGTCATCCACAAAGAGTTTCATTTTTCATTTTGTTTGCAAGGTAAACACAAATATCAGACAAAACTTATGCATTCATATACAATAACATGATGACTATTTCATTCATTTTATTAATGAACAAAAATTATTTTATATACCAAACCCCACTTCCTTAACATGTTAAAATTGTTGCTTAATAAAAAGAAAAATAGCAACAGGAAAGGATGGATACATCCCATCTGTGTTTTTATTATTATCATGATTTTTCTGAAAAACATATGTACTCTGTACAGGTATTGTATGATAGATATATATAGTTAGCTGCTTATCTAAATTTGAAATCTGTTGTTTTTCTATCTTCTTAGACACATGGAGAGACCTGATCCGTCACCTTGTTCTAGCTACACCTTTCTTAGGAATCTGTTCGGTGTTTATTCTTTGACTAGCAAGTTTGGTTCCTGTAATCAAGAAGAAACGTTCTATTTTGTTTGTCTGCAGATTGACATCATCCGCAATTTCTATGACCGCAGGTAAATATAACTTAAGCATGTTCGCTTCTCTTGATTTAAATTTTTTTTGTTAGATATTCAGAATCCTCTGATTTTATTCATCTAAAAATTTGGCTTCTTAAGCCCTATTTTTTTTCTTCGTTGTATTACATATAGTTTGAATAGTTTGAATAGCTATATTTCAAAATATTTTTTCATAGTTTTAAAAACAAATTCTGCCAATGTTAATTGTATAGAAAATCTAGAGGGGATCATTCTCGCCAAATTATCAATGGCTTATATCTGGAAAACGAGCACAAAAAATACATTATTTTTTTATACTTTTTGTGCCTCTTTATTTATAGGCAATCAATTTGTAACAGTCTTTTAAAGTCTTCTTATTTTAAATATCGAATATCCTTTCATTTTATTTTAGTCACAATTCTCAAGTAAATGTATAATTATATCATGTTTTTATTGATTTGCGACAAAACAAACATTATATTTCCTTGTGGATCTAAGCTTTTCTAATGTGATTCCATGTCCATGTTTTGGTTATACTATGTCCATTTGTTTAGGATATTCGCATATCAAGCCTCGTGCATCATTGAAGAGACATTAATTGTGCAATGAGCATCTTGACCAGTAAAATTAGTACCGTTTATATTCAACTTGATACTAATGTCACTTTCTCACTCAATTACACGCACTCAAACATAAAAGAAAGTAAAAGTTGGTTTCAAAAGTTATATTAATCTGTATAACTACACAATATCAAATGATCAAAACTGCTTACAACACCGCAAGTGCCACATGTAGTGCAGGATCTGCATATTCTTTCAGAGCACAGAACATCACCCCTAGATTTTAGTGGGGTTCGTCTTGCTTAGTCTTTATTTTCCTATGTTGTGTTTTGTTTTATATTGTTTGTCTATTTGTCTTTTTCTTTTGTAGCCATTGCGTGATCAGTTTATTTTTCATCTATAAATTTGAATATTCCTCTGGTATCTTACGCTCCTCTTTTGCAACCGACAGAACCAATAACAAACTTTTCAAACACAATCATTAATCAAAATTGATTATTAATTGAAATTAATAATGTGTAAATTTTCATTTAGGTATTATGCTTGCTTATGCACTGAACCAGTACAGGATACACTATAAAACATTGATGGACTATGACCCATTTTTTGGGTACCCGGATGAAGACTATTTAACAACCGGATTCTTCATGGCTGCAGCTGCATGCGCGTTTTACTTTTTCACAGTCCTTGTTAATATTATTAGTCTTTTGTTACCTGTGAAATCAGAGACAGTCGTTAGTCCATTTTAGAAATATACCAAGAACATAAACGTATTATTGCAACTGATTTAATCGTTTTAGATTAAATTGTTAATGACGTGACGAATAGAACATTTTTTTTAATGTCGGGTAAGTGTAGCATTGACATTTATTGTACTTGATAACTTTTTTCTCTGTATTGTGCATAATATCTTACCTTCTACACATTTTTAGAAATATGATTGGTTAAAAGCGTCCGCTTGGAGACTGTGTACATTTCATATTAGGTTAGTAGGTATGCGGGGCTTATTTCATACACGGTTAGTAGTGGTGTTACGTCCCTTTATAAAAATAAAACGGTACTGAGAAACAATTTTAAAGGTTTCAACAGACGAAGAAATTGATGATTAAGATTGAATTAAATTCATAAAACACACTTTAACCTATTAACAAGTTGTTATTGATGGCATCTGTTTTCGTAGGACCAGTGGAAGTTATTTCTTAATGCTACCTGTATTAAAGACTTCCTCATTCTGATAGGTCACTAGTCTAAATTTTACACGTTAAGATAGTCGGTAAGATAAATTCGTTACATAGTGTGCTAGTGACGTAATATGGTATATATGGGGTCAGTAAATACCCCATGTATACCGTATTAGGTCACTAGCACACTATGTAACTAATATTACCATTCTTAACAAATGATGATCTGCGTAGTTACATTGAATATTCAAGAACATTTGCTTACAGTTAAATTAGTGAAAGGCGCATACTTTTTAATTCGTTTTAATATACAAATATATATTGATTTTAAGCATCATAGAAGAGACAATGATTGTCGAAATGCTCATCTGGTGTAGAAAATTGGTACAGTTTGTTTAATGACACAAAACCAAGATTATTGGTATTTTAAAAGATTCTATTTTAAAAACTCAAAAAGAGCAAAACATAACGGCGAGTTAATTCAACCAATTAACCACACACTCTTAATTCAACTGACATACTAACAAAGACAAATAACAACGAACAAATAAACCATACTCAGTAAACCTGAAAAAAATTAAGAAGACAAACATTTGATGAATTTAATGTCAAACGCATTACTTTGTATTTATCTAAATCCACCACGTTCCAAACTATATAGAATTAAAATGTGAGAATAAATATATATACTTTGGATTCGGAGGTGAAATTCGATGGTCATGCTGAAATGCTTTGGTCTGCGCCTAAGTGCGATGGTCCTATAGGCGATGTTCGATGGTCTATAGATTATTATAGAAAAATGATTATAAGTATAAAATCTACCGATGTCCAATTATTATGAGAGGTCAATTTCTTTAATAGGTAGTGTATATAAATACCAAACTTTTCAAAATGTTATCCAGTTGCAGTCAAAACCATCTGCCGGGTGATCCATATCATTTCTTGGTCGCATTCACAGTAGATCATAGATGTTTCACCTATTTTATCTCGTTCTAACTAGTTCTGAGTAGTATTTACATTTCAAACAACTTTAACGCTTTTCAGTCATTGCAATAAGTACTGGTTTTTAAAGGGAAATAACCTTTGTATGTAGCTTCTATCGTGGTATATTTTTGAATGATTTTATTGTGGACTGCTTTTTTTTTGGTCTAATATATTAATTTACTGAGTACACAACAGCGTTACAGTTATGACTATAAATGCAATGACTATTTACTAATAAATAAATTTTCTGGTTGGTTAAAATTATTAGTTTTATTTTCAATGTTGTCAATTTTGATGTCGACACGCCCACTTTGACGATGTGTATTCATACGCTTACATGTGTGTACGTTGTTATTGTAAATATAAATAATATAAAAAGTTCTTTGAGCCTTAGTTTTGATAGAAATTTATTTATAATGAATGGCAATAATTTATTTTGATTTTATTGAACCATAAAACTAATTTTTGACTCTTCACATTTTACATAATCCGCTTCGCGGATTATTCCATGTGAAGAGTCAAAAATTAGTTTTATGGTTCAATAAATTCAAAATAGATAATAGCCATTCATTAATGACAAGTTTTGGCCTTTGATAAATTTTTAAAAAGTAGGGATGGCAACGAATACTCGAGTACTCGGGTACTTGATCGGAAGGCCGAGTACTCGAGTACAGGTTTAGTACTCGGATACTCGTTCGCCTGTTTTACATCGTGAGATATGTCTTTTCACATTTCCACTCACTTTAGTTACGTTGATTTATCTCCTTTGTAATACTAAATAAAATCAATTAAAACATATATGTTTATCCTGAGGCTACTATGTGTTATAGTAGTACCGGTAACGGCAACGTCCTTTCCTTCCGAGGGAATGTTTTATCTTATAATAGCCATAATTTAGTTCTTAATTAATCTATTTCAAATGCTTTACTTCTAAGCTAAACAAATCTCTCCATTAGAGTACATTCTATACTTCAAAGTCAGCTGAATTCATCTGTCACTCCGTGAAAATTTTAATAAAACGATTCTGATTTATCATATATATATTCAAATGCCTACGGTATTGGGTCAAAGTGTAATGTAACATATTTGTGTTAACCCTTTTTGCTTTTCCGGATCCAATCTAGTCTGGATCAATGTTCCTCAAGAACTTTAAAACTGTGGAACGACCAACTCTTATATTTACCGTATAAGTCCTTCCCACAGTTTTAAATAATAGAGACATCAGTCACCATCACTTAGATAGGTTATTACAACAAATGCTATCTTGTACATCGTTGATTCTTGTACTCATCTTTTTGAGTGCATCTGTTTGTTTTTTTTAAATCCATGTCTTATGGACAGTCACAAGCAAGTGTTCATATTTTTCCTCTTTATAACAATGTATAAAAGAGAGGCGAAAGATACTCGAAGGACAGTCCAACTTATCATTCGAATAAACTGCTAGAGCCATGGCTAACAAAGAAAAGACAAACAGACAACTAATAGTACACAAGACACAACATAGAAAACTAAAGCAAAACAAACCCAACCAAAAACTGGGGATATCTCAGGTGCTCCGGAAGGTTAAAAAAAAATCCTGTTCCACATGTGACACCCGTCGTGTTAAGGTTGATGTAGTCAAGCAATTGGTTGTGTCAGGTTTTATAAACTTTTAAAAATTTTACTTTGAGTTCGATATTTTTGTTAAAAGCATTGAATATATGTAACATAAATCTGTATTGTGCATATGACAGTTCCATTGTAGAAATCAATAGGTTGGCTCGGTTAGAGAGGATTTTTTTATACAAAAGTTAAATTTTCTATTTAAATCAAATGATTATGAAGTCATTATTTCCCTTTTTCTTTTAATCATGTTCATGAATATTATAGTAATAGTACATTCAACTAAAAGGTTGAGTCGTTATATGTGTGTCGATTCGCATAAATATCAATAATTGTTATTATTGGTTCAAGTACGTCTTTTGATATGAATAAAACAACATATTTCACATCGCCATTTAAAACATTTGTTTTAACGGATGGAGGGAAGAAACGCACGTTATATGTTTCTTTGCTATTTATTCATTGCAAGAAAAGCATGTTTATGTGGCAACCAAAATGCAAGTCCCCATAAACTTTTGTCTTTTTATTGTTTTTTTTATATCATAATGTTGTTTGTCATTTAGGAAATTAGATGATCGTAGATGGTAATTTAATATATTCGGGGCCTCGGTGGCCAAGTTGTCGAAGAGATCGAACTATTGTATCACTAGCCTATTAACACTGAGGTTGTTAGTTCGAATTCAGATTATTGCAGGTGCGTTCGACTCCAATTTCCATTGACTAAGATTCAGTTTTCGTAATGAAGGTCGGTGGTACTCAGAGTACTCCGGTTTCTTAAACCAACGCAAAACTAAGAGCATTAATAGTCATTGGATACCAATTATCGGCGATTTCATGGGAATTAATTTAAATATGCAACGAATTACAAACTTTCGAAATTAATGTGTGCAGACTTTGCAAAAACCAAATTTAATATCTACGAAAATGCAGGTTTTCCTCAATCAACGAAAATCGTCACCCACGAAAAAAATGAATCCGCAGTAGCATAATATGTATAGAGGGTCTTTATACGAGTGGCGTTAACGCTAATAAATAAAGCAATCAATTAGATGTATTCACATTTTCGAACGATTTAGATATTTTGAAATTGAAAAAGATGTGTCAATTGTTGAATACCGTATATTTACCTGTAACTCATTATAACTTTATTGAATCGTGTCGATGGGTTTCTTTCTGGTTAACACCATGAAATTGTCTCTAGCATTTTCAATTTTAATTGATTTAAAACTTGACAGGTTAATGAAAACAGTTTTTATCTTTTAATTATAGTTCAAATATTACCTGTGTCCATAATTTGTAAACTACTTGACGATTAAAACGTCAACAAACCACACATTTTATAACTTACTTATAAGCACGTTTCACTATAACCCCTAAAGCCTCGGTCACACCTTACCGGATAGCTCGAACGGACGCCTAACGATAACTTTTTTTCAATCCGTTCATGTCCGTTAGACGTCCGTTCTTATCCGTTAGACGTCCGTTCTTATCCGTTAGACGTCCGTCCATATCCGTTGCATGTCCGTTGAGCGTACGTTTTATCCGTCGACGTCCGTTCTGTCTGGTGGCAAATTTTTAGCATGTTCAAGACTTTGAATGTCCGTTGAACGTCCGTCAGGCGTCCGTTTTGTACGGTAATCGTCCGTTTCGTTTCCGTTTTGTATCCGTTACGTGTCCGTTATACATCCGTTGGAGGTCTGGAAGATAAATTCACCAACGGACTTCTACCGGACGTTTAACGGATAAAACGGATGTTGAACGAATGAGAAACGGACTTCTACCGGACGTATAACGGATAAAACGGATGATGAACGGATCTGAAACGGATAAATGTCAACTGAAAATTTCGCGTCAGAAAAGCCAATTATTGGTATGTCAGATTTCTTAAGGTTCATGAATTCTTATTATTCATAATCGATCTTAGAGGCACGTCAACACAATCAATCAGTTCTTATGCAGGCCAGACACTGCCCTTTGGCGGAATTTTGAAGAACAAACCAAAACCAGTTACACAGAAACATTTTGAATATTTATGCGATTTACATGTATTATTATTGTCGCCTTTGATTTTTTCCGTATATCTTGTTCATCCGTTTTATCCGGTAAGCTTCCGTTATATGTCCGTTTTATGCGGTACTCGTCCGTTTAATGTACGTTCGACATCCGTTCTGTCCGGTACGTGTCCGTTTCCCGTACGTTACATATCCGGTGTGTGTCCGTTATGCATCCGTTACACGTCCGTTTTATTCGGTCAGTACATCAACGGACTCCCAACGGATAACAATTTTGTCAACGGACAACTTTTATTTCCATCCGTTAGGCGTCCGTTTGTGCTATCTGGTAAGGTGTGACCGAGGCTTAACTAATCATCAAACTCTTAAAAGAAAATGGTAATTGTCCATTTAATAAAGCTTAAGGGTTGTATGTATATCTTGATAAAGGCAACATAGTATACCACTGCTCAAAGGTTCGATTGAGAGAAAATAATAAATCTGGGTTACAAACTAAAACCGAGTGAACACATCATATATAAGAGGAAAACAAAGAAACAACAGAAACATTGAAGTGCAACAAAAAGAAATGATAATGCAAACCATACAGAAACTTAATATAAGATAAAAATTGCCATTTTACTAACTTGGTTCAGGGAATTATTATACATGTTTATAAGTTGTATTTTGTCTTGCCAGTTTAATATTCTATTTGGAATAACAAAAACAAAAATACTTGTATCTGCAAATTTATATTTTTTACTCAGAATAGCCAATATTTTATTCGGGTTAATTCGTTTACCTCAGAGTACCATCAATAATATTTGCAACTGAAGGCAAAAATATATTGAATCTCATTGGTTCATTCTCCAAATTATGCAATTATTTTGACAGAACATATTCCTTATTACTGACTTTTTATATGCGGTACATCTTTGCAAATTCTTGAATAAATCAGTTCGTTAGAAAGTTCCACCTTGGGTTAAACTTTAAAAGACAATGTTTCCGAAACTCTTTAATAATCTTCCCTATGACGTATTCATGATCGATACACATGCATGGATTCCAAGTAAATAAAGATTATAACAAATGCATAACTTTATTGGATTCTTATGCGTAACAAGAAGAAATAATGCATCTGAGCATAGAACATGTATAGAATTAAAGTATACTCGTAAAGAAATTCCGCCAAATTTTATAAAGATCTAGGTGCGAATTTAAAACGTCATAGGAAACATAAGTTTATACAAATGAAAACTTCCATTATGAAGGTTATTCCGTCACTTCAATGATTCAAATTCGGAAATACCGCAATAAAATGAAATGTTAAGGAGTGTGGTAAATTCATTATAGAATGGGCAATACTCGAACGTTGGTGATACACCAGGTAAATAGTGTGGCTTACCTCTTAATTGCGCTTGTAAAATGAACATTTTATTGTAAATATTAGCCGTTGAACAAACAATTGTTAATCAAAATATTTCTACAGGTTATTGGTGTGTAACCTGGATCGCTTACTCAAAAAGTACTTCGGACTTTGGTTTAATTTGTTAGTTAAATGTAGTAAATCGCCCCAATTAACATATTCTTTTTATAAAAATGTGTGGTAATTTATTTCGTGTCCCTCATAACCTTCAGAAAATTAAAATCAAATATGTATGTTCTCTGTACTTCATCTTAAGCGTGAAATGAGTTTTAGAAATAATTATTCGTTTAGCTTCAATAAATTTTAGTTGGTATTTGGCCTTAATTGCTTTTATGCACATAGCAGTTAAGGTGAACATCAAGTGGGAATGAATTGTGTATCGCATCTTTGTGCCATTTAATATAATATCTCTATATTTGGCATTTGACAATGTAGAATATAAAATTATAACTAAGCGTAAAAAATGATATGTCATTAACTTGCATTCAAAGTTCCAACAAATGTCAAATTCAAGGGAATATTTTTATACCCTTTTTCGTATGCAACGAAATATAACGTGCTATGATTTGGTGGTACATGTAATACACCTAAAATAGACTTTTTTGTTGAATGTTATTTTTTCCATTGTAAAATTGGTTATTTGTATCATTACTATCAAGTTTTTTTTTCTTAAAAAAATACAAATCAAGCCGCATCATGATAGAATATAGTGTTGACCAACAAATCATCAAATATCTATCTGTTTTGTCTACAAACGGTGCCTATGATACAAATGATTACTCTAGAGCGATACACACCACCAATGGACCCTTTGTCTTGATTTTAAGGTTCCTTTTTGTCCATTTATACCTCTCATTTTCGCAAAACGTCCACTTTGTAGTCCAATAAATAAAATTTTGGGGTACCTTTCACCCAATTAGGGGACGACCATTTGATATTCTGGGGAGGGGGGGCAGGAGGATTTTGAAAATAAATAACTCAGCCTTGATTTGTTCTGTGGTAGTTTGAAAATAAATTACCTGACTTGCAATGTATTGAAAATAAATAACTCAGAAGGTCTAATCGAAAGTATAAGATGGCACTAAATTCTTCATAAAGTCATCTTTTTTCCAAAAAAAAAAAACGGGAAACACTTCCCAAATCTTTTAATAATAAAAGTATAAATATTATTAACTTATACTTGAAATTTCTGCAAATTGGTTTCATTTAACTTGATGTATATTTTCTCAGGAACACTTACCTAACTTTTATTACATGGTCGTAACTACATTGAGGCAAATGCCTAATGTATGAAATTTGAAAACAAAACGCTTGTCTCCATAACAAATTGTGTTCAAGGCTTCAATAAGTCCTAACGTAAACCTTAAATATCCGCCGCTGTCGAGCATGGGGCTTACAATGCTTTTTACTTTTTACTTTTAGTAAATAATTTGTTGTTATTGCTCTAAAAATAATTTCATTCAGTAACACCTTTATATTAATGAAACTTGTGATTTTTTTTTCTGCTTTCTGTTTTAACAAAATATTGGAAAAGGCTCAGCAATTCACAGAGTATGTTCCTCTGTCTACTAATATTCACAACATAGTCCTATTTTAAAACATTTTTTTTTAAAATGTGGATTTTTTTTAATCTACACAGAATGATTCCTTTTTTGTAATATTTCAACTGACTGGTATGACATTATAAGACATGAAAGTACACACAAGGTCGGTGCATGTACAGCTTCCTATAATAGGTTAAATACAACCATTGATTTTCCCGTATTAGTGTTTGTTAGATGTTCACTTTTCAACAAATCTATTTTTGTTTTAAGGTACGAATACTTGTCATGAGTGTAGTTTTATCCTGCCTAGTACTATAGACAACATTTCGCATATCATTTCCTAGCATATAACAATATGCTGAAAGTAAACAAATCAAACACACACCCTTTTGTACCTGTGTGCAAGTTTTAGTAACCACGTTACCACAAGTTTCGAAATTATTCTTTATAAAAACACCAAATAAATAAAATATGTATGCTTTGTATATATGTTTATGACTCAGATATTTTTTTACTCAATGTAATGTAGAATTAATTTCCAACATCTGTCAAATTCAAGAGAATATATTTTTCGACCCTTTATCGTATGCAATCTGATGTGACCTAGCTGTTATTACTCCTTCTGGTCGAGTTATACTTTGAACAACAATTTCATGTCTGGAATTATTGCCTTTATTTCCAGGTGTTTTTTTTTTTGTTTGTATTTTTGGATTTACTTTTTGGTTTTATGTTTTTTGGGGGAAGTCTTTTTCCTAGTTTCATGGTAGCCCATGGGTTTGTTATTTTCAAACACAGGACTGCTCGTTTGCATAGTGTTTCTTTGTACTATGAATTGTACCGGTTGATTCTAAACTATATATAGAGAAGTTACAATCTAACACAAAATAACAAAAAATAATAAGAAATGATAAACAAATTCTCTTACTTCTATCTTTATTTTTTTGATGGTGAAAATATAGTAGGATTTTATTTTTATGCAGCATTACCTTGACCACGTTTTGTAAGATTTGTTGTTTCTACCACAATACCAAAATAGATATAAAAATGGCATGTATTGGGTTCCTTGAGGGACTTCTGCCATCCTGTGGTCTACTCAATGTTAAATAGTTCAAGTTTTAAAAACAAAGATGATAAAATAAAGGAGTAGGTTCGATAAGGCCTTAAAATGGCCCCTTTATGTACCTTAAATTAAAAATTAGGATTTATTTACCAGTTTTACAATAAATCATAGCTAATACAGTGACTAGATAGGAAATAAGTTTTTTTGTTGACTATTTACGTTCATGCGTTTTATTCATGACGTCACAAAAAGTACATGTTTCGATTTTCCACGAAAAATCAATGAAAATGGCTAAATTTCCATTTATTATTGGACAAGAAACATAGAGCGCATACGTCGACAAAGGTAATCTTTAAAAATAATGTTTGTAATATCATTTTACATGTCTAGCTTGAATATTAAGTTTGTCGACGCCTGTGCTCTATGTTTCCTTGTAAAAAATTTGACTGAAATCTGGCTGATTTTGTAAAATTTCGCCAAAATCCCTTATTTTGACCTAATTGGGATGTAAAAATGAACACTTTAGAAAAAAACATTGACAGAAATAGTTCTATATAACTTTCTCACATGTCTTTAAGTCAACTTTAAACATTTCTAAACTTAATAATTGGGGCCAAATATGGCCCTTATCGAACTTACTCCTTTAAGAAGCGAAATCTGGTAAGTTTTGTTGAGGATCAATCTAAAGAAAAAACATGCTTTTTTGTAGTTTTTTAGTGTGTACTAATGCACAACTTGTTGAATAATTATGGAAAATATACAGTAACGATTTCCATTAAATTTTAGAAACTGACGCCTTTGTTTTAATCTTGTCATTATATGATGTTCCTTTGCGTTTCGAAATACTGACTTGATGGTAAGCATTTTGTCGTTGCATTATTATTTTCCGTTGACCATTTGTATTTCTTTATATTTTAAATATAAAATTACTGGGTCGATGCCACTGCTGGTGGAGATTGATTTCCCCGAGGGTATCACAAGCCCAGTAGTCAGTACTATGTTGACTTGAGTTATCATTGATATGTTCATAATTATAAATTAACTATTAACAAAACTTTGAAATTTTGAAAAACTAAGGCTTTTCTACCTTAGGAATAGATTACCTTAGCTGTATTTGGCAAAACTTTTAGGACTTTTTGTCCTCAATGCTCTTCAACTTCGTACTCTATTTGGCCTGTTGAACATTTTTTTATTCGAGCGTCACTGACGAGTCTTTTGTACGCTTCTAGTGTAAATATAAAATTTTAATCCTGGTATCTATGATAAGTTTATTTACTTTGATAAAGAAAATCACCAATTGTAAAGATTTCTTTTTTTTAGATGGAAGGCAACAAAGGCTTTCTGTTAAATTTAATTGAATAGGTTGCTGGAGAGTTTTATATAGTATTATTATGAAATTTTCCGATTGGAAACTCTGAATATTCCCAAAGGAAACATTTAATTATAATAGATACATGAAAATCATTACTTGTAATTACAATCAACTGAATAAGACATGGGTATATGAAAACATTTAGATAACTTGTTCAAAGTATACAGAACCGACTTTGTGAGTGAAATGCAATGCGCACTCTATGATAGTTCAATTGCAAACAATTGTACCAGCTGACATCTACAGGAATACATGCAAGAAAATAGATGCGTTACTTGTCGGAAAATGCAAGAAACATAACTACTTTCCATGTTATTTAAATTCCAAACTATGTACCGCCTGACATTCATTTCAGTTTTCCTGATTGTTTGGACTTCATGTGAAATAGTCGTTATCAAAACGCAAAAAGACATAGTTTATAGAGGACATGTGTTGTTTCAGATATCAATGCCAATGTGGTCTGTATGTGCTCAGTACTGCTCGAGAGTCAAAGTATGCAAATCGATTAACTTTATATCATGGAATAACACTTGTCAGATAAGTGATTCCGATCCCGGAGTTAGTACTTGTCAACTTGTTAAGAGTGTTGGAAATAGTTTTGTACCGTCGAATTTTCCACAGGTAAATACAATACAACATATTTAAGAACAAATAACAAAAAGTTATATCACAAAATTACTGAACTCCGAGGAAATTGAAAACGGAGAGTCCCTAATCAAATGTCACAATCAAAAGCTCAAACACATCAAACGAATGGATAACAGCTGTCATATTCCTGTCTTTGTACAGGCATTTTCTTATGTAGAAAATGGTGGATTGCACCTGGTTTTATAGCTAACTAAAACTCTCACTTGTATGACCGTCACATTCCTTTATATTGACAACAATGCGTGAACAAAACAAACAGACATAATAGGTAAAAATTAAGAAATAATTCATGGGGGCTTGAATATATCGTGATTTTACCACGGGTTGGCCCTTTATGACAAATATTTTACCCCTGAGCGATAGCGAGGGGTAAAATATCGGCATAAAGGGACAACCCGTGGTAAAATCTAGATATATTCAAGCCCCCATGAATTATTTCGATTCTGATAGGACACATACGGCAATTCTTTTGGATCGAAGCGCTCTAGGTGTAGACAAATATTTGCCGTTCCCATAAATAAACGCACTAATAAACTAGCGTAAAAGAACGGAGCAAACTGCATTAGTGACATGTTTAAACTATTTAAAATAATGTATTTAGACAGTTTTGGATGAATTTGAATGATAATTTATTTATATGTCTTATATGATGTACAATAAAGGGCTTTTGCCACATTTTAGCATCATTTGTGTATGTTTCCTTGTGATGATTTTCGGATTCACAAGCGTGTATTTTCCCGTAAAATGCTTATATTCTAACGTCATTGTTCTATGACGTCGGGTATCTCATTCATAAAAAAGCATATGACGTGGGAGTACAATCGGAACAGCACTGGCAATATATTCATATTTTACCACGGGTGTGTACTCAAAGCGTTTGAAGGACGTCATGTTAGAATTTCAAATATACAGTTATGTTAACGTCACACAGGTAGAGATATAAAATATAGCAATATAGACGAAAAAAGAAATCTGAAATACAACATCATATAATTAAGAAATAAATCATAAGATCTTGAATTTTCACTGCTTTAACCACGAAACAGGTTGTATCTCTAACTAAAATGTTTACCTTTTACGATAGTGACAGACAAAAGATCGGCATAACGGTCAAACCTGCAATCAAATCAGCATAAATATTATACAATTATTGTCTTTTGGTGAGGTAAATGTGTGGTTTTATTGACTTTTGAAAAAACTGATATTCACTGAGGCCAACGGCCGAAGTGAATATCAGTTTTTTCAAAAGTCAATAAAACCACACATTTACCGAAACAAAAGACAATGATTGTTTTATTCAATAATACAGAAAATAAAGAGTGTATTGTCCTTGATATTCCTCAATATACATGTATATGTATGTGCATGTTAATTTGTTTGGTTTTTTTTTGCAATTTATTGGATATTTGTATGATTTATTCATAGTTATTGTTAAGTTATCTCCCTGAAATATCCTTTTTTTTTGTAAGAATAATAATCAAAAGAAATCTTTTAATACCAACACAAATTTAATTTTGCAAAAATTAGAGAACAGACTTGAAAACAGGTATTAAGATGTTTTTTGAAGTAATCACAGGTTCTTTTACACAATGTAACAATAAAAATGTCTATAGACAGTTTACTTTGGAATGATATTGTAGTTGATATTGATATTCCCATAATTGTTTGTAATGACAGGATAATTTGGATATCCATTTCCAAAATTGTTTATACATGGATAGCTTGAATATGTTGCTGTTTTGTTAACATTTACTTGTTGCTGTTCACAAGCAGCCACCGGTCCATGCGAAGAGTTAGTACTAGTAATGTCTTGGCATAAATTATTCATTTGCGAATAAGACAAAAGCATGAAGTCAATAATGTCACTGTCATTCTCAATTTGGAACATATCTTCAACATTACGATCAGGAACTGCAGCAGTAGAAGTTGTAGATGTAGCATCTGTCCGAAGACTTTCACTAATTACGTTTGACATATTATGTAGTGCACGGTCTGATGTAAACCCGGTATATGTTTTTAAAGAATTTTCACTTTTGTGACCCGTTACTGACATAATATGCCTTCCAGCAAAATCAGCCTCATCCAAAACATGGACAGTTGTTGCACGAAGTGAATGGTTAGTATATCTTTTCCCGAGACCGGCCTTTTCACATATTGCCGGCATCATAGCACCTAGGGTGTTATGTCCTAATGGTGCTGCATCATACCAAACAGAGTCATCATTAATGGTGGTTTTTGGCCTTTGAAAGAAATATTCACAGTTTGTGTTGAGTTTGGTTGTGTACTTGATGAAGCTCTTTACTGGACACTTAGCATCATCTGAAAAATAAAGGAAACTGGTCAATAAGGAATCAAAATTACAGTTAAATGCTTGAAGAGTTATCTCATTGGCTATTATACCACATTTTCCTTTTTCATATTTAAATACATGTATTACTCTATGTAGTGTGTACCTTTAAACCACAATGAAATAAATCAAATTAAGATAACAGAAATCTTTGCTCATGTTTTGATGTTATTAATATCATTTTGAATGTGTTTTCATTACTACCATATTGAATTTGTATTTGTTTATAAGAACGTGTCCATGTATATGTACAAATGTATCACCATAAACTGGAGCACAGTACCTGAGTTCAAATTGATCAATATCTATTTTTGTTTTGTTTTATGGACGGCCTTATTTACTTTTGTTTTGTTTTATGGACGGCCTTATTTACTTTAATCTTTTGCCATAGTGTTTTAATCAATCCCTTGGTGGATTTTTTTAAACTTTTTTAGTATTTATACACTGAGTGATTGCTTCAGAGTGATTACAAATGTAACTAAATGTCAAAATTATTTTGTACCTACCTTTCACCTCGTACATTTTTCCAACTGCAGTATTTGTATCTTCCTTGTGATTTTTTGTTAGTTCATCCCGTTGTATTCTTATATATCTGTGTTCTTTGTCACCATAACCTTGTTTAGAAAATTCAAAGTCCTTTACTTTTAAATTCCGGAGATTTTCCCGTCCTCGTCGACCAAAGTACAACATTAAATCTATGAAAACCTTTTGTTGAAGAGACACTGGATCCATTTGTGTTAGAGAACTATAAAATCTTAATATGGTCCTCTTCAATGGGTGGATAATGCTCAATCCCTCCTAATCCATCACGTTTCAGTTGAACCGACATAGCCTTGAACATTTTGTTTGATTTCATAAAGTCTGGGTCTTTCATAATGTCAATATCTCTTTTTTCAGTTAAATACCTGTTTATCCCGTATCTGGTGTTCTTTAATGTTGTGGTTTTGTAAAGTTCCCTATTTTTATTCCGTGCTTCTGCATAAAATTTGGAAAGAACTCTGTCAAGTTCATTGACGGGGTAGTTTTCAATGTCACTCGGCAGGTCTTTTTCCTCTAAATAATTTATGAATAGCTTTATTGCTCTTTTTGTGGCTTTTTGGGTGTTGATTGAATCTTTTTCCCTTAAAATTTGTTGATATTTGTCGTCATTTATACTTGCAAACCGTGGTTTCCTCACATTTTCAGTTGATTCGTCGTGAACACCTGCCATTTTTGTTGTCGATGTAAGGACAGACGACAAGATCTCGTGAGAAATAGCAGATTAATTTTCATTGGATAATATAATTAGGGAAATTCCCGAAATCTAAAAATAAACCGCTTGCACAATTTCCCGCGGTGAATATCCTTTTTCGCCGGTGAATATGATTTTTTATTCAAATTGAGCTCTATGTAACTTTTCTATTAAATTATATTAATTATTGAATAAAAGTCCTTATTATTGTCTTCATACTGTTATCTCGGGACAAAAAAAAAACTCAAGTGTTGTTTATTGTGTTATTGTTATTTTGTTTATCTAAATATTGGGGGAAATACCATCTATCAAAGGATCTTATAGCTGGTGGAGTAATATTATTACACAATAATATGTTATTTGTTCAAACCATTGCGATGTTGAACAAATTCGTTTGGTTATGGAATAAAATACCCAACAATAAGCATAAAACATGTAAAACATAATGATTTACAGGTTTTAAACGAATTGTATTGACAAGTGTAAAAAAAACAATTGTAAAAGAAACAAGTTGAGCCGTTCGACGCTCTGTTGTTTCAATTGGAAACAAAGAAATGTTGAAGATGTCCTCATGAATAATTGAATATAGTTCCGGCAACTTTCATTTACATATTCATGAGAAAAAGTGATATCGGTTCAGTAACTTATATGACATAGAAATATACAGTCAACGCTTTTTTGACTGCTCAAATAGAACGAGTGCGTTATAACTATTTTTATCACACCTTGTTCTTTTCCGTGTTTTAATAACTTTTAGTTTCACATTCGTGAATTTTCCTGTAGATGGCTTATGGTCTGACGTCATCATTCTCTGAGATCTTTATCACCGATTAACCTCCGATAAAGCATTAAAAAAATGTGAGAGGAGGATCGGTACAGCATGCACAAAGCATGACGTGGCCGATCAGTTGACAGACTATTTATATTATATTTTACCACGGGTGTGGAATTTGATGCGATTGTCATACAAGTGAGAGGTTTAAAAAACAGCTTTAATCAACCATTTTTACATATGAAAATGCCTGTACTAAGTCAGGAATATGACAGTCGCTGTTCATTAGTTTGATGTATTTTATCTTCTGATTTTCCGCTTGGATTTTCCTCGGAGTTTAGTATTTTGGTGATTTTACTTTCTTACAGTTCTATAATCTTTAAACGCAATAGGTTTTTACAGTATTTCGTTTTAAATAAATTTCTTGCCATATAATCCAAAAAAAATTATCTACAGTGTAAAACTTAAAGCTATAAATTGTGTCTACTAGGATCATTGGTATTGTGACGTTTTTGACAGATAACAGTGCCTAAATTTTTATTGACATTGTCTACATAGTTTTGGCTATAGTTCTGACAACCGTACTTTGTATTATTTTATTAAAGCAGTAAATGTGTGTATTTTATTTCATTATTACCTAATATAGTTTAATCGTTTTAATCTTGTATGTTCCAGAATGATAGAAAACGTGTGTTTTCTTACCGGCAGCTATTGATTAATTGTACGTTACTTTCATTTTTGCTTTTACCGGAAGTCACGAGTATTATTATAAATATAGTGACAATAGAAATCGTATAATTTGAAGACTGTCCTGAATATGTTGTAGTTATATTTTTGTATGTTTTTCAAAATAGGGATAAATGTTAGAGTATTTTATGTAAGGTTTATGTAGAAGAGAGTTTTATTCCTATTATTGTAATAAGTTCTTATGAACTATTTTTGCACCGACGTTGCGCACCTTTTGACAGTAATTGGGCTGTTATGATGTCATTTGATCAGACGTTTAGTGCAAAGATATGAACCTTATAAGGAAGTTTCCTTATTAGGTCATTGATTTCATCCATATTTGGAATTTCTACCACGCGAATCAACAACACTAGCGTAAGATTGATAGTCTTTTACGTGAGTTCCAGCTTGTCCCTACCGCCGGCTAGCAGCTTTATTTACGTGTCTCATAAATTTCAAGGTACAGTTTTTCTAAAGCAGCAGTTTAAGTTCCAGAATGTTGCAATATATATGCAATATAATTATTTATGCAGTTCATTTAATTGTTCCAGTTTCCAGTTTTTAACGGAGGCAGAAATTTAATAGTTTTCTTGTTTTCTAAATATTATAAGTTTTGAGAATAAAGTTTGATAATGCATTTCAACTTTGAATAGGGGAAAGGTGCGTAAAGTCGGCAAAAGTGTCCGTTTGTTTTAAATATTCAGTGCTGCTGTTAATATATTTTTATGATATAGAAAGAGGGTTACGAAAATTGTGACTTATTTATTTGTGTAGTATTTTACATGTATTTATATGGAGGGTTGATGATAGAATCTGTGTTTCTTGAATGTTGATTTTTGTTGTTGCTGTTTTAGAGTATTATTATCTGTTCGTCTAATCTACGGATTATTACTAATTGTTGATTGCTGTTTTAAGAGATTTATTTCTGTTTTTAATATTATGTCTGGTGAATAAAAGTTATTATACACTTGAAACGATTTTGTGTTTGCATTCAGAACATCAATGTAAAGGCGGATCTGATACCTTATTACATTACATATAAAAATACAATCCGTATCACGCACACACACACACATAAAAAGAGGAGACTGCGCTGACCTAGAAACTATATTTGTGTGATATGCAGTATGTAGTAGCAGTATTAGTAATTATTTCATGTATTCTGAGCCTTCATATTTCTCGTAAATTCTTTTGGTTCGTTGTTGGTGTCTGTCTGGTCTGGTGGTTGGTTTGGTTGGTTAGAAAGGTTCTCACCGGTTTGCGAACACATTACAGTATATTATAAACTGGAGAAAATACTTGAATGTTGAATGCTTTTTTCTGTCGTAGTTTTACCTTATTATTTTTAATATACCTTATATTTATATACTCCAATGAGATTTGGTTCGTATCATAGTTTATTGTTTCTGTTAAATTCATTAACAATGAATGTATACTCTGACGACTTAGGACATGGAATTTCAAAAAGGCACATGTTTATTTTGAATGACCTGAGTTTTCCGTAAATGAAATCATCAAATGAAAGCTGAATGCTAAAATCATTGTGTACAAATCTGTGATATGCTGTTATATTCAAAGTTTTCAATCAAGACAAATATTATGTAATTTTCACATAAGTGTCCAAAAATTACGAGTTGAAAAGAGCGACATAAGAACAAACCTATAGAAAGGTCACAGAGGACTTTTTTGTTCTCATAATGATATAGAAGATGAGTTTCATTTTTTAATAAACTGTCCATTATATAATGAATGTCGGGAATTATTGTTTGCACAAGCCCATGAGCACTGTCAAAATTTCATTAACTTAGACTGCAAATCAAAATGTTTATGGTTGATGACCACTGAAGATAAACGTTTACCTAAAAAGTTAAGTTTTTTTTTATCCAGAGTTTTGAATTGAGATCCACAAATTCTGTAAATGGCTAAATCTCTTCTAGTTTATCCATATATATATATATATATATCTATATTTTAAATTCAAAAATATAAATTTAAATATTCATTTCTCTATCTATGTGTATGCATATTTCATCTATTAATATGTAAATGCTTATATATGCATTAATAAACTGCAGTCAAATCTCTAAGGTGCTTATCATAGGCTTGCAATTGTAAAAAAAAATATAATTATATACATTACTATCTAGTAGTTGGTTGCTGTGTGTACATGGGAGAAAAATACCCTTATATCTAATCAGTTGGGGCTGCATTTCATTTTTATGCAGCTCAAAACACCATATATGTGTAAAGGGGAATAATCCTTAAAGAAATTCATTGTCTCCCATATTACTTTCTCTTCCATGTGCATGCAATAACTGTTCAGTGTTCTATTGTGATGTATTAAATTTTATTATTTCATTGTTACAACACAAATTATTGTAATCATTGTATGAAATTTAAAACCCGCAAGGGTCCATAATTGGATTAATAAAGTAATAGTAGTCTTATTCTTATAAGACGACTATGTTTTTGTATAGGAACACGCCTTGAATTCTTAATTAAAAACACTCACTTATGCAATGTATGAATTATTCGAAATACTAAGGATTTTCTTATCCTCGGCAGCTGTTTTTTGGCACCACTTTTTGTAATTTTCGGTCCTCAATGTTCATCAACTTTGTACTTATTTGGCTTTCTAACTATTTTGACCTGAGCGTCACTGAAAAGTTTTGTATAGATTAAACGCGCGTAAGACGTAGCAAATAATAACCTTGGTACCTCTGCTTACTATTATGACATGTATGATGCAAGGATGAAATTAAATCAAAGCAAAAAGAAATACGAAATTGAACAGCATTGAGGATCAAAATTCATGTAAAACAATAAAGTTGTCTTAAAAATGTGTTTATAATATTTTATTATTAAGTTATTTTCTGATCATTTCATGAATCACAAATTAAGCTTAGTGGTCTTTGATAAAATTGATTGTTTGAAAATCTTTAAGATCAATTCATTCTAAGCAGCTTAAAAATGTACAAAATGTGCTAATTCCTAAATAGAATTTAAAAGTTGGCATTGCATAATAAAATTCCTCGGAAAACAAGACAGAAATATAAAAGTTTATTTGTTGGTTGTAATAGTCGAGTGATTGATTTTGACATGCTTCATAAAGTTGTTATCTTAATTTAATCATGGAGTTTGTTTTTTTTGTAAATTATTCTTTAAAGGGGCACTAGCTACGAGATATAAAAAAATCTAAAGTTTGATTTTTTTCTGTTCAATCAATAATGAAAGTAAAATAGTGAAATAAAAATTCACTTTTTGCAGCCAAAAAGGTTCAATTTTGTCAAATTACGCTAAGAAACATTGATAATTAGTTTTTCACTTGCAAGTGAATGAGTCGACCTCTTTAAATCCGTATTCATGTGAACTTCAAGTTAATCCCTAGCAAGAGATTGACAACGCATGCATTGTTCGTGTACTGGTTATTTAAAGAAAAAGAATGTCAACAATGAAAGTGAAACTACGGTTAATCATTTGATTACTAAGTCGATGCACATAAAATCATTCTTATACGGTTAAAAACAATGAGAAACATCTATTTTTAATCTATAAAATAAAATCAAACAGACCTATAAAAATCCAATTGCACGTGTTGGTTTAATCATTCATATCCTTATTTATGTTTACATCGCTTATATGGTCATCTGAGGTCAAATCGATAGTTAATTAGATGGCGTCTGGACTAAAATACACACGAAACGAACCTATATATTATCTACCCCATGCTCTGTAAACTGTTCAGTTTAGACTTTTGATAGTTTGGATAAATGTTTAACTTTGTTATAAATCAAATATGAGAATTTGAGTCAAATCGATGACCATGAATTTGACAGCTAGTGCCCCTTTAACAAACAACAAATTGTTTCTTTCCCTGTTATATCGATAATCTTTAAGAATAACATCTATTAACTTAACTTCATTAATTGGTGACTAGACAAACTGATTGTCAGATTTATCATCTGAGAATATGTCTATTTCTAAATAAAACGGATTTTATAGATAAAATTAAAGTTTCAAGATAAAAAATTTAAACAGATGGCGGATCAAAGTTCGAGAGACACACATTTGAGAAGAAGCAGATTACTGAAATAATTATGAATGAAGATAAGAGAAAAAAAATTAAAGCTTAAATGCAACTCTTTCAAAAGACATATCTCCAAAATGCAGTCCACGAAGTCAATCCGATATAGATCACAAACAAGACGTATCAACACTAAACAAACGCAAAACTGATACGTTTCCGCGAACTTTTTATTTGAATGATACAAAAGGTGCATTCAAAGTCGAAAGTCAATTTCCAACGTATAAGTTTATTGAGAACACTGTGCGACTGCTTCTGTTATACTGAAGAGTAATAATATTCGTCGGAGCTGATAATATCGTACACCTGGTATAGAAATTAGAATAATTAAAAGGCTGAATTTCCATGCTTATGTAATGTTTGTTCTTTAAATTTCAGAAACTTGCTGGACAATGCAATGGTAACAGCTGTAATATTTATCAGCCATGCATGACAAAGGAAATAGGTTACTATTGTGTGGCATTACCTATGCACTCACCTGATAGCTACACACGTAAGTTTAGTATATCATGGCACAACCTTTTACACAAGGAAATCAGTTAACAATGTGTCATTCATGGCGTTAAATGTGTTTACCTTTCATATTTATTGCGGAGTGAAAGTGTCTTTTTCACACAACTGACCAACGGCTCTAACGGGATGTAGTTCAACCAACCAGTTTTTTGTGGTTAACGTTGTTATATTGAAGCTTCATTATCATGAGTATTTACTATTACGTTTGGCAGAACACACGAAACATAGGTCACCAATATTTGGATAAAGACATAAATGATATGGCTCAACAAAGTATATTTCAGAAGAAAAAAAATTTACCCGTGGAAGTCACATGCAACTTTTATCTTTATATATGCAAACAATATGTGAAATCTGTCAGTTCACTAATCAATGTGGGGGGTTATAACGATTAACTAGAAAATGTAACAACAAATGTGTTTTATATTTTCGTATTACATATGGCATGTATGGAGTTCTATGTGCAGAATGCGTGTTAGTGTTAGACTTTTAACATTGTATACAGTGTCCTATGCAAGTTTTTGATGTCTTAATGTGTATGATAGCCCAATAAGACAACACTCCACCATAGCCCAAATGACATAGAAATTAACAATAATATGTTACTATACGGCTTTCGATGATAAAAACCCATACCCGTATAGTCAGCTGTAAAAGGTCTCAAAACCATTAAAACGAAAAACATGACGGCATAATTCATAAAAAAAAAAACACAAATTCGATATAACAACGACAACGACTAAATTAACAAATCTATATTCTTATATATTTTTCAAAACTTCGCCCACGTGATTGCAGTGATCTTCCACCAGGAAGTGAATCAGGGGTATATGCAATATATCCAACAACTGAAAAGTTTGGTGTTTACTGTGACATGGATACAGCAGGATTCGGATGGACAGTAAGTGTCGTTAACGTGGTGAAGATATAGATATTTATTTTACTGAAAAACTTGTTGTTCTGTATTTTGTTTACTATTTCTTTCGTCCAGAATGCAGATGTCAATGAGTAGTGTACTCTGGTTTAAACCAGATGCTCCGCAGGGCGCAGCTTTATACGATCACAGAGGTCGAACAGTTGGGACAAGAATGGACACAACATTCAAGATTGATACAGGTCTGAATTTGGATTGTGATTTAATAGTTGACACAGCAAAGGTTTCTGACACAGATTAAATGTGGTCTTATGAACTTAATTTGTGTTAGCAATACACTATGATGTTGAATATAAATCCCCTTATAAAAAACATTTGAAGAAAAATTCTTTTTAATTTCTGAAATCTGAAAAATGTTACCCCCACCCCTCCTCATTTTTTTTCACCTCCTTTAAACCCTTATTCCAAAAAGAATCTCAATTCAAGTTTCCAATTAACATGACAACAATAACTACTCATTTAAATACATCATAAAGTATTAAAATATAAAATAACTTACAGTCACGGTTAAAAACAATACTAATTAGCAGCAACTTCTAAAAGTAAATTTACAGCGACACATCTCAGAACAATTATCACTTCCTTTAAAATAATTTTCAATTATAAGGGATTATAAGTGTAAGGGAGGTAATCAAGTAATCAACATATATTTAACAGTATTCTTAAAATTTTTATTGGAATTGGATTATCTCCCTTACACTGCTTTAAAATTGTCTTAATTGTCCTTTAACTAGAAAAAAACCCTTGTTCCCCCTTCGTTTGCCTCTAATACTAAGACTACAAAAACGCTTCTTTTTGGCCCTATTTTGGCCCCTCACTTATTGAACCCCCCTTGGAGCAAGAACCCCAAAACTCAATTCCAGCCTTTCCTCTAGTATAATTTCAGAGAGATCCATACACTTAAACACAAGGTATTGTCTGTAAACTAGAAAAATGTTTTTTTTCGGCCCTTTTTGGCCCCTTATTCCTTAATGTTCAGGGATATTAACACCAAACTGACACCAAGCCTACCCTTCATTATATGGAACCTTGTGATACAATGTGAGAGAGATCCATACAGTTAAACATAAGTTATTATCCCGAAACTTCAAAAATGCTTGTTGTTGGTCCCTTTTTGGACCCTAATTTCTGGACTGTTTGCCCAATAACCCTTTAAATAAATCCCAACCTTCTACTTGATGGTATGAACATTGTGGTACAATTTCAAAGTAATTGAAATACACAACTTATTGTCCTGAAACTAGATAAATGTATGTTTTGGGTCCCTTTGGGCCCCTAATTCATAAACTGAAATAAAATTTAATTGACTTCCATTTACTTATACATTTTAAAAGTTATTATCCGGAAACCATTTGTCTTCGGACAACACTGACAACGACATCGACGTGAAAAATGTTGCGGTCGTATAAAAACTGTTCACTTTGTCAAGCCAGCTAAATAAAGATCAGTTTTTGTCAAAAAAGAACTGCACAAGATTATCGAATCAAAAACAGGCGTTATTGTTGAATAAAAAGTAATAATGACGAGTTTATTACTTCTGTAGTTAATGTTTGGCTTTTTTCTATCCTTTGAACCCTCAGAATCGGCGGCATCAACTTTTATGTTCATCCTGCTGTAAATGTTTTTAGACACCAATAAATCAAACAATTACAGAATTCCATTAAATTTGAACAGAAGATTGTACATGACGAAAATACAGTATCCAGAGCAAAATTTAAAAAATATTTATTTTCATTGTTCCGTATTTTAACATCTTACATGATCAGTAACTTTTTCAAACCTTCATGGATCTTTAGCAGTTTTAGACAGAAGCTCAGTTATGACCAAAATACATCATGTTTTCGTATTACATATACTAAACTAGACTTAGTATTGTTTACACTTAACAAATAAATACAGTCAGGAGTTATTTATAGATTTCACAACTAATGCAGAATGGACGAAATGTCAATCGTCTTAACCTTTGAAAGTAATCAATGACCTAACGAGTAACCGATGGAAATGACGTAATATTTATCGTCTTATGATGCTGATAAGGCATTCAAATGAACGCAGATTTTAGTATCATTTTTTTTTTTCGAATCACACTCCGTGTTATGTGATACGAGAAATATCTATTCATGCAAAACACAGATAACAGGCTGCAACCATAAGAGAAAGTGTGTTACACATCAATAATTACTTTATCAACTTTATAAAAGTTTATGAACCTCTTTGAAATTTGTTTTATTGTTCACAGATAATGTAAGAAGCAAACTGAAAAAAAATTATTTCATTTTCAGTATAGAGTAAACAAACACCAGACACAAGTTGGTTCCTTTTTCCTTTTTCCTTTTTCGATATTCAAATTTTAAAAAATATTACAAGTCCAAACTAAAAAAAATTTTTCCTTCAAAATTTTTTTTCCTCAGAATTTTTTTTCCTCAAAATTTTTTTTCCTCAAATTTTTTTTTTCCTCAAAAATTTTTTTTTTTCCTCAAATTTTTTTTTCCTCCAAAATTTTTTTTCCTCAAAATTTTTTTTTCTCAAATTTTTTTTCCTAAAAATATTTTTTCCTCAAATTTTTTTTCATCAAATTTTCCTTATTCGATTTCCATTTCCTTATTCGGTTTCTTTTTCCTTTTTCATTGTTCATTTCCTTTTTCGGTTTCTATTTCCTTATTGGATTTTCTTTTCCTTATTCGATTTCCATTTCCTTATTCAATTTCCATTTCCTTATTCGGTTTCTTTTTCCTTTTTCAATGTTCATTTCCTTTTTCGGTTTCTATTTCCTTATTGGGTTTCTATTTCCTTATTGGGTTTCTATTTCCTTATTGGATTTTCGTTTCCTTATTTGATTTCCATTTCCTTATTCGATTTCCATTTCCTAATTCTTTTTCCTTTTTCAATATTCATTTCCTTTTTCGGTTTCTATTTCCTTATTCGGTTTCTATTTCCTTATTCAGTTTCCATTTCCTTATTGGATTTTCATTTCCTTATTGGATTTTCATTTCCTTATTCGGCTACTTTTTCCTTATTCGGTTTCTATTTCCTTATTCAGTTTCCATTTCCTTATTGGATTTTCATTTCCTTATTGGATTTTCATTTCCTTATTCGGTTTCCATTTCCTTTTCCGATATTCAAATTTTGAAAAATATTACAAGTCCAAACTGAATTTTTTTTTTCCTTCAAAATTTTTTTCCTCAAATTATTTTTTCCTCAAAAAATTTGTTTCCTCAAAATTTATTTTCCTCAAATTTTTTTTTTCCTCAAAATTTTTTTTCCTCAAAAATTTTTTTTTCCTCAAAATTTTTTTTTCTCAAATTGTTTTTTCCTAAAAATATTTTTTCCTCAAATTTTTTTTTCATCAAATTTTTTTTTTCCTCAAAAAGTTTTTCAATTTTTTTTTTCGTTTCCTTATTCGGTTTCTTTTTCCTTATTCGATTTTCATTTCCTTATACAGTTTCTATTTCCTTATTCGATTTCCATTTCCTTATTCGATTTTCATTTCCTTATTCGGTTTCTTTTTCCTTTTTCATTGTTCATTTCCTTTTTCGGTTTCTATTTCCTTATTGGATTTTCTTTTCCTTATTCGATTTCCATTTCCTTATTCAATTTCCATTTCCTTATTCGGTTTCTTTTTCCTTTTTCAATGTTCATTTCCTTTTTCGGTTTCTATTTCCTTATTGGGTTTCTATTTCCTTATTGGGTTTCTATTTCCTTTTTGGATTTTCGTTTCCTTATTTGATTTCCATTTCCTTATTCGATTTCCATTTCCTAATTCGGTTTCTTTTTCCTTTTTCAATATTCATTTCCTTTTTCGGTTTCTATTTCCTTATTCGGTTTCTATTTCCTTATTCAGTTTCCATTTCCTTATTGGATTTTCATTTCCTTATTGGATTTTCATTTCCTTATTCGGCTACTTTTTCCTTATTCGGTTTCTATTTCCTTATTCAGTTTCCATTTCCTTATTGGATTTTCATTTCCTTATTGGATTTTCATTTCCTTATTCGGTTTCCATTTCCTTTTTCGATATTCAAATTTTGAAAAAAAGTCCAAACTGAATTTTTTTTTTCCTTCAAAATTTTTTTCCTCAAATTATTTTTTCCTCAAAAAATTTGTTTCCTCAAAATTTATTTTCCTCAAATTTTTTTTTTCCTCAAAATTTTTTTTCCTCAAAAATTTTTTTTTCCTCAAAATTTTTTTTTCTCAAATTGTTTTTTCCTAAAAATATTTTTTCCTCAAATTTTTTTTTCATCAAATTTTTTTTTTCCTCAAAAAGTTTTTCAATTTTTTTTTTCGTTTCCTTATTCGGTTTCTTTTTCCTTATTCGATTTTCATTTCCTTATACAGTTTCTATTTCCTTATTCGATTTCCATTTCCTTATTCGATTTTCATTTCCTTATTCGGTTTCTTTTTCCTTTTTCATTGTTCATTTCCTTTTTCGGTTTCTATTTCCTTATTGGATTTTCTTTTCCTTATTCGATTTCCATTTCCTTATTCAATTTCCATTTCCTTATTCGGTTTCTTTTTCCTTTTTCAATGTTCATTTCCTTTTTCGGTTTCTATTTCCTTATTGGGTTTCTATTTCCTTATTGGGTTTCTATTTCCTTTTTGGATTTTCGTTTCCTTATTTGATTTCCATTTCCTTATTCGATTTCCATTTCCTAATTCGGTGTCTTTTTCCTTTTTCAATATTCATTTCCTTTTTCGGTTTCTATTTCCTTATTCGGTTTCTATTTCCTTATTCAGTTTCCATTTCCTAATTTGATTTTCATTTCCTTATTGGATTTTCATTTCCTTATTCGGTTTCCATTTCCTTTTTCGATATTCAAATTTCAAAAGTCCAAACTGAAATTTTTTTTTCCTTCAAAATATTTTTTCCTCAAATTTTTTTTTCCTCAAAAATTTTTTTTCCTCACATTTTTTTTCCTCAAATTTTTTTTTCTCAAAATTTTTTTTTCAAAATTTTTTTCCTCAAATAATTTTTTTCCTCAAAATTTTTTTTCTTAAAATTTTTTGTTCCTCAAAATTTTTTTTTTCCTCAAAATTTTTTCCTCAAAGTTTTTTTTTCCTCAATAAGTTTTTTAATTTTTTTTTCGTTTCCTTATTCGTTTTCTTTTTCCTTTTTCGATTACCATTTCCTTATTCGGTTTCTTTTTCCTGACTCGATTTTCATTTCCTTATTCGATGTCTATTTCCTTATTCGAATTCCATTTTCTGATTCGATTTTCATTTCCTTATTCGGTTTCTTTTTCCTTTTTCAATATTCATTTCCTTTTTCGGTTTCTATTCCCTTATTCGGTTTCTATTTCCTCATTGGATTTTCATTTCCTTATTGGATTTCCATTTCTTTATTCGATTTCTGTTTCCTTATTCGGTTTCTATTTCCTTATTCGGTTTCTATTTCCTTATTCGGTTTCTTTTTCCTTATTCGGTTTCTGTTTCCTTATTTGATTTCTTTTTCCTTATTAAATTTTCATTTCCTTATTCGGTTACTATTTCCTTATATTTTCAACTATCAAACATCAACACACACCAAACTGGATGTAATTGAAAGATATTTAGAGGTCAATATACAGGCTCGAACAAAAGACAAAAAAGGAAAAATATAGCGAGCTTTTTTGGGATGAAGATGTAGTAAAGACAGAACGTCAGTTTTAGTCGGATATACTTTAATGTTAGTCTTACATGTTGTTCTGGAACTCATTCCTCATTTATTCGTCAAGTGATCATCATTTTATATTGTTAACGTTCCATTGCGTACATCGCTTAATGTGCGCCAGTTTTAGGAGTTTTATACAGGACAGTGTAGGAATCCATGATACTTTCCCCTTTCTCTGAATAACGAAAACTGCTCAGCGTGTCATGTGCACAACTACAAGGAACATTCAGCGGACACGTTGTCCAGAGGAACAATTCATGGCTAACCACAGCGTGAGTTACATTTAAAACATTACAAATTTTGTATTTACATCAGCCATGAACTGTTTTAATATCTGTTCTTATGTTATAAAGAAATTATGAACATTTTACCGTTCAAACTGTTCGTATTTGCGATGAGACAACTTAATTCCAGACAGAACCCGACGTGTGCAAGAATATTTATCTATTTATTATTATAAAGAACTTTAACGGCTTTATATATCTACGAACTGTTTATCCGTATGTTTTATGGACTTAAATTATCATTGAACACATTGTAAAATTGTATTTATATTTGTATTTTCAGTTTTTCATCTTTTGGATTGGTAGTAAAATAAAAGTCATCTCCTGATTGTTTTATCCTTACATTAACCCAGTCATCTTGGTTACACTCACTGGTCCGGCCAGTACACATGTATAGATGTGTATATATATCATTGATTCAGTGGCGATGGCAAATAGACACTGATAAGTCTTGAATGAAATTTTATAGTTTTGAATGTTTCTTCATTAGTTGACTAAAAATAAGTGAAGGTATGTTCTTATTGCCGACAAGAGAGGCACTCTACCTATATTAATTTGTGCATAAAGCGATTGAAAGTTGTTAGATACTGAATGCTTTTACCACAAATGCGCCTAAGTTTTAATCTGTGTATATATACTTAAAATACGATGATAAAATTCATGTCTTTTTCAGGTTTTCTGTCAGATCCAACCATGAAGTAAGTCATGTTTGTGAGATATGGTTTTAGTCGATGATGTTCATGAAGGATCTGTAGTACAAAGTATATCACTGGATTGAGCTCTGTGTCTAAGTGTATCATTAAAGTGCTTTGCTTTGAGCTGAGTTCATTGCGGTGCAATTCATTTTTTGTGAAATAAAGATTTGACAGACAACTCTCCTGTACAAGGATTTGTCAAAGTAGTATTCATTCTATGTACAATGTATGTAATCACTGTGCTTAAACGGCCGTGGGTAACTTAAGTTACCTACAGCCCAAAATGGAGCCGCCTGGCTTCGGTTAGGAAGTTTGCTCCTATATGATAATAATACAATGAATACAAAAGAAATGTTCAGTAATTAAAAAGTTATATAAATCTTTTAAGAAAACTCTGCAATGTAAAACGTGGTTTATTACTAGAAAATAATTGATTACAGCACGATTTTCCAAAACACTTATGATGTCCGTAACTTCAAAACAGCTCGTCCGTAACTTTTTTCCTTATACCAATAGGGCTGTCCGTAACTTTAGCATGATGTCAGTAATTTTCAAAGAATCTTTATTCGTAGATGTAATTATAAAAAAAAGAAATGATAAATACCAAAAATACCGAACTCCTAGGAATATTCAAACGGAAAGTCCTTTATGGAATTGCAAAGCCAAAAGCTCAATTTAACACACCAAACGAATAGAAAACAACGGCCATATTCCTGCCTTGGTACAGGCATTAAAAACTAAAATTACAAAAATACTAAACTCTGAAGAAAATTAAAAAAGGAAAGTCCCTTATCAAATGGAAAAATCCAAAACTCACCCGAATGGATAACAACTGCCATTTTCCTGACTAGGTACAGGCATTTTCTTATGTAGAAAATTGTACGGCAAAATTAATGTATAATCATACATTCTACTGACTTTATAGATTGTTTACTGCTTAAGTTTTAGATGATAAATCATGACATGCAGGTTATAAATCTCACCATTTCCAACTGTAGAAATTACATTAATAGTGAACACCGCAAAGGGTGACTGGGGAATAGAAATATGGTCACTTGGTCTTCTCCCGACCGGCAGTAAAACGCTTGCCGAAGTGAGGCGTCCGTTTGGCTGTGCGGGATGTATCAACTACGCAGTCACGTCCGGTCAGATTTGGGACGTTAAATCCGATGCCTCGTGTAAGGAGGGCACGTTAAGAACCCTTGCAACACTTCTTTGATGGGTCCGTAGGTGGCCTGTAGCTAGGCAAAATTTCTGTCCCTATCCGATATACCATTAATTTCCAGTGGCAGTCCATATTTCCCCGATCTTCATCCAAGATGGCTTCTATTATTTCAAGACCTACCTATAGTATTTATTGTGAACTTGTTACCGTCTGGATGTGCATGAAATATTTGCCACTGGACGTTAAGCAACCAAAAATCGATCAATCAATTAATAGTGAACATATGCAAATGACATTAGGAGAACAATTTCGGAGGACAATCCTTAGCAGAAATACATAGATATATCAGTCCAAACCTCTAAAGAAGATATGTATGATACCCGATCTTATTGAATCCCTGAGGTCAATGAAACTTTTAGAAGCTTTTAAATCTACTTTTATTGCTATAATAAACTAAATCCTGTTGAACAATATAGCCTTCCATCTATTCCTAGATATTGGCATTTTTTTTTCTCGAAATCAACAACACATCACACTAGATATAGTGAAGAGACTAACAATTCAGAATATCATGATTTAAAGGAAAGGATATCAATTTTTCCGCGGCTACACCGACCAAGGACTCATCAGTGAACAATCTTTAAAGCTAGAAGAATGTTAGATCAATTTCGCCGTACCGTAAAATCCCGTTTTATCCCAGGAATATTTTTTTTTTAATTTAACGGAAAATCCGTGACACTCTTGTTTGCTTTTTGAAGCGTATCGTTATTGTATAAATCTATGTAATAATTAAAGGGTTTGATAGTGTTTATTGTCCTTTAAGTGTTGAAATTGTTAATCTTACAGTTTTGAAAACAAAGTTACCCACATCCGAAAATAAAGTTACGGACAATCTGATTATTTTTGATTTATAAGTTACGGACAATCTGATTATTTTTGATTTATAAGTTACGGACATCTTATGCTTTTTTTAAAAGTTGGCCTTGCGCTAAAATGAAGTCAAAATTAACGCATATGTAGTGATGGCAAGTGATTTCTTGATTCAAAAGTCTTCTCAATATTTACATAGATCATGAAAAACGTTGCAAAAAGTAGATTTCGTATCAACTATCATCTCAACAAGTTTAGAGTCCGCCATCTTGGGCTGTGGGTAACTTAAGTTACCCACGGCCGTTTAAGCACAGTGATTACATACATTGTACATAGAATGAATACTAGTACTACTTTGACAAATCCTTGTACATGAGAGTTGTCTGTCAAATCTTTATTTCACAAAAAATGAATTGCACCGCAATGAACTCAGCTCAAAGCAAAGCACTTTAATGATACGCTTAGACAGAGAGCTCAATCCAGTGATATACTTTGTACTACAGATCCTTCATGAACATCATCGACTAAAACCATAGCTCACAAACATGACTTCTACATGGTTGGATCTGACAGAAATCCTGAACAAGACATGAATTTTATCATCGTATTTTAAGTATATATACACAGATTAAAACTTAGGCGCATGTGTGGTAAAAGCATTCAGTATCTAACAACTTTCAATCGCTTTATGCACAAATTAATATAGGTAGAGCGCCTCTCTTGTCGGCAATAAGAACATACCTCCACTTATTTTTAGTCAACTGATGAAGAAACATTCAAAACTATAAAATTTTATTGAAGACTTATCAGTGTCTATTTGCCATCGCCACTGAATCAATGATATATATACACATCTATACATGTGTACTGGCCGGACCAGTGAGTGTAACCAAGATGACTGGGTTAATGTAAGGATAAAACAATCAGGAGCTGACTTTTATTTTACTACCAATCCAAAAGATGAAAAACTGAAAATAAAATATAAATACAATTTTACAATGTGTTCAATGATAATTTAAGTCCATAAAATATACGGATAAACAGTTCGTAGATATATAAAGCCGTTAAAGTTCTTTATAATAATAAATAGATAAATATTCTTGCACACGTCGGGTTCTGTCTGGAATTAAGTTGTAACATCTCAGATACGAACAGTTTGAACGGTAAAATGTTCATAATTTCTTTATAACATAAGAAAAGATATTAAAACAGTTCATGGCTGATGTAAATACAAAATTTGTAATGTTTTAAATGTAACTCACGTTGTGGTTAGCCATGAATTGTTCCTTTGGACAACCAGTTGACGGTGGCCGCTTACCAGAAGAAGAAGAAGAACGTGTCCGCTGAATGTTCCTTGTAGTTGTGCACATGACCCGCTGAGCAGTTTTCTTTATTCAGAGAAAGGGGAAAGTAACATGGATTCCTACACTGTCCTGTATAAAACTCCTAAAACTGGCGCACATTAAGCGATGTACGCAATGAAACGTTAACAATATAAAATGATGATCACTTGACGAATAAATGAGGAATGAGTTCCAGGACAACATGTAAGGCTAACATTAAAGTATATCCGACTAAAACTGACGTTCGGTCTTTACTACATCTTCATCCTAAAAAAAGCTCGCTATATTTTTCCTTTTTTGTCTTTTGTTCGAGCCTGTATATTGACCTCTAGATATCTTTCAATTACATCCAGTTTGGTGTGTGTTGATGTTTGATAGTTGAAAATATAAGGAAATAGTAACCGAATAAGGAAATGAAAATTTAATAAGGAAAAAGAAATCAAATAAGGAAACAGAAACCTAATAAGGAAAAAGAAACCGAATAAGGAAATAGAAACCGAATAAGGTAGCACTCCACAGTTAGATGTGTAGTTTCGCATTTTGGCCCCTGTGAATTTTTCAAATATGAGAGCTAGTGTGCAATAAAATTCATTTTTGGATAGCTGAGTATTAAAATAATCTTTGTATTGGGTTTATATGAACATCAAGGTTATGTAATGTATGTAATATAGGCTGTTTTCTGTATGACAGTCCGTATTTTCATGTCCCTACCATACACTGGTCCGGCAATTATTGCAATGTTTTTTTTCCAACTTTTTATCGCACGAACTTTGTGATTGGATTTTACGAAAAAAATGAGGCGAAAGACACCCATTTTTTATTTGATCATTAGGAAGATTTAGGGAAACAGTTTCTGAAAAGGTGTCACTCAAAGGCATTGAAATTCTAGTTTGATCCAAATTTTTGGGTGAAATGTGACATGTTCACCCCCCTTTTTGCAATATTTAATGGGAAATAAATGCAGAATGTTGCCATGGATACACATAAAAGGAATTAATTTTCACCCTTTTCACTTTTGAAAATCAAATCTATGGAAGATACTGATTACATACATATGCACATGTACAACACAAACAGATAGGTTAATGTATTAGAAATCCAGGAATAGGAGATGATAAAACATTTTGTGGTTCATTTTTAATTTTATTTTTTAACTGTGGAGTGCTACCTAAGGAAATAGAAACCGAATATGGAAATAGAAACCGAATAAGGAAACAGAAATCGAATAAGGAAATGGAAATCGAATAAGTAAATGAAAATCCAATAAGGAAATAGAAACCGAATAAGGAAATAGAAACCGAAAAAGGAAATGAATATTGAAAAAGGAAAAAGAAACCGAATAAGGAAATGAAAATCGAATAAGGAAACAGAAACCGAATAAGGAAACGAAAAAAAAAAATTGAAAAACTTTTTGAGGAAAAAACAATTTGAGGAAAAAAATTTTGAAGGAAAAAAAAAATTCAGTTTGGACTTGTAATATTTTTCAAAATTTGAATATCGAAAAAGGAAATGGAAACCGAATAAGGAAATGAAAATCCAATAAGGAAATGAAAATCCAATAAGGAAATGGAAACTGAATAAGGAAATACAAACCGAATAAGAAAAAAGAAACCGAATAAGGAAATGAAAATCCAATAAGGAAATGAAAATCCAATAAGGAAATAGAAACCCAATAAGGAAATAGAAACCCAATAAGGAAATAGAAACCCAATTAGGAAATAGAAACCGAAAAAGGAAATGAACATTGAAAAAGGAAAAAGAAACCGAATAAGGAAATGAAAATCAAATAAGGAAATGGAAATCAAATAAGGAAATAGAAACTGTATAAGAAAATGAAAATCGAATAAGGAAAGAGAAACCGAATAAGGAAACGAAAAAAAAAAATTTGAAAAACTTTTTGAGGAAAAAAACATTTTTAGGAAAAAAATTTTGAGGAAAAAAAAATTTTGAGAAAAAAAAATTTGAGGAAAAAAATTTTGAAGGAAAAAAAAAATTCGGTTTGGACTTGTAATATTTTTCAAAATTTGAATATCGAAAAAGGAAATGGAAACCGAATAAGGAAATGAAAATCCAATAAGGAAATGAAAATCCAATAAGGAAATGGAAACTGAATAAGGAAATAGAAACCGAATAAGGAAAAAGAAACCAAATAAGGAAATGAAAATCCAATAAGGAAATGAAAATCCAATAAGGAAATGAAAACCCAATAAGGAAATAGAAACCCAATAAGAAAACAGAAACCCAATAAGGAAATAGAAACCGAAAAAGGAAATAAACATTGAAAAAGGAAAAAGAAACCGAATAAGGAAATGGAAATTGAATAAGGAAATGGAAATTGAATAAGGAAACGAAAATCCAATAAGGAAATAGAAACCCAATAAGGAAATAGAAACCCAATAAGAAAACAGAAACCCAATAAGGAAATAGAAACCGAATAAGGAAATGAAAATCAAATAAGGAAATGGAAATCGAATAAGGAAATAGAAACTGTATAAGAAAATGAAAATCGACTAAGGAAAGAGAAACCGAATAAGGAAACGAAAAAAAAAAATTTGAAAAACTTTTTGAGGAAAAAAAAATTTGAGGAAAAAAAAAATTTTGAGGAAAAAAATTTTGAGGAAAAAAAAATTTTGAGAAAAAAAAAATTGAGGAAAAAAATTTTGAAGGAAAAAAAAAATTCAGTTTGGACTTGTAATATTTTTCAAAATTTGAATATCGAAAAAGGAAATCGAATAAGGAAATGAAAATCCAATAAGGAAATGGAAACTGAATAAGGAAATAGAAACCGAATAAGGAAAAAGAAACCGAATAAGGAAATGAAAATCCAATAAGGAAATGAAAATCCAATAAGGAAATGGAAACTGAATAAGGAAATAGAAACCGAATAAGGAAAAAGAAACCGAATAAGGAAATGAAAATCCAATAAGGAAATGAAAATCCAATAAGGAAATAGAAACCCAATAAGGAAATAAAAACCCAATAAGGAAATAGAAACCCAATTAGGAAATAGAAACCGAAAAAGGAAATGAACATTGAAAAAGGAAAAAGAAACCGAATAAGGAAATGAAAATCAAATAAGGAAATGGAAATCGAATAAGGAAATAGAAACTGTATAAGAAAATGAAAATCGAATAAGGAAAGAGAAACCGAATAAGGAAACGAAAAAAAAAAATTTGAAAAACTTTTTGAGGAAAAAAAAATTTGAGGAAAAAAAAAATTTTAGGAAAAAAATTTTGAGGAAAAAAAAATTTTGAGAAAAAAAAAATTTGAGGAAAAAAATTTTGAAGGAAAAAAAAAATTCAGTTTGGACTTGTAATATTTTTCAAAATTTGAATATCGAAAAAGGAAATGGAAACCGAATAAGGAAATGAAAATCCAATAAGGAAATGAAAATCCAATAAGGAAATGGAAACTGAATAAGGAAATAGAAACCGAATAAGGAAAAAGAAACCGAATAAGGAAATGAAAATCCAATAAGGAAATGAAAATCCTATAAGGAAATGGAAACTGAATAAGGAAATAGAAACCGAAAAAGGAAATAGAAACCGAAAAAGGAAATGAATATTGAAAAAGGAAAAAGAAACCGAATTAGGAAATGAAAATCGAATAAGGAAATGGAAATCGAATAAGGAAATAGAAACTGTATATGGAAATGAAAACCGAATAAGGAAACGAAAAAAAAATTTGAAAAACTTTTTGAGGAAAAAAGAATTTGAGGAAAAAAAATTTTGAGGAAAAAAATTTGAGAAAAAAAAAATTTGAGGAAAAAAAATTATGAGGAAAAAAAATTTTGAGGAAAAAAAAATTTGAGGAAAAAAAAAATTTGAGGAAAAAAAAATTTGAGGAAAAAAAAATTCTGAGGAAAAAATTTTTTGAAGGAAAAAATTTTTTTAGTTTGGACTTGTAATATTTTTCAAAATTTGAATATCGAAAAAGGAAAAAGGAAAAAGGAACCAACTTGTGTCTGGTTAAACAAACAAAGAAGCAAACTCAAAGGGAAATACAAAACTGAAATTATAAAAAAAAAAGAAGATGTGATATGATTGCAAATGAGACAACTATCCACAAAAGACCAAAATGACGTAGACATTAACAACTATAGATCACCGTACGGCCTTCAACAATGAGCAAAGCCCATACCGCATAGTGAGCTATAAAGGGCCCCGATAAGACAATGTAAAACGATTCGAACGAGAAAACTAACGGCCTTATTTATGTAAAAAAATGAACGAAAAACAAATATGTAACACATAAACAAACGACAACCACTGAATTACAGGCTCCTGACTTGGGACAGGCCTATACATAAATAATGTGGCGGGGTTAAACATGTTAGCGGGATCCCAACCTCCCCTAACATGGGACAGTGGTATAACAGTACACCATAAGAACGAACTCTAAAAATCAGGTGAAAAAGGCTTAACTCATCAGATGGACAAAAATACAAGTGGACGTGGCACGGTACTTATACATCCCGACACACAAAGACACAATGAACAGATCTGAGAGTACTCGCAGTTATCTGACATACATATTATCTGTATGTTATAAATCGCAGAATCAAAAGATTTTACGCAGCTATAAATGGATACAACCGTCATATTCCTAATTGGCTACAGTCATTTTTTTATGTAGGTTACACTTGGTTATATAGCTAGGCTAATCTTAACCTCTTAGTTTTATGACAGTCGCATAGAATTCCTTTATGTTGACAACAATTTGTGATCAAAACAAACAGATGTAAAAGTTGAAAACGTATCTGTGTCTGTTTGGAGAACTTTTTTTTACATTTAACATGTACAGAGAGTTTGGGATTAGAATTCTTTGACATGATTCTTTTGAAAATCTTCATGGATTGTTATGAAACTTATTTAACAGAAGCTTATCTCCCAGACCATTTACTTGCATCTTACGAATAAGTTGGATTTTTATTTCTTAATTTATTTATTTCACTAGTTTACGCACTTACTTTTAAAGTCAATTTTACACTCCCCTGACATGCTTAAATTGAGGATTTCGGGTCTGTTCAAAGTTTTTCTTTTTTTTTTACCGTAAAATATCACTTTGCCTCATCATCTCATTACGAAATAAAAGTGCTTGTAAGTATTAAGGATGTTCGCTACTTTCTTTTAAAATAACAAGGTTTTTAAAAGACGGTTATGAATTGATAGAATATAAAGAAAGAAACTAAAAAAGAAGAAAAAAATGGAGGGTCCGTGTGCTTGTTTTCGAGATATAAGCCATTGAAAATTTAGCGGGAATTAATTCTCTCTAGATTTTTCATACATTTAACATTGGCACCTTTTTTGTTTTAAAAACTATGAAAAAATAACAAGGATTTTATAAGATTTTGAAATATGGCTTTTTAAACTTAATGTTATAAAATAATGAAAAGAAAAATAGGGGTTAGAAGGCAATTTATTTTTAATGGCAATACATGGATAAAACCAGAGGATTCCGAAAATCTGACTCAAATTGATAAAATAGAGTAGCAAACATCCTGGGCAAATATTGCTTAAATTCATCAGCGGGAATTCGAAGTAAAACTTATTATTGCATCGTATCATTGGTTGTAGTTGATTCAACTTCAACCCTGGACAAAGAAAGTTAATTCCAGTTAACTCCAAATTTTAAAAATGGCTTTAACAATATAATTATTGTTATTCTTGAAAAGAAAATAGATTCCTGCACATTGCATAAGTTTCTTGACAAGTATAAAATAATTTTGCGACTTGGATATCTAAGCATAAATTTCATTGATAAATTTCTGGACATGTTCAAAGATAGAATTTGTTGAATGTTATGATTAATGTACTATATATTGTGGATCTTAAAGTATATCTTTAGTGATAATCTTACCAAGATTTTGATAGCAAGTCAGTATGAGTTCAGTTGGGTTTTGATAACATTTCTATTGACGATCCGTAATCATCACGCTATCAAAATGTCAAATGGAAACTTACTGTGAACATTATTAATTGCGGACCTGTTTTTGTATTGTCGTAATCTAAATGTATGACTAAAACAGGTAAAGACTCATCAAAACAAGTATTAGATAAAATACAAAGGTAACAAAGAAACAGGCCGGTAACAACCGTTGCCGGATAGTTTTTCTGCACGAGTAGTCAGGTCAAGGTCCGAGGCGATAGCCGAGGACCTTAACCTGACTACAAATGCAGAAAAACTATTCGGCTGGTTGTTACCGGCCTGTTTCTTTGTTACCTTTGTATTTTCAAGAAAAAAAATCAGGAATCTTATGATTTGATAAATTAAATAAACAGGCTGTGATCTATTTTTGATGAAAAAATGCAGAATGTTCCATTACACCCCCCCCCCCCACCCCTCTCCCAAATCCCCCTTACAAAAATCGTAAAAATCGCACTTGTGTTGCCAAATACATGATTTTAACATAGGGGTTGGACCAACCCCTTTTTTATGATCAATGCATTTAAATTTTAAAGTTGCCCCCTCCCCCATTATTTGTCCTAAATTTGGACCTGGATCCGCTACTGATATAAAATCGATAACAATATAAATGTATCAAAAGAATGAATTTCCTACTTCATTAGTGAATGAAATGTTTATGAAAACATGGATGTTGTCTTAATATTATATAAATTCAGGCAGATACTTTAAATTTTTTTTCAAATTCATGCTCGTCTCTAGATCTGCACGTTTTGATCGGGTTTAAACACGTGTTACATTATGATCGCCCAAAATTGAATGATTTTCTTCTATATTTGCTGATTATTTGGACGTGTATTACATGAACACTTTTTGTTTATAGGATCAATCGTGCATTGGTGAGTTGATAGGGATTTTATCTTTTGATAAGATTTGATTTTTATTTATTTATTTCCTGTCTTTGTTTATTGAAGTATACACGTCAGTATCATCATTTCTTTACTCTCAGTGTTGTCCATGTAGATATAATCGTTCAATCAGTTTTAGTTTGCTACCCCGATTTTGTTTTTTGTCTGAGTTGCTGAGTTTTAAACAGCGGTATACTACTGTTGCCTTTATTTATTTGAGGTCTGAAGATGGTATGTCAGTAACGGCTAGTAGTCCTTTTTTGTTTCCTATAGGACTCCTACTTCTTTCAATTGTTATTTACTGTGTGCATTGCTGTGTAGTCATTTATTCTTCACTGACCGAGGTAAAGGGAAGGAGTAAGATCTTACAAAGTCTGTTAAACCCCACTGTATGAATGCTCCTCTTGTTTGATAGTCTAGTATTTATTTTATTTTTATTTTAGTAGATGGTGTGTTTCGGAAATTAGTGTGACATCCATTAGCGCCGAACTAGTGCACACTTTTGCTTAGAGGCCAACTGACGGCCGCATCCAGATGCATGAATTTCTCGCTGAGTTGAATACCCATTATTAGCTTTGAGCTTCTTCATTTTTTTTTTCTTCAATTTTATGCATACAGTCTTGATCTATTACTGTTATAAAAATTATGATTTTTGACTATTGAAAAATATACTTTTTGACAAAATTTGATGTAACAGTTTCAGTTGTTCAGTTCTAATTGTATACTTATGATTCGTAACATACCATCTTCCAAAAACATCCATACAAAAAATGTGTTGCGTGCGATGTGCTTTGTTAAGAGTTACCGTTATCAGGAATGCTTCTATCCAAAAATATGTATAATTAGATACAAAAATAAATAGCTAAATGATGGATTAACCTTGTTTTATAGCTAGCTAACATACATCCTTACGATAATTAAAATAAAGATGTCTCTGCAAATGTCTAAACTAAATTTTCTTTATTTTCATTATCATAAATGTTGTTTATTTTATTTTAAAGGTTTTCCAACGCAGAATTAATGGGACTGTCGATTTTTACAAACGATGGTGTGATTACGAGATTGGATTTGGAAATTTGAAATCTGAGTTTTGGTTAGGTAATTTTTTATGATAATCAATTAAAATAAAATATGCCCATTCATTTCGTTTTTTTTTATGCTACTCGAGAAACTTAGTACTAGCATGTAGAAAATGGTGGATTAACCTTTTTATATAGCTAGCTTAAATTATAATTTTGTACAATAATCGCATAAAATTCCATTATATTGATAAAATTGTGTGAACAAAACAAACACACTTTAATAATTGGTAAAAATATCAAAACAGGACTACAGCAGTGAACATTGTGTTATAATCTTAATCACTATGATAATTATTAATAGTGATCACTTTTAGGCATCTTCGCTAGAAAAGGGTTACGATCCACTTCTCTCCTCTCCACCCTTGGCAGATTAAGCCAACATTTGTGATAACAATGTTGCGCCATCTATCGGTATAATAACGTCACGCCCATTCCGAACACATTATTCTTGACCAACGGTAGCACTTGAACTCTTCAATTTGGAGGTAAAAACACGATAGCGTCTAGATCTACACACTTGGTAAAAGAGGAGACGAAAATATACGTTGACATCCATGCATTTGTGCAAGAATCATACATAGGAACTTCTATTGGTCAATTAAAAACATTAAAATTGTCACTAAATATAGTAGTTTGTTTAGTGATGAAAAGAGTTGTTGCACAATAAGCACATGGCAATTGTTTACATACACTTTCTACATTAACACATGATCGATCATGTTATAGGCGATTGTTCATTGGATGCAGCGAGTTTCGACTGTGACTAAATAAAATCATAACCTTGTGTCTCCGAAATTCAATCTCAATCCGCCAAGAATGGAGAAGAGGGAAGTGGATCGTAACCCTTGGCTAGCAAGGATGACTTTTAGGTGACATTTGGTTTACTTTTTTTTGGAAATTTATAGAACTGGAAAAAACCTGATACAATTAGGATAAATTGAAATTACGTACAACTTGCGTTAACTTACTGATACAATTCGGATAAATTGTAATTGCGTACAACTTGCGTTAACTTAATCAAATGACACAACCATAAATTCACCTTTTAGACAATTTAAACGCTTTAGAGTAATATGATTGAATAAGAATAATAAACTAATCGGTTGATACTATTTTGGAGACGTAAGTTTTATTTTACTATTGCACAGGAAATAGATTCATAAATCTTCTAACATCTTCTGGAAACTACAAGTTTTACGTCCACCTTGAAGATTTTGAAGGTAATTCAAAATACGCACAGTATAGCAGATTCAGTGTCGGAGATGCAGCCACAAACTACATTCTTAGAGTAACCGGATACAGCGGTACTGCAGGTATAACTTAAGAATTCGCCGTTTCAGAATCTAAAGCATTCTGGGGAATATTTTCAAAAGCGTACACCAAAATGTTGTGATTGGTTTAAAATGTTCTATACAAGTGGAGTTCAACCAATGACGTTACATTATTTTCATTTTGGTGTACGAACAATGAACAATGAATAAAAAATATACAAAATTTGTCATCGTTATAATGGAATTAAAATAACAGTCAGGAATATGGCACTTGCTGTCAAATAGTTCCTCTCTATGTATGTTGGCGTTTGTTTTTGTTGCACTTTAGATGACCTGGTGTTTCATTTGTTTTCCTCTTATAGTAGTATACCGCTGTTCACAAGTCACATCTTGCTTCAGAGAAAAAATATCTGGGTAACCAACTAAAACCGAGGAAAACACATCAACTTTAAGTGTAAAACAACGAAATAACTGAACACAGAAGTGTAAGAAACAACAAACAACAATGCAACATACATAGAAACGAACTATTGTATAACAATATTCCTATAAAGCCATATTCCTGACTCGGTACAGGACATTTAAAGAAAAATGGTTGGTTTAACCTGGGTTAATGGCTAGCCACACCTCCCGCTTGTATGACCAAAAAAATCGTTAAATTTGTTGTTTACTTCATCACGGACACCTATCCTCAGTATATGTGCATTTGCTGAAAAACACGGTAATACAAGACAGTGTCTTGCCTTGAAACAACAATTATAACATAGCCTTTCGACACGGATGCTTGATTTGTATATTTTTTTGACAGTAGAAACTTGTAAATAAATAAATCCAGCATTCAATTTTTCCGCAAAATCGATTTTTGAAAAGCTGTACTCCGAACGACCCGATAAGTGCGAAAAATATGAAGATGAACGACTGCTTCTAATACCAAGTATCAAAACACCTGCTGTGCTAATTTCTTTGATATTTGTAGTCGAGATAAATTAAAATCGACATGTACATGCATTGGATCCGTATTTTATTTTATTTCACATTTTTCATACTGGTGCATGTTATTATGCTTTATGGTATTGGTATTGGTCATCGGTGTAGGCCAAATGGTGATTAGTAATTGTATATATATATCGTTTTCTATGTGGTTTGTGGTCTTCGAATCAAGATTAGAATTCGTACTCGGTACAAATATCAGAATAAGGTAAATTTTCATCACAGATAGCTATGACTATTATCGTGTCTAAGGGTGTCAGACCGTGAAAACATGTATCTGTGAATCCCTTAAACTTATTAGTACCATATTGTTTTATTAATTAATTGTCGATGCTGAAAAGTCAATAACATAAGTTTTTTTTTACATTTTTAGGCGATAGTTTGATGAAGCATCATAACGGAATGAAATTCACTACCATTGATAGGGATAATGATTTTTTTGGTGGTCGTAACTGTGGTCAAATGCGACAAGGTGCGTGGTGGTACAATAAATGCAGTCATTCAAATCTGAACGGATTATACTTAGGAGGGGTGACAAATATCTATGCTGATGGGATGGTTTGGAAGACATGGCGTAATCAGTATTATTCTTTCAAAACTACACAAATGATGATTAAAAGGAACTGAACCAAGTCCGACAAGAAAAGTCCAGAATACATAAACGATGCCTTTAACATTTCTAGTTTTTGGTTTTGGGAGTTTGACATTTTCTTGAACAGCATTTCTCTAATGGTATGAATTTCTGCCTCAGAATAATGAAACTTGTCAGTGAGATATGATGGCGCACACTTTTTGGTGCACTCGAATGACATCACAAACGTTTGATATTTTATCTTTGTTCGACTGTCATCCATTTATGTGTTTGAATAAGGGCTCAAAAAGGCTAAAGGGTCTGTTTATAGTATCAGTTTAGCAGCTCTTTTTTTTTCTATTTTGTTATCTCAAGTATACCCTCGATTCGAGCATCACTGATGAGTCTTTTTTGGACGAAACGCGCGTCTGGCGTATATACAAAATTTAGTCCTGGTACCTTTGATGAGTTTATTCACATTAACTAATGTGTGGAAAGATATGAAAATGATGTAGCCTTAATAAAAAAATTTGAGCAGATCAAATCAATTTGGTTTGTCCGTGTTAGGAAATAATCAATTGTAATGCCTTAGAGATTTTCGCATGTGGAAAATTATATCACTTAATGCTTGATAGTAATACGACTTGCACTGCATTTTATTTTTCTTGTTCAAAATACCGGATAACCACTCATTGCACATTTAGAAACATGTGACACTGGTATAAAATCCTTAATGGTGACACAAAAATAACCAATTACATGTACGTCACACTTAACTCAGAAACCTATAAATGAACCAAAATTTCTAAAAAATTACAAGGCTAACAATGTTAAGAGGCACCTGACTTGGGTGAGGCGCAAAAATGCGACGTGTTGAATATTATGAGATCGCAAACCTCCCCTTTATCTCCAGCAAATGTAGAATAAACAAACACAACAAAACGCACAGTGAAAAACTAAGCAATATGACAATGAATTAAAAATTAACAAAGGACTACTAACAGTTACTCAAATGCAAGCCTCAAACCTGAATTAAACTAATTTAAGCACAATCTCCCCCTTTAGGGGTTTTGTATGATCCCATCATAAAATATATGAGAGGAACATAACCAATAGCATGCCAACAACTGTTTTGAGAATGAATGTATTTATATCCGATGCAGAGATCAAATGAAAGAATATTTTTTTTAATTTTAAAAAACGTTATTATTAATGACCTGACAGCCATATTATAACTTATTAAACTAAATGTACTGAATAAGTTATGTTCAAAGGTTTGCTTAGCTTTTCTTGTGCTTTGTATAGAATGTTACCATAAAAGATATAATGTGAAATACTTGAAAGTATAAGATATCTGCACGTTGATTCATAGTTACGAATGATGCCCTTGTACCGATAATGAAATTTAGAAAATGTTTGTGATTTTGGAAACCCTGATGTAATGATTTTTAAGAAATACAGAGATTGCTTTCTTTAAAATATATTAAATACACGAGCGAATCGAACAAGTTGAGGAAAATTATCACCATATGGTGGTGACATGGAAACGTCACTATCTAAAACTGAATAGTAGGGGGTGATTATCACTTTTATCGTAAGTTTTGGTATTAAAGTCATATTATTCAATCCTCGAACCAATGCATGTATATCATAAACTTAGACTTTTGTGCACGATTTTATCATTTTTTCCGCATCAATATCGTATAATCGTCATTTTTTTTCTCTCGCTCTGTGATGATGTGAAAATATGGCAGCTAATTAGTTGCCGTGTTTTGAGACTGTAGTTAACCAATTGTCACCTAATTAAACAATCAACAAATAAGAATAAATATTGACCACGTGTATAACATGTACAATAAGTTAATAGTTTATTTCAATGACATATTCATGCGTATTGCAATCACCGGATTCTTACGAGAAAGGTCACGCTGAGTTCACTGCATACGGAAAACATATCGGCGAATTGTTAACTGGAGGCAAATAATTTAAAAAAAAGTAAATTTCTTCTAAATTTGGACACATTTTACAAACTTCTGGAGAAAAAAGTATATGTACATACAGTTTATAATAAAAACTAGACATTTCGTTATAAAAAAAACTGATGCATCATTTTTTTAATTTGAAGTTTCATATGACTTGATTGCACTAGTTCCCAATTCGCATATAACCCGGCTGGCATGTGTGTGAAGTTAGCAGCCGGTTCGTTATTCGATATTCGATATTCAATATCCAACCGGCTGCTAGCAGTCGGTTGGATATTCAATATTAAGTTGAAAATAAAAAAAGAATAATACTTAATAACATTAAAAGCATGATTTTTATAGTTAAAAGAACTGATAAGATACGTAGGAGATAGTTTCATGACCTCTTCAAGCTGTCGCAAATTCTCGTTGTTCTCGAATATAAACCCTTTTCTAATTTGCATATTTGTCTAAATGTAATATAGATTAATGTCAATAAAAAAAAAATCAAAGAGGTACAGTACTTTAATACAGGATTTTTCTTAAAAACAAAAACAAAAACCGATTACTCTAGATAACAATTAGGATTATAAATAGAAATATTTATGGAAAGCCCATAAAAGAAATATATAGTGAAAAGCGACCTGAGACCGCTTAAATGAGGGTGAGACCCCCTAGTCTTTCAATGTTCACAAAATTTAAGTAAATCATAGACTCTGTATATATAAAGGTTGTATCAGAAGGATTGCCCAGAACAATGTCATATTCGATATCTATGGAGGGCTTGTATTGTCACTTTTCAGCTAAAATTATCAAAATTTTAGGACAAAGGGCACAGGGCAATGGTGAGAGCCCCCTAATTGCTCAATCTTTCTAATATTATGCAGACATTTAGTCAATAGGTAGATACACACGTGACTAAAAGGAATTTGGATAGACTTCCTGTCTTTAATGTTTACGGAGCGCCCAAAGTGCCAGTTGGATATTCAAAATAGATAGTGAAAAGCTACCTGAGACCGCTTAAATGAGGGTGAGACCCCCCTGGTCTTTCAATGTCCACAAAATTTAAGTAAATCATAGACTCTGTAAATATAAAGGTTGTATCAGAAGGATTGCCCAAAATAATGTCATATTCGATATCTATGGAGGGCTTGTATTGTCACTTTTCAGCTAAAAATCATCAAAATTTTAGGACAAAGGGCACAGGGCTATGGTGAGAGACCCCTAATTGCTCAATCTTTCTAATATTATGCAGACATTTAGTCAAAAGGTAGATACACACGTGAAAAAAAAGGAATTTGGATAGACTTCCTGTCTTTAATGTTTACGGGGCGCCCAAATTGGCTGTTGGATATTCAAAATAGATAGTGAAAAGCGACCTGAGAACGGTTAAATGAGGGTGAGACCCCCCTGGTCTTTCAATGTCCACAAAATTTAAGTAAATCATAGACTCTGTATATATAAAGGTTGTATCAGAAGGATTGTCCAGAATAATGTCATATTCGATATCTATGGAGGGCTTGTATTGTCACTTTTCAGCTAAAAATTATCAACATTTTAGGACAAAGGACACAGGGCAATGGTGAAAGCCCCCTAATTTCTCACTCTTTCTAATATTTTGCAGACATTTAGTCAATAGGTAGATACACACGTGACTAAAAGGAATTTGGATAGACTTCCTGTCTTTAATGTTTACGGAGCGCCCAAAGTGCCAGTTGGATATTCAAAATAGATAGTGAAAAGCTACCTGAGACCGCTTAATTGAGGGTGAGACCCCCGTGGTCTTTCAATGTCCACAAAATTTAAGTAAATCATAGACTCTGTAAATATAAAGGTTGTATCAGAAGGATTGCCCAGAATAATGTCATATTCGATATCTATGGAGGGCTTGTATTGTCATTTTTCAGCTAAAAATTATCAAAATTATAGGACAAAGGGCACAGGGCAATGGTGAGAGCCCCCTAATTGCTCAATCTTTCTTATATTAGGCAGACATTTAGTCAATAGGTCGATACACACGTGACTAAAAGGAATTTGGGTAGACTTCCTGTCTTTAATGTTTACGGAGCGCCCAAAGTGCCAGTTGAATATTCAAAATAGATAGTGAAAAGCTACCTGAGACCGCTTAAATGAGGGTGAGACCCCCCGGTCTTTCAATGTCCACAAAATTTAAGTAAATCATAGACTCTGTATATATAAAGGTTGTATCAGAAGGATTGCCCAGAATAATGTCATATTCGATATCTATGGAAGGCTTGTATTGTCACTTTTCAGCTAAAAATTATCAAAATTTTAGGACAAAGGGCACAGGGCAATGGTGGGAGCCCCCTAATTGCTTAATCTTTCTAATATTATGCAGACATTTAGTCAAAAGGTAGATACACACGTGAAAAAAAGGAATTTGGGTAGACGTCCTGTCTTTAATGTTTACGGGGCGCCCAAATTGGCTGTTGGATATTCAAAATAGATAGTGAAAAGCGACCTGAGAACGGTTAAATGAGGGTGAGACCCCCTGGTCTTTCAATGTCCACAAAATTTAAGTAAATTTTCAGCTAAAAATTATCAACATTTTAGGACAAAGGACACAGGGCAATGGTGAGAGCCCCCTAATTTCTCACTCTTTCTAATATTTTGCAGACATTTAGTCAATAGGTAGATACACACGTGACTAAAAGGAATTTGGATAGACTTCCTGTCTTTAATGTTTACGGAGCGCCCAAAGTGCCAGTTGGATATTCAAAATAGATAGTGAAAAGCTACCTGAGACCGCTTAATTGAGGGTGAGACCCCCCTGGTCTTTCAATGTCCACAAAATTTAAGTAAATCATAGACTCTGTAAATATAAAGGTTGTATCAGAAGGATTGCCCAGAATAATGTCATATTCGATATCTATGGAGGGCTTGTATTGTCACTTTTCAGCTAAAAATTATCAAAATTTTAGGACAAAGGGCACAGGGCAATGGTGAGAGCCACCTAACGGCTCAATCGTTCTAATATTATGCAGACATTTAGTCAATTTGTAGATACACACGTGACTAAAAGGAATTTTGGTAGACTTCTTGTCTTTAATGTTTACGGAGCGCCCAAATTGGCAGTTGGATATTCAAAATAGATAGTGAAAAGCGACCTGAGACCGGTTAAATGAGGGTGAGACCTCCCTGGTCTTTCAATGTCCACAAAATTTAAATAAATCATAGACTCTATATATATAAAGGTTGTATCAGAAGGATTGACCAGAATAATATCATGTTCGATATCTATGGAGGGCTTGTATTGTCACTTTTCAGCTAAAAATTATCAAAATTTTAGGACAAAGGGCACAGGGCAATGGTGAGAGCCCCCTAATTTCTCACTCTTTTTAATATTATGCAGACATTTAGTCAATAGGTAGATACACACGTGACTAAAAGGAATTTGGATAGACTTCCTGTCTTTAATGTTTACGGAGCGCCCAAATTGCCAGTTGGATATTCAAAATAGATAGTGAAAAGCTACCTGAGACCGCTTAAATGAGGGTGAGACCCCCCTGGTTTTTCAATGTCCACAAAATTTAAGTAAATCATAGACTCTGTATATATAAAGGTTGTATCAGAAGAATTGCCCAGAATAATGTCATATTCGATATCTATGGAGGGCTTGTATTGTCACTTTTCAGCTAAAAATTATCAAAATTATAGGACAAAGGGCACAGGGCAATGGTGAGAGCCCCTTATTGCTCAATCTTTCTAATATTATGCAGACATTTAGTCAATAGGTAGATGCACACATTACTAAAAGGAACTTGGGTAGACTTCCTGTCTTTTATGTTTACGGAGCGCCCAAAGTGCCAACTGGATATTCAAAATATTTAGTGAAAAGCTACCTGAGACCGCTTAAATGAGGATGAGACCCCCCTGGTCTTTCAATTTCCATTAAATTCATCCAAATCATAGATTTTATATATATAAAGATTGTATCAAAAGTGGAATGTTCTTGAACGGACTGTTTGCTGCAGATCAGATCAGACCAGAACCCTAGGCCTAGTAGAAAACTAACCGTCACTATAGGTTGAAGGGAAAATATACAGACCTTTATCACACACCTTCACACAGTTCACACAACCACTCCTTTTGATGTAAAATCCAGGTCCAAATGCATTGTTGATCGCTATTTCACACAGACAACTTAGGGCTCCAACACCTCATGCTGACATGAATTGTGTTCGCCAACATAGGAAAGGCTCGCATTGCCCTTTCCGCTAACATGGATAGGAATCCACTTTCTTTTTGAATGTTTTTCTTCAATTGGTTAGTGCTTTTTTCCACTAGAACCATTTTGTAGAAGCTTGGTGATCTTTTCAATCTGTCGCGGGATAAACAACATCTTGTGTTCACCATGCAGGTTTGTGTGGGATAAACGAATGGTGACCGGGAAACCTTTTTTGTCTGCTCTCTGTAATATTTAGATTGACCTTTTATAAAGTTCAAACCGTATTTCAATAGACTATTTATTCATGCCTCGCGAAGATGGAAGCGGATGGTGAGATGTTCTCTGCGGAGATTGTGGAGGATCGCCGTCTGAATTGGTGAGGTATGTCTGCATGCGATTGATGGTTCTCAAGATCACGGGTAAGAACACCATATTTTTTGGGGGTTTGAATGATCTTTACCCCGGAATCGATTGCAGGGGGGGGGGGGAAGCTTCAGATAGTGGACTGTTGGGAGCCGTGTATGTAGCTGCTATTGATGATGCCACTGTTCACCAGGATGCTGTTGATGCTTCTGATGCTAACAATGTCTTCACCCTCTTTGTAACATTTGTTGCCCGATCAAATGTGTAAAGCTGTCGCTTAAATCCCAATGTGGTGTTCGATTCCTTAAATTGTAGTTGGGGGAGGGGGTTGAACAGAGTAAAAATGCGACTGTCATTTCTAGAGACAAGGATGGAAAACCCTTGTTTTAGGTCTGTGTTGTGGACGATTTGCTGCAACAGTGTGGTGTCCATTTATTTATTAAAACACGACGTTCAACTACTGACCGAACGATTCGAACTGGATGCCTAGGACTCCTACGGAGATTGGAAGTGCAAATGCTTCGGTGTTGGCGGGAACATAACGCTCGAATTCCGCTCGAATTTGGATGTCCGCTCGGACTGATGACTTACATCGATGACCAACAGCGGCTATATGTCAATGAAATCAGAGGGGTTGACATCACCGTTACTAAGGAGGGTGTCAATGTTGTAGAATTTCTTTCTGAAGTCTACATCCTCCTTGAACACTATGGCAACCTTGTTTTCTGAAAAAAACCGGTATTAAAGTCGACGGCTGAGTAGTGTTCAGCTTTGAGGGTGACATGGATATTTTGCAATCGACAGCGATTGAACACGGAAGCATTATTGGTTTTGTCATTATCTCTGTCGGTTTGAAAGGCAACGATAATATATCTTGGCTTTTCGCGACCACTATTGGCAGCTAGGCGGCAGTTAAACTGTGAGGCTTGGAGAACGACTATGAAATCACACTGTCTCATGCGAAATCCACAGAGGATCGTGGATTTTTTCTGGATGGTTTTGTACAGTTGCATCTTGTTTTCGTCTGCAGGAGTGACGCTCCAGAGTTGGTAAGTTGGGCGCCGGCTTAAGGTTCGAATTCGTGAACCTAGTATTAATATTTTTGAAGACTTTCATCGAAGGTCAACCCTTCTGTGATTGTAAGGATGTCAGACATTATGTATTTATTTATAGCATTGGAGGAAGTTGGGATGGTACCGATGCCACGACCAGAGATGAAATTGTTTAACTGGGTTTGGTTGTTGGGCTTTCTGCGTTTAACACTGAGCTGTTGATTGGGCTTGCTGCGTTGGTCAATGGGTTTTCGAGTGCGGGTCACTTTGTCAACGACATGGTTGACGACTACCACCTACCACTCCTATCATGGCTGCATTGGTGGCAGTGCTCATAGGCCTACTTTTCAATGTCTTGGCAGCAGAGGAGGTGAACATGCGACCAGCGATACTGGTGATAGTGTCAAAAAAACTTCTACCACCGTATGCATACTTTCAAACAAAACCTTTCTTAATTGAGGATATTACGATGGAGTTGCTTATATTCCTTGATGCTGATGTGTTCACCTTTCGTTATGGCATCGATGATCGCCATAATCGCGTTGCGCACACCATTGTTTCCAGCACGGTATGCAGTGTTGCACAGATCCAAGCAAAAAAGGAGCTGGTCAAAGTCGGAGGGTAGAAACACGGTTTGAAGTCCGCTACAATGCTTATCTTGCTTTAGATGTGAGACACAATCTTCGTCCACTTAGATCTTTATCGCCTTAGGGTTCTCGAGAGGGTTAATTGCCTTGATACATGCACCGGAACTGTGCAGGATCTCTGCATAGTCGACAAGGTCTTAAAAACTTCGGACTCGAAAGATTCTGATTTCTTTTTCACCATGAGTTCCCAGAGGTTAAGGGTTCCTTTGTACCTCACACCATCCACGAAAATATCATCGTCGTCAGAAGTAACTGGTTAGCTTCCGATGAAGAGATCGAGATCCAAAGGTGTGGTCGGCGAAGGATCGTTACTGATCTGCAAATACTGCTGTGCTCGAAGTTCGAGGATGGTGTCTATAGGTGGTGCAATGGATAGTGGGTAGTCAAACTTGGGCGGTGGAGGCTGGAGGGCTGTCACTGCTGCAGGAAGTTAAACGATCGTTTAGGTGATCGGTGAAGCTGCCTCTCGCTGAGCCTCAACCACAGGCTTAACACCTTGGAAAGGTCAGGGTTGAGTCCAATCTTCTCCAGGCGATGCTGCATGTTACTGGCTTGAATCTTCCGCTTGATCTCTTGCAACTCCTTGGCGAGCGCCTCACACTGTTTCGGGTCTGTAATCTTTATAAACGTTCATTTATTTAAAGCGTTGACGTAAACCTTCCTAAGTGAAGGTTTGAATACCTGTAAGCGTTTGTTTGAACGCCCCTAAGCGTTGGTTTGAACAGTTGTACCTTTCCTGAAACTATAGGCATATATCTATCGAAAGGTTAAAAAAACACACATGCATTTTTGCTCGTTTTTCCATAATTTGAATTGAAAAGGTCGAGCTATAAATATTTGTTGATAAACACTACAATAATTTATGGACCTATGGGTGGTACGGATAGAAAAATACGGACTGTCAAACAGATACATACCATATAAAACATGCTAAAAACAATCTAAATGTTCATATAACCCCACTAAGGAGGCTATATTATTCTTCAATTATCTAAAAATGTATTTCATTGTACAAAAACTTTCATATTTAAAAAATTCACCATGGCCATAATGCGATACTAAACTTCTATTAAACTGTGTATTGCTACAGAACCTTATCGTTTTTGATTTCAACCTTATCGGTAAATCAAAGCACTCAAAGTCCGCGTACACTACGAAAGGGACTCTCATCGGGTGGGTGTTGTTGACAAAAGTCAGCTGGTATGTCCCTTCTTTGGGCAGCTCTGATCTTGGCTGCCTTGTGGTTGACGCAACACTCTTTGTTGGTTTCCAGAACTTCCTTGCTATAAACGTGGTTTAAGCACATGTAGCCTTGGATCAGCAGTAAGTTGAGTTCTCTCTCCCGCTGTTCACCAATGTTTGAAATGTGCAGCGGGTATACTTCACTATCATCTATTCTAAATCAAGGGTTAATCTACCCTTCTCAAGGGTTTCAAGCAAGTCCGTGGTTGAAGGGAAAATCTGGTTTCCCGAGTGAAAGTATCCCACGTTCTCATCATCCATCTTACCTGTTGGGTTAATCTTCACAGTGCAGCATCACATTGACTTGTTATCCTTTCAATGCCTAATCGTCTATAAGTTCCACTCTTGACATCTGAGAGACCTCAAGGAAGGTCTGCACCTCCATGTCAATAATAGTGGTCATCTTTCAGGTAGTAAATACATCTTTAAAGGCTTTCTTTAGTGGATGTACCTCAATTTTATCCCCAATGATTTCCTATCTTCTCTGATCTGTTCCTGTAACTTATCCAGTAGTCGATCTTTCGACATCCTGCTAACCTCTATCAACTCATGCTGTTTGGCTTGGGTGATAATATCCTTCCTAGTATAGGGTTGGAACAACGCTAAAAAAATGTTGGTCTTCGTTCCGATCAACTGATCCAACTGATCCTTCCTCATCCGGGAGTACCATCGGCGGTGGTTCATTTTGGCAATACCACTCAGGGCTTTGACGTTTTCAACAACTAATTCCAGCTATTAATAGTTATTGGATCGATGTCTTAATCTTTATAACAATCCAAAATAAAATCAATTTGTTTCACCCAAAACCAATATCCACGATTAAACGGTTTTTAGACCCAGCTTTTGATCTTTCGATCCTATCGTCCATATCAAAAAATATAAAGTTCGTGGTAATCATACCCGGTGCGCCTGTTTTTTTTTTCATCCCATAGCTCACAATTTGCCGAGCTCAATCGGTCTCTCTCTTTGTCAAGACGGTGGTCAGCTGCTTGTTTAATCTCTCACAACCCCAAGTGGGGATATGGTTGGCCCTTTCCAACATAAGGTTATAATTTCTGCCTACCTATTAACTAAATGTCTGCTTAGTAATACAAAGATTGAGAGATTAGATGGCTATCACCATTGCCCTGTGCCCTTTGTCCTAAAATTCTGATAATGATTAGCAGAAAAGTGACAATATAAGCCCTCCATATATATATCGAATATGACAATATTCTGGGAAATCCTTCTAATACAACCTTCATATATACAGAGTCTATGATTTAATTAAATTTTATAGACATTGAAAGACCAGGGCGGGTCTCAACCTCACTTAAGCGGTCTCGGGTAGGTTTTCGCTATATATTTTGAATATCCAACTGGCACTTTGGGCGCTCCGTAAACATAGAAGACAGGAAGTGTACCCAAAGTCCTTTTAGTCACGTTTGTATCTACCTATTGACTAAATGTCTGTTAAATATTAGAAAGATTGAGAGATCAGGGGGCTCTCACCATCACCCTGTGCCCTTTGTCCTAAAATTTGGACATTTTTTGACTGAAAAGTGACAATCTTAGCCCTCCGTAGATATTGAAGATGACGTTTTTCTGGAAACTCCATCTAATACAATCTTTATATATACAGAGTCAATGATTTGGTTGAATTTTAGGGACATTGAAAGACCAGGGGGGTCTCAACCTCATTTAAGCGGTCTCGGGTAGGTTTTCGCTATATATTTTGAATATCCAACTGGCACTTTGGGCGCTCCGTAAACATAGAAGACAGGAAGTGTACCCAAAGTCCTTTTAGTCACGTTTGTATCTACCTATTGACTAAATGTCTGTTAAATATTAGAAAGATTGAGAGATCAGGGGGCTCTCACCATCACCCTGTGCCCTTTGTCCTAAAATTTGGACATTTTTTGACTGAAAAGTGACAATCTTAGCCCTCCGTAGATATTGAAGATGACGTTTTTCTGGAAACTCCATCTAATACAATCTTTATATATACAGAGTCAATGATTTGGTTGAATTTTAGGGACATTGAAAGACCAGGGGGGTCTCAACCTCATTTAAGCGGTCTCGGGTAGGTTTTCGCTATATATTTTGAATATCCAACTGGCACTTTGGGCGCTCCGTAAACATAGAAGACAGGAAGTGTACCCAAAGTCCTTTTAGTCACGTTTGTATCTACCTATTGACTAAATGTCTGTTAAATATTAGAAAGATTGAGAGATCAGGGGGCTCTCACCATCACCCTGTGCCCTTTGTCCTAAAATTTGGACATTTTTTGACTGAAAAGTGACAATCTTAGCCCTCCGTAGATATTGAAGATGACGTTTTTCTGGAAACTCCATCTAATACAATCTTTATATATACAGAGTCAATGATTTGGTTGAATTTTAGGGACATTGAAAGACCAGGGGGGTCTCAACCTCATTTAAGCGGTCTCGGGTAGGTTTTCGCTATATATTTTGAATATCCAACTGGCACTTTGGGCGCTCCGTAAACATAGAAGACAGGAAGTGTACCCAAAGTCCTTTTAGTCACGTTTGTATCTACCTATTGACTAAATGTCTGTTAAATATTAGAAAGATTGAGAGATCAGGGGGCTCTCACCATCACCCTGTGCCCTTTGTCCTAAAATTTGGACATTTTTTGACTGAAAAGTGACAATCTTAGCCCTCCGTAGATATTGAAGATGACGTTTTTCTGGAAACTCCATCTAATACAATCTTTATATATACAGAGTCAATGATTTGGTTGAATTTTAGGGACATTGAAAGACCAGGGGGGTCTCAACCTCATTTAAGCGGTCTCGGGTAGGTTTTCGCTATATATTTTGAATATCCAACTGGCACTTTGGGCGCTCCGTAAACATAGAAGACAGGAAGTGTACCCAAAGTCCTTTTAGTCACGTTTGTATCTACCTATTGACTAAATGTCTGTTAAATATTAGAAAGATTGAGAGATCAGGGGGCTCTCACCATCACCCTGTGCCCTTTGTCCTAAAATTTGGACATTTTTTGACTGAAAAGTGACAATCTTAGCCCTCCGTAGATATTGAAGATGACGTTTTTCTGGAAACTCCATCTAATACAATCTTTATATATACAGAGTCAATGATTTGGTTGAATTTTAGGGACATTGAAAGACCAGGGGGGTCTCAACCTCATTTAAGCGGTCTCGGGTAGGTTTTCGCTATATATTTTGAATATCCAACTGGCACTTTGGGCGCTCCGTAAACATAGAAGACAGGAAGTGTACCCAAAGTCCTTTTAGTCACGTTTGTATCTACCTATTGACTAAATGTCTGTTAAATATTAGAAAGATTGAGAGATCAGGGGGCTCTCACCATCACCCTGTGCCCTTTGTCCTAAAATTTGGACATTTTTTGACTGAAAAGTGACAATCTTAGCCCTCCGTAGATATTGAAGATGACGTTTTTCTGGAAACTCCATCTAATACAATCTTTATATATACAGAGTCAATGATTTGGTTGAATTTTAGGGACATTGAAAGACCAGGGGGGTCTCAACCTCATTTAAGCGGTCTCGGGTAGGTTTTCGCTATATATTTTGAATATCCAACTGGCACTTTGGGCGCTCCGTAAACATAGAAGACAGGAAGTGTACCCAAAGTCCTTTTAGTCACGTTTGTATCTACCTATTGACTAAATGTCTGTTAAATATTAGAAAGATTGAGAGATCAGGGGGCTCTCACCATCACCCTGTGCCCTTTGTCCTAAAATTTGGACATTTTTTGACTGAAAAGTGACAATCTTAGCCCTCCGTAGATATTGAAGATGACGTTTTTCTGGAAACTCCATCTAATACAATCTTTATATATACAGAGTCAATGATTTGGTTGAATTTTAGGGACATTGAAAGACCAGGGGGGTCTCAACCTCATTTAAGCGGTCTCGGGTAGGTTTTCGCTATATATTTTGAATATCCAACTGGCACTTTGGGCGCTCCGTAAACATAGAAGACAGGAAGTGTACCCAAAGTCCTTTTAGTCACGTTTGTATCTACCTATTGACTAAATGTCTGTTAAATATTAGAAAGATTGAGAGATCAGGGGGCTCTCACCATCACCCTGTGCCCTTTGTCCTAAAATTTGGACATTTTTTGACTGAAAAGTGACAATCTTAGCCCTCCGTAGATATTGAAGATGACGTTTTTCTGGAAACTCCATCTAATACAATCTTTATATATACAGAGTCAATGATTTGGTTGAATTTTAGGGACATTGAAAGACCAGGGGGGTCTCAACCTCATTTAAGCGGTCTCGGGTAGGTTTTCGCTATATATTTTGAATATCCAACTGGCACTTTGGGCGCTCCGTAAACATAGAAGACAGGAAGTGTACCCAAAGTCCTTTTAGTCACGTTTGTATCTACCTATTGACTAAATGTCTGTTAAATATTAGAAAGATTGAGAGATCAGGGGGCTCTCACCATCACCCTGTGCCCTTTGTCCTAAAATTTGGACATTTTTTGACTGAAAAGTGACAATCTTAGCCCTCCGTAGATATTGAAGATGACGTTTTTCTGGAAACTCCATCTAATACAATCTTTATATATACAGAGTCAATGATTTGGTTGAATTTTAGGGACATTGAAAGACCAGGGGGGTCTCAACCTCATTTAAGCGGTCTCGGGTAGGTTTTCGCTATATATTTTGAATATCCAACTGGCACTTTGGGCGCTCCGTAAACATAGAAGACAGGAAGTGTACCCAAAGTCCTTTTAGTCACGTTTGTATCTACCTATTGACTAAATGTCTGTTAAATATTAGAAAGATTGAGAGATCAGGGGGCTCTCACCATCACCCTGTGCCCTTTGTCCTAAAATTTGGACATTTTTTGACTGAAAAGTGACAATCTTAGCCCTCCGTAGATATTGAAGATGACGTTTTTCTGGAAACTCCATCTAATACAATCTTTATATATACAGAGTCAATGATTTGGTTGAATTTTAGGGACATTGAAAGACCAGGGGGGTCTCAACCTCATTTAAGCGGTCTCGGGTAGGTTTTCGCTATATATTTTGAATATCCAACTGGCACTTTGGGCGCTCCGTAAACATAGAAGACAGGAAGTGTACCCAAAGTCCTTTTAGTCACGTTTGTATCTACCTATTGACTAAATGTCTGTTAAATATTAGAAAGATTGAGAGATCAGGGGGCTCTCACCATCACCCTGTGCCCTTTGTCCTAAAATTTGGACATTTTTTGACTGAAAAGTGACAATCTTAGCCCTCCGTAGATATTGAAGATGACGTTTTTCTGGAAACTCCATCTAATACAATCTTTATATATACAGAGTCAATGATTTGGTTGAATTTTAGGGACATTGAAAGACCAGGGGGGTCTCAACCTCATTTAAGCGGTCTCGGGTAGGTTTTCGCTATATATTTTGAATATCCAACTGGCACTTTGGGCGCTCCGTAAACATAGAAGACAGGAAGTGTACCCAAAGTCCTTTTAGTCACGTTTGTATCTACCTATTGACTAAATGTCTGTTAAATATTAGAAAGATTGAGAGATCAGGGGGCTCTCACCATCACCCTGTGCCCTTTGTCCTAAAATTTGGACATTTTTTGACTGAAAAGTGACAATCTTAGCCCTCCGTAGATATTGAAGATGACGTTTTTCTGGAAACTCCATCTAATACAATCTTTATATATACAGAGTCAATGATTTGGTTGAATTTTAGGGACATTGAAAGACCAGGGGGGTCTCAACCTCATTTAAGCGGTCTCGGGTAGGTTTTCGCTATATATTTTGAATATCCAACTGGCACTTTGGGCGCTCCGTAAACATAGAAGACAGGAAGTGTACCCAAAGTCCTTTTAGTCACGTTTGTATCTACCTATTGACTAAATGTCTGTTAAATATTAGAAAGATTGAGAGATCAGGGGGCTCTCACCATCACCCTGTGCCCTTTGTCCTAAAATTTGGACATTTTTTGACTGAAAAGTGACAATCTTAGCCCTCCGTAGATATTGAAGATGACGTTTTTCTGGAAACTCCATCTAATACAATCTTTATATATACAGAGTCAATGATTTGGTTGAATTTTAGGGACATTGAAAGACCAGGGGGGTCTCAACCTCATTTAAGCGGTCTCGGGTAGGTTTTCGCTATATATTTTGAATATCCAACTGGCACTTTGGGCGCTCCGTAAACATAGAAGACAGGAAGTGTACCCAAAGTCCTTTTAGTGACGTTTGTATCTACCTATTGACTAAATGTCTGTTAAATATTAGAAAGATTGAGAGATCAGGGGGCTCTCACCATCACCCTGTGCCCTTTGTCCTAAAATTTGGACATTTTTTGACTGAAAAGTGACAATCTTAGCCCTCCGTAGATATTGAAGATGACGTTTTTCTGGAAACTCCATCTAATACAATCTTTATATATACAGAGTCAATGATTTGGTTGAATTTTAGGGACATTGAAAGACCAGGGGGGTCTCAACCTCATTTAAGCGGTCTCGGGTAGGTTTTCGCTATATATTTTGAATATCCAACTGGCACTTTGGGCGCTCCGTAAACATAGAAGACAGGAAGTGTACCCAAAGTCCTTTTAGTCACGTTTGTATCTACCTATTGACTAAATGTCTGTTAAATATTAGAAAGATTGAGAGATCAGGGGGCTCTCACCATCACCCTGTGCCCTTTGTCCTAAAATTTGGACATTTTTTGACTGAAAAGTGACAATCTTAGCCCTCCGTAGATATTGAAGATGACGTTTTTCTGGAAACTCCATCTAATACAATCTTTATATATACAGAGTCAATGATTTGGTTGAATTTTAGGGACATTGAAAGACCAGGGGGGTCTCAACCTCATTTAAGCGGTCTCGGGTAGGTTTTCGCTATATATTTTGAATATCCAACTGGCACTTTGGGCGCTCCGTAAACATAGAAGACAGGAAGTGTACCCAAAGTCCTTTTAGTCACGTTTGTATCTACCTATTGACTAAATGTCTGTTAAATATTAGAAAGATTGAGAGATCAGGGGGCTCTCACCATCACCCTGTGCCCTTTGTCCTAAAATTTGGACATTTTTTGACTGAAAAGTGACAATCTTAGCCCTCCGTAGATATTGAAGATGACGTTTTTCTGGAAACTCCATCTAATACAATCTTTATATATACAGAGTCAATGATTTGGTTGAATTTTAGGGACATTGAAAGACCAGGGGGGTCTCAACCTCATTTAAGCGGTCTCGGGTAGGTTTTCGCTATATATTTTGAATATCCAACTGGCACTTTGGGCGCTCCGTAAACATAGAAGACAGGAAGTGTACCCAAAGTCCTTTTAGTCACGTTTGTATCTACCTATTGACTAAATGTCTGTTAAATATTAGAAAGATTGAGAGATCAGGGGGCTCTCACCATCACCCTGTGCCCTTTGTCCTAAAATTTGGACATTTTTTGACTGAAAAGTGACAATCTTAGCCCTCCGTAGATATTGAAGATGACGTTTTTCTGGAAACTCCATCTAATACAATCTTTATATATACAGAGTCAATGATTTGGTTGAATTTTAGGGACATTGAAAGACCAGGGGGGTCTCAACCTCATTTAAGCGGTCTCGGGTAGGTTTTCGCTATATATTTTGAATATCCAACTGGCACTTTGGGCGCTCCGTAAACATAGAAGACAGGAAGTGTACCCAAAGTCCTTTTAGTCACGTTTGTATCTACCTATTGACTAAATGTCTGTTAAATATTAGAAAGATTGAGAGATCAGGGGGCTCTCACCATCACCCTGTGCCCTTTGTCCTAAAATTTGGACATTTTTTGACTGAAAAGTGACAATCTTAGCCCTCCGTAGATATTGAAGATGACGTTTTTCTGGAAACTCCATCTAATACAATCTTTATATATACAGAGTCAATGATTTGGTTGAATTTTAGGGACATTGAAAGACCAGGGGGGTCTCAACCTCATTTAAGCGGTCTCGGGTAGGTTTTCGCTATATATTTTGAATATCCAACTGGCACTTTGGGCGCTCCGTAAACATAGAAGACAGGAAGTGTACCCAAAGTCCTTTTAGTCACGTTTGTATCTACCTATTGACTAAATGTCTGTTAAATATTAGAAAGATTGAGAGATCAGGGGGCTCTCACCATCACCCTGTGCCCTTTGTCCTAAAATTTGGACATTTTTTGACTGAAAAGTGACAATCTTAGCCCTCCGTAGATATTGAAGATGACGTTTTTCTGGAAACTCCATCTAATACAATCTTTATATATACAGAGTCAATGATTTGGTTGAATTTTAGGGACATTGAAAGACCAGGGGGGTCTCAACCTCATTTAAGCGGTCTCGGGTAGGTTTTCGCTATATATTTTGAATATCCAACTGGCACTTTGGGCGCTCCGTAAACATAGAAGACAGGAAGTGTACCCAAAGTCCTTTTAGTCACGTTTGTATCTACCTATTGACTAAATGTCTGTTAAATATTAGAAAGATTGAGAGATCAGGGGGCTCTCACCATCACCCTGTGCCCTTTGTCCTAAAATTTGGACATTTTTTGACTGAAAAGTGACAATCTTAGCCCTCCGTAGATATTGAAGATGACGTTTTTCTGGAAACTCCATCTAATACAATCTTTATATATACAGAGTCAATGATTTGGTTGAATTTTAGGGACATTGAAAGACCAGGGGGGTCTCAACCTCATTTAAGCGGTCTCGGGTAGGTTTTCGCTATATATTTTGAATATCCAACTGGCACTTTGGGCGCTCCGTAAACATAGAAGACAGGAAGTGTACCCAAAGTCCTTTTAGTCACGTTTGTATCTACCTATTGACTAAATGTCTGTTAAATATTAGAAAGATTGAGAGATCAGGGGGCTCTCACCATCACCCTGTGCCCTTTGTCCTAAAATTTGGACATTTTTTGACTGAAAAGTGACAATCTTAGCCCTCCGTAGATATTGAAGATGACGTTTTTCTGGAAACTCCATCTAATACAATCTTTATATATACAGAGTCAATGATTTGGTTGAATTTTAGGGACATTGAAAGACCAGGGGGGTCTCAACCTCATTTAAGCGGTCTCGGGTAGGTTTTCGCTATATATTTTGAATATCCAACTGGCACTTTGGGCGCTCCGTAAACATAGAAGACAGGAAGTGTACCCAAAGTCCTTTTAGTCACGTTTGTATCTACCTATTGACTAAATGTCTGTTAAATATTAGAAAGATTGAGAGATCAGGGGGCTCTCACCATCACCCTGTGCCCTTTGTCCTAAAATTTGGACATTTTTTGACTGAAAAGTGACAATCTTAGCCCTCCGTAGATATTGAAGATGACGTTTTTCTGGAAACTCCATCTAATACAATCTTTATATATACAGAGTCAATGATTTGGTTGAATTTTAGGGACATTGAAAGACCAGGGGGGTCTCAACCTCATTTAAGCGGTCTCGGGTAGGTTTTCGCTATATATTTTGAATATCCAACTGGCACTTTGGGCGCTCCGTAAACATAGAAGACAGGAAGTGTACCCAAAGTCCTTTTAGTCACGTTTGTATCTACCTATTGACTAAATGTCTGTTAAATATTAGAAAGATTGAGAGATCAGGGGGCTCTCACCATCACCCTGTGCCCTTTGTCCTAAAATTTGGACATTTTTTGACTGAAAAGTGACAATCTTAGCCCTCCGTAGATATTGAAGATGACGTTTTTCTGGAAACTCCATCTAATACAATCTTTATATATACAGAGTCAATGATTTGGTTGAATTTTAGGGACATTGAAAGACCAGGGGGGTCTCAACCTCATTTAAGCGGTCTCGGGTAGGTTTTCGCTATATATTTTGAATATCCAACTGGCACTTTGGGCGCTCCGTAAACATAGAAGACAGGAAGTGTACCCAAAGTCCTTTTAGTCACGTTTGTATCTACCTATTGACTAAATGTCTGTTAAATATTAGAAAGATTGAGAGATCAGGGGGCTCTCACCATCACCCTGTGCCCTTTGTCCTAAAATTTGGACATTTTTTGACTGAAAAGTGACAATCTTAGCCCTCCGTAGATATTGAAGATGACGTTTTTCTGGAAACTCCATCTAATACAATCTTTATATATACAGAGTCAATGATTTGGTTGAATTTTAGGGACATTGAAAGACCAGGGGGGTCTCAACCTCATTTAAGCGGTCTCGGGTAGGTTTTCGCTATATATTTTGAATATCCAACTGGCACTTTGGGCGCTCCGTAAACATAGAAGACAGGAAGTGTACCCAAAGTCCTTTTAGTCACGTTTGTATCTACCTATTGACTAAATGTCTGTTAAATATTAGAAAGATTGAGAGATCAGGGGGCTCTCACCATCACCCTGTGCCCTTTGTCCTAAAATTTGGACATTTTTTGACTGAAAAGTGACAATCTTAGCCCTCCGTAGATATTGAAGATGACGTTTTTCTGGAAACTCCATCTAATACAATCTTTATATATACAGAGTCAATGATTTGGTTGAATTTTAGGGACATTGAAAGACCAGGGGGGTCTCAACCTCATTTAAGCGGTCTCGGGTAGGTTTTCGCTATATATTTTGAATATCCAACTGGCACTTTGGGCGCTCCGTAAACATAGAAGACAGGAAGTGTACCCAAAGTCCTTTTAGTCACGTTTGTATCTACCTATTGACTAAATGTCTGTTAAATATTAGAAAGATTGAGAGATCAGGGGGCTCTCACCATCACCCTGTGCCCTTTGTCCTAAAATTTGGACATTTTTTGACTGAAAAGTGACAATCTTAGCCCTCCGTAGATATTGAAGATGACGTTTTTCTGGAAACTCCATCTAATACAATCTTTATATATACAGAGTCAATGATTTGGTTGAATTTTAGGGACATTGAAAGACCAGGGGGGTCTCAACCTCATTTAAGCGGTCTCGGGTAGGTTTTCGCTATATATTTTGAATATCCAACTGGCACTTTGGGCGCTCCGTAAACATAGAAGACAGGAAGTGTACCCAAAGTCCTTTTAGTCACGTTTGTATCTACCTATTGACTAAATGTCTGTTAAATATTAGAAAGATTGAGAGATCAGGGGGCTCTCACCATCACCCTGTGCCCTTTGTCCTAAAATTTGGACATTTTTTGACTGAAAAGTGACAATCTTAGCCCTCCGTAGATATTGAAGATGACGTTTTTCTGGAAACTCCATCTAATACAATCTTTATATATACAGAGTCAATGATTTGGTTGAATTTTAGGGACATTGAAAGACCAGGGGGGTCTCAACCTCATTTAAGCGGTCTCGGGTAGGTTTTCGCTATATATTTTGAATATCCAACTGGCACTTTGGGCGCTCCGTAAACATAGAAGACAGGAAGTGTACCCAAAGTCCTTTTAGTCACGTTTGTATCTACCTATTGACTAAATGTCTGTTAAATATTAGAAAGATTGAGAGATCAGGGGGCTCTCACCATCACCCTGTGCCCTTTGTCCTAAAATTTGGACATTTTTTGACTGAAAAGTGACAATCTTAGCCCTCCGTAGATATTGAAGATGACGTTTTTCTGGAAACTCCATCTAATACAATCTTTATATATACAGAGTCAATGATTTGGTTGAATTTTAGGGACATTGAAAGACCAGGGGGGTCTCAACCTCATTTAAGCGGTCTCGGGTAGGTTTTCGCTATATATTTTGAATATCCAACTGGCACTTTGGGCGCTCCGTAAACATAGAAGACAGGAAGTGTACCCAAAGTCCTTTTAGTCACGTTTGTATCTACCTATTGACTAAATGTCTGTTAAATATTAGAAAGATTGAGAGATCAGGGGGCTCTCACCATCACCCTGTGCCCTTTGTCCTAAAATTTGGACATTTTTTGACTGAAAAGTGACAATCTTAGCCCTCCGTAGATATTGAAGATGACGTTTTTCTGGAAACTCCATCTAATACAATCTTTATATATACAGAGTCAATGATTTGGTTGAATTTTAGGGACATTGAAAGACCAGGGGGGTCTCAACCTCATTTAAGCGGTCTCGGGTAGGTTTTCGCTATATATTTTGAATATCCAACTGGCACTTTGGGCGCTCCGTAAACATAGAAGACAGGAAGTGTACCCAAAGTCCTTTTAGTCACGTTTGTATCTACCTATTGACTAAATGTCTGTTAAATATTAGAAAGATTGAGAGATCAGGGGGCTCTCACCATCACCCTGTGCCCTTTGTCCTAAAATTTGGACATTTTTTGACTGAAATTTTTTTTTTTGGCTTTCCATATATATTTCTATTTATAGTTAAAAATATTTCTAGAGTTATTGGTTTTTCTTTTTGTCGTAAGAAACATTATACACAAAAGTACATCTTTGAAGTCGTTTTTATGACAAAACTCTATATTACATACAGACAAATAAGTCGCACGGAAAAGGGTTTATATTCGAGGACAACGAGAAATTGCGACAGCTTGAAAAGGTCATTTAATGATTCCTACGTATCTTCTCAGTCCTTTTGACTATGAAAATCGTGCTTTTTATAATTTCAAGTATTTAATTTCTTATGATTTTTCACTAAATTTTGAATATCAAACTGGCTGCTAGCAGCCGGTTGGATATTGAATATCGAATAACGAATAACGAACCGGCTGCTAACTTCACATACATCCCGGCTGGCCACGTTATTACCGGTGACCTCAGCATTGTCAATAACAGTTCAAAATGTGTTATCGAAAGGTCCAAATTATCGTGAGCCTAAATCCATCAATTGGAAATACAACTTCAAACTTTTGATGGATTCAGTCGAAGATTATGCCAGGCAATGGGGCTAAGCGTGAGAAGGTAACGTAGACACTCTTTCCGAATAAATTAAGGCTGTGAAGTCATTGATACAAATCAGAAATTGAATGGGTATATCAATGCCCATGCTACATCAATCTTTAAAGACCCAAATGTTGCAAAACACTTATCCTACTTCCATGACAAGTATGTTGTTGTCCCCGCAGATAAAGCCCCAAACAACATCGATTGTGTGTGTAAAACTCATTACATTAACTGCTTGATAAACGAATGAGGTATAGACAATTCACTTGGAAACTCAACATTTACCATCACGACATTTACCAAAGAGGAAATACTGGATAATCATAGGTCTGTTCTATGTTCCTTTAGAATTTCAACCAAAGATAAAGAACTGGATCTTCCACCATAGTATTGGATACCAAAACTACATAAGTTTCCTTACAAACAACGGTATATTGCTGGGTCTTCCAAGTGCTCCACGAAACCTCTTTCTTGATGATTAACATCTATTTTATCAGCAATCAAAGCCGGGTTTCAAAGTTATTGTGAAACTGCCTATTCTAAAGGTTGCGTGAACAATCAGATGTGGATACTAAAAAATTACAAAGATCTTTTAGAGTACATACAATCTAACTCTCTTTCATCTGGCAATAGTATTAAAACATTTGACTTTTCTACACTTTACACAAGTATTCTACATTCCAAACTAAAAGACAAATTGAAAGAGTTCGTATCGCTTTGTTTCATAAAAAAGAATGGCCAACGTAGATACAAGTATCTTGTCTTCGGGAGGGATAAATCTTACTTTGTAAAGGACCACTCTGATTCAAATAACAAATTCTATAAAACTGACATTATCATGATGCTAAATATCTTGATTGACAACATATTTGTTACTTTCGGAGGACGTATTTTTTCAACAGACTGTCGGTATTCCAAAGAGAACCAATTGTGCCCCTCCTATTGCCGACCTGTTTCTTTATTCTAATGAAGCTGACTTAATACAGGAACTTCTTATTAAGAAAGATAAGAAGTTAACAACTTTACTTTCCACTATAGATGATGTTCTTTCACTAAATAATTCAAAATTTGGTGACTATGTTGAACGCATCTATCCCATCGAACTAAAGATAAAGGATACAACATATACAGTTAAGTCGGCCTCATATCTTGACTTACATCTAGAAATTGACAATGAGGGTCGGTTGAAAACAAAACTTTACGACAAAAGAGATGATTTCAGCTTCACAATTGTGAACTTTCCATTTCAAAGTAGCACATTTCTGGAGCACCTGCATACGGGGTATATATCTCCCAATTGATACGATATACCCGTGCTTGTATTTCCTATCATGATTTTCTTGATAGAAGGTTGCTCCTCACAAGGAAGATATTAAACCAAGAGTTCCAAATGATGAAGATGAAATTATCCCTTCGTAAATTTTTTCGGACGCCATCACGAGTTGGTTGATCGTTATGGAATGGCCGTTTTACGGATGATATCGGATATGTTCCTTACGTCGTAACCACAATCCCCTTCCCTTTCATGAATGTGACCTACATAAATTAGACTTATTAGAATTAGAATTATTTACCGGATTTTTCATAATATGAGCAACACGACGGGTGCCACATGTGGAGAGGATCTTTTTACCCTAACGGAGCACCTGAGATCACCCCTTGTTTTTGGTAAGGTTCGTGATGCTTATTCTTTAGTTTTCTATGTTATGACCTGTGTACGTCTATTGTTTGTCTGTTTGTCTTTTTCATTTTAAGCCAAGGCGTTGTCAGTTTATTTTTCTACTTCTAGTTTGACTCTCCCTCTGGTATCTTTCGTCCCTTTTTTAAGCTTCCCGTTAAAGATAAAGCTATCAAGATCCAGGAAAGGGCAGTGTTCAGTGTTCAGTGTTTAGTATTAGCTTATTTATTTTTAGTTTAGCAGAACTTTTTTCATTAAGTTGCAACTTTATTTAAAACATAAAACTTAACATAAGTTAAAGATTCAATTCTGATCAATGGTCAATGTTTATTAAATTAAAAGTAAATAAACAATCACACGTGAATGTACACGTGGATAAGCAATTTAGTCACGTGTATTAGATAACAGGACTAAATACATATATTCATAACTTGATAGTTATACAAGACATCATTTGGCTCTCTTATACAACAGGATAGGCTAGGTCATTAAATCATTAATTCTGACATGATCTATTTACACGAAGAAAATATCAAATGTCATACGTCCAATCTTTTCTAGAGATTTTCAAATATTCAATAATAAGTCAATTGAATTCCGTACTTTTGACATTGACCATGATGAACAAACTTGAGCTCTACAAAATGCTTTACTGTAAATTCAGAAACTACTGCGTGCATTTATCATTGCTATTTAAATAAGAAAAAACTCATAAGAGGTTAAACAAAATTCTCATTTAAGGGCAGTCACTCCTATGAAGAATGATAGTCTACTTTATCCGCAAAATATGACTTGCTTGTGAATCTCGCCGTGCTGATCAAAATTGTACTTGAAAGTTTCTATTTTACTTCTTTAATTTATCGTATAAGGCAAAATCAAAATAAAAACTTGGGGTTATCAAGAGCCTGAGTCGCTCACCTGACTCTACTTTGGTTTGGAAATCAAGTTAAATAGTTCAAATTCATGACAGATACCTAAATAATGATTGAGGTCAAATTTGGATTAATATTGGCCCCGTAATCTAATAAAAAAAAAAATCTGGCCATCTTGAACAGTAAATCGGCGTCAAAGGAGCAACACTCCATCAGCCCCTAATAAGGAACATTTTCGCCATGTGTCGTTTCATACTATTCAGTGTTTCTTTTCTTTTTCATTTATATGTTGTTCTTATATTACTATTGTCTGTATTTGGATCACGCCTCTATTGTGCTCTTTCCAATAAAAATTGAATTGAATTGAATTGATTATATCCCTTAGGGTTCATGTTAAACTAAGTCTCCCGCTGGCGGCCATATTGGATGATTGATCGGCTTCAAAGTAACAACACTTGGTCAATACCTCATAACTTTAAGGCACATTTATTCCATCTTGTGGTTTTCTAAAGACTAAAAGGAGACATTTATATGTACTTCCCATAGAGACCCATGTTAAAATAAGTCCTCCGCTGGCTGCCATCGTGGATGTAGGATCGGCTTCAAAGAAACAACAGTTGGTCAGCACCTCATTAGAAATGAAAAAAAAGTTAACGACGACGACGAGATGAGAATATGATAGCTAGAAAATTTACAAATCGTCATTGAAGATCCAGGACTTAAGGAAGGAGTAAATACACGATCAAATCACTCGAAAAAAACACGATACCCGCCGGACACTATATACCTACTGTGATTTACATTTATTTTTCACACACGTAGTTTCCGTTATCACCTTTGTCATATCAAGAATATAGCAAAGTTCAAAATAGTACAATACAAATAGAGTATTTTACAGTGCATAATTCGAAAAGAGCAAAAAAAAATAAAAAATCTAGGGCTGAGAAAATGTTATTGTGTTAATGTTTTTTCTTGATTTACTGTATACAAAAGTTAATCACAAAATAACTCGACTCCGAGGAAAATTCAAAAAGGAAAGTTCCTAGCCAAATGGCAAAATTAAAAGCTGAAATACATCAAACGAATTCACAACAACTGTCATATTCCTGACTTAGTAAAGGCATTTTCTTATGTAAAAAAATATGGATTAAACCTGGTTTTATAGCTAGCTGAAACGTTCACTTGTATGTCAGTCGCATACAATTCCATTATATTGACAACGATGTGTGAAAAAATATATAAAAAAATTACCATGGCACAATAACACAATGACGGGATATATAAGTACAGATCCACGTCACATGTAACAAAAAAAAACAACACAAAAGGCATAAAGACAAAGCATATTAGCAAAAATGAGAGACAAGAATACAAAAATTATCATAGAACAATAATATAATGACGGGATGTATATATGAGTACAGAGCCACGTCAAATGGATACATCAACAGACTAATCAGTAAAAACAATATTCATAAAGACAAATAAAAGAATAATATAACAACGTCAATTAACAGTTTATTATTCCGAATCGCATCAATATTTATAAGTTAAACTTGAGCATCAACATGTGTATGCAAGGCCGTAACTACCCTTGAGGCAAGTGAGGCAATTGCCTCACTAAAATTTCGACACTGATTATTTTTTTTATACATATATATAAATATAATAGTCATTCACTGAAAATCTAAATTAGTCAATTTGACCAATTTAATTAGTCATTTTGACTGTCCTCTAGATGACAATGCACTTTAATCATTTTGACTATGCTCTTAGTCGTTTGACTAGATGGTTAGTCACATTTGACTAAGTAGGGTGGTCATTATGACTATGTCAGGAAGTCAAAATGACTATATGTCATACTCGTTATGACGAATTGGATTGTTCAATTGACTATGCACATTTGTCAGTTTGACAATTGAATGCAGTCCATATGACTGATTGAAATAGTCGGAAGTGACCATGTTGGTTAATCAACACGATTACTGTGAATAGTCACGACTGTTAGACTGTTATTTTAATTTGTGTTGTGTTTTTTGTTCTACCATTTAATTTGTGTGCGTTTCATTCCGTTTCGTTCTGTTATGGTTCATTTCTTCTGTTATTATACTTTTTGTTGTTTCTCTTCCATAGGACTGACAAATACATCTGGAATATAATATCATTAAAAATACCACAGCAGCAATACTAACAAAGACAATAGTATAGGACCACAAAGTGCTCAATGTTCAAAACTTTCCTATATCTTAAGTTTCCATGTGTAACCATTACTCAGTGACATATATTAAAGTCTAAAAATCAAATAAAGAAAATAAATTTATTATAAACTCATTGTTAATTTGAAGTGTTTATTTCAGATATTTTGTCGGTATCAACTCTGCATGTGTCAGTGTGGTATTCTCTATGGTAAAAAATCTCTCAGCTGTGTTCATACAAATAGCAATGTCTTCATTTGCTGAAAAATATAATTGTATCATTTTAGAAGCTAAAATATAACAATAAACAAGTATATCAGTCATGTTAAAAGTTTAAAAAAAAAACCAAATTTTAAAATCTTTGATATAGTGATTTAATCACTCATCTTATACCATTAATTTTAAATGTAAGCACCGGGATCTCGACAGCCACCCATCCTATATCACAACATTGTAACATTGTACATCTTATACCACAACATTGTAATGTAAGCACCGGGATCTTGCCCCATCTTATACCACAACATTGTAATGTAAGCACCGGGATCTTGCCCCATCTTATACCACAACATTGTAATGTAAGCACCGGGATCTTGCCAGCCACCCATCTTATACCACAACATTGTGATATAAGCACCGGGATCTTGCCAGCCACCCATCTTATACCACAACATTGTAATGTAAGCACCGGAATCTTGCCAGCCACCCATCTTATACCACAACATTGTGATATAAGCACCGGGATCTTGACAGCCACCCATCTTATAACACAACATTGTAATATAAGCACCAGGATCTTGACAGCCACCCATCTTATAACACACCATTGTAATGTAAGCACCAGGATCTTGACAGCCACCCATCCTATATCACAGCATTGTAATGTAAGCACCAGGATCTTGACAGCCACCCAGAGTTTTTAATTCATTGTTGTGAATATCGATTGCAGTGTTTATTTTTAACAGTTTTTGCTCAGGTGAAAAAAAAAGATATCGCTAAATACTCTTTTCAATCGACAATACGTTGTATGTGTATCAAAATTGATATCCCGTATACATATCCCCCCTTTTTTATTGGCGTTACGTAAACATGTACCGATATTACTTTCATTTATACACTTCTTTTTCTTAAATTCAATTTTTGTAAGTTAGAATTAAAACAAATATACATCATACTTACTTTAAACAATTGGTTTATTTGACAAAATAACAGTTTCCGTGCCGTCTGGTTTGTTTACATCTACACAATCTATGGAACAAAGGGAACGCGAAAGAGTGCGCGTGAAAACCGATACTCTACACCACGTGGTGCTGTGACCACTAACATAGTCAATTGACCACGCAGATAGTCATAATGACTTGGTGGGTAGTCATATATGCTTTCGACTACCTTTCGGCTGATATTTGACTAACTGAATAGTCATCGTGACTAATTTAGATTTTCAGTGTTTGTTGTTCTGTCTCAACCGTAATTTCTATAACTTGTCATCATTCCTTTTTAACTATTCTTCCTGGATATAACTCAGCATCTCAACGGGTGATGTTTCTCGATTACATTAACCTAGTAACGATAATCATCATGGATCTTTACTTAAAAACAGGCTCTTGCAGAAAAAGGAAAAGCGACACTGAAGGTAAAGAAGGAATAATTCAAGTAAACTAGTTTTTTTGGGAACAGAGTTTGAGTATTGCATATAACTTCATTATGATAGGTAGACTGACAAATCAAGTACTGGTCTTCGGAAGGGGGCAGTCCTGTCTACGTAATCATTTCACGAACTTTAATTTTTCTCTTTACAGATAAATAAAATATTAATAATATGAAACATGACTGCATGCATGGATTAGCTTTTATCCATGTTTCTTTAACCTTAAAAATGGAAAGAATATTCCATATTCCAATTTGATATTAATGAGGAATGGCAGAACCTTTAACACCGGATTTTGTCTTTACTTATTCGGGACTACGGAATTTCGTTTCTTTATATTCGGGGTTTCGGAATCGGACACCTCCAACCCCTAACCCAAAAATTTATAGATTCTGTAACTAAAATACCACCAACTATTTTCAGAAATAATTTGAAATTACGAAACTACATGTAAACGTCAAAAACTCAATTCCAATTCCCCTGTACCCATATCATATATACTTACTCTATAGATAGAATCATATACATGTATCTTATCTCATTCTATCCCTAGTTTGTCTACTCTTTGTCAGCGTAAAAGCGAGTTTAATATTTTGTAACTGCGACTGTATGATGGTGCTTACAGGAAAGCTTAATTCCCTTTTGCAAACAAAACTGTTTCTACCGATGCTGCTACCGAATTGCTGATGGAGAAGGAATTGGAAGAAGACATTGATCATTGTGTTGATGATAATGTGCTACCTTTAGAAACACAGACTGCCCCGAAACGACTGAAAACTTGGAAAAGAGCATGCATGAGTGGCGAGAGATTGTGCGGTCTTGCCATGCTCCATGTTCATCGCGATAAGGATATCAGTAGACCAAATTATGATTCTGAAACGATTTGACTGAACCGGCCTTAGACAAATTGGCAAACTCTATTGAATCGATATTTGTTTTATGTTCTCGCAGCAGACTCAAATCAGTGATATTTGGATGATTATCTTACATATAAATTTAAATAAAGTTGTTAAAAATTTGGTGTGAGTAGTTAAAAGTCTTAAAATATGAAAAAATTATATAAAAAGTGTCCAAATTCAAAACATTATCAAACTCTCTAAAAATGCCTAAAATGCAGGATTTTCCACCATTCATTTCATACCCTCCAAAAAAAAATTTCGCCTCGCTTCGCTCGGCTCAAGTATTTTGCCTCACTAAAATAAGATGCCTAGTTACGGCCTTGGTATGAAAAACATAAGAAAACGTGGAAACGAAATAAATTAGTTAAATAAAAATTCAAATTTTTGGCAAAAATACGTTCAATGTCGACCCTTCCAACGTAAGTGTTTCTTTGTCAATTGCTGTAAAAATAAATTAAAACTACAAAAACAAACAATAGATGCTGCTATTATCTTTTCAACCTCGCATTCCGAATAACTTTTTTAACGAAATTTAGAAAAGCAATCTGATAATTAAAAAAAATATATCTGCCAAATGACACAAACACAGTTTACGTGTACATGAATCTGATTCTAAATACGAATTCAGAATACGACTCGAAAACATTCCAACTGGAATAAATAATATTTTTAAACTTTTGTCCATTTTCCTTGTTATATTGTATTTAATTATATTAATGGGTTCAATGGTCGCTTGAACAAGGTAATAGGTCTACATGATGTAATGCATGGTTTGAAACATGTATTGCGCCGTAGAATTTACAAACCTTTCAATACGGTCAAGGCTGCATCATGTCACACTACGTCTCGGAGATAATACTATTTTGATCAATCAAAATATAAACTTCCAAGCTACTTGGTTTTGTCAGTTTTATCATTAGAAGAAAACTGAACAACTTTTTTGCTGTAAAGAGTTCTTGATAATCAACATCCAAGCTTCTTTGTTCTGTCTATTTTCTTTTTAGAATTACTACTTTTAAACCATTTCCTATAACAAAAATACTCAGTTTATGTAGGAATAGGACAACCTCCCCCTTTTTTTGGCACTTTAACTTTATTTTTCGTAAGTAAATATTATACAACAACTGTCTTTTGATGATGTGTATTTACGTAAATATGTGGTTCTATTTACTTTTGGAGAGAAAAAAAATGATATTCACTGAGGCCATATTTTAACTTTCATGTACTAACTTGATCTGTTAATTTCTTGTCAATACGATATTTTAATAGCGGTAGTTTATAAATTTTATAGAAAATATTATAGACGGTAAAAATTTAATGTTTTTTTTTTTGTAAAATCGTACTAAAAAAGACCATGAAAAAGTGTAAAGTAATTAAAGTAAACCAATATTTATAAAAATATTTAAAAAAGGGCCAAACAAAATTAATAAAGAAACAAAACAAGGGATTGCAATTTGCTTTTATAGTTTTTACATTTCATCATGATCGCTGTCCTTTGCTTGCGGTTAAACATTGCGTCGTTGGTGGTCGTGCAACATGTCAATATTTATATTTTCCTTTTTTATTGTTATGTTTATATCATGTATATTTCTGTTCTTTTAAAAATTTGTGTCCAAACTTTACAAACCTCTCTGTATTTCTAACCGTACGTGTTTCCATTTTTAGTAGAAAGTTTTGCATCGTTGTTGACATCGGGAAAGGGTGCTATCAGACACAACCGTGTTTCAGTGTCGTCAAAGATACTTTTGAGAGGACCTCTCAAAGTGACCGTTCCCAAGTCGCTCGTTGTTAGAAACATGCGTTTAAAATGCGCACTGTTAAAGGCCCGAGCCACCTTACACTTACATTTTACGTTTTCGAATAATTGTGATGTTCAGTGACATTTTAGAAGAATGGTCAGACTTCATTGTTTTATCAGAAACAAATAACATAGCTATAACAAACTGAAAAGTGCGCCGTATCGATTGTACCTTTTTTCTCCAGTTCATTCTGATTTATTTTTTTTTTTTGGGGGGGGGGGGGTCGCATAACATTATTGCATCAATCATAAATCATATATTAAATCATATTCATAAACTGTAATAATACTTTTTATATTTTATAATTTTTACCTACTAATAAGAAAACGAGCGGAACCAACCCGCTAATAAAAAAAGATATAAAAAAAATAATATTTTAATTTGTGACCAAATTCACTTAACTGCCTCTCAGTTCGCAATAAAGATGTTTCCGTTTCAAATTTAATTACAAATGTACTCATTAATTGTATGAAAATACAAAAGTTATATGTTTTCCTGCATAAATGAGAAATCTATTGCGTCGAAGAAATTCTTTTCACCGACATACTTATGCTTAACCTTTCAAGGTTAGTAACAGCACCTCGCCATTGCAAAATTAATTTTATACCAATTGATCAATAATTGCGTCAACATAAACAAATCTCAAGGCTGCACACAAACATCTGAAAAATATATGATATCATTGATATTTAATAATTTTGTATTGATATATCTCTAAAGGGCGTCCTATTACCATACCGAGTTCAATGACCATATATGTTTTAATGTACTCAACACACCTGTACATGTAAATCCTGCTAATACATTCTTGAAGGTTGAGAATGCGGCATCTCTGCTTATTTATATATATGCTATCGCTTGCTTGCGAACGTACACAACCTTGATAATATCTCGTACCAACAATGCAACATGTGTCTATGTCCATAGGTACTTGCATCGTGACAGGACAATTATTTATTTTTTTTGCCCTCCCCCTTTTTCCAAAATCTTTTATTTTTTTGTTTTCAATTATTTTCGCATTTTCCTGCACTATAAAAACATAAAAATACAAATAACTATAAATTTTTTCTATTTAGTATCAGTTCCAAGTTCACTGATTGTAATATAAAGAGCGCGAAAATTATTAAAATTAAAGGGGGGGGGTAGATTTTGGTAAAAAGGTGAAGGGCAAAAAGCGTTCCTGTCCCCAAGTACCTATACCTTTTACTGAATAGCTCTCTTTGTATTGTGTATCTGCGATATATATACGATGCTCAATCAGTGTAATTATGATTTTTAATAATACCATATTTGTTAATAATTTCTTCTTATCGTTTGAAAATATTTGGGTTTTTTTAATTCATTTTAAGTAAGGGAACGGGAAAAGGGGTCACTAACAATGCATAGACGAATATCAATAATAAAATTTCTATAAAGTAAAACAGAAGCTATATCATTGTGAAAGTATTACGTCACTGTATTAAAAATTCTAAACAAAAATTTCTGTCACAATCAAACAAGACATTACTTTATCACTTTACACCATATTCTTAGTTTGCAGTTATATTTTAATTTTAAGGATGTTCGCTACTCAGTTTCAAAATGACAATCTTTTTAAAAGACTGTTATAAATTGATAGTAAAAAAACTAAGGATCTAAAAATGCAGAAACAAATTAAGGGTACATGTGCTTTTGTTTTAGATATAACATGGAAGTAATATTACTTCCATGAATATAGCCATGTAAAATTTGCCGCGACTTTTCTATTTTAAAAATTTATATGAAAAAATAACAAAGATTTTATAAGATTTTCAAAGCAATCAAATATGCCTTTTAAAATGATTTGAAATAAAATTATGAAAAGAAAAGTAGGGGTTAACTTCGAGGACAAAATTATGTAATTGCAATACATTGATAAAACCAGAGGATATCCTTAAGTAAGAATATATATCCTGTTTTTTTTTCTTTTTACATAATATGCATGGTTATTTAAAATAATGTTCTTTTTCTATTATAAGCAGTGTCGAGGGAGAAAAGGGGTTTGGAAAGCTATAAAAGGTGAACGAAGAAATATGAATACTTTTGGACGAATTTGTGACAAAAGAATATATTATTTTTTAGTATCAAAGGGATTAATGCTTTATAGCAATCCGATTGATTGGATTTTATACTTATAAGGATTTTATACTTATAAAATATCTATTTATAGATATGGTGTTACGTAATAACAGTAGTCACGTCTTCCTGTTAATAACTGTTACCTTGTAAACTCTGTCATGCTTGCACTTAATCTCGTGTGACTCTCGTCACGCTTGCACTTCATCTCATGTCGGTCTAATTCAACGCAGGTTCGTATTAATATGATATCGTCCAGAATATGCATGTAATATTTGCTACTGGACTTTAAACAGCCATCCATCCGTACATGATTGAATGTAAAATTTGTTAGATTTGTCACGGCAACATTGTGAAAAGTCAAAACCATCACGAGGTCAATTCATGATCTGGCCCGATTTTCGTAAGCTTTTATGTTAACATGCGGTGATTTAGACGGGGTGCACCCATCTTAATTAATTTTAAAAAGAAAAATTTACGGACAATTTTTCATCGAAATATATGGTCCGCTATCTCCTAATTTAAAGAATCGCCCCATTCCCCTTAAAATCAAATACTGGATCTATGTCTGGTATTTTTAAAGCGGAACTACACAAGAATTCATATTAACAAAGATTTTACAATGCAAAAAATACTAATCAGATCAAAACAGAGTAAATCTGGGATATCACTTTTTTCTTCTGCGACTTACTCTAGATTTGAAATTATATCAGATAAGTTTTTAAAGTAAAGCAATTTGAAAAAAATGTCACTAAACACAATCTTTTCTCGCTTAGGATCGGCACATTCATACTGTGACAGTTAAAAGAGAGTTTTAGAGAATTTAACCTGAACAGTATCAAAAAAGATTGAGCGGAGTAGGATATGCATGAGAAAGAAGCAATAAGGACCAGAGTTAATAATAAATCATTGTATTTATTAAAGAATGAATTGCATCAAAAGCATAAAAGAGTATAGATCTTTAAAAGTTGCAATGTACGGTATCCGAAGGTTGAGTTGTACTGACGTCCTAAACTGAGAAAAACATATGTTTCTGGTTTATTTACGTTGCCGATAGACCCGCAACAACTTTGTTGAAAGAGGCGGCCTTTTCGTATTATTAAAATTAAAAAGCATTTTTTGAACATTGCGCAAAACCTTTCCGTTGTTTATGAAAAAAAATGGAAGAAAGAAAATTTCATTTGAAAGCGGAAAAACTTTTCATCGCGCACGTTTGATTTTCAATGGAATAACTTTGGTTGCGGCTCAATTTTTCGCGTTAAAGCGGCGCCAAAAAACCGTGTGGCGTGTGGCACATTAGAGTCGACAACAAACAAACAGCGCCACACATTTTTGCACAGAACATTTGAACAATGGGGGGGGGGGGGGGGGGGGCTTGATTTTTTTTTCCCGTTAGGGCAAACAATATGTTTCGACTGTTTATCATAGAAATTGAACAAACTGCGAATTTTTTCAGTCAAGCCCTCCGGGTTTTTTTTAACCATAATGTGCCCCTTTTTCACGGCCACCCTCACATGAACATTCAGAAAAGATAAATGGTTGGTTTGTTAGTGAATAAATGTGACAAATTCCTTTTGGTGGAACACTAACTCTGAGAACGCAAAATAAAGGCAGGTTATTTTTTATTGAAAACTTATTTTTCTTTTTTTTATATAATATCTGATATATAATATAAACAGATTATAAATAGCAAACTTTTTATTAACCTCGCCCTTTTGATGTGACGAAATTTTTCCACTGAATTATATTGCGCAAAGTTTGTAACCTTCAATTATTCTAATGACCATAACCTTCAATTATTCTAATGACCATGACCATACCCTGAACTTTTCGAGAAACAGAAATTTCTAGAGAAATGGTTATAAATAGAATAATGACGCAGTAACTTTTAACCAATCGGAAATGTACTTTATATTTACTGCCTACATCAAAACAATCATCTTATGTAAACAAACTTGATCACGTTAGTCGCTTTAAAAATATTTTCAGTTTTATGTGTGATTTAATATCTGTAAAGGGTCGAGATAAATTTTCAGGAAAGTGCGTATTGAATGTGAGTATATATGTCCTTTCCAATACATAATTTGTATTTTTTTAACCTTACAAAATTCTTCTAGTTCTACTTTCTCCAATATTACGCAATCACAACATTGCCATACGTCAAGGTAATTCGATAATTAACTTTTGGTTTTGATTGACATTTTTGTTAATTGTTTATTTATAATACAAGTTATGATATTTTTAAGGGCGGTCGTTTACCTAGCTGTACGGTGTGAAAATCTTTTTGCGCAGATTCTTTCAGATAAATATGGGGTCAATGAACTGGTTCGAACTCGAGATTTTTCCAGTGTCTCTAAATTTAGATCAACCAATCAGATTGTTTGTTTTTGTTTTGATCTATATATATTTCACAATCACATGTTCGATGTATACACATGCTGATTAACAATGCCAAGCGAAAAGGTAAATATATTATTTTTAATATTTTGAAATGGTCATTCAATAACGTATCTGATATATGATTTATATATATACTAGGGGCAATTTCTTTGTCCGAGGAACTGATAGCACATTAATCAAATGTCTAAATAATTCATAAAAAAAGATAATCAAAATTAAAAAAATCTTTTTTGACGAATTTTTAGCAAAAACAAATGAAATTTTCTTACCGCATACAATATACCCAATTTTAATTTCTGTTTCAAATTAAATTTCCTAGCTGCAAAAATACCACCAAGGTGCATTGTTTAAAAACGTGCAGCAACTTATTGGGATGGTTTTAGCCGGATTGATCCGCTGTTTGACGGCTTTGAGTTAACACTCTTCGTGAATATTTTAAAACTTTTTTTCACTTTCAACACATTCTAAACCCCATCCCTGAACTTGTTTATCATATTGAAGTCTTCATTAAGCAGTCTTTAGAACTGGCCTCAGGGGGTCATGCACAGAGGCGGATTTAGGAGGGGGGCCAGGGGACCCCCCCCTTTTTTTGGGAAAAAATTTGGATGCTTATATAGGGAATCATTGAAGCGTGACTGGAGCGGACCCCCTCTTAGGTCAGTCAGTGGGCCCCCACTTATGTAAATTTCTGGATCCGCCACTGATGCAGACCCATGTCAGACAAGCTCATGATTGTGTTTTATACATCAATTTATAATTTTAACTCTTAAAATATGTTATATTATATTGTATTGTATTTCATTGTATTGCATTGTATTTGGAATGTATAATTGTTTGTTTATATTACTTGACCCTTGTGGGTGTAATTTTGCAATACAGATATTATTATTTAAAATGTGCCCTTACATTTTAATTCTGATACGTTAATAAAATAATAGAATTTGAATTTACTGTCCCTTTATTCTTATATTTTCACACAGGCCCTTACAATTTACTTTACTTTTCATTTTTTTTTTGGTTTTGCACTTTTTTTTCAAATAATCATTCTTTAATATTTAAAACTATTTGGACTAGTGGATACATTCAAAAGTAAAACACCAAAAAAAGATTTTTACGTAAATTTATAACAGCGTTGTACCCGTGATGTCTAAGCATCTGTGTTATGTATACTTGGTACCATAGCCAATCGCGAAATTGTATTGATGTGGAAATTGATATTCATTATGACAGTGTATGGATTTGGGAAATATTTAGTGTAAAAGGTGAAAACATTTCTGTCAGATCTTTCTTAAAATATTTTCTAAAGAAGCATGACAATTTGCATAAATTTATTTTCTTATGTGTTCGATTCATTTCTGTACCAGATTTTTCCGCTTCAGTCTGAAATATACAATAAGAGTAAACACTTAATACATGTACTATATATATTAAATTAATGTTTTGGCCGTTAGACTAACATAAATACTGCTTAGTTAAGATCTTACGGCCTTAGTTAAAAGCATGACACGAAACATACTTTCAGTAAGAAAAAAACATTCCCAAAACAATGTACATGACACGGATTCTTGATTATAGGACTTTAAATTTTATTTTAGGACAACCTAAGTTTAAAATTTAGAAAACTTATTATGCAATATTTTGCATCACAATCTAAAGTACCAGTCGCTTGTTTATTTTAAGATAACTCATTGTTTGATCGTAAATAAACCATCATTTCAGCAGTGATCTGAATGAAACCCTAGTTATTTTAATTACTTTCGAAAATCAGAACATAGCAGGTATGATAAGTATACATTTTCTTCAATTAGAAAAAAAATGTTCTGCTATTTAAAATAAAAAATACATATTTATTGATTTAGAAAAATTATTGTAGGAAAACCATAACATGACCATAGATAGATCGCCAAGGAGATCCAGCAAACGTCCCGGCAGACGAACTGCCAAGGTCGATGTAAAGGTCAAGTTAGAACGCAGTAGGCAGAGTGCAAGGGAATGCAGAGCGAGAAAGAAGTTACGATACCAGTATTTGGAGGACTTGGTTACCAGTAAGGAAAAGGCAATCTTTAAGTTGAGGGATGAACTTGCATTGGTAAGTTATATTTATTTATTTATTTCAAATGCGTTAAAGGTCAAATAGCGATGATCCATTAAGAGAACCGTTTAACTTGAAAGGAGGGGGATGTTATTTCAGGAGTATATTTTTTTTCAAATATTCCGAATCCAGATTTTCCACATACCTTAATTACAGCGACTTCTAAGAACTATTAAATTTTGAAACAAAACAATTGAGTGAAAGCATCGAAAAACTATTAAAAAAAAATTGCAGACAAAAATACCATATCCCCCTTTTTTTATGAAACTTGGTTGCTCCCTGAATAATTTACTTGATAACTGAGTTAGAAATGAAAAGTAGGAAAAAATCTTTCAAAACTACATTCTAGTCTCGACTAAACCATATATCCGGAATCGAAATAATGTGATGATCCATTTTCCGTTGTTCGTGTTGCGACGTGGGAGTTTGCATTTCGATTGAATAATAAAATTTTCACGGTATGTTAAGAAAATTATGATGACTCATTGTACGTTTATATGTTCTACATATATCTGAACTTGTTATGTAACGTCTGCATATTTATAGGTGATTTCTTGGTACATATGAACTTGTGTAAATTTATATATTGGTTGATCTAGACTGTGCGTTTTATTCTGGTTAATTGAATTCTTGATATTTGACTGGTTTCTTCTGGTTATTCTAATTCTTGTCATTCGACTTTTTTTTCTAATTATTCAAATTTGTGGCATGGTGTAAGACTTCTTTTTCTGATTATCCAATATTTTGATATAGACAGTTATGATAAAGTTTATTTATAAAAAAAAAAAAGCGAAATCCTATATTTAAAAAAAAATGATTTATCCTATAGTAAATGGAAAAATAGAATAAAAAAATATGGGGTCACCTTTCATCTAAGATCTGCATTCGAAAGAAGCATGCATTTTTGTAAAGGTACTTTTTTTCTGTTAAACTAATAGGAGAAAAAAAGTAATATCGAAATAAAATATGAATTTTCCGTATTTTACAAATAGATTACAAACTAAGCTTTTAGCGGTTTACATATATTTATATGCAATGTAGTATTGAATAATTTTGTTAAATCTTCATGTAACATTTGAAACGTTGACAGAAGATTGAAGAAATATCATCTGAAGAAAAATATGACTTGCCATAGACACGTGTTTCTCTATATATCTATGGGAAGGTCGATTATCCCTATTTAACAGAATATTAGTATATGGATAGTCGACCTCACCATGGATGGCGGATCAAGAACTTTTTATGAAAAGGGGGGCACTGACTAATCTAAGCGGGGCCTTCCAGTCATGTTTTAGTGATTCTCTATATAATCAATCCAAATTTTCTAACAAAATAGGGCACCCCCTGGATCCGTACATACTCAGAGATAAAAACACGTATTACTATAGTCGACCTCCCTATGGATAGAAACAAGTGCCTGTGAGAACCAAAAGGACTTAATTTTTAGCAGTCAACGTGTCATATTAACACTGACAGAAGCAAGGGAAATCAAAAGTTACGATTTTTGTATTATTATCTTTTTAATCAAATTAATTACATGGGATTGTATATAACAATACATTTTCTAAATCTTTCGGTGAAGGTGAAGATAACAAATTCAGTTCCACGTTGAATACCCATTTTTATACGACCGCAAAAGTTTTAATTTTTCGTCGTATATTGCTATCACGTTGGCGTCGTCGTCTGCGTCGTCGTCGTCTTCGTCGTCCGAATACTTTTAGTTTTCGCACTCTAACTTTAGTAAAAGTGAATAGAAATCTTTGAAATTTAAACACAAGGTTTATGACCACAAAATGAAGGTGGGATTGCTTTTAAGAGTTGAGGTCTGAACAGTTTAGGAATTAGGGGCCAAAAAGGGGCCCAAGTAAGCATTATTCTTGGTTTTCGCACCATAACTTTAGTACAAGTAAATAGAAATCTATGAAATTTAAACACAAAGTTTATGACCACTAAAGGAAGGTTGGGTTTGATTTTGGGAGTTTTGGTCCCAACAGTTTAGGAATAAGGGGCCCAAAGGGTCCATTTCATCAAAAATTGAATAATTGGGGTTCTTTGATATGCCGAATCTAACTGTGTATGTAGATTCTTAATTTTTGGTCCCGTTTTCATATTGATCTACATTAAGGTTCAAAGGGTCCAAAATTAAACTTAGTTTGATTTTGACAAAAATTGAATCCTTGGGGTTCTTTGATATGCTGAATCTAAAAATGTACTTAGATTTTTGATTATTGGCCCAGTTTTCAAGTTGGTCCCAATCGGGGTCCAAAATTAAACTTTGTTTGTTTTCATCAAAAATTGAATAATTGGGGTTCGTTGATATGCCAAATCTAACTGTGTATGTAGATTCTTAATTTTTAGTCCTTTTTTTCAAATTGGTCAACATTAAAGTCCAAAGGGTCCAAAATTAAACTAAGTTTGATTTTAACAAAAATTGAATTCTTGGGCTTTTTGATATGCTGAATCTAAACATGTACTTATATTTTTGATTATGGGCCCAGTTTTCAAGTTGGTTCAAATCCGGATCCAAAATTATTATATTAAGTATTGTGCAATAGCAAGAAATTTTCAATTGCACAGTATTCAGCAATAACAAGAAATCTTCAATTGCACAGTATTGTGCAATAGCAAGAAATTTTCAATTGCACAGTATTGCGCAATAGCAAGAAATATCTAATTGCACAATATTGTGCAATAGCAAGAAATTTTCAATTGATTGGAGTTATCTTTCTTTGTCCAGAATAGTAGTTGAATCAACTTAAATCATTGTTTTATACAATATACAATGTATATTCACTTTTACTACCAACTGATAAATTAAAACAATCTTTACCATTCAGTGATAACAAGCACCTTTTGTTACATTTTAATATTTTATGATGTATTTAAATGAGTAGTTATTGTTGCAAACTCCATTAGAAATTTGAATTGAGATCAGTTTTGGAAAAAGGAAAAGGGGGATGTGAAAAAAAAGGGGGGGTTAATTTTTTCTCATTTCAGATTTCATAAATAAAAAGAAAATTTCTTCAAACATTTTTTTGAGAGGATTAATATTCAACAGCATAGTGAATTGCTCAAAAGGCAAAAAAAATATTTTAAGTTCATTAGACCACATTCATTCTGTGTCCGAAACCTATGCTGTGTCAACTATTTAATTACAATCCAAATTTAGAGCTGAATCCAACTTGAATGTTGTGTCCATACTTGCCCCAACCGTTCAGGGTTCAACCACTGCGGTCGTATAAAGCTGCGCCCTGCGGAGCATCTGGTTTTCAAATGAACTCGAGGGGGATGCAGGATTTTTTTTAATGGGAGCATAATTCACGAAAATTAAAGATATGGCGAGGATCAAATCCGCGAGGTGGATATAGAGCGGAGCCACGGTCGAGTTGAAATATAGAGCAGAGACAAGAGGCAGAGCGAGGCGAGAAAAATGTTTGACGATTTTATCCAAAAATTTTATATATATCGTGAAAAACATTTTTTTTCTGTGGTTAAATGGTGGATGAAAGTCCCCTACGACCAGTACTTATCTGGTTCTTGCCTTTGATTGCCTCGAAGAACACAAAATGACACCAATGAAAACATCGGGCGCCTTTGATTTCTTTGATTGATGGTTTTTGGGTTAAGGTCCAGTAGCAAATATTTTTGCATGTGAAGGGAATTAACGTCCAGTAGCAAATACTTCATGCAAATGAAGGACGATATTTCCTTATGAAAAAATTAAAAGTTAAGGTTCACATATAAAAGTTGAATAACTGTTTTACTTTATTTAAAAATAGTTTTACAAGTGGTGCAAAGAAATAGACAACGGCATTCTGCCAACAGGTCTTATACCAAGCCTTGCGTCAGACAATAAAATACCTGATGCAAACCAAAGATTAGAGACAACCCCAGCGCTTGGACAGTTAACAGGATCATCTGTGTTGAAGCAACCAATGAAAACTTTCGTTTCAAATTTCAAAGGATCGTCTGCTCTTGGACTGCACAGCAATAATCTAGCTACGAGTTTTAATAACGTATACAATACTCGAAGATCATCGAAACAAAAGGCAAGTAATTTTGAAATCCAAAAGGTTATTAGTTCTAGTCGAAATTCAAATCAAAGCCACAGTGGATTACATACTATGAATGTAGATAAAGAAGAACATTCAAGATATTGCCAAGCGGGATTAGATTTGTCGCATCCAAGGGACACCATTTCTAGTTTGCAGACGTACGGACCTCAAACGGATTTACTTTCTGAAAACTGGTTTAGTGCACTTACATTACCTTCAACCAGTTTTTCTTTTGGAAATTTGCCAAATGTGGATTTAATACAAAGCTTTGATTCTCTCAGGAAAATAGAAGACGCAGAAGTAACGAATTCAGGGCTGAATGACTATCCTTATGGTCATGCGCAGAGTGTGTTTGTTGGGGGTGAGCAGAGAACTGACGCATCCATCATGGAGAACGCTTATCAGCTATAACTTTTGACATAAGTAAATTTTGATAAGTTTGATGAAAGTAAAAAAAACTGTCTCGTATAAAACTTGCTGTTGATATTTTATTAAAGGGAAGGACAGCATTAGATTTTATTTAAACTATCTGTAATTTTAATTTGTCACAAACTTAATTATTGTTTAAAATTTACATGGCTTAACGTGCAATAAACATTTGAATTTGAACTTATAATTACTATAAGTATACTTGTTCTATAGTTATACATATTTCTTGAATGATTTGAAATAATGCATGTAAATCACAATTGAATTAAAAATTGAAATGTTGAAATAAAAATCTATTTTATTTAGAAAATTGTTTATTTTTACACCTACTAATATATATTCGTTTATTTGATCAGTGACCATTCCCAAAAAAAAATTGGGGTGGCCTCACTTGATATACATGTTACATGTATAAATAACTACATCTTTCAAGTTTGATCGCTGCCTTTGACCATTCTTTAGATCCTATCCATTCAATATCATGTAATATGTATTGATGACATATTTTACCTAGATATTCAAATTGCAATATAATGAGTATCCAATTTACCATACTTGTAAAGAAAACTTTTTTATCGAACATTTTAGAATTTTGTTTTCACATTACGTTCTTTACAGTGATTATTTGTCAATATCTTGTAAGTAAACTTTTTTTATCAAAAATTTTAGAATTTTGTCTTCACATTACTTTGTTTACAGTGACACTTCGTGAATATATTTTGTTATGTATTACTGCACGGCCAGTTTCGTGAGTTATGGAGACACTTAAAAAAATAAAATTAGAATCTCAAAAAAATTTCTATAAGATGCGGATCCAGGATAATGATAAATGTATGTTTGTTTATTTTTTTTGGAAGCAGATTGTAGTGTATGGCATCTTCAAAACACAGTTTAATTCATTGGTACCTATATGTTAACTGGGGAAAAAACACAATAACTAATTGTTTTACATTTTTTACAGGAAATTTTAAAACTAAAGGTGTTTTTTTTTCTACAGGCGTCACAAGTGGAACCTCGTACTATAAAAATGCTGTGATTACATAATTTCCTCTTCTTTTTTTCAGCACAGAAAAATTTGTGCCGAAGTTGATTCTGGGACAATATCGGAGATTATGTTTGAAAAATTGCAAGCGATAGTCGAAGATGACGAGCAGACGGACACATTTGATACTTGTTTGAAAACGGACATTAAAACCGAGCCTATGGATTATTAATCATATTTTATTATCAATGAAATGAATATTGACTGGGAAGCTCTGGTCTAAACTGGTTTCAATACAGCGAGTTCAGTATCCAGTACTTAAATATATGAATATTCATCAGCAGTACTGAAACATATGAATATTCATCAGTACTGAAACATATGAATATTCATCAGTACTGAAACATATGAATATTCATCAGTACTAAACTATATGAATATTTATAACCAGTACTATTATATATGAATATTTATCAGAGAAAAAAACACTACAAATAGTTATGCTTTGACCAGTTGAACTTTTAGACTTTGTGATACATGTATGCAATACGTGACCTACATGATGAAAAATTCTTTTTTTTCTTCGATCTTAATCTTTTATTCGACAATCACAGCATTTGTTTTCGAATTCATGGAAACAAATTTACATGACATTGTTATGTAAATATGTCTTTCAAAATGTACATCACTGTATACACGTCTTGTTATGTAAAATATATTATAACATATAATATTCATGATATTTTTTATCAAACACGTGATAAATAGATTATGAAACACTAAGGATTGAGCATTTGCCAAACTGTTGGAATGAATTTAGAAAAAGGAGAAGAATATCTTGTAAGAAAAATTTAATGTATTGAATTTTATTGCTTGTGCTTTATTTTACTTTTTTTTTTTTGGGGGGGGGGGGGGGTATTCTGATTTACTATCTTGTACAGAATCTTCGAAACACTAGCATTCAAAGTTCTGAAACATTAACAAGAGTATTTTTTTCAATTTTATTACCGTGGTTTTTTTTTCTTCTGTACCCAATGAATTCGAGATTTACATACTTAAAAGGGGATGGGGGATGCCATGAATATACTTTCAAATTGATGAAGTAAATAATGATTGAAAATGGAACAAAATAAAACGACAGCCGCTGTATTAATGTTGTTAGGGAAAAGTTCATTTTATTTTTTAAACATCTGAAATTTGGTACCAGAAGCCGATGATGAAATGTTGATACTTCTTTAAATTGTTCCTCTGCCATTTGCCTGTTGTAGAGGGGAGGGAATTAATCTAACCCCGCCACATATTTTGTGCCTGTCCCAAGCCAGGAAACAGGTGTTGGTGGAATGTTTCTCTTTAGCCATTGGTATTAAATTGAAATCCATTTTTCTAGAGAGAAAAACATTAATAGTATACATATATACAGCGAGCCAAAATTGCGCTTAAGTGTTAAAAAGTAATTAATATTTATGTCAATTATTTTTTTACAAGCAACACTCAGCCTTTTTTTTCTTTCTTTTTTTCGTGAATCGCTTTTTTTCGTTAAATCGAAAATCGGGTAAAATCTATGAGTGTACAAAAACATAGTCAAAAGTTACTATGGACAGATTTGGAGTTATTATACGAATTTGTTTGTCATATTACAATTGTCATCTATAAACTGATGAGTTAAGGTTTTGTACTGTAAATGTGGACTGTACTTACTTATTTGTCGTTGGGGTTTTTTTTTCTTTTGTTTTAAGTCAGGCTGTGTTTCTATTTACTCTGTTAGGGTTAAAGATGTTTTCCTTCTTCAGAACAAGGAAAGTTTTGAGTTGAATATATTCTTTAAAATTTTTATCATTCCCACAAGAGTAAAATACTTTTGAATTATTCAGTCTTAAATTGAACACTCATATCATTATGTATGTACATTGCAAATTGGTATAGTAGTGAACAAAGAGGAGATTGACTTGTTAATTTATTTCGGCGTAAAATCTGAGTTATCATTCTTTGTCCGACTTGTAAAATAAGACTTATCCATTTTTTTTTTATTTGTAAATATGAAAATTTAAAATATAATTAAAATTTTACGGAAAAAGCTGTATTTGTACCAAAAGTAATCCAGAGATAGTTGCTGCCATCACGTTTTAAGATTTGATGGAAACACTTCAATCTTTTTGTGGCAGGGATGAGCAGCTGCAAAAGCAAGTATCCGTTCCTTTTCATATATTTGAAATACTAGTACCCTCTCAAAAAAGATTGACAAAAAATATGCCTATAGCTATCATGATAACGCGATTTCATAGACATAAATATATTTGAAAAAGTGCGTACGCATTAACGACTATGGTTGCATCCGTATCTGGAAAAAATCGACGTCTGATTAAATTCATATTCCCAAGATTCAAACCACTATGGGTTTTTTTTTATTTTCTACCTTTTCGTATGCCTATTCCAGCGGCTCATCCCTACCAATCAGTTTATTGTATAAATTGACACTCTTCACCCTTAAGTATTGCTTATATTTGTATTATTAATTTATAAAATTCAAAAATTAACATGTATATTGTAATTGGTATCTTGTACACTACAATGATATTTAAAAAAAAAAAGTATTGACGACCACAATGTTGAAAGAAAAATCTAGAGATAATCAAATCTTTTAAAATGTTTTTCTTGTAAGAATGTAAATTTTACAATTCATCCTATGAAGAATGATTTGAAACTAACAACATGTGTTCGAATTTTATGTGGTAGACATATTGTTTGCAAAGTGAAGCTATGATACATCGAACATTTTATGTGTAGAGTTAAGTATTATTTTAAGCTTTATTTATATAAATGTTCACCATCAATTGATTTTGTCAGTTTGTATATAGTATTTAATTTATTTTGACTTGTTAATATTATGCCAAATAAATTGTACATTTAATTTGTTATCATTAAGCAATAAAGTTGTAAAGATGAACTTGCTGTTTTTAGCCAACTTATGCACACCTCCCCAAGCTGTTGCCTAGCAACTAGATGTAGCATATTAGAGTGTACTTCTTTCATTCATACGTAACTAAAAATAAGAAGACGAGGTATGATTGGCAATGAGACAGAAGAGGGGTGAAATATACCAACGGGACAGTCAAACTCATAGATCGAAAATAAACTGACAACGTCATGGCTAAAAATTAAAAAGACAAATAATAGTACATACCACACAACTTTCCACCAGAGACCGAATAACACATGAACAGAAAGTAATAACTGTTAGTTACCGTATGGCCTTCAATGATAAACAAAACGCATACCGTATAGTCAGCTATATATAAAAAAACGAAGTGATAAATGTTAAACAACTCAAACGAGAAACAGATATGCTTTGATTAATGTACAAACAAATGAACGAAGAATAGAAATGATATACAGTCACAAAAAGTAAAATAACAAAAAATACCGAACTCCGAGGAAAAATCAAAATAGAAAGTCGATAATCAAAAGCTCAAAATACATCAAACAACCGAATAACAACTGCTATATTCCTGACTTGGTAAAGGCGTTGTTGAGTAGAAAATGGTGCATGAAAGCTGGTTGTATAGCTAGCTAAACGAGGGACTAAAAATATCAGAGGGTAAGTCAACTCTCACTTGTAAGGCAGTCGCATAAAATTTTATTGACAACAATGTGTGAACAAAAAGGACACGTACACAAAATGGTTTTAAAATGTCAAAAAGAGAGGTAATTTGTAACAGCATTCAACATTGTGTTTTAATCTAAATCCCCATAAAACATAACAAAAATATGTCATCAAAGAAAAACAAAAAGGTTCAAGAACATTATAAAAACCGAAATACAAGAATATAAAAAATTTCTCGATAGCACAATAACACAGGAAGGGATTTATAAGTACCGAGCCGCGTCAAAATAATATTACCAAAAATAGTGAAACATTAAAGTTGATAATTCACAAAAACACAAAGAACACTCTAACACGTAATTAAGATGATAAACAACGTTCGTATCTATGACATCAAGACCATCGATGTGTATTATTTGAAAAGATGAATATTTATCGACATGGTCTTGGTATCTTCCGATGAACTTTTTCAGAAAAAGGACGACAAGACGTCCTTTGAACGTTTGCTCATCAAATGTTTTGCACAGACACTGTTGACGTTTTGCAAATTTTGAGTAGCAGCTGCAATCTCTTGAATACCGAATGAGTTGAGAATAGAGAGGTTCACAAATCGTTCCTATAGAAATATCGACAATTTGTGAAAAAAAAGTCTCCAAATTCAACAAATATGTTGTCAATAAGAAACTCCAGCATACTGATCATTTGTGTCTCTGTGCAGCGTCTTTTTACCAACGACATGCAATGAATTGCATTCTCCTGACTTACAACACAAGCACATATGGAATATGTAATAACTAGGTTAAACTAGTTTGTTGGCGCCAAACCCTCACCCTTTATTTGGGGCTGTGGTGTGACAGTACCGGTTATCATGATATTTGGGGCGATGATTTATTGTTGTTTTGTTTAACATCCAGGTGTAAACAATTCATTCATATTCAGATCGTAAATATTCACCAGTTGAAGAAGAATATATATTGTCATGTTTTTGATAATGTAGATTTATTTGTAACTGTATCTAGGGGACTGTAAGTCCCCTCTGGGTCTAATCAGCTCAGTAGTCAGTGCTTCGTTACTGGTATGGTGTATAGCAATCATTTTCTTAAATTGTTCGTTTATATCAGGAAAATAAGTTCCAATTCCCTTATTCTAAGTTAACAGGCAATTACATCTTGGTCCCTATAACACAAAGCTCTCCGCATAAAAGATTTGGTATGACTGCCAATGAGACAACTCTCCACAAGAGACCAAATGACACAGAAATTAACAGCTATAAGTTACCGTAAGGCCTTCAACAATGTACAAAGCCCATACCGCATGGTCAGCTATAAAAGGCCCCGAAATGACAATGTAAAACAATTCAAACGAGATAAACTAACGGCCTAATTTATGTACAAAAATGCACAAAAAAACAAATATGTAACACATAAACAAACGACAAGCACTATATTACAGGCTACTGACTTGGGACAGACACATACATACTGCATATTAGCGGGATTCCAACCCTCCCCTAACAGGGACAGTGGTGTGACAGTACAACACAAGAACGAACTACAAAAATCGGTTGAAAAGGCTTAACTCATCAGATGGATACAAATATTACATAGAGTGGACATGGCAAGCAAGGAACTTGTACATCACAACAACAAAAAGACAATAGGAATAGATCTTAGAGTACTCGCAGTTACTGACAGCTATAGTTCAAAGCCACTAACAACTTATAAAAAAAAGCATGCATCTAAAGGTGCGTTTACACGGTACGATTTTCCATCCGATTTCCATCCGACTTTTTACCTGTGATGTCGTTTCGTCAAAAATCGCACCATGTAAACACTAAAATCGGATGTCGTTTTGTTAATCAAAAAGTCGTTTAAAAATCGGTTGGTACCCTATTTTCATTCGACCCCCCCCCCCCCCCCCCCCCCCCCCCCCTTTTCCAAGCTAACATTCTTTCATCAACACTATTGTTTAACGTTTAAATTTTTTACAAAATATTTGATAATTATTTGATAAATATCTGTTCTTTTCTTCACAAATCCTCGTTTAACTATCATATATATATATATATATATATAGTCATTCTTGTATGATCTTGTATACATCATAACATTTTCGACCTTTTTGAACTCTTCACGAACTTTAATGATGGCTGATACCGACGCAAGAGAAGAAAATGAAGATGATTTAGGAAAAGATGTTCTTCTTATAGAATTATACGAAGCAGAAACCTGCACTATGGGATGTCCATAGTGCAGCGTACAGGGACAAAATATGAGAGGAAAAAATCTGTAGATCGCATTGATTCTATTATGAAAATAGGAGGTATGAAGATATTGATCTAAATTTAAAAGATATTTAATTTAAAAGGCTGATTTGCAAGTACATAACAAAAGTATATATTTTTTTCGATGACTCATATTATACTCAAAAGACCATAACATATCTTTTCACTGCTAAAAGCTCCATTCTCCGACATCTCCTCTTATCGCCACACGTTTCTTCATTTCTTTCATTCGAATTTCCTTGTAAAATTGAATGCTGCTTGTGGCTTCTTGTGAAATATAATGGATGCATGTGTAGTGGGGTATATCACGATAACAAATATCACTAAGTCGGTGATACAATATGCAGTATTGTATATGTGTATGACTATTATATATGTACATTCTTTGTTATTATCATTAAAGGTAGATAACTCGCATAAAAGTTCAATTGGCGATCAAAAGTATATTTGAAGAGACGTAACCTCTGGCTGTTGTCAATCCTCTTTATTAAAATAAATATAGAATTAAATCAAAGTTTATTTGTTTATTTTGTCATATTTTTTTCTTTCAGTTAATTATTTTGGATTTCTCTTGAGTTTGTGTGAAATATACAGCATTTTAATGCAGAGTAACTCTTAGTTACACAAAAAACGGGGCTATATTTCAGAACTAAAAACCAAAAATGAACTAATTAGTCTGTGAAAATTCTGCTACTCTATGTACGAAGTTTATTAAAAACCTAGAAATATTCCCACAATATGTTTTGAAAAAATAGTGTAGTTTTATATGAAATATAGTGACAAAAAAGTGACAAAAAACTCATGGCCAGGCATATATAAATTCTCACTAAACATTTCAGTATTTTTATTTCATATATTCTGATATAAACTTTGAGTTTAGGAGACTATTCTTGATTATAATTTAACTAAGACTATAGATACAGTCAGTGGAAAAAAATTGGTTCCCACTTACTTTTTTTTTTTTTTTAAATATCGATTTTTAAAAGTTGAAATGATAGGACATTTTTTGAGTGGTAACTCACTGTTGTTCACTGACTGTACGTTTTCTATACATCATATATTTATATGATTTAGGCATTTCGCATGTTATAGTAATAATTATAATACAATTTATAATTTTGTTATCCATGTTACTTTCAGCCGACAAGATTTTGAAAAAAGTGAACAACCTCAGAACGTATTACAAAAAGGAGGTTAATAAAGTTGATAGTTCCAAGAGCAGTGGTTCAGGGGTACATGACATCTACGAGAGTAAATGGCCCATGTTCATACAGATGGACAAGTTTCTTAGACCACAAGTTCAAAAAAGAAAATCTGATTCGGTAATTACAAACAGTATTTTAAGAACATGTATCTCACTTGATGCAAGCACGCGTAAATAAACGAATAATATGAAAACACAACACAACACGGGCAGCATAAAATGTCCATCCAATATAGACCAAGTGGAAAAACAAACGTTACGAAACAAAGACTTTAAAATTGGTCTTTGCTGCGTGTTAACTTAGCACGCGGCATTTGATAGTTATAACAAATACTAGTTAAACTTGGGTGACATGTTTTCATGCTAACTGTTACCTAGTGACCTAGCATGTAGCATGCCGGTCTAGTATAAAATCAGTGCTTTAATATATTCATAAAACATTATGAAGTTTTCGACCTGAATATGCATTTAATTTCCTACTGGACATTGAATAGTCATTCATCCAGTCAGCCAATTCTTAATCTTGTTTATTACCCGACAAAGATTGTCACTGAAATTAAAATTACTCAGAAACACACACTGGTAGATAAACGTATTATATTCAAAATAATCATGTTACATGAAAACGTTTTGTCCTATAATATATATTAATATATATATATAATATAATATTGGTAACAAGAAAAGAGAAAAGTTTTCTCAGATATGTATGAATAACTTTAGTTCAGAACAAATGTAGCTATTACAAATAGTAGCACAATAATACAGTAATGCAATGAAGTAACTGGACAGTCAATTTCCAACCTGCAATGAATTGAATATACAACACTTTAGCTTAAGAAAGAACTTTGTGCTGCCATGGTACCTGACCTATATTTGTGAAATATTCTTTGTATTCTTCCCGAATATCACGAGCCTTAGATGGACTGTGGTATCCTCCCCTTGCCATTGGTGGCATTAAATTGTTAATTTCAATATTGTCAGTTTCTTGTAATCCTAAGAAACTTTCAGGTCTTAAATAATTGTGCAAATCACAACATGCCATGACCACATGTGTTATTTTTTCAGGTGATAATAAAATAGGGGCACGCATTACCCTGAAACGATTGCAAAGTATACCGAATGCGTTTTCCACAATGCGTCGAGCTCTGGACAAACGATAATTAAAAAATTTCCGCGAATCATCAAGTCCTCCTCGTTGGGGATAAGGCCTCATGATATTTTCTTTTAATGGGAATGCCTCATCAGCAACAAAAACATATGGTGTTGGTTTATTTCGGCTTGGTAATGGTGTTGGTTCAGGAATGTTCAAGTCATTGCACTCTAAAGCCTGGTTCAATGAACAATTTTGGAAAGTACCCCCATCACTGGTTCTGTCATTGGTTCCAACATCTACGTAAATAAACATGTAGCTTGCGTCAACAGCTGCCATAAGTACTACACTGTTTGTATTCTTATAGTTGTAGAAGTACGACCCGCTATTATTTGGGGCTTGGATATTCACATGTTTTCCATCAACCGCACCCAAGCAGTTAGGGAAATTCCATTTCTCATTGAAATCTTTTGAAATAGTTAACCATTTATGTGAAGATGATGGAACCTATAAAACAAGACAAAAACAAGAATGACTGGTAATGATTGAAATTGAAGGACCATATGAAGAGTGGTCTCATTGGCAATCATAACACATTTTTTTTTATATTATAGGATTAAACACATTTTTTCTAGAAGTTATTGATGTGTAAACTGGGGCGATTAACTCACAAACTGAATAAAAAGTCCGAAGTTGAACGAATATAACAATAACTTACTAGTACCATAACTATTTTATTTACAATTAACTTTTCTATTTTCAGAACTTAACATTATTGAACGACAATACTGAAGTGTTGGAGGATTCCGACGTTAGCCCGTCACCCAGAAAGGCCAAACAAACAACTTGCGATGGGAAAAAAGTTAAAGTTAAGCTTGAAGACCAATTGATGTTCAAAGCCATTGAAAGCTTAAGTTCTACTGGAGAAGAAGAGACAGAGGACTATTGTTTCGGAAAGTTGGTTGGGAAATCACTCTCGGCAATGCCTAACACACGGACAAAGATGATGTTAAAACATAAGATACAAAATCTTATGTACGAGACACAGTTAATGTTTATGCCAGAGATTCCAAACAACCAACTTTATCAAAACCCGTCGTCCTTCAATTTCAATAATTACCAGTCATTTGTCAATGAAGCACCTTTCCCAACTTTAATCAACAATACTCCATCTAAAACACAACAACCACAGTATCAGGCACTTGCCAATCAAACTCCTCCAGGAAGTCTTTTTAACCAACAGTTTCAGTACCAACGACCGTACCAACCTTCCAGTTGCTACACGAGTGGTGAAACGAATGACATCAGTGAACAAAACGTATATACGGAACTTTAAATATTAGCTTTTGAAATTCATGTTTTTTGATCATTTTTGTTTTCTTAAATTTTGCCTTTAGCTGAAATATCAAGACTTTAGTCTTCAAAATGTACATGAAGTTTAGTAAAAAATGTGTAATTATTGTATGGTAAAGGATTAGCTGTCAAGAGATATTTTTCTTGTAAATGATAATTTCCAATATTGTATTAAGTAGCAGTATCAAAAAATTGTAAGACCAAAACTGACCATAAAATTAGAATTGTTCATATTTTAAATTATAGAAAATTACAAAAAATTAGTACACATCTATTTCATACAAATACAAACATTTTATTGGCACAAACACAATTACAATAATTGGCAAAGGCCCATATTACAGTGCATTACAACAATGAATACAGCATACATTTACGAGTATTTAAATATGTTATAAATAAGAAGCTAAAATATCGTTTCTATACATCAGACATTTATGTATATAAGAACTAGTCACTTTCAGGACTTTTAAAGAATTACTATTAATACGCCTATTAATATTTAGCTGATTTTCACTACAACATGTAGGAAGTATATTTAATATCTTATTTTTAAAGTTAAATCTATAGTTTGAAAAAAATTCACATTTCAGTAAAAAGTGATTTTCATCTTCTACCTCACCTGATTTACATACATTACAAACTCGTTCGTCGGTGGCTAAACCTAGATATCGCCCCTTTTCAATAGCAAGATTGTGTGCACTCAATCTAATTTTACACAGAGATGACCTTTCTAATCTATTACTTAGAACATCAACATAAGAACTACGCTGCTTTGAATTATGAAATTGTTGGTAAAATTTTAGTTTTGATGAATCATGAATTTTTGATGATTGATCCTGTGTGCACTGATCAATTACTCGTTGTTTAATACTTGGTAGATATTGTTTAATAGAAAAGTTTCCCCCAGCTAGGTTTGAAAATCCTAGATTGTTAAAAATAGAATAAAGTTTCTTTGTCCAGGGGTTATTTTTTTCAGTTGCCAGACAAACTTTGGATATAAGTGCCTTTTCAGACCTTAAAATATGATCATAAAACTTAATACAAGAAAATGATATTTTTGAGCATAACGGTAGCCTGCAAAGTTCAGCTCTACAAGCAGCATTAATTGCTTTACAATGAACACCTAGAATTTCTTTTATGAATTTCATATGGAATTTTTCCAAAATGGAATTGTCTCCCGAATTATCAAAAACACCCCAAATCTCACTACAATACAGCAATATGGGGCTTACTAATGAATCAAATAATTTTTCTAAAAGTTTACAAGGATTATCCAATCCAATTGTTTTTTTAATCTTAAAACATGCTTTCCTAGCTTTTTCCATTAGTAAGGATACAGCTAAGTTAAAGTTGCCATTACACTTTAACATTATTCCCAAGTAGCAATATTTGGAGACAGTTTGTATGACATTATCATTATAAAAAAACTCATTTAGATATGTTTTACCATTAGAGTTAAAAACTAAAACCTTTGATTTTTGAACATTAACCTGTAGCTTCCAATTTGAGCAATATGTACTAAGAGTATTGAGACTGGCTTGCAAACCAGTTTTGCTTTCTGATAGTAATACAATATCATCAGCATATAATAAACAATTTACAGACAAATCACCAACTCTAACTGGTTCACAGCTACCATTGAATAAATCTTTTACAACATCATCAATAAAAATATTAAAAAGTGTGGGGCTTAAAACATCCCCTTGTTTAACACCTCGCTCTGAAGTGAATGCAGTACTAAGACCATTTGAAAATTTAATTCTAGTGGTAGTATTTTCATACATTGCAGAAAAAATTTTAAAAAGCTTTTTAGGTAAACCTGATTTTAAAAGTTTATAAAATAAGCCTACTCTCCATATGGTATCAAAGGCTTTACGTAGGTCTATGAAAGCAGCAAATACTTTCTTCTTTTTACTTTTATAGTGATCAATAATGGTTTTTAAAGAAAATATGTGATCAGCAGTTCTACAATTTTGTTTAAATCCTATTTGATATTGACTGATGAGAGATATGTTATTAACAAATTTCAGTAATCTTGAATGAATGACTCTATTAAAAAGTTTTCCCAAGTTAGAAGTGATAGAAATGCCCCTATAATTGCCAGGGTCCATTTTGCTTCCAGATTTGTGTAAAAGGACTAGGAAACTATCATTCCATTTAGATGGGAATTGGCCAATATTTAGAATAAAATTAAACAGCTTTGTGAGAGGATTTAAAATAGCCTGACCTCCATATTTAAGCATTTCATTTGATACCAAATCCATTGCAGTACTTTTCCCATTTTTAAGAGCTTTGATAGACTTAATTATTTCATCTGTAGTGATATCTACGTCTAAAATGTTATTAGATGGATCATTATCTATATTATCTTTTAATTGCTGGAAATGTTCCATTATGGTTTTATGGAAACTACTACAGTTATCATCACTTTTGTTTAACTTTTTAAAGAATTGAACAAAATTGTCATGAGGTATGTCCTGAAAGGAGTCAGCATTGTCATGCATCTTATCCAACTTATTTAACATTGCCCAAAATGATTTTGGATTCTTTTCAATATTATCATTTATATCCTTACAAATTTTTTGTTTATACATTTTTTGTTCATGTTTACAAAGTCTTCTGAATTTTGATCTATATGTATAATATAATTTCCTATATTGTCCATTGAGTGGATTTTTATAAACTAGTTTCTCATAGCTTTTAACTGTATTTCTTAAGTCAGTACAGGAATGTGAAAACCATGGTTTCCTGTTTGATTTTTTCATTTTTTGTAAGGGCTTTTTATTTATGAATTTAGCTGATTGTTTAGCACAGTCTAGTAAAATTGAATTAAATGACTCGGTAATCGAGTCACTGTCATTAAAGCTTTTGGCTATAAAGTTTGCCAATTTATTTTTAAACATTTGACTTTGTATATTTTCTGTGTATGAAGCAATTGCTTCATCAGTCCAAAGAAATTTACCCGGCAAAGAGTCTAGTATATATAAAACCAATACCAACACCACCTAATTGCAGACCGGGGAATAAAAGTGTAATGAAATATTTCGGTGCAGTTTTTAAATATTTTTTTTACGGAAGCAGTTATAGTCCGCAATATCAAAGAAAGGATATATCCAAACATACACTTGTCAAAAACTAAGAAACAATAATTGATTGTAGTTCTTCATCTCAAAAGCTAATGATGTTTTCATAATAGAGCTAAGAATATTGTCTTCTAGTCAGTGTTAGTGATCATTTTACATTTCAAACTGCTATTATGAAAAGTGGGGAAAACAAACTGTCCCAATTAAGTCAGGAGCTTCGTATTCAGTGGTTGTCGTTTGTTGATTTATAACATGTGTGTTTTTCGCTCATTTTTTGTACATAGATTAGGCCATTAGTTTTCTTGTTTGTTTAACATTTGTCATTTCGCGGTCTTTTATAGCTGACTATGCGGTATGGGCTTTTCTTGGTACACCATAGAGGTCTACGATTTTAAGTATAAAAATACAGAACGATTCTTCGTAACTGTTTCAAGCTTCCATAAATATTGCCAAAAAAACAGGCAATTGACGGTCTTCCACGAGACAAAAAAAGTCATAATGTCGAAAGAATAGCATTGTTTATGCCATTACAAATTAATAAATAAACGAAGGAAAATATTTTATTCAGAAAAACTTATTCCGTTTTATTTTTATGATACTCGACATGATATTTGTTCAATTATCAAGCAAAAAGCACTTGTTCGAATCTGTTCAAAATCGGATGGAAAAACGTATCGTGTAAACAGAACGCTATACGATTTACCTGAGCGTCGGTATAAAATCGGATGGAAAATCGGATGGAAAATCGTACCGTGTAAACGCACCTTAAGACTAAGTTATCAATCAGTACACATTAAACATCCAATGGATTTAGTGTAAAGACGTCATAAACAGTCAGCTGAGAAAAACATAAGAATGTTCAATCAAGTTTAATTTTTAAACGACCGCAAAAAATATTTTGCGTCGTATATTGATGCTATCATGTCGGATTTACCTCCCTTACACTACTTCAAAATTATGTATAAAGAAAAGTTAGGTTTTGGCCTAATTGCAAATGAGAAGGTGGTAGTAGTTTTCCATTATTTTTTTCTCAAATTTCTCAAATTCCAATTTTTATTTGAAGTTTGAAAAAGAAATCTTTAATCGCACATTATTGCGAAATATATTTGTAAGATCTTTACATTTATTTGTGTCATAAACTTATATTATGTCAAAAATGTTATCACAATCCAAATTCAGAGCTGTATCAAACTTGAATGTAGTGTCCATACTTGCCCCAACTGTTCAGGGTTGTACTTCTGTGGTCGTATAAAGCTACGCCCTGCGGAGCACCTGGTTAAAAGATACATGCACAAGTGATAGTCCGGATCAATAAACTGAAGGTTACAGAGAACTATGTTATCTGGAAAAACGATTGGTTGAGGTATGTTTTGGTCAAGCTGCAAAATTTTATAAATATTCAGGACATTAAAATCAACCATGTAGTTTTACCCTGATTATATTTAGTTGGATTCATAATGTGCTATCTTAACAGTAACCCTTCCCTACTCAAGTCGTTACTCTTCCTCAAAATGCCGAATGCTGAACAGAAAACTGCAATATGTAATAAATAAAGTTTTCAGTCCGGTCGAGGAGACCACACAACCGACTGAACTAGAATGGGCATTACAGGGAACTGACGTTATTCGAATTGACTCATTACAGAAAGTTTTAAGTTATAAAAAACGAACTGCTCTCTTGAATATAACATAGGCAATAAAGGTAATCAAACAGCTGATTGTCCTGGATATAGCGAACATCCTTGGTGGTTTCGTGGTAGCTTGTTTGTCTTGAGTGCAGGAGATCGTGAGTTCAAACTACGACCGGTTCATTCCAACGACATAAAAACTGATATTTGCTGCTTCTCCGCTTAGCAAGCGACATTAAGGATCATTAAGGAGTATGAGCAAAGACTATGGGGGGATTTGGTTTGGAACACTGGCTTCGAATAATATTATAAGTCTTACAATTTCGTATAATTATTTGCTGTATTCTTCTCAGAGCAGAGACAGGTTGGCTCGGTATCAGAATAATAAGTTTGTGTATCGTGTCATGTTTCTTGCTTAACGTTACCGTGTGAATAAGCTGCCCTAAGATATTCCTCGCCGTGTTGTATAATATTGTTGTGCACGGCAGATGATTTGTTGATTCAGTATTGACCAGTATTGCTTGCTTAACGTCTAATGAACATTATTTTATACGTATGCAGGAAAGTTTTAAAACAACTAATTAATATGCAATAGGTAGGCTCTACAATTTAGGCAGACCGTGATGAATGGCGGGTAATTTAAACAGCAATTTGAATTTAAGGTACATATACTTGAAAGGAGAAGACATTTTGCCTGACAATATGATATTGACATACATAGTATGATTGTTTGGCATCATAGATATTCATGTGTGGTTGATCTCATTGAATCACCATATATATAGGATTGGATACTCTTAACGGAATTTATATTTGGGACTTTTCCTTAAAAAAAATGTGTTTTGATTAATGTGACAAAACAAACTTCCGAAACTATAATGGATCATTAAGCAGAAGCGTCTCAAACTTCGTACTACTACCAAGCAGGATGAATAAGCACAAATATTTCGGGAGGAGGTTGTTTAAATACGTATTTCTTTAAGTCCAACTGAAATATTTAACCAGATATAAGGTCTCTTTAAAAGGCATGTTAAAGGGACATGACAATTTCAATTCATTTCATGTTATATGAAAGCTAATCCGTTGTCACATTTACCAGTATTGAGTCCAAAAATTTAGATATCGTATGTAACGATTATAAAAACAAAATTAAGGAAATATAAAATTCCTAAATCGTCCAGTTTTTTATACGACCGCAATTTTTTGGGGGATCGTATAATGGTATGATGTCGTCGTCTGCGTCGTCGTCTGCGTTCTGCGTCGTCGTCTTTGTCTGTGTCATCCGAAGACACATTTGATTTCCGGACAATAACTTTAGTTGACCGTAAATAGATCTCTTAAGACTTTGAAATCTAATGAGAAGGTTCAATACCACAAAAGGAAGGTTGGGATTGATTTTGGGGATGATGGTCCCACCGATTTAGGAATAAAGAGCCCCAAAACAAGCATTTATTTTTTACTTTCAGGATAATAATTTCTGTATAAGTATTTCAATGCTCTGATATTGTACCACAATGTTTAATACCAAAAGTAAAAGGTATGGATTCATTTTGGATTCTACGGTGTCAACAGTTTATGAGTTAAGGGCCCAATAGGGGCCAACACAAGTAGTTTTTTAGTTTCTGGACTATAACTTGTGTGTAAGTGAATGGATCTCTCTGACATTGTACCACAAAGTAAGGCTGTGATAGAGTTTGGGGGTTGTTGTCCAATTCATACAGGAATAAGGCGCCATAAAAGGGCCAACAACAAGCATTTTTCTAGATTCCAGACAATAACTTGTGTTTAAGTGTATGGATCTCTCTGAAATTGTACTACAAGGTTACATACTACAAAGGAAAGGCTGGGATCGAGTGTTGGGGTTATTTTTAAAGGGGGAGGGGTCAAAAAGTTTCGGGGTTTCAATTCTTTTAATGGGTTTAATTTTATTTTTTTTAATTTTTCAACGTTCAAATTTTTGAAAAGTTTCAAGAAGACATCTTTAATTGCACAGTACTGACCAATTGGTTTGTAAGACCTTGACATTTGTTTTGTGTCAGAAACATGTATTATGTCAAAAATAAGCATCTGTGCATTTTCTGAGTGTTTCCATAAACAGTGGTAGATTTTAGTCAATACACGATTATTAAAGTGAGAAATAACTGTGATATTTTGAGAAAAAAATAAGTTTTGATTTTAGATACAAAAGCCAAAAGAGGAAAATGATATCAAAGGGACATAGAAACTCATCAGTCAAAAATAAACTGACAACGCTTCGGCTAAAAAAAGAGAAAATTACGATCAATAGACAAACAATAGAACACAAGACACAACATAGAAAAACTAAAGACTAAGCAATACGAATCCCACCAAAAACTGGGTGAGATCTCAGGTTCCCCGTAAGGGATATCAGATCCTGCTACAAATTTGCTGTCATAAAATCAAGCTGGCAGATAGTACTGGAATTCTTTAACATTAATTGACAAATAATAAGAAACGATACACGCTATGCTCGAGTAGGCAATAGCTCTAGTTTGGCCTCGAGCGTCACTGAAGAGACAATCAATGCGCATCTGTAGCAGAACAAATTGTACTATAAAAAAGAAGATGTGGTATGATTGCCAATGAGACAACCGTCCACAAGAGACCAAAATGACACAGACATCAACAACTATAAGCCACCATACGGCCTTCAACAATGAGCAAAGCCCATACCGCATAGCCAGCTATAAAAGGCCCCGATAAGACAATGTAAAACAATACAAACGAGAAAACTAACGGCCTTATTTATATAAAAAAAGATGAACGAAAAACAAATATGTTTGTTTTATAAATTGAAAATAAAACTGAAAACAAAAACTGTTTGTTTTATAAATTGAAAATATTCAAAACATTGTCCCTTGCACAATACCTTTTGCTTGCACATGCTCTCATAAATTGTGTAGATGTTTTTTTTTTGAGGAAAAGTAATTGACAATCAAATTCAATAACTTTTACTTTCGTATTTAGTCGGTATACATATTCGAATAGATATGTTTGTGACCATTCTACTCACTCTGTTCCTACAACCCCTAGGATTAAAAACAGAATTTTCGAAATTTCCTCCGCAAAACATAATAAAAATGTTAGCAAACACGAACCACTATAAAAACAAATTCAATATATGTTTTAAATTGTGTTTTTACAGCTCTTGATCATATACAAAGTAATATCTAGTATATTTTAGGATTAAAACAGCAAAGCTATGTGAAAAAACGGATGTCCAACGTTACATTTATGAAAAATTGTTTTTTAATTAACTCTCATGCATAGTCACTGATCCTATTTCTTATTCTCTGATCTTCGTGAAGCTCAGCAGGATCAACGACATGTGTCGGTTTTTTGTGGCGTTGAAGTCGTTTCTTTGACAAATTTCATTTTAATCGGTGGCTGCATATCAAGCTGGAATAAGAAAAATGTCCAACGAAGTTTTTCGTTAACTCAACGACTGAAAGTGAATATTAATATGAACAATTGTTTATTTAAAAACGAACGACAAATCTATGTGTACCCAATTCAAATCACGTTATCATCTTTATCAATGGATTCAAAAGGTCATCGTCATCGCAACACAATAAATAAATACGTATACACGAAAAATAATTGTGAAAAGAATCGACTATTTACGACAACCAATAACTAAACTCAAAATTGATGAACTTTTTCACAACCTGATTATACAACTGTACCAATGGAATAACAAGTAAGAAATACTATTACAGACGTTGCGCACGGTATTGGTGTCTCTTTTTAAAATTACGATAGATAGCCGGTTATTCCGATTCAAGCTCATCCTGTTCAATAAAAATCGATGTTCTGCATATCATTTTAAAAGAAATCCATAACTTAAGAAAGATAATTTTGCGCTTTGAAAATTACATGTATGTAATGAAAAAAAGCTCATTTCGATGCCTACAGTGACGTCATTTTAAGGGTGCCGCGCTGTTACAATATTGATTTGTGTGCGTCTTTGAAATCTCAGTGTGCATGATGCATTAGTTAGTAGAATATATATTACTAAATGAATAGAGTCACATTTTCTTCTTTCACATTAAATCCACGAATATTTTTTTATACTAGTGTAGTGTATTATGTTGTTCATTTCAAGATCTTTTGGGGGTAATTGGGGTTAAAATCCATTAATATAATTAGTTCGGATCGAATGTCCTCAACGACGTTCGGCTCTGAAATTTACGTACAATCTGTTCTGTACCACCGTTGTACAGGTATTTTCCTCTGATATATATATAAAGTAGCACTCCCACCTGGGATATATGGGTTTAATAGTAAAATCAAATATTTAAACTGGTATTAACAGTGTGGTCATAATGTACATGTATGCGCAGCAGTCAAACCGACAAAATGTGTTTGATACGAAAACATATGACGTACGAAAACATATGACACGACGATAAACAAGGAAGTCATAAAATTACATGTGTAATTCATTTCACCAACCAAAATAATTATGAAAAAAGCCGAATTACCACAACCACCAACAACTTAATTTGCTAAATTTGATGAAAATTAACGTGGCTGATATACTTTAATAATACAGGAACATCAAGTAAGACTTAATTGTAGTAGTAAGATATAAGTTCCCATAATGTTCATCATAATGAGTGTACACGTGTAAGTTGCTCCAAACGTGTACATATATATACATGTATGTATGATATGTTAGGATCTAGATGGGGTTTACCTATTAAAGAATTATGGGCAAAATACTTTGTTTTGGATGTTGGATTGCTGTCGCATCTGCATAATTTGTGCCTGCAGATCTGGATCGACTTTGTTACATGACTGTGACTTGCAGGTCTAACTGTTGAACAATATTTTATTCAGACAAGGCTGCAGATGAGGACATTTGTTTTTTTACCATCACATCTTGCATAGGACATTTTGTGCAAAAATAAATGTGTGGTAGATTTTATTTTGAGGAATCACTTTTAAGAATGTAATCTTGTGTGTTGTGTTGAATTGTATTACAGATCATACAATAAATGCCATTGAGTATAATAAGAATGTAAAAAAATGAGACCATCAGACGATCTGGGGAATCAAAATTTAAACCCTTAAAACTCGAAATTTTGACTTTTTTAAATTAAAAATTCGACTAATTAGATGTTGAAATTTCGACTATAAGAAACTAGATATTTCTACTTTCCTCAATAGTTCCACTTTGAAAAAGTCATTGATTGTAGTAAATTGACATGATTGAGATATATATTCATATAACTATTCATACCAAACTTGAATAACTTTAAGACAGAACAATCTTGATTTTCTGTAACATGTATTATATTCTTAATATATTTAAAAGTAAACGTACAACTTGCGGATCAAGGCAGTCCGGCCAGCTGACATTTATTTTGCCATACTCTTTTCACAAATTTTAATACTCTATTTACATGTTTTTTACCTAATCACAGAGTCCAAAGACATTCATTACCAAATAAATCATAACAGACACCTTTCATGCACCTAACTATCAGTCTTGTCACCTGTTCTATATGAAGAGGGGTAACTCAAATATATATTTACTTGAATATAATAATGACATATAATTAGTAATACTTATTTTTGCCTGAACCATTGGGTTCGGTTCAGGCTTCAGAATATTGGCGAGATTCGAAATTTAATATCCGGATGCTATGTGAAAAAGAAACAATGCGCATGTCTTGGAGGGAAAAAAATATTTGCATTTAAAAAAATTTAAAATAAAAATAATGACATGTCTTAAAAAAATAAATCACTTACTTAGTTTCATTAAGTAGCCGCATTTGAACATAAAAAAAATGCTATTTAAAGCAGTACCCCTTTCTGAAAACAGGCAAAATTTGGAAATCAGTCATGTCTATCAAAAGATCTTTAAATCTCATTTTAGTCTATCTTTATGAATGTTTTCTTATTCTTTTGATACTGTGAAGCAAGAAGAGTATTCTTATTTATTATTTTTATTGTTTTCCTTCTGTTTGATTGAAGCACATTCAATAGTTTACCCCTCCCCTTTTTTTCAATGAAATCTACCCAAGTGAGCCTCTTGTTTAAGTCAAAATTATTTTTTTTTTACCAAAAACGTTTTCATATTAAAGAATTTGCTACAATACAACTATCTGAACACAAGAAAGACCATATCTTTCTCTTTTTTGACTATGCTGGTCTTTAAACATGCCTACTATATCATGTTTTTTAGACTGTTCTTGACACAGCAATGCATATAAAATTGAAAGAAAATTCAAGAATAAAACAAATTGAAATTAAACTTGGTGTATTTGGTAAGAATATTGACTATTTGTCGCACCTAATCACAAAAATCCTTGTCAAGAAGTGGTCATTTTATACATATTCTACGTAAATGTCAACAATTGAGCCATAAAAATATTAACCATAAAGAAAAATATTACTTTTGTATGTAGCTGTCTCTTAAACTTTGCACTAATTTTCAATAAAACTGTGCAACTACAATTTTCATCTCAAGAAGAAGATTCCATTGAAAAAAAATCTCTTCTATATAAAATTGTGTTCTTTTTAATTGAAAATCATGTATGTAATACCATAAAAATCTCAATTTGGCTCAAACTGTTGTGCTTTGTAAATATATAAATATTTTTGAATAGTGTCAAGTGTAAAAAAAAGCCTAATTATTACATAATTTCATTTTTTTCAGTGTAACTTGATACCCCAAGATTATTTTCTCTTCAAAAGTCCTTAAATCATGATGTTTTATCATTCTGGGCACACAAAAGTCCACATGAGCTACTTCCTTGCAGTGAACATCTGAAATAAAATACCTTATGTAGGTTGAAGTCTTGTAATTGACAACTCCATAGGCTTACATGCAAAACAGCTGATCTTTAAAAATAAAAAAAAATAAAAAATACTACATAGAAAAAAATTCATGTTCATATCATGTAAGAACTAATGTGTAATTTGTGATTTAATCGAAAAAAGTGGGTCTTGCCACGAAGAATAAAAAGTTACGTAAACCTAAGGTCAAAACATTTTTTTTTCTACTTTCTGTTTGCCACTTTTACTAGGCCGCACCACTTCCAGTAAACATGATATCCTTTCACTTGCCTGGATTGATATCCCCAAAATATGCAAGATTGTTTTTTAAAGTCTATATATATATGTTTCAATTCAGCATAAACCCATAATCAAACAGACAAAATTGAGTTCAGAAAAAAATGCAATACAAAGAGTTTCAGACCTGATTTATAACCTTTTCAGTGTTGCGAGAGCTTAAGTATAAATGAAAAGGTTTTTTGACGGAAAAATTGAGTTCAGAAAAAAATTCAGAAGAAAATGCACTATTTGGTTTCCCTCCATGTTTTGACATGCACTGGAAACTGGAGTTGTAATACAAGACTGGTACCTAAACACATGTTATAGTAATCTTCGTCGCTAATATATTTGATTTTGTCGTCTGCATTTATTAAAAACATATACAGAACTAGTATCTCAATTGTTTGTAAAACAATTGAAAGGTCTTTCCTGTAAAATTGATGTTTTCGTAATGTACTTTGTACGACCTTTCGTTTTATATTCGACAAGCATACCTTCTGAAACTTTTCTCTTTTAACATTTAATGACCTCATCCGGCTACATTTTTGAGATTGGAAGTATGATATATGTAACATAAAGTAGATGAGCTTTCATTTGATATGCGACAACGCCTTGTTCTAGAAAGTTTGATTTTTGCACTTAATAACCCTATCCAACTAATTTTTGGAGGTCAGGAATTTGATATTTCAAATGTACACATCATGACCTTTCATTTGATATACAACAACCCTATCTTAAAAGAAAATTTATTTTTTGCACTCAATAACCCCATCCAACCCATTTTTTGGGAGACGTCAATTTGAAATTTGAAATGTACGCTTTATGTTCTTTCATTTGATATGCGACAACCTTACCATCTGAGAAATTTGAATGTTTGCACTAAATGACCCCACCCGTCCCCCTGGGATGAAAAGGGGGTTTAAAATTTTCATTTTTAAGTACAGTTTATTAAGACCTTCAATTTGATATATCAGATGACCCCATTTGACAAAGTGCAAATAATGATGCAATATCAACTATATAAATAGAACTTATGCAACTTACAAAGTCAATGCAAAACTTGAAAATTTCAAATTGATTTTTTGGTGTTTTTTTCCATGGAATCTTTTTGGTATTTGGTCAAACATATAACTATGTTAACCTCTTCAATTTCTAAAACGTTTTAAGTGGTAAGCTCTTGTTGATTCAGAAATACATGTCTCCGCTCGCAAAACTTCAAACTGCATTATCTCTAAAACGACAATAGATATCTCAAAACTGTTAAATGATAAATGATCTACAGTTGAAGGACAACATTATAGAAAAATAATTGGGACAATTTCAAAGTTCACCAAGGTCATAATTAATCATCAAATATATGATGCAATACCAAACTTGAGAACCGGAAGTCGTAGAGACATGGGACTATCACCATTCAACCCAACACCACTTGACCTTTCAAATATCACAAGGTCAAGGTCATAGTATAATGTGAAGGTCAAGGTGAAATTTCATCATGACCTGACATTGATCTCAAATTGAAGGTCTTGAACTACTGATCATCTTTGCAGTTTATAGTAGGTTGATATCTGTTACCTTTAAAAAGATATACACACAATACTATACTTTTAAGAATCATCCCGTCGTAACTTTTGAACAGATAGTCGGACTCTTTTGAGCTCAGTATATAAAATGTAGAGCTCGTCGAGAGGAACAGTTTATATGCTGTAAGTATGCAGCAAACTCTTATCGTTTTCTTAATATGAAAGCTTGAAATTGCAGCGTAATTTTTTTTTGCACTCAGTGACCTTTGACCTTGGATGCAAATAAAGGTCACATGAACTGAAGATTATTGGTGTAGGTCCCAAGTCTTTACGACTTCCGGTTCTCGAGATACAAATTTTCAAAAATTGTGTATATTTTTTCAAGGGAAATAACTACTTATAAGGGTTAACAACAAAATGATTGTATGTGTTAATTAACATTGCCATCTGGTCTTGTACATGTTGCCGTTTTCAAATGGATTCTATCTTGAATACTTTTTGAGAAAAATGTAAAAGAAAGAAATTGCTTCAAGGGGACATAACTCTCATAGGAAATGATGAAATCCTTAGCAGCCTCATATGGTAACACATCATGATGAGATCTAACTATTGTCCAAATAAGGTCATGATATCTTCAAAAACAACGAGGGGGGGGCCATGTCGAAAAAAACCAATAAAAGGGAGATAACTTCTAAAGGGGATGATGAAATCCTACACAGCCTCATCTGGTAATACTTCATGATGAGGTCTACCGATGGTCCATATTTGGTCTTGATAACTCAAATAGAAACGAGGGGAGGCCATGTCAAACAAATGCTGGATGAAAAAAAAAAAAAAAAAAAAACTAGTATCTCAATTGTTTGTAAAACAATTGAAAGGTCTTTCCTGTAAAAGTGATGTTTTCGTAATGTACCTTGTACGACCTTTCGTTTGATATACGACAAGCATACCTTCTGAAACTTTTCGCTTTTTACTCTTAATGACCTCATTCGCCTACATTTTTGAGATCGGAAGTATGATATATGTAACACAGGGTAGATGAGTTTTCATTTGAAATGCGACAACGCCGTGTTCTAAAAAGTTTTATTATTGCACTTAATAACCCCATCCAACCAATTTTTGGAGGTTGGGAATTCGATATTTCAAATGTTCACATCATGACCTTTCATTTGATATACAACAAACCTATCGTAAAGAAAATTTATTTTTTGCACTCAATGACCCCATCTAACAAATTTTCGAGAGACGTCAATTTGAAATGTGAAATGTACGCTTTATGTTCTTTCATTTGATATGCGACAACCTTACCATCTAAGAAGTTTGAATTTTTGCACTAAATGACCCCACCCTTCCACCTGGGATGAAAAGAGGTTTAAAATTTTCGTTTTTAAGTAGAGTTTATTGAGACCTTCAATTTGATATATCAGATGACCCCATTTGACAAAGTGCAAAAAATGATGTAATATCAATTATATAAATAGCAGTTATGAAACTTACAAAGTCAATGCAAAACATGAAAATTTCGAAATGATTTTTTTGGTGTTTTTTTCAATGGAATGTTTTTGGTATTTGGTCAAAGATATAACTATGTTAACTTCTTCAATTTCTAAAACATTTTAAGGGGTAAGCTGTTGTTGATTCAGAAATACATGCTACCGCTCGCAAAACTTCAAATTGCATTATCTCTAAAACGACAATAGATATCTCAAATCTGTTAAATGATAAATGATCTACAGTTGAAGGACAACATTATAGGAAAAGAATTGGGACATTTTCAAAGTTCACCAAGGTCACAATTAATCATCAAATATATGATGCAATACCAAACTTAAGAACCGGAAGTCGTAGAGACATGGGACTACCACTATTCAACTCAGGACCACTTGACCTTTCAAATATCACAAGGTCAAGGTCATAGTATACTGTGAAGGTCAAGGTGAAATTTCATCATGACCTGACATTGACCTCAAATTGAAGGTCTTGAATTAATGATCATCTTTGCACTTTATAGTAGGTTGATATCTGTTACATTTAAAAAGATATACACACAATACTATATTTTTAAGAATCATCCCGTTGTAACTTGTGAACAGACTGTCGGACAATTTTGGGCTTATTGTATAAAATGTAGAGCTCGTCGAGAAGAACATTTTATGCGCTGTATGTATGCAGCAAAGTCTTATCGTTTTCCTAATATGTAAGCTTGAAATTGCAGCGTAATTTTTTTTATGCACTCGGTGACCTTTGACCTTAGGTGCATATTAAAGGTCATATGAATTCAAGATTATTGGTGAAGGTTCCAAGTCTCTATGACTTCTGGTTCTCGAAATAGAACTTTTCAAAAAATATTTATAATTTTTAAAGGAGAATAACTCCTTATAAGGCTTAGTAACAAATTAATTGTTTATGTTTATAAACATTGCCATTTGTTCTTGTATATCTTGCCGTTTTCAAATCGATTCTATCTCTAATACTTTTAAAGAAAAATACAAATAAAAGAAATTGCTTCAAGGGGATATAACTCTCAAAGGGGATGATGAAATCCTATGCAGCCTCATATGGTAATACATCATGATAATATCTACCTATTGTCTAAATAAGGTCATGATATCTTTTAAAACATTTAGGGGGGGCCATGTTGAAAAAAATCAGTAAAAGGGAGATAACTTCTCAAGGGGATGATGAAATCCTACAAAAGTTCATCTGGTAAAAGTTCATGATGAGGTCTATCGATGGTTCAAATTTGGTATTGATAACTCCAATAGAAGCGGTAGGAGGGCGTGCCAAACAAATGCTGGAAGGAAAAAAAAAAGAAAAAAAAACATTAGAAAAACAATAAGGTCTTTCCTCGGGAAGAGGAAAGACCTTAATAAGGTCTTTCCTCGCGGAGAGGAAAGACCTTAAATATGTAACACAGGGTAGATGAGCTTTCATTTGATATGCGACAACGCCATGTTCTAAAAAGTTTGATTTTTGCACTTAATAACCCCATCAAACCAATTTTTGGAGGTTGGGAATTTGATAGTTCAAATGTACACATCATGACCTTTCATTTGATATACAATAACCCTATCGTAAAAGAAATTTGTTTTTTGCACTCAATGACCCCATCCAACCAATTTTTTGGGGACGTCAATTTGAAATTTGAAATGTACGCTTTATGATCTTTCATTTGATATGCGACAACCTTACCATCTGAGAAATTTGAATTTTTGCACTAAATGACCCCACCCCTCCACCGGGGATGAAAAAGAGGTTTAAATTTTTCATTTTTAAGAAGAGTTTATTGAGACCTTCAATTTGATATATCAGATGACCCAATTTGACAAAGTGCCAAAAATGATGCAATATCAACGATATAAATAGAAGTTATGAAACTTACAAAGTCAATGTAAAACATGAAAATTTCAAAATGATTTTTTGGTGTTTTTTTCCATGGAATGTTTTTGGTATTTGTTCAAACATATGACTATGTCAACCTCTTCAATTTCTAAAACATTTTAAGTGGTAAGCTCTTGATGATTCAGAAATACATGCCGCCGCTCGAAAAACTTAAAACTGCATTACGTCTAAAACGACAGTAGATATCTCAAATCTGTTAAATGATAAATGATCTACAGTTGAAGGACAACATTATAGAGAAAGGATTGGGACAATTTCAAGGTTCACCAAGGTCACAATTAATCATCAAATATATGATGCAATACAAAACTTGAGAACCGGAAGTCGTAGAGACATGGGACTATCACCATTCAACTTAAGACCACTTGACCTTTAAAATATCACAAGGTCAAGGTCATAGTATAATGTGAAGGTCAAGGTGAAATTTCATCATGACCTGACATTGACCTCAAATTGAAGGTCTTGAACTACTGATCATCTTTGCAGTTTATAGTAGGTTGATATCTGTTACCTTTAAAAAGATATACACAAAATACTATACTTTTAAGAATCATCCCGTCGTAACTTTTGAACAGACAGTCGGACATTTTTGGACTTATCATATAAAATGTAGAGCTCGTCGAGAGGAACATTTTATACGCTGTATGTATGCAGTAAAGTCTTATCGTTTTCCTAATATGTAAGCTTGAAATTGCAGCGTAATTTTTTTTTGCACTCAGTGACCTTTGACCTTGACTGCATATTAAAGGTCACATGAATTAAATATTATTGGTGAAGGTCCCAAGTCTCTACGACTTCTGGTTCTCGAAATACAATTTTTCTAAAATTATGTACAATTTTCAAGGGGAATAACTCCTTATAAGGGTTAATAACAAAATGATTGTACATCTTCATTAATATTGCCATCTGTTCTTGTACATGTTGCCGTTTTCAAATCGATTCTATCTCTTATACTTTTTGAGAAAAATGCAAAGGAAAGAAATTGTTTCAAGGGGATATAACTCTCATAAGGGATGATGAAATCCTATTCAGTCTCACATGGTAATACATCATCATGAGATCTACATTATGTCCAATTAAAGTCATGATATCTTTAAAACCAACGAGGGAGGGCCATGTTGAAAAAAATCAATAAAAGGGAGATAACTCCCAAAGGGGATGATGAAATCCTTAACAGGATCATTTGGTAATACATCTTGGTGAGATCTAGCGATGGTCCATATTTGGTCTTAATAACTTCAACAGAAACAAGAGGCGGGCATGTCAAAAAAATGTTGGAAGAAAAAAAAAAAAAAAAAAAAAAAAAGAAAAAGAAACTAGTATCTCAATTGTTTGTAAAACAATTGAAAGGTCTTTCCTGTAAAAGTGATGTTTTCGTAATGTACTTTGTACGACCTTTCGTTTGATATACGACAAGCATACCTTCTGAAACTTTTCGCTGTTTACAATCCGCCTACATTTTTGTGATCGGAAGTATGATATATGTAACACAGGGTAGATGAGCTTTCATTTGATATGCGAGAACGCCATGTTCTAGAAAGTTTGATTTTTGCACTTAATAACCCCATCCAACCAATTTTTGGAGGTTGGGAATTTGATATTTCAAATGTACACATCATAACCTTTCATTTGATATACAACAACCCTATCGTAAAAGAAAATTTATTTTTTGCACTCAATGACCCCATTCAACCAATTTTTGGGGGACGTCAATTTGAAATTTGAAATGTACGCTTGATGTTCTTTCATTTGATATGCGACAACCTTACCATCTGAGAAATTTGAATTTTTGCACTAAATGACCCCACCCTTCCACTTGGGATGAAAAAGAGGTTTAAAATTTTCATTTTTAAGTAGAGTTTATTGAGACCTTCAATTTGATATATCAGATGACCCTATTTCACAAAGTGCCAAAAATGATGCAATATCAACGATATAAATAGAAGTTATGAAACTTACAAAGTCGATGCAAAACATGAAAATTTCAAAATGATTTTTTGGTGTTTTTTTCAATGGAATCTTTTTGGTATTTGATCAAACATATAACTATGTTAATGTTTTCAATTTCTTAAACATTTTAAGTGGTAAGCTGTTGCTGATTCAGAAATATATGCCGCGGCTCGCAAAATTTCAAACTGCATTATCTCTGAAACGACAATAGATATCTCAAATCTGTTAAATGGTAAATGATCTGCAGTTAAAGGACAACATTATAGAAAAAGAATTGGGACAATTTCAAAGTTCACCAAGGTCACAATTAATCATCAAATATATGATGCAATACCAAACTTGAGAACCGGAAGTCGTTGAGACATGGGACTATCACCATTCAACTCAGGACTACTTGACCTTTCAAATATCACAAGTTCAAGGTCATAGTATAATGTGAAGGTCAAGGTGAAATTTCATCATGACCTGGCATTGACCTCAAATTGAAGGTCTTGAATTACTGATCATCTTTGCAGTTTATAGTAGGTTGATATCTGTTACCTTTAAAAAGATATACACAAAATACTATACTTTTAAGAATCATCTCGTTGTAACTTTTGAACAGACGGTCGGACATTTTTGGGCTTATTATATAAAATGTAGAGCTCGTCGAGAGGAACATTTTATACGCTGTATGTATGCAGCAAAGTCTTATCGTTTTCCTAATATGTAAGCTTGAAATTGCAGCGTAATTTTATTTTGCACTCTGTGACCTTTGACCTTGGGTGCATATTAAAGGTCACATGAATTAAAGATTATTGGTGAAGGTCCCAAGTCTCTACAACTTCCGGTTCTGGAAATACAATTTTTCTAAAATTGTACACAATTTTTCAAGGGTAATAACTCCTTATAAGGGTTAATAACAAAATAATTGTATATGTTCATTAACATTGCCATCTGTTCCTGTACATGTTGCCGTTTTCAAATCAATTCTATCTCTAATACTTTTTGAGAAAAATGCAAAGGAAAGAAATTGCTTCAAGGGGATATAACTCTCATAGGGAACGATGAAATCCTATTCAACCTCATATGGTAATACATTATGATAAGATCTAACTATTGTCCAAATAAGGTAATGATATCTTGAAAAACAACGAGAGGGGGCCATGTTGAAAAAAACTAATAAAAGGGAGATAACTTATAAAGGGGATGATGAAATCCTTAACAGGGTCATCTGGTTATACCTCATGATGAGGTTTATCGATGGTCCATGTTTGGTCTTGATAACTTCAAAAGAAACATAGGGAGGCCATGCCAAAAAAATGTTGGAAGAAAAAAAAGAAAAAAAAGAAAAAACATTAGAAAAACAATAAGGTCTTTCCTCACGTAGGGGAAAGACCTTAAAAAAACACTAGTATCTCAATTGTTTGTAAAACAATTGAAAGGTCTTTCCTGTAAAAGTGATGTTTTCGTATTGTACTTTGTACGACCTTTCGTTTGATATACGACAAGCACACCTTCTGAAACTTTTCGCTTTTTACACTTAATGACCTCATCCGTCTACATTTTTGAGATCGGAATTATGATATATGGAACAGAGTAGATGAGCTTTCGTTTGATATGCGACAACACCATGTTCTTCAAAGTTTGATTTTTGCACTTAATAACCCTATCCAACAAATTTTTGGAGGTCGGGAATTTGATATTTCAAATGTACACATCATGACCTTTCATTTGATATACAACAACCCTACCTTAAAAGAACATTTATTTTTTGCACTCAATGACCCCATCCAACCCATTTTTGGGAGACGTCAATTTGAAATTTGAAATGTACGCTTTATGTTCTTTCATTTGATATGCGACAACCTTACCATCTGAGAAATTTGAATGTTTGCACTAAATGACCCCACCCGTCCCCCTGGGATGAAAAGGGGGTTTAAAATTTTCATTTTTAAGTAGAGTTTATTAAGACCTTCAATTTGATATATCAGATGACCCCATTTGACAAAGTGCAAATAATGATGCAATATCAATTATATAAATAGAAGTTATGAAACTTACAAAGTCAATGCAAAACTTGAAAATTTCAAATTGATTTTTTGGTGTTTTTTTCCATGGAATGTTTTTGGTATTTAGTCAAACATATAACTATGTCAACCTCTTCAATTTCTAAAACATTTTAAGTGGTAATCTCTTGATGATTCAGAAATACATGCCTCCGCTCGAAAAACTTCAAACTGCATTATCTCTAAAACGACAATAGATATCTCAAATCTGTTAAATGATTTTTTTTCAAGGGAAATAACTCCTTATAAGGGTTAACAACAAAATGATTGTATATGTTAATTAACATTGCCATCTGGTCCTGTACATGTTGCCGTTTTCAAATCGATTCTATCTTGAATACTTTTTGAGAAAAATGTAAAAGAAAGAAATTGCTTCAAGGGGACATAACTCTCATAGGGAATGATGAAATCCTTAGCAGCCTCATATGGTAACACATCATGATGAGATCTAACTATTGTCCAAATAAGGTCATGATATCTTCAAAAACAACGAGGGGGGGCCATGTCGAAAAAAACCAATAAAAGGGAGATAACTTCTAAATGGGATGATGAAATCCTACACAGCCTCATCTGGTAATACTTCATGATGAGGTCTACCGATGGTCCATATTTGGTCTTGATAACTCCAATAGAAACAAGGGGAGGCCATGTTAAACAAATGCTGGATGAAAAAAAAAAAACAAAAAAAAAATATGGAACAGAGTAGATGAGCTTTCATTTGATATGCGACAACACCATGTTCTAGAAAGTTTGATTTTTGCACTTAATAACCCTATCCAAGTAATTTTTGGAGGTCGGGAATTTGATATTTCAAATGTACACATCCTGACCTTTCATTTGATATACAACAACCCTACCTTAAAAGAACATTTATTTTTTGCACTCAACGACCCCATCCAACCTAGTTTTGGGAGACGTCAATTTGAAATTTGAAATGTACGCTTTATGTTCTTTCATTTGATATGCGACAACCTTACCATCTGAGAAATTTGAATGTTTGCACTAAATGACCCCACCCGTCCCCCTGGGATGAAAAGGGGGTTTAAAATTTTCATTTTTAAGTACAGTTTGTTAAGACCTTCAATTTGATATATCAGATGACCCCATTTGACAAAGTGCAAATAATGATGCAATATCAACTATATAAATAGAAGTTATGAAACTTACAAAGTCAATGCAAAACTTGAAAATTTCAAATTGATTTTTTTTGGTGTTTTTTTCAATGGAATGTTTTTGGTATTTAGTCAAACATATAACTATGTTAACCTCTTCAATTTCTAAAACATTTTAAGTGGTAAGCTCTTGATGATTCAGAAATACATGCCTCCGCTAGCAAAACTTCAAACTGCATTATCTCTAAAACGACAATAGATATCTCAAATCTGTTAAATGATAAATGATCTACAGTTGAAGGACAACATTATAGAAAAAGAATTTGGACAATTTCAAAGTTCACCAAGGTCACAATTAATCATCAAATAAATGATGCAATACAAAACTTGAGAACCGGAAGTCGTAGAGACATGGGACTATCACCATTCAACTCAGGACCACTTGACCTTTCAAATATCACAAGGTCAAAGTCATAGTATAATGTGAAGGTCAAGGTGAAATTTCATCATGACCTGACATTGACCTGAAATTGAAGGTCTTGAACTACTGATCATCTTTGCAGTTTATAGTAGGTTGATATCTGTTACCTTTAAAAAGATATACACACAATACTATACTTTTAAGAATCATCCCGTCGTAACTTTTGAACAGACAGTCGGACTCTTTTGAGCTCGAGTATAAAATGTAGAGCTCGTCGAGAGGAACATTTTATACGCTGTAAGTATGCAGCAAACTCTTATCGTTTTCTTAATATGAAAGCTTGAAATTGCAGCGTAATTTTTTTTTGCACTCGGTGACCTTTGACCTTGGGTGCAAATTAAAGGTCACATGAATTTAAGATTATTGGTGTAGGTCCCAAGTCTTTACGACTTCCGGTTCTCGAGATACAATTTTTCAAAAATTGTGTATATTTTTTCAAGGGAAATAACTCCTTATAAGGGTTAACAACAAAATGATTGTATATGTTTATTATCATTGCCATCTGGTCTTGTACATGTTGCCGTTTTCAAATCGATTCTATCTTGAATACTTTTTGAGAAAAATGTAAAAGAATGAAATTGCTTCAAGGGGACGTAACTCTCATAGAGAATGATGAAATGCTTAGCAGCCTCATATGGTAACACATCATGATGAGATCTAACTTTTGTCCAAATAAGGTCATGATATCTTTAAAAACAACGACGGGGGGCCATGTCGAAAAAAAAACAATAAAAGAGAGATAACTTCTAAAGGGGATGATGAAATCCTACACAGCCTCATCTGGTAATACTTCATGATGAGGTCTACCGATGGTCCATATTTGGTCTTGATAACTCCAATAGAAACGAGGGGAGGCCATGTCAAACAAATGCTGGATGAAAAAAAAAAAAAAAAAAAAAAAAAAAAAAAAAAAACAGGAGAAAAACAATAAGGTCTTTCCTCGCGGAGAGGAAAGACCTTAATTAGAAAAACAATAAGGTCTTTCCCATGTAGGGGAAAGACCTTAACTAGCGTGTAGAAACAAATAGGTTGCATCAAGTAATTTTAACTAGGTGCGCCACTTTGTTTAAAGTTTGTGTAAACATGAGGTACTACATGGGTTAAATATAGAATTAAATAAATGTCGGATATTTATAATTTTGTTGAAACGCTAGTATGTTGTTTGATGATATAATGAAAAAATCAAAAAGTCATTTTTGATTTAGTTGTTGTCTGTTAATTATGATTACGGATGCGTTGATTTATTTCTTTATTCGATATTAATATTACCTTTTGGCGTCTCGTGACAGAATTTTGGAATGATTTCCAGTTCGCATCTATGATTATGATCAGTTGCCGACACAAGTTGACACAAGACAAAAGTCACAAAAATAGCAAATCACAGATCTACATATATTCAAGGTGAGTTTATTATTCGCAGATACATTGAGATCTAGATTAATATTTGCACGTGAACATTTGTAATGTTTTCTTTCGTTTTAGGATGATTTAAGTTTTAGAAATGCAGGTGCGCAATGCACAGCGATCACATTTTACACATAAGCGTTTGCATTTTTAAGCAGTAATAATTTATATACATCAGTTTCTAATAGAGGAGAATAAGTTTAATGCCAAAAGACTTAAAACTAATTTCCGATATTGACTCTAAACTTCACTTTGATATCCCGGGGGGGGGGGGGGGGGGGGGGGGCCACTTCAAACTTTTTTGGGTAGGGGTGAGCAACTGAGACATCAAGTACCCCACCCTTTTCATATATTTTGTTTATCAAAAATATATACCTTGTCATATATTAATGAACAAAAAACAGACCTATAGATATATTTGGATATTTTTCATCTTCTGATACATTAGAGTTTACAAAAATTTTGAGGTCCCGCTCATTTTACGTTTTTGTTTAGAAGTAACGCAGTCGCAATAATCACACATTGCTTTTCCAATAAATTCTTCACTCTTCTTTTTGCCAGTGCTATTTGCCCCTTTTATAACTTTAATTATGAAGAAATTTCAATTTGAAAAGACAATAGATAATGTTTTATCAGATAATTGTAATAACACTTCAAATAGTATCACTTTTACTGAGTTTACATTAATTAAAAACTGATTTGTCGTTCCCTCTTGAAGGACACTGAAACTATGCTATGGAATTTCTTCTAATGTTTCATGTATGCAATAAAGGCAACAGTAGTATACCGCTGTTCAAAACTCATAAATCCATGGACAAAAAACAAAATCGGGGTAACAAACTAAAACTGAGGGAAACGCATTAAATATAAGAGGAGAACAACGACACAACACCGAAACGGACCAAGCAACAGACAAAACACCACGAGAATAAACCTTTCAATGTTAATGAGGTGGAAATGTCAAAATGATTGGATTTATTGCTCCTATATCTAACCTCAGTGGAAATACCACATTGAATAAATATAGTTTAATTGGTTTGACAAATAGCTGATGCATTTACTACTGTGGTTTAACCGCATTAAAAATAAACAGGAACATTTGATTAGTTTCAGATACTTATAATATATATCCAGCAAGTGATAATATCAACCTATTGATATATTTAATCTGAATTTCTCACCCTTTTCATATATCATGAAGCATGAAATAGTGACCTATTCCAGCGGCTCATCCCTACCAGTCATTACATAGGAAGTGCCCCCCCCCCCCCCCCCCCCCCCCCGAGTTTGATATAAGTATGAATGAAAAGATTAAAAAAGAAAAGAAATTTAAGGCAAGTTAGTCTTCCATCTGAAAACAAAATTAATGAAACGAGCACTACAATGCATGTAAATGAGGATGAAGATGTATTACCATTTCTTTTATGAAAATATAGGTAGAATAGAGAGAGATAATACCAATTATTCTAAAGAAACGGTATTGGAAATTGATCATCGAAAATATCAAGATCCTGTGTATAGGTATAAGATAGAATCTGTTCCAAAGTTTGTTATAACAAATTGAAAAATAATATTTTGCCTTCTACAAGTGTGCATGGAAACAGAGTAGATCCCTGTAATATACCCTCATGTTTGAAAGAGCTAACATTTATGGAAAAAAAGTTAATTAGTAAAATTGCAATTGAAGAGTCCCTTTTTATTTTACACAATCAGACATTGAATGTGTCTTCTACACATTAGGAAAGCTCGTTTATTTCTGGATAGCAAAGCTTTGCTATTAGTTGTCCTTGTACACTATAAAAAAGCTTAGATTCCACTTTTTTCTTGTAAAATATAGCTTCAGTAAAATATTGTTATTTTACAAATATTTTACTTTTACAATCATTGGTAGTCTTAAAACTATGGTTGTATATTGTATCCTTAATGTTAATACTGTAATGTTAAGTTTATGATTAATCAATACTGCAATGCTAAGTTAATGATTAATCATAGTTGTACAAGTTTTGTAAAAGCAACAAATATCATCCTTTACACTATCTAGATTTTATATTCTTAATAGTTCATACACATTTTGGAAACATCCTGCAATAGTTACAAAACTTTAATACTTTTAAAAAATGTATATTTTTTATTTCAGAAATATTGGGCAATAGACCACTTTCGAGTTCATCCGTCACCGGCAAAAACTCGTCAATTATGCACGCCTTTATGACGTCATTTATCAGATAGAGGGGGTCGCCTGTATCCCTGCACTATTTACGTTCATCAAGCGTCTTAGTGATCGTCTTTGTGCAGGATAAACTAGAAATAATGGTTGCTCTGTAGGTACTTACTGACAATTCCCTAATGACAGCAGTGTTGATTGTCAATTTTGAGAATTCAATTTGCCGAATAATTCGTACAATATAGAATTATAGTTTTCCAACCACTCGCTCAACATTGGAAGGGAAGTGACGACGCCCCTAAACGCACAAATGACGGTGATAAAGGCGCGTATAACTGACGAGTTTTTTCCGGTGACGGATGAACTCGAAAGTGGTCTATTGTGGAGTCCCTTTTAAATATTATTCATTTTTTTGTATATATGTTTGTGCTATATCAATAGTTTAGAAAATAGTTCTTTTATAGAATTAGATAAATTATATACTATATCTGTACTCGACTGTACTGATTTTTACTCGGCCAGTCTGAATTGGTCTGACTTTTACTTGACATTACTCGACCCCAGTCTGAACCAGACTTGACTGTACTGAATCATACTTCACCCTTATCTGTGCCGTTGAAAATTGTCTGAACTATTACTCGACCATTCTGAAACAGTCTTAAACCATTCTCGACCTGTACTCGACCTATTTTTCCAGTCTAAACCATACTTAACCAAAGGTCTGAACAATAATACTCGACCAGTCTGAACCATACTAGACAAAAAAAACTCTACTTTTTTAACTGTTAAAATTATTTTCTTTTTAACTGACATATATAACAACAGCCAACAAAATTTATAAATTTTTAAACCTTATATTAGAAAAATATCTATGTTTATATTAAGGAAAAAAACTCATATTTTATATAATTTATATCAAAAAGGGATAACATTAAAGAAATAAATAAAATTGTTTTCTGATTAGTGGTGAAAAATATACATGATATAGTATAACCTCTGCTTGGGGACAGACTTATAAATAAGACCACACCTGGTCAGAGGTATTAATTTAAAATTCAAAATACCATTGATTCAAAATTTCAACATCCTGTTTAAATTAAATAAGAAGGCCTTTCGAATATACACGTATGTACTAGATAAGTAATACACGAATTTAAGAAAATAGGGCTGTCTTTTTACCTGTAAAACACACTGAGGTTATTATACCATATTTAAGTGCTTTATGTGTGCCATGTTAATTTTACAAAAAATACTTAAATAAATTGAAATAAATTGTTACTGTTACTTTGGCATACATTTCCTTTTTTTCAAGGATTGCTATGGAAATTCTATTATTATGATTATATTAAATTCTTTGTTTAATAAAACAAAACCATTAAGGATTTTTTTTTAATTTATTAAGTTGTTTTATATACTATTTTTTTTGTATATTAATAAAGAACATTCATTGCAGTATTAACCTAACTCAACTCGCACAGTAAATCTATTCTAGGCTTAAGTAAATGGTGAAAATAGTCCAGTTATGATAAAATACTTTTGACATATTCATAAAATTTTGAATAAGTCACAATTTATTTTTTAGATAATTTGATCAGCTTGTTTTTTTTCTTCATATTTTAAAAGTTGAAATATATTATTACGTAAGTGTTGATTGATATTGTGCTGAAGTTATATTATGATTGATTATTGTGAAATGTTAATTTCAATACTGTATTGATTACATTTTTAATTTTAAGTTAATGTTCAAATTTCATTTTAATCAAAAATATTTCCTAAATTGACAAAATTCAGTTGCTAGATACAAAGAATATGTATAGGTTGGTTAAGACATGGTCGAGTACGGTTTAGACTAGGTCGAGTACAGTTCAGACTAGGTCGAGCATGGTTCAGACTCGTTTAAAATGGTTAAGTACTGGTCAAGTACCTATTCAGACTGTCAAGTATGGTTCAGACTATAGTCGAGTATTATCAAGTAAATTTCAGACCAATTCAGACTGGTCGAGTAAAAATCAGTACAGTCGAGTTCAGATATAGGCCATTTCAGACTTTTAATGGTTTATAGTGGGAACGTCATCGTTGTCATCAATTCACAAGTCATCGTTACAGAATTATACGACTTTTCGAACTTTCCTTTTCCCATTTTACTTTCTCTCCTCTTTGTTCACCTTTGAAAGCTAGTATTATATTGTATAAACTGTTTATTTTATATGCATGTTCATTTAATTATACTATTGTTGTAACTTTAAATTGTATTATGGAGAAGACGTCATAAGTATGATTTACTTGTGTCTTATCCATTTTGTTTTAATCCAGCAAATAAAATATGTTTAAGCTAAACATTATATTTTAAAAAGTAAGAATAATTTCGGTTTTTTTTATTGGCATCTTTAATTTAATTACAACATTGACTTGATGTATAAGTCTTAGATTTCTTTTTAGATTTTAAAAATAAAATTTTACAGTATTCCTGTCTTATTTTTATCATCCTCTTGCAGCTTATACCCTATTCCACAGCTAGCCAAAATCACACTGACTTTTTTAACCCCTTGTCAATGCGCTTCCATCCCTTCGTAACTATTCTTTTCAACACCCTAGAGTGAATATCAGGCAAAGGACAATAGGACTTGGACAATTTAGGGGTTAGTGGTTGTACATTTATGTAAACACTCTGCAGTCAATATCCCTTAAATTTAGACCAAACTTGATACATTGCAAATATATATCAAGATCTTGACAACTATCGATTTTCGAGGCAAAGGTCAAAGTAACATTATCACTAAGGCAATTTAGAGGTTGTACGTTCTTGTGAAAACACTATAGTCCATATGCTTACATTTATATTGAATTTGTCCTTACTTGGTTAATATATATATATAAATGTAGCGAATTGGACACTTATTGATATTCAAAGTCACAATTGGACTTCCAAGATTTTAGAGTGTCTTAATGTGCATATGTTAAGGGGATTTACTGCATTGTACATTGCCCTTATTGCATCATGCTTTACTTCTTACAAATACGCCTTTTGGCAGTGTTTTTTTTTCAATTAAGATCAAATATTTGGATTCATTTCAATGATATTTTACACAAAGGAAAGAATTGTAAAGATATGTACAAACAAAAATATAATGATGGTTTGGCTGCAAAGAGAGATAATTGGACTGATACCGTGACCTTGTAAGAGCAACTCTTACAAAACATGACACTTCATACATATAAATTGAATAAAATATCTTTAAAGAGAGAAAGTTGAACTTAAACTTCCTGATTAACGCACCTTAATGACTACATGGATTGTAAATGATGTAAATAAAGCAGAAAGCACTCAATAATCTCTTAAGGGAAAAAATGAATTGTGCCTCAAGCTTTATATCTATAACAAACGTCATTGTCTGATAGCAGAAAAAGCTGGTTCAGGTATTGCTTTTTGAAAGAAAGCAACTTGTTTTATAATCTCGGAAAGACTCTGAAGATACTGGAACTCCACAGCCGCCTAATGATAACGATATAAATCATATAATTAAGGGTTGAGATATAACATGAAACTAAGCACATGTTCTATACTATAACGACATTTGACTACTAGTATAAACTAATCTGTCAATGCTATATCACTAAGATTCATTTATATACTTTAAAGACGTTTTGATATAATATTGAGCTACCTTTTCATACTCTTCTGTCATTTTACTTTGCCACAAAGATATCCTTTTATACTATGAAGACATCTTGATAAAATATGGACCTACAATAAAACTTAAATGAAAAAGGTTAAAATTTCACCAAAATGTATACAGACCTTGAGACCATCACCACATAGAACTGATAACTGTTAACTGGACAAGGAACGACAGGTGGAAACTGTTCCCTCCTTTTTGAATGTATAAAGTTCATAACACTGAATCGAAAAATCTAAATTTCACCAAAATATACAGATCAATAGACATCATAACAAACAACTGTGTAAAGTTTAAAGTTAATCAAGCAAGGCATTCTCAAAAAATGGTGCGACATGTTTCCCACGGACAGAAGGATGGACGGACATTTGTATACCACAACACGTCCCAACAGATATGTCATATAAAGAGGAATACATTTTGCTGTTAAGGAAAAAAGGAATATATTTTGCTGTTAAGGAAAAAAGGAATATATTTTGCTGTTAAGGAAAAAAAGGATATAGCATTTCTCTATCTGGAGAAATCATTCCTACCAATACATCTTATCGCTATTTGTCCGCCATTACTGGATATCACACAGGTTCCCGTAAAACTTTGACGTCATGAAACAAAATATCTGACCCACAATGGAAAAGTGATTGTTGTATGCGTCAAAAGTTCAAGCGGCCGGGTCAGGCGGTATTAGCGATAAGGTGTATTAACCACTTCCTCCTTGATAATCTTTAAATTTGAGAAAAACTTGAGGTACATGAACAAACTGGACCCATTTGGCAGTTCCTAACAAAATATATAAACGTGAAAGATTAAAAAAAACATATACAAAGTTTAGCCATGTGGTCCAATTTGGTCACCGGACACATTTTCAAACGAAAAATTAAAAAAAATTAAAAAATCTACTTTCCCGCTTTCTACCATTGATTTTGATTTTATTTCGAATGTATTGATATCAATGATCAAAGGACTGAAATTTAAAAAATATTTATATTTGGTTATATTTTGACCTAGATCAACATCTAAATTTTATTATTTGCTGAAAAACATTATTTGAGTACGAAGAATTTTCACCCACTTTGTCAAATTGAGACAAAGGTTACTTTTTTGGGCCACTAGTATGCCATATTTATGTGTTTAATCAGCCGATTCTCACATTTTCGGCAATATAAGTTGGCATTTAATATAATAACAACTCCTGGAAAGTAAATTGTTGAATACATCAACGAATAAGTGGAGCGCAATATGATATGGCTGTCTTCCCCTGGAAATATCTTTTTATCCCCGGCTTGGAATATTTCGATTGGTTAACGCACTTCTTAACAAAACCCATAGCTCCTGGGTCTTGATAACCCAGATAGTCTTGATAACCCGGATACCCGGACGTTGCTATCCAATACCATGGGGGACGACGCACGTTTTCCTTAGTTGCATGGCTGTTCTTTGTGAAATATAGAGTTCTGTAGATTATTCATGTTGTTTGTAATTAAATATTTAATCAACTAACGACTTTATCTGATTTTGTCGATCATTTGCTCTCATTTGAGCAAATGCATCACTTGGCTTTGTCTATGAATGGGAAAACTGACCTAGCTTTGACTATCTGTGATGTCACTCTCACAACATTGAGCCCCAAATTCGACCCATTCAAGTTTCTCTGTTTCCGTATTAAAAACGTCTTATATATTGACCACCTGTAGGGTTCTGCCAATGGTAGTACGCAACACTCCGTAAAAGTTATGTCAAATTCCTAAATTTCAATAAAAGATTTTTAGAAAATGAAAAAAGCGTTGCTTTCAAGTAAAACTTTGTGGTCGAATTTATCTAAAAATCGCCATATTTGGACTAAGACATGCAACAAATTCGTTAACTACGTTCATATTCGTACATATGGATATTGTAACTTTCTTCAGTGCCTTGTTCACCCTAAGGCTACGCCTCAGGGTGTACTTTGCTACTTCAGGGTCTAAAATTATCCATATCTACGGATACGCAACTCCGTATTTTCGTAAGGGTTATTTCAAAGAAGCTACATCATTTCATTTTACAAACAGGTAGATTGAAGGTGTTATTTCTAATAACAATACACACTTTTTAAAAATGTCCTGTACCAAGTCAGGAAAATGGCCATTGTTATTATACCCCCGCTTTGAAAAAGGGGGGTATACTGTTTTACCTCTGTCTGTCCGTCCGTCCATCAGTCAGTCCGTCCCATGAATATTTTTCTTCGCATTTTTCTCAGGAACTACAATACAAGGATTTCTGAAATTTGGTTTCAGGGTTTATCTAAGTCAGCTATACCGTGTGATCGTTTTCAGATTGATCACTTGAAAACTTCCTGTTTACCGAACACTTGTATGATTTTACACATGATAGCCAAGTTGAAAATTTTCGTCACTCTTTTCTCAGGAACTACAATACAAGGATTTCTGAAATTTGGTTTCAGGATTTATATAAGTCACCTATACCGTGTGATGCGTTTTCAGATTCATCACTCGACAACTTCCTGTTTACCGAACACTTGCATATTTTTACACTATTTATTTTTTCGTCGCATTTTTCTCAGGAACTACAATACAAGGATTGATGCAATTTGGTTTCAGGGTTTATCTAAGTCAGCTATACCGTGTGATGCGTTTTAAGAATGATCACTTGAAAACTTCCTGTTAACCGAACACTTGTATGATTTTACACATGATAGCCAAGTTGAAAATTTTGTCACTCTTTTCTCAGGAACTACAATACAAGGATTTCTGAAATTTGGTTTCAGGATTTATATAAGTCACCTATACCGTGTGATGCGTTTTCAGATTCATCACTCGACAACTTCCTGTTTACCGAACACTTGCATATTTTTACACTATTTATTTTTTCGTCGCATTTTTCTCAGGAACTACAATACAAGGATTGATGAAATTTGGTTTCAGGGTTTATCTAAGTCAGCTATACCGTGTGATGCGTTTTCAGATTGATCACTTGAAAACTTCCTGTTAACCGAACACTTGTATGATTTTACACATGATAGACAAGTTGAAAATTTTCATCACACTTTTCTCAGGAACTACAATACAAGGATTTTTGAAATTTGGTTTCAGGATTTATATAAGTCAGCTATACCGTGTGATGCGTTTTCAGATTCATCACTCGACAACTTCCTGTTTACCGAACACTGGCATATTTTTACACTATTTATATTATCCACTTGCGGCGGGGGTATCATCAGTGAGCAGTAGCTCGCAGTTTCACTTGTATTATAGTTTGTTTCTGTGTGTGTTACATTTTAACGTTGCGCGGTTGTTTTTTCTTTTCTCTTATTTTTTAATGTAAATTCACATTGCGATAAGACGTGTCACGGTACTTGTCTATCCCAAATTCATCTATTTGGTTTGGTGTTATATTTGTTATTCTGGGATTTTGTCTCATGCTCGGTCCGTTTCTGTGTGTGTTACATTTTAGTGTTATGTCGTTGTTCTCCCCTTATATTAATGCGTTTCCCTCGGTTTTAATTTGTTATCCCGATTTTGTTTTTTGTCCATGGGTTTATGAGTTTTGAACAGTGATATACTACTGTTGCCTTTGTTTCTGATTGAGTCCCTTAAATAGTCCCAAACTAGAGATTACAGACACCATATATTATGCTGCTTCGTCGATCAGCCTCTATTTTGACATACCCTGAATTTGACTACATATGTATTCTCAATAACATAGTCTATAACAAACGAGATGTTTGAAATCTTAAATCTATAATGTTCTCACTTTAGCAGAAACATACAAACTTCAACAGCGTAGGGAGAATACATTTCTCAATTCAAATGATTTTCACGAGCTTGCAGCTGCTACTCAAATTTTGTAAAAACATCAGTGTTAGGGCTTAAAAAAAAAGATATGAGCCATCAGAATGCTTGATTTAAAGTTTCGAGCATGATTTTTGTGCTCCGAGCACTGAGCAAAGTTTTATGACTTCAACCCCAGGTTATGGAAATTTGACAAAAGAAAGTCTCGTCGTATTTCTCAAAATTTGCGAAAAAATTAACAATCATTGGATAGTACCAAGGCCCAATACAAGATGGTTTCAATCATTATTTTACATCAGCTGTTATGTATGCTTATATTAATCTCGGCTTTACAGCACGATTTATATAAAATTTTCTACACAATTGTTTCTTGCATTTTGTGTAACAGAATATATAGTTTCATCCCGCTGAGTCATTTGGGAATTCATATATTCAAAATTTTGGAGTGTACGTATAAACCTCACTGTAAACGGTTTAGTTCTACGACTTCAATGGTCAATATTTGCAGACGCGTAAAGAATTAAAACTAAATGAATACTTATTTTTGTCTCTTTAGTATGAACTACAGGGAAAGTGATTATAAATCAATTGCCCACACCAGGTTTAAAATCTCAATCAATTTAAATAAGAAAAAAATAAATAAAACAAAAGTAACAAGTAACGAGAAAGAAACTTAAATAGTAGACACTGGTTCCATTTGTCGATTTTAATAAAGAGAACACTTTTATTTTATTTTTTATTTCTTAGAGAAAAAAATGAAGAGCGTAATACTATGATACACTTAAGATGGAAGTGGATGACTTAGAAATTGATTTGTCCATACGTATTACAGATTCAAAGGTAATTGTATATCGTGTCATTCAGTATGAATTGATGCAATTAACAGAATGTTTTAATTTATGCAATTAACAAAATGAATTGATATTAGCAATAGCTGAATTATTTGCCCAAAATATTTGATTTTTTTTAAATCAACTAATATATCAAAGAGAAGACCATTTGGTCATTTTAAGGGTCAAGAAAGTTGTTTTAATACGACCGCAAAAATTGATATTTTTTTGGTCGTATATTGATATCACGTTGGTGTCGTCGTCTGCATCGTCGTCGTCGTCGTCATCCGAAGACATTTGGTTTTCGCACTATAAATTAAGTATCAGTAAATAGAAATCTATGCAATTTTAACACAAGGTTGATGAGCACAAAAGGAAGTTTGGGATTGATTTTGGGAGTTTTGGTCTCAACAGTTTAGGAATTAGGGATCAAAAAGGGCCCTTATAAGCATTTTCTTTGATTTCGCACAATAACTCTAGTTAATATGTTGTAAATAGAAATCTATGAAATTTTGACAGAAGGTATGACCACAAAAGGAAGGTTGTGATTGATTTTGGGAGTTTTGGTTCCAACAGTTTAGGAATAAGGGACCAAAAAAGGGACAAAATAAGAATTATTCTTGGTTTTCGCACGATAACTTCAGTATAATTAAATAGAAATCAATGAAATTTAAACACAAGGTTTTTGACCATAAAAGGAAGGTTGGGATTGATTTTGGGAGTTTTGGTGCCTACATGTTAGGAATAAGGTGCACAAAGGGTCCAAAATTAGACTTTGTTTGATTTCATCAAAAATTGAATAAGGCCACACTTAAAAATATTTTGGTTTGCCCAAACCCTACCCAAAGGTGGAGACAGTGGGTAGGTAGGTAGGCATTTTCTTTTTTTTTCTTCAAAAAGAGAAATTGTAGTATCAAATGTTTATTAGTCTTCATGCCTATTTTATTAAAAAAAAAACTTCTTCAAATCAGGACATACAAGAATTTGAGTAGGCAGCTTTTTTCTGGGTTGGTAGCGTTTGGGCAAACAAACCTATTTTTTATTATGGCCTAATTGGGGTTCTTTGATATGCCGAATCTAACTGTGTATGTAGATTCTTAATTTTTGGTCCCGTTTTTAAATTGGTCTACATTAAAGTCCAAAGGGTCCAAAATTAAACTTGGATTGATTTTAACAAAAATTGAATCCTAGGGCTTCTTTGATGTGCTAAATCTTAAAATGTACTTAGATTTTTTTATTATTTGCCCAGTTTTCAAGTTGGTCAAATCGGGGTCCAAAATTACACTTTGTTTTTCATCATAAAATGAATAATTGGGGTTCTTTGATATGCCAAATCTAACTGTGTATGTAGATTCTTAATTTTTTGTCCCGTTTTCAAATTGGTCTACATTAAAGTCCAAAGGGTCCAAAATTAAACTAAGATGGATTTTAACACAAATTTAATTCGTGGGCTTCTTTGATGTGCTGAATCTAAACATGTACTTAGATTTTTTTATTATGTGCCCAGTTTTCAAGTTGGTCCAAATCAGGATCCAAAATTATTATATTATATTTAGAAGTGTGCAATAGCAAGAATTTTTCACTTGCACAGTATTGCGCAATAGCAATAAATATCTAATTGCACAATATTGCGCAATAGCAAGAAATTTTAAATTGGTGTTATCTTTCTTTCATGTCTTTGTCCAGAATAGTAGTTGAATCAATTTAAATCATTGTTTTATACAATATACAGTGTATATTCACTTTTACTACCAACTGATAAATTAAAACAATATTAAACATTCAGTGATAACAAGCACTTTTTTTACATTTTAATATTTTATGATGTATTTAAATGAGTAGTTATTGTTGCAAACCCCATTAGAAATTTTGAGTTGAGATCAGTTTTGGTATAAGGGAAAGGGGGATGTGAAAAACAAATTGGGGGGGGGGGTTCAATTTTTCTCATTTCAGATTTCATAAATAAAAAGAAAATTTCTTCAAACATGTTTTGGAGAGGATTAATATTCAACAGCACAGTGAATTGCTCAAAGGCAAAACAAAAAATTAAGTTCATTAGAACACATTAATGCTGTGTCAGAATTTTTTGCTGTGTCAACTATTTAATCACAATCCAAATTTAGAGCGGAATCCACCTTGAATGTTGTGTCCATACTTGCCCCAACCGTCAAGGTTCAACCTCTGCGGTCGTATAAAGCTACGCCCTGCGGAGCATCTGGTTTTACTGTTTGATTTCAATATATTGTACATGCTATGTTTTAATACACTGCACACTTTTTTTCTTTGTTTCTATTTCATGCTTCACGTGACTCAAAAAAGCACATATGAAAAACCAATTCTAGAACAATATCGGGATTCTCTAGTTTTGAGTTTAGCACATCGGTACAGTTCAAATTTTGCTATGTCAAAATTATCTCTCCATTCCGCCATTTCATTTGTACAATTGTAGAAATGAAAGCCATAGTAGGGATGAAGTGCTGCCAATTTAGCTCTTGTAAACAGATAAATTTATCCACATAGCACCATAACGATCCTTGTATGTCAGTCGTATTTTAAAAGACAAATGTATCTACTAGCTAATGAGCATCAGTTCATGTTATTGTGTGATCGGTTGTCAGGTGGAATTTTCGAAAATTCGTAAATATTAAAAACAATGCTTATTAAATAATTCTGACTTGGTACAGGCATTTTCTTATGTCGAAAATATAGGGTTAAACCAGAGTTTAATAGCTAGTTAAACCTCTCGAGTGTATGACAGTCTCATAAAATTCAATTGTATTGACAAGTGGTCAATTGGTAACTGCGAGTACTCTAACATGTTTTACCTATTCTGTGTACCACTCGCGTTTTTGTTGGGGTTTTTTATGCCTCTTGTTGATCTGGTGAGTGTAGTCTGTTTTTCGCAACTTTAATACAGCGTTATCGTTCGGGTCATACTTCCCTGTCTCTGTAAAAAAAAAAGCATAGCATGGTGTCACTACTGTTTCGGAGTAAGCTTTTTAAGCTGACAGTTGTTATTACGTGAAGCTGTGACATCACTGATCCTTTGAGAGGGACAAACATGTTTTACCTCGCGATATTTTCTATTTGTCTGCTGCAAGTTGAGCGCTTGTAGTTCAGTGGTTGCATACGGTATATCATTTTGTATTCATTGTTTTTATATAAATCACGCCGTTAGTTTCTCGGTTGGAGGTTTTACTGTTTCCTGATCGGGCGCTAAATAGCTTACCATACAGTATTAGTTTTTCACTCGTGTCTGAATGCAGTACGATGAATTATAATTGCCTACATTCATGAAATGTGACAATCATATCTCATCTTCTTATTTTTATATTCAAAATGTCTGAAAATAGGTAAAAAAAATATTAAAATGTGGTCTGTACTCCTCTTAAGGATGTATTCTTCTGACATTTCAGTCTCGTTCAGTCTCGTTGAAATCTCGTTCTTGAATTATTTCCAAAACATGTGATAGAAGTGGAAAATATCAATGAATTTTAAAAATATTATAAGCAAACATAAATCTGTGAAAAAATTGTGTATTTACAATGAATGGTTTTTGCGTAATCCAGTTTTCAAATTTTACGACCAATCAAGTCAGTATTTTAAGCCAAAATTTTGAGAAAATGGGTGAGGGATACAAAAAATGATTTTACAAGAATCATGTACATCCCATATCATTTTGGTCTTTTCAAATTTCTTAGATATGTCTTTTTTCATTCATTTATAACAAAAAAGTTGAAATAATATGCATTTTGTTCTTAAAACTGAGAAAAATCACAAAAATACAAAATTGACAGCATGGTAAATTTTACACAAAAAAGCGTCAAAATATGATAAAACTTTCTTATATTAACACCTACCTATAGTTTTTGTAAGTAAAATTTATTCAGATTGGTCCACTTCATCTTTATAGAGAGTATAAGAAAAAGTTTAATTGTGGAATTGTGATTTTTTTCATGATAATAGCCCAAAAATAGGTAAAAATCGATGAAAAATGGGAAAATCATCAAAATTGGGCATCTTCAAAGGGCCATAGCAAAAAAAAAAGTGCACCACCATATGATTTTTTCTTCACCAATTATTTTGTTACAGTCTTATAAACCCAAAAATCAGGTTAAGAAAAAAAGTTTAATTCTAGAAATTTTTGGCTCCTCAGAGGTGTACATCCTTAAAATGCATGTTAAATAAACACCTTATAGAATGCATGTTGAGACTTCGACTATTTTTTCCTAAAAACTGTTATATTACCATATTTTATTTTGTTTTGTTTAGAACATTTTTTTTTAAACAGGAGAGCTCATTGTGGTTTGTTTTTGTGAGCAGTAAACACAAAATTTCAGAATTTCGAGAGATTCTAGAAAAAAAAGAAAGGAATGTTGTGTTCGTCGACAGGTATGTATTATTACAAATAACAGACAGTACAACTGACCTGTTTAATTTATACAAAACCCGACGGAAACGATCTCACAACACTGTTTACTTGACGAATATTTCAGGAAAACAGTATGTATAAAAAAGAAATGATGATTTGTAATGAGACAACTCTTTACAGAGACCAAATGGCACAGAAATTAACATTGGTGTCTACCGGAGTTACATTTTATATTTCTAGCCTAAATGAAAAGTGTAATATTTTGTAATCAGTTAAGATGTGAGCCAAAATTATTGCATGCCAAAATTATGCATGCCAAAGTTACTGCAAGCCCCCTCGTACTTTTTTCCTAAAACATAACTACTTTATTTTTGGTCCCAAGACCATTGATTTACGGAGGATATTGGTAAAATTATGATCTCTTTGCGTCCGTCCGTTTGTCTGTTCTTCGGTCTAAATCACATCAAACTTATAGACTTTTCGACCGAAATCTTTCATACTTAGTACTTTTGTTTTGTTGTCATTTACAGTTGACCATATTGTACCAACATTTTTTTGGACTAATTTTACGGGCAAAATGAGATTTTGGTCATTTGTGGAGTTTTAACATTTTTATCTGATTAACGCAACCTTTTTAGACCTGACTGAACACTCTCATACGTGATTAGCTTGTTTTCCATCATGCGAGGTTGACCACATTTTACTGCCGTTTGATATGATCGACATTACTCGAGTGATAATTTAATTAACTATTTTACAACAGTGACAAGTTGTGGACGCAAATCCTCTCAGCCAGTTGGACATAAATATCTTTTATTATATACTTAGTAGTAAATACAGATAAACTGTAGGTGTAATGCAATCATTGACAAGCGTGCTGTATCAGCCACCCGTGATGATATCGATATCAGCACGGTTGCAAAGGCTTTATCACACCCTTAATCTGTATGACGTCACGTCATCGATTGCAGTCAGTCACTGGCACTGTTACAAAGGCTTTATCAAATCTAATCTGTATGACGTCATGTCAAACTTATAATATTTTTGACGTCATTTCGAACCTCCTTATCTGTATGACTTCATGTCACATAAAAAAAAACATCTACTTGAGGTATATGTATATATGATAAAGTGTATATGATATGGCTTTTCCAATATCACACATCGTATCAACCCTCAACCAATATAATCATTCGAACAGAGCTCTTGTGATTATAGTGGTCTCTCGGATTGATACGGATGCGATATTGAAAAAAAAATATGATATTCTCTATATACGAAATAGGATCGTTTGCCATATCATACCGTAGTTCTCATTCGAACATTTACACGGGAGTAATGTGATTGTGATTTTTTGTACCTTTTGCACGATATTTAATTTCTCTGAATACAAATCCTCTGACACCATTTATCAGTAATGTCAATTGGTTGTTGTTTTGTTTAGTCATTATGTGTTTTGCAATACATTATAATTACATTAGATGTATGTTTCATTATAATACGTTATTCTGATTTGGTAACTGCTAATCGCGTGTTATTCCTTTAGCAATTGTATTCCACAATAAAACTTATCAATAAGGATAACACGAGGTCCCACAATAAAATGCACAGACGAATTCAATATAAAAAAGTTGACAAAATTCGTGTTTTCATGATTCTAGCTAAAACAAAATGGAATTATAAGTGTTGAATGCTTCTTTTTGTATCATCATACGGTTGTACGGTTGATCGAGCGCACATATTTAGAATGAAGTGCTTCCGCGCTTCTTACAAAATGTACTTTGGTCAACTCTTTTACACCCCAATGAAGTTACAAAAGGAGGCATTCAATTCTTAAATAACTTTATTTTGTTCTAACAATTTTGTGGTATTTATGAAACATCAAGATACATAATTTAGTTTCTCATTTATCCAGAGAAGGCGAAAGAAATCTCGTTATGGGTTACAACCGTGCATTCATTCAAATTATAAATTGTTGATTTATTTCGATGAATGAATTGATTTTTCTTAATAATTTTGTACCATATGATAAAGCTAAGAGGATATACATGGCAAAATCCGTATCATATGTCGAATCATCTCGAGACATTGCAAAAATAAGATTGGTGTCATTATCGCCAAATTTTCATTTTTTCCATTATTATGTTTTTTTGGTCCCAGTTTTACAATCAATTTAACCGTCGATTACAAGATTTGGAACCTAGACACTTTAGACTGGCGAAATTCTACACACGCACGTGTATTTAAAAACATTAAATGGGGATCTTTAATGATGACCTGATAGAAATATAGACCGCGATAATTTTTCATTTATCTTTGAAATACAATAGACTATTTTCATAACAACGACTTTTGACTCAGGATTATATAATTTTTTTGATCATTGCCTTTTCTGTGGTTTCACATCCTAGATCAACCAAAATAAGTTAAAACAAACATATAGTTAGTGTGATTTGAGGAGAACGCTTACCGTTTTCCAATATTTTTTTTCATTAAACAAAATAGAAAGCACTTAATTTTTTAAACAAAAATGTACCGCGGGTATAAATCACTTGTTGTCCTAATAAAGGATTCGCTTTATTTTTCTATATTATCTTATACTTAATAGAAAAGGGGGAAAAAAATGGGGTCACCGTTCATTAACGCTCACAATCTGCCTTTTTTAAATTACTTTTTTTGTTGAACTAATAGGAGAAATAGAGGTAAATATCGATATATAAAAAAAGAACTAAATTACAGAAATCACTTAAATTTTACAATAGTTTAGATTAAATACAGCTTATTTGAAAATGGAAATAAAACATATAGGTCACCTATGAGTTAAAAAAGATATTTCAATTTTAATGTAAAAAAATTTGGCAGTTTTACACCAAAGGGAGTTAATTTGTACCTTTTTTAATGTTTTATACATTTCAAAGGTCATCTGGGGCCAAAATGAATTGATTTTTATTAATAATTTTTTACTATATGATAAAGCGAAAGTAACAACTAATAGAGTAATACAAAATGTGTAATATAAAAAAAAAAAAAAATTTAATGAAATGTTTATACCCTCGAGCCTCATTAAAAGATTGAGTTTACTTTTTTTTACTTTCTCGACTTGGTATCATAATATGCTAGAAATACGACAATCTAGTACGCAATTGACGTTTACGAAATCCCGTAGTGATCACATCATTCATATCGGAAGCTTTGTTAAGGATGTACTTAGGTGAGGTTTTGGCATTTGTGTTAAATGTTCGGAATCCTTATTTTTTGACTATATGATACAAGGTAAAATATTTAGCCTAATAACACCCATTTATCTTTATACAAGACTTAAAAGCTCATGAAAGGTCATGTGCCAAATTCCAAGCAAGTTCTTCATTTATTTTCTTTTGATTTGAGACCTAAATAATACAAATGCAAATATAAGGTAAAAGTCCGAGTCAGCCTTTTCCTACCACATTTCAAAAATCAAAAACATGTGTATCTCGAAACGGAGCTCCATGATCTATCAATATTTTTATCTAATTGTGTTTCATAACTAATGCTCTTCCGATTAAAAGTATCAATTTTGATTTCTTGATTTTTTTTTAATTTCAATTAATTACATCATGGCCTTAAGTAGATTAAATATATATGCATACATCTACGTCTTTAAATGTCTGACGAATAGTTGTCTAATTGTAACTCGTACCACATCTTCTGATTTTGTCAATCTTATAAAAAGACCCAGTTATACAAACTTCATATTCATCACAAAATATGCTTTTGTCACTATTATCCAAACAATTCTATATTTGTTTTGTATGAATCAAATGAGTAACTAATATAAGATGCCAAAGTAATGAAAAAATGATATTTAACAAACGTTTGATCTGTATTTCAATGTATGAATTTTTAACATTAATAGCGAAGAGTTGGATTCACTGAAAGACAATAATCACAGACCATGGGACGTAAGTACCTTTTATTCATATACGTTTAGTTTGATATCTCATTACTTACAAAACACTACAATTTACTAAATAAGAAAAATCTTTCCAAAGATCATAACTCTTTGTGGGTCAACAAATCTTATAGATATTACACGATTCGTCAAAGACCTAACGGATTGTCAAATGCATTGACGAATTTTGCCAAGCTAGTAAATTGATAAATTGATAAGAAATATTGGTATCTTTCGTTTAAACTTAAGACTGTTTTACAGTCGCAATGTAGAATATGCAAGTTTTGGAATATGCATGATCAGCAATTAAATAGGATAAAAAAAGACTGATCTTAAAATATCAAGGATTTATTCGGGGTTCGTGTAACTTTGTTTTTCATTTTCTATGTAGTGTTTTGTTGACTGGAAATTTTTTTCTCGTCTTGCTCTTAGAATCAGTATTTTCATCTGTTGACACCCATGGTCTGTCATGTCAGTTATTCGTTTGTCATGTCTATATTCGCTTCTGAAACTATAGAAGCCAGATGAGACCAAATTTGGCCACAAGAATCATAAGGGGTAAATAGTCGATGGTCCTGTCTGGAAGCTGACATGTCCAAATAGGCTTACAAAAGATCAGAGTCATTACATAAAATTGACAATAGAAATTGGGAATATGCCAAAGAGACAACAACCCGACCATAGAACAGACAACACCAGAAGGTCACAAATATGTCTTCAAAGCAGCGAGAAACTTTTACATCCAGAGACATCCAGCGGCATCCTTCAGCTGGCCCCTTAAGAAATATATATATATACTAGTTCAGTAATAATAGACGTCATACTGAATTCTAAATTATACACAAGAAACTTAGAAATTAGAAATAATACAAGACTAACAAAGACCAGTGGCTCCTGATATGGGACAGCCACAAAAATGCGCACAAATGCGGCAGGGTAAATCAAGTTTATGAGATTTCAACGCTCCCCCTATACTTTTAGAAAATGTTGAAAAGTACACGTTTACAATACGCATATTAAAATTCAGTTCAAGAGAAGTACAGCAATGTTTTTGTTGTAAACTTGAAACCCGCTACAGATAGAGAAAATCTAATATGGGCAGATTAATCTAGTTTCAATATTGTTAATTATCTTACATCCTATACATTTTTAGGAATATGATTGGTTAAAAGTGTCCGCATGGAGACTTTGTATATTTCATATTAGGTTAGCAGGGAGACGGGGCTTACTTCATACTGTTAGTAGTGGTGTTACGTCCCTTTATATTCCATATTAGGTTAAAAGGGAGACAGGGTTCATTTCATACACGGTTAGTAGTGGTGTTACGTCCCTTTATAAAAACAAAACGACACAGAGAAAAAATCTTAAAGAATAACAGACGAAGAAATTGATGATTAAGATTGAAATAAATTCATAAAACACATTTAAACCTAACACATTTTTATTGTGGGTATATGTCTTTGTAGGATCAAGGGAAGTAGTTTCTAAATGCAACCAGTATTAAAGACTTGCTCATCTTGATAGGTCACTAGTCTAAATTTCACACGTTAAGATAGTTGGTAAAATACATTCGTTACATAGTGTGCTAGGGACGTAATACTGTATAAATGGGTCGCACCCCATATGGAATTTGCTGACCCTATATATACCGTATTAGGTCACTAGTACACTATGTAACTAATAAAATTGTACAATGACTCATTCTAGGACCCATTGTTCTTAAATGACTACAATATTTTCACCATGCAGGTTTTTCGAAGGAATAATCCGGTCATAAAATAGTGAAGCACTTTATCATTCATTTATATTATATAAATTATCAAAATTTTGAAACGATTTAGGAAACTGAATGTGACATGGATATCAACATTTCAGGTTTCATATTATGTCTCAATAATACATAAATACTGCTGTTCAATAGTCTTAAACCAACGTAGGAATTCAAGTAATCCAATAATACTAGATATATATATTCCATTTAAAGATTTTAATTGTTCGAGTACTTTTTAGCATATCCATAATGCGTCTCAAATTGAGGAAATCAAAAGTTGTGTGTAAACAAATAATCCCTGTGTAGTGATATTTGACATGTTTCTATATTAACAAGCGATTGAGCTTAACCATTTGTGTGGATTTGAAAAGTTGAATTTTAAAAACTATGGAGTTATCAAATGTATTCAAAGTATTGAATTATAGAACTTATTGTGTAAAAAGGGATTTTTTACCAAGAGGAGCTGCATCACGAAAGAATTTTCGGGTTATTCTTATTTCCGGGAAAATGAATGACACTTCGTCAGGAATATGACAGTTCTTGTCTATTCGTTTTTGATGCGTTTTGTTCTTTGATTTTGCCATGTGATTATGGACTTTCCGTATTGATTTTCCTCTGAGTTCAGTATTTTTGTGATTTCACTTTTTTCGTACCGCGTTAATTTAACCACATATGTGAAAATGTCTCAGCTTCGTAAAGCGTCATCATACATATCAAAGATATTGACTGAGATTGGGAAAAATCGTTACCATTTAGCCTATGGAAAATCTATTGCCTATATCGCCCCACCTGCAACAGAAAAAGAGAATCAATTTGCAGTTATTTTAACATTCTTTGCAATGTTGCAATTGGATTGAAACTTTGCTTGATGAAATGCCGCTATTTAAGAGGCATACAACAGATCGAACACACGCTTCAAGAAACCTCTTTCTAAACTGTTCACCTCAAATTTATCTGAATTTTTTTCGTATGCTAGTATACAACATTTTGCTTCTCTAACCTGTATGCATGTTCACCCCATTATCAACTCAAAGCTAGTCCAACTGTGATCCATGTTGATATATAACTCAACGTATCAGTCCAAAACAGAGCAGGGACCATTTTTATATCATGTAAAATGACACAAAACAGTCATAGATCAATTCATCCAATTTTTCTAAATGATCTACTACAAACTTATACAAATCATAGGACTAACTTTCGCATAGAAATAGACATTTGATAGACAAATAAACATACTCTGTAGTTAATAAGGTTAAGAGGACATGGCAAGATTTACAAACAAGTCATATGGTCGAAATGGTTAAACTACTCCTTATACAAATTATTTCCCTGTCTTCAAGAATAGCATTTCGGTGCAGCTAAGATAACCCCCGGTGTTCAATGGGATTTATATTGCTGAGTCTGCCAATGCATTGTCATTGTTTTTTCTTTTGATTTAAAGTTTAACTGTTTCTTTAGTACCTTTCGCTTCTCTTTTTCACCAACTTTTTTTATTGTTTTTTAAGGTTTTTTTGCAATGACCAAGAGAGAAAAACTAAAGGAGTAGGTTCAGTAAGACCCCTTTTTGTCCCCAAAATATAGCAGTTTTACAAAATTGTGATAATGTAATCATGAAGCTATTTATTGGAAAGTAGAATGATTCTGCTACATAAATATGGGCTGTTTTAGACAATACAATGTACATATATTGAGTTCTAGCATCATAAAGTCATGTTAAAGTACTGAAATCTTCACAAAATTAGCATTTTAGTTTAATTTTAGACGGTTTCTGTCTAAAATTAAAGTGGCCGCATTCGTGTTCATTCATAATATTGAAATGCAAGTTGTATTTGACGATAATATAAAATATATCTAAAGGTTGAGCATGAACACGGTGGCGGCCACTTTCATTTTTGACAAAAACCACCTGAAAAGTGACGTTTTTTGGCAAATTTGATAGATTTTTCATATTTAAGCTTGAATCGGAGCGTTTTTAATGACTTAATCAGTTAAAATCTTTCACAAAAACTAATTAAATCAATTGAAATAGACACGTAAGTGTTTAAAAATGGTCTAAAATATTTCGTCAGATGAACTTAAAAAATTGAGGCCAAAATCGGCCCTTACCGGACCTACTCCTTTGTAGAACTGATTAGAAAAATGCAATCTGCAATCAAGTAATTTTTTCAGAATTGTCAACAGTTTGACAAGCACTTAGTGATTTATTTTTTTAGATAAAAACATTTTACGTCGGAATGCCTATCCCTCCTGAAGAACATGATGGACCTTTCTGTGACGGGACCAGAAACATGAACAGGTATGTTATTATTTTTTATAACATGAGCAAGACGACGGGTTTCACATGTGGAGCAGGATCTGCATACCCTTCCGGATCACCTGATATCACCAAAACTTTTTAGTGGGATTCGTGCACGTGGTGCTTTTTCTTTAGTTTTCTATGTTGTGTCATGTGTACTATTGTTTGTTTGTATTTTTCATATTTAGCTATGGCGTTGTCAGTTTATTTTCGATTTATAAGTTTGGCTGTCCCTCTGGTATCTTTCGTCCCTCTTTAAAGGTTATCTCATATACTTAGACTGTGTAAAAAAACACCTTTTTGGCAAACAATATGATTAAGTGTAACGATTTCTCTATTATAAATCTCTTTTCCTTTTTCACTCGATTTAAAAAAAAAAGCAAACGCCTCGCTGGTTTCGTTGTAGTGTGCTCGCTTCGAGTACGGAGGTAGGGTTACACCAAAGATTTAAAAAAAAATATATTTTGCTGCGTCTTCGCGAATAATGTGGCGTCTAGGAGCATGAGCAAGGAATTGTCGGCTCGAGGTCAAAATTATGTGTCTGAGTAGGGTTCTATGATTTCCGGCTGACTGTAATCTAGTCAACCAGCAAGAATTCAGTGTGTCGGTTTATTAAAAAGCCGGGGTTATTCTCATATCACATATCATTGTTCCCCTCCTGAATATGCATTTAATTTTCCACTGGACGATGAAGAGCCAGCAGATTCAATTCATCAAAAATCCCGAAGATAAAATATGGTGTTTAGTACGTCTGTGAAACAGGGATCGTTTTCTTCTTTTCAAACGCATCAAAAGCATGTGTCAATATTCCATAGACGTACATGTACACCTGTTTAATGCGTCAACATAGTCATAGATTAAATCGAAAAGTTGGCAATAGAAAAAAGGCATACGAAAAATCATTACAGGTAAAAAAAAGCTATGACACGACATCATACAGACCTAGACAAATCGTCTCATAAGTAACTTTTTCGTCACATCTTTATCAGTAACTACATTACAAGGATTTTTGAAATTTGGTTTCAGGGTCAATAAGTCAGCTTTACCGTGTGACGCGTTTTCAGATTCATCACTCAACAACTTCTATTTTATCGAACACATACATTATTTAAACATGACATTCGAGTTGAAAAATGTTCTGACATTTTTCTTATCACGCAACCACTTCCTGTTTACCGTCAAGTATTTTGGCGGGAGTATCATCAGTCACCAGTAGCTTGCAGTCTCACTTGTTATAGTTTTGTTTATATAGAATCATCTGACAAAAGGTATCTAGTCTATAGTACGCACGAAATGTTGGTAATTTATAACGAGTCAATGCATTATTCACAGTTTCTTTCTGTAAATTGAATATAAGGTCTTGTATGTTTAAACTGAGAATTCCAGTCAGATCGGTCAACATAAATTTGGCAGTGAATGCTCCTGTGAAAGTAAGAGTGTGATGATTTTTATAGATTTTATCGTGTCTTTTTCAGTATGTATATAACAAAAAGTTTTTACAGTCAAAAGTGAAGTTGGTATGCTTAATACGTCCGATTCATGATTGTAAATATAAGTCGATAGAATTACAACCGTTGTACAATACTGAATCCAGCCTGAGTAGCTAGTATAACATTTCAAACTAAATATTCGCATGAAAATGAAATAGATATAGGAAGATGTGGTGTGAGTGCCAATGAGACAACTCTCCATCCAAATATAATTTTTTTTAAAAAGTAAACCATTATAGGTCAATGTACGGCCTTCAACACAGAGCCCTGACTCACACAGAATAACAAGCTATAAAGGGCCTCAAAATTACTAATGTAAAACTATTCAAACGGGAAAACCAACGGTCTAATCTATATAAAAAAAACGAAAAACACGTATACATTACATGAACAAACGACAACTACCGTTCATCAGATTCCTGACTTAGGACAGGTGCAAACATTTGCAGCGGTATTAAACGTTTTAATGGATCCAAACCTTCTCCCTTTTTCTGAAACAATAGCATAACATCACAACATAGGAAAACACACGATAAAGTATTCATAAAAAAAAGCCCATGGATATTTGAATAATCTAAAAAAAAGTAGGTAAAATTTTTAATTTCTTCATTTTGTTCTGTGAATTTCCGCTATATACATTGAAGATTATCTGTAATGGCAATGTATGCTCTATATTTTTAAATATTTAATCGGTTATATTTTTTTCCCGATTTATTAACACTTATGAATCAAAATTGTTATTCATTACACTTAACTTATAAAACATGATATTTCAGCCAGACCATATCAGGAGGTAATACAATTGATTCCTCAGAAGACAAGTACAAGGTAAATTACCTTAAATCACCTAATAGGCTAATATTTAAACACTCGTTATTTTTTATTATCATTGGTTATTATTTTATCCCAAAACCAAGTTTGACGGTAATAGAGAATATATATGTCATAGAAAAATAAATACATTCGATATGATTGCCAGTGAGACACCTTACCACCAGATGAAATGATGTAAACTAGCTATAATATGTCCGCGCAAGCTATATATGTCCCTTATATGACAAATATTAAATTATTGACAAATATTAAACATAATTTAAACAAAGACAAACCTTGGCATGATTTATATTAAAAGCAATAAACGCAAACAAAGATGATACGGTAATGGACAAAATGCGGAAGTAAAACATGCAATAACATTTTCTTAAAATTGTATCAAAGATACCAGGATTATAAAACTACGAAGATAATGATAAATATATATATAAAAAAAAAGAAGCTATCACAACGCTACATACATTATCACTGGGGTAAAGCTGATGACCGTAACTGCATTCACGGTCATCCCAAGATGTCGGATGAAAAATTAGGTCAGTTTTTTTATTGTCTGTTAAGGTGTTTCTTCATCATTTTCTTTACAAAGCAAACTTTGATACGATGTAAATATATAAAAGATTCACACGGATGTCACAGATATCTACCGAGGAACGTGTATAAAACGGGAATTTGGATTTGAAAAATTCGCTAGGATGACCGTAACAGGATTAGCGATTCATAACAAGGCTGACCGTAATTGGTTAAAAGATGACCGTAAATTGTTAAGGATGACCGTAACTTTTAAAGGATGACCGTCAATTCTAAGAAAAATTCATATTTGTATTCATAACTGTTTGTCGAGTTTGTCTCAATAGGGGTTCTTTTATTGGTTATAAATATGTTTTATCAATTTCTTTTCAACTATTTGCCGTATTTAGAGTTTATGACAATGATAGTAAATTGCATATTTCTCGTAAATAATTAGATATTTAAAGAATGACTGTAATATTTTTTTTCTGTCTATGAAGAAATAACATAAAAAAAAAAAATTATTTATTGATAACAACGTTAAAATTGGAATACAAATCAAATATTTTATTTTTTCTAATCAGGGTCCCAAAGCGGGCATTTATACAATTACCAATAATGAAAGTATATGCAACAAACATTGAAAATTATATAACGTGACAGATATTATAATAGACAAATGACAATAAATTTGTTCATCTGTATAGGAGACACCAATTCAAGGGACGGTGCTGTAGGATATACTGTTGATTGCGATAGGCAATAACAGCAATCCTCCTCGTGTCAGAAGCAGATGAACACAAATAAATAGAGAAACTGAATCCTGTCACTTAAAAAATATTTTTTTTAAATAACAACAATAACTAATTTTGCGAAACATGGAATATAAATCTGCTATTTGCAGTGTTTAACCAAGAATATACACAACTCTTTTCATACAGTTGAGTTCTCACAAGACAGCAGCCGTAGCAATTTCTCTTGGGAATTTAAGTTAATGAAATTGGAACATGATTCAGATGTGATATAAAAAGTTTCTGTCTTCGTTATATTTTGTGCAATAAAAGAGAAAATGAACTTCATTTTCAATATTACTAGAATTACATTGCTGACATACGGTCTAAGGTTTGGAGGAGTACCCTGGTATCGTTCTTTTTTAATCTGCAAGTGGTGAGATGACACCCTCAATTTTTTTAATGATATCCTACGCTAAAATTTTGTTAAGATATTTATATAGATACTTTTCGAAACCATAATTATCCTTAACTGTCACATAAGTGCAGAGCTCTCCTTCTGATTTCTTGACCAGTTGATCCTTCCAAAATTTGTATGCACGTCTCTTTCAATATTTTCCTAATGGTATTATTTGAAATATTTTCCCCATCATTTAGATTTGCAAAACCAGGAAGAGTTTTTTAAATGTGTTGGAGAAAGCTACACCATGACGATTTATACTGAGAATATAGAGATTTGAATGCTGGTATGCATCTTGTAATAAAGGAAATTATTCTTATTTTTTAGTCTAAGCCAATAATTCAAAACAGACCTCACTAATTAAAAGTACAGTGGAAACCGACCAAGTTAAAATAAGGCTGCACAATTTGTGTTTTTATTTGTGCCGACCAGAATGAATTTACAAAATTTACTGTGTAGCTTTTCACAAGTTAAATTTGAATACATTTTATCCATGCAAATTAGTTGGTTTCCATATCTAAATTTTGCTATCAAGGGATTGAATGAGCTCCAAATTTCCCTTCCATATAGAGTAAAAGCTTAGTAGCATGCTCAAAAACATGCATACAGTACTAGTTTATTTAGAGATAATATGCCTATTAATATTTACATGGTCTAGAGATTTTTCCAAATAGTTGGGAAGGTCATTGATGAAAATCTTAAACAGGTTAGGACTTGTGTTATCTCCTTGTATAACTCCAAACTGTGTAGGGAAGAATATAATACAAATTGACAGCGATGCGACGAAAAGTTGAAGAAAACAAAAACATTGATTAAGCATAAGATTATCCAGCGGAATCAGATTAAAATCTTAACATCTGCCTTGAATACAAACAGTCTATTGACAACACCGGATCCGATGGAACTGCAAAATTTATTCGGCATTCAGTTGATTTGACTGAGATTAAACCTTCCGTAACAAATGAAAAGCAATATGTTCAGTATAAAATATTCTATTAGATAAGGATTTCAATACGGAAATGAAGTCTTCGTATCGCCCTATCTCTTTAGTTTTGCTTCAATATTTGGCAATAGTTCATAAATATAAAAAAAGATGTGGTATAATTGCTAATTAGACAACTCTCCAAAAGACAATTCTCCACTGGAGACCAAAATGACACAAAAATCAACAACTATAGGTCACCGGACGGTCTTCATCAATGAGCAAAGTACATACCGCATAGTCAGTATAAAAGGCCCCCTAAATAACAATGTAAAAGAAATTCAAACGAGAAAACTAACGACCTAATAAAGTTCATTTTTAATTCCGTTGGACACCCTTCTTGGACATAATCGCCACTGATTTTAAAATTAAAGGAACATCTTTTGAATGCTATAGTTAGTTCTTCTAAATTTATTATTTGGTTTTCACTTGTATAATTTAGATATATATGCAACACTATCGTGCAAAGCAGGTGCAACATATATACACCTGTTTCCTTTGGTTATAAGTTACAGGCAGGTTAAAATGTTTACATAGTAAGCACATTGTTTACAAGATAGCTCATGTTCAAAGCTAGAAAGATTCCTCTTACATTCGGATACGATTTAATACAGTTGGTGAACTATGTATTTGAAGCAAGTCTTATTTTCTTCTACCTATAGGATAATGCAGTCTTATAAATACGTTTTATACCAACACAATTATTAATTATTTGATACAAAAAAGGTAATACAAATACGGATATTTAAATTACGGTCATCCTTTACAAATTACTGTCATCTTTTTACCAATCACGGTCATCCTTGTTTTATGTTACGGTCATCTTGAAAATATTTTACTTACGATTTACGGTCATCTTAGCGATTTTTTCAAATCCAATTTCCTGTTTAATACACATTTCTTGGTAGTAATATGTGATTTCCGTGTGATTCTTTTATACATTTACATCGTACCAATGTATGCTTTGTAAAGAAAATGCTTTAGAAACACTTAAACAGACAATGCAAATACTGACCTAATTTTTCATCCAACATCTTGGGATGACCGTGAATGCAGTTACGGTCATCAGCTTTACCCCAGTGATTATGTAAGGCTGCGTGAATTACACATACCTATCAATGTGATTGATCTCCGATAGGGTAATTAAATCCAACTGTACAATTGGAACATTTTAATGGTAAAATGACAGGATCATAGATATGGAAATACCCGATAATTACGAATCATCATAATAGATTTAAACAACACTTCTATAACGACCTCTTGATGTCATCTTTATATTCTTAACCCAGTGTTAAATATATATATATATATATATATAGAACGATTTGGTATGAGTTCAAATGACACAACTCTGCATCCAAATAACAATTTATAAAAGTAAACCATTATGGGTCAAGGTACGGCCTTCATTACGGAGCCCTGGCTCACACCAAATAACAAGCTATAACGGACCCAAAACTTGCTAGTGTAAAACCATTCAAACGAGAAAACCAACGGTCTAATCTATATAAAAAAAACAAGAAACGAGAAACACATGTAAATTACATAAACAAACGACATATACTGTACAGCAGATTCCTGACTTAGGACAGACGCAAACATTTTCAGCGGGATTAAACGTTTTAATGGAACCAAACCTTCTCCCTTTTTCTAAACAATAGTGTAACATCACAACATAGAAAAACAAACGATAAAATATCAATTGAAAGGCTTAACTCAATCTAAAAAACGTAAATCAACACAATATGAACGAAAAAAATGTGATCTGCGATGCCTGAATGCAAATACATAGTTAATATAATTATAAGATATAAATATTCAAGGTCAAAAGTTAATAGACAAGTTCAAACAAAGCTATGGTTAGATACCACTGTGAAATATTTAAAACAAAAATAGAAACTCATAACTTTTAAAATAAAATTTTGTGGTTAATAGATATAGGAAGATGTGGTATGGGTATCAATGAGACAACTTTCCATCCAAATAACAATTTAAAGAAACGTCAAGGTACGTACGGCATTCAACACGGAACCTTGGCTCACACCGAACAACAAGCTATAAATGAACCGAACATTACTAGTGTAAAACCATTCAAACGGGAAAACCAACGGTCGTATTTATATAAAAACGAGAAACACGTATAAGATTAAGTGTGACTAGTAGGTAAACTAGTACAAAAAAAAAAAAATATGTTTTTTTTACTTAAGCTTATTTGGTATTTTATTTAAGATTAAGATATATGCTTCTTAAATCTATTAGTATAATATTATACAATGCGAGTCTATCACTAATAATTTACATATTTATACCCCACGCAACGAGTTGCGGAGGGTATAATGTTTTGACCCGTCCGTCCGTCCGTCTGTCAGTCCGTCCGTCCGTCAGTCCGTCCGTCAGTCCGTCCGTCCGTCAGTCCTGTTTCTTGTCATCGCAGCTCCTCTTAAACCACACAACAGAATTTCACGAAACCTTTTCAGATAATAAGGACATACTATGTAGTTGTGCATATCGACGGGAAATTGCGTTTCAATTTTTTTTTCTAGGAGTTACGCCCCTTTGAACTTATTTACTTTAATGTTCTACCGCAATAGTTTGTCATCGCAACTCCTCTCAAACTACACAACAGAATTTCACGAAACCTTTTCAGATAATAAGGACATACTATGTAGTTGTGCATATCGACGGGAAATTGCGATTCAATTTATTTTCTAGGAGTTACGCCCCTTTGAACTGATTTACTTTAATGTACTACTGCAACATTTTGTCATCGCAACTCCTCTCAAACCACACAACAAAATTTCACGAAACCTTTTCAGATAATAAGGACATACTATGTAGTTGTGCATATCGACGGGAAATTGCGATTCAATTTATTTTCTAGGAGTTACGCCCCTTTGAACTGATTTACTTTAATGTACTACTGCAACATTTTGTCATCGCAACTCCTCTCAAACCACACAACAAAATTTCACGAAACCTTTTCAGATAATAAGGACATACTATGTAGTTGTGCATATCAACGGGAAATTGTGATTTAATTTTTTTTCTAGGAGTTACGCCCCTTTGAACTGATTTACTTTAATGTGCTACCGCAACAGTTTGTCATTGCAACTCCTCTCAAACCACACATCAGAATTTCACGAAACCTTTTCAGATAATAAGGACATACTATGTAGTTGTGCATATCGACGGGAAATTGCAATTCAATTTTTTTCTAGGAGTTACGCCCCTTTGAACTAATTTGCTTCAATGTACTTCTCCAACAGTTTGTCATCTCAACTCCTTTGAAACCACACAACAGGATTTCATGAAATTTTGTAGATAATAAGGACATACTATTTAGATGTGCATATTGGCAGGAAATTAATTTTTCTTATACAATTTGTTTTTCTTACACTTATTTAATTTCTCCAACATCAATGTGGGGACGTGGGGTATGTGAGCGTGCTCACTAGGGTTCTTTAATTTCAATTATTTTTGTTTGTTTGTTAGACAATTGTTAGGTTTTAAACTAGGTCAACTAATCAGCCATACTGACATGGCTGCCTTTTTCGGATTAATGGTATTGTTATTCTTTTCCTTTAATTTAACCAAAATATTCGCGTATTTATTACTTTGCATTCTACACTTTTCTTAATCTGAAAAGAAAAATGTTTAAAAAGGAAAAAAATATCTTAGATGAATGCATATTTAATTTGCAGGTTCCATTTGTGGAAATGCATTCAAAAGGTACCTTAGGTAAAGGTGCAAGTGGTGAATGTGCACATTTGACGGACGGATATTCGAAGGATGTCGCCTTCAAAACAGTAAGTGTCTTATTTTGTGTTTTTAAGTCTCCCAAAGAAAGTTTTGAGACTTATTGTTTTTGCTCAATTCTTATTTCGTTTTATAATTATGGCACCCTCAACGGCGTTGGGATGACGTAATGTTATTCTACGTTTGTTTTTATGGCACCCTCTACGGAGTTGGGGTGACGTATTATTATTCTACGTTTCATTTTTTATTATCATTATGGCACCCTTAACGGAGTTGGGGTGACATATTGTTATTGTTCGTTTCTTTTTTCATATATTTATTCTTCCTCACTTTTTTGTCCATGCTATTTCTCAGAATTGGCTTAAACAATATTGATGGAACTATACCATAATAAGGACCACTATATGAAATTGTGCAATCGGGGTATCGCATCATCATCATGATGCCTGCCGTGATCATGGAAACTAATCAAATGTAAATAATCAGGATTCTTAAACTTTCGTTATAAGAGCCAGCCTAATGAAACTTTATGTAAATGTTGGCAGTTTTGCCCCGAGGTACTTAGCTTCTGCAAAAGGGCTGCCTTACCATGGAAACTGAAAAAAAGTTTAACATTGACCCTACGGGAAAAACGGTCAAAGCTTCATTTTCTTGAGGAATATCAGACCAAACTCAAAGAAACATCATGAATATGTAACATGGCATAAGTCAATGTGGTAACTGTTGTTGGAATTTTCGAAATGGACACCGTTACCATGGAAACAGCAAAAATATCAACAACAAAAAAATAGTCCAGACTTAATGAAACTTACAATTGATGGTAACTTACAATTGGAGATAAGACTTATGATTTCAGAATTTCCAAAATGGCCGCCGTTGCCATGGAAACTGAAAAAAAGAAAAATGATTCAAATTTGATGAAAATTTACAGAGTAATACATTCTTATGTCTTTGTGTACATTAGCTGTTTATACAAAATGGCTGCAGTTCAGAGGCAATGTGGGAAGGGTGTCATCCGCTATTTATTACAAGAGCAAATCTAGTTGTCTTTCTCATTATTAAAACCTTCTGAAGTATTAAAAAATATTTACTTCCTAATAAACATTTTTATTAAGTAATTGCTGTGACTTTTTCTACATATTTGTTGTCATATTCTATAAATTGATCTTTGTTTTTTATTATTTAAAAATATATATTTACAGAAAAACATTTACTATTTAGCAATTTAGAAATATATGATTTTGATAATATGAAATAAAGCAATTGCAATGTAAGTTTGCACATTATGACTAATTTTTAAGAATCTTAAATTAATTCGTAAATTTTTATTAGTATTTAATCATAAATCATATTTTTTATATTAACTTATTTTTATTATAAAAATCTAAATATTCATTTATATTATAGACATGACAAAAACAGGAAATTCATGGATAAGGGTGAGACATTCTACTATTTAGTTCAAATCAGAACTGTTGAATATCAAATGTGGATAATTATAAACAAAACAAAGAAGTAGAACATTCGATAATGCAATAGATATTTCAATCTGAAGTTGTCTCCTTTTTGCCTCGAAAAAAGGGGGTATTTTATAAGAGTAAAATAAAACAAAATACGAAGGAAAATTTTACGAAAGGTCCCAGAATGGCCAAATTAAAAGCTCAACCACATCAAACGAATGCAAAACAACTGTCATATTCGTAACTTGGTACATATATACCTTAAATAGAAAATGATGGATTAAACCTGGTTTATAGCTAGCTAAATCTCACACTTGTATGACATTAAATAGCAAACGAAATTGGGCTCAATGTCTAATAAGATTGGTTTACAAATTGTTCTTTTAACAATAGAACTTTTCAGAAACAATGTTCTTCTCAGAAGACGAATTAATTTCAGATCTAATGAAATTATTCATAAGTATTTCAATGAATATGCATCAATACATCTTATCTTCAAAATGATATTTGTGTTTTGATTTAATACCTATTGGTTTGCACATGTTTGTGTGAAACTGATTGTCAAAAAATTGAAATTATAATATTTTTGTTAAGAAAACAGGCTTGTTAAAAATACTGATTTGTGGTGCCTATGCATTGTCCCTTGAGTGAGAAAAAGTGGCAGTCAATTTGGCTTAATTACGTAAAAATAAGTTAAAACAAATATATTATTGACATTTTATTGATTTGCAAATCTATGATTACATTTTTTGCATGGGTAGTTAAAACCAAGTGAAATTGCTCTCTGTAAATATTTCGAAATCACGAATACAAGATTCCCTGATGATATATGATACTTATCACCAGATCTATACGTGTATGTGCAACACGCCGGGTGCCAGTGAGCAGGACCTGCTAACGCTCATGGAGCATCCGAGTCCCCCTCCCTCCCCATGCAATTATTAAGGTGGTGCTTGCTTAATCGGAAATAATCTGTGGAATATTCTTTTGGTTTGTTTCCTCTTTTTGTGGTTTTCTTTTTTGTTCTTTTTTTGGCACGGTATTGTAAGATTTTTTTACTGTTAATATCCACTTGGTTTATTCTGCTTTTGTTTTCTTAAAAGTTCTGCTGAGAAAGGACGAATGAGCGTAATAATCTCTATAATTTGTCCTGACTTTTGTCGTCGAGTTATAGTAAATTTACTAGCTTCCCAATTTAGCAAAGCAAAGCACAGCTAATAGTATTTTTGTGATTTTCATACATATCTCAATGATTAATTGCGTGTTGATGTTGGTTATCTGTTTGATAATTCTGTTCATTTCATTTATTCTAAGGTGGAAATGTTTCTATATATATATACCATTCATTTGTGTCTGTTTATAACCTTGTTTTGTACCGAATATTTCAGATTAGCAGAAAAGATAAATTCAAAGCCAAAAGAGAATTGGAAACTATGGTCAAGTTCAGGGGCAGTGGCTTACCACGGATTTTTACTATAAAAGAAACTGACTACTATTACGAAATATACATGGAATTGATATTTCCCTGTAAGTGCAAAATAAGATATAATGATTTGTATACACTCTTATAAAAGTAAACAATTGTAGCTAACGTTGACCAAATAATAATATAGGATGGTCTTCGTTTATCCGATAATTGCAGAAGTTGTTCAACTGGTAGCGCGAGATCGGGATATGATTATCGACTAGATTTAATCTTCTTGGATATTCTAACAACAAATCAAAGTGAAAGATAAATATAAAAAATAATTAAGAATTATATCAGTATTATGATTCTTTTATAGATACATGTAATGCGAAATTAGCAAAAAAAACAAATATTATCTCATCTATACACCTTACAAACGTCTCGATATGATACGGTTATGATATCGCAATCAAAATTGTTCGGATAATTTTTGCATGTTAACTAAATTATTGCAGACTACTGGCCACGAGCATCACTGAAGAGACATGTATTGTCGAAATGCACATATAGTTCAAGAAAATTGGTACCGTTAATTGTATTATAGATAACTACGTTTTTAAAGATTGTTCATATGCTAGAATAAAATACGTTTGTCACTTACAATTTAGGTAAACATTTTTGGCCTACATTTTTTCCGAATTTGTACTTATTACTTCAAAAGTATTTTGAAGTCATCTAGACTGGCACAGAATCCAGATGAAGTCCGATACCGCAAAATGTAATTTTTCTAAATAGTTTCATTGGTCAACATTGGTATACAAGAGGTTAATTCGAAATGAAATTTGTCTCTTTGAATTGAGTAAGGGCTTCCTCTCTTTTGTCAATTATAGTACAGCCGATTTTTTACCGTTTTTTATAGAATGACTGATTTATTTTTGTCCGTGATACTAAAACCCCCTCTCCTTAGAGAGGAAGCATGTTTGATAATGAGACAACTATCCACCAAAGTACAAGTGAAGTGGTTGTAGTACAAATAAAATCTTGAAAGCGATTTGAATTAAAGATAAATTATTGAATATTATTTTATCAAAGTAATAATTTGATGTAATTTTCTCAAATATCAAAATTTACTGAAAGACACAATTGTTGTCTTAATTTGTACAATATATATATATGTATGTCAGATATATGGTTACAGAAGATACTGTTGTGACAAGAATTCTAATTTGACCATTTGAGACAGAAAATGTGAACTTTAATTGACAAATAGGCATACAGTAAGATGTGGAACGGTGACAGAGGCAGGATTGGATCTTATGTAATCTTGAATGTTGTAATGATTGACTGCTAAACATTACATTTATAGTATTCTGATATGCTTTTAATATGTAATCAAAATGGTTTTAATTAGTTATCAAAAGTACCAGGATTATAATTTTATACGCCAGACGCGCGTTTCGTCTACATAAGACTAATCAGTGACGCTCAGATCAAAATAGTTATAAAGCCAAATAAATATAAAGTTGAAGAGCATTGAGGATCAAAAATTCCTAAAAGTTGTGCCAAATATGGCTAAGGTAATCTACTCCTGGGGTAAGAAAATCCTTAGTTTTTCGAAAAATTCAAAGTTTTGTAAACAGAAAATTTATAAAGTGACCATTTTATATCAGAAAATATGCAAATAGGATAAGCAGGCAATATTTAAAGTCTTGTTTTCAAACTCTTTTAAAAATTGAAACAGGGGAGGGGGTATAAATGTACAGTAAAGAAAAACTTAGAGTATATGCAGTGATTTCTTAATGGCTTCAATTCTGATAAATGAGTTTTAATGTGAGAAAAAACTGATTTTAGAGAGTTTTCTATTTGCATAAATGTTTGTGTATATTGACAACATTTTATATATATTTAAAAAAATATTATCGTTTTTAAACTAACTATATGTATTCTATAGTTATGCCTGGTAATATATTCTTCGCTCCTTATCGCCTTTAGTTGAAAATGAAAGACACTGGAGTTCTGTGAATTTACTGCAGATGCATTGTAATATTTTAATGCTAAGACAGAATCGATAGAGTTTAGAACAATTTTTTTAGTCAGAAGTTATAACTAATATATTATAATGTTCTAGAAAAATATGTGTTTAATACAAAAAAAAAACGGATATTTTTATGTTATCTGTATTATATCATTATTATGTTTTTATAGTATGTACATTAGATAATTATGTATTGCTTTGTAACAATAAAAAAAGATTGAGGACGTTTGCAGCTGACACGTATATATTTGGTATTTCTTTTCATTTTAATTCTTGTTTCTTTATTCTTAGGTATATCAATGACTGACTTAACAAAGCGTTTGGCCTGCATAAGAAATAGTGTTGAAGATCGCGGAAGACGATTTTTTCACTATTTTTTTTATAAGTTATTGGGCGAGATACAAAAGTTTCATGTTAAAAAACATACCCATGGAGATTTGGGAGGTAGGTGTTTTATACTAATTGCTTTGATATCAAAGTTATTCATATTAAAGTGGGTTGAACATTCCAATATCAGCTAATCAATCAAACGTTACTATAAAGCAAAACATCTTCATTTTTGTCTCGCTTGACGGAGTCAAAAAGCGAGACATAGGTATGCTGTTTCTGGCGTGGGCGGCGGCGATTAGGTTTAGTTTATGGTGAACCACTAATGGTAAGTCAAAGCTATTTGGTATGCAGGTGGACAATACAAAAATTAAAGAAATATTAACAAAAGCAAGATAATTTTTAATTTAAGTTTCTTGTATATAATTTGGAGTTCAGTATGGCGTTTATTATCACTGTACTAGTATATATATTTGTTAAGGGGCCAGCTGAAGGACGCCTCCGGGTGCGGGAATTTCTCGCTGCATTGACGACGACCTATTGGTGACCTTCTGCTGTTGTCTGTTATAAGCTCGAGTTGATGTCTATTTGACACATTCCCCATCTCCATTCTCAATTTTATTATAATATTTATCATTATAAAAACAAATAACTATTTCAACAAAGAAAAATAAAATGGCATATAGATACTCTACAAAGAACATTCAAAAATCAAAATATAAAAATGTTTCTCATACTTTTGTTTCAATGGGTTTTTTTTTTGTTTTTGTATGAAATGATTGTCAACTGTTTGTATTTCATATCGGTTCAATTATTTCATTCGATTTTTTGTAGTTGTTATGCTTTACAATTGTTTTGTAGAGTCAAAAAACGAATCTAATATTCTCCTTCAAAAAACGGAAGCGCATTCGGTAGCTGTGCGTTTGATTGATCCTGGAGATGTCAACCACAGGACAGAAATAGATCTTGCTGACATATCAACTCATATGTGCACGGTGAGTGTCTTATTTTTATGCAAGTTTTTCAAATGTTATAATAATCTACTTGACTTTCAAAAAAAGCCTAAAAACGATATTCTGATATGTTCATCAGTCCTAATAAATACATTCTTTAATTTTGAAAAGCATTTTAACTTGAGCTGTTTGGTTTTCTTATCAATAAAATAAGGTCTGAAGATCCGCTGCGTTTCTGTTTTTTCCGATTTCGATATAAACATAAGCAACACTACGGGTGCCACATGTGGAGCAGGATCTGCTTACCCTTCCGGAGCACCTGAGGTCATCCCTAGTTTTTGGTGGGATTCCTCTGATTTCGATATATTGCAGTTCTTTCTGTCACGTTTTCAGAAACTTTGACCGAACGTTATTCTACAATTATCACATTGATAGCATTCAAATGACCAAATGAGATTGTGGCAGTTAAGTAGTACACCTGACAAATCTAAATTAAACAATTTCGGGACAGTCGAATTTTTTTCAGATTCAACCAGCATGCTAAGCGTAGATCCGCCCGAACATTTCCTCTGTGTATTATGACATGTATTCCATAAACGTATATTAACTATATAAAATTGGGTTCATAAGTACAATGTTGAAATCAATTCTGGTTATTTGTATGAGTTTTGACACTTTTATTCCCTTTGCTCACTTTAAAGTTATATTACATTGTCTCAATATACGGATCTTTTTCTACAAAAATGAAAATCGAAGAACATATTCCTTGTTTTACATCATGAAAATCTTACACTGTGAAGAACCAAAGTAATTTAGACAACAAATGCATCGAGGTTCATCGAAATGCTTGACTAATTGATCGACACCGTATCTGTTTAGTTTAGTGGATTGATATCCCGCAGACAATCGATTTTATTTGAAGCTGATTTTGCAACAATAAAGTCGGACTTGTTTATGTAATCATATGAAGTTAAATTTGACTTTCAAATATATTGATGATTTTCTGTTATTTAATAACCCACATTTCAATACGTACATCAATCTCAAATATCCTAGTGAATTGGAGATTGAGACAACTACCGATAATATAAGATCCGGGTTATATCTCGGTAAGTCTTTTATTGATATTGACACTGAGGAACGACTTCAAATTAGAATCCCTGACAAATGTTGGGATTTCAACTGTCAAATTGTCAACTTATTATTTGTCAGCAGGAAAATAACCTCTTGGACGTTTACATATCTCAGGTAATAGATAACACTCATGCATGCAATTTTAGACTGTACGAAGCTCAATGAAGAGGTATGATTCTTAAAAAAAATGTAGTTATGAGGATGAACGTTTGAAATAAATACTACATATGTTTTAAGGTCGTTGATCAACATGATATCGCGGTTCTCGGTCCTAAATTTACTTTATACAAGTCAGGATTCCCGCAATCCTAAGGGCTACTCGTTGTTCTCTTCAACAAAATACAAGATATGTATACAAATCTAAATTGAAAACAACGTTCAAACCTTGATCGTGTTGGATAATACAGAAACATAAAATATAACAACAAAGCACAACAATTAGATACACATTGAACTTAAACACACAATAATCAATCACGCTTACAAGATAGTCAAAACCGATGTCATTATTTTTTATTTACCCTGGATTTATGTGATCACTCTGGTTTTGGGGATGGTGCAGAATACTAAGTTAGGGACATATCAGGAAGCTCATCAAATGTTTTATGCCCCATTTATGGGAATTATGTTTTTCTGTCCATTCGTCCGTCCGTCTGTCCCACTTCAGGTTATTGATCAAGGTAGTTTGATTAAGTTGAAGTCCAATCAACTCGACACTTTGTACACATGTTCCCTATTATATGATCTTTGTTATTTTAATGTCAAATTAGAGTTTTGACCACAATTTCATAGTCCACTTAACATAGAAAATGAAAGTGTGATTGGGGCATCCGTATACTATAGAAACATTTTTGTTCTGACTTGCAGTAAGTTTATTCATCATTTTAATCATCAACTGACAACTTTTGCCATATTATTTGCTTTTAAAATACGAAAAGATTGGTCGAACAACCCTTTTTTTTTAAATCGAAAAATTAAGGCAACAGTAGTATACCGCTGTTCAAAATTCAAAAATCAATGGAGAAAAAATAAATCCGGGTTAGAAACTAAAACTGAGGGAAATTCTTAAACTAAGTAGTAAATAAAATACAAATGTATTACACTACATTTAATCATTCGGCTAAAAGAAAAGACAAAAATGAAAATAATATGTTCAATATTCAAATTCTAATTAATTGATTACAATTCTTAGAAAGGAGTAGGACGATTTTGGCCTCAAATTTAAAGTTCATCTGATGAAAGATTTTGGACACTTTTTGAACACTTAAGTGTCTATTTCGGTTAATTTAATTAGTTTATGTGAAAGAATTAAAGTGATTTAATCTTTAAAAACGCACGGAATCAAGCTTATACATGAAATATGCCACAAAATGTCACTTTTAAGATGTTTTTTGTCAAAAATGACAGTGGCCGCATCCGTGTTCATCCTCAATCTTTATATATGTTATGTATTATCATCAAATACAACTTAAATTTCGATATTAAGAATGAACACAAATGCGGCCCCTTTCATTTAAAACGGAAACCGTCTAAAATTTAACTATATGCTAAAATTGTGAAGATTTCAGTAATTCAGCATGACTTAATGATGCTAGTACTCGATATATGCGTATTGTATTGTCAAAAACAGTCCATATTTATGTAGCCGAAGCATTCTACTTTTTAATAAATAACTGAAAGTTTACATAATAACAATTTTGTAAAACTGCTATATTTTGGGGCCAAAAAGGGGCCTTACTGGACCAACTCCTTTGTTGAAACGATAAACATAATTGGTTTGCTTTGACCTGAGCATTTTCTGCAATAAAATTTATTTGTTTGTTCTCCATTTATATCCCATTATATTGCCATTTCACAGTAAATAGAAGTATCTCAGCATTAGGTATTGGTAAATTTTTATATGAATACAGAAAATGAATTTTCTTAATGAAGAATTTAAATGAACACAAATTTAGATAAAAAATAGTTAATACTTTTTGGACCTATGTTTTTTGAGACAGTGCATGTTCAAGGCCTCTTTCTGGAAAATATTATTATCTATGGCATATAAAAAAATATATTACAGTAAAATTATTGAAATGAAAAGGTAAATTCTTATTGGAAAAAAATATGGTCAGAAAAAAATAGCAGACCATATATATATCAAAGCATCATCGATGCTTTGATTTTCCATATTGTCAAAAACTATCCTTTCAGCTGTTAAGGGCATACGATACAGTTTTGATCCCATATTGAAATTTTGCTGACAATTTGCACATAGGATATTTTTTGTCCGTTTCAATAAAATATGTAATAAAAAAATATCCCTTCATGTGCTACTTTTTGTAGTAAAATGAGGTCCAAATGTTTTTATTTGCTAAAATTCTGATTTATGGACGTATTTTTCCTTTCGACAGAAATACATAACTTTTTAAAAGATAAACACAAGCTGTTTTTTTGGTTAAATTATTTGTAAATTTTGTTTTATATAAACAATTGAAAACAACACGTTTAATATTTGTATGCGTCCGAGGCGCTTTTCTGGACTTACCTTCATAAATATCCTTTGTATTTGTTCAATTTGTTTTTAACATAACTCATATTTATCAAACATTCGCGGATGTAGTTAAAAAACGTCATTTTTGCTGCATTGTTTCTTTAAAAAAAAATGCACTATTTACGTTTTCATGAAAATTGGGACACATTATCTTCTTACGTAATCAAATCAAATGGCATTTTAAAACAGAGGGGTCCATAAACTCGTTTTCAAGTTGGATAAGTTGAGTATCGATGATTAGTTTATTTGTTTCATAGGCCTCACCCCCTATGGATTTTACTAACCCTCTATGGGTCCGTAGGGGGTCAGTAGCGAACCATATAACTTATAACGTTAACAACGTCATTACTTCCTCTGTAACTATATCGTATGTTTTTACACCAGGAGGCATAAGCTTTTGTAATTTGACATGTGTTTGATGAAAATTCTAATAAAAAAAATTGAAAGTATGAAATTGTTCTTCGAATGCCATAATAACAGCGATTGCAGTTTTGATTTGGTTTCAAATTATACTGAAAGAGATAATTTGTTAAACGCTCAGTCCTGATAAAGTTTCCAAGTTTCCAAGTTTCAATGAATAGTTATCAAAGGTAATTAAGTATGCAATAATGTAAAGTATGAACTCCATAAAAGTAATTACATTGATCCTTGAAAGATACAGAAAGAGATATTCAAGCTCTTTAAAAAGTTGCCAGGACAAACACGATGATAAGAACATATGTGTTTTCGATAGAAGAGATGACATATTATGTTTTCGTTTTAAGATTATACATGGCTATGATATGATTCATAAGCTGATAGGTATTCTGTAATTAGATGGGTATTTCAAATCTTTAATTTTAAAATAAAGAGCCGAGAATGCATTTTAGAATAGACAATGTCATAAAATCTAAACGTCAAATGGCTTTCTTATGCCATCTCAAATATATGTTAAATATTTTTTGTTAAATACTAACCAAAGTGAAGATCGACTTTGTCAGTCGACAAAATGTATTTTGTTTTGTTCGTACTAAATTTAACACGCATTTAGAAAAGAGGTCATGGATTTCGTTACCACAAATAACTTATAACCTTGATAAATTCTTCAATAGATGCAAAGATTTAGTATGCAAATTTTGCTGAACTTTGAGAAAACTTATTTCAAACTGAATAGCGCAATATCTAAATTTTTGCGGGTATGTTGTAAACCGAGCCCGGACATTTAGATACGATCCGGGTAAACTTATCAATCCTTTAAATAAACTTATTTTAAACTAGTAACCTATAAATTCAAATATCAAATCTTTGAAAATTGTTCGTATTGGGATAAATATTGATTTTGTTATCAGAAAATTAAAACCATACTAAATATTACACATACATACTTTCACAGTACTACAATCTATCTATACCTATAGTTTGGCATTGTAGAAGGTCATGTTTTTCACTAAGTGTTAATGATTTCTTTACACTGTATCCATTGAATGTTTGATGTGAACTGATTAATATTTTAGCCTTTGATACAGTTTTTTTTATTCGATATAATTGGCTTTAAACTAGCTGGAAGTAACTGCGAGTACTCTCGGATCTGTACTTGGTGTCTTTTTGCTGAGAGGACTTATAAGTGTCCATCTACGTCCACTCTGTGTTTTTGCTAGATGTATTTCTGTTTGTATCTATCTGATGAGTTCAGCCTTTTTCAACTGATTTTATAGTTTGTTCTTATGTTGTACTGTAGCACCTATGTCACAGGGTAGGGGAGGTTAAGGCGCTCACAAACTTATTTTACCCTGCCACATTTGTTATGTGCTTGTTTTAAGTCAGGAGCCTGTAGTTTAGTTGCTGTCGTTGATATTGATTTTTCCATAAATTGTTTTGTAATAATTTTTCAATTGAGTTTATTCATATTTTTCATGTCAGGACCTATTATATACGATCATACGGTATTGGTTTGTCATATTGTTGAAGGGCGTACGGTTGCCTGTAATTGCTTACATCCACTTTGTTTGAACTTTAATGGATAGTTTTCTCATTTGCAATCATACAACATCTCCCTGTTTTAATATTGTTTCATTTTCCCTGTAGAAAAAAAAATCTCTTTGTTTTGCAACTTCTAGCTAACAATTTTTGTTATATGATATGACAACATTAGCGGTATTAATTGTAATTCTCCAGAAGCGCATTTTGACAATTAATGTTTCAACAGTGTTGCTTAAATTCATAGAGGAAACCCTGTAGAGTTCATCAAATCAAACAGGACAAAGATAAAGCAGAAAAGATTTATGTTTTCTTTATCCCTAATGTTGAATGTCTTCTACCTTTTCATTCAATTTCAGGTTTTACATATGGCTGTATTGTATGCGTTATATGTAAGATCGATGGACTTGGCGTGTAGAAGTCAAATTAGACTTTATTATCGACTGTAGCAATATCAGGTTAAAGAAAAAAACAGCTTCAACGAATGTTACTTTTACTTCTAAATAAATTAACCTATATAAAACTCAATTGACAAGCCGGGGATGTTATCTATTTATACATTGACGTCTACAGACTGTTGTTGAATAAAAGTTGCAACTTATTTCAGATTGGTCGCGAATGTTCATTTACAGAGGATCCAATCTTTAATAGATTTATAAAGGGGAAATCAATATCGACAGAGAAGCAAGCCGAAGACTTACGACAAGAATTGTCAAAGGAGGGAGAAACCTTCGGTAATGTTGAATTATACAATTATTAAATGATCTACACATGATAAATTAAACAGCAAAGTTTAGTAAATTGCAATATTCGTTGTTGGTAAGCTATACATGGCAGATAGAATACTTGAACTAAATGTGCAATACTGTTTTCTGAAATGACTTTTCTTTACATTAAGGTTTTTTATCGTCCGCTTCAGACTCTTTTTGTTGTGGTCAAAACCAATCCTCTTAAACTGTGTAACAACTGTAAATCAAATCCTTTAGAAACGAAACATAAAGTTCGTGTATTTCCACTTTCTATTCCATCTTAAGTGAAGTTTTGTGAAAAGTTAAAAAAAATACGGTTACAAGGAAATTATTACTGATCTGCTTTTATACGATGCTTATCGTAATCTGGCAATATGAGAATTGTCAAATGAGTAACGCATCGACTGTCATTGGTCAAAAACGCACACTAAACCCTTCCGTAATGGCTTATCCATTACCAAATCTTAAATTTAATGTGATAGCAAAAAAAATATTGATCATTTTATATCAAAGTGTACGACATTAGAAAGTACTAGGAAACATTTTGCTAAAAACTTAGAAAATTTGATGTCAGTATTGACAGTTGTTTATTAAATCATGTGAATATATGAATATGTGTAGACTATTAGTGCAGTTGATACTAGACTTTTAACATCCGTTAATTCCACTGGCACTAGAAGGTATCTCAGCAGTTTTAAAGAATATTTTGTGTTGCCTTGCACCATGATTTTTTTTAAGCTTACCACATACATGATGGGTGAAACTATCTCATTTTTGACAAATTCGTAAATTGATATAACTGAATAAATCATGAAGCATCTAAATTAACTTGCACACATATATAATAGACAGTTTATAATTCTACGGATGTTTTACAATGTTTTAAACTCAAAGAAAATGTAGTGTCACATATCAAGTGAACGCTACAGAGAGAACTTGATATAATGAAAGGCTAAATATGACAAATGTAAGACCAGTTTGCTTTAAATCAAATGTCAAATATACTTTTCATTTGCGAATCAATGTGAATTGAATAAATAGACTTTCAACCAATGGTTAGCTGTGGATTTAGGAATGATGCACATTGCGTGTATTACAGGTAGTCGATTACTTTGTTCATATATATATATTTTTTGTTGTGTAGCGAAATTCGACCAAATAGCTACGCACATGCAGACAAAGTTTGAAAGCATTAAAAAAAAACATATTTTTAGTTCCGTTGCATCCTTTTACACAGAAATCATGTAGTAGTTCAATAATGGAGGAAATTACTGACAAGAACTGAACAATGACTGTTCCCTCATTCTTATATTGACCACTTCAGATATTTCACAGATCGTTTATAAAAGACATAGAGTTTAGATACACAGTAGGAATCATTTAACAATATTTTACAAGTTCAGTTGCTTCTTCCTCAGTTTTTTGTCTGTATGACAAGTCACATAAATTTTAATGTTCTATCATCGGTCATAGCATTGGTTTAAATAGACTCAATATTGCATTCCTATATTAATCTAATGATGAAAATTCTTTGTTTGATAGTAATTTCTAATGAGAATCTTTGGTGCGCACATACTTTTCCAATCTAAAATATACTTAAATTTGGATGAAAAACAAAGAAAATCATTACAATTTACAAATTATATACCAATATAGTAACAGTTTTTTGCCACGTTTACTTGTAAGATGTGGGAAATTGGCTGAATGCTAGTACCTTGTACCTTATTTTAGTAAGGAAAAATTTACGAATATGTATATGACAACTTTCAAATTTCCAGTTATTATCGTTAATATTTGGGCCGCATAAATACTCTATTGTCCCTTCTTTTTTGCAAAAATCAAAATTGTGATGTTGTGCTATCTTTACACGTTTATAATTAGGTGTTTGTCCAGAAATGATCCATAACGTTGTTAGAATGTTATAAAAAAAAAGTCAAAAAACTAAAATACCGAATTCCGTGGAAAATTCAAAACGGAAAGTCCCTACACATATGGCAAAATAAAATACTCAACACACCAAACATGTGGATAACAACATTGACGTTCGGTCAAATATTGCATTTTAAGCATTTCAATCATTTTATTCATTTATAACCACAACATAGCATGTAAAAAAATGAAGATTTTACAGAGATTATACTAACAATAGTAAAAACACAAATATTCAACACAACTTTATTGTGTTTGTGCTGACGGTACGTTAATTTTTTTTTTATAAATTGTCAATCCTTATCCGCGAAAATCTGAAGAAGTTGGAAAACATCCTACTTATCAAACATCTTCATCTAGCCTAATACTGGCTTTCGGCAGGTTAAGAAACATAAAAGACTTACCAGAAGACTCTTGTAACTATTGTAGGAACATACGAATCCGAACAGCAAGCGCATACTGCATCAATAGACTTACGGTAGTTTAAACCATTTCTTTCAATGTCTTTCGTTTTTTATGTTGTGTCTTCTGTACTATTACACTCAACGTCTCCTTAGCGGTTGCACAGCAACTTGTCGAAATCAATTTTATTTTGAATCAGTAGGCCACAGATTCCACAATAAAGTATATTACCTTTTAATGTTGATGTAACTGTGTCCTATTTAAATTACATTATTTCGACTACCGTCGCACGCCAATCTTTATAATAAAGAACAGTGGATAGGATAAAAGTGATGGATAGCCACGCCTATATCAAACTGAAGTGATAGAAAATCAATATCTCTTTATAATGTTGCAGTATTGAAAGTGTTGAACGGATGGACTGTCTTGCTTTATATGGATTCTTATGCGGCACATTAAAGCTTAGATTAATTTACACATCGTACTTTAAAATCACAATAAAACTTAAATTCACTTGAATGCATTGATCTGTTATCTTGTCGAATTCTAAGCCCGCTAAGACAGATGGCTTTTATTTTGAGAAGAAATCTTGATAAAATTTGAAATAGGTTTAACGGGAACGCTGATTTTGTAAAAAGTAACAGTGATTAGATCATCAACGACGTATATGTAATTCAAATAAAAAATAAGACGCCAAGGTCGAAAATACTCATAATGAAGTTAATGTTAACCGTCTATTATTTTTGTCCATCTGATGAGTTAAGCCTTTTTCAACTGATTATTATAGTGCGTTCTTATGTTAAACTGTTAACCACAGTCCCAGGTAAGAGGAATGGTTGGGATCCCGCTAACATTTTAACCCTGCCACATTCTGTATGTATGTGCCTTTCCCAAGTCATGAGCTTATAATTCGGTGATTGTCGTTTGTTTATGTGTCACATATTTGTTATTTGTTCATTTTTTTTAACTAAAAAAGGTCTTCAGTTTTCTCGCATGAATTGTTTTACCTTGTCATTTTGGGGCCTTGTATAGCTTACTTTGCGATATGGGCTTTGCTCATTTTTGAAGGCCGTTCGGTGACTTATAGTTGCTAATTTCTGTGTCATTTTGGTCTCTTGTGGAGAGTTGTCTCATTGCCACATCTTTTTTTATATGATAGTCAGAAGGTCTTTGCATATGCCAGAAGTTTCCGTGCCTGTCTTGAGAAGAAATCCAAACTCACCTTCTATGAAATAAAGACCTCTAAAATTCTTTCCGCTAATTCAAACTAGTACTTAGTATCTTAAAATGTCAAAATAAACAAAAATGATAAATTGTCTTGAATTCAATCAGCTTTTCTGTTGTACAAGTTGGACGTGGGTGTTTATAACAGTGTAAATGACATTGTCATAGTTTCATTACATTATCATTTTACATAAAAGTGCTTTGCAACCGCAAAGGAGTCGTTAAGTGTATTTTTCTGTTTGTCTTTTTATTTTTAGCCATGGCGTTGTCAGTTTTATTTTCAATCTATAAGTTTGACTGTCTTTTTGTATCTTTCGTCCCTCTTTTACTTGCAAGACGTCCTATGCTGTGTGCTGCGGTATATAACAAACTTCAATCAATCTACCAAGCCTTCGTGTATTTCTTTGAAGCTTACATCTGATATTCAGTATGTGGGAGAGTTGAAATATCCATTTCTCAAACCTATGAATGATCAAACTATCCCTTTCTCTTGGTATTTATATGAGCACCCATGAAGCCTAATTTTACTGAAGGTTGCCATTATTGATCATAACACATTTTGGTATAGAGAGGGAGATAATTACTTAGAACATTTAATTCGCTTGCAACAAATGGGATTATGAAAAGATGGTAATGAATTTGTGTTGTGCTCGCCACAGAAGCAATGTATATAGTTAAATATAAGATGTATAAGTACAGATTATATTAAATTCCTTATTTATAAAAACTTATGAAATTTGAGAATTATGTAAGTTAAATTTTCGGTCTGTTTTTGAACAACTTTCAAAATGAAACAACTAGATTCACACGCCCTTTTTCATCCTAGTTCATGTAGTGGTCGTATGTATAAATATGATTTGTTATCCGAAATATTTTCTGATATTTTTTAACCATTTAATATTCTTTCATGTTTGCTTTATTCTGAAATTTTCATTTTCATACAATTTTTGCGAACGTGTACAATAACTGAGATGACAGCCATAATTTGTTTTTTTTTCATAGTTTTTTGTATTGATTTTAATCTTTCTGATCTGTCTATTTTATCTAACTTTCGCGTTTGTTTAATTATTCTGTCATTTCATTGTTGTACATTTGGATACCTTTGGATAAAATATATGATTATCGTTCTAATTTTTTTTTTTTTATTTAAACCTGTATATAAAAGGTAAAATAACAAAAAACATCGTCAATGAAAATTCATTACGGAAATTCTTGGTTTTATAGCTAGCTAAACCTTACACTTGTATGACATATTCATCAATATTATTTTAATTTGAAGGATCATAAGATTAAACGTTACGAACTAATTAACGATACATATTCTTCTCTGCAACCTTCCCAGAATTTTGATGATCGTTTTGTGCCTGTCCTTTACACGAAATATTCTACATATGATGTGGGGGCATTTTTTTCTGCCTAAATTCAACTCTTAATTTTTATTTAGAGTCAGATAGGGTATACAGCAAGAAAATAATTGATGCAATATTTGACGAACCCAAGGATGAAGCTCCAGTACAGTCTCTGGGAAACATTAGAGATATGGTCAGTGGTGCACAGGTAGGTTATACATATGTTTAAGTGGTTAAGGTGATAACCAAACAGACTGATGGGTGTTAAACAATTAAATATATATATGTGCATTTCGTTGGTTTAAATGGTTGCGTATCGGTATGTGTTTACTTTTCTACATAAGCGGTATAGGCGGAGGGTTGAGATCTCATACACATGTTTAACCCCGCTGCATTGTTGCGCCTGTCCCAAATCTGGAGTGGCTAGCCTTTATGAGTCTTGTATTTTTTTTAATATTAGTTTCTTGTGTATAATTTGGAGTTTAGTATGGCGTTCAATGTAACTAAACTAGTATATATATATATTGTTTAGGGGCCAGTTGAAGGACGCCTTCGGGTGCGGGAATATATCACTGCATTGAAGACCAATTGGTGACTTCTGTTGTTGTCTGTTCTATGGTAGGGTTGTTGTCTCTTTGACACATTCCCAATTTCCATTCTCAATTTTATTTGCTTTTTTGATTCATTATACTACCGTTTAAAAAAAAAGTAAGGAGTATATAGTTTTACCTCCGTCTTTCCGTCCCTCCGTCCTTCCGTCCCATGGATATGTTTCGTCGCTTCTTTTCTTATGAATTACATCATACGGATTTTTGAAATTTGGTATTAGGTTAATATATAAGTCGGCTATACCGTGTGATACGTTATCATATTCGTCACTCAGCAACTTCCTGTTTGCCGAACACTAACACACTTTTACACTATAAAAAGAATCCATATTTGGGCGGGGGTATCATCAGTGAGCAGTTTTACTTGTTTTGTATACGACCGCAAAAATTGCTGTGGTCGTATATTGGTATCACGTTATCGTCTTCGTCGTCAGCGTAGTCCGAAGATGAATGGTTTCCGGATAATAACTGTAGCATAAGTAAATAGAAATCAATAAAATTTTAAGACAATGTTTATAACTACAAAAGGAAGCTTGGGATTGATTTGTGGGGTTGTGGTCCCTAAGGTTTAGGAATTAGGGGCCCAAAGGTGCCGAAAACAAGCATTTATCTAGTGTTGCAGACCGTACGGTGACCTATAGTTGTTCATGTCTGTGTCATTTTGATCTTTTGTTGATAGTTGTCTCATTGGCAATCATACCAGATCTTCTTTTCTATATCAGTACAAAAAGTTGTGTATAAGTGTTTCAATTATTCTGAAATTGTACCACAATGTTTAATACCATAAGTAAAAGGTTGGGATATATTTTGCGGGTTATGGGACAAATAGTCTAGGAATAAAGGGCCAAAGGGGGCCAAAAACAAGCATTTTTGTAGGTTCAAGACAATAAATTGAAGTAATCTTTCTTTGTCCAGAATAATAGTTGAATCAACTTAAATCAATGCTATATACAATATACATTGCAATATTCACTTTACTACCAACTGATAAAGTAAAGCAGTCTTTACCATTCAGTGATTACAAGCACTTTGATTACCATTCTAGGGTTATGCCCCTTTACAAATGAAAAAATTGAAGATTTTTTTAGTTTCTGTTCTATTCACTTAAGTGCCAGTCTGCCTAAGAATCAGGCAGTGGTGAAAACATGACCCAAAAAAAACACCCAATTTGAGATTGATTTCAGTTCATAATATGTAGTAATGCACAAAAATAACTTTCATTTCCATTTTCTGTTCTGGTAATAGAAGATACAATTTGGTTGAAATGCACTAGCTCGGTGGGTTTTTTCTAATCATGTTTTTATTTTTACCTAAATTGCCTGATTCTTACAAAGACTGGCACTAAAAGTGTGTCTTAACTATGGGAGTAGGTTCAGTAAGACTCGTTTTTGGCCCCAAAATACAGCAGTTTTAAAAAATTGAGAAAATGTAATCTTTAAGCTATATTTTGGAAAGTAAGATGCTTCTGCTACATAAATATGAGCTGTTTTTGACAATACAATGCACAAATATCGCGTTCTAGCATCATTAAGTCAAGCTAAATTACTGAAATCTTCAAAATTTTAGCATTTCGGTTAATTTTTAGACGGTTTCTGTCTTAAATGAAAGTGGCCGCATTCGAGTTCATTCATAATATTGAAATGTAAGTTGTACTTGATGATAATACAAATCATATATAAAGGTTGAAGATGAACACGGATGAGGCCACTTTCGTTTTGTGCAAAAACCATCTGAAAAGTGACGTTTTGGGGCATAATTGATAGATTTTTCATGTTTAAGCTTGAATCAGAGCGTTTTGAATGACTAAATCAGTTGAAATCTTTCACATAAACTACTAGAATCAATTGAAATAGACACTTTAGTGTTTAAAAAGTGTTCAAAAACTTTCGTTAGATGAACCTGAAATTTGAGGCCAAAATCGACCCTTATCGGACCTACTCCTTTAATGAAATGTATGAATAATGCTTATTACCTCTAAACTCAGTTTAAGTTCAAGTTTTGGCAGCTTCACTTTTACAGTTCTTGAGTTATGTCCCTCTATAACGTTATATGCTAGCGGGGCACCATTTATTATTTTTTAAATTACTATTAATTAATATTAATTTTAACCATGACGGTACGACATTTTATGTTTTAATATTTCATGATGTATTTAAATGAGTAGTAATTGCTGCAAACTCCATTAGAAATTTGAATTGAGATCATTTTTGGAATAAGGGAAAGGGGATGGCGAAAAAAATTGGGCAGGGAGGGGCAATTTTTCTCATTTCAGTTTCAGAATTTAAAAAGAAAATTTCTTTTAATATTTTTTTCTTTTGAGAGGATTAATATCAAGTGTAGAAAGACTGCAGTGTAGAAACACAAACATTCCAAAAGTGTTTATGCTCCAAATTTCCAGCGTCTTCAAAAATTTGCATCGTGCTTCTTCTTTTCCATTCTTAGATATTAAAGAAGCATTCATTATAACATGATATTTGTAATACATCCACTTAACACATGGTTATATGATATATTTTTCTAAACGTCAAGACAGACACATTCTTAGTATGCCCCATTTATGGGCATTATGTTTTCCGGTATGTGCGTCCGTTCGTCCGTCTGTCCCGCTTCAGGTTAAAGCTTTTGGTTGAGGCAGGTTAAAGTTTTTGGTCGAGGTAGTTTTTGATGAAGTTGAAGTCCAATCAACTTGAAACTTAATAAACATATTCCTTTTGATAAGATCTTTCTAATTTTTATGCCAAATTAGAGATTTCACCCCCTATTTTACGGTCCACTGAACATAGAAAATGATACTGCGGATGGGGCATCCGTGTACTTAGGACACGTTCTTGTTTTTTACGCATCAACAGTATTGCACATGCTGTTGACAGGTTTCTTCACTTGTACAGCTACTGCAGTAAACATCCCTGTGTATTAGTACCTAAATTCTTATTTTTAAGATGTCAGCATCACTGCATTGTCTGTCATCTCTAAGATAAAATATTTTTTGCAAGTAAGAAAAACGATAAGAAAAAAGATTACCAGTAACAAATCAAGTGCGTGTTACAAATATAATAAACACCTACTTTTTACTATCAGTAAAAATGATAAAACTGAGTAGAAATTTCGTAAGTGTTTTTTCTGACTGGTGTCATATGGTATTTTGAATCCTATTTAAAATTGACCCTGGTGTCATATGGTATTTTGAACCCCCTCAAAAGTGAAGTCGGAGTCAAAATACAATTTTAAAAAATTTATCCCAGGGTCATTATACCGCATGGTATTTTGACCTCATAGTCCTTTTTCCCATATGGTATTTTGAACCCAACAAATGGAAATTAGACACAGCTGTTTTAGATAAATATCATTGCAGATTATATAATTTACAATTTGTTGGGTTTTTTAATTGGAGCTATAGTATGGGGTTTCAATATACCTTGGCAGGAGGTCAAACTACCATGGCAAAGTAAAATTTTCAAAACCTCTCTTTTCCAACGTGTAATACATACAAACTTCTTTGGGAGTATTATAACTATATAAAGGCGTCAGAAGATATAGAGGTTCATAATACCATAGCAGGGTGGTCAAAATACCATAACTAAGTGAAATTTTCAAGAAAGTAAAAAACATACAAACTACTTATTGGAGTATTATTGCTCCTAGTATATAAAGGAGTTATAATAGCTAGAATTTTTAAGAATTAAAGGTCTATATTTATTGGTTTTATTGATTTTATATTTACATTGTATCATTGATCAAATGTCTTCATTTAGTGTATGCCCACTTGTGTTAATATGTTTTTTGATTTTATTTCAATTAATATTTTATAGTGTGTCTTTCTATGTTGTGATTTTTCACTGTTGTTTCAGATAAGGTGAAGTTTTGGTACCATTAAAACTTTTAGACACGCATCAATTGTTTGTGTGATGGAGGTTAATATGCAACAGCATAATTTATTGCACATTTTGGGGGGGGGGGGTAGTTTGTAACAGCCACAGGTATTGCACAAAAGCAAAAAAAGTGAATATAAATTCTAATCATTTAACCAATTGTAAGTTCTTTGTTCTGTGTTAGAAACCTATTCGTGTGTCAAATATTTAATTGCATTCCAAATTCATACCTGTACAAAGCGCGAATAGTGTGTCCATATTTGCCCCAACTCTTCAGGATTGAAATGTTTTGTTCCATTCAATAGCTGACAAACTATAAATTGCAATATAGCAGCCAATTCTTAAATTGTAACAAACTTGAAAATGAAAATATAGCACTGCATACAAATTTTATATATATGAAGTGCTTTGATAAATCAACCTTCATAAGGAATAGCCAAAGTATGAATAAGTATAGAAATATGTGAAGAGGTATATATTTCCAAACAGGGCGAAAAATAATTATGAAATCCATCCAGAGTCAACTTTGCTTGAAGTTGGTGAATTCGACAACCATCTTATTTTTCTATTATAAGCATTAACTTTCTAAAATAATAAGCTATTTTCAATTGAATAAATTGTTCTTGGTTTTTTTTAGGTCCAGCCATTGCATGGTTTGATTAGGATTTTGTTTTTGTTTTATTTATTCCTCAGCACAATTAGGCAGATTTGTATATCATCATAAATCATTTATGTCTCTATACTTCACACAGGGAGAAAAGGGTGATACTGGAGAACCTGGACCAATGGAAGCAGAAGACTCTCAAGGACCAGTTGGACCAAGGGGATTTAGAGGTCCGAAAGGAGACATAGGAATAACTGGACTACCTGTATGTTTAGATTACAGTGATTATATGTGGATTCATATATCTTCGTGGGTACCAGTGTGGCTGGTACAGCTTGTCCTCAGAGTGGGACAGTCTGCTCTACCAACTTCCTATATAAGACCAACTTGTACCCAGTACAAGTTGTCCTCGACAGTATCAATTACAGCTATGTAACCTGCCTTGTCTTGTACACTGGTCTTCCTCTGTAAGAATATCGACAGAACCCGAATTGTATTCCTCACACTCTATGTCTGCAGTAAGAGTTTCTAAAGGAAAAAGATACTAACAAAACAATCTCTGAGCAACCTTAGATATCAAGACTATAACAAAAACAAAAACAATCTAACGGACAAACCACTGTTAAAAAAACACCGAAATATTCACACAAACACTTAAGCTAGGAATGATTTCATGTGTTCGAGGCGAGTATTCAATCTTTCACAATGATAATGTGTTAGATTATTCAGCATATTAATTCGAATATTGCACCAGATTAAACTTCTTTACACATTTGATGACTTACATTTGTAAAGCAAAAAGAAGCAACATAACTTCTAGTTAATCAATATCATAGAAAATACAACAAGGTGATTCGAAACGCATTTAACTGAATTCAGTTTTGCCACCTGATAAAGAAACGCACAGTAATTTCTAAAGGTCAAAAGTTCTGCTAAAAAACTCATACTTTTACTGTTTTTATCTGGTATCTTCTTTTTGTAAATAACTTTTTTTTATTATGGCAAGTTATTGATACCTGATATGAACAATAACCGATATGTTATCTAAACAAAGAATTTCAAGATGATTGCTGTTTGTAGATGGTTGTGCTTTGGGCAACTGCAAACATTGTATGTTTGCATAACAGTATACATAAAATGCAACTGAAGAATTTAAAAAAATCTTAAACTAAAAACTATACATTTTTTGTGTTATATAAATATCGATCCCCCTTTTTATCCCTGAAACATGTTGCTTTTAGTGCAATTTGTTTTGAAGAATGTAAATGTTCTCAGAATATTGCACAACGTATTTCCTTATCCGCGTTTATTTGAATAAGTGTATTATGTTCTATAACGTTTATTAATAGTTTGGAAATTTCATACAAGAAAACTATCGGTCTTATTATCAAGTTCCTTTTTTTTTAGGACAGAAACTCCAGAAAAGTGGACTATGGAGAGGACAATTGATTAATAACAACTACGTAGATCTGCTGGTAGGCAGTGCTTCAGTGGCAGGTGTTTTCTTCACCAAAAGGATAGATGAGAATTTAAATTTAATGCATCATTTTCTTTAATTTCATTTGAACTATGATTTATTAAATACTTATAACTTAACTTGTTCTGTTAATAATCTAATTACAAATGCAATTTTTGTTTACGACATCAATTGCTGCCTACGTGAATGAGAAGAGAATAGGTAATATAACTTTATAATTGAATCTGTCAAAACAGAGGTAGTAACTTAACTAATAACAATTTCTATGTTTAGCTAGCAACACAAAAGCAGGTCCGCAATAAGTGGTGCACCGTTAGTCATCATTGCAATTCCGATGACCTGACGATATACGGAATTTCCAAAGGAGACAAAAATGTTATCTGGTAAAAATTTAATGGCAGATATAGTATCAAAGCATGTCTAATTGACATAGTTCTTCTGTTTATTGCTACTTAAAAAATATCTCAAAGATTTTTGAACATATGTATTCACCTTATGGCTTTTTTAATGCCCACTAGATGTGTGATTTTTTTCTTGATGAGAATGTGAGGCAATGTGGTATATAGGATAGAAAATTTTAAACACATCAAAATCACCAATATAAGCATGCAATTTATCAAGTATTTCCAACGATTTTTTGACACTCCAAAAGTAATTTATTCCACTATTTTCAAAGGCCTTATTTGAACAAGTTATTGTCAGGTTTTTGATTGTACCAAGTGTACTGGTAAGAAGAATCGACAATTTAGATTGGAACAAAGACTTGAAGACGAAATACATCTATATTTTTAAGGTGTTTCGTGTAGCTTCGAAAGGCAGTACGTTGTTGGGACTTTCATTATATTTGGTTTTGCTTGCAAAGAGGTAGCTTAAAGTTGATATTTGTTACAGATGTCGTTTTCTGAAAATAGAGTCAGTTGGAACGTTGATGAATTGGTGATTTGTTCTTTTCAGAACCTTAATGTAAAATTTTCGTCAAACAATAATGATATTATTATCAGCTTTATCGGCCGGAACAAAATTCCTTGGCTAGTTCTTTTAGTTTATGTTTGGTACGAGAAATAGGTTTATTGTGGTTGTTGTTATTATTATTTATAAAGCATGAAATCATGAAATATTTTCATGCTAAAAAGCAAATTAATTTAACCATACTGCACTTCAGTAAGGGACGACATCAAAAGTTCAATGTAGGATAAAAAACTTAATTCACATAGTTTTTTCGCTGACCCCCCTACCCCCCTTCTTAACTTAATTTGGGAAAAATTGATTTACCTATAAGGATATATGTAAAATCGATTTTAGATTAACAAAACTTGCAGCAATGTTGACCCCCCCCCCCCCACCCCCAAACTATTCGATTTAAGTTTTTTATCCTACATCGATCTTTTGATGTCGTCCCTAAGGCATTTGACACTGTGATTCATCGGAAATGTCTACACAGATCAAAGAACTATAGAATTGATGGTAATATAAATGCATGGATTAAATCATTCCTAATGCATCCTAATCACAAGTACGTCTGTTTGCCAACGACTGCCACTTGTATAATACCACCGAGAAAACAGGACCAACTCCAAATACAGAAAGATCTAGACTCACTTGACAACTGGGCAAAGGACAGGGGCATGCGTTTTAATGCCATTAAATGATGTGTCATGTCAATTCACCGTAGCAGGTCCTCACTCACATACAGTTATACAATAAGTAATCACGTATTAGAGCAGGTCAGTGAAAATCCATACTTAGGTGTAATCATTAGCGATAGTTTGAAATGGTCATCACACATAAACACATTTTGCAACAGAGCTAATTCTACACTGGAATTCATCCGAAGGAACCTTAAACCCTGCAACAAACATTTTAAGGAAAGCGCCTACACTTCGCTTGTTCTCTCTGTCTTAAATTACCAATATCTACAAAAATACATTAATCGCATAGAGAACATATGAAGAAGAGCAGCTAGATTTTTTAAGGACTATAGACGTACTATTAGTGTCATCTCCATGATGAAGGACGTTTGAAACCTCTTTAGGAAAGAAGGCGAGAACAACGACTGGCACTACTGTAGACAATGGTGAACGACCTGGTAGCCATCCCCACTGAACATCACATATTATTTATTATCTTGCCTCCTATACATTTTCTAGGAATGTGATTGGTTACAGGGGCGGATCCAGCTATTTTAAAAAGGGGGGGGGGGGGGTCCTAACCCAGGACAAAAAGGGGGGGGGGGGTAACGTTCCAATTACATGTCCCCATTCAAATGCATTGATCGTCCAAACAAAAGGGGGGTTCCAACCCCCGGAATCTCCCCTCTGGATCCGCTCCTGGGTTAAAAGCGTCCGCGTGGAGACCATGTATATTTCGTTTTAAGTTACTAATGATGAGGGGCTTGTTTCATACACGGTTAGTAATGGTGTTAATCCCCTTTATATTCCATATTAGGTAAGATAGGAGGCAGGGCTTATTTCATATACGGTTAGAAGTGGTGTTACGTCCTTTTATAAAAACTAAATGGTACTGAAAAAAAATCTTAAAAGTTTCAACAGACGAAGAAATTGATAATTAAGATGGAATAAATTCATAAAACACATTTAAACCTAACAAGTTGTTATTGTTGGCATCTGTTTTTGTTGTATCAATGAAAGTAGTTTCTTAATGCTAACCGCAGTATTGAAGATTTTGGTAAGTCACTTGTCTAAATTTGACGCGTTAAGATAGTCGGTAAGATAAATTCGTTACATAGTGTGCTGGTGACGTAATATAGTAAATATGGGGTCAATAAATTCCATACCGTATTCGGTCACTAGCACACAATATAACTAATAATACTAGATCAACAAGAACTTATAACAACAAACAAATAAAACTATTATCAGGCTAGCAAATAATGACTTTTATAAACATTAATGTTTTGCACAAAGTATGATTTGAACTTACTACATAATACTGCCGTAAACTGTAAAACTGTGGAAAGTTTGAAGGCAGTTATATCGCGCGACGAGTTACATAAGAGGCGCACACACGCTTCCTGGATAAGTTTTACTCAGTATTTTGAGTTAATTTCGAGTATTATACAGATACAAATTTAATATGGGAAAAACGGAGTAATATAAAAGAATGAAATTCAAATGTAAATACACGATTTATTTTTTAACACTCATCTCAAATAAAAAGAATATCATGATTAACAATAACTACCTAATCCATTTGTTTTGAACAATAAAATATGTTTAAACTAATAACTACCTTTCTGTCATTAGAATTCTGCTTTATAATGTATGGTAATGTTGTCTTCTAATTTGAAATTGCCGCCAACTAACTAATAGACTATTGACGTATTTAATACGTATCGATGACAAACAATATTACTACGATTTTTACCATTTGGGAAATATTAACGACTTGTCTTTAGAGATTTTCGGCGTTTAAATATTTCATACAATTGTTCTTTGACGTCTAAGCCAAAGGTACAGGGGAATTTAAACTACATAAGGATTTCTATTAAGCTCTAATTCCTATGAGCAACTTCAAAACTTTTGAGTGGTTCGCCAATCATTTAAGATTTTTCTTGTCATGTGTTTTGTAATCCAGAATTAAAATTATAAAAAAAGCGTTCAATTTGTAATAAATAACATAATACCCAGCTAGATAATAACAATGGCATGTATTCAGCATTTATTGGGTAGAAAACATGCCACTAGGGTGCTCGCACAAGGCAGCTTTAAGTGCCTTAAAACAGACCAAAACACAAAAACGTATATATATAACCACTGAACCATGGAAAAAAATCAAGGTCAGATGACAGCTGCCAGTTGGACATGAACACCTAACAGTCCTTCCATAAACCGAATATACTCGACCTATTGTTTATAGTATCTGAGATATGGACTTGACCACCAAAACTTAACCTTATTCACTGATCCATGAAATTAGGTTAATGTCAAATGAGAACTGTCTGACGGCTGAGACTACTATTACACAGTAATAATCTCAGCTGACGGGTATGAGGACTTTGCAAGGTACGCACATACCAAATATAGTTCACATATTACTTATAATAAGAGTGCATATTATAAACGAATAAAAATTTACAAAATTTACAAAAATTTATGAAAATTGTAAAAAAAAATTACTATGAAGGACAATGAAATTTTGAGTTATAAGCCAAGAACTGCCTTTTACCTCTATGTTCTATTTTTAGCCATAACGGCTATCTTGGTTAGTTGGCCGAGTTAACGGACACATTTTTAAACTAGATACCCCAGTGATGATTGAGGCCAAGTTTGGTTTAATTTGGCCCAGTAGTTTCAGAGGAGAAGATTTTTCTAAAAGAATACTAGGATTTACGAAAAATGGTTAAAAAATGACTATAAAGGGCAATAACTCCTAAAGGGGTCAACTGACCATTTTGGTCTGGTAGCTATAGACGTATTTGTAAATCTTACTTTGCTGAACTTTATTGCTTTTTACAGTTTATCTCTATCTATAATAATATTCAAAATAATAACCAAACACAGCACATTTCCTTAAAATTACCAATTCAGGGGCACCAACTTAACAACGGGTTGTCCGATTCATCTGAAAGTTTTACAGCAAATAGATCTTGACCTGATAAACAATATTATCCATGTCATATTTGCTCTACAAGCTTTGGTTTTTGAGTTATAATAAAAAAAAAACTGCATTTTACCTCTATGATCTATTTTTAGCCATGGCAGCCGTCTTGGTTGGTTGGCCGGGTCACCGGACACATTATTTTTAACTAGATACCCCAATGATGATTATGGCTAAGTTTAATTAAATTTGGCCCAGTAGTTTCAGAGAAGAAGGTTTTTGTAAAAGTTAACGACGACGGACGACGGACGCCATGTGATGAGAAAGGCTCACTTGGCCCTTTGAGCCAGGTGAGCTGAAAAATCTTCAAGAGGTCACTGAACTATAAAAATGAGGTCAAGGATATTGGACATGTGACTGACGCAAACTTCCTAACAAGAGGCAACCATATACAAGCATCCAGGTCTTCCACCTTCTAAAATATAAATTTTTTAAGAAGTTAGCTAATGCCGCCGCTGCCGGATCACTTTCCCTATGTCGAGCTTTCTGCAACAAAAGTCGCAGGCTCGACAAAAACTAAGACAAGTAAAGGAAGATACAAAAAACAGCCATTGGACTTCAGAGTAATCTCGGACTAAATCTAGGTACTGCCTGGATTTAAAACTTTCAAAATTACACATGAACAGTTTTGTCTGCATTCAGAGAGAACTTCAATGAGGGGGATATTTTAACTTCATGTGCAGTCGTGAAAAAGGTTTGCTAATCACCCTGTTTATTGAAATCGGTAAAACCAAGATCATGATCAACGTGCAAGACATTTTTAATTGTTCGTTCATTGTGAAATGGTAATTTTATTTCACGTTTTTTCAGTGCAGATACCGGTCTTTAACCCACAGGCACCACCCCTCTTCAATACGATACAATACAACACAGCCAGTTCTTCTGTGCAGATACACACCCCCTTTTTTTACCCACAGGCACTTGTTTTTGTTTTAGTGAATTGATGAACCTTAAATCTGTATTATTTCACTTACAGACTATTTGTGAGTTTTATTTCCGACAAATCATTTCTTGCCAACATCAGCATTGTTTGTTTTAAATTAATCACCTGTTGCAGGTAAGACATGTAAAGCACGTGCTGTCAAAAGTTGGTACAACTTGAACTCCAAAACCAAAATTTTCGATGACAAAATAATTACCTTGAATTTTGCAACATAGTCTCTAGATTGTTTATTTAAGTTTTTTTTGGAACTTGAAAATTTTACTTTTCAAGACACATGATGCAGGTCAGCCGGTATCATAATATTTTGACTGGAAGTTGAAAGTCAGTGATTTTGCAATCTAGCCAAAATACTATGCATTAGGAAATGCTTCAGATGGTTATTTTCTATATAATGTTGATAATCAATGATATATGTTTGCGTTATAAGAGTTAGTTCTACATTGTACTCAAATTTTAAAGTCTTGCAGTACATACTTTCAGGCTTGTATATATTGTGTATATTATAGTTTAGCAAGCAGATATTAATGTTCTAAATAGTTATGCATAAACATCACACTTAAGATTTTTAACGGAAACTATTTTACTATTTATGAAATATATCAGATAGACACATGGTGGTAAATATTGTCATTAGTGTCTTTATGGGGAGCTGTGATACATATAGGGAAGTGTTATATCTCGGCTGATAGTCTCTTTTTGTGAATTTTATAGCAGTACATTCTGAACATATTTTCAATCTTTCCAAGTATTTCTGTGTTGTTCGGTATAATGTTCAGATTTGCGAAGCTTTGGCAGTCTACTATAAGTGTACATATTGCCTCACAGTTACTGAAGTGAGTTGCCCATGTTGATTCAGATATAATACTCATTATAAAGTATATTTAATTGGAGTATGTAATGTTATCCTGATGTTCATATACAATGGACAAGTTGTTAACACATGACATAGGTCTTCGTTTTCAGTTCTACAGTTTGGACGAGTCGGGTCTACTTCGGCCTGGTTAAATCTGTGTCTATGAGCTTGTAATAGATAGGTTCCAGTTAACATGCGGCTTTTTGTAATTGCTTTTCTATTGTCCGAGACTGATGAAGAAACTGTAGCCCAAACAAGATGTGTGACACCTATTGTTAAGTTCGAAATTGCTAAATTTTGTAGAGTTGATTTGTCTTCACATTCTAGGCGTAGTTTGTTAGTCCAATGAACGGTTATTGCTGATTTTGTCCGGTTTTTTCCATTCTGTTTTTGAATTCTTCTTTTCGAATAATTCCAGAAAGATATCTAGATTGTACATCTCTAAACATGTAGAGATGTACAACCTAGATACATAAACCGTTACATAAATTTCACACGGTAAGATAAATTCGTTACATAGTCACGGTGTATATTGAAATTCATAACGCTTTCTTTCCGATAAAATCGGCGTTTTTTCTTCCTTTCCGAGTCAGACAACGCGTCCTTTCCAATAATGTACACAGGAAATGATTACATCGATTGAATGATAGTGTCCTTTTATGACAATTTACTAATGAAATACTAATATTCTTGAAAGAATTGATAGGTGACGGAACAAAGTACATAAACAAGAACCCAAAAATAAGATTTGCTAATGTCTACAATCGATTACAGAAAGCATACTGGTTTACACAACAACAGCGTCGACGAGTACAACAAGTGTATCCAAAATAAAAGTCATGAACACTTGACCGTTTAACACAATATACAATTAATTAGATTATAATATAAGTTCGGAGTTTTCATTTTGTATATACAAGGAATTCCTTGGTATATATTATAAGATTCCTAACCTTTCCATGCATGCGATACATATGGGGTCAGTAAATTCCATATGGGGATTCGCGCTTCGGAATTTACTGACCCCATATACCGTATTAGGTCACTAGCACACTATGTAACTAATGAAATTCTGCCAATATAGGCACACCTTCAGTACGAAGTAATAAATCCAATATGTATCCAATCACCAATAGAATTATAATACCGTCTGTACGTATACACAATAAAAGTATGTCAATATATTCCTTCACCAATATCACATACTAGTATCAAGTCTTATTCACGGAATTTAGATCATAGTTACTTTTAATTAATCAGTACACACACAAATTCTACTTAGCTAAATTTGACTTTATTAAGTTTTTCTGGTGTTTAGCACAGGTATTTGGGGCATGGACCCCCCTTTTTTTACCTCACTAAAAAACGATTGTTTGGTGTTTTTTTAATTTATTTACAATTTTCTACAATGTATAAACATATATCAAGTCTCAACAATCCATTGCTAGTCGATTACAATTGTTGAGACTTGAATATGTTAAGACATTGTAGAAAATTGTAAATAAATAAAATAAATACACCAAACATTTTTTTGTGAGGTCCAAAAAAGGGGGGTCCATGCCCCAAATACCTGTGGTGTTTAGGAGCTTGTACCTGGGCATATATGCAGGTTATTTATAAGTGTTCTACAGGCAAGTTCAACATGTGAGCTAATAAAGCTACATAAATCACTAATTTCTAAATACCACTATCTATTGTAATCGATTACATTAAAAAATAAGTGTAATCGATTATTAATCGATTGCACAAAAATCCTTCATGTAATCGATTATTAATCGATTACGTTTGTCAGTAATCGTGCCCAACCCTGGTTTGTGTCTGAGGAAATAAAATATTTGGTCTTTGTCTTTGTGTTGTCTAGTTGCATATATATATCCATGCATGTTGGAACAATTGTGGTGATGCCGATTTCTTCCTTTATTAGAGAACAAATTAATTGAAACATAAATCTGTGATTTTTCTATGTAAATAACTTCGATGAACCAAAGCAAGTTATTTATCGACCTGTGTTACGTCAAATTGGTTCTCTTTTTTCCTCTTCTTTTGGTATACAATAGTCTATCGACAATCAATGATAACATACTGTTGGCATACGTGGACTATACAAAAAAAGAAGATGTGGTATGATTGACAATAAGACAACTATCCATAAAAGACCAAAATGACACAGACATTAACAACTATAGGTCACCGTATGGCCTTCAACAATGGGCTAAGCCCAGTCTATTTACAAAACTTATACCCCAATTTACACAAAATGTGTCTTTCTTTCTTATGTTAAATGTATACATGTATATATTTTAAGTTGCGCTAAAGTTCCATTTTCTATCCAGGCGTATAAACGACAAGTGTGTACATTTTTTTAATCAATATTTCTGTTCCAATCTGTCCTTCACTATTGAAAACGAGTATATACTTACATTTTCCCAATTTACCCTCGAGAAAAATATGCAAATAGATTTCTATTTTATCAAATCTTTTTTTTTTTTTGGTATTAAGATTTTTATAAATAATATTATAGGTATTATATGAAAAGATAAATGAGTGTTATAGGGCAAAATATTTTACCTTGTATCATATAGAAAACACAAATGGAGTCCGAAAACTTAGCACAAATTCCAAAACCTCACCCAAGTACATACTAAGGCTGAACTTAAATTTTAGCTGTAAAAACATGACAGTAGCATAGGAAGGTTTTTATCAGCTTTCTATTTTAACACAATAGGCTTCCCATGATGATTAAATCCATTCAAAACAATAGAACTGTTTGTTGATGTAAATATTTAATATATCTAAGAGCAATAACTCAAATATGTTTTCGTGATTTCTTGGACACTTGGTCATAATTGTGCTACAACACATATATGAATGATATTGCTTATGTTACTACTTTTATTTACAAAGGGCATTACTCCTTTAAAAAGTTGATCTGTTTTGATTATTAAGTTTTTCTAAAAGTTTGCTGGTTTAAACATAAGATATGAATTTCGAAGGAAAATAATGTTCCTGAGTGGTTCCTCTTAAACTGACCCAGTATCGTAAACTATGCAAAAGTTTTAAATATACCATGACTGAGTGGGGAGTCAAATTGTCTCCATAGATATGATAATACAAATCAATTCCAAACATCAGTGAATTACCATTAGTGAATCGCCTTAAAATTAATTTTCAAAACTAAGAAAAAAGGCTGACAATACCAATAGAACTTTCAAACTCACAAATCAAAACTAAACTGCATCAAATTGCAAAAATAGAAAATGTTGAAAAATTAAACAAAACCTAAGAATGAGAAACAGGAACCCCACACATAACAGGGTGTGAACTTAGTTGTAAATGAAGGGTAGGCTGTTTCTGCTCGGCATGTGGCTGATCTACAAACGTGGTGATGTTAACACCTAAACTAAACAAAAGTTTCACAATCACTAGAAAATGACTGATGAGGTAGGACCAAAATATCTCCATTGAAATGAGATGACAGATTTACATAAACCATACTTATTATTAAAGGGAATGAAAAGTAAAATGTGGCTGATCTACAAACGTGGTGATGTTAACACCTAAACTAAACAAAAGTTTCACAATCAATAGAAAATGACTGATGAGGCAGGACCAACATATCTCCATTGAAATGAGATGACAGATTTACATAAATCAGACTTATTATTAAAGGGAATGAAAAGTAAAATCATAAAAAATACTTAACTCCGAGGAAAATTCAAAAGGGAAAGTCCCTAATTAAATGGCAAAATCAAGTGGTACAACACACCAAACGAATGGACGACAACTGTCATATTCCTGACTTGGTACGGACATTTTGAAATGTAGAAAATGGTGGATTGAACCTGGTTTTCTAGCACTAAACCTTCCACTTGTATGACAGCATAACATTCCTTTATATTTACAAAGGATTGATATGTCACACTTCTGCTACTATGTCCCTGGGTAAAAATGTCATCCTAACAATATGCACATAGCTGTAAATAGTTTTAATTTACAGGAACAGTATAAAGTCATTAAAATACAAAACCATATCATAATTTTATTTTAATTCAACATCGTACATCATGAAAGATGATTTATAAATACAAATGATTTATTCAATGCAAATCTCACGGCCATATACTTGTATACACTAATATCTCCAATATCAAAAAATGACAGTAAAAGAAAAGAAGAAATGTAGAAAAATACAAATTTTATATACTCAATGTATCAAAAAGGAAGACTTTTAAAATGACTTTGTCTTAATAGTGCCCTACAAGGGGTATAAACAACAAAATTTGCCCCTTGACCATAATCTTCACCATTTATCAATATCCCATAAACTATAGGATCTTAAAAAAATCAATACATCTGTCTGTTTACTAATAGACAAATAAAAATTGCATTGATGTTTGTAGCTTATTTTGACAAAACTGAACTAAAGTGATATTCTAATTATAAAATAAAAATTTTAAAAATTGTACTGGCAAAATTGAAGCAAATGCCCCTTTAAATACTATCTATAAGTTCTAAAACAGTTGTAAAAATATAAAATAAAATTATTTATGTAATTCATTCCGCTAGAAAAGATTAAAAATTTAAAGCTTTAATAATTGTATCACATATTTACTGATAAAAAAGACTGTAACATTTAAATATGCAGTTGAAAATTCTCCTACATGTTTTTTTCCCTTAAAATCCGAATAATTTTCAAACAAAAAAATACTGGATATCAACACAGCATTGGTTTTTAAAATAAAACATAGCACAATGGCCCCTATACATTCTATAATAAAATTATTCAAGATAACAACATGGAAGAAAATATAGCACCAGTGTACCACAGGACTTTAAGGACCTAGGGTGAAGAACACATAGATAGAATATTTTGATAAAAGTGTCTTTAAAGAAACAAAGATTTAGAAGTAATCAATAAAGAGAAAATAACAAGAGTAAACATTGAAATAATAATAACAAACTTTTAATTGTGGATTCATTTACTTTAATGGATATATTTTGTTGATTGAGGAGAAACTGTATTTTCATGAATATTTGATTTCATGGTTTTGGCAAAGTCTGAATGACTTAGGCCACACTTAAAAATATTTTTGTTTGCCGACACCATACCCAAAGGTAAGAACAGTGGGCAGGTAGGCTGGAATTTTTTTTCAGTAAAGAGAAACCAAAGTGTCGGATGTTTTTTACTCTTCATGCATATCTGATTAAAAAAAAATGTACATAAGACAATAAAATATGTTGAGTAGGCAGCTATTTTCTGGATAGGTATGGTTAGAGCAAAAGAACACATTCCTTTTATGGCCTAATCCTATTAATCTTTTGTACTTTGTTGTAAATTTGAATTTTTCGTCACATTTAACAGCGAAATTGTTAAAAAATTGTCATCCTAATAAAATAATGAATCCAACATATAAAAAGCATCAAAACTTAACAAATAAGCACTTAAATATTTTGGTAATTTTTGTTTTTGGTTTCCTGTTCAACAAAAAAGCTAAAACTTGAACAAGTAATACTTTTACACTTAACATTCACTATCATACAACCACTCATTTCATCATAAATACATTCACACAAACAGATGCCTTGTTACACATTTATTCAAAAACAGATTCACTACTTACTATCTGCCATATATTACATAATGTTGAAAAAAAATATCACTTGAAGAATTGCACATTGCACTGATATGAATAGTGTATAGCTGAGGGTTTGATAGAGCAGACTGTTACCCTGAGAAAACATTATCAACTGAGGCACAGCCAAGGTTGACAATGCTTCTGCAAGGGCCAATCTGCTCTATAAATCTCTCCGCTATGTGTTATTCAATTTATTATACTGGATATTCAATCATTATTGTCTTTAAGATTTTTAATTGAAAGTACTTTTAAGAACTTTGATGTCATATGCATAACGTTTGTTATTAGAAAAACAGCAAAAGCAAAGCAAGATGTACTTTTTTTTTTAATTTGGACGGTCCATGAAACAGTTCTGAGGCCACAAATTGGCTTAACATAAAACAGCAGCACTTTCTTTCAAAATATTGATGTAAATTGTCCTTCAAATTATTGATTTTTGATTGGTCTTCTAGAGAGCGTGACATTCAAAAGATTGTCTACTGCTCAGCAATGGGATAGAGTAAATTATGTCCCTACTATTTACCAATCAAAATCTGGATTTCTAATAAATAATACTAGCATATAACAAGTCAGATTCATATATCCATTAAAAAAGATAGTCAACTGAAAAAGTCTTTTTTTTTTACCAAAGTTAATTATAGTTTGATATAAATTTTGTGTCAACACTTCTGCCATTTCAGTTTACAACAATAATTTACCCTTACAACATTAACTTTATTGCAAATTACCCGTAATCATTGTTGAGGGGGATAGGACCTTTATCAGGACTCCCAAATAGTGTATTTTTAAGCTCAGGATTTTGGGATGGACCCTTTTGGAACCCAGTAATTCTTTTTTTGAAGTTCCGGATGTCAGGATTTAATTTTGTTTAAATTCAGGACCTCAGGATTTCGTGTTTTTAAGCCCAAGATTTTGGGATCAGGACCCCTCCTACCCCCCTCATTGTTGAATATCCAATATGTTTTATTAAGTACTGTATTTACAATTAATCTCCATCTAGTGAAATATATACACAATGACAAAACCTTTCACTCTAAAACATTTTCTCATGAAATATTATTGTGATATTTCACTTGCTGCCATTTTATTATACAAAACTGATAACTGTATATTTCTACTTATGGTATAACATGAGCTGCGTCGGATAGAAATCGACCTTGTGCAAATGTGCGTTTACAAGTTCATGTATATGTCTTTGAATATAAAAAATGAATTTTGGCCTGATTTGTAGAATATATGTATTAAATCAATTATGAAACAGTTACCAACTTTCCATATAGATTTTGTCAACCTGAAATAAATTAATTGTGGTATTGACAATTATTTGCATAATGTCAATTTCTATCCCACACAGCTCATTTGAACAATGATTTATCAACTAAAAAAAATATTACAAAGAAACTATAATGTAGTGTCATACCACATTAAATACAGGTTGGTTTATTTTAACATTTGCTGCCTTATTTTGTCATGATGTGATGATATGAGATAATTTTGTTAAATGTTAAAAGACCTGAGATTCATTTATGTCTAAAGCAAATTTGGACTTTGTGTAAAAAAAAATAAGAATTTTTGTCATTTCAAAATAAAACACTAAAACAAGATTACTAGTATTTAAGACAAATAAATTGCTTTGGTGTTTACCACATTGGTAAGAATCCAAATTCTCTTAAATAAATTGTTACAATAACTGGACATCTATGTAAAGTAAAACAGTAAAGACTGTTCTAATTATATGAATAGTGTTTTTACATTATTCATTTAAAATCTAAGGTATTGCTCTATTTAAAAATAAATGGAAAAAATACTAATATGATAACCTAAAGACTATAAACAGCTCTTAAATAATGATTGAAAATTGCCACAAATTAAAGAATGACTGAACAAACAAATATTACTTTACCTTTTCAAATACAAAGTATCCTTTAACAATTTATATATATATGGAAGTGTTTAACGACCGTGACTGGCTTTTCAGCCCTCGCACGGTCGGTTAATAATTTATTATAAAGTATCAAGAATATTATAACCCAAACTAAAACTAAATTCAAGGGCAATAATTTTGGAAAGTAGATCAAAATGTGACCCTTATCAAATTGATGATTATAATTCCTCATTCATATTCAATGTGCTTCAGAGTAAAGCTTGATTTCATTTTACAATATAAATTTTAAAATCAAACATTGTATTTCTTTAAGCCAAATAATATATTTTAAATTTCAGTTATCTCCCTTTGTTTATAATTTTACATTTTAAGATTAAAACTCAAATTTATTATTATCATACTGGCTTTTTCAAAGAGGGGACTCAATCAGCATTTACTAATCTATCTTGAGGTATACAGAACAAAATATTACAAAACAAAATATTACAGATATTACAATTATTTTAACATAGTTAAAATTTTACACGGTCTGATTGTCTGCAGAAAAGAAAAGAAATAATACACAATAATTGGTACAGTCACAGGTAATAAAATTATACTCTGAATTCATTACTGCATAAAAACATTTATTGTTTAGAGAAATTATACTGTATGTGATGTTGCATACTTTAATTTCTTTATCACTCTTCTTACACAGTAAGATTGGGAATGTTTTGAAAAATTATTGTTATCCATCTTCTATTTATATGCAAATTAAGTAGGAATTAAGCTTACACTATTTGCCTTACTTTTTTCATTTTCAAGTCATATAAAGAAGCATTACACAAACATATACATGATATCGATACACAAGTATAGAGCAATCTACCATAAAAAGTGTGTACATCATGTACATTGAAAATTTATGTTTTATTGGTGTTTAAATCATTTCTTACATTAACAGGCAGATATCAAAAGGTTTAAAACAAAAAATATCAAATGTTACAAACATTATTTAACTTATATAGATTACATAAAATGAAAATTATCAATAATTGATTTTTTTTATTTTAAAACTAGTACATGTACAAAAATACATCATGTACATCATCATTAACAAAAATTCTTGTATATATTATAACAAATATAAAAATATACAACAATCACAATGCATAGGTTTTTATAAGAAATGGCACATTTGGTAGAATTTTATTTGTTTCTTTACATTTGGTAGATGTGTTGATATGGATACACCATATCTCTTTTAAATCAAAGTGTAGTTGATTGTATTAGCTTGAAGAAAATCAAACTGATCATGGCATTTAATTACAGGTTTAGGAGATCTTTACATAGAAATAAGCAATAATCCAAAATATCATTTACAAAGTTTATAATACAAAAATCTCATTAGCACTAGTACTATATTTGTCCAGTCAAATAATAAGTAGATTCTTGGATCAGTGTCTTGTTTTATATCACATAACCTAATCACTTTGAAAACGTTTCTTAAGATCAAGTTTTAAAAAGTTTTCAGAAGTATTCCTAATTTCATATATCCCTTTTACTTAGCTTTTTTAAATAAATATTGGTCTTCTTACTCCCTTAACATGCTTAATGACAAGGAGTTATCTCAATCTTTTTAGGGCTAATCTTCAAACCTCCTGATAATTTCTTCCTTCCTGTTGTTTTCTTCTATCAACCTCCTGATGATTTCTTCCTTCCTGTTATTTTCTTCTTCCAATCTCCTGATAATTTCTGCCTTCCTGTTGTTTTCTTCTTTATTTCTGTTAATTTCTTCTTTGTTTCGGTTATTTTCTCCTTGCAACCTCCTGTTGATTTCATCTTTCCTTGCACTCTCCTCATCTTTCTCTTGTGAATACCTAATCATATCTTCATTTTTCGACTGAATTACTCTAAATAATACTTCATTTCCATGCTGTTTCTCGCTTTCAATAACTTGTTGAAGATTTTTCTTTGTGTCTTCCAGCCTAATTATATCTTCCTCAAGCTCAACTAGTAAAAAAATAAAACATTAATGAAATTTTAGTTTTAAAATTTGAAAATATTGAGCTTAAGGTTACAGTTAGTGCGATTTATACCAAATGTATATAGTTATATGGACTGTTTTGAAGATGGTATATAATTTTATAAAGGGGCATAACTCAAGAAAGGTAAAAGTCATGTCACCCAAGTTTAAACTTGATCTGTGTTTTATGGAAATAAGCAATGAGAATAAGTTTCATACCATTTGGTTGAGGCAAAATAAAGAAAGAAAACTGAAACGAAAATTTTCCATATATATATATATATATATATAAAGTACCTAAATAGAAACTTGATCTGTGTCTTGTCAGAGAACAGAAACTAATTTTGAAACCTATGTACTGACTGATGTATGACATGAGCACAGACAAATGGGAACACTTAATGTCCCCTCTACCACATCGCAAGCATAAAATACTTTTACATTTATAATTTCCCCTTATTTGATTTAACACTTCTTATTTTGACCAATTATCATTTTAAAAGTCTGCAAGGTTAAATTGAAAACTTGTTTTGCAGCAAGTCTTTTATAAAGCAGGTGAACGTTCCCTGACATAAAGTATTCTTTCAAAAGAACATATATAAATATTTCAAAGGAGTAGGTCCGGTAAGGGCCGATTTGGCCTCAAATTTCAGGTTCATCTAACGAAAGTTTTTGGACACTTTTTAAACACTTAAGTGTCTATTTCAATTGATTCGATTATTTTATGTGAAAGATTTTAACTGATTTAGTCATTAAAAACGCTCTGATTCAAGCTTAAATATGAAAAATCTATCAAATATGCAAAAAAACGTCACTTTTCAAACGGTTTTTGTCAAAAATGAAAGTGGCCACTTCCGAGTTCATCCTCAACCTTTATATATGTTTTGTATTATCATCAAATACAACTTACATTTCAATATTATGAATGAACACGAATGCGGCCACTTTCATTTTAGACGGAAACCTTCTAAAAATCAACCAAAATGCTTAAATTTTGAAGATTTCAGTAATTTATCATGACTTAATGATGCTAGAACGTGATATTTGTGCATTGTATGTGGCAAAAACAGCTCATATTTATGTAGCAGATTTTACTTTCCAAAATATAGCTTAAAGATTACATTTTCACAATTTTCTAAAACTGCTATATTTTGGGGCCAAAAAGGGGTCTTACTGAACCTACTCCTTTATAGTTTTCATTATATTATTTTTTTATGTATATACCATAAAAGTAATAAAAGCATCAGTGTAAAAAAATTTAAGAGCTTTTTGTATCAAAGGACATCAATGTTTTCTATGACCAAATAATATATGTGTGCTAAACAAATATTTCTTTATTTCAATCAATATTTCATTTCTTTTAAATTTGCAATGAATTGCATTAAGATACTTTCAAAAGTATAAAAAAAATCAAATTATAACATACTCTGCGTCTTATTCAAATATTCGACCAAATCTCGATATTAAACTACAAACTTGATGGGGGAAAAAAAAAAAAAAAGCAAATATAGTTACTCAAGGTTGCAGTCTCAGTTATCTAAGTGTTAACAAAAGTTTTAATATTTTGAAATCCTGCAACATGATTTGATTTGTCAGGTAATGTGTTTTGCTTTTCAGATCTATTTTTATTTGTTTACTTGAGCATACCAGGCATCACAGTGGTCGATCCAGAACTTTTCATATGGGGGGAGAGGGGGTGCTCCGGTCATGATTCAGTGATTCCCTATATAATCAACCAATTTTTTCCCAAAAAAGGGACCAGGGCCCCCTCCCCCTGGATCCTCCTATGCATCAAGAAATAGATTTAGTCGCTTTATGCTCAGACGCTGGAAATGTAGGATCAGTTTAAGCCTATGTCTGTGACTTTCATCACAGACCTTAGGATAGTATTTCTAACTACTTTACTAGTAACTTTTGAGTTAAAAATTGTCTAAAACAACACATGTTGTCCAGTAAACGTCATTTAAAAAAGACAGCCTTAGCTCCTTTAAATATGAAATGCAGTTGTTATAAGGAATCCAATTTATTATCCAGGTTAAAATCACTAGAAAAAAGTACTTATGCATTAAAAAGCTATTTAAAAAAAAATGTTTTTTTAAAATGGTATGTATTAAAAAGCTATTTAAAAAAAAATTGGAAAATATAAGTTCTGAATTGCAAGGCGAAATTTGTCAATATTGAACTTATCTTCTGTATTGTATAATGTGACAGGGTATCAGAATTTGAAACACATTCAAATTAGTTGACAAGGTCATAAGTAATTGCTCTGAAACTGTTGGCAGTCGCCTGCATGCTCCCTATATTTCATCATATCATTAACCAGATTGTAAACCTTATTGGAATGCAACCTTAAGTAATTAAACTGTTATCAAAGTTTTCTCAGGATAGTCGTTATGAATCTAGATCAGTTCATTTAATACAAATAATTTTTATGAAAGAGACAAAAATACCCCACATATATTTTGGGTCATACCAAATTTTTTTTTTCTTGGTGTACCTTGTGTTTCATCAAGGCTGTTCTCAAGGTCTGTAACGGTTGGATCTGAAAGAATAAAAGAATATTTTCAAGCATTCTAGATAATCCATTACTTGTGTAATTGCTGTTTCAAACACACTATAAATAGCTATATACTAAAATGAATATTACAAATCATTAGTTTTTGATACTGGATAGGTAGGTCAGTGTTCCAGCTAGGATTTGAAAATAGAGGGGCGCATTTTAAAAAGGGCACTTTAGCGCGTTCTCACCGAAAAAAATCAAATACTTAATATTACCACATAAAGACATATTTCTTGATGCATGGTGGGTCTAAGATGAATATGCAACGCGATGAGCTGCGTTGTTTTGTAGAATTATTTTTATTACACTTGTGAAATGAATTGTGCATGTCAGTTTAAAAACTTCACATAAATCTGCAATACAGTCAGGAACAATACTTAACATTTTCTCTGAAGGCCAGCCTGGATCCAAAAGTTTTTTCAAGGGCCCTGTAGAATTTTTTTAGGCCTTAGGCAGCAACCATTTGATTTTCTGGGGGGGGCTATGGTTTTTTTTTCTGTACAAACTTTTTTTTTCGCCTGTGGCGAAAAACCAATCTATTTTTTTCGCGACAAGTGGAAAACAATTTTTTTATTTCAATTTTAGCATTACATATAGTGGTAGCTGAGGGTGAAACAAACAATTTTTTTTTCTTAGAATCAAAAACAAATTATTTTTTTCTCCAAAAACTGGAAACAAACTTTTTTTTCCAAAAAAAACCATAGCCCCCCCAGAAAATCAAATGGTTGCTGCCTTACCAGGTTTGTTTTTACTGCAGGCACATACATATTAATAGTCTTAAATGTTTTTATATAAAAGCCAAAAATATATGTTTGAAATACCTTATACATGTAGCTTGTTTCTTATTATGATGGAAATAATAAAGGAATTAAATTAATAAACATGAGTTTTTCAGAATTAAAATCCATTTAACCATGTATTTTCAGACTGGTGAGCTTTATATATATTTGTAATATTATTGAAAAAAAAACAAAAAAAAACAGCCCCCCTTTCCATACCCCTAGATGCAAATTATTTTAATAAATACAGTATTATCAGTTTCACCCCAAGAAATTATTATAATTTTTCATGAATAAATCTTAGCAGTTGTAATCAAAATGATTTCCAAAATGAAATTCCTACTGTCTATAAATAACAATGAAATGTAACTGTTTCCTATTAATACGGGGTTTCCCGAATTTTCCCGCCAAAAAGCACCTGGCTTTCAACAATTGTAAACAAAGCATTCAATTTGTGATCATGGATTACAGTTTTAATTAATTTAATTTGGATATAGATATTCAACTTAAGGTACAGTCAAGCAATGTTTTTACTTTCTTCTGGATTAAAACTAGTTTGAAAGATCAGTTTAAAAAATAAAAACATCAAAACAAAAACGATCTGAATTGTGAATATTCAGTGACCCATAAATTTTTTGAACTCTGCTACGGAGGTCAAAGTTACATCATGTTTCATGCATTTTGCGTGTTGACCTATTGGAATGATTCTTTTTAAATGACATAATAAATAACAAATACAATAGAAATGAACACCGTTCACATTTATTTTATAAATTATATTTTGCATCGTCAGGTGTTTAAATAATCAATTCATTTAACTTCGATGTTTGGTGCTTCAGGGTAAAGGGATTAGACAGGGTCGTAAATTTCACCTGATTAAGTAATTGACTCTAATCAAATAGGTAATTATAATCAGGTAACAAGTGTCAACAATTTTAATCTGTTGTCTTAATGAAGTGTGTGTATAAAGAACTCAACAAAATGGCGATGATATGAGGAAAAAAGATTGTTTTTTAAACTTTTTTTCAAAAGGGCACAGAGGGGCGCAGGGGCGCTTAAAAAAGGCAGAGGGGCGCAAAATTTCGGGGGCGGGGCGCGGCGCCCCTCCATTTCATGCTAGCTGGAACACTGGGTAGGTGGTTATTGAAATGGAACTGACAAGTGTAGAATGATTTTGACAAGGGAAAATACAAATCAAATCAATCAAATCAAATATGTTTATTTCCTAATCAAAGGGCCCTTATAATACATGATTTGGGCCAAAATTGACCTATCAAATCAACTGTATTTCAGAATTTGAGAATTAAATGTTGAATATATATACTTTAATCAAAAATATTTACACTCTTTATAATGTAAAGTTTTAATATAAATGGGATTGGGACACTGTGTTATTAAATCAAATTATAAGAAAAGGAATTAATTGAATTGTACACTGCATTAAGTTAAACGTATACATACTATTTGATAATCTTCGCACTTTGTGGTAGCATTCTTCAATATCCTCATTGTGGTATTTTACAGATATTTTTCGTCTTTTCCTGGAAGCTGTTACCAAGTTGAGATTCCCATCTCCTGTAATGATACATTTAACTGAAAACAAGTATTTCTTGCTCACTACAACAAGTTAAAAAAAAAAATAGGGGACTAGATTTGTAATGTCACCATGCGTAGTCCCACAGAGTTTTAAAGTTTCTTAAAGGAACATAGCTCTGACATGTCTGATATGGAAGAAGAAGAAGAAGTTGATAAAACTATAAGAAATTGATCATATATAGAAACATTTTGATAAGGGATAGCCCTTATAAGGTCATTCACTGAAATATCATGCAAGTATGTTGATCCTTCAAGTGTTTATTTGCCCCATTAAATTCTCTTCACTGCACATGGACCAATATGGAATATTTATGACATTTCACTGTTTTATGGTAGAATTATGATACCAATAAGAAATTGGCATTATTGCCTGGACTACAAACTATTTATAATGATAAAACAATGCCTAGTGGTTGTTGATGGTTGATGTCTGTCATATGCTGTAGTTTATAAGATATTCTTTTGCTGATAAGAATTTGTATACAAATCTAATCATCAAATGAACAACTCATTAAGAGATTTGTGATGTACAGTTATTTTTATAATAAAAAACATGAATATTGTATTTAAAGGAATTAATTGAATATATATTTGAAAGGAATGATAATAAATTGTAGTTACTCCCCTTTGCCCACATGCTATTAAATATACTAAACATGTTCACCATTAGACAATTGTTTGTTGTATTTTGATGCAGAGAAAATACTTTTACGATAACCACAATGGTGCTTGTTGTACAAGGAGCAGGGTCTGATTAAGGGAACACCTAAGATCACCCCTGGATTTTGGTGGAATAGCCTGTTTTTATGTAGTATTTGGTAGACTGTTGTTTGTCTTTCAATTGTTATTATTTTAATGTCCTGTTGGTATCATCTTTCTTTTTTTAACAATTGGATATATTAGATAAATCTATCTTACGTAATGTTTCCAAAATATTTCTTCCTTCAATAACTTCAAATTCCTCAGCAGTAGTGCTACTCCTTGGGAAATTATCTGAAATAAAAATATCAATAAATCATGTACCAGTACATATATCTTTTTATAATAACAATGTATATCATACAAAAGTTAACTAACGGTTAGTTACTTTTGTAAGATATACATTGTTAGTCTAACCCATATTTCTAAACTACATGTAATTAAAATCTAACCTTTAAATGTTTGATTTTTTTATTATATGTACAATGTAGCACATCATATCAGAAATTGATATAAACTTTTCATTATAATTTGATCGCCATATTTCTACATTTTACTAAAATAAAATAAAAAATTATGCAAGAGGAGGTTAACTTTTCAGATCACTTTTTTTAATCAAAATTTTCTAAGCAATCAGTTTTCAAGATGATCAATGATGATTAAAATTGTTCGAATACAACAACAAATCTTTTTTTTCTGCCTACTTCTGCTTCTATAATTATTTGAATAAATATATCATTTTGCACTATTTATTTGATCTCTTTTTAAAATTAATATAGTACAGTCGACTCTCGTTATGTCGAAGTCAGTCGGACTAGAGAAATATTTCGAGATACAAGTAGTTCGACTCAAACGAACATCGGAAGTTCGACAATCTAAGGGACACAACTCTTGCTTAGCTTGGTAAAGCTAAAATAAATCCGGGTGAATATGGCAAGGGGATCGATATTCTAGTATCAGATCGATGTATTTGTTTGTCACAGTCTTTTATTATTATAATGACATTATTTTTACTTATTCAATTGTTTCAATTAAAAAAAATCCTATGACTTTTCCAAGAGAGTAATTTCCAATCGACAGTTTCGTTATTCAGGTCGGTTATAGCTGACAAAATTGTTTATTCTCGGATACAAGAGATTTAAGAAAATTTTGATTTCTATTCATTTTGTTTTATCTCACTCTTTCTTTTCAAAAGAAAATATAACAAGGTTAAAGACGCCGTTTGAGTAGTTTTTAGGTGATCATCAACGGAAGCCATAATCCTCACTTTATACACACCCAAGCTCATTAGTGTAAATCACAAATTAATTGTTTTGTAAACATTTTAAATACTTTTTCATGAACATTAACCATGTATCACCAATTATTTATCAAAATTCTATAAAAGATAATCTTAGGTAAACACTCATGGAAATAGCATGTCATAAATCAATACAGTGGGCAGTGACCGGAAATTTAATTACACGTGTATTGTCAGATTAACTCTTCAATCAATTTAAATCCCGGAGGTCATGTTTTGACATATGTGTATTAGTTCGAGATAAAAAATTAATTTTGAATGCTTTTGTTAACCTTGGGATCGTAAATTTAGTTCGACTCAACCGAAATTTCGACTCATCCAATTTCGACTCATCAGGAGTCGAATTACATACTTTTGTATGGAATTAAGTTTGGGACCACGTGAAAACTTCGACTCATCCGAAATTTCGAGTCAACCGAGTTCGAGACAACGAGAGTTAACTGTATATATAAAGTCAAATATTGAAACACAAACCTGCCATTATCCCAGTTTATCTTTCTCTTGTTTAAACGTTTTCTGGTAATGTTATTTTCTATCTGAAAAAAAATACACAACATGGTTAGAATCACTGACATCCCTATACATGCTAATTTCTAAATTAATTGCCTGTAAATTGAGAAAGAAATAAAACTAACTAAGATTTAATATACAAGTTCAAAATCTTGAATGGCGTGTTGGTCTTTTCACCATTGACCAGCACAGCACACATTAAAAACATTTAACACACCCGAATATCTTGTTTTATTGTGTTAATTTCTTACTTTATCATGTTTACATGTATATATTTGATTTATTTTCTGAACGAAAAAAAAAGTTATTACTGTACATATTATTATACATAAAATTAATAAAATGATAACCAGCTAACTAAAAAGAAAAGTCTTACAAAGAGCACTTTTAATCTAACAATATTTTTATTCATATAATCATGATAATTATTGTGATAACCTCACATGTATTTTCACTAATTGCTTCATAAGCACCCATACAGGGTCGTTTATTTGGGATCCTAAGTTCCTAACTCTACTCCTATGGCAATGTTTGATGAATAAAATCTTCATTTGATATGCTTAAGGGATACGAGGGACATTGGTCATGTTGGTTGATGATTACACTTACATTGGTTTCAGCAATTTAATTTACCCATTAATTATGTGTTTTTAAATACCAGTACTCTTCATCTGTTTATTTCATATTTGAAAGATATAAGAACACAGAATTTTTAGTCTAAGACATTTTTCTCAGATACATACTGTATGATTGTTATTGGCTTTGAACTATTTCTTTAGATGAAACTTAACCCCACACACAGTTTTTAAGTGCCTGGAATCTGTAGTTTAGTGGATGTCATAGATTCATTTCTGTCATATTAGTTTTTTGTTGTTTTGTTATAAATTAGCTAATAGTTTTCTAAATTTGGTTGTATTGGGGCCTTTAACATCCAACTATACAGAAGAAGTTTTACTTATTGTTAAAAACTGAGCTGTTCATGCTGTTGCTTATGATTACTTGCATCCACTTTAAAAAGAACTGGTGGATAGTTGTCTCATTGACAACCATACATAATCTCCTTTTATAATGGACAGTGGACATATATATTGTATGGTTTGTCACTTGTTTAGACTTGTTTGTATAATATACTTATTTCTATTGACTGTATAATGAAATGAATCATGATTGTATATGATATATAAAAATTATTGAGTTAGATTGCTGACAAATGAAAAATACATTGTGTGTAAAAATATTAATATAACATCTACACATGCTTAAAAAACAAATGTCTTATGTCTATCTCTAGATTCGCCTTCCGTGACAAGGTAACACTACGACTATTGAAATCATATTTTTATATAGAGGATGTGGTCGAGTGGTCCAGAGCGCTGGACATGAGGCTAAGCGATTTGTGCTGTAGTGTATCAAAGGTGTGAGTTTGAATCCCGCTGAGGGACGGACGAACATTTGTCAGTAGAAAATCCTAATATTAACACTGTTTGATGTAATTTTCAGACTTATATACAGTATGTAGGACTTGGAGGTGGGATGGGGAAGCTGAAGTGCGATGGTCACGCTGAAGGGTGATGTCTATGCTGAAGTGCGATGGGTTTGCATTAAGTTTGGACAATGTGACCTTTTTAAATACAAAAAATTATAAAATTAAATGGCTCAAGATCCATGTTGCAGATTGTACTTTGACCTATAATGGTTTACCTAGATGAAGATTCATATGTACAAAGGAAAGAAAACACAATGAAACAAACGATTCAAATCCCAAACAGTTTAAAGCATTAGAGGTGGGGATTACAAAAATGTCAAACTAAGATACATGTATACAACGAACCATGGGGAAAAGGCAATTAAAAGATGATCTTGGTCTGCAGATGAGCTAACCAGTGTTTGCAGAAACATGTATTATGCATGCCGAAAGCGTTTAGCAAGACAAATAAAATTAATTGATATTGATATACACCACATAATTTTATGTGGACAACTTAATAATAAAATAAAATTAATTATCAGCTATAATTTTGTTAATTCTTGAGATGAAACCTGCAAAATGTAAGAAAACACGCAATCTAAATAAGTCTAATGTGTGTATATGTACAGTATTCGTCTAATCTTCTGTAATTGGTTAGGCAAAAATAAACCTGAATCTCAAGGGTTTTTTTAACAGAAAAAGTCAAGCATAAATGTACTCAATGGTTTTTATTTCTTTTAAACTCTGATGATATCAGATAAGTAGATAAATGAGTATTGTGAGCAATTTCTTAGCTATGACATGAAAAGTACAAGTTAATAGTGTATTTGACAATTGTGTCCTGCTTAATAGTAGTACTATAGACGTTAAATTAAGACCATCCCACTCCAGTCTACCCAACAACGCACTGCAGTGTATCTAACAACAAGTTAGCGTCACAATGTCCCCATCGCACATCAGCGTGTTTACCAACACACTTCAGCGCAAACCATCCCACTTTAGTATGACCAATGTGTTTCGGAGTACCATTGTGGTTCCGAGTCCTACAAATATTGATATATGTACATAGAAAATTAATAATTTGTTGATGGATCATGTTTTTGATCAAGAAAAGTAACAAAAAAATATATGCAGAATGAAAGTGCATGTCTTGTTTGATTTTTTTTTAACAAAATAATATACCAATAATAAAAATTAAAAAGTTTTTCCTTGCCTGGCGATAATCATACTGTATGGGACTTGTCAGAAACCACAAACAACTTCCAAAGCCAAAGCTTAAGACCTTATCTAAAATTTAGCTTTTTTTCGTCAACACATTCAGCACATGCAAGTCTGTTATATTCTGCAGATATCGCTCTTGACACAAGATAGTCACTCATGTAGTTTAAACGTCTCGTTGATAAAAAAAAAATAATAATCCGGTCACAGCCTCATCCTCATGTAATAATATTGTTACCGGAAGTTTATGCCACTTACGTCACCGCGCGGAAATTTACGTCTCCACACCGATATATTTTTTTTTATAATGGTCTACATAGAAAGAATCTTTTAATAGAACGGGTGTTTTCCATAAGTTAAAAAAAAAGTTATATATAATATACCACAGGCGCTTGGGTATATGATACAATTTTTTTTCTTTTTTTTTTTGTTGATTAAAATATTCAATTTTCTATATTTATAATGCATATCTATCACTTCTGTGCATGTCTGTATAAATATAGAAAATTGAATATTTTAATCAACAACAAAAAATAAAAAAATTTGTATCATATATCCAAGCACCTGTGTAATATACTGGTACAACATTGTTTGAATAGATAACCATAGTTGTATTTTGCAAGTTTTTAGAAACTTTTTTGTTATCTTTACTAAAGTGCTTCTGCTGCTGTGTGCTAAATTTAGAAACTTTGTGTGCTTTTAATTAATGTGCTTTTTATGTGCAAACCATTTTATTTTGTGCTTTTGTGTTTTTATCTCTTAATTGCATCAGTATGTGTTTAACTTTTAAGATACTTAAAGAACTCTTGTGCTGCATGTTTATATACTGATATGAACTCTTGCTTTATCTTTATATGTTTAATTTTGTGTGCATGCACTCAATATGTATGTTTTGTTTTACTTGTTGTTATGTCGGTTTTAAAAGCTCATCAGAGCTTATGTTTGTAATTGCATTGCTTATACCGACTCTAAATAAAGCTTTATGTCTTATTATGTCTAGGAATTTTCGGTCATCAATGCTCTTCAACTTCGTACTTTATTTGTCCGCTCTTCAACTTCGTACTTTATTTGTCCGCTCTTCAACTTCGTACTTTATTCGTCCGCTCTTCAACTTCGTACTTTATTCGTCCGCTCTTCAACTTCGTACTTTATTTGTCCGCTCTTCAACTTCGTACTTTATTTGGCCTTTTTAACATTTTTTTTATTCGAGCATCGATCACTGATGAGTCTTTTGTGCTCGAAACGCGCGTCTGGCGTATATACATAGTATCATGTGACATATGGCGAGTGGTTGAGTTTTTCTCGGAGAACAAAAATGTGAAAAAAAAAATGTGAAATTATGCCACCAAAAGGTGTTAAACGAACTAATATGAGTGATAGAAGTATACAAAATGAGTCTGGAAACCAAGAAACAAAGAAACCATCAAGAAAGAAAAGTAAACAGAAGAATAAAACCGATTCTCAAAGTAACAACAAAGGTGAAAAAGGTGAAAATACAGGTGACAATATAAGTGTAAACAAACAATTCAAAACACCTATCAGTGAACGGTCACCGCCGGTTACGGTGAGTAAACGCAAATGTTAATATGAGCCAGCCAAATTTTTCTCATGATGCAAGCCTTTTTACACACAAATTCCAGGTCTTAATCCTATGTTCCCGACACAAAACCAACAGTTATGCTCAAGCCCGCATCCCGGAATGTACCCACCACCCGGCATGCAGAATATATCACCCTTTACCCAACATACAACTTTACAACAACGACCAGTTTGGATCGATGATTTTTTTCAGAGAATGGATCAAATGGATACAAAACTAAATAAACTTGAACATATTGACTCTTTTGTTTCTTCATCAAACGCAAAAGTTGTAAGATATGAGCAAGGTGTAATCTCGTTAGACGATCGCTTGGACCAAGTAGAGATGAGTACCCAGTCGATGAGCAACGCCCACGATACACAAAACAAGAATTTTTCCGATTTGAAAACAGAGTTAGATAAAATATCGAAACAGTTAAAAAGTAATAAATCTAATGCACCCGAAGTTGATCAAAATATTATATCATCTATCAATGGTATGAAAAAGGATAACGATAGACTACAAAACGAGTTGATTGAAGTTCAATTGAAATCAATGTGTAACAATCTTATTTTCTATAACATTCTTGAAACTACAGATGAAGACTGTCCTGAAACAATCAACGCGTTTTGCCATGAAAAACTTAAAATCGAAAATTCTGTTAGATTTAATACATATAACAGATGCATACAGTTTGGGCAAAAAGGGTGAACAGATTAGACCTATTCTTGTAAAATTTGCTTCATTTGATAGTCGAGATCTAGTAAAAAGTGTTAAAATTTTGAAAGATTCAAATTACGGAATTTCGGAGCAGTTGCCAGTAGAGATCCAAAAAGGCAGAAAAGCAAAACTACCGACACTGAAGCGACTACGCGATGAAAATATCAAAGCCTATTTTGTGAGAGATAAAATTTACGTTGGTGGAAAAGAATACGTTCCATAGGATTCGTTCAGAGAACAATTTGAAAACTTGAAATGTTTGTGCTGGAATGTTCATGGACTCAACTCGATCTATAATGACAATGATTTTTTGAATTTAGTAAATAGCTATGATGTTCTTTTTATTTGTGAAACCTGGTTAAATGATAATAACTTAGTAGAAATAGATGGTTTTGTAAATATATCTTGCATTAATCGTAGCACTAATATAGGTACAAGAAATGAAGGTGGAATTGCAATTTATTGTAAACATTTTTTATGTGGTGGTATCTCGATAGAAAGAAAATTACACTGTAGTATTGTCTTTATCAAATTGAATAAACAATTGTTTACCATTGCTAATGAATATATATATATATATATATATATATATATATATATGCTTTTCCTACATTCCACATGAAAAATCAAAGTATTATATCAGATCTGTGACAACGATTTTCATGAAATTATTGAAAACACTGTTCTTGAATATAAAGAGAGGGGATCAGTATTTGTATGTGAATAGTCGAGTAGGTGAACTTAATGATGTTTTGTGTGATGATAATTTAGATAAATATGTCGAGAGCGTTGAGTTCGTAGAAAACCCATATAACATTCAAAGTAGACGTTCATTGGACTCTTTTGGTCGTAAGCTTATTCAACTTTGCTATACTACTGGACTTACTGTCGCCAATGGTAGACTTGGTGACGATTCAGATGGAAAGTACTTTTTGTACAAGTAGAGGACGATGCGTGAACGATTGCTTACTGGTATCGCCGATCGACTATAAACTTATTAGTTACTTTAACGTGCTGCAATTTAATGAATTCTCTGATCATTCGCCATTATTTTTTCAACTTAATTTCTCAAACAATCGTCCACAGAACAAATATCACAAGCTACACAAGTATATCAAATGGGATTCAAATAGGAAAAGTGATTGCATGGAAGTCTTACAAACAGAGCGTAGTGCGTTGTTCTCATTGGTGGACAACATCTCTTCTAAAAACGATTTGAATACAGCTGTAGGGGAAATCACTCGTATATTATATGAAAGTGCTTTTAAAATTTTTGGCCGATCAGTCCTAATGAAATAGGAAAATAATAATACAGATAGAAAAAAACAATGATTGGTTTGACGAAAAGTGTAAATCAGAGCGTCATATTTTTCACTAAGTCCGAAACTTCTTTACGACTCCCCACTGATAATCGTATATAGATGCTAGAAATGATTTAACAGGATAAAACGGCAAGCCCAAATTAATTATAAACGGCAAATGGGTATTGAAAGATTTTGCAAAAACTGATCCACGAAAATTTTGGTCCACTATTAGGCCTACGAAAAGTACACGATGCACAGTTGAAAATGATGTTATGTTAAAACATTTCGAAAGAAATCTCGGCGAAAATCCACCCGATCTTTGTGATGAAGTATTGAACTTAATAAATAATGAACATTTTGAAAATATAGGCATAGATATTCTAGACACTGAAATTACTGAAGATGAAATTGTGAAGTCGATTAAAAAACTAAAATTTTTGCTCCAATTCTAAATAAACTTTTCAACTATACTTTTGAAAGTGGAACTTTTCCTGATACTTGGGCAGATGGTATCGTTATTGCTGTTCCTAAGAGTGGAGATTTGACCGATCCAAATAACTATCGACCCATTGTTTTAGTGGCCGTCTTATCAAAACTGTTCACGTCTATCCTAACTACTCGATTACTAGAATGGCCGAAGACGAAGATAAACTAATCGACAATCAATTTGGCTTTCGTCCTGGACATTCAACTATTGATGCTATTTTTGTTTTACATGGTATAATTGTACATATTCTTCAACTAAAAACGAAACTATACTGTGCTTTCGTCAAGCGTTCGATAAATTAAGCAGGAGAATTTTGATTTATAAATTACTTCGCAATGGAGTCAGCAGTTTAAATCAATTTATACGTCTGTGCGTCTCCGAGTAAGATTTGGTGGACTTTTTTCTGATGCCTTTGACACTTTGTTAGGAGTGAAACAAGGCGAACCTTTATCTCCTTTATTATTCCTCTATTTTATTAATAATATTATTGAAGATATAACTGTTTCAGATAATGAAGATGTAGTGAACCTGAACGGTCTTTTAATTTATTTGATACTTTTTGCAGACGACACTGTCTTATTTGCCAAATCTGCCAAACTTCTTCAACAGCTACTTGACAAACTATCCAAACACTGTAGAAAATGGAACATAGAAGTTAACACTGATAAAACTAAAATAGTTGTGTTTAGAAATGGATGGCAACCTGTAAACAATCAATTCATGTATAATAATCAAGAACTTCAAATTGTGAATTCATACGTTTACCTTGGAATGTTGCTGCACTTTAACGGGAAATTCTTACACACGCAAAAGCGACTATCCCAACAAGGATCAAGAGCTCTCTCATCACTCTTAAAATGTTTAGATAATATTTACATTTCTACAAAGCAACAATGTCTTCTTTATGACAGTATGGTTGGATCGGTACTGAACTATTCTTCCGAAATATGGGGTTTTCACCGTGACAACGACATAGAGATTATTCATAACCGTTTTTTGTAGGTTTGTTTTAAAATTAGGTAAACGTGCTCCTATTAGTTTTCTTTGTGGCGGGCTTGGTCATCTACCTATGTATATTTTGAGAAAACAATTAATCTTAAAATATTGGTTACGTATTGTTATATATAAACCAGCTTTTGTATATGATGTATATAAAATATTATATGACGATGCAAATCATGGTAAAATTAATTGGGCATCTAAAGTGCATGATTTTTTATTTAGTCGTTTGATGTTATAAAGACACGCATTAAAGACCAATATCTACAAAAATGGTAAGCAGATATATGTGACTGTCAGAAATTAAGTGTGCATAGAAGTATAAAGTTTGATTTTTGTCTTGAGAATTATTTTAGCTACATTAATAATATTAACATTCTTACAAAACTACGAAGTGGTACATTGAAAACTTAATGTTGAAGTTGGTCGCTTCTCTGATATACCAAGATAAAATGCGTCTTTGTGTATGTTGTAATATGCAATGTGTTGAGAATGAATTCCATTTTGCATTGGTATGTCTAGCATATAGGGCAATTAGAATACTGTTTTTGCCACGCTATTATTGTTCATGGCCTACTATTTTTAAACTATCTTGTTTGTTGAAAGCTAATTCTAGACCTCTAACAATTAAGCTCTGTAACTATTTGAAGAGTGCATGGAAAGCTAGATCTGACATTATTGGTTAGCTACAACATGTATGTTATTATTGCATTGTTGTCTGTTACCAGTCTTTTGTCACATTATGTATATATTATGTATTGCCATAGCATGTTCTATATGCTTTTGCAAATAAAATATTCATTCATTCATATAAAATTTTAACCCTGGTATCTATGATGAGTTTAGTTTGATTACCACATCGTTTTGTATGACATCTTCGTGAAAATTAATGTTGTAAAAAAAAAAGTAAAATCACAAAAATACTGAACTTAGAGGAAAATCTAATAGGAAAGTCCATAATCACATGGCAAAATCAAATAACAAAACACATCAGAAACGAATGGACAAGAACTGTCATATTCCTGACTTGGTACAGGAATTTTCAAATGTAAAAGAAATATACCAATAATAATAAACATGATAAAAGAACATATAAATAAAAGCTATTACTTAGTTTATGTGTAGGTTTTATGGCCGTTTATCGGGTTTGAGTTTAAATCTTACAAGCGCAGCCAATTGTATGTCAAAATTATGCTTTGCCTAGCACTAGACTAGGGATCAGAGTCGGATTTAGGGGCCCCCCTTATCTGGAAAAACATTGGTGGATTATATAGGGAATCACTGAAGCGTGACCGGAGAGGGCAGTCAGTGGGCCCTCACGTATGAAAATTTCTGGATCCGCCACTGGGGAATATAAATCTTTGGGAAAAAATAGAAAAAAAGAATGACCATCCAATAATAGAAATAATTGTTGATTAAATACGGAATAATTGAATCATGACTGGAGCATCCCCTCTGATGATTGTCATTGTCCCCTTTTTCTCCCATTTATAGAAATTTCTGAATCAGCCTATGTTTCCTATGTCTCCTAAAGTTGCTCATATTTACAAAGTTCTCAGTTTAATATGATTTATATGAAGAGTTGTCTCCTTTGCATTCATACCACATCTTATGTTAATATTGCAGTGGCATGGGCACTCCAATTTTTTTTACAACTAATTAATTGAAATCGTAATCTTTCCATAAAAAAGATAATTTCACAAGATGACTTTACACCTCTAATTAAAAACAATTCATATATAAAGTCTAAATTGAAAACTACGTTCAAATCTATGATTGCGTTGGATAAAAACCGCAATTTTTATACGTGTGCATGTAAAACAAATTTCGTTGTAGACTAGAAGGGTCTAAATACTGCACAAACAACATTTTCAAAAAGACCAAAAAAGTGAAAAAGTATATTTAAACATATATATATATATATATATATATATATATGAATTGAAGAAGGCTATTTGTTAAGCCGAAATATTTGTCAACACCATTTAATAACAGCATTTTCGTATAATAATATCAGATTATTACACGGCATTTTTCATATCGCATGTATTATCAGCCCTAGGCTCAATATCAGCCCAAGAGCCGCGTGATCTTTTTAGCATATATATATGCTTCAACAATGGAGAAAAATAACAGATTCATTAAAATGACCCTTTTACGTGGTTCCAAAATAGAAGTTCAAAGATTGAAAAGTTCACTGACGTCGGACCCCAGATTTAGTACATTCGATATGAAATCTTTCTATCATAAGCCTCAACAGAGAAGAAAAATATTTAAATATGGACGTACGAACCGACTAAACTAATTAAACAATATATACATAATGAAGACTGTCAACTTTTTTTAAAGAAACTTTCTAAATTATGTTTGAAACTTTCAAAAAATGAGTTTATTTAATAAGTTTATAAAAAAAAATCATTTATTTTTTTACACAATATACTTTCCAGTATTCAAATAATTGTTTTGTTCACAACTTTGTAATGTTTCTCACTGAAAACGTAGCATTGAGGTGTTTTTTCCGGAATTTGTCGAGTATCAACGGAATGCCATGCGAAATCGTTACAGAAAGGCATGTGATAACAATCGAAGCATGTGATCAGGCCGCTAAGCACCAATTCGAAAAAAAAATGAATTTACGTTAATCTTATGTTATTATCATACAGTAACAGTCATAGGTTATTTAGTCTAAGTATATGATAACATCTTATATCTATGGTGGCCTGATGCGGCCATTTCGCGTTTTCGCGTTTTCGTGTTTTCTCTTTTCACTTTTCCAACACGAAATCGGGAAATCGAGAAATTGAGAAAGCGAAATCGAGAAATTGAGAAATCGGGAAATCGGGAAATCGAGAAATAGGGAAATCGAGAAATCTGGAAATCTGGAAATCTAGAAAGCAAGAAAGTAAAAACGCGAAAACACGAAAGCTTTCTCTATTTCTCGATTTCTCGATTTCCCGATTTCCCAATTTCTCGATTTCTCGATTTCCCGATTTCCCGATTTCTCGATTTCGCTTTCTTGATTTCTCGATTATATACATATATATAATCTACATTGCTTTTCAGAATAACACTTTATATAAATTAGGCCATAAGTTTTCTCGTTTAAATTGTTTCAGGGCCTTTTATAGCCGACTATGCGGTATGGGCTTTACTCATTGTTGAAGGCTGTACAGTTACCTACAGTTATTGATTTCTGTGTCATTTTGGTCTCTTGTGGAGATTTGTCTCATTGGCAATCATACCACATCTTCTTTTTTTTTGTATATGGTACTATATGCTACAAATTGACTGATTTGGATACCATTCAGTATACTTTTAAAAAAAAAGTTTGTTGAATTTAAATGTACAAAAACAATGTAAGTTTACACAGATGGTCACTATTGGCTAATGAGAAAGCATTGTTCTTCTCTCTTGTTTCATCTTAATCAGAGTTTCTTTTGACACTTAATCATCAAAAACAAGAAGGTAAAAAAGTTAAGACCATTTTAAATGAATAATTTCACATACTGACGATGTTCTTTCAAATTACAATCCAAACTTATCAGATTGGATTTAATGATATGTAGTCCAGAACAAGAAACTGAAGAACAACAAACAAGGTTTCCTCTGTTTCATTTTAACCTCGAACTTGACTTGAGTGGCCATCTCAATACTAGATATATTACAAACTTTAATGACTTTATAAAACAACACCAGTGTCTGAACGCAAAGGAAGTTAACGAACCATGTATTTTTTCAAAGAAATTCTCTTCCTTCTTCACAAAATTTTATCAGCAAGTATATAAATATTCATTGTTAATATCACATAAGTCCTTCACAAATAAGGTCTTGCATTATAGACTTCAGAGACTTATGTTTTGTATCAATTTTACTACTTTAACAGCTTTCATTTTATTTGTCATTGCCAACTATCACTATAGGTTTGTGGTGTATTTGAGGCATATCTTGATATTTAAACATTCCACCACGTGCACTATGTTACAGTGTTGTGGCTATTCTGTCATCTTTAATTGTTGTTTTTTTTATTACTTTGTACTTCATAAGTAGTATTTGTATATGTTGTCCGTTTGGTTTGACATTTTTTATTTGCATAGTATTTGATATCAGTAACAATATTGACTATTCTTACTTTTTCAAGTGTGTTGTGCTCACCATGTTGTCAATATGACGGGGTATTTTGCAACTGTCTCAGAATTGGGAGACTAAGCTTTTTATCAAACCGGGTTCAAACCAACAACTATAGCTTAACCATTTTTTAAAGGTTCTAAGTTTTTTAGTGGACAGATTGTGTCTTAACACATGCCAATTTAATTACCAGCTGTTTGCATATAATTATAAAAGTTTTTGAGAATAATTCTTCTAGTAGTAATATAATTATAACTGATGAAATTTTAACAACATAGAGCACAAAGACCAGTTGCTTAAAAACTACAATAAATATTCAATAAGAGACAACATAAGCACAAACTAATTCTACGATATTAGTTTTGCCACTAGATCTGCTACACAAGAAGCACATTTTGTAAAACATTATATATTTTGACCAAATGCTCTGTAGGGCACAGCTTTATTCATACGACCGCAGAGGTTGAACCCTGAACAGTATGGACACAGCATTCCAGCATGATACAGCTCTGAATTTGGATTGTGATTAAATAGTTGACACAGCAAAGGTTTCTGACACAAAATGAATGTGGTCTAATGGACTTTTTTTTGCAGTTGAGCAATACACTAAAATCTGAAATGAGAAAAATTGTATCCCCCCCCCTTTCAAATTTTTTTCATCTCCCATCTCCCCTTTCCTTTATTCAAAAAATAAAAACACATTTCTAATGGAGTTGGCAACAATAACTTCTCATTTAAATACATCATAAAATATTAAAAAATAAAATGTCATACAGTCATGGTTAAAATTAATATTAATCAATATAGTTACTTCTAAAAATAAATTTACAGCTACACATCTCGAGACAATCATCATTTTTTAATACATAATCTGGAAGCAATGTAAGGGAGGTATTCAAACATATATATAACAGTATTCTTTAAATCTTAATTGAATTACCTTTCTTACACTGCTTTTAAATTGTCTAAATTGTCCCTTAACCTTCCCCCTTTTGTATCCATCTTTTGGCCCTTTATTGCTAAATGATTTGAACTTTAACCCCCAATAACCATCCATTTGTAGTATGGAAACTTGTGGTATAAATTCAGAGAGATTTAAACACTTGAACGCAAGTTTTTGACTGGAAACACAAAAATGCCTATTTGGGCTCCTTTTTTGACCCCAAACTTATTAAAATAAAACCTTGGAGCAAGAACCCCAAAACTCTATTCCAGCCTTTCCTTTGTAGTTAGAAATCTTGTAGTATAATTTCAGAGAGACATGTATACAGTTGACCACAAGTTATTGATTGTAAACTAGAAAAGTGTTTATTTTTGGCCCTTTTTGGGGTCCCTTATTCCTTCATGTTTGGGGAAATAAACTCTAAACTTAATCCGAGCCTTCCCTTTGTTATATGTAACCTTGTGTTACAATGTCAGAGAGATCCATACAATTACACTCAAGTTATTGTCAGGAAATTAGAAAATGCTTGTTTTTACCCCTTTTTGGTCCTTAATTCCGAGACTGTTTGCCCCATAACCCTTAAAATAAATCGAAACCTTCTAATTATAGTACAAACTAGTGTGGTACAATTTCAGAGCAATTGCAATACTTATACACAAGTTATTGTCCTGAAACTGGATAAATGCTTGTTTTTGGTCCCTTTGGACCCCTTATTCATAAACCTTTGGGACCGTATCCCCCAAAATCAATCCCAACCTTACATATTGTTACCAGTCACATGATGAAACACGCGGAGCCAAACAACATCCTTTATCCACTACAACATAGATTTCGAAGTAAAATGCATTAATGACCCAACAAAGTACCTTGAATTGGGAAAAACAATCTGACCTACTGATACTGGACTTCTCAAAAGCATTCGACAAGGTATCCCAATGCATACTCAATCACCACGGAATCAATCAGGGGAAAGATCAACAGCTGGATAGAAGCGTTCTTGACATATAGAACACAAGTAGTAGTAGTTGAGGGGGACAGTCATACAGAGCAAAGGTAGAATCTGGAGTTCCACAAGGGTCAGTCTTGTGCCTTAGTCTTTTTTTGTTTTACATAAATGACCTAGCGAATGACCTAAAATCAACAGTTCGTCCCTTTGCTGATGATACAGAAGCCTACCTTACCACCATCTCAGATACTGATTGCCAACACCTACAGTCAGACCTTGTTAAACTTGCACTATGGTGGACTGGAGAAGTGGAAGATGGTGGAGTTTCAACCAGAAAATTGTAGCGTACTAACTGTCTCCAGAAAGAAAAAGCCGATCAAATGGGACTATGTATTATACAGCCATGTACTAAAACATGAAACATCAATTAAGTATCTGGGTTGCACCATCACAAGCGAACTAGAACATCAACAGCATTACCATCAAAGCCAGTAGAAGTCTTGGTTGCCTCCACAGAAATTTACACATCGGTTCTAAAAGCATCAGAAAGCAAGCTTATATAACTCAACTAGAATATGCCACAACAGTTTGGGATACATATCACCAGAAACACATTGACCAACATGTAAAAGTTCAAAGGTGGGCTGCGCGATACGTAAGATCAAGTGTCAAAGACATGATTAACGAATTCGGTTGGAAAAGTCTCCAAGAACGACGCAGAGAGGACAGGCTCGCCATGATACTAGTATACAAGATCGTCAACGACAAATTAACCATTAACAAAGATATGTACCTCCAAAATCCTACCAGAGTATCCAACACAACAGCATGGATACATGATACAAACAATAACTATAAAGACTGCAGGAAATGGTCCTTCTTTGTCAACACCACCAAAGACTGGAACAAGCCTTCCACGGAGATCGCCACAGCAAAGTCAATATTAAATCTATAATGACCAACCTTTAATAAAAGATAAATTTGAATATTTGTTTTTAGATATAAGAAGATGTAGTGGGAGTGCCAATGATACAACTCTCTATACATTTTAGTCTGTTTTAAACCATGCAGAACCTATTTCCCAGCATATTCAGAAAGTTAAATGTGGGCAGTATATGGGAGAAGAAGATCTACAAAAAAGTTAATGTGACCAAAATTGTCAATTTACCTCTTAAGGAGTTATTGCCCTTTATAGAAAATTTTACACAATTTGTTCATCAAGTTTACTAACATTTAAAAAATCTTCTCCTCTGAACCTATTGTGCCTAATACAAGTAACTCCTTTACTTTAAACGAATGTTCCTTCAGGAATTTATCTAATTTAAATTGTGTCTGAATTTTCGATCCGTCAACAAACATGGCTGCCATGGCTAAGGGGGCTACCATTTGATTTTTATGGGGGGGGGGGGGGGGCTAGGATGAAATTTAAAAAAAAATAGGCAGGACAAGAGTTTCGGGTAAAAAAAAAGGCAGGATGAGACACTTGCAAAAAAAAAAAGTCAGGACGACAATTTAGGTAAAAAAAAGTCAGGATAAACTAAAAAAATAAGGCAGGACCGAACAGAGTGAAAAATAAAAAGGCAGGACAGAGATTACAGCTAAAAAAAAAGCAGGAAAAAATTTTTCATCCTAGCCCCCCCATAAAAATCAAATGGTAGCTCCCTAAATATAAAACGTAGGGATAAAATGCAGTTTTTGGCTTATATCTCAGAAACTAAAGCATTTAGAGCAAAAAAAATAATTTGATATACGACTGATATATTCAAAAGGTTAAGATCTATCAGTCCTGAAATCATCAGACAAACTGAACAATTCGATGTGTTTGAGCACTTGATTTTGCCACTAGATTAGGTTTTATATCTAGAAATTGACTATGAGGGTCGGTTGAAAACAAATCTTTACGACGAAAGAGATGATTTCGGCTTCCCAATAGTGACGTTTTGAGAAGCTGAAATCATCCCTTCGTAACCTGTACGGACGCCATCACGAGTCGGTTCACCGTTATGGAATATATGTGATATACTGTATAGTCTAGATATAGATGAAATCGGATATGTTCTTTATGTTGTAAATGCAATCCCGGTCCCTTTTCATGAATGTGACCTACCGAATTAGACTTTTTACTTTTATTTGTGACATTTTTACCGATTGTGTCTGTTTGTTTTATTTCACGCATCATTATTAAAATTATTAAATTTGACGTGACTGTTGTACAAGTGAGAGGCTTAGCGCTGTAAAATCATTTTCATGGCTCAGTGGTTATAGTAAAGGTTTTGTGTTTTGGTCTGTTTTTCTTATACTGTATGCAATAGGTCTCCTATATTTGGTTTATTGAATGATTCTAAAGTGTACACTCTAGCTGGCAGGTGTCATCTGACCTTGACCTCATTTTCATATTTCAGTGGTCTAAGTTTTTTTAGGTGATTTTTTTCTAATACTATATGCAAAAGGTCAACTATATTGGTGTCTGTTAATATTTTATGATGCACATCTATGCGGTATCAGCTTTGCTCATTGTTGAATGCCATACAGTGACCTATAGTTGCTAATGTCTGTGTCATTTGGTCTCTTCTGAAGAATTGTCTCATTGGCAAGCACACCACATTTTCTTTTATATATAATTTTCTTGTCTTTTTGCTATTAAAGTTTTATTTATCTATTACACTTTTCAAGATATTGAGCAAAATTGCCACAAAAATGTGAAAATTCATCATCGAAAAGCAATAACTTCAATAAGTATATAATTGATTAAAGAATTCAGTAATGTTAAATGTTTTGCGTAGAAAGTTCTGTCTTTCTTATAGATACAATACAAAAAAGTCATACATCAAACACAAAACAGACAATGTTTCACTATCACAAGAGTCAAAGATCAAATTCAAGGTCAGATTGACCCGACTTTGATATGTGATACACCCCTGATTACATGATGTATCAGCATTCAAAGTTTGGTCTACCCATGTTCTATGGTACAGAAATTATGTGCAGAACACAATCAGAAAAGGTTTTATTAGCTTTGGGGTCCAAGGTCAGAGTTACCCGACTATTGAATAAGACACATCCCAAATATGATGCAAATGCATACCAATCGTGGTTAGTGTAAGTTGTACAGAATAAAAGTAATGCACCTAACAAGATTTTGACAAGAAGTGGGGTGGATCAACGGACAGACGTGGCAGTTTTGTGATACCATTTATATTTTTTTTTTTATAAATAGAAACAACATAGTTAGAATTGGTTGCATTCTGTAAAAATCTTATATACTAGTAAACTAGATGCCCCTCATGATGATGTTGGTCGATTTGATCTCGCAGAATGAAAGAAGATGTTCGGCATGTGTTACATAGACAGATATTGTATTTTCAATACCTATGGTTTCTTCTTAAAACAAAATTCTTATTTTCATTTACAAATAGTGTAAAGCAAAGATGAAAGATTAAAACTCTTGAATGAAGATCACTACGACTGTCATGTCTGATGCAGTCTTGGATATAGGCCTTTTGTAATAACTTTGGAATGTCACAAATTTTAAGATACAATTTTAACCATATTTTTTATAACAAAATTCGTTTGATACCCTTCTCTAACAAGGAATAATCCTAGACATGGGCGGATCAAGCCATTTACTAGTATATAAGGGAGTTCCAAACCCAGGATAAAGGGGGTCCCAACTATATGTCCCTATTCAAATGCATTGATCGTCAGAAAAAGGGGGGTTCCAACCACCAGAACCCCCTGGATCCGCCACTGCTAGACATACAATCAATTCAAAGAAAATTCTTGCTCTGATAAACACATTAATAATTTAGGCCATTTTTTTAGAGATTAAATAGAAAAAATTCAACTGTTCTCTTACTGTTGCTTTTGTGTTGTTAAGAGATGTCTCATTGGCATATTTCCACATCTCCTTTCACTTATACAAGCTGTTATTTCAACATAGAAAATTATAGAACCTTAGTGAGCATGCTCAAATACATGTACTCTACGCCCCAACATTGTCATTGAGCAAACAAAATCTCACCAGATTCTTCAATTCAAAAACTTATAACTCATTCACAAGTTAAATGATAAAAATTTCGTATGGTTATGCACATCTTCATATGATGTGCTCATTAACTACAAAGTTTCATGAAATTTTAATGTGCTGTTTCAAAAGAGTAAGGATGACAAACTGTTGCAGTATTAAATATATATTTAGACCAAAAATCTAAGTTGTTACCTGGTTCAGTTGTGTAACAGAAAGATATTAGAACTGGCAGTAAGAATCAGTTTAATATATATTGAGTCTTGCAGTATAATTATTTTACAAGACACATGTATTGTAGTGTCTGAATGAATCTATTTATATCCTGGTTGGCTTAATATGTTTCAGTTTGGTTGTCATATCAACATATTGTGTGTATTGCTAGGTGTTTCTTTATCTTACATTGGTTAAAAGTATTGAGATCTCACAAACATGTTTAACCCTGCCACATTTGCACCTGTCCCAAGTCAGGAGCCTCTGGCCTTTGTTAGTCTTGCTGTATGTTTTTTTTGATTTGAGTTCATTTATATTATTTCACTAAATTGAGGACTCGTTGGTGGCCTCCGGCTGTTATCTGCACTAAGATCAGATTGTTGTCTCTCTGATATAATCCCCATTTCCAGTCCAAATTTTATAATCATGACGATACAGAATGCAAATAAAAAGTGTCTCAAAATAAGCTACAGAAAGAGAACAAAAGAAAATGTTGCAGTTATTATTATTCATATGAAATCAGTTAATAACATACAAGTAATTTGCCAATACAATTAATTGATTATTAGATTGTCTATAACTTTTAACAAGTTACTAATATTTGACATGTTCAGAAATATATACAATAACAATTAATCTGCCTTATAGTTCAAAGTTCAGCAAGTCCATATGTTTGTATAATCCACAGTGAACAGAATATAAAAAATATAAAAATGTCTACAGTGGAATAGCTTTCATTGAAGTCCAGCACCAATATATAGATATGTATCAAATCAATTTCTAATGTTCCAAAAACTTAATTTAAACAGATTGCATCAATTTTACCTGTGTCTGGATGGAGTTAACAAAATATAGAAGATAATGTGGGGGAAATAAAGAATGCAGAAAAACATATAACGCAAAAGAATAAAGAAAAGACAAAAGACAAAAATACTAACAAGGTAAAAACATAATAAATCTACAATAATGAGCTGCTAAAAACAAAATAAGGGACAAAAATTTCTGAATAGAGAAAAATGTTAAAAAAAAAAATAATACATAAAAAATTGCCCACAACCCTGACACAAATATTCCACGAGTTTCAGAAATATTCATTCTATGTCATTTTTGTGAAAGTTGTATCTATATTTCTAAATTAAGAGGTTCTTATTTCTTAATAACAAGAAGTAAAAGCAACTTTATATCTAATATAGGTAAATTTTTCAGAGTTCTCAAAATCTTTTTTTCCATGGTGGTACTTGAAGAAAATTTGCAGGCTCTTGCTATTGTTTCTATTGCGAAATTGCAAAATTGTGTAGGCCCTTCCTAAAAAAAGGTCAAAACCCTTGGACAACCACTTTTCGAGAACTCTATACTGTTGATTTAAAATTACAACATTCCATGCCCTTTCATTTTCAACATGATTATTTTTACCAATAATTAACAAGTTCCAGGAGAAATCTGAAACTGATACCAAAAGTATATGTCACATGTAGTTTCTTGACATTGTAGTAGAAAGCTAGGGTAGGTCCAAGGAGAAAAAAATTGAAAGCAGAGAAAACAGTACACCTTATGATCAGTATGACTTTATCAGATAATATGAAAAAGAAGATGTGGTATGATTGCCAATGAGACAACTATCCACAAAAGACCAAAATGACACAGATAGTAACAACTATAGGTAACATACCAATTCTCAAAAGCCAGGCTTAAAAAAAAGACACATGCACTTTAATTCATGGACCAAAGATATTGAGGGTGTGTTCTAAATTACATCTATTATATACAGTTCTTAACATTAATATTCTTCACATTTTTTAAAATTTTTAAATCCTTTATTTATAAAGTCATTTCCTGATTAAATATATAGAATAACATATAAATAAAGATCACTATGTACAATGCACTTAGCTTTAATATCTATAAACAAATATACAGAAAATTAAAGAATATAACACTGATTTTATTCCTGCTATAATGATAAGTTTGGGACCACAACACAATAGAATAATACTTTCGGGTAGGAGGAATTGTCTCATTTTTTAGTAAATAAATGACAAAGAGATGAAAAGGTGATAGTGCAGTTTATTACCCCATGATAACATTTAAAACAATGGCCAAGCATTTTTTTTTATTATACTGAATATGTTGTTGTTCTTATCTTTTAAATTTTAGATTAAAAGTAATAAACTGTAACATCAAGTACATAAAATCCATCTGAAATTGAGTTGCATCAGATAGAAACCTGATGCCAGTGCACATAAACATGTAGTAATATACCTTAAAGGGGCACTATCTGTCAAATTCATGATCACAGATTTGTTTCAAATTCTAGTATTTGATTAATAACAATGTAATAAAATTAACGGTACCAATTTTCTTGCACCAGATGCGCATTTCGACAATACATGTCTCTTCAGTGATGCTCGTGGCCAAAATATTTGAAATCCAAAGCTTATATAAAAGATTAAGAGCTATAATCCAAAAGGTCCAAAAAGTATAGCCAAATCCGTGAAAGGATTTATCATAAAAAGTATAAAATAAGCAATTTGCATGGCATAGGATCCAGAATATACAGCTTCGTTTCGTGTATATGTTAGTCTAGACGCCATCTAAGTAATTATCAAGTTGGCTTCTGAATACTTCCAATGACCATATAAGTGATATAAACATTAATAAAGATATAAATAGATAAAGCAAACTGGTGTAATTGAATTTTTCTATGTCTGTTTAATTCTATATTAAAGATTAAAAATATAAGTTAATCATAGTTTTTAACTGTATAAGAACGAGCTTTTGTGGATGGAATAAGTCAATTAAATGATTTACCTTTGTTTCACTTTTAAAGCTGACATTCTTTTCCTTTAAATAGCTATACACACACAGTTCATGTGTTATTCATCCCTAGCTAAGGGTTCACATGAATATGGATTTAATGAGGTCAAATTATTCCCTTGCAAGTGAATAATACATTATTGATATTTCTTCGCTAATTTTGACCCAAAAAAAAAACAATTGGCTGCTAAGGCCAACTAAAATTAATTAGTAGATTTTCATCCAAATTTTTGAAAAACATGGGGCGGGTGGGAGGATTTTATTTTTTAAATTTTATTTCATATGAAACCCTTGTCACAAGTTCTTCATACCGCGGGGTATATGCTAGTGGAGTACAAGCTTGTATAATGTATATACATGTTGTATAAGGAATCTGACACTATTTTTTAAACTCTTAAATAAAAATCCCTGATTGGCAACCACTGTTATACATGTAATTGCCGCTTTAGAAACCTATTTATAGTATACATCAAATGGAAGAGAAATGCTCTCTTCAGTTGGACTAGACCTACACCAAATTTATTTTACTTTCTAAGCAATGGTTTGTAGTCCACATAAAATCAATAAAATGTATTGGTACAATTGTATGCAACACAAGTATTATGAGTACAAAATAAAATGTAAACTCAGTATGGAAAGTAATTATGTGATGTAAAACATGAAGTTAACCAAAAAGTAGTTGTTGTTTAATGACTAGATTTAGGGTATTGGGACAGTTACAGAGTCATGTCTTTTGTACCAATTTGTTCTACGATTCTTGCGCTTTGGATATCATTTACAGTCCAAATTTCCTGACACAAAGTCATCGTATAAATAAAGAAAAAACACAGTTTTCGATTCACTTGTGACTACCGCAATTTGCGTTAAATGACAAGGCGTTTTACTCGTTACTGGAATATTTCATGCCCTTCTCGTTATCAATCTCTATTCTCGGTAGATGTTGTCATCATAGAGCAGCATAATATGTCGACTCAATCATATCGTTATTAGATTACTCGGAGAAATACAAAAACGAAATTTGAAACAGGAAGTGTTGAATGAAACGAAATTATCGATGGTTCCCGGTAACGGACATCATAAAATCCGGAAATCGTATTTTTGTTAAATAAAAAAAATCGGGGCGGGACGATTTCAGAGGGGCGGGCGGGGATGAAAATCTAGCAATCAATTTTAATTGGCCTAAAAGCAAATTATTATTTCACTATTTCACTTTTATTAATGATTGAAAAAAAAAACAACTATATTTTAAATTTTTGATATATCTCGTAGCTTGTGCCCCTTTAATTGATTTTTTTACATTCAAACACGAAATCAGAGATGAAATAAAAGATGAAATTTGTACCATTTCTGTAACAACTAAATTTTCAAACAGTTACACACTTTTTATAGAGTTTTCCTATCTCAAAATTATCTTTCAAAAGTTTTGTAACAGATGCATTGATATTCATTTGCAAAAAGTTGATTTCTATAGGATGCAGCTCAATTAATAAAGAACACTATAAACGTAATTCAGAAATTAATGCAAGATCATTATTATTGCGGAAAATGCGACAGTGTTGTTACCACTATAATTTAAACTTGCATTTTTAATATTTCATATGAATTAAACAGGATTTTTTCTTAAAGTCATAAAAATTGAAATTGCATTTACAAAAAATGTTAGTCTAAAATGACCAAATTGCAATAATAAATGCATATGATAATTTCTGAATTTACAGTAATCAAGAATTGTGAAATTAAAGTTAATAAGATTTTAGGGACAGACGAGAATATCTTCTTCATATTATAAATAAAGGCAACAGTAGTATACCGCTGTTCAAAACTCATAAATCCATGGACAAAAAACAAAATCGGGATAACAAACTAAAACCGAGGGAAACGCATTAAATATAAGAGGAGAACAACGACATAACACTAAAATGTAACACACATAGACAAAATCCCACGAGAATAACAAATATAACATATATATATAACATCAAAACAAAATACATGAATTTGGGATAGGCAAGTACCGTGACACGTCTTATCGCAATGTGAATTTACACTCAAAAATAAGAGAAAACAAACGACACAACGTTATAATGTAATACACACAGAAACGAACTATAATATAACAATGACCATATTCCTGACTTGGTACAGGGCATTTTTAAAGGAAAAAATGGTGGGTTGAACCTGGTTTTGTGGCATGCCAAACCTCGCACTTTTATGGCCATATGAAATATAACATCAAAATGACAACACAGGACTACAATATAAATAAATTGGAGAACACAATTGACAAAGAATCACACGAACAACAGCCAACAAAAGGCAACAAGTTCAAAATTTTAATACGCCAGAAGTGTATTTTGTCCACACAAGACCTATGTGTGACGCACAGATACAAAAGTTTGAAAGCCGAAACGAGTACAAAGTTGAACAGCATCGAGGACCAAAAGATCAAAAAGGTTGTGCCAAAAACGGCAAGGGTTTTCTGTTGAGTTACCAGAAAATCCCTATAATTTAGAGTAATTTATACTTTTGCAAACAGTAAATTTAATAAAATGAATATACAAAAGATGTACATGATAAAGCTGAAGTATTAACTAATTACAGGAAACAACTGAAATACATTTACATAACCAGACATTTGAAACACAAAAGTAGACACATCCGAATACGTTTAAACCTCTACGCCAAGTGACGTCCTATTTGAAACTGAAAAATGACGAAAAAATGACGTCATTTGAATTAGTAAAACAGAGCATCAAAAAATGAAAAATGACGTCACATAAGAATGAATAAGATAGAATTAGGATTAATTTAAGATTATATATTTGAACTAAATACTGATATTGCATTTAATAACAAAGCACATTTTAATTCTTATTAATATAAAACTGAGGTAGCAATTAACTATATTATAAAACTATGTCAGGTTTGTTATGAATCTAACTTCAAACGTAAAATATCGTACTGATTACTTTGAACGAAATCAAATCTGATAAATGAAGGCGGTGATTAATTTTCTTTACCATAACACATAAATATAATAGAAAAGACGTCAACACATTTGACAAAATCCGATGAGAATTACAAATATAACATTAAACATTTAAACTAAATACATGAATTTGGGATGGATAAGTACCGTACCACGTCTTATAGTAATGCGAGTTCACACTCGGCAAAACAGTCACAATCGGGAATAAGTCACGTTTGGTAATTAAAAGATTAGATGACATTATGACAAAACACAATCTACCATGTGGTAAAAATGTCCTTAGCTAGTTTGGTCAACGAAACATCGTATGGATCCACCAAATCGTGATGGTGTCCATAAAATTTACGGAGTGTCAATTTTAATCTGTCCTCCTCATAACTTTGTTGGAGCAGTTTCTGCGTAAGGAGCACACTCCTGTATATGAAGTCCGTATAGTGTGAACAAGCACGAGAATAACGTATCAATTGTGATATGTAAACACCATATGAAGGGGTAGAGGGTATGTTACTGCTGAGAAATGGGAAATTGATAATTGGGAAGTTGAAATCGTCCCGTTTATCATAGATTTTCGTGTGAAGTCGTCCATCTACGTCAATATTGAGGAAAAGATCAAGGTATGAAGCAGTCCTTCTAGTATCAGTGGTATCCTTAATTTCAAGTTCACTTGGATATATGAGATGTAAGTATTGGCTGAATTATTGGTTATTCAATGATAGAACATCATCAATATATCGGAAAGTAAAATTAAAGAATTTCGCAAGGTGCTTTTTCTTTTTGTCTTTTAGAAGGTTCTGAATGAATTCTGCTTCATACGAGTACAAAAACAAATCAGCCAGCAGGGGTGCACAATTATAAACCAATGAAAAACATACATTTTAGCATAAAGTATAACTAGTGAACATTATTATAAACTAATGGCAATTCCATTATAATATTGGATGTGCAAGAATACAAATGGAAGTTTATTTTTTGAATGGGTTATTGGTCATTTATGATTGTTTATCTATTTGATGTATGTAAAATTATTTTAAAAAGTATGATGGTTGTAAGGAATAATGGAAGTCTCTTCTTTATACTCACATCCGTTTAAATGGAATAGTCCTACCCACATACATTTTAATTGGAATAGTCATAAACAATTATCTAAAACAAATATAAAAATAGATATCTATGTATAAAACACAACCAAATTATTTTCTAAATTTTAAAAGAATAAAACTTTAAATAACTGTCGAGTTCTGTGCTTGTGTGAATTTGGAATAACTCTTAAATTGCAAGCTTTAACATTTGGTAATAATTTTTTATCATAAATAAAACTACTGTGTTGTTCAAAGCTTTAATCTTTTTTGTTTACATTTCATTCTATAAAATAATTTAGGGCAATTTTACAAAATACAGAGAGGGTTTACATAGCTTACTATGACTGTTGCCCAATCCAACTCAATTAATTTGAATAAAATACTGTTTAAACTAAACTAAACTGCCTTACAATTCTTGCAGGCATTTTTAAAAATGCCTAGAAAAATTAGTTATTATGTAAAATGCGTGAATCTTACAGGCATTTCAGAAAATGCCTAAAGTTTAAAGGCATTTTACAAAATGCCTGAATTTGGAAAATGCCTGTAACAAGAGAGTTATCTGCCTTTTGCCTTATCTTTCTTTTGCCGAACTGACAATGTCGTATATATATATATATATATATAATCTTTGGACTCTTTTTTGAATTCAGTAATGAAGAAGTTGATATACGTATTCAACATTTTAAAGAACATTTTACTATTAACAATAACCACAATAAACCTATTTCTCGTATCAAACATAAACTAAAAGAACTAGCCAAGGAATTTATTTTTGTCCCGGCCGATAAAGCTGCTAATAATATTATTATTGTTTGACGTAAATTTTACATTGAGGTTCTGAAAAAAGAAATCACTAATTCACCATTCATTCCAACTGACCCCATTTTCAGAAAACGACATCTGTAACAAACATAAAATTTTAGCTACCGCTTTACAAGCAGAACCAAATACAATGAAAGTCCCAACTATGTATTGGTTTCAAAGCTACACAAAACACCTTACAAATATAGATTTATTTCGTCTTCAAGCCATTGTTCCACCACTTAATTGTCTATTCTTCTTACCAGCACACTTGATACAATCAAAAACCTGATAATAAATTGTTCGAATAAGGCCTTCGAAAATAGTGGAATTAATTACTTTTGGAGTGTCAAGAACTCGTTTGAAGTACTTGATTAATTGCATGCTTATATTGGTGATTTTGAATCTGTTCAAAGTTTTGATTTTTCTACTCTGTATACCACATTGCCTCACATTCTAATTAAGAAAAAATTCGCACACCTAATTAAATGGGCATTTAAAAAGTCAGAATGTGAATATATATGTTCAAACTCTTTTAGGTCATTTTTTAGTAGCAATAAACAAAAAAACTGTCAATTGGACATGCTTTGATACTATATATGCCCTTGAAATTTTACTAGATAACATTTTTGTTCGCTTTGGGGATTTCGTATATCGTCAGGTTATCGGAATTCCAATGGGGACTAACTGTGCACCACTTATTGCAGACCTGTTTTTGTATTGTTATGAGTTACAATTTATGACAAAAATAAGCAAAGAACCATCGAAACTACATCGGATTAACAAATTTAATAATTCTTCTAGATATTTGGATGATATTTTGGCTCTCAATAATGACGACTTCAGTATGTATACTAAAGAAATTTATCCTGTTGAACTTACTTTAAATAAAGCTAATACTAACAATGACCAGTGCCCTTTCCTCGATCTTGATATCTATATCAATAACGGAAAGCTGAATACTAAAATTTATGATAAAAGAAATGATTTTTCATTTCCTATAGTTAATTATTCATTTTTAGATGGTGACGTTCCCTTGTCCCCATCTTACGGTGTTAATATATCTCAACTTGTACGATTCGCTCGTGTATGTAACAATGTTTTCGATTTTAACGAGAGAAATTTATGTATTACTGAAAAATTATTACACCAGGGTTTTCGATATCACAAACCAGTCAAAACATTTACTAAATTTTATCATCGATATAAGGACATCATTCGTAAATATAGCTCAACATGCAGACTTCTTATACGTTCAGGTATTTCACATCCATTTTTTATGGAAATATTCTTTATAAAGCACAGAGGTGTCAGTATTCACCTCAGAAACTAACAAAACCTTTGAATAGACTTATTAAGAAGGGATATAGTTACGATACTGTTGTCAGGTCATTAAAGATTGCATATTTTGGCGTTAATATTGATTCACTTATAGGGTCTTTGCATCGGAACTAAACACATTTATTCAAAAACCAGTTGTTGGCATGACACGGGTTATGTTCTTCTCATATATGTTATGATGGTATGATACTAAACCCCTAACGGGAAGGATTGTGCCTGATGTTCATATGATGAATTCATAATCTTTCAGTCAGTTTAGTTGAAGTCTGGAGCTGGCATGTCAGTTAACTGCTAGTAGTCTGTTGTTATTTATGTATTATTGTCATTTTGTTTATTTTCTTTGGATACATCTTCTGACATCAGACTCGGACTTCTCTTGAACCGAATTTTAATGTGCGTATTGTTATGCGTTTACTTTTCTACATTGGCTAGAGGTATAGGGGGAGGGTTGAGATCTCACAAACATTTTTAACCCCGCCGCATTTTTGCGCCTGTCCCAAGTCAGGAGCCTCCGGCCTTTGTAAGTCTTGTATTATTTTAATTTTAGTTTCTTGTGTACAATTTGGAAATTAGTATGGCGTTCATTATCACTGAACTAGTATATATTTGTTTAGGGGCCAGCTGAAGGACGCCTCCGGGTACGGGAATGTCTCGCTACATTGAAGACCTGGTGGTGACCTTCTGCTGTTGTTTTTTCTATGGTCGGGTTGTTGTCTCTTTGACACATTCCCCATTTCCATTCTCAATTTTATGTTCTTTTGATTTTAAAAGGAATCATATTATAATGTTTAATTTCATATTAACATGTATGAGGGTTTAGAGATGGGGTTAAATGATTAAAGAATAGTGCCCTTAAAAAATGAGGATTAGAGAATAACGGCAAAAAAAATTAAGATTAGAGAAATGCGTGGTCTAATTTTTTGAAGTTTAAAGTAAAAGGGGTTAATTTTTTGAAGATTAGAGAAAAAAGTGAAAATTAAATGTTTACAAAATAACAGATCCCCCATCCATACCCTCATGTATTTATGTTTTGTCTATAATGATTTATTTGTTTTAATTAATATGCCTATAAGGGCCCTTTGATTAGGAAATAAACATATTTGATTTGATTTTATTTGTAACAGATACAAATAGTAAAAGATGTTCTTGACTCTAGGTGCTGAAGTCGTGTATCTTTTTATTTTGGTTCAACATGTTTAACTTCCCAGTTAATTATCTCTGTGCTATTATGTCTTTTTATCTCGTGCGTTCATGACTCAGTATATATGCATTGGTGTAGGTTGATCCTGAGGTGCAATTTGGACACACAGGATTTTTGCAGTGTTGATAGTATTGTGTTTAACCTTAATATTTACTTATCGACAAAGTGTATACTATATATGGTATGCATTATCAACGACAAAAACTGTAACAGTTATTGCAATTGTAACTATCCACATTTGTTTGGTGGTCGTCTTTTTAAGATCAATTTGTATGTTTGTTAGATTTTATAGTAAGCTGTGTTTGTATGTCTGTGATGTATGTTTACTCAGTTTTATTCCAATTATTGTCACAGTAACTTTTTAAATCTGTTTTGGATTGTTCATCCAATTGTGTTGATATAACGGAACAATCAACAACTTCCATACGAGTGAAAGGCTTACCTAGTACTAAAACCAGGTTTACATCACATTTTTTCTTCGAAAAATGCCAGTACCAAGCAAGAAATATGGAACCTTTATTTTTTTTTACTTGATCTGTTGATTGATAGTATTCGGTTTTGCCAGTTTTTATTGACGTCCACCGTTTTGTATTTGCCTTGGAGTTCGGTATTTTAGTACTACATTTTTTTTTAGCTTTACTTGACAAAGTAAATAGGAGAAATCGTATATCTTCAGTTAAAAATGTTTTTTTTATGTGTACAAAATTTTGAGCTTTTTCCCTGTAAAGCAAAGCATGATAGTAGCATAGGCAGCTTTTTTTTTATCAGTTTTTCTATTTCAACACAACTGGCTACGACGGTGAAATCCTTTCATAGAAAAATAAGACTGGTTATATCAACAGCAAATGCACATATTTTATAATATAAGGGCAATAACTCAAATATATTTTAGTGTATTATTTAAAAACAAGAAAAGGAAAATAACAAAAATACAGAACTCCAAGGATAAGTCGAACGGATAACAACTAGCATATTCTTGACTAGGTACAGGCAATTCAATTAGTAGAAAATGGCGAATTAAATCTGGTTTTTAAGCAACCTTTCACTGGTATGACAGTCGTATGTGTGACCAAACCCAACAGACATAATAGGTATCAATGTAAAAAAATAAACAGACATAAAAAGGAATAAATGTCAAAAATAGGGGTAAAGCCGTCAACATTGTCAACATTATCTTAATCACTACAAAATAATAAAATAAGTCAACAAAGAAAAACAAAAAAAGATATACAGACAATGCACATTAGCAAAAACGAAATTAATACAAGAGTACACAAAATTTACGATTGCACAATAACACAATGACGGGATGTACAAGTACCGATCCACGTCAAATGAATTACTACTAAAACAAGCAAATATGTCAACATGGACAAACAAAAGCCTTAAAGACACGCACATTTGCAAAAACGAAAGACAAGAATACAAAAAAATACGCTTGCACAACAACACATGACGGGATGTACAAGTACCGAACCACGACAAATGGATACTTCCTAATGTGATAAACAATAAATTACAAAGACAAATGAAAGATAAATACTATCTCACGTTATTAAGATGACAAACAAAATCAATACCTAGAATTTATACTTCAAGACAATCGTGAATTATTTAAATATTGCGGAATATATTCCACTTGGTTTTGGTATCTTCAGATGAATTTATTTTTAGAAAAAAAGACGAGACGTTCTTTGACATACCATTGATTCATCAACTCTATGCTTAGACATTGGTGATGTTTTACAATGTCAGAGTAGCAGCTATAAGATCTTGAACACTGAATGGTTTGGGTAAATGTATATCCCATATGCAGATGGAGATGGTATATTGCTACTAAGGAGGGGGTAATTGTTAATTTTTTAAAATCAAAATCGTCTCATTTGTCATAGATTCTAGTACTTAGATGTCAAATTCGAGGTATAAGTCTTAAAAAAGAGGCAGAAGAAGCCATGTCTGTTGGTTCTTTAATTTCTAGTTCTGGAGGATATATGTCTGTTGCTTCTTTAATTTCTAGTTCTGGAGGATATATTTATCAAACTCAATCAGAAAACTATGGATTGCTAAGGCAAAATACATCTTCAATATATCTGAATGTGTAAATGATCTGGCCTCTTTAATCTTCTTGTTTTTGAAACAAGTGTCCGAAACAACTCTTACTCGTATGAAAATGGGCAGAGGTATGCAAGTAGAGGTGCAGAGTTCGTTCCCATTGAAATGTCGACAATTTCTTGAAAACGTCTACCTCAAAGATAAAAAAAACAACTTTAGCGTACTGATCACTTCTCGTCTATGTAGCATATTTTACCTTTTTGTACAGTGTTAAGTTAATATGCCAATTGGTATCCTAAAAGATAAATTTATAGTGTATGCTATTATTTTTAATCCACCATTCATACAATGTCATGTAAGAAAATGCCTGTACCAAGTCAAGAGTATGACAGTTGTTATCTGTTCATTTAATGTGTTTGAGTTTTTGATTTTGCCATTTGATGAGGGACTTTCCGTTTTGAATTTTCTGCAGAGTTCACTATTTTAGGTATTTTTCTTTCCCATATACATGTACATGCAACTTTGATTAACAAAGAGCATGACTCCTTTAGTTCATCTATGCTAACTATAAAGGTTTCCCTAATGTTTGCTGGTTTAAAAATTTGATATGAATTTCAGAGCCAAGTAATGTTTCTAAGTGAATCCTAAGTGGTTACTCTTAACTTGACCTAACAATCGTAATCTATAGAATATTTTCAAATATTAAAATTAGACCATGACTGAGTGGGGAGTCAAATGGTCCTATGGATATGAGATGTGCAGTTACAATACAGATCTAGTACAAATACCAGTGAATTGCCATTAGTGATTCCCGTTAAATTGACAATCAAAACCAAAAAAAAAACCAAGAAATACATGTACACCTTGCAATCATATGATTCACTAAATATAGTTGCTAGTTTCTCAGAAACAGACTTAACCATGAAAATGAGATCAAGGTCAGATGCCAGACAGACATGTACAGCTTACAATTCTTCATACAACAAATAAAGTTGACCCATTGCTTATAGGTTTAAAGAAAACACAACCAGATGCTCCGCAGGGCGCAGCTTTATACGACCGCAGAGGTCGAACAATGAACAGTTGGGGCAAGTATGGACACAACATTTAAGCTTGCTACAGCTCTGAATTTGGATTGTGATTAAATAGTTGACACAACAAAGGTTTCTGACACAGAATGAATGTGGTCTAAGAACTTAATTTTAAAAACTTAAAAATTTTAAATTGGACATTTACCTATTATGGTCCAATATCCAAAATCTAAATACATGGTTAGATTCAGCATATCATAGAACCCCAAGAATTCAATTTTTGATGAAATAAAGGTTTAATTTTAGACCCTTAATACCTCAATGTGGACCAATTTGATGACCGGGCCAAAATATTAAAAATCTAAATACATGGTTAGATTCAGCATATTGAAGAACCCCTTATATTCATTTTTTGTTGAAATCAAACAAAGTTTAATTTTGGACGCGGATTTGGACCAACTTGAAAACTGGGCCCATAATCTAGATTCAGCATATCAAAGAACCCCGAGAATTAAATTTTTGTTGAAATCAAACTAAGTTTAATTTTGGACCATTTGGACCTTAGTGTAGACCAATTTGAAAACAGGACCCAAAATTAAGAATCTAAATACACGGTTAGATTCGGCATATCAAAGAACCCCAATAATTCATTTTTGATGAAATCAAACAAAGTTTAATTTTTGACCCTTTTGACCCCTAATTCTTAAACTGTTGGGACCAAAACTCCCAAAATCAATCCCAACCTTCTTTTGTGGTCATAAACCTTGTGTTAAAATTTCATATATTTCTATTTACTTATACTAAAGTTATTGAGAAAAATGCTTATTTGGGACCTTTTTTTGGCCTCTAATTCCTAATCTGTTGGGACCAAAACTCCCAAAATCAATCCCAACCTTCCTTTTACGGTCATAAACAGGGTTTCCCCTGGGTTAATTATTTTTTTCGCCACCTCTTTCGCCAAAATTTTTTTTTTTTTCGCCACTTTATTATTTTTTTCGCCAAGTAACACAAATATATTTTTCTTTTAAAATTTTCCATCCCCCCCTCCAAAACAAGGAGTGGTTTTTACAACAAAACAACACATTTTACCACTTGAAATTTATCCCTCGTGTAAGGTGTAGTCATTAGATTGAAGTGTTACTGTCATGCCAACCTAACCTTTTGAATAGATTTCTTCCATAACGACAGTTTTCTTTTCTAGACCATCGTAATGCTTGAAACATTGAAAAACGGGTGTCACTGAAACGACTTTAAAGTACCCACTCAAATCAATTATCTACATCAAAGTTAAATGATAAAGTTTTAAATCAGAGACCTTCTTGCTTTTGAAGATTTTTCGTCATAACAACAGTTTTCTTTTCTTGACTATCATTAAAAGAAGGATCGAGAGGAAGCGTCAACATTTTGCTTCAACACGTGCGTCGCAAAGTGGCAAAATCCCATTTGTGGGGTTACACTAATGACTGGACCGAATGACAGGACCGAATGACAGGACCAAATGAAAAATGCTAATTAACTTTTTTATTTCTCAAAGGATTCATCTGAAATTTGAAATATAATAAGATTTCATCATTTGATAAATAGATTTAAGAAAAAAATTTAAAAGTTTTGTAAGAAACTTTAGAAAATGTGACATGACCAACTTTGATAATGACAGGACCAACATCGAGAATGACAGGACCAAATAAAAATGCTAATAACTTTTTTGTTTTTCAAAGGAATTATTTCAGATTTGAAATATAAAATGGCATGTCATATTTTGAAACCAAAATGTTATAAAAAATATAGATTTATTTTCAAAAACTTTCGAAAACGTGACATGACCATCGCTGATTGACAGGACCAACATCAACAATGGCCGGACCAGATGAAATTGCTAATTTCTCTTTTATTTCTCAAAATATTTTTCTGAAATTTGAAATATAATAAGATTTCATCATTTATCAAATAAATTTTTAAAAGAAATACACCAAAAATATGTAAGAAACTTTAGAAAACGTGACATGACCAACTCTGATAATGACAGGACCAACTTCGACAATAACAGGACCAAATAAAAATTCTTATAACTTTTTTATTTTACAAAAGAATTATCTCAGATTTGAAAAATAAAATGATATGTCACATTTTGAAACATTTATGTTATAAAAAATAAAGATTTATTTTCAAAAACTTTCAAAATCGTGATATCATCCCATCGCTGACTGACATGACCAAGCTCGACAATGACCTGAACAAATGAAATTGCTAATTATTCTTTTATTTCGCAGAATATTTCTCTGAAAATTAAAATATGTGAAGATTATACCATTTTATACATAAATATAAGAAAAAGGTATAAAAAGCTTGCTGAAATGTGATCTGGTTAACGTTGTCAATAACAGGACAATCCTCGACAATTAATGACACAGACAGGACCAAATAAAAATGCTAATTATGCATAACATTTGTCAGAATATTCCTCTCAAATTTGAAATAATGACAATTAAGACCATTTTGCACATCATATAAGAAAAATATAGAAAAAAAACCGTATTGAAAGCTTGCGGTTGTGAAACCTGACCAACATCGGCTATGATCTGGCCAATGATTTTACTGAAATTGTTCAATTCTGATCCATAATTAGTAAGATATCTTATAAATTCAGGAAAATATATTCTATGGTGGTTAAAATTCTTGACCTAGCTACTAAACATGCTAAACGTATGTTGGCAGAGAGTCACAGGACATGCAGAGTCACAGGACATGCAGAGTCACAGGACAAAAAGACACGAATGATCACTATATATTTAAGAAAGAGATCTTGAAATATTTATATGTAATTACAAATAATCATTTTATAGTTTAAGAGATTGTTCATTAAACTATAGATAAATTCAGATTTATTGAATTGTCATCATAATATTTCTTGACGTCATGAAGCCCAATTTAAGCCACTTTACTTAGGTTTACTTAGGTTTACTTAGGTTCTTTTACTGATACAGGAACTAAAGTTCCTCTTCATCAGTCTCTATATCTAAATCTTCTCCACTTCCGGTGATTGGTGATTTATAGTCTTCGTACATCATTGTTTGGTTCTTCCAGTATTTGTCTAGTCTATTCTTAAATGTATTTGTGGTTGGTGATGTGACTATAATTTCGGGTAGTGTATTCCATGTTTTTACCACTCGTAGAGCAAAGGCATTCCTCCTTAATTCTGTTCTTGCTCTCTGTGGAAATATTTTTAGACTGTTGCCGCGTACCCCTGTTCGTGTTGTCATATCCTTCCATAATTTAACAAATTGTGCCGCCTCTTTATCATATTTTCCGTTCAGTATTTTATATAATTCAATCATGTCACCTCGGACTCGTCTAAAATTTAGAGATGGTGTAACATAGTCAGTAATTGAATAAATATATTTTATTATGTAATTACAAAGTCAAGAATGTTTCTAAAGTTCAAATGTTCGAATGTTCACAAACTGTCTTTAAAGTTGAATAGTTCGAATGTTCAATATCTCACACGGGCACGTGATCGTATAGTGATATAACTGTTCGTTCCTGTTAGAGTATTTCGGATATTAAGCGCATGAGTTCCAGCCTACCCGCGAGGGGGGAGACCTTGGCTAAATCTCCGGTACCAATCTCTTGTACCAAGCTCTCCCTTCAAGTCCAAAGCTGGATCTTATATAGTCCAGTAGTCAATTTACAATGGCCCATAGCTGATGGCCGGTTACTTAATAGTCTGGATGTTAGATAATTCTAGTCTGTGGTTAATTGTCAAAGTATGCAATTAGCCCCTGAAGGATACATGTTATTTTACAGTAGACATGGTCATTTATTGGCTGCAGGGTATACATGGTATGTCTATAATATATGAACAGATCGTTATTTAAAAGTGTCCAAAGCGTACATGATTGTCATTGAATTATTCAATTCCTTTTTAATAAATTCCTAATTAATACTCCTTGATAATTAATGAATGGTACACAATTGTGTAACAATGGTAGTTTCAATTTTTGCAGTCTTTCTGAGTATGTTAAATTCTTTAATCCTGGTAGTTGTTTAGTTGCCCGGCGCTGCACATTCTCAATCATATCAATATATTTTATTTTATATGGATGCCATACTGAGCTTGCAAACTCTAAATGTGTTCGAACGAGTGTCTTGTATAGTGGTACAAAGGTATCTGTATCTAAATATTGGAAAGTCCTTCTCAGTAGTGCAAACATGGAATTTGCCTTATTAACTTTCTCACTTATATGTTTTTCGAAATTTAATTCAGAGTCAATAATTACTCCAATGTCTTTTTCTTCAGTAACTTTTTGTAGTATTGTCGATTTTAGTGTATATTTTGAGTCTGGTTCCGGTCCCGGTTTACCTATGTGCATATGTTTGCACTTGTCAGGGTGAAACTTTAATAGCCAGGTATCACTCCATTGCGATAGTTTATTTAAGTCACTTTGTAATTGAGTTTTATCTTCTTTCTGGCTAATTGTATTAAAAATTTTAGTATCATCTGCAAAGAGGTATACGTCGGAATCAACCAGGTTTGGAAGGTCATTTATGAAAATTACAAAAAGTAGAGGCCCAAGCACAGATCCTTGATATTTCACTTTAAAGTTTAAAAGTAGTCCGTGAAAATGTTTGATTCAGTATATTTTATGAAAATATTTGAAACTACCAAGAAATCATGCATGCAAGGGTCGGGCATACTTCAAGAAATGTTTATTTGTTTATTTATTATGAGGGGGGGAACTATCAAGATATACCCTGCATATACTCAAGCATACATGGAAATAATTATTTAATGTTCTGAAAATATTGAATAAAACAAGACATGAACTATTATGTGTTTTTAATTACTGTCATCACAATCTTTATTGGGTTTATCAACTTATTTATGGCTTATGTCACACCTTTTGTTTGTTATATATAATTACCTTATAATTGTTTTCAGACGTGTCAGATTATGTCCGGTAATTAATATACAAAATAATCTGAATGAATGAATGAATGATCTTTATTCTCAACCCAAATACATAGTTAAAGAGTTAAGATATAGCATGTGTGAAATATCAATTAATATGATAAATATTTACACCAAAGATAAATAAAGTTAGCTTTTTCCCTTATTTTCTAAAAACTTATAAATCATTCAATCTTAATGTGTGTTTTTTAATTATTATTATTAATTTCAACCAGGATTTCTATAGTAGGAACTATGGTCATTTCACGTTTTCGCAATAAAAAAAATTTAGATTTTTTTTCTTTAATTGATGTTTTAAAAGATGAGATCACATTTTATTTTAAATCTGACATAATTCCTTTTCAAAATTAAAAAGTGAATGGCATTTTTATTTGGTCCTGTCCTTGTCAAGGTTTGTCCTGTCATTGTCAGTGTTGGTCAGGTCACATTACAGCAAGCTTTTAATATTTTTTTCCTATATTATTCCTATTTTTATGTATAAAATAGTTAAATCTGACTATATCTCAAATTTCAGAAAAATATTTTTTAGAAATAAAAATTAATTAGCAATTTCATCTGGTCCTGTCATTGTCGAGGTTGGTCCTGCCAGTCAGCGATGGTCATGTCACGTTTAAACTTTCTATATTTTTTATAACATTTATTTTTCAAAATATGACATATTATTTTATATTTCAAATCTGAGAGAATTCCTTTAAAAAATAAAAAAAGTTATTAGCATTTTACTTTGGTCCTGTCATTGTCGATGTTGGTCATGTCATTATCAGAGTTGGTCATGTCACGTTTTCTAAAGTTTCTTACAATTTTTTTTTATTTTTTTTTTTAAATCTATATATCAAATGATGAAATCTTATTATATTTCAAATTTCAGAAAAATATAAATAAAAGAGAAATTAGCAATTTCATCTGGTCCGGTCATTGTTGATGTTGGTCCTGTCAATCAGCGATGGTCATGTCACGTTTTCGAAAGTTTTTGAAAATAAATCTATATTTTTTATAACATTTTGGTTTCAAAATATGACATACCATTTTATATTTCAAATCTGAAATAATTCCTTTGAAAAACAAAAAAGTTATTAGCATTTTTATTTGGTCCTGTCATTCTCGATGTTGGTCCTGTCATTATCAAAGTTGGTCATGTCACATTTTCTAGAATGAGATATAACGAGTCCAGAACCAATCCTATATATACCAATACATATTCTTAGTATTTGACTTTATTTCATAATCTATTTTGTTCAATTCAATATTTTATCATAAATATTTGTTGTTTTTTAAGGTGTTTCGGTTAAGGTTTAACTACCAAGGCTTTTCCTCATCAGGTATCCCAAGCCTCTAACTAATAAAATAATCAGTTTCAAAGTAAAGTTCAAAGCATCCATACGCATAGAATTTAAAAATTCTGCATACCGGGATACCAGAATGAGATATAACGAGTCCAGAACCAATCCTATATATACCAATACATATTCTTAGTATTTGACTTTATTTCATAATCTATTTTGTTCAATTCAATATTTTATCATAAATATTTGTTGTTTTTTAAGGTGTTTCGGTTAAGGTTTAACTACCAAGGCTTTTCCTCATCAGGTATCCCAAGCCTCTAACTAATAAAATAATCAGTTTCAAAGTAAAGTTCAAAGCATCCATACGCATAGAATTTAAAAATTCTGCATACCGGGATACGACACCTGGTAACTTTGTATTGATGTATTGTATTCTAAATTAAATCAGTTTATGATTTGATATAACTATTGTCTTTTATGTTGTGATTTATCCTATAACTTGGAGGATGTAAGTAGATCCTTCAAGTTTTTGTGTCTTTTATATGCTATGATCGGAGGTTTTGGAAACATGGTTTTTGTGCTATCATTTTGTTCAATTAGGTGCCAATGTTTTTTAATTGCTTTATTTAGTCCATTGAAGGAAGGATTAAATTTGGTGGCTAAAACTAATGGAGGCATTGCTCTTTTGTTTTTAAGCTTGTACCTTAGACAATCTTTTCTTTCCTTATGAAGTGCATTTGTTATAATGGGGTTGATATCTTTTTCCGAGTATCCCCTTTGGAGAAGTTTTGTTTTAAAAGTTTCAATTTCTTTTAGTGTATCTTTTTTGTTATTTGATGATCTCATAAAACGCAATATTTCCGCAGTAATAAATCCATTGAACACCGATGATGGGTGAGCTGACGTTCGTTCAAGATACTGAAAGTTATCAGTAGGTTTACGGTATAATTTTACGTCTAATATATTATGATTAAGGAATCTGTTTCCTTTAAAAATTGTGACGTCAAGGAATTGAATGCTAGATTGTGATATTTCATGCGTAAATTTTATCAACGGGTGTATATTATTAGCAATGTTAAATAATTCAGTAAGATTATCTTGACTAGAATTAAAAAGAATGAATCCATCATCTCTGTATATAGATAACAGTGCTAAGTTATCTTTAAAAGGAAATATATCAAGAATATTCGTTATAATCTCGAACATTCTTAAATCAGCCAGGGATGGGCTCATTGGGGCTCCCATTGGGATTCCACATGTCTGTCTGAATATCAAGTTATTAAATTCAAATTCATTATTGCATAGAATGAATTGAAGTATTTGTAAGAAGTCCTTTTTTGGTGGTAGAGGTATTTCATGTTTATTACGACATATTTTGTACCATGCTCTGTCAACTGCTTGCAGTATTTCATCGTGAGTTAAGGAATTGTACATACTAGTAATATCAAAAGTGCACATAATTATGTCATCCGGTGCCCTTATTTGTTCTATTTTGTTGATAAATGAGGTCGTGTCCTGTGTATAAGTCCATAATTGGCTAACTACCGGTTTTAGGAAGTGGTCTATAAATTGACCAATTTTTTCAATTGGACTATTGCATAATGATACAATTGGTCTCCCAGGAATATCTATATTTTTAAGGAAATCTTTGTTAGTTTTGATTTTTTCTCTATCTTCATGGTTAATTTTGTGAATTTTTGGCAACATATAGAGTCGTCCCACTCGTATATTGGCATTATTGGCTAGGTATTTATATGTTATATCGTCGATATATTCTTTCTTGTGTAGTTGTTTGATCATTTTTTGAATAGTTTCGGATATTTTGTTCGTATTAAATTCATGAATTTGCTCATAGCATATACTGTTGTTCAGGAAATTCAGTGTTTGTTTAATATATAGATTTTTTTCCAGAACAACAGTAGATGAATTTTTGTCAGCTTTCTTAATAATTATATTATTATTTGAACGTAAGGTTTTGAGTGCCGCTCTCTCATGTTTAGAAAGATTATTTCTAACTTTGTTTATTTTAAGTCTGCATATTTCCATCTTTGTGGCAAATAGATAATTTTCTATTGTGTTGTTTGCTAAAGAGGGTTTAAATCCCGATTTGATTCTAAAAGGATGATTGGTGTCCGCATTAGTTTTATCACTAAAGTGATATTTGCATCGCATTTTTCTACCTAGTTCGTCAAAATCTCGTAAGAGATTTTGTTTAATGTATTTTACATCTGGACTGGGAATAAATTTTAATCCCTTTGCAAGAACTAATATTTCATAGTTTGTGAGATTCTCACGTGAAAACACTTCTATATAGTTTAAAGCTTTTTTTACATTTTCATGAAAGTGTTTTGTGCGTTTAAGATGGCCTTTGTTATTATTATGTATACGGAGTTTACTTTTGTATTTTATTAATCGTTTTTTCTTATCCCTTTTTCTGAGAGATCTTTTTCTATTACTCATAGTAATTTATTTGTATAAAATTTTTTTGTGACAAAACTATTTTGTTTGTTTGTATAATTATTTCAACTCTAATTGAGAGATGAAATGAATATATATGAAATTCAACTCTATTTGAGAGATGAAATGTATTTTATTAATTCTACTCTATTTGAGAGATGAATTGATTTGTATTTTGTTTAAATCTATTTCAAAAATTATACATTGTATATGTAAACTCTGTTGAAGTGTTTGTTCACTTCTGCGGCAATCAATGTGTACTGCAAATATACACCAATAATTACCACGTGCATACATTAGTCTAAGACTTAGATTCTGATTGGATATTCCAATGTTCCCACGTCACTCGTAACAAGCAACAAAGTTCGTCATTTGTATTCTCAATCTGATTGGTTGTTCCGTAATTAGTGTAGATCAGTTACTACGTCATCGAGCCATCTAACTCTGGTCATATGTGTGTATTTTATTAGATAATGATTTAACACTTAATTGTTATTAAACTAGTAAGATAAAATATAATGCTAATTAAATTCCTTTATATAAATAAGTAATGCTTTAGACAATACTATTAAATTACGATATTAATATTATCATTCTAAAAATAAATAGAGGTAATTGTGAGACAGATATAATCTATTCATGTAAAGATAAGGGTTGTTGATGAAATTGCACTGTTTGCCCTTGCGTAGTCATGTGTATAATTTATTGATAACAATCCTGCTACGTGTGTATGATACCTGTAAAGTTATGTGATTTTTTTTGCAGATGTTGTAGATAATCCATATACGAACGAACTATAGTTTATAGAATATTTGTACCTAGATAGTACGATTATAATGCTCATTGCTAAAACCATACGAAATAAAATGATAGCAATTATAAGTATAATTTCTTAAGCGATCTTTTAAGTAATAGCTGTCAATTGATGAGTAGCAATTAAAGCAAATTAATTAAACTAAAATAATCAAAATTTTCCTTGATTTAATAACTAATGAATATATATATATATATATGTTAATTAATTCTAATCAATAAGATAAAACTACAATATTCAAAGTAGTCAGACCTGTTTTAATAATCAAATAAAATACATCCGTTTATAGTTGAATAAAATTTGATATCCATCTTGTATTATAAAGACACTTTGTTTTATCACTGTAAACACATAATTCCACTGAAATACGTAAGAATATTATTGTACTTGTCTTAGTAATAATTATTACGGAAATTTCTGCGGCCTCTTCCACGGTTCCCACGACCGTATCTGTTACCCAGAACATTCTTTAGGTCATCAATTTCCTTTTTCATCAAGTCCATTTCACTTACTGGTTTAGTTTTGTCAGTTTGTTGTTTAAGTGTCTCAAGTTCTTGCTTAATCTTGTCAAGATCTGACAGTTCTTTTGGATCCTTGGTTGCACTTTGTCTATAATTATCGGCCCATTTATCCTTCAGGCTCCTCACTCTGTCGTTCAAACGGACAACGCTTGATCCGTTGGTTATTGCCGCTGATGTCTCTAGCCAGTATTTTTCAACTTCAGCTGTCAGGTTGTCAGCATATTCTTTAACTGCTACCGTAAGGAATTCCCGGAAATTAGATTTTACATTACTGTTGAACTCCTGCACCTTCAATTTAAAGAAGGTGCTTGCGTCATCTGATCCGAATCTTGGTGAGAATGTCGCATTATTTATATTTGCGTAAACAGGTAAGGTGTCCCTATCGAACCTTCTAATGTCCCTAAGTAGAGTCAGTATTGGGTGCCTTTTAGCTAATGCACTGTCCATATTGTCAATACATTTGTCAATATTGATCCCATCCGTTATGGTACCACTGCTGCAGCTCTCATTTACTAACTGATCAAAGTTAAAGTTCATTGGTATGATTTTGACGTTACTCGGTATTTGCCCACACGGTATTTCATCTTTAATGCCTTCATTAATTGTGTCAGAAATGTCCGTATCCGATTCCGAATTGTTGTTCATCTTCTTTTTGCCAAGACTTAATTTAGATTTGTGCATTTGTAGCTCGTTATCGAGGTTTGTGAAGAAATAAGTGTTTATAGCAATTTTATATGTTAAATTTTTAGAAAAGCTTTCCTAAAAATATTAATTTTCATTGGTTAATACTTAGATTGTAACTTTCAATGCCCAATTATTGGGGTTGGTCTAACTATTTTGATTTGAAGTAATGAAGATCGTTATAGTTATAAACAATACTATACATTTGTTACAATGTTCAGGTGGTCTGTCCCTACAGATAATCAAATTCGATGCGCTTTGTATTATTTTGTATGAAGTAAAGGTGTGATGCTATTAGAAACTGAATAATAGTTACCCATGTCGAATGTAAGTTTCCTGTGATAATGGTTGTAAGAATAATAAATTTGGATGTAAATTGTCTGTACGTAATGAATTTGAAGATTATATATTCCGAAACAAATTCCACAGACTTTAATAATGGCATATTTGTAAATACCTTGTTATACAATAATAGCATTTATTAATGCATTTATTTCTTATAATGTTTTAAGAAATATGTACTAAATACATATATGGAGATTACGCATGTCCAGAGACAAGATAATACGAAGGTTTGGAACAACGTGGTTGAGGCGGAGGCCTCGTATAAACTTGAATGAGATATAACGAGTCCAGAACCAATCCTATATATACCAATACATATTCTTAGTATTTGACTTTATTTCATAATCTATTTTGTTCAATTCAATATTTTATCATAAATATTTGTTGTTTTTTAAGGTGTTTCGGTTAAGGTTTAACTACCAAGGCTTTTCCTCATCAGGTATCCCAAGCCTCTAACTAATAAAATAATCAGTTTCAAAGTAAAGTTCAAAGCATCCATACGCATAGAATTTAAAAATTCTGCATACCGGGATACGACACCTGGTAACTTTGTATTGATGTATTGTATTCTAAATTAAATCAGTTTATGATTTGATATAACTATTGTCTTTTATGTTGTGATTTATCCTATAACTTGGAGGATGTAAGTAGATCCTTCAAGTTTTTGTGTCTTTTATATGCTATGATCGGAGGTTTTGGAAACATGGTTTTTGTGCTATCATTTTGTTCAATTAGGTGCCAATGTTTTTTAATTGCTTTATTTAGTCCATTGAAGGAAGGGTTAAATTTGGTGGCTAAAACTAATGGAGGCATTGCTCTTTTGTTTTTAAGCTTGTACCTTAGACAATCTTTTCTTTCCTTATGAAGTGCATTTGTTATAATGGGGTTGATATCTTTTTCCGAGTATCCCCTTTGGAGAAGTTTTGTTTTAAAAGTTTCAATTTCTTTTAGTGTATCTTTTTTGTTATTTGATGATCTCATAAAACGCAATATTTCCGCAGTAATAAATCCATTGAACACCGATGATGGGTGAGCTGACGTTCGTTCAAGATACTGAAAGTTATCAGTAGGTTTACGGTATAATTTTACGTCTAATATATTATGATTAAGGAATCTGTTTCCTTTAAAAATTGTGACGTCAAGGAATTGAATGCTAGATTGTGATATTTCATGCGTAAATTTTATCAACGGGTGTATATTATTAGCAATGTTAAATAATTCAGTAAGATTATCTTGACTAGAATTAAAAAGAATGAATCCATCATCTCTGTATATAGATAACAGTGCTAAGTTATCTTTAAAAGGAAATATATCAAGAATATTCGTTATAATCTCGAACATTCTTAAATCAGCCAGGGATGGGCTCATTGGGGCTCCCATTGGGATTCCACATGTCTGTCTGAATATCAAGTTATTAAATTCAAATTCATTATTGCATAGAATGAATTGAAGTATTTGTAAGAAGTCCTTTTTTGGTGGTAGAGGTATTTCATGTTTATTACGACATATTTTGTACCATGCTCTGTCAACTGCTTGCAGTATTTCATCGTGAGTTAAGGAATTGTACATACTAGTAATATCAAAAGTGCACATAATTATGTCATCCGGTGCCCTTATTTGTTCTATTTTGTTGATAAATGAGGTCGTGTCCTGTGTATAAGTCCATAATTGGCTAACTACCGGTTTTAGGAAGTGGTCTATAAATTGACCAATTTTTTCAATTGGACTATTGCATAATGATACAATTGGTCTCCCAGGAATATCTATATTTTTAAGGAAATCTTTGTTAGTTTTGATTTTTTCTCTATCTTCATGGTTAATTTTGTGAATTTTTGGCAACATATAGAGTCGTCCCACTCGTATATTGGCATTATTGGCTAGGTATTTATATGTTATATCGTCGATATATTCTTTCTTGTGTAGTTGTTTGATCATTTTTTGAATAGTTTCGGATATTTTGTTCGTATTAAATTCATGAATTTGCTCATAGCATATACTGTTGTTCAGGAAATTCAGTGTTTGTTTAATATATAGATTTTTTTCCAGAACAACAGTAGATGAATTTTTGTCAGCTTTCTTAATAATTATATTATTATTTGAACGTAAGGTTTTGAGTGCCGCTCTCTCATGTTTAGAAAGATTATTTCTAACTTTGTTTATTTTAAGTCTGCATATTTCCATCTTTGTGGCAAATAGATAATTTTCTATTGTGTTGTTTGCTAAAGAGGGTTTAAATCCCGATTTGATTCTAAAAGGATGATTGGTGTCCGCATTAGTTTTATCACTAAAGTGATATTTGCATCGCATTTTTCTACCTAGTTCGTCAAAATCTCGTAAGAGATTTTGTTTAATGTATTTTACATCTGGACTGGGAATAAATTTTAATCCCTTTGCAAGAACTAATATTTCATAGTTTGTGAGATTCTCACGTGAAAACACTTCTATATAGTTTAAAGCTTTTTTTACATTTTCATGAAAGTGTTTTGTGCGTTTAAGATGGCCTTTGTTATTATTATGTATACGGAGTTTACTTTTGTATTTTATTAATCGTTTTTTCTTATCCCTTTTTCTGAGAGATCTTTTTCTATTACTCATAGTAATTTATTTGTATAAAATTTTTTTGTGACAAAACTATTTTGTTTGTTTGTATAATTATTTCAACTCTAATTGAGAGATGAAATGAATATATATGAAATTCAACTCTATTTGAGAGATGAAATGTATTTTATTAATTCTACTCTATTTGAGAGATGAATTGATTTGTATTTTGTTTAAATCTATTTCAAAAATTATACATTGTATATGTAAACTCTGTTGAAGTGTTTGTTCACTTCTGCGGCAATCAATGTGTACTGCAAATATACACCAATAATTACCACGTGCATACATTAGTCTAAGACTTAGATTCTGATTGGATATTCCAATGTTCCCACGTCACTCGTAACAAGCAACAAAGTTCGTCATTTGTATTCTCAATCTGATTGGTTGTTCCGTAATTAGTGTAGATCAGTTACTACGTCATCGAGCCATCTAACTCTGGTCATATGTGTGTATTTTATTAGATAATGATTTAACACTTAATTGTTATTAAACTAGTAAGATAAAATATAATGCTAATTAAATTCCTTTATATAAATAAGTAATGCTTTAGACAATACTATTAAATTACGATATTAATATTATTATTCTAAAAATAAATAGAGGTAATTGTGAGACAGATATAATCTATTCATGTAAAGATAAGGGTTGTTGATGAAATTGCACTGTTTGCCCTTGCGTAGTCATGTGTATAATTTATTGATAACAATCCTGCTACGTGTGTATGATACCTGTAAAGTTATGTGATTTTTTTTGCAGATGTTGTAGATAATCCATATACGAACGAACTATAGTTTATAGAATATTTGTACCTAGATAGTACGATTATAATGCTCATTGCTAAAACCATACGAAATAAAATGATAGCAATTATAAGTATAATTTCTTAAGCGATCTTTTAAGTAATAGCTGTCAATTGATGAGTAGCAATTAAAGCAAATTAATTAAACTAAAATAATCAAAATTTTCCTTGATTTAATAACTAATGAATATATATATATATATATATATATGTTAATTAATTCTAATCAATAAGATAAAACTACAATATTCAAAGTAGTCAGACCTGTTTTAATAATGAATGAGATATAACGAGTCCAGAACCAATCCTATATATACCAATACATATTCTTAGTATTTGACTTTATTTCATAATCTATTTTGTTCAATTCAATATTTTATCATAAATATTTGTTGTTTTTTAAGGTGTTTCGGTTAAGGTTTAACTACCAAGGCTTTTCCTCATCAGGTATCCCAAGCCTCTAACTAATAAAATAATCAGTTTCAAAGTAAAGTTCAAAGCATCCATACGCATAGAATACGTATCCCGGTATGCAGAATTTTTAAATTCTATGCGTATGGATGCTTTGAACTTTACTTTGAAACTGATTATTTTATTAGTTAGAGGCTTGGGATACCTGATGAGGAAAAGCCTTGGTAGTTAAACCTTAACCGAAACACCTTAAAAAACAACAAATATTTATGATAAAATATTGAATTGAACAAAATAGATTATGAAATAAAGTCAAATACTAAGAATATGTATTGGTATATATAGGATTGGTTCTGGACTCGTTATATCTCATTCATCTTTATTCTCAACCCAAATACATAGTTAAAGAGTTAAGATATAGCATGTGTGAAATATCAATTAATATGATAAATATTTACACCAAAGATAAATAAAGTTAGCTTTTTCCCTTATTTTCTAAAAACTTATAAATCATTCAATCTTAATGTGTGTTTTTTAATTATTATTATTAATTTCAACCAGGATTTCTATAGTAGGAACTATGGTCATTTCACGTTTTCGCAATAAAAAAAATTTAGATTTTTTTTCTTTAATTGATGTTTTAAAAGATGAGATCACATTTTATTTTAAATCTGACATAATTCCTTTTCAAAATTAAAAAGTGAATGGCATTTTTATTTGGTCCTGTCCTTGTCAAGGTTTGTCCTGTCATTGTCAGTGTTGGTCAGGTCACATTACAGCAAGCTTTTAATATTTTTTTCCTATATTATTCCTATTTTTATGTATAAAATAGTTAAATCTGACTATATCTCAAATTTCAGAAAAATATTTTTTAGAAATAAAAATTAATTAGCAATTTCATCTGGTCCTGTCATTGTCGAGGTTGGTCCTGCCAGTCAGCGATGGTCATGTCACGTTTAAACTTTCTATATTTTTTATAACATTTATTTTTCAAAATATGACATATTATTTTATATTTCAAATCTGAGAGAATTCCTTTAAAAAATAAAAAAAGTTATTAGCATTTTACTTTGGTCCTGTCATTGTCGATGTTGGTCATGTCATTATCAGAGTTGGTCATGTCACGTTTTCTAAAGTTTCTTACAATTTTTTTTTATTTTTTTTTTTAAATCTATATATCAAATGATGAAATCTTATTATATTTCAAATTTCAGAAAAATATAAATAAAAGAGAAATTAGCAATTTCATCTGGTCCGGTCATTGTTGATGTTGGTCCTGTCAATCAGCGATGGTCATGTCACGTTTTCGAAAGTTTTTGAAAATAAATCTATATTTTTTATAACATTTTGGTTTCAAAATATGACATACCATTTTATATTTCAAATCTGAAATAATTCCTTTGAAAAACAAAAAAGTTATTAGCATTTTTATTTGGTCCTGTCATTCTCGATGTTGGTCCTGTCATTATCAAAGTTGGTCATGTCACATTTTCTAAAGTTTCTTACAAAACTTTTAAATTTTTTTCTTAAATCTATTTATCAAATGATGAAATCTTATTATATTTCAAATTTCAGATGAATCCTTTGAGAAATAAAAAAGTTATTAGCATTTTTCATTTGATCCTGTCATTCGGTCCTGTCATTCGGTCCAGTCATTAGTGTAACCCCCGTTTGGGACATGTAACGGACGCCATTTAACCATACCATATCAATTTGTTATATAATACAATCAACACCTTTATTAATTAGTCCTTTGATGCCGATAGCTATAAATGCAATCAGCTGATTATTGATTTTCTGTCAAAATCTTAACGAGTTCAAGGTGAATTCCGAGTATTGTCTGATCGGGTAAAGTCCGAGAAACCCGAAAAAAAGTACATAAACAAGATGGCTGAAAATAAATCGTTATATATATTTCTTTCGCCAAATTCTTTCGCCAATGACGAATTTTAATCGCCACAATTATTATTTTTTCGCAAATTGCGAAAATGTCGACCGTCAGCGGAAACCCTGGTCATAAACCTTGTGTTTAAATTTCATATATTTCTATTTACTTATACTTAAGTTAGAGTGCGAAAACCAAATGTCTTCAGACGACGACGACGCCAACGTCATAAAAAAAACTTAACACTGAGCAATGAACTGTGAAAATGAGGTCATGGTCAAATAAAATCTGCAAGACTGACATGTTTATCATAAAATATTTCCACACCAAATATAGTTGACCTATTGCATATAGTATTAGGAAATAAAACCAAAACTCAAAAACTTAACGTTGACCACAGAACCATGAAAATAAGGTTAAGGTCAGATGACACCTGCCAGCTAAACATGTACACATTTCATTCATTCCATACACCATATATAGATATAGGAAGATGTTGGGCGAGTGCCAATGAGACAACTATCCATCCAAATAACAATTTAAAAAAAAGTAAATCATTATAGGTCAATGTACGGCCTTCAACACGGAGCCTTGGCTCACACCGAACAACAAGCTATAAAGGGCCCCAAAATTACTAGTGTAAAACATTTCATACGGGAAAACCAACGGTCTAATCTATATAAAAAAAAACGAGAAACGAGAAACACGTATAAGTTACATAGATATAGACCTATTGCATACAGTATAAGAAAAATATACCAAAACACAAAAACTGAACTATAACTGAACAATGAAAATCAGGTCAAGGTCAAATGACAACTGCAAGTTAGATATGTACACTTTACAGTCCTTCCACACACCGAATATGCTAGACCTATTTCTTATAGTATCTGAGATATGGACTTGACCACCAAAACTTAACCTTGTTCCCTGATCCATTAAATGAGGTCACCTAACAAGATATGCACATACCAACTATAGTTATCCTATTACTCATAATAAGAGATTAACATTACAGAAAATCTTAACTTTTTTTTCCAAGTAGTCACTGAACCATGAAAATGAGGCCAATGACAATAGACATGTGACAGACGGAAACTTCTTAACACGAGGCCTCTATATACAAAGTATTAAGCATCCAGGTCTTCCACCTTCTAAAATATAAAGTGTTTAAGAAATTAGCTAACGACGCTGCCGTACTAGCCGCCGCCGCTGGATCACTATCCCTATGTCGAGCTTTCTGCGAAAAAAGTCACAGGCTCAGCAAAAACTGAGAATCCCATTGCAATGGTAAAAAATGTTGAAATATTCTACAAAACTTAAGATTGAACCCCGCAAATAAAACAGTGTGAACTTAGTTATTCATAAAGGGTAAGAAGGTCCTGCTCACAATGTGACACGCATCATGTTGATCTTTGCAAATACAAATCTGGTGATATGTCCCATTTGGTGATGTTAACATTCAAACTAAGCAAAACGTTTCACAGTCAGTAGACCATGACTTATGGAAAGACCTTGAATATCTACATTGAAATGAAATGTGCCTCAAGTTAAATCAGACTTTCCATTAGAGTGAATGAAGGATTGCTATACCTGTTACACATTTGTCTGGGTAAACAAAGTCATCCAAACAATATGCACATAGCTGTAAATAGTTTAACATACAGGTACAGTATAAAGTCATTTAAAAATAAAACCATGTTAAAATTTATTTTTAATGGAATATACATAAAATATGATCTTTACAAAATGATTTATAAATGCAAATCTCACAGACATCTCCATGTATACAAATATTTTGCCAATTCCAATAATTAATTTACAGTAAAAGAAAAGAAGAAATGTAAGAAAATACAAATAAAATTAAAGACTGATAAAAAGAATAATTTTCAAATTACATTGTATAAAAATTAAGTGTTCCAAAAGGGGCATTAACTTCAAAATTCATGTTCATCTTATGAAATTAGTTTCTTTAAGAAATGGTGTTATCATTAATGTAATTTAATGTTATCATTAAATAACAAAATGCTGCACTGAGCTAGCTTGATATGACCGCAGATGTCAAACCCTGAACAGTTGGGGCAAATGTGGACACAATAATTAAGCTTGATACTGTCTGAATTTGGATTGTTATCAAATATTTTACATATAAGGTTTCTGACACAAAATAAATGTGGTCAAAGATCTTACAAATCTATTCCGCAATACTGAGCAATTGAAAATTTTCTCTTGAAACTTTTTAAAAATTCGAAATTTGAAAAATTTTGAAAAAAAATATGAATCCCTTAAACAAATTGTAGCTAATGCCCCTTTAAATACTTATTATAAGTTATAAAATAGTTGTAAAAAACAAAAAGGTACAATAAAATTTAAATGACTAAAAATTTAAAGCTTTAAAAGTTGTTTATTATCCCTAACATATTATTTTCTGATAAAATAAAAAGATACTGTGTATCATCCAAACATGCAGTTGATAAATTCTCAAACATGTTTATGAAAATTTTCCTTTACATAGGTGTGTTCTCCCCAGACTTTAAAAATAGAACTATGGAGATTAACATATCACTGGTTTTGCCAATAAAAAATATGGCTCCATGGCCCCTATACATTCTATTATAAAATCATTCAAGATAACAACATTGTAAAAAATATAGCACCAGCTCTTTAAGGCCCTAGGGAAAACACTGCATAGATAGAATATTTTGATTTAAACGTGTCATTAATGCAACAAAAATTTAGAATTAAGCAATTAAAAAATTTAACAAGAATTAACAATCAAAATATAATAACAAACTTCAGATTGTGGATGCATTTACTTTCCTTGGTATTTTTTGTGGATAGCGGAGAAAATGTATTTCATGAATATTTGATTTCATGGATTTTGTAAAGTCTGCATGAAATCCTATTGATATTTTGTACTTTGTTATAATTTTTTTTTTATATCATATTTAACAACAAAATCTCATAAAATTGGCATCCAACATCCTACATGTACACTTAACTCGCACTATCATACAACCATTCATTTTACCATAAATATATTCACACAAATTGATGACTAGTTAACACATTTAATCAAAATCAATTCACTGCTGCCATTTATTCTATAAAATGTTGTACAAAAAATAACAGACCTAACATGATTTTACTAAGATTCATGCTTAAATAGTAACCCCTTTAACATCAACTTCATTGCACCTCTTAAATAATATTCATCTTTGTTGTAGTCCAGTAATTACAATTGAAGTCTTTTATACAAACTATATACAATATATTAATCCTCCCATGTTAAACAAATTCTTATGATAAGTATTATTTAGATATTTTATTTGCTGCCATTAAGCTATTGCTCACTAATAGTACCCCTGATTATTAAGTATTAAGTAAACTGGCAGCTGAAAAACAATGGATGTGAAAATGCATTGCGTGCAAAATTTAAATCCTGCAAAGACAAGAAAAAAACATTTTACCCCATTCTTTCAGAGCAGGGTATGAAAAAGTCTTTGTCAACAACTAAAAAATTACATTGATAGGTTCATAACTGACAATTGAAGTACCATACCACATGTATTACAAGGTGGTCTATCTTTAAACCAGCTGCCAAATTTTTATGGAATTATATGAATAATTTATGATATGAAAATCTTATGTGAAAAAAAGACCTGAGATTCATTTATGTTGAAAGAAAACTTGGGACTATACGTAATCACTTTTATCAATTGAAAAGAAAATAACACTAAAATAAGTTTGTCATGTCAAAACAAAATGGCTTAAATTGGAGAAAACCACAAATGTTAAGATCAATAACACTAAAGACTGTTCTAATTGCACAAAAAATTAATAATACAAGATTTTATTCCAAATTTTTTGGTTTTGTTGTGATTAAAAATAAACTAACATACTGATTGCAAAAACTTTTCTGAACCATTGGTACATTAGTACTTCATTAAATCAACTATAAGTTAATTTAACATTAAAAATAATTTCAAAGTTATGTATGGCAGAATCTATAATTGAATATTTCTTTAAAAAAAATCTTTTAATATACATTTTGTATCTGAAAATATGCCCCCACCTCATGTCAAATTCAACGGCCACTAGATATTAAACATTTCTAAATTATATTATATATATGGTTTCTTATTCAGAATATTAAAATCAACAGTAATAACAATGCATAGTATTTTTAATGGCATATTTGGTAGAATTAAAAAAAAAATCTAACAAAAACAACAGTGGACTCATATATTACAAAGAAATTTAAAAACAAGAATGTGTCCATAATACACGAATGCCCACTCGCACTATCATTTTCTATGTTCAGTGGACCGTAAAATTAGGGTCAAAACTTTAATTTGGAATTAAAATTAGAAAGATCATATTATAGGGAACATGTGTAAAGAGTTTCAAGTTGATGTAACTTTAACTTCATCAAAAACTACCTTGACCAAAAACTTTAACCTGAACTTCGCACTATCATTTTCTATGTTCAGTGGACCATGAAATTGGGGTAAAAACTATAATTTGGCATTAAAATTAAAAAGATCATATCATGGGGAACAAGTGTACTAAGTTTCAAGTTGATTGGACTTCAACTTCTTCAAAAACTACCTTGACCAAAAACTTTAAACTGAAGCGGACGGACGAACGGAGGCACAGACCAGAAAACATAATGCCCCTCTACTATCGTAGGTGGGGCATAAAAACAGCACTGGATTGTGTTCGGGCTGTTTATATATATATATGAAGTGTGTAAAAACTTTAACTTAACTAACTGATTAAAAAATTATAAGACAGGTTTGCCACTAAATAAAAATATATTGTAAATTATCTAGTGGGTTTTTTTCCAATGGCTTATTTACAATTTCTTAAGTTTAAGAATTTTCTTGAGATGCTTAAAAAGTTGATTGTTATGACATATATAATGAAGTGTATTAATTTTCAGTGAATAAAACCCGAATATTTAACATGACATTGAAAAACTAAATAAGTCGAAAACACAAATGGCCCATAAAGTTGAAAAATCTGAAATACTAACAACAAATGTGGACACAACCATGATGGTAATGTCACATATCAAAATTCAGCTCAAAATCTGAAGGCGTATAGAAAAAAGTCAGTATAACTGTGATTGTCAACAATTTTCAAAGTCTTAAACCCTAAATTTTGGCAAAAAATCGGCGGATCAGAATGAAACTCAAATATGAACTGTAACTAATCATGGTTAACTCACCTACTAAACATCAGCCCAATATCTCAAGCCGTTTAGAAAAAAAAGTATGTATAACTGTGATTTTCAACAATTTATTCAGGTCAAAAGCCCGTAATTTCGGCAAAAATTAGAGGAGCACAACAAAACTTACACTTGACCTCATCAATGTCAACTCACATACCAAAAATCAGACCAATATCTCAAGGCGTTTAGAAAAAAAACTCGTATAATGATACGGAATGATCAAATTTCGGAATGACGGAATAACGGAATGAAGGAATTACGGAATGACGGAATTACGGAATTACAGACAAGGGTAAAACTATATGGCCACAACAACTTTGGCCATAAAAAAAATGTGGGGGTCAAGCATCATTATCTTCATGGAACTTAAATAACAGAAGCTGATGTACAAAATACAACTTTTTAAAAGCTGAATGGAAATGTAACAAATATAATATAATTTGGCAGAAATGCTGAAAATATTATTGTCCTATCTATAATATTTCAAAATATTATTGTCCTATCAATACTATTTCAAAGGGACTACATCAATAGATTAATCAGATAAAAAAAATCAATTAGCTTGTTTGTAACTGCTTCTATTATTCTTATCCTATATAAATCGTTTTTAAATTCTATAAATATATTAAATTGAATTGCATACTTAAAAAGGGTTCCTATTACTAATACTTCCGTTTAACTGTACTTGATTAAACTGTAATTCATTGTTTGGATGAAATAGAATATATGAGATCAAATGTGATACAACCCTTCTTCCCCTTCCCCCTACATAAATATAAATTTATAACAAATCACGTTTTTTTACATTAACACTTCTAAGCTACAATAAGTACATTGGTTTGTCTTTGCATTACATGCATAAGTATAATTGTCATTCACAAAACTTCTTACCTGAAAATAAAATCATTAAAATATAAATGAAATTTCATTTTGAAGTTGAAAAACTATTAGGTATAATTTTCATCAAGTCTGTAAATGTATAGAAATAATGCAACACAATCAGAATATGAAGATTTCAGATTTTTGTCATAAAAAGAGATTTCCACTTTTCAGTGTGAAATGAGTCATCTTGCACTATTAAATACCTTGCCATCTGCAATTCAGTAATAATGCCGCCAATACTAAAAGTGTGTTGGACGGCATGATATTATACATATCAACATTATTAGTAGTTAAAGGTAAAATCACATAAATACTGAACTCTAAGGAAAATTCAAACGTGAAAGTCCTTAATCAATCCCTAAACCTACCTTCTCTTTCACAAAGCTGACCTGTGAACCTATAGTTTTTGGGCGAAGAATTTGCTCCAAATGGATCTATTTTTTTTTTATCATTGTTTAACCTTTTTCTATTCTAAAGCATGTGCATTAACACTAGGTTACTGCAGATATCTGTTTACCAATTAGACCCATAACATCAAAATATTATCAAAAAAGCATCTAAAAATACTGTTTGTACAAACTGGTTAATCAACAAAAAACTTGTACTTCATGTAGGTATTTCAACTTTAGTTTTACAAAATTTGTGAATTTCATCTGAAACTTGTGTATATGTATTTGATTTGAGTCTTGTCATATATATAGGTACACTTATATAACAAATATCAAATTTCAAGGAGTTCTCAAAGAATTTTGCACAAAAAGAATAAGAATATCCAAAAATATCTTATTGTTACAAAATTTGAAATAACATGATAAACAAATCTTATTTTCTTATACCTCTACTGAAGGAAAATAATTTGCACCTCTGAATAAATCAAAATAAGCATTCTGTGAGAATTTGTTGCAATACATAGTCCCCTACCAGTTAAAAATTCATTGTATTGGACAAAATTCTAACTTGATCTATAACTTATCATGGTTTAAACTGTTTTACAAATATCAAATCTATCTTCCAAGCATGACAAAAACAAGTGTTGAAAACCAAGGACCACAACACTGCACAAAAACACTGACCAGAACAAAATTTGAACTTGATCTGTAACTTGTCATGATAAAAAATACACCAATTATCAATTTATTATCTTAAAGCATGAAGAATAAAAGTTTGGAAAACCTGATTTATTTAAGTGCATTTTCTAAGTCCAAGGACCATGACTCTGCACAAATTAATCATACTGGAAGATAACTCAAACTTGAACTGTAACTTGTCATGATAAATTGTTATACCAATTATCAAATCAACATCTTCAGGAATGACAAAACTAGAGGCTCTAAAGAGCCTGTGTCGCTCACCTTGGTCTACGTGAATATTCAACAAAGGACACAGATGGATTCATGACAAAATTGTGTTTTGGTGATGGTGATGTGTTTGTAGATCTTACTTTACTGCACTTTCTAGCTGCTTACAATTATCTCTATCTATAATGATTGGCCCAGTAGTTTCATGCAGTGGAAAATTTTGGTAAAAATTTACAAATTTTATGAAAATTGTTAAAAATTTATAAAGGGTAATAACTCCTTCGGAGGTCAATTGATCATTTTGGTCATGTTGACTCATTTTCAGGTCTTACTTTTTTGCTGTAAATTATTGCTGTTTACAGTATCTCTATCTATAATAATATTCAAGATAATAAAAAAATCGGCAAAATTTCCTTCAAATTACTAATTTTGGAGCTGCAATCCAATAATAGGCTGTCCAAATCATCTGAAAATTTCAAATCAGATAGATATTGACCTGAGAAACAATATCACCCCCGTCAGATTTGCTCTTAATGCTTTGGTTTTTTAGTAATAAGCGAAAAACTGCATTTTACCCCTATGTTTTATGTTTAGCCATGGCAGCCATCTTGGTTGGTTGGCTGGGTCACCGGACACAAGTTTTAAACTGGATACCCCAATGATGATTGTGGCCAAGTTTGGTTTAATTTGGCCCAGTAGTTTCAGAGGAGAAGATTTTTGTAAAAGATAATTAAGATTTACGAAAAATGGTTAAAAATTTACTATAAAGGGCAATAACTCCTAAAGGGGTCAACTAACCATCTTGATCCTTTTGACTTATTTGAAAATCTTACTTTGCTGAACATTTTTCCTGTTTACAGTTTATCTCTATCTATAATAATTTTCTAGATAATAACCAAAAACAGCAAAATTTCCTTAAAATTACCAATTCAGGGGCAGCAACCAAACAACGAGTTGTCCGATTTGTCTGAAAATTTCAGGGCAGATAGATCTTTACCTAATAAACAATTTTACTCATGTCAGATTTGCTCTAAATGCTTTGGTTTTAGAGTTATAAGCCAAATCTACATTTTACCCCTCTGTTCTATTTATTTTAGCCATGGTGGCCATCTTGGTTGGTTGGCCGGGTCACTGGACACAACTTTTAAACCAAATACCCTAATATTGATTTTGGCCATGTCTGGTTAGATTTGGCCCAGTAGTTTCAGAGGAGAAGATTTTTGTAAAAGTTTACAGACGACGGATGCCGGACGACGACGGACGCCAAGTGATGAGAAAAGCTCACTTGACCTTTCAGGTCAGGTGAGCTAAAACAAAGGTGTGGCAATGGATTATTTTAGTGAATTTTCTAGGTCAAAGGACCATAGCTTTGCACAAAATCATCAGGCAGGAACAACATTTTCACTTGATCTGCAACTTGTCATGATATAACAATATACCAAATATCAAATCAATATCTTCAAGCACATAAAGTCCGGAAAACTGATTTGCCAGACTGAAGGATAGACAGACGAGGTCTAAAGTCCCCTTCAACTTAGTCAGTAGGGGACTAATAATCATGAATGCCAAATGTTATGAGCTTTGTACCTATAAGTTGAAAGTCTATCATAAAGATTTATAAACTGTGTATAAAAATGTGTTTCAATGTCTTTTGGACCTGTTTCATTTTTGCTATCTTTCTTTCCTCTGTAGGATTGTAAGTGGTTCAAATATATGCCTGTTGAGACTAAAATTACATAAAAGTTTTTCACTGAAAAGTGAAAAAGCTTTCAAATGTATCAGACCATACAGTCGGCTAAAAATGTTTAATGCAAGAGTCCTTTGTACTCAGATTTCGTGTATCATATTACCTGAGTATATAAATGAGCAAACACAGTTAATAATAAATGTTCTTTGATTTTCATTGTCTACAAATAAAGGCCTTACTGTTGAAATCAAGACCCTCTTAACATAACATTGTCCATATTTTGAGTAAGAGATGATGAAGTTTTCTTCATTTTTTTATTATAGTTTGTCCCAAAAATAGTACAAGACACTGTAATAATATTATTGAGAAAGTGCAGGTGGGAATTTTTTTTAATTTACATGTATTGTCTAAAAGAATTGCAATTGGAAATAACTGTGTTCTCTGGCCATCTTTTTCATTGTTTAAACATATTAAACAGATATGTTAAAAAAAAAGTCAATAAATGGTGAATGTGTCCATAGGGACACAGATAATGCCCTACCCCCCTGGCATATAACACTATAAAGGGACATAACTCAAGAACTGTAAAAGTGATGCTTTCAAAAATTTAACTTAGACTGAGTTCTGTGGTAAAAAGCATTGTATATATATATTTCATAACATTTAGTTGAGACAAACTGAAGTTAGAAAATTGAAACAAAAAAATCAGCAATATTTTAATATGTAAAGGGGCATAACCATAGAATGGAAATTGTAATCATTGCTTCAATTTATCAGTAGGAATTAAATTGAATATTGCATTGTATACAAGCATTGTTGTTTTGGATTCAATTGCCATTCTAGAAAAGAAACACCAACTCCAATTTTCATAGAAGACTTAATAATTAAGGGTCAAAATTGCTTTAATTAATCAGTGGAAGGCAAAATTAAACATTGCTGTGTATAAAGAATTGATTGTAGTTGTTCAACTATAATCATGGACAAAGGAAGATAACTCAAATATTAACATAGTACACAGATGCCTCGTCTGCATTATCATTTTCTATGTTCAGTGGACCACGAAAATGAAGTAAATCTCTAAATTGGCCTACAAATTAGAAAGATCATATCATAGGGAACATGTTTACTTAGTTTCAAAATGATTGAACTCCAACTTCATCTAAAACTGCCTAGACAAAAAACCTTTAACCTAAAGCAGGACAGAGGGACGAACAGACTTACAAACAGACAAACGATTGAACAGACGTACAGACCAGAAACCATTATGCCCTTAAAAGGGGCATAAAAATTACTAAATTGATATTTAAGAAAAAAAAAATTTAGAAGTTTTTCCATTTGTAAAGGGCATAACTCTAGAACAGTAAAAGTGACGACACCAAAATTCAAACTTGATCTGTATATTGTGGTAATAAGCATTGTGCATAAGTTTCATAACAATTGGTACAGACAAAATTAAGTTAGAGAACGGAAAACAAAAATTTTAGCAATTTTCTCATTTGTAAAGGAGCATAACTCTAGAATGGTAAAAGTGACACCATCAAAATTCAAACTTGGTCTGTATTTAGTGTATATAGTTTTGATGTAAATAGACAATAAGTAGATCTCATAATTCTATACATTTTTGTTGTGTGTGCTTTTCTCTGTCTAGCCTTTTTCAAGACAATAGACAAAACCTGCGTTTTCCCCTATTCTATTTTAAGCCATGGTGGCCATGTTGGTTAGCAAACCAGGTCATCAGACACATCTTGTTAAGCTAGAAATTTCATTATGATTGAGTTAAATTTGGTTGAATTAAATTTGGCTCTGTAGTTTCAGAGGACAAGATTTTGGTATAATGGACTACAATGACAGACAACGACAGACACAAAGTGATGAGTTTCCACCAATTTTACCATATCAATTCAGGTCCCATGTAGTAAGGGAAAAAAGTTTTCAATTTGTCTTAGAATTAAATAGCATTAAGTATTTCTTATTGTCACTTTTTGAGGGTATTTGTAGCTGGAAACTTTATTTAATTACCATTTGTATCCTTGACCTGGTAATCTCCCCAATCTATCAAGCTCTTCATCCTTTCTCCTGATTTCCTCATCTTTTCTTTTGAGTTCCTCATCTTTTCTTTTGAGCTCCGCATCTTTTCTGCTAATCTCCTCACTATAGAACTGAAAAATGTGCTGATGTCTTTTCTTTGTACACAAGAGCTCCATAACATATTCTTCCAGATCCACTAGTTAAATAATAAAATTTTCTTAAAATGTGGATTTAAATGTTGAAAATATTGACCTTGCAATTACAGTATGTATAAAGTATATCAATGGTATACAGACTATTCTCCAACTTCAAAAGACTGTCACATATATCTGTCATAATTTGAACTGCATCAGATAGAAATCGACCTTATGCAAGTGCACATTTACATGTACATGCATATATGATTTTAATTGATTTTGGAACAATCAATTACAAACAGGATGATTTTTTATCTGTTTTGAAGGTCTGTATATCAACTCAATTTTCAAACATTTACAGACTTTGCATAGAGTTGTGGTTTTTTTTTAATTTCAATCCCGTATAAATAATAAGTATCATGGTATTTATTTGCATAAGGTCCATTTCTATCCGATTTAGCTCATATGCTAGTTACAATAAGTGAAATTAGGCATTAACCATAAATCATAGGCAATAAGCTTACACCTAGGCAGTTAGTCTTATTGCTTAAATAATTTTCAGCAGTACCCTTAAATCCTAGGAAGTAAACATAAATCCTGAAATTAAAAAGATCATTCAGTTCGTTGTCGTCAGCTGTGTCCACAATTATTCACTCTGCGGTTAAAGTTTTTGAAATTTCTTAGGACAGAAGCTTGTTTATGATCATAAGATAGTATCCAGAAGTAAAAGTTGTAAAAAAAAATCATATTTTTCTGTATTTTACCTATTATATGACAAAAAATTTCTGCCAGTTAACATTACATTCCCTCTGTAGTTATAAGTTTTAAAAATTTTAATAACTTTCTTAAACTATCCTGGATTTGAATCAAATTTGGACAGAAGCTTGTTTATAATAAAAAGCTGGTATCAAGAAGAAAATTTTGTATTTAGAAGTCTTTTTTTTTCTTCAAGTAAACATAACATACAGTTATTGCGAACCCAATTGTACCTTTCCATAGAATCACCTGATAGTTACCTGTCCATTTAAACTTTTGGCAGTTCATTTGTCCCATTGAACAAACACAACAGGTAATGTTCTCTGTTTACTTTATTCACTGGGACCTTTAAATTTCTTCTAAGAGAAATCTATCACTCATTGATTAATCTATCTGAGTAAAATATTTATCTGCTAAATTGATGGAAATAACATGTTTACTATTATTTAAAAACTGCAAAATCCAAACTGAGACTGATAACAGTTGATTTATCATTATAGACATTAAATGTTCAAGAATATTTTTGCCAATAATCTTTTCCATAGTTTTACAAATCACTGATGTGAGACTGACAGGTCTTTTTACTAGCTTCAGATTTACTTCCTTAATTTTTAAAAATAGGGATGACACATGCATCTTTCAGCTGTCGGTAAACTTCCACTCTCAATAGACTGTTGAAATATAAGTGTTCATGGTTTTGTAAAAATCTTTGTCTACTTTTAACAATCAATGGGTGTTCATTATCTGGTCCCATGGATTTACATGTAATATTTAATGTCAATAAATGCTTCTCAACAAGTTCAACAAAATGTTCAAGTATTGTATCCAAATCCTTATCCTCAAAAATATATTGTCATTTTCCTTTGTAAAAAATGTAATAAGTACTGATACTTTTTCACTATTAAATGATCCATTTTCTTTAGTAAGATTTGAAACAGCTGTTTAAGGCCAGGATTTTTTAATTTGTTGGTTTACGGATCCGCCGACCCGATTTTGCCGATTCCTATGTGGCCGTGGAGCCTTGTTTCAAAACGTAAATTGTGCAATGTCATGGGACTTTCGACCTGGTTATTTTAAAAATATAGTATTTACACTTGGGAAACGTTCTTTGAACTTTAAATATTGATGTTACCTTATAATTTTGTCATTAAGTAACTTTTAAATCCCAAACTGTTATATTTTCCTTGAATTTAGCCATGCTTTTATTTAGAGGAGTTCCGAATATTATTATTTCTCTAGATTTTTCAATTGGGTGCGTTCGGAGATCTTTCTCTGTACGTTTTTCTAAATCGAGGCATAACAAGTTTTTAATAGTAAATTTCATTGGTTTAACTTATGTGTTGATATTTCTTATTGGGTTTGTAAATTTAGATATAGTTTCTATAATTAGAACTTAACTAGTATATAAGGCCCACATATTCTTAATATCATTGCTTTTTATGCAAGAGCCACTTGTCTGTAACAGACTCTTAAGGTAGGTGCCTATTAATTTAGGACTGTTTTCTACTAGCCAGCGTTAGTCTTCGACTATTAGCAAATTGGCTGATGCATTAGTTACGACTTACAATTTTTGGCTTGTTGTATTACAAAACTTTGGCAAAACTTTAAAAACTGTTAAGCTTCCACGTCTGGTTTTTCCCTTCCAACATTTAATTAAGTAGTCCGTTTATTTTATAAAACAAGTTTAGATAAGAAGTGTTAAGTAAGTAGGAAATTAAGGTTTTTCAATATTATTTTAGAAAAGGGGAGATAACTTTGCCCAATTTTCACTATACTGTAATTTATAGGAGAAATGTTGATTTGATGTATATTTATATTAAATCCTGACATGTAGATTTGTAGTTATAACATCATTAAACTATGTGAACTTGATTGTCTTTATTTAAATAAGCTACTAAGAGGAGTCAAAGACTCAGGATCGAACTACAACAGAACCTAGAGCTTAGATATACCCTGTTTTAAAGGTTTAGTCATTAACATGACACCGTTCATATTATTTTGGTTGTTTTAGTCATTGTCAATAATTCTGGTTGTTCCTTTTTGGTTTTTGGTGGTTTAAATATTCCAATTTATCATTCCGGTTGATCTCATTGAACAATCATACCGTACTAAAACAAGACATCCACATTTACAAATAAATAATTCACAAGTTACATGAAAAACAAGACAGGATAACTAGCTCCGGTTACATTTTGGTGGCAGCGGTGGGATCCTGAGGTGAAACATCTGATCTTCTCATTAGGCGGCAATGCTATTGATACAGTTAAATATGTTAGGAAAAATTGTCAAATTTTAATATTGTGAAATAAATGTCATTATGCTTGCTTGATGTTAATTTTGATTTTAAAAGATATTGCCATGTATATGTATGTAATAATGATGAGTAATCATTTCAGTTTAACTTTACAAAGACTGATTTTAGATTGGCACAGAGATAAAGTATGTATTGATATTTATAGAATGTATAAGCAATTAATTGCATAGATGAAAAAAAATTCAAATGGTTTAAAGAAAGCTTAACTTAGATTGTTTAGATAGAATGGTATATTTTGATCATATTTGTCTTACTTAACACATTCTGAATGATTCAGTAATTACACATAGCTCAAGATAAATGTGTATGAATCGACAGGAACAGCATTGTAAAGTACCTCATTGTTGTATCCTTTAGACCCATGAAAAGGGCTGTCGCTTACATCATTTTATTTTATGCTAACTTGCTTCAAAATTATCATGTTTATGTGGATATAAGCTTGGATGCCAACATAATTGTTTCTGCCCGATTGACGTGTTTTAATCGCTAATGTGAGCCTCTGATTCACGTAATCGCTTTTGGCCTTTTATAATAAAGTGCTGGTTGTTGCATGATTGTTTTATTCTATAGTAAATATCTCTTAAACACATACAGAATATCTAGTACATTTTAGACAGTTACATTATTTCCATAGCATTTGACACAACAGTTTACTGGGTGACGATTCAGTTTAACTATTTGTTTAATTTTGTTATTCAATTTTTCAGCACTTGTTTTCAGTGATGGTGATGATATGAAATAATATATACGAGTGTTATAACTGATATTGGAGATGATATGGCCAGCATTTCTAGTGTTCAATTGATAAAGGAATTGGAATGTGTTCCGTGTGCAATATATATGGATGAATATACTGTTTGTATATAATGGAGATTCATACCAGCCTTGTTTTTAAACTTCATGGCTTCAGTTTTTTTTTAAGGAGGGAGGAATGTAACGGCGACCCTATGTTTTGGAACAGTATTATGTCCCTTTAAAATGGACTGTTGTAAAATTAACATTTAATTACTATTGTTAATATGAATTATTGATAAAAATTGTTGTTTAACATGTTTATATATTTAGTTACATTATGGTGCTATAATTCATTGAATTTATTCTCATATTTTGTTGAATTTGCAACTTATAATTTAGTTATAGAGTGTTTATATTTGAACAGTATTTGTTAAATAACGGATGATTTAAATAATTGTACTGGGCTTGTTTTCATAAGCCATTTGGTTGATAAAACAACCGCTTATTTTAGCTTTTTAGTAAGAGCTTACTGGTGTTGCACACCTCACTGCCTAACTGGTCTTGCACAGACCTCAGTCACTGTCTACACGTAAGGTCTGGCACAGACTTCAATGTCTAGTTGGTCTTGCACAGACCTCAGTCACTGTCCACACGAAAGGTCTAGCACAGACTTCACCGACTCACTGGTCTTGCACAGACCTAACTCAGTCTACACGAAAGGTGTAATGCATTTCACAGCATCTAGACACAATGTCGCTATTGTGTCTAGAATTATAATGCATCTAGACAAAGGTTAAAATGACAGATTAAGCTATGTCACTTTTATGTGAATTTTAACTTGCTTTTTATATTCATGTTTCATGTTTTTATCTTTACAAATTGTTGATATTTGTTGAATTATGTAGTTTGCTAATAAACTATGAAAACTTGCTAGTGTTAAGTTTTGCAAAGCCAAATATGAAGGATCAGAGACTCAGGATTCCTATACCTACTCTTTACACGGTCTGGGGTAAAATATGTTAAAGTTGACACAGAAAATACACAACGTAAAAACCCCTCCGGTTACACCTAGAATAAAAATAAAATTGACTTTTCATGCTTTTTTATTCCCGCCGACCCAAACAAATACATTATCCCTGAAAAATAATTAAATTCTTCTTTTTTTATGAAATGAAGTGCACGAATACACTAACAAAATTGATAACACTCTCTGTTGTGAAAAAATAAAACTTCCAGTTTAGGCCAACTAAAATTAATTAGTAGATTTTCATCCAAATTTTTGAAAAACATGGGGCGGGTGGGAGGATTTTATTTTTTAAATTTTATTTCATATGAAACCCTTGTCACAAGTTCTTCATACCGCGGGGTATATGCTAGTGGAGTACAAGCTTGTATAATGTATATACATGTTGTATAAGGAATCTGACACTATTTTTTAAACTCTTAAATAAAAATCCCTGATTGGCAACCACTGTTATACATGTAATTGCCGCTTTAGAAACCTATTTATAGTATACATCAAATGGAAGAGAAATGCTCTCTTCAGTTGGACTAGACCTACACCAAATTTATTTTACTTTCTAAGCAATGGTTTGTAGTCCACATAAAATCAATAAAATGTATTGGTACAATTGTATGCAACACAAGTATTATGAGTACAAAATAAAATGTAAACTCAGTATGGAAAGTAATTATGTGATGTAAAACATGAAGTTAACCAAAAAGTAGTTGTTGTTTAATGACTAGATTTAGGGTATTGGGACAGTTACAGAGTCATGTCTTTTGTACCAATTTGTTCTACGATTCTTGCGCTTTGGATATCATTTACAGTCCAAATTTCCTGACACAAAGTCATCGTATAAATAAAGAAAAAACACAGTTTTCGATTCACTTGTGACTACCGCAATTTGCGTTAAATGACAAGGCGTTTTACTCGTTACTGGAATATTTCATGCCCTTCTCGTTATCAATCTCTATTCTCGGTAGATGTTGTCATCATAGAGCAGCATAATATGTCGACTCAATCATATCGTTATTAGATTACTCGGAGAAATACAAAAACGAAATTTGAAACAGGAAGTGTTGAATGAAACGAAATTATCGATGGTTCCCGGTAACGGACATCATAAAATCCGGAAATCGTATTTTTGTTAAATAAAAAAAATCGGGGCGGGACGATTTCAGAGGGGCGGGCGGGGATGAAAATCTAGCAATCAATTTTAATTGGCCTTACGTTTCTAAAAATAGACAAATCAATTATAACTGACCTTGAAATGTCGTTTACGCAAATAATTTTGCGGAACGAAATCTGTGTTTAAAACCCATAACACAATAAGTTCGTTTCCCTTATTTGTCATCAGTCTGTAAGATGCATAATCTCATAGAAATAGACTTGTCCAAATGTGGACAGGTGGAAAGCACCTTGGAAGTAAAAGTTCTGAATATCAACAAGTCATTTAGAATTTTCTTGTTTCATGGATAATAAAAAAAAATTATCGTCCATTTGGATTAAAAAACGGGAATGCATGACACTAGATTAACCCGATATTCTCGTTTTTTCCGTGGACGAGTCTATACGTTTTTGACACGTGTGTTGAAACTTATTTTCGTACATTTTTTACATTTTTTCTTTATCAGTTTTCGTTTTTGAAGATAATTACTCACCAAGTTTTCTGGAATTGATTAAGAGCTACGCGAATTTGCTTTTCTTGTTTGTGAAAAGACGATTTAATTTCGTCTTTGTCTGTGAACACACCCTTTTTTACGGCAAATCATTAGACAATGTCATGCGATATTTATGACAGCTGAGCAAGAATATTTCATCATCGAACTAAAATTTGAAATGATGACAAAATAGCATAAAAAACATTTTGTTAGAAAGGTGAAATGTACCGGTATATTTATTTAGCATTTTTTTTTCTGTCTTGAAAGATATTTTTTTTCTTTTTTTTCCCGACCGACCGACCCGACTTTTTCATGGGGAAATTCTGTAAACCAACAAATTAAAAAAACGTGGCCTAAGATTTGGTTTTGCTCTTTACATATGACCAGAAGTGCTTAAGTTCAGTTTTAGACTTTTCAGAAATAAATTATAAATTTCTCTTAGCAACACACACAGAGTCATTAGTTTGGTTTCTCAATAATTTATAAGTTTCAATATTATTTATTAATCAGGGGTTGAAATTAGCGCTGGTCCTGGGTCTGTGAACAGTAGATTTTGTCAGATGGTGGCCCAGCATGGAAATAAAAGTAAACATTTATCACTTGTTAAACATGTTAAAGTGTTTGTCAAATGAATGTCATTTTTGCAGGAGGAGTAGATTTGGAGCCAGACTGGTAGATTTTTTAGTCCACTGGTCTGGCTGGCCAGTACACAAAAAAGCTTAAATTCTACCCCTTTCAATACTTTCTGTTTATTTGTCAGAAACAAGTTTCCACATTTGATTTAAATCTAGCTCATTAAATTCTAGTTACCAGTCAAAAGCCTCCTATTCATTTGTTAAATTTTAGAAATCACACTTTCCATATTTCAATTAATCTTACCATTGATATTCAGGTAAGCATGTGTATAACATGTACAATAAGATATAGATTTGTGTTTGTTGACTCTCTCTGTCAATTTGGATTTCCCCTTCGCACTTGCGCATTGTGATCTCTGGATTTTTAAGAGAAAGGTCATCCTGAGGTAACTCAGCATACAGAAAACCTGTTGGTGAATTGTTGGCTCGAAGCAAACAATTCAGAAAAAAGTGAATTTCTTCTAAATTCTGACAAATTTAAGATATTCTTCAACAAAAAAAGTATATGTACATAAGTTTTATAATGAAAACTAGCCAATCAGATATAAAAAAAAAACATATGCATCATTTTTTTTTAATTTGAAGTTTCATTTGACTTTAACCCCCCTTCTCATAGGCACTTGTCTCAGAAAAAAAGTCCACAAGTGTGTTATATTAATGTATATAAGGAAAAAATTCCCTACTCCTTTGTTGAAATCTGTTGTCTGCTAAGTCTAGAAAAACTGCTAGTTTTCCAGAAGTTTTATCTTTACAAATGTTAACCCAGTAATTTTTAAAATATGAAAGTTATAATACTAAAATTGATTTTCAGGAAACTGCAGAATTATATATTTTAACTTCCAACATTGTTTTATAAAATATGTTTCACATAAAAATTTGTAAGGGTTCTCCGTAACCCAGTGTCTCGCCTACTTTTGATGTAAATAGCAGCTAGGCTCAACAACTAGAGGCTCTAAAGAGCCTGTGTCGCTCACCTTGGTCTTTGTGCATATTAAACAAAGGACACAGATAGATTCATGACAAAATTGTGTTTTGGTGATGGTGATGTTTTTGTAGATCTTACTTTACTGAATGTTCTTGCTACTTACAATTATCTCTATCTATAATGAACTTGGCCCATTAGTAACCAAGGAAAATATCTTGTAAAAATTTACAAAAATTTACAAAATGTATGAAAATTGTTAAAAATTGACTATAAAGGGCATATAACTCCTCTAGGGGTCAACTGACCATTTTGGTCATATTGACTTGTTTGGAGATCTTACTATGCTGAACATTATTGCTGTTTACAGTTTATTTCTATCTATAATAATATTCAAAATAATAACCAATAACAGCAAAAATTCCTTAAAATTACCAATTCAGGGGCAGCCATCCAACAACGGGTTGTCCAATTCATCTGAAAAATCTAGGGTGGATAGATCTTGACCTGATAAACATATTTTTACCTGTTAGATTTGCTCTAAATACTTTGGTTTCAGAGATATAAGCCAAAATATTTAATTTACCCCTATGTTCTATTTTTAGCCATGGCAGCCATCTTGGTTGGTTGGCCGGGTCACTGGACACATTTTTAAAACTAGATACCCCAATGATGATTGTGGCCAAGTTTGGTAAAATTTTGCTCAGTAGTTTCAGAGGAGAACATTTTTGTAAAGGTTAACAACGACAATCGACAGATGACGGACACCAAGTGATGAGGGAAAAAAATAATAAAAATATTCCCTTTTTATACAAATTTTTTATTGTACAAAGCTTCTGTCAAAGTTTGGTAAAAATCTAGGATAGTTTATATCTAATAAATGTATTAAAAACTTTAACTGCAGACTGTATGTAATGTTAACTGGAAGAAAAAGTCCATTTATAAGTAAAATACAGATACACAGGTACAAAATTTTAACAAAATTTCCTTCTTCATACTAGCTATTGATCATAAACAAGCTTCTGTCCAAGTTTGGTACAAATCCAAAACAGTATAAGAAAGTTATTAAAATTTTATAAACTTTAACCACAGAGTGAACATTGTGAATGTGTTATTTCCTGGCAGAAAATCTAAGTCATTTAAAAGTAAAATACGGAAAAAATGGATTATTTTTTTTACATATTTTACTTCTGGATACTATCTTATGATCATAAGCAAGCTTCTGTACAAGTTTGGTACAAACCCAGGATAGTTTAAGAATGTTATTAATATTTTAAAAACTTTAACCACAGAGTGAATGTAATGTTTCCCTGCAGAAAAACTAAGTCCATTTATAAGTAAAATACGGAAAAAATGGAATTTTATTTCTTCAAAATCTTCTTCTGGAGACTATCTTATGACCATAAACAAGCTTCTGTCCAAGTTTGGTAGAAATCCAGTATAGTTTTAAAAAGTTATTAAAATTTAAAAAACTTTAGCCACAGAGTGAATATTTGTGGACGCCGACGGAATGTAGGATTACTATGTCTCGCTTTTTCGACTACAGTCGAAGGCTCGACAAAAAAATGCTGATGTGGTATGATTATCAATGACAAAACTATCCAGCAGAGTTCAAATATGTGATAAGCAATTGAAGATCAAATTAGAATGTACCTTCCAAAACAAAAAAAACTGCTACCTTATTATTATCAGCTAGGAAATTCACCAACATAAAACAATGTGAAAGAGATGCCAAATATACCAAAGGAAAATTCAAATTCCCAAGTCGAAAACAAATTGACTGAATTCAGAAAAAAAAACATTAAATGATGTTCAATAGTAAATACATTTGTCTTTTAAAACATATCTAGCATACAAGGATCATAGTGGTGCTATGAGGAAAACATTATTGGATTTCAAGAGCTTTAATTAGCAGTGCGTCATCTCTACAATGGCATGCATCTTTCATAATGGGAAGATAATTTTGACAGAGGAGAATCCTAACTGGTATGTGATCATCACAGTTTGGTTTCCTTACAGGTGTATTAATGAAAATAAATAATATATATTTTGGCAAAAGAAAGGTAACTCTTGTCTTAAAACATGATTCATTCCTGATTTAAAATCTGACAACGAACCTTATCTTTTCTACAATTGATGGTGTCTAAACATGAGAGAGACTGACATAAGAATATTGGATCTCAAGAAAAACTGTATTCAAAGGTTAATTATTTCAATTAACAATCAACAGAAAGTTTCGAAAAAAATCAGTTATGTGACTTATTTATATTTATTGCTGATAATTTATTGTTGTTGCAGTTTCAGCCTATTTTAATCAGCATATTTTACAAATCAAGAGGTAAAAATGGTAACATAAATCATTATTTAAGGCAAAAATCAAGTAGTCTGCTTATTTTGGAGGAATTTAGAAGTAGGAAGATTATAACATTCTCAAACATTTTAAATGTCAACAATAAAATGCCAGATTATTGCCATTTGTTTCATTTTCAAGAATCAAATAAAACCTTGCATTACCTGGATGATCTATTTTTACTCATGATGGCAATAATGTTAACTCACTTGTCAATAGAGCAATAAAGCAACAATGTGAAATCCAGATAAAACTTTTTTTAAAGCTTTTTATGTAAAAGGACACCAGAGTGTTCATTATATGACCAAATAATATATGTGTGCTAAATAAATGTACATGTTTCATTTTATTTTAAATTTGCAAGGGATTGCATAATCATAATACTTCTGAAAATATAATTGCATGTAAATGCAAATGATACTCTAATTCTTATTTAAATATTCTTACAGTCTTGTTATAAAATAACTTACATTTAAAAAAAAATTAAAAAATTCAAGGCTTTATAAGTATTTACTAAATATAATACATCTTATGGAAAGCAATCTAAAGTTTTGATTTTAACGCTATATTTTTTATTTCTAAATTGCATCAGGATAGTTGATATAAGTCTAAAGCAAATCATTTAATAATTATGCCAAGAGAATAAAAGAGACATAAATAACCCACATATATTTTTGGTCATACCAAATGTTTTCTTTCTTGGTCTACCTTGATTTTCTTCAAGACTGTTTACAAGGTCTGTCACTGTTGGATCTGAAAAAACAAAAGAATATTCAAGCTCACAAGAAAACAAGAGGCTCTCAAGAGCCTGAATCGCTCACTTGTAGTTTTTTTCACGTGTAGTTTTTTTTTTTAAATCATGATCCCAAACTCAAAACCAATTAACCCCAAAAATGAAGGAAAAAAATCAGATTCAGCATGTTCAGAACGTTCAGTTATTTGTAGATCATACTTTGCTGATCACTTTTAATGTATCAAAACTGCATTTTACCCCTATTTTCTATTTAAGCTATTGAAGTACAAGGAAATAAAACATAAAATGTATACTAGTTACCCTAAGGTTCATACAGACCAACTTTGGCTATTAAAATTTGCTTCAATAGTTCCAGAGAAAATTTTGAAAGAAACAAACATGATGAACAAGTTATGTAAAATTACCTTTGAAGGGCAAAAACTCCTAAAGGAGTCAATTGAACATTTTGATCATTTGACTATTTGTAGAACATTTTTACTGTTTTCAGGTTCACCTTTTAAACAGAACACTACCATTTCCCAACCATCTTTTGGCCTCAGAAGAAAGTTCAGGTTCAGGTTATACAATATACATATGTGATCTTGTGTTATTGTTAAGATTTTGTTCCATGACATATAGAACACTTTTTCTTTCATAGTTGTGTCCATATATATGTGAAAGCAGCCATTGATGATAGCAATTTGGACATTATGTCAATGAAATAATAAAAGGCTTTGGTATAAATGTTTTGAGCTAATAAACCAAATTTTTAAGAATTTTCTTTTAAAAAATCAAATATTTTGTTAATTTGAAGTATTGCTTAAGAACAAAAATAAATATATTTTTTTCAAGTAGCAAAATGAACCATTTTACAGAATTTACCTTACTTTACTTTACAAGCTTATATTAGGCTGTAACTGAGTAATTTGACAATGAAGCTTTTTAAATCCTAACACATAAATGTACACATTAACTTATTACCTGCCTTTTTCATTTAGTTTTCAATGATATTTGAGTAAGATTGAAATCTCAAATATTGCAGAACTACTGGATAAAGTTTAGTTCCTTTTATTTCTAAAACCAGCCGCAATCAGGCTTTTCTTAACAGTTTATGGAAATTTCTGCAAGTTCATACACTGACATAAAATTATGAGTAATCTTTTTGTATTTTCTTTTGTAAATTATAAATGTAACATGCATATTATGAGATAGTAATATTATAAGATAAGAACGACAGTAAGAAACGTTAAAAAAATGGAACTGACAAGTATTAAATGAAAAATTAGAAAAGGTTCCTGAGTTGGGTCAAAGTTGGCCTATTAAATCAAATACATTTAAACTACCAGTATGCCTCTACTTGATTATTTTTAGGGGATAAAGTCATCTTTAAGATTTACTATGCAAATGTAACACTTATGTTACTTAAATTCAAATGATAGGGAAAAGGTATAAATTGAACTGTGCACTGTATTATATTAATTGTCATACTTGTTACTTCTCTTAGCACTTGATGGAAGCATTGTTGTATGTCTTGAAAAGGATATTTAGCTACAATTTGCAATTTCTTTCTGGAAGCTGCTTCCATGGTTATATTACCATTTCCTGTAATAATAAATAGATTTAACTTAGAATAAGGATTTCTTGCTCACAATAACCACTAAATTATTACCTGCATGATCAAACAAACATATTAAATAATAATTTAGTATAAATATGAAGATGTGGTATGAGTGCCAATGAGACAACTATCCATCCAAGTCACAATGTGTAAACAGTAAACAACCAGGTGCTCCGCAGGGCGCAGCTTTATACGACCGCAGAGGTCGAACCCTGAACAGTTGGGGCAAGTATGGACAAAACATTCTAGCGTGATACAGCTCTGAATTTGGATTGTATTAAAATTTTTGACATTACATTGGTTTATTTTACACAAAACAAATGTCAAGATTTTACAAATCAATTAAAGATTTCTTCTTCAAACTTTTTAAATCTAAAATTAAATAGTTGACACAGCATAGGTTTCTGACACAGAATGAATGTGGTCTAATGAACTTAAAAGTTTTTTTTTGCCTTTGAGCAATTCACTATGCTGTTGAATATTAATCCTCTCAAAAAAATGTTTGAAGAAATTTTCTTTTTATTTATGAAATCTGAAATGAGAAAAATTTAAACTCCCCCCCCTTTTTTTTCACATCCCGTTTCCCTTTTTCCAAAACTGATATCAATTCAAATTTCTAATGGAGTTTGCAACAATAACTACTCTTTTAAATACATCATAAAATATTAAAATGTAAAATAAAGTGCTTGTTATCACTGAATGGTAAAGATTGGTTGGTAGTAAAAGTGAATATACATTGTTTATTGTATAAAACAATAAAAAAAACTTCATCAGCAACATTTTATATTGGCAAATTTCCAATGAAGTTATTTACATAAAGTTATTGGCAAATAAAAATAGAAAATGACATCATAGTCATGTCTGGCAAATGTCCAACATACATTATCTAAAAACATTTTAGATAAGATAAGGAAAAAAAGCTTCATCAGCAACATTTTATATTGGCAAATTTCCAATGAAGTTATTTACATAAAGTTATTGGCAAATAAAAATAGAAAATGACATCATAGTCATGTCTGGCAAATTTCCAACATATATTATCAACTACTATTCTATACAAAGAAAGATAACTCCAATTGAAAATTAATTGCTATTGCACAATATTGTGCAATTAGATATTTCTTGCTATTGTGCAATACTGTGCAATTGAAAATTTCTTGCTATTGCACAATACTTGATATGGAATCCTGATTTGGACCAACTTGAAAACTGGGCCCATAATCAAAAATCAAAGTACATATTTAGATAAAGCATATCAAATAAGCCCAAGAATTTAATTTTTGTTAAAATCAAACTTAGTTTATTTTTGGACCCTTTGGACCTTAATGTAGACCAATTTGAAAACTGGACCAAAAATTAAGAATCTACATGCACAGTTAGATTTTGGCATATCAAAGAACCCATTTATTCAATTTGTGATGAAATCAAACAAAGTTTAATTTTGGACCCCCATTTGGACCAACTTGAAAACTAGGCCAATAATTAAAAATCTAAGTACATTTTTAAATTCAGCATATCAAAGAACCCCAAGGATTCAATTTTTGTTAAAATCAAACTAAGTTTAATTTTGGACCCTTTGGACCTTAATGTAGACCAATTTGAAAACGGGACCAAAAATTAAGAATCTACATACACAGTTAGATTCGGCATATCAAAGAACCCCAATTATTCAATTTTTGATAAAATCAAACAAAGTTTAAATCTGGACCCTTTGGGCCCTTTATTCCTAAACTGTTGGGACCAAAACTCCCAAAATCAATACCAACCTTCCTTTTTTGGTCATAAACCTTGTGTTTAAATTTCATAGATTTCTATTTACTTATACTAAAGTTATGGTGCGAAAACCAAAAAAAAATGCTTATTTGGGTCCCTTTTTGGCCCCTAATTCCTAAACTGTTGGGACCTAAACTCTTAAAATCAATACCACCTTCCTTTTGTGGTCATAAACATTGTGTTTAAATTTCATTGATTTCTATTTACTTAAACTAAAGTTATTGTGCGAAAACCAAGAATAATGCTTATTTGGGCCCTTTTTTGGCCCCTAATTCCTAAACTGTTGGAACCAAAACTCCCAAAATCAATCCCAACCTTTCTTTTGTGGTCATAAACCTTATGTCAAAATTTCATAGATTTCCATTTACTTAAACTAAAGTTATAGTGCGAAAACCAAGAAAATGCTTATTTGGGCCCTTTTTGGCCCCTAATTCCTAAAATGTTGGGACTAAAACTCCCAAAATCAATCCCAACCTTCCTTTTGTGGTCATAAACCTTGTGTTAAAATTTCATAGATTTCTATTCACTTTTACTAAAGTTAGAGTGCGAAAACTAAAAGTATTCGGACGACGACGACGACGCCGACGACGCCAACGTGATAGCAATATACGACGAAAAATTTTTCAAATTTTGCGGTCGTATAATTATTGTTCAAAGTATGGCCTTCAATACAGAGCTTTGGCTCACATCGAACACCAAGCTATGAAGGGCCCAAAAATTACTATTAATGTAAAACAATTCAAACGCTAAATTTCGCAATCAACTCACACTGAATGAAATATTTGTTTGTCGTTGAAATATTATTGGTTTGTTTTAAAATTTATATAAAAATGTGCTTAAAGGAGTTAGTTTAGTATAAAGTAATTGCCCTTTTAATGAAAACCACTGAATTATTGTGATCATTCAAGTCTATATTTGACAAAATTAACTTAACTCATTGTTGGAGGCCATACGGTGATCTATAGTTGTTAATTTCTGTGTCATTTTGGTCTCTTGTGGAGAGTTGTCTCATTGGCAATCATACCATATCTTCTCTTTTTATATTAACCTCATTATAAACAATATTATATATATTTATGATGATTGTATGTTTTGCTTAAATATTTCATTCTTAGAATGCTTTTTAAAAGATGTAATCATAGTACACGGATGCCCCAGTCGCACTATCATTTTCTGTGTTCATTTAACCTTGAAATTGGGGTAAAAACTCTAATTTAGCATAAAATTAGAAATATCATACCCTCTAGAACATGCGTATTAAGTTTCAAGTTGATTGGACTTCCAACTTCATAAAAAAAAATAGCTTGATCAAAACTTAAACCTGAAGCAGGACAGACGGAGGACGAACTTAAGGATGCACATACACGAAACATAATGCCCGTAGGTGGGGCATAAAAAGAAATTTGTATAGTAAATCCCTATATATATAAAATTCATGGGTATATTATTCGTTGGTGTTTCAATGGATAATCTTCTGACTGAGTAACAGGTTAACCGGTAGATAAATTGATGTTAAAAGCTCTTATAGACAGTACTCTACAAATTCAGTTTTATGATACATTGCATTGAAGTTTATACATGGGCATTATAAGGCTTGGCCTTGCAAATTCTTATTGAAGTTTTACTTATATCCAATACTACCTTATCTACTATATAAGAGGCCTGTAACAACTTAAGATTGAGAAGATGAAAAAACTTCTTAGAATATTAACGATATTCTTAAGTCTTAAACTCATGATTGTTTCTGATGTCAAATTTACCAAGCGTTCAATTTTGTAAATTTGTGATTTTTCTCAGTTTTTAGAACAAATGCATATTACTTCAACTTTTTTGTTATAAGCGATTGAAAAAATTCACATGTAAGAAATTTGAAAAGACAAAAATGATATGGGATATACAGATGATCCTTGTACCTCTCATCCATTTTCTCAAAATTTTGGCTAAAAAGACTGACTTGAATGGTTGTAAAATTTGAAAACTGAATTACTCAAAAACTGTTCATTATAAATACACAATTTTTTCACAGAGGTGTGTTTGGTAAAAATATTTCTAAAATTCATTGATCGTGTTGATATTTTTCACTTGTATCAGTTATTTTGGAAATAATTCAAGAACGAGATTTCAACGAGACTGAAACGTCAAAATAATACATCCTTAAGAGGTCAATTATGTCATTAAAACTTATTTGTAGATCTTATTTTGATAAATATTTTTCCTGTTTATCTTTATCTATAATAATATTAAAGATAATAACCAAAAACTGCATAATTTCCTTAAAATTACAAAGGAGAAGGTCCGGTAAGGGCCGATTTTGGCCTCAAATTTCAAGTTCATCTAAGGAAAGATTTTGGACACTTTTTAAACACAACTAACATTTCAATAGTATAAATAAAAACGAATGCAGCCACTTTCATTTAAGACGAAAACCGTCTTAAATTTAACTAAAATGCTAAAATTGCGATGATTTCAGTAATTTAGCATGACTGAATGTTTGATCTGAAAATATTCAGGGCTGTTATAACTTGGCCTAATAAATGTTTGGCCACTGTCAGATTTGCTCTAAATGCTTTAGGTCGTGAGACATGTCAAAAAAATCATTTTATCCCCTATCTATTTTTAGTCATCATGGCCAGGTGGCCATGTTTTTTGAGGACACAAAAAATAAAGCACAAACTTTATTGTAGATACCCTTAGGATCATTCAGCATAAGTTTTGTTGAAATTGGTTCAGTAGTTTCAGTGGAGAAGATATTTGAAATAGTTTACACAGGACAAAAGGGCAACGACAGATAATGACAGACGCCAAGTGATGGCAAAAGCTCACATTTTCCTTGGAAAGGTGAGCTAAAAAAGGGGTATTGTTTTTTTGCTACATATTAAAATTTGTAAATACACATGGTGAGACATCACTTTCTATTATAAAAATTACTTTATCCAAGTTATCTCCCTTATGCTGCAAAGTTAGGAAAAATTACATCAAACAAGAATTAATGTGATAAAAGACATAATTTTCTACATTAAAAATTAAAAGTCTTGCACATAAATTACAAACTTCTCTCAAAATTTGCACATTTCTTTAAAGAATGAGACCATTTGTTATCTGTACTATAAACAGGCTATTATTTCAAATTGGAATTATTTTTAATTATGGAATTTGCATTTCTTGAAATTTTTAATGAATTCCATGTTTATTCTGTATTTTAATGTTCTCAGCCTGCAGTGCACAACACTTTCTATTACAAAAAAGCGAATGAAAGAATGAAATATGCTGCGCACAACACTATCTATACAAAATACATTGTATGGAAAGTGATATGCACTGCTCAAAAGTATACAATACAAAATAAACAAGGAATCCATTAAAAAGAAATTATGCAAAAATTCCATAATTAAAGATAATTCCAAGTTGAAATAATGGCATGTTTACTTTTAAATCCACCTTAATACACTTATATGTTTAAGTTTTTGTTAAAATTCTGTCAGAGCAAGACATTTATCAAAATTTTGGATTTTTTAACAACAAAAAATTGATTAGCAGAATTTCTCCAAAATATAATATGCATATTTACATGTAATGCACAACAACTGTGCAACATGTTATTGGCCTCTGCAGTATACTTTTGAAGGTTTTGCATACATTTACAAAAGAAATTTCTCAAAATTTATGATTTTATAACAAAAACTTTTTTATCCAAAAAAAGGAGCTGATACTTATAAATATGTACTTTTATTTTTTTTATTTTAACAAAAGATCTGGACAGACTTACAGACGGACAGAAGGTAAAAACTAAAGGGCCCCCACATCTTGATGCAGCTTCCATGTAATAATCCCTTAGGTATAATTCACCTTTTTTTTTTACAATAAGGACAAAATAGGTCACAGTTTTTTTTAAATTACTACAAATTGTCCCTGTCCATTCTTCACTTTTATATGTTATCTTCTATTCTACCTAAGGTTGCAAGCATATCACTGCTATCTTCATCTTCAAATACTTCAACAGTATTGCTCATCACTGGTGAAACACTTGTATCTAAAAAAAAAAAAAAGAATTCATGTAGTAGTGCATTCATTTATATAAACAAATAAACATTTATCATACAATAGTAAACTCACCCTTATTTCTTATCTAATTAAAATCAAATCTTCAATGACTTTTACATTTTCTGATATGTTATTCATAAGAGAATGCCAACTTTCTACATTTAAAGTCATATGAAACCTCAAATCTAAAAAAAAAAGTTGATTATATATGTTTTATAAACTTGAGTATTACTCTTAAAGAAGTAAAAGTGAACTTTTTTTTTTTTAAATCCTTTGTTTTATCAAAATCTTCCTAAATGTACCAATATTGAATTATTTACTAATTCCAAGACACTAATTCACCAACATTTTCCCATATACAGTCACCTTAACTACGACCTTTCCTTACAACTTCGGCATATCACAACAGCACAAGTGCGAGTGGAAACCATGATGAAAGAATGTAAACACATATGCTCTTGAAGGTAATAAGGAATAACAGATTCTTGAAGAACAAATGTAATACAACAAATCATGTAACAACTGTTAAGGAATAGTTTATTTAACAAATGGAAACACATGGAAAATATAGAAACAAATTTCATGGCTCTTTTCACATTTATTATAACAACAATGGTCAATTGGTGTTGTCAAAAGATGGTCATATGGTATTTTGAACCCCCTAAAAAGTGAACCCTGGGTCAAAATACCATGCGGTAAAATGACGCTAGGGTCATTACACCGCATGGTATTGTGACCCCGGGGTCATTTTTCCCATATGGTATTTTGAACACCCCTGTTTTAAATAAATAGTATTGCAGATTATCAAGTTTGCAATTTGTTGGCTATCATTTTTTTTACTTAGAGGTTTATAGTAGTAGGGGTTTAATATACCTCAGGGGGGTCAAAATATCATGGCTTAGTGTAATTTTCAAAACATCTTTTCAATAGACATAGGAAGATGTGGTGTGAGTGCCAATGAGACAACTCTCCATCCAAATAACAATTTTAAAAAAGTAAACCATTATTAAGGTCAATGTACGGCATGTTAAATACATACATTCTACATTATTGGACTATTATTACTATATAAAGGAGTTAAAATAGTTTGAATTTTTTAAATAAAAGGTCTATAGTTATAGAATTTTGAATTTTGAGGTGTAATAGGGGGGAGGGGTCAACATACCATGGCAGGGGGGGGGGGGGTCAAAATACCATAGCTAAGTAAAATTTTCAAAATATCTTTTCAAGCATGTAAAGTACAAACCAACCACTTATTGGAATATTATTACAATGTTAATGAGTTAGAATAGCTAAACAATTTTAAATTAGAGGTCTATAGTAGGGGGTTCAATATGCCGCAGGGGGGTCAAAATACCATGGCTAAGTAAAATTTTCAAAATATCTTTTCCAGCATGTTAAATACATACAAACAACTTATTGGAGTATTATTTCAATTTAAATAGGTTACAATAGATAGAATTTTGAATTTTGAGGTGTAATAGGGGGGAGGGGTCAACATACCATGGCAGGAGGGACAAAATACCATAGCTAAGTAAAATTTTCAAAACATCTTTTCAAGCATGTGAAGTACATATCAACTACTTATTGGAGTATTATTACTATGTTAAAGAGTTAGAATAGCTAGATTGTTTTAAATTAGAGGTCTATAGTAAGGGGTTCAATAGACCGCAGGGGGGTCAAAACACCATGGCTAAGTAAAATTTTCAAAATATCTTTTTCAGCATGTTGAATACATACAAACTACTACTTATTGGAGTATTATTACTTTATGAAGGAGTTAGAATAGCTAGAATTTTTTAATAAAAGGTCTATAGTAGGGGGTTCAATATACCGCAGGGGGGTCAAAATACCATAAAAGTAAAATTTTCAAAATACCTTTTCCAGCATGTTGAATACATACAAACAACATATATATATATGCCAACAATATATCTTGGCAGGGGGTCAAAATACCATGGTAAGTGAAATTTTCAAAACATCTTTTCAAGCATGTAAAATACATACAAACCACTTATTCAAGTATTATTACTATATGTAAATGAGTGAGAATAACTAGAAATTTGTATTCTACATGCTGGAAATGATATTATGAAAATTTTATTTTGCCATGGTATTTTGACCCCCCTGCCATGGTATATTGACCCCTCCCCTTCCATCTTATATTGAACCGCCTACTATAGATCTTTAGTTTCAAACAAATCTAGCATTGCTAACTCTTGTGTATGGAAATAAGGCCGTGTTCACACCAAACGCCGTGTAGAGTAAACATGTTTACAATTAGTTTAGTGTAGTGTACACTGGTTTCACATTACATTTGTTCACATCTATACACCGTGTTTAGCTACCTGGACATAAGATATGTTCCCACTTGTAAACTATATGTCATTTAAATGTTCATTACGTAGAACTAAATTCAAAATATTTGGACAATTTTTCTAGTGATAAGGGAACAACCATTTGACTTCAAAATGGGGGTGGGGATGGGGGGGGGGGGTGGTTTGGAATGGAAATATTCCGATCCCCAATTTGATAAAATAAAAATGGTCATACAGATGATAAAAAAAATATTATGAATCAAGAGTTCCCCCATACATTATAGTGTTAAATATTGAAAAAAAAAGAATTTGATCACCAGCATCGAAAAAAAGTAATAAAAACGTACCACGAAAAAAATCTGACTCAGATAAAAAAAAATAACCCTCCCCCTTTTTTAAGTTAAGTGGTTGCTACTTTATAAAAGCCATTTTTATAATTTGTAGTAGTTTGAATATACTAGAGATGTCTCGATTACGCATTAGAAAACGTTAGCTGCAGCAGCGTGCTTACAGCCGAAAAAAAGGATTGAGATATTAGGGATCACTACATTTTTATCTTTTCTGTTCATTTCAAATGGTATTTCTTCTCCAAGGAGTATTTAGTAAAGGAATAGGGTAACGTTTTTTTTATTTATTTTAAGTGTTATTTAACGGATCTGATATACTAGACAAACATATCATTTACCTCACACTTTTTTTAGTCATGCATTTATGCGTGAATCGTTGTTTGAGTAAAGACCAGTGGCGAATATTTCTGTGTACGTCAAGTTGATTCGGGAAGACCTTTTCAAATGAATTAGGCAGCAACTATTTACTTCATTTTTTGTGGAGGGGAGGGGGAGCGGAGGACGGGGGACGTGAGCTATTGATTTTTTTCAGGACAAATTTTGGTGAAAAGTCAAAATCAATTTTAGCATTATAAATAGTGGCAGCTGAGGGTGAAACAAACAATTTTTTTTTCAGGGCCAAAAACTGGAAACATTTTTTGTTTCCAAAACAAAATCCATAGCTCACCACCCCACCCCCTTGCCTTTATGTTTTATACTCAACAATAATAATAGCCTCCCCCCGAAAATCAATTGGTAGCTGCCTTATGGGTTCGGCAATGATGCTGCTTTGAGTCTTGATCAGGGGTTAATGAAGTACGTTATTTAAAAAAAAACAAAAAAAACTGTAAAGTTTAGACAACAATTTCTGTAAAGAACTATACTAATAATTATCAAAAATATCAATTTTACTCAAAAATAGTTTCCTCCTTAAATATATACACGGTAAAACTAATGTCCTAAATGCCTAGTTTTGTGTACACTTAACCTACACAAGGCCTACATTGACTAACGACTGTGTGTAGATAAAACATCATTTAAACTACATGTAAACATTGAGTTTTATCAATGGGAACGCAATTGTGTTTAGTTTACGTGTGAGTTACACTAACACAACACCGATTTTAGGTCAATGTGAACACGGCCTTATACTTCAATTTTAAAGTAGTTTGTTTGAATTTAACATGCTGGAAAAGATATTTTGAAAATTTTACTTTGCCATGGTATTTTGACCCCCCTACTATGGTTTATGGAACTTTCTACTATAAACCTTTCATTTCAAAAATTGTACCTGTTATTACTCCTGTACATAGTAATAATATACTTAAAAGTTGTTTGTATGTATTTTACTTGCCTGAAAAGATGTTTTGAAAATTTTATTTAGCCATGGTATTTTGACCCCCCTACCATGGTGTATTGACCCATCCTCCCCCTCTTTTACACCTCCAATTTAAAAATTCTAGCTACTATAACTCCATTTCATAGTTATTATACTTCAATAAGTAGTTTGTATGAATTTAACATGCTGGAATAGATATTATGAAAATTTTACTTTGCCATGGTATTTTGACCCCCTGCCATGGTATACTGCACGCCCTACTATAGATCTTCAAAAACTGTAGCTGTTATTACTCCTGTACGTAGTAATAATACTCCTATAAATTGTTTGTATGTATTTTACTTGCTTGAAAAGATGTTTTGAAGATTTTATTTAGCCATGGTATTTTGACCCCCCCGCCATGGTATATTGAACCCCCTTTTTACACCTCCAATTCAAAAGTTATAGCTACTATCCTTTTCATAGTTATAATACTCCAATAAGTAGTTTGTATGAATTTCACATGCTGGAAAAGATATTTTGAATAATTTACTTTGCCATGGTATTTTGACCCCCCTGCCATGGTATTTTGACCCCCGTGCCATGGTTTATTGAACTCTCTACCATAGACCTTTAATTCCAAAAATTATAGCGTCTTACTCCTGTACATAGTTATAATACTCCAATAAGATGTTAGTATATATTTTACTTGCTTGAAAATATGTTTTGAAAATTTTATTTAACCATGGAATTTTGCCCCCCCCTTTTGCCATGGTATATTGACCCCCCCCCCCTTTTTAAGGCTTTTTTACACCTCCAATTTAAACATTCTAGCTATTAAAACTTCTTGACATAATTATTATACTCTAATAAGTAGTTTGTATGTATTTTACATGCTGAACAAGATATTTTTAAAAATTTTAGTTTTTAATTTAACTGAGCCATGTTAATTTTACCCCCTCCCCCTTTTTTACCATGAAAAATTCAAACTACGTTTATATATATACACATTAGTATATGCTAAAAGGAGTAGGTTCAGTAAGACCCCTTTTTGGCCCCAAAATATAGCAGTTTTACAAAATTATTAAAATGTAAACCTTCATAGTTATTTATTGGACAGTAGAATGCTTCTGCTACATAAATATGGGTTGTTTTTGACAATACAATGCACATATATCCGGTACTAGCACCATTAAGTCATGCTAAATTACTGAAATTCTAGCATTTTAGTTAAATTTTAGACGGTTTTCGTGTAAAACGAAAGTGGCCGCATTCGTGTTCATCCTTAATATTGAAATGTAAGTTGTATTTTATGATATAACATAACATATATAAAGGTTGAGGATGAACACGGATGCGGCCACTTTCATTTTTACCAAAAACCATCTGAAAAGTGACATTTTTCGGCATATTAGGTAGATTTTTCATATTTGAGCTTGAATCGGATCAATTTTAATGACTAAATCTGTTAAAACCTTTCACATAAACTAATTAATTCAAATAAAATAGACACTTAATTGTAATTATTCTTTTATGGTATAACATGATTTATCTGTAACTTTTAAACTGATTTTTTTTTCTTCAGTTTGACAGTTACATCATTTTCCCATGTTAAGTGCTAGGCTGAGCGTGCACATGCGGCACAAATATGTTAAACCCAACCAAATTCTATTTTTCTCTGCCTAAAGTCATTGCCTGTAATTGAGTGATTGTTGTTAGTTGCTTATTTCAAAATGTGTTTCATGTTTATCATTGTTTATTGTTTTTGCATAAACCATGTTCATTTGGATTCTTGCTTTAATCATGTTAATTAAATTGTTTAATTAGTTATGATGTTGGGGCCTAAAATAGATTACAATTCAGTACTGACTATGGGATTGACAAAGGATTTGTATAGTAAGACTATACAAACAAGTATTTGTATAGTTTAAGACTATACGAACAAGGATTTATATAGTACGACTATACAACCCTTGCAAGAATCTATTGGGATATCCTAGGATATCCCAGGAACTTCCTGGGATTTCCTGAGATATTTTCTTGGGGTATCCCAGGACTTCCTGAAATGAAATTTCAAGACTTTTCAGGAATTTTAGGGAGAGTATTGGAACAGGATTTCCTGGGATATCCCAGGAAATCCTGATCCTAAAAGCATAGGACCAATTGGGACATTTCAGGACTTTTCAGGAATAGTAAACCTGAAATATCCCAGGGTTGTCCTGAGAAGTCCCAGGGTTTCAAATTATTATACAAATGACCAGAATATATGACCGTTTTGGAAGCCCTGATTTCAGTCATCATCAATGACTAACTTGGCTGAGGAAAATTTTTCCATTTCCATTTTATACTGAAAAATCCTGCATCAAATATTTTGGTACATAGTTTTGGATGCATCCAATCATTTTATAAAATAGACAATTAAATGGGGAGAATGTCGCATCATGTTCAATGTCCAACCCTTTCACTTTAACTATAAAATCAGTGGCAGATCCAGAAATTTTCATAAGGGTGGCCCCACTGACTACTTAAGAAGAGGCCCACTCCAGTCATGCTGCACTGATTCCCTATATACTCAACCAATTTTTTCCCACAAAAGGGGGCCCATGCCCCCCTGAAAAACCCTCTAAATCCGCCTGTGAAAATAAACATGCTCTATATGTAAGGGACCATTCAATTAGTGCATTTTACACTTATTTTATGCATTTTAGCCCCAAAAAAAATCATTCTCTTCTATGCCCCACTTTCAAGGGGGTCTCATTGGGGGTTCTGATCCTGGATCCCACTTATTGTTTGTCAGATTCCCGTATTCCGCTTACACTATGTACATTTAAGCAATTCTCATTTTTTTGTAATTTCCCATGTCCCGCTAGACTTCATTTCCTGTTTTCACGGCTCAATAATTCGACTTTCACATGTCACGCTTACAAAAAATCGGCAATCCAGCGTCTCCCTTAGACCCCACTTTCAAAAATCCTGGATCCACCCCTGAATAAATATTCCCGTACATAAATTGCTAACAAAAGCACATAAGTTTCACATGTGAAGCACATATGAGATGCAAGTAAGAATTGTATGCAAATCAGGTTGCTCACATGTGCAGTTTGGTAGTTCATATGTGCCCACAAAAATCTAACATAATGCTCACATGTGCAATTCAAACCTCAGGTGAGCTTTAATCATCCATGTTAGTTTTATGTTAGTTTTGTACTTTGAAAAGTTTTTCCATTCTTCTAACCATTCAAAACTAACCTACATCATTGCTCATATGAGCTTTTTAAAAATGACATGCCCAGTCATGTACTTCCTGTAAATTCAAATTCAAAGCATGCAATAATTGGAGGGAGATGGATATGAAAAATTTTAAGCCATATTTTGGGCTATTTGAAGAAAATGGCATTGTTAAAATCTGATATAACCAGTGTGGCTGTGGTTAATTATTTGTAAGTTATCATTTCTATTTCATTATGTTCATTTTTGTGTCGGATTTTGAAATATATTACAATTTTAGTCCTTATTCAATGGAGTATTATTTTGCAGATTGCTTCAAATAGGTATTACATGTATATAGATAATTCCTTTTTAAACTTTCTGAAATACAGTACTTATTCAAAGACATTCAATATGTACTAAACTTGCAAGTCAATCCATTAGTTTTAAAATGTAATGTTATGTTTTTAGTCATTATGGTTTAAGTAACAAAAAAAAACCAAAATAATATAAGAATCATAATTAATTGACAGTAATTAAAGAATAACACTTAACATGAGGTGTCAGTTATTCTATTTCTAATTATTTAAGATATTCATTTAAATTTTAAAAAATATTCTTATTTGAAGCAGCCATTTTGTTTTGATCTTTAGATACACTTTAATCATTATCATCTGGAAATAATTAGATAACAAAATTAAAGGGGCAACTAATATTCACGTGTGCAACATGTGAGCAGATGCTCATATGAACAATCTGATAAAATGCACATGTGAAACAAAAGCTCATATGAGCATTTGCATGTGAGGTTTTTAACATGCAAATTAGGTTAGTTGAGGCCGTAGTGATAGTTCGACACTTCGATAGTCCGACAGTTCGATGATCCGACATTTTGATGGTCCGACGGTTCGATGATCCGACAGTTCAATAGTCCGACAGATCGATAGTCCGACAGATCGATAGTCCGACAGTTTAGTGGTATTTCCACTTCATATATGTATGTGAGTTGGAAGTCATTTACCGGATATGAGTACTGCGTATACAATATGATGAAAGTATCATGAACTGATTTAAAAGTAAAAAGATCCTACCTTCCAGCTGGAGGAAAAGCTGAACATGACTTTCAGTCATTTTTGTGGGTTTTTTTTAGGCCTCCATAAGTCAATTCTGGTCACACATGACTGTTTTTCCGTTTTCACAGTACTCATTTGACTGACTAGTGCTGCCCTCCTGGCTTACAAATGCTGCACTATTTTATTTTTAAGATGTTTGTTTCTTAGATGTTCAAGACATCATTTGTAAGCCAAAGTTAAAATTGCCTCTTTGGTTTCAGACGACAAAATCTTTAAGTTATTTCCTAAAGGGCCCAATATTACTACGTTCACTGTGGCAGCCATCTTGGTCAGTGGTTCGTATCATTTGACTAATTTCTGAAACAGGACCATCCAAGGACCATTGATGCCTAGTATGGTTCCATTTTGCTAAGTTGTTTCAGATAATAAAATATGTAAGTGAATTTCTCATAGGGTCATATGTTAAACTTAAAGTTTAACATATGACCCTATGAGAAATTCACTTACATATATATTTTATTATCTGAAACAACTTAGCAATTACTTAGTTTGATTGTGGCGACTATCTTGTTCGCAGGTTGAAGATGTTGGATATATTTTTGGAAGGGGACCACCTAAGGACCATTCAACCAAAGTTTCGTCCCGATTGGCCCACTGGTTCCAGACAAGAAGATCTTGAAGATGTGAACTCACCATATGATCCTATGTTTAGCTAAGTTCAACTGTGGCGGACATCTTGGTTTCAGATCGGTTATGTCGGACATAGTTGTCGGAAGGGGACCACCAAAGGACCATTCTACTTAAGGGTGCTATAAACAGTTTTGTATAAAAAAAAAACTAGGGGTTATTCCCAGACTAAAAATAGACATGGAGGGAAGTCCCTTTTTTATCAACATAATTGGTGAAAAAGTATCATGTTTTTTGTATTGGGTTGTAAAATTAAGTTAATTAACTACCTCAATTCAAACAGGATGAATGATAATAATTTAAAAAATTAGATTTAATATTCATGTTTTGAGGGGAGACTACACTGTAAACACCCTGTGTTTTTGGCAGTGAAAATTGAAAACTTATTTGCAGCCACTATAGCTCTTTTCGGAGCAGGCAAACGTACCCTGAAGCATGAATTTTTTGAAAGACCAGGTAAAAATCTTTGAAATTTATCCAGTTTTGATTATGAAAAATGTGCAGGTATCATGTCTTCATGGGTCAGTGCACATGACCTGATTTCAGTTTTTTATGCTTAGATTAGGCAATGTTTTTCCCATTTTCTCTGGATAAAACTTTTTTATACATTTAAAAGTACAATTTATTTTTATTTCATTATAAACTAGAGAAAATTCTGATTCTAGTAATATCTAGTTTTATACAAGTATCTTTATTAACATTACCCCCACTAAGAGGGTTTGGATGGGGTTAAATGATTAAAGAATAATGCCCTTAAAAAATGAAGATTAGAGAATAATGAGCCAAAAAATAGAAGATTAGAGAATAAAAGGGTTAATTTTTGGAAGATTAGAGAAAAAAGGGGTTAATTTTTTAAAGATTAGAGAAAAATGGGGTGAAAATTAAATGTTTACAGAATAACAGACCCCCCCATCCATACCCTCCACTAAGGGTCAATTATACTTGGTCCCTCAAAATATGACGTCATAGAAAACCAGGTGCTCTGCAGGGCGCAGCTTTATACGACCGCAGAGGTCGAACCCTGAACAGTTGGGGCAAGTATGGACAAAACATTCAAGCGTGATACAGCTCTGAATTTGGATTGTGATCAAATTTTTGACATTACATGGGTTTTTTTTACACAAAACAAATGTCAAGATTTTACAAATCAATTAAAGATTTCTTCTTCAAACTTTTTAAATCTAAAATTAAATAGTTGACACAGCATAGGTTTCTGACACAAAATGAATGTGGTCTAATGAACTTAAAAGTTTTTTTTTTGCCTTTCAGCAATTCACTATGCTGTTGAATATTAATCCTCTCAAAAAAATGTTTGAAGAAATTTTCTTTTTATTTATGAAATCTGAAATGAGAAAAATTTACCCCCCCCCCCCTTTTTTTCACATCCCCGTTTCCCTTTCTCCAAAACTGATATCAATTCAAATTTCTAATGGAGTTTGCAACAATAACTACTCTTTTAAATACATCATAAAATATTAAAATGTAAAATAAAGTGCTTGTTATCACTGAATGGTAAAGATTGGTTGGTAGTAAAAGTGATTAACATTGTTTATTGTATAAAACAATAAAAAAAAACTTCATCAGCAACATTTTATATTGGCAAATTTCCAATGAAGTTATTTACATAAAGTTATTGGCAAATAAAAATAGAAAATGACATCATAGTCATGTCTGGCAAATGTCCAACATACATTATCTAAAATAACATTTTAGATAAGATAAGGAAAAAAAGCTTCATCAGCAACATTTTATATTGGCAAATTTCCAATGAAGTTATTTACATAAAGTTATTGGCAAATAAAAATAGAAAATGACATCATAGTCATGTCTGGCAAATTTCCAACATATATTATCAACTACTATTCTATACAAAGAAAGATAACTCCAATTGAAAATTAATTGCTATTGCACAATATTGTGCAATTAGATATTTCTTGCTATTGTGCAATACTGTGCAATTGAAAATTTCTTGCTATTGCACAATACTTGATATGGAATCCTGATTTGGACCAACTTGAAAACTGGGCCCATAATCAAAAATCAAAGTACATATTTAGATAAAGCATATCAAATAAGCCCAAGAATTTAATTTTTGTTAAAATCAAACTTAGTTTAATTTTGGACCCTTTGGACCTTAATGTAGACCAATTTGAAAACTGGACCAAAAATTAAGAATCTACATACACAGTTAGATTTGGCATATCAAAGAACCCATTTATTCAATTTTTGATGAAATCAAACAAAGTTTAATTTTGGACCCCCATTTGGACCAACTTGAAAACTAGGCCAATAATTAAAAATCTAAGTACATTTTTAAATTCAGCATATCAAAGAACCCCAAGGATTCAATTTTTGTTAAAATCAAACTAAGTTTAATTTTGGACCCTTTGGACCTTAATGTAGACCAATTTGAAAACGGGACCAAAAATTAAGAATCTACATACATAGTTAGATTCGGCATATCAAAGAACCCCAATTATTCAATTTTTGATGAAATCACACAAAGTTCAATTTTGGACCCTTTGGGCCCCTTATTCCTAAACTGTTAGGACCAAAACTCCCAAAATCAAACCCAACCTTCCTTTTATGGTCATAAACCTTGTGTTTAAATTTCATAGATTTCTATTTACTTATACTAAAGTTATGGTGCAAAAACCAAAAATAATGCTTATTTGGGCCCCTTTTTGGCCCCTAATTCATAAACTGTTGTGACCTCAACTCCAAAAATCAATCCCAACCTTCCTTTTGTGGTCATAAACCTTGTGTTACAATTTCATTGATTTCTATTTACTTATACTAAAGTTATTGTGTGAAAACCAAGAATAATGCTTATTTGGGCCCTTTTTTGGCCCTTTATTCCTAAACTGTTGGAACCAAAACTCCCAAAATCAATCCCAACCTTCCTTTTGTGGTCATAAACCTTGTGTCAAAATTTCATAGATTTCTATTCACTTAAACTAAAGTTATAGTGCGAAAACCGAGAAAATGCATATTTGGGCCCTTTTTGGCCCCTAATTCCTAAAATGTTGGGACCAAAACTCCCAAAATCAATCCCAACCTTCCTTTTGTGGTCATAAACCTTGTGTTAAAATTTCATTGATTTCTATTCACTTTTACTAAAGTTAGAGTGCGAAAACTAAAAGTATTCGGACGCAACGACGACGACGACGAGGACGACGCCGACGACGCCAACGTGATAGCAATATACGACGAAAAATTTTTCAAATTTTGCGGTCGTATAAAAACTGTTGATTGCACCCTAAGCTTGGTCCCATTTAACTCTGTGGTTTCAGACAAAAAGATCTTTAAGTGACTATCCCATAGGGTCCTTTGTTAAACTAAGTTCTGCAGTGGTGGCCATCTTGGTTGGAGTTTGCATTTGGGGACGCTAAACGTAACTTCTAAGGCATACAAGGAGCATTGCTGCAAAGTTTGATTGAAATTGGCTGGATGGTTTCAGATAAGATGATTTTAAAGTGAACTTTCCATAGGACCCTTATTGTTAACTATGTTCAGCTATGGCGGCCATCTTGTACTATGGATTGGGGCATCGGACACAATTGCGAAAGAGGACCAAACAAGGACCATTGCTGAAAAGTTTGGTTCAAATTGGCCCAGTGGTTTCAGAGGAGAAGATCTTTAAGTATAAAGTACAGATGGACGCCAAGTGATTGCAAAAGCTCACATGATCTTTTAGGTCAGGTGAGCTAAAAAAAAAACAAGAGGCTCTCAAGAGCCTGAATCGCTCACCTGAATTTTTTTGGTTTAATCTCTCATCAATGATTATTTTGGCTTTTCAATTTATTTAAATGTTCTTTGAATCGTCCTATTTTCTTCAAAAGCAAAAAAAAATCATTTTCTCCTATGTTCTATTTTAGCCATAGGAGCTATGTTTCTTGACATACAAGGAAATGAAATATAAAATCTATACTAGATACTCTGAAACTCTGAAACTCATTTAGCCTAAGTTTGGCTGAAATTGATACAGCAGTTTCATAAGAGAAGATTTTTTAAAGTAAGTCAACATGATGAACAAATTGTGAAAAAAGTCTTTAAAGGGCAATAACTCCTAAAGAGGTCAATTGACAATTTTAGTCAAATTGACTTATTTGTAGATCTTACTTTGCTGATCATATTTGCTGTTTACAGTTTATCTTTATCTATAATAATATTCAAGATAATGACCAAAAACTGCAAAATTTCCTTAAAATTACCAATTAAGTGGCAGCAACCCAACAATTGGATGTTTGATTCATCTGAAAATTTCAGGGCTGATAGATATTGACCTAATGAACATTTTTACTCCATGTCAGATTTGCTCTTAATGCTTTCGTTTTTGAGATACAAGCCAAAAACTGCATTTGACCCCTATGTTCTATTTTAAGTAACGGCAGCCATGTTTTTTGACGGATCAAAAATCAAAGCACACACTTTGTGCAGGATAATCTAAGGAACAACCATGCTAAGTTTTAACCAAATCCATTCAGTAGTTTCAGAGGAGAAGATTTTTTAAAGTTAGCAAATATGATGAACAAATTGTGAAAAATTGTCATTAAAGGACAATAACCCCTTAAGGGGTCAATTGACAATTTTGGTCATATTAACTTATTTGTAGATCTTACTTTGCTGATCTTTTTTGCTGTTTACAGTTTATCTTTATCTATAATAATATTCAAGATAATGACCAAAAACTGCAAAATTTCCTTAAAATTACCAATTAAGTGGCAGCAACCCAACAATTGGATGTTTGATTCATCTGAAAATTTCAGGGCTGATAGATATTGACCTAATGAACATTTTTACTCCATGTCAGATTTGCTCTTAATGCTTTCGTTTTTGAGATATAAGCCAAAAACTGCATTTGACCCCTATGTTCTATTTTAAGTAACGGCAGCCATGTTTTTTGACGGATCAAAAATCAAAGCACACACTTTGTGCAGGATAATCTAAGGAACAACCATGCTAAGTTTTAACCAAATCCATTCAGTAGTTTCAGAGGAGAAGATTTTTTAAAGTTAGCAAATATGATGAACAAATTGTGAAAAATTGTCATTAAAGGACAATAACCCCTTAAGGGGTCAATTGACAATTTTGGTCATATCAACTTATTTGTAGATCTTACTTTGCTGATCTTTTTTGCTGTTTACAGTTTATCTTTATCTATAATAATATTCAAGATAATGACCAAAAACTGCAAAATTTCCTTAAAATTACCAATTAAGTGGCAGCAACCCAACAATTGGATGTTTGATTCATCTGAAAATTTCAGGGCTGATAGATATTAACCTAATGAACATTTTTACTCCATGTCAGATTTGCTCTTAATGCTTTCGTTTTTGAGATATAAGCCAAAAACTGCATTTGACCCCTATGTTCTATTTTAAGTAACAGCGGCCATGTTTTTTGACGGATCAAAAATCAAAGCACACACTTTGTGCAGGATAATCTAAGGAACAACCATGCTAAGTTTTAACCAAATCCATTCAGTAGTTTCAGAGGAGAAGATTTTTTAAAGTTAGCAAATATGATGAACAAATTGTGAAAAATTGTCATTAAAGGACAATAACCCCTTAAGGGGTCAATTGACAATTTTGGTCCAGGGATGATTCCAGGTGTTTTCAAATGGGTCCCTTGAACATCAAATTGGGAATTTTTATTCTAATTCGGAATTTTTTAAGCATAAAATCTAAGACGAAATAACATTATTTTCCTGAAAAACGGAAAATGTACATTATTAAGTTTAACCTGTACACTGATGTTCATGTAAGTTGTAACATTTTGATTAATTCTGATTGGGCTACTGTTATTACATGAATATCATTGAACATGATGCACTAGTCTATCATCTTAGCTATAGTTACCTAGGCCTATTACAAAAACATATATTTCAGCTAACATAAACCAATGAAAAAAATCATTCATCGGGTATTTTTCAACAGCAGGTCATCTCTATAAATTTACCTTAATTCAAATGGATTTCAAATTGAACTGGTCAATTGTCGAATTCAGAAAAGCAATTACAAAAGTTCATATACTTAATTGATAAGATATTTAAAGCATTGAACCAGTGTTCTTTAAAATTATTTGGATCATCTTCAAAACTTTTGAAATAGTTCAATAATGATGACATTGTATTTCATGAATGGTCTATCTTCAACATTATTTTCAAAAATTGCTCAAACTTTTGTCTTTTGAGGAAATAATTTCTGTTACAAAACAAGTTTTCATCATATTATATAACCGGCTCTGCTGGGCGATCTGCTTTTACGAGATCGGCGTCCATTAAACCTTATCCATCAATGTTATATCAAAATGTGAATTTGCTCTCTGCCGAGGTCTGCTTTGACACCCATTTTTATCAACCTGCTGGGCGATCTGCTTTTACAAGATCCAATACTCCCATAACATAATCAATTGTATTCGGCTGCTAAAATTGTTTCCCACATGTTGACATAATTAAATCGTTGTTACTAAGATGCGATCGTAAACAGCATTCTTATCCGGATTTTAAAACGTTTTGCCAACAAACTATGAAAAATTATAGTTGCCTTAATCGGTGACAGAAAATTTTCCGGAAATATCGATTTTTATTTTATTTTCCTGAATTGGGAATTCATTTTCATGTACATTTTTTGGGGCCGCTGGCCAATTTAAGGGCCGCTTAGCGGCCCTAAACTATATAGTGGAATCATCCCTGTGGTCATATTAACTTATTTGTAGATCTTACTTTGCTGATCTTTTTTGCTGTTTACAGTTTATCTTTATCTATAATAATATTCAAGATAATGACCAAAAACTGCAAAATTTCCTTAAAATTACCAATTAAGTGGCAGCAACCCAACAATTGGATGTTTGATTCATCTGAAAATTTCAGGGCTGATAGATATTAACCTAATGAACATTTTTACTCCATGTCAGATTTGCTCTTAATGCTTTCGTTTTTGAGATATAAGCCAAAAACTGCATTTGACCCCTATGTTCTATTTTAAGTAACAGCGGCCATGTTTTTTGACGGATCAAAAATCAAAGCACACACTTTGTGCAGGATAATCTAAGGAACAACCATGCTAAGTTTTAACCAAATCCATTCAGTAGTTTCAGAGGAGAAGATTTTTTAAAGTTAGCAAATATGATGAACAAATTGTGAAAAATTGTCATTAAAGGACAATAACCCCTTAAGGGGTCAATTGACAATTTTGGTCATATTAACTTATTTGTAGATCTTACTTTGCTGATCTTTTTTGCTGTTTACAGTTTATCTTTATCTATAATAATATTCAAGATAATGACCAAAAACTGCAAAATTTCCTTAAAATTACCAATTAAGTGGCAGCAACCCAACAATTGGATGTTTGATTCATCTGAAAATTTCAGGGCTGATAGATATTGACCTAATGAACATTTTTATTCATGTCAGATTTGCTCTTAATGCTTTCGTTTTTGAGATATAAGCCAAAAACTGCATTTGACCCCTATGTTCTATTTTAAGTAACGGCAGCCATGTTTTTTGACGGATCAAAAATCAAAGCACACACTTTGTGCAGGATAATCTAAGGAACAACCATGCTAAGTTTTAACCAAATCCATTCAGTAGTTTCAGAGGAGAAGATTTTTTAAAGTTAGCAAATATGATGAACAAATTGTGAAAAATTGTCATTAAAGGACAATAACCCCAGGGATGATTCCACTATATAGTTTAGGGCCGCTTAGCGGCCCTAAAATTGGCCAGCGGCCCCAAAAAAATGTACATGAAAATGAATTCCCAATTCAGGAAAATAAAATAAAAATCGATATTTCTGGAAAAGTTTCTGTCACCGATTAAGGCAACTATAAATATAACAGGTTGATAAAAAAGGGAGTCAAAGCAGACCTCGGCAGAGAACAAATTCAAATTTTGATATAACATTGATGGTTAAAGTTTAATGGGCGCCGATCTCGTTAAAGCAGATCGCCCAGCAGAGCTGGTTATATAATATGATCATGAAAACTTGTTTTGTAAAAGAAACTATTTCTAAAGACAAAAGTTTAAGCGTTTTTTGAAAATAATGTTGATGATAGACCATTCATGAAATACGATGTCATCATTATGGAACTATTTCAAAAGTTTTGAAGATGATCCAAATAATTTTATAGAAAACTGGTTCAATGCTTTAAATATCTTATCAATTAAGTATATGAACTTTTGTAATTGCTTTTCTGAATTCGACAATTGACCAGTTCAATTTGAAATCCATTTGAATCAAGGTAAATTTATAGAGATGACCTGCTGTTGAAAAAATACCCGATGAATGATTTTTTTCAGTGGTTTATGTTAGCTGAAATATATGTTTTTGTAATAGGCCTAGGTAACTATAGCTAAGATGATAGACTAGTGCATCATGTTCAATGATATACATGTAATAACAGTAGCCCATCCAGAATTATTTAAAATGTTACAACTTACATTTGTACATGAACATCAGTGTACTGTACAGGTAAAACTAGTTATATACATTTTCCGTTTTTACAGGAAAATAATGTTATTTCGTCTTAGATTTTATGCTTAAAAAATTCCCAATTAGAATAAAAATTCCCAATTTGATGTTCAAGGGACCCATTTGAAAACACCTGGAATCATCCCTGAACCCCTTAAGGGGTCAATTGACAATTTTGGTCATATTAACTTATTTGTAGATCTTACTTTGCTGATCTTTTTTGCTGTTTACAGTTTATCTTTATCTATAATAATATTCAAGATAATGACCAAAAACTGCAAAATTTCCTTAAAATTACCAATTAAGTGGCAGCAACCCAACAATTGGATGTTTGATTCATCTGAAAATTTCAGGGCTGATAGATATTGACCTAATGAACATTTTTACTCCATGTCAGATTTGCTCTTAATGCTTTCGTTTTTGAGATACAAGCCAAAAACTGCATTTGACCCCTATGTTCTATTTTAAGTAACGGCAGCCATGTTTTTTGACGGATCAAAAATCAAAGCACACACTTTGTGCAGGATAATCTAAGGAACAACCATGCTAAGTTTTAACCAAATCCATTCAGTAGTTTCAGAGGAGAAGATTTTTTAAAGTTAGCAAATATGATGAACAAATTGTGAAAAATTGTCATTAAAGGACAATAACCCCTTAAGGGGTCAATTGACAATTTTGGTCATATCAACTTATTTGTAGATCTTACTTTGCTGATCTTTTTTGCTGTTTACAGTTTATCTTTATCTATAATAATATTCAAGATAATGACCAAAAACTGCAAAATTTCCTTAAAATTACCAATTAAGTGGCAGCAACCCAACAATTGGATGTTTGATTCATCTGAAAATTTCAGGGCTGATAGATATTAACCTAATGAACATTTTTACTCCATGTCAGATTTGCTCTTAATGCTTTCGTTTTTGAGATATAAGCCAAAAACTGCATTTGACCCCTATGTTCTATTTTAAGTAACGGCAGCCATGTTTTTTGACAGATCAAAAATCAAAGCACATACTTTGTGCAGGATAATCTAAGGAACAACCATGCTAAGTTTTAACCAAATCCATTCAGTAGTTTCAGAGGAGAAGATTTTTTAAAGTTAGCAAATATGATGAACAAATTGTGAAAAATTGTCATTAAAGGACAATAACCCCTTAAGGGGTCAATTGACAATTTTGGTCATATCAACTTATTTGTAGATCTTACTTTGCTGATCTTTTTTGCTGTTTACAGTTTATCTTTATCTATAATAATATTCAAGATAATGACCAAAAACTGCAAAATTTCCTTAAAATTACCAATTAAGTGGCAGCAACCCAACAATGGTTTGTTTGATTCATCTGAAAATTTCAGGGCTGATAGATCTTGACCTAATGAACATATTTACCCCATGTCAGATTTGCTCTAAATGCTTTCGTTTTTGAGATATAAGCCAAAAACTGCATTTGACCCCTATGTTCTATTTTAAGTAACGGCGGCCATGTTTTTTGACGGATCAAAAATCGAAGCGCACATTTTGTGCAGGATATACTAAGGAACAATCATGTTAAGTTTCATTCAAATCCATTCAGTAGTTTCAGAGGAGAAGATGTTTGAAAAATTGTTAACGACGACAGACGACGACGACGACGGACGCCAAGTGATGAGAAAAGCTCACATGGCCTTTTAGGCCAGGTGAGCTAAAAAAGGGCCCCGTGTAAAACAATATGTCAGACTATCGACCGTCGGACTATAGAACTGTCGGACTATTAAACTGTCGGGCCATTGAACTGTCGGACTGTAGAACTGTCGGATTGTCGAGCGGACCCCGGTTAGTTTCATATGTGCAATTTTTTTGCTCACAAAATGCTCACCTAACTTGCATGTTTAAAACCTCATGTGCAATCATGTTAGTTTCTAACGTGAGCATGTGCAACATGTTAGCACGTTTTGGTAAGGGTTATACATCACAGGCAATACAGTGCAGTGGCAGATCCAGAAATGTTCATATCGTTGGGGCCACTGACTGCCCTGAGAGGGGGCATGCTTCAGTGATACACTATCATAATCAACAACAAAAATTTCCCACAAAAAGGACCCCCCCCCCCCTTTTCCCTTTTGGATCCTGTCTATGCAGTAGAATTCATATATTTTTAAATCTCACTAGAACACACCCGTGATATCACGGGTCCGAGACTGAATTAAAGTATATAACTATGCGCAAGCCTTATTTTAGTATTAGTATTGTCATCTGATAAAGTCATGCCGATTATAAGATACACAGTTTTTCTCTGCTTTCAAGTTTTTCTGTTTGAACCCGTCGAACTGAAACAATAATATTAATTTTTTGGAAAACAAAAGGTCCTGGAATGGAGTATTTTTTAATCAACAGCATATAAGTTATAAATAAAGTTGAATTCTTTGCGTCGCTGTTTTACGTCATGCCCACTAACAAATTGAAAACTGTACCTATACGCCTTATTTTTAGTCCAGATTTTTAGTATTCGTATTGTTATCTTAGAAAGTCTTACTGATTAAAATACTACAATAGGTAACAATTTGACAATTTAGTAGTGTCAACCCTGTGGTTATGACCCGTGTATATAGCATATTAATCCTGAATACAAAGTTTGGTGGTGCGCCTGTCAGATGCGGAACGTACAGATAAGGTAATAGGTAACAGGTGAATATACTATTGGTATCGGTAGCGGACTCGACCCGGAACTTCTTAATTATTTGCAATATTAATTATGTGGAAAACAAAAGGGCCTGGAGTGGTGTAATTTTTAATCTACACCTTTGTACTACATTAGTTATATATAAAGTTGAATTCTGCGATTCGTCGTTTTTACGTGATGACGGCTGACAAATTGGACCTCGTAATTTTAGTATTAAAGACTAAAATAGATATACATTCATTCTAGAATGACATCACAAATTTCCTGGCTCTTAGGGAGCTACCATTTAATTTTTATGGGGGGGCTAGGATGAAATTTGAAAAAAATAGGCAGGACAGGAGTTTTGAGTTAAAAAAAAAAGGCAGGATGAGACACTTGCAAAAAAAAAAAGTCAGGACGACAATTTAGGTAAAAAAAAGTCAGGATAAACTAAAAAAAAAAAGGCAGGACCGAACAGAGTGAAAAATTAAAAGGCCTGACAGAGATTACAGCTAAAAAAAAATGCAGGACAAAATTTTTCCTCCTAGCCCCCCCCCCCCCCCCCCCATAAAAATCAAATGGTAGCTCCCTTATCCCAAATGATTCTCAATTGCAGAACCTTATTATTTCAATAAGTATTATGTGTACACGTCCCTATAAGTTATAACAAATAAGAAATATTTGACGCTGGACAAAACCAAATAAAAACTCAAAATACTCAATCTTATTATTACATACATGTAAAAATTAACTTTGCAATACCAGGTCAGACATAAACTGATAAAACACAAACCTGTCATCTCTTTTTTTTTCTATTCTCTAGTATAACCGGTGAAGGAATATGTCTTCTGCAGGTTGCCGTTTCTGTTGAATATCTATTTATAAAAATGTATATATACACTCCTACGCAAATATCGCGGTCTCACTAATTAGCGACAAGGAGCGACAAAAGGCGTCAACAAGCAACAAGAAAAAAAATAGCGACAAAAAAGTTTTTTTATTTTCTTTTAAAACAAGATTTGTAGAAAACAGAGAAAAATGGCAGTTAGATAATGTAATATCATTTTGAACCTTTTATCATGTATATAAGACATCTAACCATTTGCGTTATGTATTTATATATCATGGCAGTGGCTATTTTGCCGGCTCTGATTAAAATATCTTAAATCAATCAGGAAAAATAGCATGCTTTTTTACCGACACCAGTAATATAGTGACGGTTTTTTTTATCTTGCCAGTTCTTTGTAATGAGTGAAATTTAGCATTCACTTTTGAAAAGTACTATAAAAAAATGCGCACTGTCAACATTAAAGAATTAAATGAAATAATTACTGTCAGTAACTATTTCATGTACTTCTTAAATGTTGACTACTGTCAGTAATTATTTCATTTAATCATTTAATGTTGACTACTGTCAGTTATTATTTCATTTAATTCTTTAATGTTGACAGTGTGCATTTTATAAAAACTGGCCGCCACGAAATCCCCTAAATTCGGTGCTTAAAAGTGGCTTTAATCGATATACCAATATATACCAATACTTATTTAAATAAGATTTGATTTGATTTGACTTTTAGTGTTTAAAACCACTTTTAAGCACCTGATATACCAATACTTATTTAAATAAGATTTGATTTGATTTGATTTTAGTGTTTAAAGCCACTTTTAAGCACATGATATACCAATACTTATTTAAATAAGATTTGATTTGATTTGATTTTTAGTGTTTAAAGCCACTTTTAAGCACTGAATTTAGGGTATTTCGTGAAAGCCAGTTTTTATTGGTGGAGGAAGCCGGAGTGCCTGGAGAAAACCACCGACTTTCGATTGGAAATCTGTCAATTCTAGTCAATTAAGATTGGAGTCGAGTGCACCCGCACGAGCTGGGTTAGAACTTACAACCTCAGTGTTGACTGGCTAGTGATTACAATAGTAACTACATAGACCACTCGGCCACCGAGGTTCTATTTAAATAAAAAAACAGCTAAACAATATTTGAAACACATATATAAATAGTTTTAAATACATTTATCAGTCAAAGTTTAAATAAATATCATATTCTAATTTGTGGGCGGGGGTGTTATGTTTATCTTTTTAATACTGGTTACATGTAATGAAATCATTACAGTGTGTACTGGCTGGTCATTATCGCGTATGATACGATTTTGACACGCATACATAGCTAATGAATATGCATGACTATAAATAAGAACAGCACATGTAGCCAAACAGGTAGAGTTGTAGATTTGTAGCATAACTGTACATATGTAGTTTTTGAGAATAGAAAATAGTTACTAAAATATAGTTATTAAGTATTATAATCCGAGCAAGTAAAACACGGATCTATCAATGTAGTTGAAATTGTTTCTAAAATCAGTCAGTCTAATGTTATTAATACATGCATAAGAACAAAATTTCAAATTTTTTTAACTAGCTGTAGTTATAAAATAATGAATAATAAAATATTGCCCTTTTGAGTCTGAAATATGAATCTTAACTTTGATACACCAACCATACCGACTGTAATTCATTCATCTGTACACTATGCTGTAAAATGAAGGTATATTACCTTTAACATACACACATAATATGTATACCTATATATATATGTTCATTTGATGATAGTCCAATATAAAAAAAAACAAGATGTGGTAGGATTGCCAATGAGACAACTCTCCACAAGAGACCAAAATGACACAGATATTAACAACTATAGGTCACCGTACGGCCTTCAACAATGAGCCCATACCGCATAGTCAGCTATAAAACGCCCCGAAATGACAATGTAAACCAATTCAAACGAGAAAACTAACGGCCTTATTTATTTTAAAAAATGAACGAAAAAAATATATGTTACACATAAACAAACGACAACCACTGAATTACAGGCTCCTGGCTTGGGACAGGCACATACATGTGGCGGGGTTAAACATGTTAGCGGGATCCCAACCCTCCCCTAACCTGGACAGTGGTATAACAGTACAACATAAAAACGAACTATAAAAATGTCTGGACTTCATTTCAATTAAATTACTTAATAATACTTTATTACTTAATTACTTGTCCTTGATAAATCAATTAGAAAAAAAACAAAAACTGTTTTATTCTCTTGTTTCTCGCATTTTAAAAAAAAAGACTTTAATGTATGAAGAAAAAATTATTTATTTAGAATAATTGATATCTAGATTTTTTAACGCTAAATTTGTTTCCTGTCACTAAATTATACTTCTTGTCGCTTTTTGGCGCCTCTTGTTGCTAATAAGGGTCTCGATCAATAATTTCTTCGTGCAACCAGAAATGCCGAGTAGTTCCGATTGGATCGAATGCTCACTGTTGTGGAACCTGGGATAACACATTATTTGATTGGTCCTCTATTCATTAAAGAAATAAATAATAACCTGTTTATCATCATGTTGTAGGTCGAGTTATCTCGCGTACCACAATCTTGATAGTTCGCAATTATCATGATTATTTCAACAAACGAGTGAAGCAATTTTGAAATTTTAATTGGCGAAAAAAATGATCTGAATATAATTTTGTTGGATTTTATTGGGGGGGGGGAGGGGCAAAATTAATTTTCGCTGAAATTTGATTTAAAATTATCGAAATCATTATTCTTCTTGAGTGGGTGCAATGTAGATATCTATAATATTGTGGTAAATGGTAAAAGTAGCGAGAGAACAGTTTCAGGCTAAATTAAACGGGTGTTGCTGAACGGCGGAAACGGAAAACGGAACGGAATACGGGACGGAAACGGAAAACGGAAACAAAGAATTAACATCTTTTCTTTTTGATCCTTTTTTTTTGGTTATTTTATCTACATAGGCATGTTTTATATAGTAAAACACATGTTTACAAGAAAGAAAAAAAGAAGAAGAAATTGAAAATAAAAGATTTAAAGGGGCACTAGCTACGTGATATATAAAAAATCTAAAGTTTGATTTTTTTTCTGTTCAATCAATAATGAAAGTGAAATAGTGAAATAACAATTCGCTTTTTGCAGCCAAAAAGGTTCAATTTTGTCAAATTACGCTAAGAAGCATTGATAATTAGTAATTCACTTGCAAGTGAATGAGTCGACCTCTTTAAATCCGTATTCATGTGAACTTCAATTTAACCCCTAGCTAGAGATTGACAACGCATGCATTGTACGTGTACTGGTTATTTAAAGAAAGAGAATGTCAACAATGAAAGTGAAACTACGGTAAATCATTTGATTACTAATTCGATGCACATAAAATCATTCTTATACGGTTAAAAACAGCTAGTGAGAAACATCTATTTTTAATCTATAAAATAAAATCAAACAGACCTATAAAAATCCAATTGCACGTGTTGGTTTAATCTATTCATATCTTTATTTATGTTTACATCGCTTATATGGTCATCTGAGGTCAAATCGATAGTTAATTAGATGGCGTCTGGACTAAAATACATATATATATATATATATATATATATATTATATATAAAGTGCCTAGAAAATCAACCTAACGATGTTAGAGTAGATTTAATTCGTAATTTCCTCCCCGGCGCCGGGGCTGGAACCTGTACTTTTTTCTAAAAACTGTTTGCTATTTTCTTTGATATCTAGCTCCTATCCTATTGTCAACAGGCACTTGTCTCAGAATTTTGTTTTCCTATATATACCTTAATATAACACAAGGTACTTAACTCGCATTTAAGAAAAATGTCAGCCGGTGGCGAAATTCCGTTGTATGCCGATTTCTCGGCTATCAACACCACTAAAACTTGTTATGTCGTAAATCTAAATTGATTTATCTCCACAATGGTGTATAACACGAAACGGAAAACGAAACGGAAACAAAAGTAATATTTATATGGACGGAATTTAAGGGGGGGGGGGGGGGGGGATGGAACTACGAAAATAAATAACGACTGAATTATAAATGAAATCACACAACAATTATGTGTTATATTAAGGTATATAGGGGGGGGTGGAAATCGGAGACAAGTGCCTGTGTGACAACAGTCTAAAATCAACATAATAAACAAGAAAACGGGACTGAGTGAAAACAAGTATCCATAATAGAGACAGATCTCAATCTAGAGTACTCAAGCTGACCCTTCATTTATTAAAATCAAGCTAATCTTATGTCAACGGTTGCTGGGAAACATTATACATTGGTATTACATTCATTTGGTGATATCCCGTTAGCCCATTATTCCGACAGGCCATTACTCCGACAGCCAACTATTCCAACAGCCCATTACTCCGACAGCCCATTATTCCGACAGCTCATTATTCCGATAATGCATCTGTCTTATGTGTATGGGTAAATTTTCTCTAAAAAGACCAATTCCATTCTCTATGATATGTGTGGTTGTCCGTCTTGATTCCGATTGATCTTCTCAAGCAGGATATTTGTCTCGGTATATTGGGGTTGATACACATACTTATTGCAACTGCTCAGTCCTTACCCTCGTCCCTCTTTTGTTTTACGGGCCTGGGTATTTTATTCGTCTTTATATTCGGTGTTTGTGTGTTTTAGTTTGAACACATTTTATTTGTTCAAGTACAAATTGGATAAGACATAAGTCAAAATAGACTTATGAAGTCTTCTCCATCATATTTATAGCAATATAATACAAAATATACGTATGAGCATGCATGTATAGAATGATATATCTATTTATTATTATACCTCAGTTATCATTTTCTATATAAAATAAGTACACAATATTTTGACTATTTTTTTTAAAATTACAAGCGTTGAACTATTGGACTGGTCAATAGTTTCCAACTATTGGACCTCGATGAAATTATTTGACAGCGTAAACGTTATATGGTTGGCTTTCTGCTTTGTATATTACGATTGTAGATTCATCACCGCCAATTATTGTTTGTTGTCTTTTTTGATATAATAAAACACTTACTGACTGGATATTCGTGGAATAATAAGTTTATTGTCCCCTCGGATACAACTATTGCCCTCGGTTACACCTCAGGACAATAGTTGCACCTCGGGGACAATAAACTTATACTATTCCACTCATAATACAATATTTATATATATAATTTTATATATATATATATATATGGATTTATGTCAAAAGACAGAAAAGCGAAGATAGAAAGCAAACAATAATACAGAAAAAATAAATATATAAAAATAAATAAATGAATATTTAGAAAACAAAAAATAAAATACAAATTGAACAAACAAACATAAACAAAAATAAAAATAAAAAAGGAAGACTTTTACTTAGATGATGATGTGTGTGCGATCATGGTTTGCTATCTAGACAATTAGAAATCTTTCCGAACTTTTAATAAACTCGAAGACATTTTTGAAAATGGTTTGGTTTTACTCTATACTAGAAAGAAGACAACTACCCGAGGTTAGTAGCACTTGTCTCAGAATTTTTTTCCCCTATATACCTTATAACTATCCAAACGGAAATAGTTTTGTTTATCCGGATTTTTTTCTGTAAATATATATTAAACGATTTATATTTATACGAAAAGGTATGGCAAGCCGTTCTCGTCAAAACTATGTTTAAACCCTTTTTCGAAAAAAAAAATACACACTGAGAATTAAAAACCTAAAATAACACACTGAGAAATCGAAATTACACAATGAGATTTAAAAAAATAAAAAAACACACACTGAGAATTCAAAATTACACACTGAGATTTATAAAAAGACACACTGAGATGAAATAAATTGAAAAACACACACTGAGAATTGTTAATTACACACTGAGATTTCAAAAATACGCACTGAGATTAATATGCAAATTACTAATGAATATACATGAGATGAATAATTCAACAGATTTATATCTTGATCTCAAGAACTCTTGTCATTATAATGAAATGCGATTCCTTCAACCAACATTCGTAATAAATTTCAATTAACATAGCTCATATTCATAAGTTTGTTGCCTATAATTCAGATCATTACTACCAGTAATTAAACATGTGTCCCTTTTCAGAGTCTTCCAACTGTTTCCCTGATTTCGCTAGTTAATCTTTTATATTTTTGTTACGTTTATATGCTATAATAGAAACTTGAGTGAAAATTTCACTGCATTCTTTTGCAGATTGTTCCAATGTTTTCTTATAATTTTAATAAAGTTTTTTAACATTTGGTTATATTTTGTAATAAGAGTAAGTGGGTATTTTTCTTGTTCTTGTATTTCTAAAAAACATTTTATTAATAATTTGAAACCAAATCGAAGGACTAACGAGTTTTGTCCCCTTGTTGTTTTAAGCTTGTAATAGATTCAGATTAAGTATGCTAATTAGATATGTGCGCATAAAAAGTGCGCACAAATCTCAGTGTGTAATTTTAAATTATCAGTGTGTAATTTTAAATTCTCAGTGTGTAATTTCAAATTCTCAGTGTGTGTTTTCAGTTTATTTATTCTCAGTGTTTCTTTTTGAAATCTCAGTGTGTAATTTTCAATTCTCAGTGTGCGTTTTTCATTTTTGTAATCTCAGTGCGTCTTTATGAAATCTCAGTGTGTAATTTTTAATTCTCAGTGTGTAATTTTCAATTCTCAGTGTGTAATTCTCAATTCTCAGTGTGCGTTTTGAAGTTTTTAAATCTCAGTGTGCTTTATTGTAATTCTCAGTGTGTAAATTTTTCGAAAAATGGTTTAAACATAGTTTTGACGAGAACGGCTTCCCATAAAAAGGCGCGAAAATTATTACTCTATACACATATATTATACTAGTATTGTAATGTCTTAATGTTGACCCAATCATTATACCGCCGCTTCTAAAAAAAGTGGGGGTTTACTGTTTTACCTCTGTCCGTCCGTCTGTCCAGCCGTCAGTCAGTCCGTCAGTTCGTCCGTCCGTCCCACGAATATTTTCGTTGCATCTTTCTCATGATCTACATTACAAGGTTTTCTGAAATTTGGTTTCAGGGTTTATTGAAGGCAGCTATGCCGTGTGATGCGCTTTCAGATTCATCACTCAACAACTTCCTGATTAACAAACACTTTTCAAAGAATCTTCAAATGATAGCCAAGTGGAAAATTTTCGTCACATTTTTCTCAGGAACTACAACACAAGGATTTCTTAAATTTGGTTGCAAGATTTATATAAGTCAGCTATACCGTGTGGTGCTTTTTCAGATTCATAACTCAACAACTTCCTGTTAATTAATACCGAAATATTTGGGCGGTGGTATCTTTCACTCGTTGTTCTTGTTTTATATGCTCTTTATAGACCCTGTAATTTTGAAAATGAAATATTTTTTTCTGTTCTATTCTATATACAGATTTAGAATTGAGTATATAGAAAGTATTCGAACTACCTACTAGTATGTAATATAATAATAATAACAATAATTTTATTTGCAAAATACACCCACATGGGTCAAGCAAACACAAATACAAACACGATATAATACAGAAAGTGAAGAACTACAAATATAATCATAAAAAACAACAACATAGTTATAAATTGTTATGTAACCTTTGATGGACATGGACCTCATTTTCGCAATTCTAAAGATTCAATTTGCTTTATAAAGTCACCAACTTCTGTCAACAGCTCAGATTCAGGATTTAGCTTTAAAAGTGGTTGAAAATTTGTATAACCAGGGTTAATATTAATCTTTAAAAATAAGCAATCTCTTAAAGTTGAGTTCAGTTTGCAATATAGAAAAAAATGGTATTCATCATCAAGTGTATTACAAAGTTTTTATAACTTTGGTGTCTGGGTACATTTTTGTGTCTTCCCATTTCAACTTCTAGGTTATGGTCACTAACCCTTAATTTAAAAATTAATTGTTTTGGTTTTAAAATTTGATTCTTTTAATAAATAATTCTCAATTTTAATCTCAGATTTTATTGGACTATATAGAAATAATTTTGAACTGTCTGTTATCGAAGAAAATTTAATCAAGACTTTTTTTGTATACACTTCATGTGATATCTGTTTAAACTTCATCTTTAAGGAATTTTAATTTTATTGTATGGTTTATCATTATTTTCAAAATCTTCTGCATTTAATCCGTTAGTTTTTCTCGTTTGAAATGTTTTACATTGTCAGTTCGGGGCCTTTTATAGCTGACTATGCGGTATGGGCTTTGCTCATTGTTGAAGGCCGTACGGTGACCTATAGTTGTTAATGTCTGTGTCATTTAGGTCTCCTGTGGACAGTTGTCTCATTGGCAATCATACCACATCTTCATTTTTATCTTTAAATATATTTAGAGAAAATGTATACCAACTATGAAACCATCATTATGCAGTATCTTATTCAATGCATAGGCTTCTTTTAACAGAGGATTAATATCATGAGTATGAAATCTACAAAAATATAGCATAACTTGTGGTTTGATGAATGAAGCCATGGAAAATCTGCCCAGCTCTCTTCTCGCTGAAATATTACATGCAGTTTTCTTAAGCCCTAGAACATACGGAGTTATTTCTAAAAATGTTTTAACATATACGTAATAATACAGACAGACAAATTTTATTTTACCCTTACACTTGATAAGTGTCGGAAATAATGGGTTGTCGGATTATTGGGCTCTCAGAGAAATGGGCAAGTTGGCGGAATATTGGGTTGTCGGACTAATAGGTTGTCGAACCAATTGGCTGTCGGGCTAATGGGCTGTTGGAATAATGGCGTGTAACCAAACTAAAGTATATTTGAAACGAAACAATTAGAATTTTCCCCCATTTATATACTGGGGCATAACTCTAGAACGGAAAAAGTGACTCCACCAAAATACAAACTTGATCTATGTTTGGTGGTAATAAGCATTGTGTATAAGTTTCATAACATTTGGTAGAGGCAAACTAAAGTTAGAAAACGGAAACCAATTTTGGTATGATGGATGGACGTATTAACAGACGGACGTACAGATGGACAAGGGTAAAACCTAATGATCCCTCTGTTACGGCCGGGGGGGATAAAAAGGTTATACACCAAACATAAGTTTTTATCAGACAATGTTTCACTCAGTGATCACTGGGGTCAGAGATCAAATTCAAGGTCAAAGTGACTTAATTTTGATATGTGATACACCCCTGATTCCATGATGTATCAGCATTCAAAGGTTGTGTATCTTCAAGGTCAAAGTGACTTAATTTTGATATGCGCGATACACCCCTGATTCCATGATGTATCTGCATTCAAAGGTTGTGTACATAAGTTTTATGGTACAGAAATTATGTGAAAACAAATCAGACAAGGTTTTATTAGCTTTGGTGTCAAAGGTCAGAGTGATCTGACTTTGATATGTGATACACCCCTGATTCCATGATGTATCAGCATTCAAAGTTTTGTTTACCTAAGTTCTATATGGTACAGAAATTATGTGCCGAACACAAATCAGACAAGGTTTTATTAGCTTTGGGGTCCAAAGTCCGAGTGACCTGACTTTTTAAAGGATATGGCACATCTCAAGCCTATGATGCAAATGCAATCAAGTTTGGTTAACGTAAATTGTACAGTATAAAAGTAATGCACCTCAAAAAAAAGCGGGAAAGATCGACGGACAGACATATTCTATACTATTAAACGAGAAGACCTCATTTTGTGTGCCGCTTCTCTTCCTTCCACGATAAATTAATCATCATGCCTCTGTGTTCTATAGGTAACATGCATAGTCGCATTTGTCATCCATTCTTATGATAATTCAGGTTGTTTTATTTTTGGAGAAAAACGACAAAAAAGGAGTCCTGATATTGATTCCGTCATCAGACTGACTTTTCGTCATAAATAAGACTTCTGGTTTGAAACATGCACAAGTACAACCAATCGTATGATAGATTACAAAAATGAAAAAAAAATTAAGCCAATAAGAGCGAAGAGCGTTCTCCATATCATGGTGTTTAGATCGCAAGAATCACAACTATTATACCTCCTTAGAGCGGACAAATATTGTTCGCGTTTATCTACATGCTAACTACGATTTTACTACTTTAATATATAGAGACTCAATGTATTCTTTCTACTGTTTTCTTTGAAATGTTTACTATTTAAGGGGTCATACCAGTTATAAATAAAAAGCAAAACATGTGGAAACAAGAGTCCATTGTACACGGATGTCACATCGACACTATATTTTCCAAGTTTCGAGTTGATTGGACTTCAACTTCATCAAAAACTACCTCGACCAAAAACTTTAACCTGATGCGGGACAGACGGACGGGCGGACGAACGAACGAACGAACGAACGCACGGATGCACAGACTAGAAAACATGATGCCCATAAATGGGGCATAAAAAAATATTGTTTAAAGTGAAAGTAGTGATTTGACAAAAATGAAAGTAGGGTAGAGATTAGAGTGAGGCAAAACCTTTTTCGGGACGTCGGGATCGGGTGTTTTTAAGCTCGGGATTTGTGGATTGATCCTTACGAGATCCGGGAATATATTTTTCGATTTCGGGATTTCGGCATATGAATTTCTTTAAATTCTGCATCTCGGGATTTTATGTTTTTAAGCCCGGGATTTCGGTATCAGAACCCCTCCGACCACCCCCCAAATTAGCCTTAGTTGGTCTTAGTCATTTATACAAAAATTCATATCCTACCATTGGCATGTTAATAAGGCTCTCAAAAGAAAAAGCACTGATGGATTGTCCTAGAAGCATATTTTGTTACACTAATAATAACTACATATAAGCAGTTACATTTATTTCATGTTTGAAGCGGTTCAATTTTTTAGTTTAATTTGACTTTTACCAGAAGAATAATTATGGTCTGAGGCAAGAAACACGAAATAATTGAATTTAACAGAAAGGAAACATATATCGGACTTTGAAAAAAGGGAGAGGGCTTTTGATACCTTTTATGAAATTTTCCATACATAATATCTTTTGCAAAAAAGCATACTACAACAGTTCACAAGCTGTAAATGCCCGCGATTTCGCGGGTGTGTTCTAGTATTACTTAAGTTAGATCCATGTAAACTGTTAATTTAAAGTAGAGACATTATGATCCATTATGATATCTACCAAATCTGTGACAGTTTTGTGAGACCATTAGCAGAATTCTTTGAATATTTATTTTCAATATATAGAAACATAGTTAAAATTGGTTGCATGCTTTAAAAATCTTAAAACAAGATGCGACTCATAATGATGTTGGACAATTTCTAATTCATCCTGAAATTCAATACCTTGACTTTGCGGTCCAAGGTCAGAGTGACCTGACTGATATGTGATACACCCCTGATTCCATGATGTATCAGCATTCAAAGGTTCAGAATTTTTTTTTATTGAAAATACAAGTCGATGTTCCTTATGTGTTATAGAGACAGGTGATGTATTTTTAATATCTATGGGTTCTTCTTAAAACAAAATTCTTATTTTCATTTACAAGTAGTCTAAAGTAAAGATTAAAAATTAAGACTCTTGAAAGGAGATCTCTCTGACTGTCATGTCCTTTGCAGTCTTGGATATAGGCTTCTTGTAATAACTTTGGAATGTTGACAACTTTAAGATACAATTTTAACCAAATTTTGGGCAAAACTCCTTTTAAAACCCTTCTCTGACAAGGAATAACTATATAAATAATAGATAATATACATTCAGTTGAAACCAAATTTGAAGAAATTTCTTGCTCTTATAATCACATTAATGTTTTAGACATTAAATAGAAATCTGTTGAAGATCATTCCAAAATCTCTTAATGTTATTTTCATGTTGTTAAGAGGTGTCTCATTGGCATATATTCCACGTTTCCTTTCATTCAAATAAGCGGTTATTTCAACATAGAAAATTAAAGAACCTTATTTAGCATGTTCACATACATGTACCCTACGCCCCCACATTGTCACTGGGAAACAAAATCTCACCAGATTTCTAAGTTCAAAGACTTATAACTCCTACACAAGTCAAGTGATAAACATTTCTTGTGGATATGCACATCTACATATGATGTCCTCATTAACTACAAAATTTCATGAAATTCTAATGTGTGGTTTCAGAGGAGTTGCTATGACAAACTGTTGCAGTAGTATATTTAGACCAGAATTCTAAGTTATAACCTGGTTCAGTGGTGTAACAGAAAGATATTAGAACTAACAGTAAGAATCAGTTTAATATATATTCAGTCTTGCAGTTTGATTATTTTACAAGAAACATACAGTGTATTGTTTGAATGGACATGCTGAACTGGACATCTTTACCTCCTGGTTGCCTTTTGTTTAATATTGGTTGTCATATCAACCTAATCATGATAATACAGAATATTGCTTAAAATAAAAATAAAAGGGATCTCAAATTAAGTTACAGAAAGATAACAAAATAAAATGTTGTAGTAATTATTATTCATATAAAATCAATTATTGCACATACAAGTAATTTTATAATAATTAATTAATTAGTAAAATTGGACTATCTAACGCTTTTGACAAGTTACTAATATTTGCTATGATCATGGGGGAAATCTGTAACAATTATAAACCAACAAAAGTTGATGTTTATTTATTTTTTCTCAAAATATACAATTGCAATAATTCTGCCTTATGGTCCCAAGTTCACCAAGTCCAAGTGGTTTACGTCTTCAAAATTTGATGTTTGTATACTGTAATCCACAGTGAAAAGAATATACATAGTTTATATAATCTACAGTGTAATAGCTTCCTTTGAAGTCCAGCACCAATATAAAGATAAGTATCAAATCAATTCGTCTACGTTAAAAACTTCCATTTGTTGTTTCTTCTATTGCAAAAACTTAGTTTAAACAGATTGCATCAGATATATCTGTGTTTGGTGTATATATCTGGATGGAGTTTTACAAAATAGAAAATAAAGGGCAAAAAAGTAAAGAATATAGAAAAAAAAGTGTGAATAATGAAGTACTTAAAACAAAATACAGAATAATGGACAAAACAATTTTAAAATAGAAAATAAAAAATAAACAGAAACGAAGACCCCCACCCCCACCCTGACTCAGAGTTTCAAGAATATTCTTCCATGTCATTATTGTATAGCTTATATTTACATCTATCATAATTTTTTTTTTTTAATTCTTCAAAAGTTGAAAACACATTTTTTTAAATCCTCATGTTCAGATAGTCATTGACTGATTATATATAGAAGAACATATAAATAAAGATCACTAATATGTACAATGCACTCAGCCTATCTACAAACTAGTATAAAGAAAATTAAAGAATAAAACAATAGTCTTATTCCTGCTTTAATGATAAGTTTGGGACTACAACACGATAGAATAATATTTTAGGGTAGAAAGAATTGTCCCATTTAATAGTAAATTAATAATGCATAGCTGAGAAGGTGATAGAGCAATTTATTACCCCAAGAAAACAGTGACAACCAATGTCAAGCATTTGTTTATATATGCTGAATGTTCTGATATTAATATTTAATTTTTATATTAAAAGTAATAAGATATGACTTCAAGTTCAAGTACATGAAAACCATCTGTATCAAATAGAAATCGATGTTATGAAAGTGCACATATACATGTACATGTAATAGACTTTAATTGATTTTGGAACATTCAGATACGAAATAAAAGAAGAATTTTGGTCTGTTTTGTAGGGTTCTTGTATCTACTAAATTTTCAAACAGTTACAGACTTTGCCTAGATATTTTTTCAACCTAATGCATTGACATTCATTTGCCAACAGTTAATTTCAATTCAATGCAGCTCATGTTATAAAGCACATTTATGGATCAAGAATCGAAAAATTAAAGTTAATAAAATTTTAGCATTGGGACAGAGAAGAATATCTCCTTCATATTTACCAATCAAAAACATGCATTTTAGCATAAAGTATAATGATCATTATTATAAACTTATGGCAATTCCATTATATTGGATGTGCAAGGATACAAATTGTAGTTAATTTTTTGAATGGATTATTGGTCATTTATGATTGTTTGTCCAAGGCATTTGATGTATGTAAAATTCTTATCCAGCCCCATCTATTTAAATGGGATAGTCCTACCCAGATACATTTTAATGGAATAGTCATAAACAATAATCTGAAACAAATATAAAAATAAATATCTATTTATAAAAAATAACCAAATTATTTTCTAAATTTTATAAAGAATAAAACTGTAAATAATTGTCGAGTTCTGTGCTTGTGTGAACTTTGAATAACTCTTAAATTGCAAGCTTTAACATTAGGTAATAATTTTTTTATCATAATTAAAACTACTCTTTTTTCAAAGCTTTTAATCTTTTTTGTATACATTTCATTCTATAAAATAATTTCGGGCATTTTAACAAAATGCAGAGAGGGCTTACATAGCTAACTATGCCTGTTGCCCAATCCAACTCAATTTATTTGAATAAAATACTGTTTAAACTAAACTAAAATGCCTTTCGAATTTTGCAGGCATTTTGTAAAATGCAAAGAAAGAATTAGTTATTATGTAAAATGCCTGAATCTTACAGGCATTTCAGAAAATGCTTAAAGTTTAAAGACATTTTACGAAATGCCTGAATTTAGAAAATGCCTGTAACAATAGAGTTATCTTTCTTTTGCCTAATCTTTCTTTTGCCGAATTGACAATGTCGTATATATATATATACCAATTTTTTATGGAAATATTCTTTATGAAGCACAAAGGTGTCAGTATTCACCTCAAAAACTAACAAAACCTTTGAATAGACTTATTAAGAAGGGATATATATAGTTACGATACTGTTGTCAGGTCATTAAAGATTGCATATTTTGGCGTTAATATTGATTCACTTACGGGGTCTTTGCATCGGAACTAAACACACTTATTCAAAAACCAGTTGTTGGCATGACACGGGTTATGTTCTTCTCATATATGTTATGATGGTATGATACTAAACCCCTAACGGGAAGGATTGTGCCTGATGTTCATATGATGAAATCATAATCTTTCAGTCAGTTTAATTGAAGTCTGGAGCTGGCATGTCAGTTAACTGCTAGTAGTCTGTTGTTATTTATGGATTATTGTCATTTTTTTTATTTTCTTTGGTTACATCTTCTGACATCAGACTCGGACTTCTCTTGGACTGAATTTTAATGTGCGTATTGTTATGCGTTTACTTTTCTACATTGGCTAGAGGTATAGGGGGAGGGTTGAGATCTCACAAACATGTTTAACCCCGCCGCATTTTTGCGCCTGTCCCAAGTCAGGAGCCTCTGGCCTTTGTTAGTCTTGTATTATTTTAATTTTAGTTTCTTGTGTACAATTTGGAAATTAGTATGGCGTTCATTATCACTGAACTAGTATATATTTGTTTAGGGGCCAGCTCAAGGACGTTTCCGGGTGCGGGAATTTCTCGCTACATTGAAGACCTGTTGGTGACCTTCTGCTGTTTTTTTTTTTTTTTTCTATGGTCGGGTTGTTGTCTCTTTGGCACATTCCCCATTTCCATTCTCAATTTTACTGTTCTTTTGTTTTTATATGAATCATATTATATGTTTAATTTCATATTGTTTCTAAACATGTATGTCATGTATTTATATTTTGTCTATTATGATTTATTTGTTTGTAATTGGTATTAATAAGGGTCCTTTGATTAGGAAATAAACATATTTGATTTGATTTGATTTGTAACAGATACAAATAGTAAAAGCTGTTCTTGATTCTAGGTGCTGAAGTCGTGTATCTTTTTATTTTGGTTTAATATGTTTAACTTCCCAGTTAATAAATTGTGTGCTTTTATGTCTTTTTATCTCGTGCGTTCATGACTAGTATGTATGCATTGGTGTAGGTTGATCCTGAGGTGCAATTTGGACACAAAGGATTTTTGCAGTTTTGTTTGTATTTTATTTAACCTTAATATTTACTTATCGACATAGTGTATACTATATATGGTATGCATTATGACCGACAAAAACTGTTGTAATTGTAACTATCAACTACATTTTTTTGTGGACGTCTTTGTAAGATCAATATGTATGTTTGTTAGATTTTATAGTGAGCTGTGTTGTATGTCTGCGATGTATGTTTACTCAGTTTTATTCCAATTATTGTCACAGTAACTTTTTAAATCTGTATGGATTTGTTCATCCAATTTTGTTGATATAACGGAACAAACAACAACTTTCATACGAGTGAAAGGTTTACCTAGTACTAAAACCAGGTTTATACCACTCTTTTTCTTCGAAAATTGCCAGCACTAAGAGAGAAATATGGAATTTTACTTGATCTGTTGATTGGTAGTATTTTGTTTTGGCAGTTTTTATTGACGCCCACGGTTTTGTATTTGCCTTGGAGTTCGGTAATTTTTTACTACATTTTTCTTTTAGCTTTACTTGACAAAGTTAATAGGAGAAATTTTTTGTCTGCAGTAACAAATTTTTTTTTTAATTTGAGCTTTTCTCCTTTAAAGTAAAGTATGATAGTAGCATAGGCAGTTTTTTGTCAGTCTTTCTATTTCATCACAACTGGCTACCGTAGAATTTTCAATGACAATGAAATCCTTTTATAACAAAAGAACATCTGTTCATATCAACAGCAAATGCACACATTTTATACTCTAAGGGCAATAATTTAAATATGTTTTAGTGTGTTCTTTAATAAAAAGGAAAATAACAAAAAAAATGACCTGGAAAAGTTTAAACAGAAAGTTACTAAGAAAATGAAAAAAGCAAAAGCTCAGACACATCAAACGAACGGATAACAACTGCCATATTCCTGACTTGGTACAGGCATTTTCAACACGGTTTTGGTTTCTTTACATGATTTTTTTTTAGAAAGAGGACGAGACGTTCTTTGACATACCCTCGATCCATCAACTTTCTGCTCAGACATTTGTGCCGTTTTACAAAGTCTTAGTAGCAGCTGCAAGCTCTTGGATTCAGAATGGTTTGGGAAATGTATATCCCATATGCAGGTGCAGTTGGTATACTACTATTGCTACTAAGGTGCGGGGAAATTGATAATTTCAGAATTAAAATAATCTCATTTGTCATAGATTCTAGTAGAGTTGACCGCGTGTGTCAAATTTGAGGTATAAGTCTAAAAACGAGGCAGCTGAGGGAAGCCATGTCTGTTGTTTCTTTAATTTCTACTTCTGGAGAATATATATTAATCGAACTCAATCAGAAGAGTTTGGATTGTTAATGGAAAGAACATCATTAATGTATCTGAATGTGAAAATTGATGATCTGGCTTCTTATTTTTCTTGTTTTTGACAAGTGTCTGAAAGAACTCCGACTCGTATGAAAATAAAAAGAGGTCGGCAAGTAGAGTTCGATCCCATAGAAATGCCAACAATTTGTTGAATCAGTCTAACTCAAAGGTCAACAATTATGATGTCAAATGGTCTTCATGGATATGAGATGTGTAGTGATAATACAGATCTAGTCCAAATACCTGTGAAATGCCATTAGTGATTCTTATCAAATTGACAATTAAAACCAATAAAAATTTGAAACAAACAAATCGAAAAACTGACAATCTCATTGCAAAAAAAGAAATTTTGAAAAATTCTGCAAAACTCAATTGAACCCCACAAATAAAACGCTGTGAACTTAATTGTTCATTAAGGGTAAGCAGGTTCTACTCCACATGTGGCACCCATCATGTTGTTCTTTGCAAGTACAAATCCAGTAATAAGTCTCATTTGGTGCGGCGTTTTGCATTTGCGCCGATTTTTATTTTCATTTGCGCCGATTTTTTTACAGGTAAATTACAGGTGAATAGATATAAAAAGATGATGTATGAGTGCCAATGAGAAAACCCTTCATCCAAGTCATGTTATTTTTCATTTATCATTATAGACCTCTTCCGTTAGCCACTTGTACAAAATGTAATAAATTATCAACCATAATATCAGAATCCGTGGTGACTTTGGCTTTACACGATTATATGGTACATGAGTAAGATATGTTTTTCAGGACACTGACCTTCCGATGTGTATGGTCGTCGATGATTAATGAATTGACTCCTCGGCTCGTTTCAGTGTGCAATATGTCCATCATCTTACAACGAAGTTCAAGAACAATATGAATCAAAATTATTAACTTAAACATTAGTGAGCAACATTTATAACCAGATTTTACTAATAGTATAGTACATGTACAAGTATAAACTAACCTGTAAATCTAATTAGGAGTAAATATAAAATTGGCGCAAATGAAAGAATGATTTTTTTTTGTAAATCGGCGCAAATGTCATACGCCCATTTGGTGATGTTAACTTTTAAACTAAGCAAAAGACAATGACTGATTGAGCAGGCCCAAAATAGTTTTACCATTTATACTTTAATCAGAATGACCATTACAGAAAATGAAACATTGCTATGTTGCTTATGTCCCAGGGTCAACAAAAATCATCCAAACAATATGCACATAGCTGTAAATGTTTCAATTTACAGTTACAGTATAAAGACATTTAAAAAAAAACATATCAAAATTTTTAAATTTTTATTAGAATATATATAAAATATGATCAATGTACAATGATTTATAAATGCAAATCTCACAGCCAACTTTAAGTATACACATGTTTTGCCAATATTAATAAATAGTTGACGGTAAAAAGAAGAAAAAAAGAATTGTCAGAAAATAAAATATGATCAATTTCTCAAAAAGGAAGAATTTTCTAATGACATTGTTTTAAAAGGGCACCAACTAAAAAATTCGCATCTTGATGCTTCTCGTCCCTTATAAGTTACAATATGATCTAATTGAAATGAACTGTTGTCTGAATAATAAAAGACTTCAATAAGATTTGGGGCTAATTTTGACAAAATGGATCCAAAATGACGATTTAAGAATTTAGTATACAATATTATGTTCTTGTAAGTGTTTTAAAATATACAAAAATACCCTTTTAACTCTTGTACTGTCTAAATGTTAGCTAACACTTTTTGTAAAAATAAATTAAGTTCTAAAACAGTTGTAAAAAATAGAAATATATAATAAAATTTATTTGTAGTTGATTCCTTAAAAAAGATTAAAAATTTTAAGCTTTAAAAATTGTTTTTATCACTCATATTAACTGATAAAAGAAGATACAGTGTATCATCTAAACATGCAAACGATAAATTTCCAACATGTTTATGAAAATTTTCCTTTACATAGATATGTTGTCCCTAGAATTTTCAAATAGCACAATGGTAATTAACATATAACTTGTTTTCCAAAAAACATAGAACATGATGCCTGCCTGCTTTACATTCTAATACTAAATCATTCAAGATAGCAACATGGTAGAAAATATAGCACCAGTATAAGACCCACAACATAGATAGTATATTTTGATAAAAGTGTCATTAAAGAAACAAAGATTAAGAGGTAATCGATAAAGCATATTTAACAAGATTAAACATTAAAAACATAACAACAAACTTTAAAACCATTTAATTTGTGGGCATTTCTTGTGGATTGAGGAGAAACTGTATTTTCATGAATATTTGATTATATGGTTTTGGCAAAGTCGAAATGACTTATCCTGTTAGTCTTTTGTACTTTGTTGTAAATATGATTTATTTCGTCATATTTAACAACAAAATCCTCAAAAAGTTGGCATCTTAATAAAATATAAAAAGCATCAAAACTTAATAAATTAGCACTAATATATTTGGTAATCTTTGTTTTCCTGCTCAACAAGAAAAATAATACTTGTTCACTTAACTCTCACTTTTATACAACCATTCATTTCACCTTATAAAATACATTCACACAAAATGATGGCTTGTTCACACATTTATTCAAAAACAGATTCACTACTTACTTTGTCATATATTCTATAAAATGTTAAACAAAAAATATCAGGCCTAATATGATATTTACATGATTCATTTTCCATATAAAACTTTGAGACAGCCAAATCATATAAAAGTATGTTAATATGAGAGAATGCACATAGCATTGAACACCATCAACATTAAAAATTTAACAATTATGATCTTAATATGATAATATGCATTATACTGATGTTCAATTGAAATAGTCTTCTTTTATTCTTTTACCAGTTTAGTATAAATATTGTTCTAGACCTTTTCTTATTTAGCTGTCCAATGATCAGATAGGATGTGATACTCTAATTCGTCTATTGCACATGCCTCATAATATTCAATATGGTTATATTCCTGTATTTGCAATTGTACTGTATTAAGCAAACTTCATGTATAGACAATAACTGATATGATAAACATTTTTGTGTTGATCCTTAATAAAGCTATCAGCAATCAATCAATCAATAGACCTTAACATACTATTTCAGTTAAAAACATGATTCTCCATATAAAAGAGGGACGAAAGATACCAAAGGGACAGTCAAACTCATAAATCAAAAATAAACTGACAACGCCATGGCTCAAAGTAAAAAAGACAAACAGACAAATAATCGTACACATGACACAACATAGAAAACTAAAGAATAAGCAACACGAACCCAAACAAAAACTAGGGATGATCTCGGTGCTCCGGAAGGTAAGCAGATCCTGCTCCACATGTGGCACCCGTCATGTTGCTTATGTGATGACAAATCCGATAAATAGTCTAATTCGGTAGGTCACATTCATGAAAGGGAAGGGGATGAAAGGGAAGGGAATATAAAATATAAAGTTTTGTTTTTTACTAGCTACTATTTCATTGGACAATAACTGATAACTCTATGTTTTTTATTGTATTTTATAAAGACTGTTTTTATCAATTTTTTAAAGTGATTATTAAACCTAACAATCGTAACTATACAACATTTAATGAATGGTGGTCTATTTAAACATCAGCTCCTATATTTCAAATATAGGGACACAGCAGTCAACATTGTGTTGTCATCTCAATCAATATTAAAACAGACAAAAACATAAACAAACATTTATCGTGACACAATAACACATTGACAGAAAGTACTGAGCCACGTCAAATGGATACCACTAAAACACAGACTTAACAGTAAACGTTTTATCCAGAAAACAATTAAAAAGAATACTTTAACACGTTATTAAGATGATAAACAACGTCAGTACAAAGAATCTAAACTTCAAGACAATGATAACATAAGTGTCAAAACATCCTTCCTACGTGCAATAGTGGACTGGACGGAGAACCCGCCTCTGTTTACACAGACCTCTGAAAACAGCAGTCTCGATCACCGATTTTTTTAAATGAAAACAACCTGAATTACGTGTACTGCGGAGATGACACCTCCCTTCTGATACCAAAAGTGGAGGGGATTCCTCTTCATGACAAGAGTGAACGCTTCAATAAATTATTTCATACCCTCCAATAAATAGCCGGTAGGGTAGAGATATGTGCCAGAGGGGGACAGGTCCAAGTCCGTTTATTGTCTCCCATTCACCGCCAAACATTCTCTGCGCTCTTTATCTGGTGGGAAAACCTTAGCAACGCCGAGTACGAAAGTTTCAATGGCAGTCTGAGTGTTATTTAAGAAAATGCCAATACCGACTTGTGACAGGTGGCAGCTGTCATGTCTAAATAAATAGGATTCGGAGGCTTTGATAGCTGGATACCTCAAAATATATTGGCCTTCGGTCTTCATAAACGATCTTAAAATCTTAAAATTGAACATTTAATGTTCTCTATTATCTCTTTTGATTTCATAAATACTAAAATTGGTATATTACTACTAAGTTTGTGAAAATTGATAATTTTAAAATTCAAATCGTCTCGTTTGTAATAGATTCTGGTACTGACATGAACGTGTAAGTCAAATTTGAGGTATATAATATTCTAAACATTAGGTGGAGAAAGCCGTGTCTGTTGTTTCTTTAGTTTCTAGTCCTTGTAGATATATTAATAGAACCCAATAAGAAAAGTAAGGAGTGTTAATGGAAAGAACATCGTCAAAATATCTGAATGTGAAATTAAATTATCTGGCTTCTTTAATTTGATCTTCTTGTCTGAAAGAACCCCGATTCATATGAAAATAAGAAGAGGTCGGCAAGGAGAGGCAAACAGTTTGTTCCCGTAGGAATGCCGACAATTTGTTGAAAAATTCTACCTCCATATTCAACATATACTGATCACTTGTTTATCTGTGTAGCATGTTTTACCTTTTTGTTCACTATATACAAAATATTAGAATGCCGTATGGTATCCAAAAGTTATAAATTTATAGCGATTGCAATCATTTCTATGTTGAAAATCGTTGTGGATTATTTCCTTTAGACGATTTTTAACCGGATTTTTGTGACAAAAATGTCGGTTATTGATTTGGGGATGTACGGCGGGCGGCCGGGCGGGCGGCAATCAAATGTTGTCCGTGCATTAACTCATGAACCGTTCAACCAAAGCTTTTAAAATTTCAATATATTGTTACTGACAACTAAATGAAGGTCAAGTTCAATAATGGCGATTTTGACTTTTACCGTTCAGAAGTTATGGTTCTTGAAAGATTGAAAAATGGAGTTTCCAGGCGTGTCCGTGCATTTACGCATGAACTGTTCTACCAAAGCTTCCCAAATTTTAATATATTGTTACTGATGACAAAATGGAGGTCAAGTTCAATAATGACGATTTTGATTTTTACCGTTCAGGAGTTATGGTTCTTGAAAGATTGAAAAATGGTGTTTCCAGTCGTGTCCGTGCATTTTCTCATAAACCATTCAACCAAAGCCTTTGAAATTTTCATACGACCGCAAAAATTTCAATTTTTTGGTCGTATATTGCTATCACGTTGGCGTCGTCGTCTGCGTCGTCGTCGTCGTCGTCGTCGTCGTCGTCCGAATACTTTTAGTTTTCGCACTCTAACTTTAGTAAAAGTGAATAGAAATCAATGAAATTTTAACACAAGGTTTATGACAACAAAAGAAAGGTTGGGATTGATTTTGGGAGTTTTGGTCCCAACATTTTAGGAATTAGGGGCCAAAAAGGGCCCAAATAAGCATTTTCTTGGTTTTCGCACTATAACTTTAGTTTAAGTGAATAGAAATCTATGAAATTTTGACACAAGGTTTATGACCACAAAAGGAAGGTTGGGATTGATTTTGGGAGTTTTGGTTTCAACAGTTTAGGAAATAAGGGCCAAAAAAGGGCCCAAATAAGCATTATTCTTGGTTTTCGCACAATAACTTTAGTATAAGTAAATAGAAATCAATGAAATTTTAACACAAGGTTTATGACCACAAAAGGAAGGTTGGGATTGATTTTTGGAGTTGAGGTCACAACAGTTTATGAATTAGGGGCCAAAAAGGGGCCCAAATAAGCATTATTTTTGGTTTTTGCACCATAACTTTAGTATAAGTGAATAGAAATCTATGAAATTTAAACACAAGGTTTATGACCATAAAAGGAAGGTTGGGTTTGATTTTGGGAGTTTTGGTCCTAACAGCTTAGGAATAAGGGTCCCAAAGGGTCCAAAATTGAACTTTGTGTGATTTCATCAAAAATTGAATAATTGGGGTTCTTTGATATGCCGAATCTAACTATGTATGTAGATTCTTAATTTTTGGTCCCGTTTTCAAATTGGTCTACATTAAGGTCCAAAGGGTCCAAAATTAAACTTTAGTTTGATTTTAACAAAAATTGAATCCTTGGGGTTCTTTGATATGCTGAATTTAAAAATGTACTTAGATTTTTAATTATTGGCCTAGTTTTGAAGTTGGTCCAAATGGGGGTCCAAAATTAAACTTTGTTTGATTTCATCAAAAATTGAATAAATGGGTTCTTTTATATGCCAAATCTAACTGTGTATGTAGAGTCTTAATTTTTGGTCCAGTTTTCAAATTGGTTTACATTAAGGTCTAAAGGGTCCAAAATTAAACTAAGTTTGATTTTAACAAAATTAAATTCTTGGGCTTATTTGATATGCTTTATCTAAATATGTACATTGATTTTTGATTATGGGCCCAGTTTTCAAGTTGGTCCAAATCAGGATTCCATATAAAGTATTGTGCAATAGCAAGAAATTTTCAATTGCACAGTATTGCACAATAGCAAGAAATATCTTATTGCACAATATTGTGCAATAGCAATTAATTTTCAATTGGAGTTATCTTTCTTTGTATAAAATATTAGTTGATAATATGTTGGAAATTTGCCAGGCATGACTATGATGTCATTTTCTATTTTTATTTGCCAATAACTTTATGTAAATAACTTCATTGGAAATTTGCCAATATAAAATGTTGCTGATGAAGCTTTTTTTCCTTATCTTATCTAAAATGTTTTTAGATAATGTATGTTGGACATTTGCCAGACATGACTATGATGTCATTTTCTATTTTTATTTGCCAATAACTTTATGTAAATAACTTCACTGGAAATTTGCCAATATGAAATGTTGCTGATGAAGTTTTTTTTATTGTTTTATACAATAAACAATGTATATTCACTTTTACTACCAACCAATCTTTACCATTCAGTGATAACAAGCACTTTATTTTACATTTTAATATTTTATGATGTATTTAAAAGAGTAGTTATTGTTGCAAACTCCATTAGAAATTTGAATTGATATCAGTTTTGGAAAAAGGGAAACAGGGATGTGAAAAAAAGGGGGGGGGGGGTTTAAATTTTTCTCATTTCAGATTTCATAAATAAAAAGAAAATTTCTTCAAACATTTTTTTGAGAGGATTAATATTCAACAGCATAGTGAATTGCTCAAAGGCAAAAAAAACCTTTTAAGTTCATTAGACCACATTCGTTCTGTGTCAGAAACCTATGCTGTGTCATGATCAACTATTTAATTTTAGATTTAAAAAGTTTGAAGAAGAAATCTTTAATTGATTTGTAAAATCTTGACATTTGTTTTGTGTAAAAAAAACCCATGTAATGTCAAAAATTTGATCACAATCCAAATTCAGAGCTGTATCACGCTTGAATGTTTTGTCCATACTTGCCCCAACTGTTCAGGGTTCGACCTCTGCGGTCGTATAAAGCTGCGCCCTGCGGAGCACCTGGTTATATGTTGTTACTGATGACAAAATAGAGGTCAAGTTCAATAATGACGATTTTTACTTTTACCGTTCAGGAGTTATGGTTCTTGAAAGATCGTAAAATGGCGTTTCCATTCACGTTGTTGCATTTACTAATGAACCATTCAATTTAAGATTTTCAAATTTTAATATGTTGATACTGACTACAAAATGGAGGTCAAATTTGATATTGACGATTTTCACTTTCAGCATTCATCAGTTATGGTTCTTGTGATATTGCCAGGACACAAATAAATGTTAATAAATCCGGTTTGCTGTCGTTGTGACAGCCTCTTGTTCAATTTCTCATTGGGAATGGTGGTATACAGGGTTGAAAAATCAAAAGTTTTGATGGAATTATGGTGGCCGGTTAAGGCCATTTTGCGTTTTCCTACTTCATATCCTATGGGACGAAAAGGAAGAAAACACAAAAACAGGTTTGAAAGTTAACGCATAACTTGTAATGGTGTTTACTTTTTAACAAATACGAAGTCAATATCTTCAAGCATGAAAAAAAAGGAGGAAGAGTGATTATGTAAGTGAATTTCTTTTATGTCCAAAATGTTCAAGAACCCTAACTCTACAATAAGTCATGATCGGGAAAAAGTGTGAACTTGATCTGTACTTGGTATGCTAAAATTATATACCAATTATCAAATCTATATCTTCGGGCGTGACGCAAAAGGTGCGGAAAAACTGATCATCTGAGTAAATTGTCTAAGTCCAAGGACCATAACTCTGCCCAGAAATATCAGACCGGAATAAAACTTGAACTTGATCTGTAACTTTCCATGATAAAACAATACACTAAATGCATAATCAAAATCTTAAAGGACAAAGACAAAAGTGTGAAAAACTTACTTGCAGGACTGACGGATGGACAGACGGACGGAGTGCAACCCTTCGCCTTCGTCAGAAAGGGACCTAAAAACGGAATATATTAGTAGGTGTTAGTCGTAGAGATATTTTCAACTGCAGGTTGTGCAAAATTGTCAGATTTTGTTTGGATTATATATCGAACCCAAATGGATACGGGAATCTGACAAAACAGTAAGCGGGATCCGGGATCAGAACCCCCCAATGAGACCCCGTCAAATAGTCTCCATAGATATGATACAAATCAATTCCAAACATCAGTGAATTAGTGATTCGCCTTAAAATTAATATTCAAATCTAAAAAAAAAAAAAAGGCTAACAATACCAAGAGAACTTTCAAACTGACAGATCGAAAATAAAGTGACATCCAATTGCAAAAATAGAAAGTGGTGAAAAATTCAACAAAGAATACGATTAAGAAACAGGAACAACACAAATACAAGGGTGTGAACTTAGTTGTTAATGAATGGTAGGCTGTTCCTGCTCGGCATGTGGCACCCATCATGCTGATCTACAAATGTGGTAATGTTAACACTTAAATTAAACAAAAGTATCACAATCAATAGACCATGATTGATGAGTCAGCAGGGGTTAAAAAAATTTTGTTACAGCTAACTAGCCCAGGACTTATTGGCAGCAGGACTTTACTAGCCCTGTTGTAAGAACTGCTAGTCCATCAAAACTGACCTGCTAGCCCTAGTATGCCTTAAAAATCAAGAGTTTGCTGCATAATACAAAGTGGGTGTCCTTTGTTTTGAAGGAGACATTATACACTGTATTTGATATTTTTGTTGATCTGTTATTTATTCTTTTGGTGCTTAACCTAACTTAGTTGTTCCCACATTCAAAGCAGACTTTTTATTGGCGTTCTTGGGGCAACTAACGGCAATATTCACAGAGCATTGTCTGTTTTTTTTCATCAGCAACAGCCAACCTTGCCAAGGCAATCATTGTGTCCCAGTTCTGCCAACTTTTCAGGAAGTGAATGCTTGATTTTTTTGCTAAACTGTAAAGATCAAAAAACAATAGATCAAAGGAAAATGCCGCCAAATAAGCATGAATATGTGCGAGTCTCGCGCTAAAGACTTGACAGCCCTGCTGTCCTGGACACTATTATTTTTTTTCCGCGGCTTTTCCTGTCGATTTAGCATTTTTGGGGGATGAATTTTCAGCCTTGTTACTCCCTTCATCTACCGTTTTTCGTTGAAACTGACGAAGTTCCTTGAGTTCCCGTACTAAAATATTAAGAAATATTTTGTTGCATGGTTTCGTGCTCAAAAGCTGTGCAACAAGACAGGTCAATACCAATCAATACATCATACCCCCAAATACCGTTAATTGGTAATCTCGGCACGATAAGCAATGTACAATACCCCAAGCCATGGTATGAGAAATCGATATTTGAAGTACGAGAATTGCAATCAACACATGATACCAGGCCACCCAGACATGCCAGTTATTTGTTCTATTTTTAAAATATGTACAACAGGACCTGTACAAACCAGTTCAAATTCTTGGAATCCCGGATGACTTAATTGAATCGAAATGGCTAACATAGAATAGTGATAAAGGGATTTTTCACTTTCCATTTTGGAAACGTCAAGAATTTTTTGTTACTTGTCAGTCGGGCATATCGGATTACACATTGTAATTGCCCGAGGCGTAAATGATCTAGTCCGGGGCGTCGGGCTAGTGGATTTTTTAACCCCTGAATGAGGTAGGAACAACATATATCCATTGCAATGAGATGACAGAACATTAATCAGACTTACCATTAAAGGGAATGAAAAGTAAAATCACAAAAAAACTGAACTCCCAAGGAAAATTCAAAACGGAAAGTCCCAAATCAAATGGCAAAAACAAATGATAAAACACATCAAACAAATGGACAACAATTGTCATATTTATGACTTGGTACAGGCATTTTCAAATGTGGAAAATGGTGGATTGAACCTGGTTTTATAGCACTAAACCAACCACTTGTATGACAGTCGCATCAAGTTCCATTATTTTTACAAAGGATCGATATGTCACACTTCTGCTACTCATGTCCCTGGGTAAAAAAAAAACCTAAAAACAAAATGCACATAGCTGTAAATAGTTTTAATTTACAGGTACAGCATGAAGGCATTTAAAAACAAAACCATATTATAATTTCGTTTTAATTCAATATACATACATTATGATAGATGACGCATAAAACAAATGAATCATCAATGCAAATCTCACAGCCATCTACTTGTATACACTTATATCACCAATATTAATAAATGACAGTAAAAGAAAAGAAGATATATATGTAGGAAAATACAAATATAATCAATGTATCAAAAAGGAAGACTTTTCAAATGACTTTATCTTAATAGTGCCCATCAAGGGGTATTTACAACAAAATTTGACCCTTGACGCTTTTTTTCGCCAATTAGTAATACCCCATCAACTATAGGATCTTAATAAAATGAATATTACTGTCTGTTAACTAATAGACAAGTTAATAATGCATTGATGTTTTGGGCTTATTTTTACAAAACTGAACTAAACTAATAGCTTATATTAATATTCATTATTCAATATTTAGTTGAGTTTAAGTGTTTTAATTATAAAATAAAACTTTTAAAAACTTGTACTGGCAAAATTTTAGCAAATGCCTCTTTAAATAGTATTTATAAGTTCTAAAACAGTTGTAAAAAAGTAAAATAAAATTTATTTGTGTAATTCATTTCACTAAAAACAATTAAAAATTTAAAGCTTTAAAAATTGTATCACATATTTACTGATAAAAAAAAAGATACTGTGTATCATTTAAAAATGTTCTTGAAAATTCTCCTACATGATTATGAAAAAAATCCTTAAAATCAAGATTTAAAAAAATTTATGAAAATTAACACATCACTGGTTTTCAAAACAAAACATAGCAGTATGCCCCCTGAACATTCTATTATAAAATTATTCAAGATAGCAACATGGTAGAAAATATAGCACCAATTTAACACAGCACTTAAGGGTGAAGAACGTATAGATAGAATATTTTAATAAGTGTCATTAAAGAAACAAAGATTTAGAAGTAATCAATAAAGAAAAACTAACAAGAATTAACATTGAAATAATAATAACAAACTTTAAAATTGTGGATTCATTTAATTAGTGGGTATTCATGTGGATTGAGGAGAAACTGTATTTTCATGAATATTTGGCACTGTGGATTCATTTATTTTTGTGGGCACAAATTTTCGTGGACATTTAATTTCGTGGTTTGCTGAAGTCTTTATAGAAGCCTGTAGGAAATTTTCCTTCGATGAACATTAATTTTGTGGTTCACCTAAACCCACAAAATCCATGAAAATTTGTAACCAACAAAAAAAAATTAATCCACAGTATATGGTTTTGGCAAAGTCAGAATGACTTATCCTTTTGATCTTTTGTACTTTGTTTTAAATTTGAATTTTTTCGTCATATTTAACAACTTAATCCTCGAAAAATTGGCATCCTACTAAAATAATGAATCCAACATATAAAAAGCATCAAAACTTAACTAATAAGCACTCAATATTTAAGAAATCTTTGTTTTCCTGCTCAACAAGATAGCTAAAACTTTAACAAGAGGAGTAATACTTGTAGACTTAACTTTCACTATCATACAACCATTCATTTTACCATAAATATAGTCATACAAACAGATGCCTTGTTAACATATTTATTCAAAAACAGATTCACAACTTACTTTCTGCCATATATTCTTAAAAATGTTAAACAAAAAATATGATATTTACATGTCAGATTCATTTTCCATATCAAAATATAAATCTTATTAAAGCTTTTAAGTATGTTAATATGAGAGACTACACACAGCATTGATTAAACATCATTAACATTCAAAATTTAACAAATATGCATAATACAGATGTTTAATTGATTGTCTTGTTTTATTCTTTTATCAAAGTTTATTATAAATATTGTTCTAGCACTTTTCCCATTTAGTTGTCCAATGATCAGTTAGGATATGATACCCTAATTACACTATTGCACACTATTCAAAACATACCATTTTGTAAATCTAATATTTACTCTACTGTACTATGTTGTTTAAAATATCAAAAGGAGTGCTAACCCCTGGAAGATACATATATCAAACTAGTCACATAATTTTTTTTATCCTCAGACTAAAAACACATAATCTCAACACCTAAAGGCACGACAAGAACATTTGTATAAATATAAAATTTCAGAATAACAGGATGCAATGCTGACAAAGGTAACAATATAATCCCCCTCCCCCTAAACAAAAAAATCATAAATCGTACAGTCAATGAGTGGTTAATAGAAGTAGTTATAAATCCTAAATTGGTACAATAATATAATTAGAAAAATCAAACAGAATGCTTAAAGTCATTAGAAACGAGTGACCGGTGAAAAATAATGTTCTTCCAATTCTTGAACCAATGCATACAAACATCATAAACTTAAGTCTTCTGTGCACGAATTTATCATTTTTTTCGTGTACATTTCGTATAATCGTCAATTTTTTTTTTCAATCGGTCAGTGTTGTTGTCAAAATATGGCAGGTAATTAAAGTTCATGTTTTGAAGCCGAAGTTAAACGATTGTCACTTGTTTGTCAACAATTGACAAAAAATCAATAAAAAAGCATGGAAATTGAGCACGTGTATAACATGTAAATTCAGGTAATAGTCTATTTTAAGGACATCCATGCGTATTGTGATCACCGGATTTTTACGAGATGGGTCACACTGAGGTCACTTCGCATACGGAAAATATGCCAGGGGAATTGTTTCCTGGAAGGAAGGGGAGGAAGCAATTAAAATTATAGTAAACTTCTTCTAAATATGAATAAATTAAAGAATTTTCTTCAGAAAAAAGTATATGTACACAAGTTTTATAATGAAAACCATCCATTGAGTTATAAAAAAACATATGCATTATTTTTTTTTTAATTTGAGGTTTCTTACGACTTTAAATCACCCTCTTTTTTTTTTATCGTAATACCTTTTAAATTAATAGGCATATAATGAAGGAATTTAGTTACACTCTTTTCTTGAAGTTATACTATTTGGTGTACTGTAAAGAATTGATGTAGAATTACATATAAAACATACAGATACTAATCTGTAATCTAACACAAAAAGTGTGTAAATGTACAAAATGAATGTGTTATGTGTGATTTAAGGCAGTCCTTACAAATACAGTGAGGAAATCCTGTAAAAACAAAAATATACAAAAGAAATCTTATACATATTTTTTACTTGTATAATTATCAAAGGAACCAGGATTATAATTTAATACGCCAGTTGTGCTTTTTGTCTACATAAGACTCATCAGTGACGCTCAGATCAAAACAGTTATAAAGGCAAACAAATACAAAGTTGAAGAGCATTGAGGACCCAAAATTCCAAAAAGTTGTGCCAAATACGGCTAGGTATAAGGTAATCTACTCCTGGGGGTAAGAAAATCCTTAGTTTTTCGAAAAATTCAAAGTTTTGAAAACAGGAAATTTATAAAAAAAAAATGACCATATAATTGATATTCATGTCAACACCAAAGTGCTGACAACTGGGCTGGTGATTCGTGGACGAGGGTATAGTCCACAAGGGTATAGATTATTTAATATTGAAAAAAAGTTCATAATTGAAAACCATCAATAATCAATCATTTATCTTAATAATAAAACTAGTACAAAACATTTCATTATTAATATGAAATGTAAAAAAAATCTACAACTATCACACTGCATAGATCTTTTATTTGGCACAATTGGTAAAATTCTAAATTATCCAAAGACAAAAAAAGTACACCGAAAACAAAGGGTTCCTAATACTGAAATTTTTGGTTAAAAACTGCTCTTGCAAAACTGTGTTTCATTGTTACAGAATGGAATATTGTACATAAATGTGAAACAAACCTTCCCCCCATTTTCTTTTCCCCAAAAAAATATGTACGTAATACAAATCATGTTGTGTAAAAACCTTAATTACTTCTACACAACGAAAAAGTCTTTTGGTTGGTCTAGATCTGTTAATTCACCAATCTTCTGAATACCTGAAAATATAAGTAAAATTTTATTTTGAAAACCAAAAGTATAATGTATAATTTTCAAGAGTTTACAAATGGAAAGAACTAATGCAACAAAAAAAGAGTTTGAAGATTTCAGATTTTTTGTAATAAGAATACTGTCCACTTGTATCTTTTTGTTAATTGTCCTGTCCAATGTTTAAAACAGTCAGTGCTGAATGAGTCTTCTAGCGCTGTTTATTACCTTGCCTTTTGCAATCAACCCATAACACAGCCATTAATAAAAGAGTGGTGGAGGGCAGAATTTCATATCAACAGTTTAAGTAATTTAACCTCCAAACTCTCACACAGCTGACATCTGAACCTAATTTTGGGGTGAAGGATTTGTTTCAAAATGGTTTATCGTTTTCATTGTGACAATATTCAAAAATAAGTCAATCACCATTTTGAGAGATTTGTATATTTATCATCTCTTTTAAAAGTCAACTTAATAATCTAAAGTATTGACTCAAATTATTCAGGAGTGTGGAAACGACATCTTTGTCTTGGCAGATTCGTACATTTGAACAACTGGACAAGTACTTTTTTTGTTATCTGGGTTGGCCGTGGATAAGTAAAAGATTTAACCTTGACAAATTTCAATTAAATCCAAAATAAAGAATTATTTTCACAACCTTTTTTAAAAGATGCATTTCTTTATGTAAAATAAACAGATAAGCAACACGTTAAAAACATATATTTATGTTTATCAATGTTCATGATAACAAGTATTAAAAAAAAACAGAAAAAGATCAATAACCAAAATTAAAATAATAAAAACAAGAATGTGTCCATAGTACACGGATGCCCCACTCGCACTATCATTTTCTATGTTTAGTGGATCGTGAAATTGGGGTCAAAACTCTAATTTGGCATTAAAATTAGAAAGATCATATCATAGGGCACATGTGTACTAATTTTCAAGTTGTTTGGACTTCCAACTTCATCAAAAACTACCTTGACCAAAAACTTTAACCTGAAACATGCACTATCATTTTCTATGTTCAGTGGACCGTGAAATTGGGGTCAAAACTCTAATTTGGCATTAAAATTAGAAAGATCATATCATAGGGCACATGTGTACTAAGTTTCAAGTTGATTAAACTTCAACTTCATCAAAAACTACCTTGAACAAAAATGTTAACCTGAAGTGGGACGAATGGACGAACGAACAAATGAACAGACGAACGGACGTACAGACCAGAAAACATAATGCCCCTCTACTATGGTAGGTGGGGCATAAAAATTTATGCAAGCATAGGGTTTCATATTCAATGTGTTATCTTTGTCCATTGACCTAGGACATCAATTAGGTTTTTCTTTTTGTAATATTAAGAATTGTTCGAATTTGGTTTTTACTTATGGGGAACTATACTAGAATAAGTTGGGTCTATGAACAATCCAGTATATCTTATTATAATCCTTTGTAATAAAGTTCCATTTTCTCTATACATGTATCTACAGTTATCTCGAATTGTTTGACAATAATTTCTGTTATGGGATACTTTTTCAGCATTTATTATTGTACTTTTAAAGAAATTAATGTGTGCTTGTAATTTAAATAGTGTGTGTTCTAGAAAAAGAATCACAAAGCTGAGCCCGTGTTCCTTATCATATAAAAGTTGTTTCCGTTAAGATTGTTATTGGATTTAGGCCTATGCTCATCAGGTATCCCTGATGATATGTTTTCCTTTTTTTAATATCAAGAATTGTTCGAATTTGATTTTCTGGTATGGGGATATGACACCTGTTAATACATTTGTATCTTTCTTTCTTTCTTTTTTATATATATTCTTTTGATCTAGTCTTCTTTTTTTTTGGTTAATTTGTTATACATGATATTTTATAATCTTTTGTTGGATTTTATCTTAATATACCTTTATTTTTATTTTTGAATATGTTACTTCAGGATACTCTTAGATTTTTTGCTTCTGTACAAAATAATCAAATGGTTTTGAGAGTAGTATTTTTGGTTTTCTGTTTTGTTTGATAAGGTGCCAATTTTTTCTTATAGCTCTGTTGTTTCCTTTTACAGTGAGTTGACTATGGGTGTTACCGTTTACCTGTAGCTATTGTTCAACCAGATTCAAACATTGAAAATACAATTGGGACATTTAAATCGACCAGTTGGTTTTGTAAGATTTAAATCTACCTTGATGCTACCTGTACAGTTTTTTTTCCACCTAACTAAAACTTTCAGCATGCTTTTTTCCTTAAGTATTTCTTATCCTATCACTTCGCCTGTTTAATTGTTACTGTTGTAGTATTACTGAGATAGTTTTATTTTAAACTTATTATTTTTTTATATGGCATCAAGGCTTCAATTTTTATCTTGTTGAATAACATAATATGCATTCAGTCTAAATTAGTCTATATGGTATGAATAATGCTAGAATATGACCAATTAATCATTCAAATGCCAAAAAAACACAACATTTAGACGGAAAAAGAGATTTTTTTTTACTGTCATTTAAACTTTTAGAAGAAAACAAGCCAGATCAAAACTATATGTCTTTATAAAGGAATTCAATTGCATGTCATATAATTCACAACATTTCCTCTTTAATGTTTTCACAGCCAAATACTATGAGTGCTTAGATTTCTTGTATATTGTTAAAAAAAACTTTTTAAACCTCTTTGGCTTTTTAATGGGAAATAACTCAAAATAATTTGTTTTTGACATTTTCCTTGTACAAATTGTTAATGTATATTCATATTGAAATATCAAAATCATATTTGAATGAACTATTCTATTTACTCTTCATATTTCATATCTCATCCAGTATTCCATTTTCTTTATCTGAAATAATTTATTACGTTTTTCTAATTTTATGAACATGATGAAAGTTTTCGAATATTTGTTCATGCTTTTGACCATATATAACTAGATTTTCTCTTTATATCAATATTCTGTTAAATTTCCCATGATATATATATCCCTAAAACAGGTACAGAATTTTGAAATATTTGATTATTTCCATTATCACATTTAAAATGAGTATCCTCACTTTACAAATGAGGCTTGTATAGGGTATATTGGGATACCGGATATTTGCCATTTTAATTTTAGGGATACGGGATATGGCCAACTAAAATTAATTAGTAGATTTTCATCCAAATTTTTGAAAAAAATGGGGCGGGTGGGAGGATTTTATTTTTTAAATTTTATTTCATATGAAACCCTTTTGCATGTTTTGTGACGAGTTCTTCATATATGCAAGTGTAATAATCATGATAATAAGCTTATATCATGTATTGTTAAGGCTGTACAGTGACCTATAGTTGTTAATGTCTGTGTCATTTTGGTCTTTTGTGGATAGTTGTCTCATTGGCAATCATACCACATCTTCTTTTTTATATACACAAGTATGAGGAATCTTACATAATTTTTCAAATCCTTAAATAAATATATCTAATTACGACTTTAAAAACTTAATAACAAAAACGTGTGAGAAATACTCTCTTCAGTTAGACTACCTACACCAAATGTATTTGGGTTTCTAAACAATGGTTTGTATTCCCATAAAATGAAGCAAATGCATTGGTATGCAACACAATTATTATGAGTACAGAATAAAATGAAAACTCAGAGAGTGTTGAAAATAATAGGGTTGGTACTTTATATGCAAGATGAAAATATAATTATCATGTAAAACATGAACTTAATAATAAAAAAAAGTTGTTGTTTAATGACTCTTTTTGGGTGTATTGGGACATTTGCTGATTGTCAACATAAAAAAACAGCCATGGGTAAAATCAAAGGGCTTGCATAAATAAAATGCATATGTTAGTCGACTTTTTAATTTCAATAAACGGTCATAAATCTGACAAGTTCGTGCTTGTATTTCAATATCTATAATCCAGTCATGTTTTCTGTATCAATGGTTTCCACGAATCTTGCGCTTTGTGTATCATTTACAGTTTAAATTTCCTGAGAGAAAGACATTGCATAAATAAAAAAATCCACAATTTAGCTAATCACAGAAATTTGTGACATACCGCGATTTGCAGTCTTGGAAACAGCGTGTTTCTCTTAACACCAATATTTCACGTCATTCTCGTTATCAATCTGTACTCTCGGAAGATGATGCTGTCATCATAGAGCAGCGGAAAGGTCGACTTAATCATTTTTGTTAGATTAACTTAAGGTACAAAACCGAAATTTGAAACAGGTAGCTTTGAGGATGAAACGAAATTTTAACGGTTACCGGTAACGGGAATGAACGAAATCCGGAAATCGTAAATTTTATAAAATAAAAAAATTCGGGGCGGGACGATTTCAGAGGGGCGGGCGGGGATGAAAATCTATCAATTAATTTTAATTGGCCTATTTGTCCTAAAAGTAAATGGGATATGGGATATTGATGCATTTATAAGGATATTGAATTTAACATGAAAAAAAATAAGTGGAATTTAAAAGTTAAGCACAGAAATATTTACATCTCACTTGATAAAATTGCCCCAAAAAGATTAATAGTAAAGGTCATTTTAGTGCTTTGTTTATTTTAATTGAGTTAATGGTCGTTTTATTTAAAAGTCATCCAAACCCAAGCGAAAAGTATTGATCTATTTTCGATATTTATATGCTTATATGTACTGACAATTTTAAAAGTATTTATTTTGCTTTCCATACTTCGTTCCTTATTGTTAATTTTCCTTTTTTGGATGGGGATGTTACTTTGGCACTACCTTACAGTGTTTGTCTATCACAACACCTCCGCTATGTCCGTGTCTGTTGTAATGATATCGGATTTTAATGAACGAAATCTATGTATTACTGGTAAATAATATTAAGTCAGGGAATAGTTACCACAAATCACTTAAAATCATTACTAAATTCTAGATTTGGTTTTGAAGTTTGGTTCTACCTGTAAAAAAATTATTTCAAACGGTATAGCACATCCTCATTTTTACGGAGATGTTGTTTACCGTGCCATTGGATGTTGGATGTGTAATGATTGATAATTTAGTCTCAGATGCATTACTTTTTATTAGTTGTAATTGGCTTTGAACTAGCTGTCAGTAACTGCAAATACTCTCAGATCTGTACTAAGTGTCTTTTTGTTGATGGGATGTACAAGTACTCGGTCACGTCCACTCTCTGTTTTTGTTAGATGTATTTCATTTTGTATCCATCTGATGAGTTAAGCCTTTTTCAACTTATTTGTATAGTTCATTCTTATGTTGTACTGTTGTACTGTTACACCACTGTCCCAGGTTAAGGGGAGGGTTGGGATCCCGCTAACATGTTTAGCCTCGCCACATTCTGTATGTATGTGCCTGTCCAAAGTCAGGAGTCTTTAATTCAGTGGCTGTCGTTTGTTGCTGTGTTACATATTTGTTTTTGTTCACTTTTTTTATACATAAATTAGGCCGTTAGTTTTCTCGTTTGAATTGTTCTCATTTGTCATTTCAGGTCTTTTTATAGCTAACTATGAGGTATGCGCTTTGCTCATTGTTGAAGGTCGTACTGTGACCTATAGTTGTTAATTTCTGTGTCACGTGGTCTCTTGTGAAGAGTTGTCTCATTGGCAATCATACCACATCTTTTTTTATATTATATGCTCATATGCATTGATAATTTTCTTGAAATAATCATAGATTTTTGTTAGATGTATCCATCTGATGAGTTAAGCCTTATTGTTGTCAATGTTTTCATTTGTTTTGATGCTTTATATGATTACAGGATATTTTATACCTCTTATTTTTTATGTGGCGTGGCGAGGATCTTCAGAGGTCTCCACGTTTCACAGATTGTTCTGATGTGCAACGGCTGTTTTGCCAGACAAGCTGGGGCCGAGGGACGTCAGAGCACGTCCCATATCAAAAAGTAGATATTTCGCTGTATAAACTATGTTAATAACGAATAATTACTAAATAATCAATGTAAATTAATATATGTTTTGTCTATTACTGTTGTTGTGAGGAAGGAAATTAAAAAAAAAGTAACAAAAACATTGGGATCTATGTAATTCATAAAGGTCAAGATCACAGAGTCAAATGTTGTCTTATTTCTTTGCAAAACAAGGGCTGTGCAAATTTTGCCTGCTGTAAAAATATTGCAATGTTCAGTTAAGGTGGTATGGGAGTCTAAAATAAAAATGATAGAATTTTTTCATACTTTGCCAAAACGTTGTATCTATTGATACATGTTGAAAAACATAATAAAAATGATAGGTCACCGCGCATTTTCTCAAGCTACAGGACGGGACAAAATGACACATTTTGTATGGATTATACAGGAAAAAACACCATTTTGTGATTAGAAACTAAACAAAATGATAGAATTGTTAAATACTTCAGGAAAAGATAGCTTTCAGACACTGCTTTGAGAATATCAAAAGAAAAGATAGGGTCACCGTAAGTTTTTTCCGGCTAAAATACAAAATAGGAAAATTCCATACAGAATCCTTCAGAAAATGCACTTTTTTAGAGTTACCTCCCCTTAAAATGCCAATTTAAAAAAAAATTAAAAACAACCAAAAATAATTAACATTTGCAAAAATATCAATATTTAGAAGTTATATTCTTATAAATTGGTACTTTTAAATGAAAATGTACATTAAACATCTGCATTCCTGCATCAAATTTTGCTAACTTGATGGAAAATCTGGACCTTTGATTCTCTGTTTTTTACAATCCAAGATGGAGGAAGACACCCATACCATCTTAAGTGTAATGTAGGTACATTAGCAGAAAGCTTTCTTGTGTTAAATTTTGAGTTATTGAACTTGCATGCTAAATATCCACTTTTTGATATGGACGTGATCTGACGTCCTACATTCCTGTTTGTTTGGCAAAACAGTCGTTGGATGTCAGAGCAATCTTGGACAAGAGACAGGGTTGAGTTTTTCTGTTCTTTCCAACATAGGTTAACGTGTAGGATGAAGTTTCTTATCAATGAAAGAAGAATGCTATCAAAATTATATTTTACAGTCATATGCATCACGGTTTGAACAATTAAAAAAAGTCTGAAATTAGACCCCTTACACCAGTCATTGAATGAATTTATAATGATTTTTTGGGATATTTCAAAATAGTTTTAGGGATATGGGATATTTGTAAAAAATATTTATTGGGATATTAGGGGTAAACATTATAGGGATACGGGATATTGGGATAAAAACTTAATGGGATATGGGATATTGATACCCCCCCTAAACAAGCCTCACAAATATTTTGGATAAGTTTATTCATATACTTTCACTATATCACTTGATTTAATTATATCCACAGTATTGAGTTTTTATTTCATTTACATGTATATATTCCAATTAAACAATATTAGATCAAGAACTTTATAATGATTATTTCTAATTTCACATTCAATTTCATATTATTTCACTTTATCATAATCACTATATTAAACTATATCCACTTTATGAATTAAACATTTTGTTTCATTTCCATAATAATTCCTATGATATATATTCCATTAATCAGGTGAATCACTCTTATAATATACCCCAAAATTTATAATGAATGTGTTGCAATTATTTCTCCTTCTTGCATTCAAGTTTGATTTTGTATAACCTTTTAGATAACTTATTCCATATTATGCAAATTGAATTAAATAAACTGCTTTGCTGAGCCCAGCTGGATACAACCGCAGATTGGATTTGGATTGTAATTAGACACATTATAGGATTCTGACACAGAATAAATGTAGTCAAAGAACTTGAAATTGGTTATATGATTTGTTTTTACTTTCAATTGAAGATTTCTTGCTCTTGTGCATACGCTGTGATGTTGGTCAATACTAAGTAAATCTGTTTTCAGACTATATACAAAGAATTAGCAAAAAAAATTGCAACATCCAATTTTACTTTGGAAAATTGACAATTTCTTAAATGTTGAAGAAAAACCCCTCTTGTTTAACCCCCTCCCTCCCCCTTTTTTCAAATAAAAATATTTGAAGAATTTTCTTTGTAATTGCTTAAATTTTGAGAAAAAAAAAAAACTCCCCCCCCCCCTTTTTTTTTTAACTACCTCCCTTACCAAAATAAATAATATTTTTAGAAAATTTTCTTTTGGTAAAATGTGGTACAATTTACTGACATCAATACACTTTTAAGAACATAAGTTATTGTCTGAAAACTAGAACAAGAGTGCACACGCTGAAATGTCTCGCCTTCTATACTGATCATTGATATTATGTTGATAGTCCTAAGTATAAAGCTTAGTTTTATTACAACTGTCTCATAAACTTAACATTAACCAAGATAACTAAACAAAGACCAATGCAGGGACTAAACTTAACTGTTTTTGTCTAGGGGCCATCTGGGCCCCTAAGATATTTTTTTCAGGGGCCCAGTTGAAATTTTAGGAGCCCAACCAATCTTCATACAAAAAGACTAAATGAAAATAAAACTGAAAATAACTTTTTATATACTTACTAACAGTGTTCCAGCTTGAATCTCAGGGCAGAAGGGTGCTAGTGCTCCTAAGTAAGGAATTTTTGTCCTTTTTTGTTACAATTCTGGTACCCTTATACTTTTCACTACTAAGGAGAAGTTTGTTGATTTTGTTTGGTTGTTGTTTTGATCTAGTTTATCTTTGTTTTTCTTCTCTTCTCTATCTCTGATTTTTTTGTTAAAGATTGTTATCGAGTAGTAAGGGCAATCAAGAAAGATTATAGTGACATATTTGAATTTTGCCAATATTTTGTCTCTTAAATCTCTGTATCCTGTGAGTATTGACTCTATATTTTGATAAGGGTAGTTCCTTAAGTATATGTATTTCCCCTTTGTTGTTATTTCACAAGTTCCGAACCAGATTAAAATGATTGGATCTTTAGTTTTCAACTCTTCTAGTTTTGCAAAAAGGGTTTTTAGATGTTCATCATTGGAAGCTGTAGCTCCACTCTTTGCTACTATGTGAAACTTGTCACTGATGCTATCTGGAACTATTCTATCTAGACTGAACCCCTTGCTATCTGTGAATAGTACGGTATCTCGTGAAAGGCCCTGCCTTTTAAATAGGTTATAAACCTTTTTGTATTCTTTTATAATCTTATTCACGGACATGAATTACAAGTTAATCAATCAATGTCAATTACGGATATAATATATATATTCAAGATTCAATTTCAAATTTCCCGGGAAAAAAAAAAAAATAAATCCAAAATGGCGGCAACGAGCCTAGTGTCAATGCACAATTTCAGAGGAGATTTTTCACTTTTCTTCGCTGATTAATCCATATTTACATTTATATACAGTTAATTATGACTTATATACTGAAAATGTTTGACTTGTTTGACAACTAACTGACAAAAACACACAGAAAACTTATCTTTTCTTGACTTTTTGTAGCAGCAGAAAAAGCTTGACCATGCCAACCGGAAGTCACGTGATATTCTTGTTTATGTTCAAATACAAATTTCTCTGATTCTTCTTTAAATGTATGTTCATGGTATGAAACAAAACAGTTTTTTTAATAAAGCTTATAATATTTAAGTTATTGCCACCAGAAATGTATTTTAAGATTTGAAAATATTTATTTTAGGTTATTTCCTGCCAAAATTATCTCCCTTCAATTTTTTTCAACTTCCTGTTGACCTGTCAATATGGCTGGTTTTTTTTTTTTTTTTTTTTTTTTAATAAATACTATCTCAATCCAAGCCATCCTCTAATAGTGTTGATCAAAATATATTTTGCAATAAGTTTAAGTTGAAGATTGGATATCAAACTTAATATTGGGATATTTATTTACGAGACTGCGTTTCGTTTTTACATGAAGTATTTTTTGTAAATAGCGATTCAGGGACAAATTACCGTCTAACACAGGCTTGTAATGACTCCGAGGGTACAAATGGGGTTTACTTCAATTTTTTTACACTCGCCAGCTGGGCGATCAGGATGACTAAATATATTCGCCCAGCAGAAAATCTGGTCGCCATGGGCGACTGGGTGAGCGTTAATTTTAGTCCCTGCAATGAACCTTGAAAATGAGGTCAAGGTCAGATGAACCATGCCAGGCAGACATGTACAGCTAACAATGCTTCTATACAACATATATAGTTGACCCATTACTTATAGTTTAAGAAAAATAGACCAAAACACAAAAACTTAACACTGTGCAATGAACCGTGAAAATGAGGTCACCGTCAAATAAAACCTGCGCGACTGACATAAAGATCATTTAATATTTCCATACACCAAATATAGTTGACCTATGGCATACAGTATTAGATAAAAAGACCAAAACTCAAAAACTAAACTTTGACCACTGAACCATGAAAATGAGGTCAAGGTCACATGACATCTGCCCGCTAGACATGTACACCTTACCATCATTCCGTACAACAAATATAGTAGACCTATTGCATATAGAATGAGAAAAACAGACCAAAACACAAAAATTTAACTATAACCACTGAACCATGAAAATGAGGTCAAGGACATTGGACATGTGACTGACGGAAACTTTGTAACATGAAGCATCTATATACAAAGTATGAAGCATCCAGGTCTTCCACCTTCTGAAATATAAAGCTTTTAAGAAGTGAGCTAACACCGCCGCCGCCGCCGTAGCTACCGCCGGATCACTATCCCTATGTCGAGCTTTCTGCAACAAAAGTTGCAGGCTCGACAAAAATGCTTGTTTTAGACCCTTTATGGCCCCTAATTCCTAAATGGTTTTGGCAATTACCCCCAAATTTTTCACAGTAGTATACAATGAGATAATTTTTGCTACATTTCATTCATAATCATAACTATTACTCAGTTGTTTTACTTACTATTATTGGTATTCCTATGCTATTACTTGAACTAGTAATCTCAATCTAATCAGCTCTTCATCCTTTCTCTTGTTTTCTTCATCTTTTCTCCTTATTTCATCATCTTTTTCTTGTAAACGTCTTCTCATCTCCTCATCTTTTTCTTGTAAACATCTTCTCATCTCCTCATTTTTCATCTGAATGAGTCTTAGGAAAACTTCCTCTCTATTCTGTTTCATACTTTCAATAATCTGCCTTTCTCTTCTATTAGCGTCCTGCAGCCCAATGTTCTCTAGTTCAAGCTCATCTAGTAAAACAAAACTGAATTATCAGGAAATTGTTTGTTTAAATGTTAGAATTAAAGGATATCTATGAGGTTTTTATGCAACTGAACATAGCACATGTCACAGCTCCTTTTCTATATATATTTACTTAGACATAAGGTAAATCAGTTGTCTTTTTTCTGACAGCACTTCTTGTCATGTTGCATGTTAAATTTTAAATATTTCAAGTATCAAATTACAACAGAAACATCTAAAGCTTGGAATTTAGACATTTGAAAATAAAGTGTTGTTAAGTTTATTAAATAGTTTCAGAAAAAACATCCTTTTAAATCAAGGGCAGATAAGAAATTGCAATTAAGAATACAATTTGTGTTTGTATGGATTTTTTTAAGAAAACAAAGGCTGTCTCCATATTTGTTTTGACATTTAAGATGCATTAATGAAAAGCAACTCTCTCATTAAATTTTAAACAATTCTATTGTTCAATGTTTCCTCAATAAGGTAACAAAGTTTCTCTTATAAAAATCTTATACCTAACTGTTATTTCATTAATTTCAATATATCTTTACAAAATACAAGCTATGTGACCTGCTTTTTGTGTGAAAGGTGTTTATGATATGCTAAATGACCTTTCCAATTAAAATAAATCGGGAATGTGTCCATTGGACACAGATGATGCCCCTACTTGCATATAATATTATAAAGGGACATCACTCAAGATCAGTACATGTGACGCTTCCCAAATTTTTACTTGATCTGAATTTTGTGGTAATGAGCATTGAATATATGTTTCATATGTTAGCATTTGGTTGAGGTAAACAAAATTGCATTTGTAAAGATGCACAACTCTAAAAAGGTAAAAGTGATGCAACCGAAATTCACACTTGGTCTCTTTTTTTTATGGTAATAAGCTTTCTGTACTTCCCCCATCCCCCAAAAAAAACTCTTGTTTGACCATCTCCCCCTTTTTCAAATAAAAATATTTGAAGAATTATCCTTTTTTGAATTGTTACAAGCACATATTTGAAGATCACATTGCTATAAACATAATCCTCATAGGAAAACGAAATGCAATATCTCATAAGTAAACATCAAAATATCTAGTTTGATGTCCAATACTTAATAAAAAGTAATTAAATAATAATGTTCATGAACAATATAAGAGGTTGGCTTTAATTTGAAACATCATTTAATAATTTATATTTAGAAACAGCCATATTGTCAAAATGTTGACCAGAAGTTTAAATGAAGGGAGACAATTTTGGTGAACAATTTACTAAAGTTAGTATGATATATTTCTGATGCAATAATTCAAACATTTTGAAATTATGACACATGATCTTTACCCGACTCAAAATCTACATACAGGTTGACCTTAAAAGGTTTTATTTAGAATATATGAAATATACACTGGCCCCTAAATTAAAAAAAAATATGAAATGTACACTGGCCCCTTAATTAAAAATTATGGGGGCCAAGCTTGGCTCCTGGAGAAGTTGTCACTGAAACTATAGTTGCTAACTTTTAAGTCATTTGGTGGAAAGTTTTATCATTGGCAATCATACCACACCTTCTTATTTTAGATAGTTTAAGAAAATTTTGCATACATTCCTTTAGAAAATTTGAGCATTTTTAATTCATGGTTACCCTATTCCCACAAAAATTGGTATCCAACGAATATTAATGAATCCACAGTATGTTTTTTATTACATGTAATAACTTTGACATACTTCAAGGTCAACATGTGTTAAATCTATGACCAAATAATATATGCGAGCAAAATGAATGTTCATATTTCTTTATTCTAGTCAATATCCCATTCATTTTAAATCTTCAATATAAAGTACCAAATTTTTTCTTTCTTGGTGTACCTTGGGTTTCGTCAAGGCTGTTCTCCAAGTCTGTAATGGTTGGATCTGAAAGAAAAAAATGTTTTAAATAGAAAATGACAAGTGCAACTGTGGTATGAAAGCAGGCATTATGTAAAAGTGATCATCTGGGGAAAATAAAAGATAGACTTGGTAAGAAATGAAGAATTTAAATCAAGAACAGGATACAAATCCCAATTTTTTATACATGTTATAAGAGCCTGTAAATTGAGGCCTGATCCATGCAAACTCATCAATGCTTTGAATATTCAATATCCACCTGAGATAGCTGTCATGTCAGATTTAATCACAAGGACCTATTGGCAGGAATGTTATTTTAGAAAGTTATTTGCTCTCTATCCAATTTAAACACAGGGGAAATAAAACAATTTGTCTGGACCCCTGTGCGCAAAATCTATAAAAATCTATGACATGGTAAACTAAAAATTTATACTAAATCAAATGGTAGGAAAAAACCTTGGGTATCTCATAATATTTCTCTGGTGTAACTTTGAATTGTACACTGCATTAAGTTAAACGTATGCATACTATTAAATTGTCTGTGCACTTTGTGAAAGCATTCTTGAATGTCTTCAGGGTGATATTTAGCAGCTATTCTTCTTCTTTTTCTGGATGCTGTTCCCATGTCTAGATTACCATTTCCTGTAATAATGGATTTAAAAGTGATTATAAGAATTTCTGGCTGACTATAACTACTTAGGTGTGTGTGTGTGGGGTGGGGGAGGAGGGGAGGGGGCTAGGATGAAATTTGAAAAAAAAGGCAAGACAGGAGTTTTAAGTTAAAAAAAAATTTGTAAGGGTTCTGCAGAACCCAGTGTCTCGCCTACTTTTGCTGTTAATCGCAGATTCAACAAAAAATGAGGAAAAACATGGATAAAAATTTCCTTCTCAATACTGTCTTTTGATTGAAAGAAGCTTCCAAGTTTGGTAAACAATTCAGGATAGTTTATGAATCTAATAAATGTTTTATAAACTTTAACTGCAGACTGTATGTAATGTTAACTGGAAGAAAAACTAAGTCCATTTATAAGTAAAATACGGAAAAAGTGAATTTTTTTTTTTACAAAATTTACTTCTGAATAATATCTTATGATCAGAAACAAGCTTTTGTCTAAGTTTGATAGAAATCCAGGATAGTTTAAGAAAATTATAAAAACTTAAACCACAGAGTGAATGTCTTGTTTCTGGCAAAAAAACTAAGTCCATTTATAAGTAAAATATGGAAAAGTGGAAATTTATTTTTTTCAAAATTTTCTTCTTGATACTATCTTATGATCATAAACAAGCTTCTGTCCAAGTTTGGTACAAATCAAGGATAGTTTATGAAAGTTATTAAAATTTTAAAAACTTTAACCACAGAGTGAATGTAATGTTTCCTCGCAGAAAAACTAAGTCCATTTATAAGTAAAATACGGAAAAAATGGAATTTTATTTTTACAAAATTTACTTCTGGATACTTTCTTATGATCATAAACAAGCTTCTGTCCAAGTTTGGTAGAAATTCAGTATAGTTTAAGAAAGTTATTAAAATTTCAAAAACTTTAACCACAGAGTGAATATTTGTGGACGCCGCCGATGACGACAGAATGTAGGATCGCTTAGTCTCGCTTTTTCGACTAAAGTCGAAGGCTCGACAAAAAGGCAGGATGAGACACTTTGCAAAAAATAAGGGCAGGAATTAACTTCAAATATTCAATGTTTTCTATATTTTACCTAAGGTTGCCAGCAAATCACTGCTTCCTTCATCTTCATATTCCTGTACAGTACTGCTCAATATTGGTAAAACACCTAATAAAAAAAGAAAGACGAATACAAAAAATGACCATAGCAGCACAATGGTGGGATGTATAAAATTGAGAATGGAAATGGGGAATGTGCCAAAGAGACAACAACCCGACCATAGAAAAAAACCAACAGCAGAAGGTCACCAACAGGTCTTCAATGTAGCCAAAAATTCCCGCACCCGGAGGCGTCCTTCAGCTGGCCCCTAAACAAATATATACTAGTTCAGTGATAATGAACGCCATACTAATTTCCAAATTGTACACAAGAAACTAAAATTAATATAATACAAGACTAACAAAGGCCAGATTCTCCTGACTTGGGACAGGCGCAAAAATGCGGCGGGGTTAAACATGTTTGTGAGATCTCAACCCTCCCCCTATACCTCTAGCCAATGTAGAAAAGTAAACCCATAACAATACGCACATTAAAATTCAGTTCAAGAGAAGTCCGAGTCTGATGTCCGAAGATGTAACCAAAGAAAATAAACAAAATGACAATAATACATAAATAACAACAGACTACTAGCAGTTAACTGACTTGCCAGCTCCAGACTTCAATTAAACTGACTGAAAGATTATAATTTCATCATATGAAAATCAGGCACAATCCTTCCCGTTAGAGGTTTAGTATCTTACCATACATACCGAACCATACCAAAAGGACATTACCAAAAATGGAGTAAACATCCAAGCAATAAAGGTTAAAAATACTCATTGTGAATTCCGAAATTATTGCATGCATTTATAATTGCGATTTTGTCATTTAAGACTAAAATGCAATTTAAAATTTTTGTGATATTGAGAAAAATCCTGTTTAATTTATATAAAAAAGATTCAAAATGCGAGTTTAAATTATTGTGATTATAACCTTGTGGCATTTTTCGCAATAATAAAAACATCGCAATAATTTATGAATTTAGAGTATACAAAGATAAATAAAAAGAACACTATATCCTGTTATCAAGATAATCAACAATGTCAGTATTCTTCAAGACCATGTATCATGTATTACATTGTATTTGTGAATTTGGTACAGAATATTTATCAACCATGTCAACAAGGTCTTGGTTTCTTCCAATGAACTTTTTTTAGGAAAAGGATGAGACTTTCTATGACATAACCCTGGTTCATCAACTTTCTGCTCAGACACTGGTGACGTTTTATAAAGCAGCTGCAAGTTCTGGAATACCAAATGAGTTGGGAAATGTATATATAGCCCATATGCAGGTGAAGTTTGTATATTGCTGCCAAGGTCGAAAGTAATCAATAATTTCAAAATTAAAATTGTCTTCTTTTTCAGATATAAACGCTAAGCCTTTATGTCAAATTCAAAGTATATTCAAGCTTGATTCTGTCTGAATTTGGATTGTGATCAAATTTTTGACATAATATAGGTTTTTGTCACAAAATTAATGTGGTCAAAGATCTAACAAAATCAATTGAAGATTTCTTCTTCAAAAGGGGTCAAAACAAGCACTTTTCTAGTTTTAAGACAATAACTTATGTGTATATGTATGGATTTCTCTGAAATTGTACCACAATGTACCATATAACAAAGAGGAGGCTGGGATTAAGTTTTGGATCAATTGCCCAAAATATGTAGGAATTAGGGGCCAAAAAAGGGCCAAAAAGAAGCATGTTTCTAGTTTCCAAACAAACGTGACAATAACTTGTGTTGAAGTGTATGGATCTCTCTGAAATTGTACTACAAGGTTCAATACTGCAATGGAAAGCATTGGATTGAGTTTAAGGGTTATTGCTCCAAGGGGGTTTCAAAAAGTTGGAAGGGGGGGGGGGATTTTTTGTTTACCATTTTGGTACAATTTCAGAGAAATCCATACATATACACATAAGTTATTGTCTTAAAACTAGAAAAGTGCTTGTTTTGACCCCTTTTTGGCCCTTAATTCCTAAACTTTGGCCCCATAACCTACAAAATGAATCCAAACCTTCTACTTGTGGTTTTAAACATTGCGGTATGATTTCAGAGCAATTGAAATACTTCTACACAAGTTATTATCCTGAAACTAGAAAATTGCTTGTTTTGGGCTCCTTTTGGGCCCCTAATTCCTAATCGGTTTGGACCATCATCCCCAAAATCAATCCCAACCTTCCTTTTGTGGTATTGAACCTTCTGAAAAATTTCATGAAGATCTATTCACTTAAACTAAAGTTATTATCCGGAATCCAATGTGTCTTCGGACGACGACGCAGATGACGACATCATACCATTATACGATCCCAAAAATTTTTTGGGGTCGTATAAAAATTAGACTAATTATTTTTCTTTATGAATTGATGTATACCGTAGTGTTATCATATCTAATTATTAGTATGATGATAATTAGTAAGCAGAAAAGGGTTAATTCTTATCAGCGATCGCCTGGTGAGAAAGTTAAAAGTTTAAGATTTCACATAACCAAGGTGTGAATTGGATTTCAATTGTGCTGGTTTACATCAAACATCAAATTTATGCAAATATTTATTCAGCCTCACTTTAGATTCAGAGTCAACTGGCACTGAATCGATCACATGGTATTTGTTCCCCACCTGGCCCTTACGACACGCAGCTAGATTGGGCCGGATGCCAGGCTAACATAGGCCTACCACTTATGGTTCCCCTTGAACTGACCTAATCACAAAATTAATTAATACATGTAAACAATGCAAAATTTTCAAAGTCAATAGACCATGACTGAGGGTGCAGGGCCAAATAATATCCATGGAAATGAGATGAGCCAATGCTTATTTAACTACATACCAAATATCATTGACCTACAACTTGTGGTTCACCATAAACTAGACCTAATCACAAACTAATACATTGTTGACGCTGCCGCTGCCAACAGCATACCTATGTCTCGTTTTTTTAATCCGTCAACGAGAAAAAAATGAGGTGGGTTTTTTTTCCTCAACTTCTTCTAAGCAACAATGCTATAAAATTTTCACTTTCATCAATACTTCTAAATAAGACAACTGTGAGCAAGGACTATTATACCTGTATAACACAAGAGTGCACACGCTGAAATGTCTCGCCTTCTTTACTTAAATCACCATTGATATTATGTTAATAGTCCTAAATATAAAACTTTTCAACAACTATGACATCAATTTAACATGATCCAAGAAAATGAAGCCAAGGTCAGATAAACCAACTGGAAATACATGTACACCTTACAATCATTCAATACACCAAATATGCTTTAAATACAGTTGACCTATTGCACATTGAAGAAACAAAATTAACCAGGGAACTTAAAATTGATCAATGAACCAAGAAAATGAGTCTAAGGTCAGATGAACCCTGCCAGACAGACATGTACACCTTACAATCATAACACACTTTAAATATAGTTGACCCTTTGCATATAGTATCTAAGAAACAAACTAAACTAGGAAAACTTAAAGGGAAAATTCACGATTTTTTACTTATGGTTTAAATATGTTCATTATGACATAATATATATATTCACAAAGTTTTATCGCTATATGTGCAGTAATAAAGGAGAAATTCAATAATTAATGAAAAAATATCAACTACTTCCTGTAGGTCGTGACGTTTTCTCCTGATTTTTGCATGCCGGGATTTAAAATACAATCATTAAAAGTCTTGTTTTAATCATATTTTAACGTAATCGTAAGCGCGCCGATGACTTATGCTTTATCTAATAACCATCCGATAATAAGAAGATAAAACGCACAGACGTTCAATTGTACTCATTCGTGAGATAAATTATCTATGTTAAACGTATATATTCGAATTATTTTTGTAGACAACACAAAAAGTAATAAATTTATTTTTAATAAATGCATTTTCGGACTGATAAGGTGAACAAATTAAAGTACAATAATCTGTAAAGACAATATGTTGGTGTACTATTATTGACCTTTTACTATCTCTGCTATGGCTAGGTTTATACGATGTGTGTATTCACGGTTCTGTGGCAATACTCGTAGATGGCTTGTTGAAAGGTAAATTGTTATTTGCACTTCGGTATTTAACCACGCCTCTAGGGCACACCTTGCCAGGTGTGACTGTCTATTTGGATCAGTGGTAGCATTTAATACACACATTAAAAATACATATTCAAGTTGGTGACAAATAAAAATTGGTCGCCGTGGAATTATTTAATTATATTTGGTGCTATTATTTATTTGAATTCAAATAAGTTAATTTACTAAGAAATACACAATTTTCGGTTAAAGACGGGAAACTTAATTCATATGTCAGAATGAAATGATATACAAGTCTTGTCCTTGATTTATGTCTCATAAAAAAGGGGGACTTAGAAATTAGAAATAGCTTTACTAAATCATTTTTATTTGTCTTTATTAGGCGAAAAAATGTACGAGAACACTTACATTTAGACGTTTGAAAGCCATGTATTAATTAATATATGAAACTATCTGAAGATAACTCTACTGAAGCGGAATATAATATGTACGAATAAAGAAAAAAATATTTTTGTAATGGAATCGAAAAATTACGAATAGATACTCTTTTCAAGTGTGATAAACGTCAACCAAATTTATTCATAATGGGGAACGTCCTTATTAAAATCTGAGACAACTATAATAATCGTCGTCTCCCAACGTATATATATACTTAAATAACTATTTGATCAACGATGTTTAAAATTAAAAGACAACGAATTTAATGTTATCTTTCCCTATTTTTGAATGTTATTATAAGTCTGTTCAACTTGCAAGAATACCCCTAAAGCGGACAAATATCCGACAAGCAGTTTATTCTTTAAATTGCTGTCATTGAATATCAAGAAAGAAAATAAATCCCGAAATTGATACTCAATAGTTTTCCTAGAAAATATTCACATTCCGTGGGGATTATTAGTGTACGTCCAGTTGCATATATTTTACATGAATGTTGGAACAATTGTGATGATGACGCATTTCGTCCTTTATTCGAGAACAATTTAATTGATATATAAATCTGTGAGTTTACTATGTTCTTAACTTCGATGAACCAAAGCAAGTTATAAATTGACCTGTATTTAAATCAAATTGTTTCTTTTTTTTCTTCTTTTTCTTTTGGTATACAATAGTCTATCGAATTCGTTGATTACATACTGTTGGCATACATGGACTAGTCTATTTACAAAACTTTTACCACAATTTACACAAAATGTATGTTTCTTTCTTATGTTCAATGTATACATGTATACATATTTTAAATTGCGCTACTGACTATAGTTCCGTAACTTTCTACCAGGCGTATGTATACACGAATCGTCGACAAGTGCGCACATTTTTTTAGATCAACAATTCTGGTATGTTCCAATCTGTCCTAAACTATTGACAACGAGTATATATTACATTTTCCCAAATTAACCCTTGGAAAAATATGTAAATAGATTTGTATTTCTTCAATTATTTTTTTTGTATTATTTTTTTTTTATAAATAATATTCTTTACACCAGAAATGTTATTTATAAACAAGCGTATGAGTTCAGTAATGACTAGTATATTATATCACTTTCGGACACGCAAGACAAAAATGTATATTATACATGCACCTGATAGTTCAAAATGGAAAGTTATAAGTAACGGTCGTGTACACTGATCAATACCTACAGAAGTGAAACGATGCATGAACTTGCAAGCCCACCAGACAGGAAATCGATTGAATACCTGGACGTGTCACCTTACACCCCTTCCAATACCTTTGGGAGTAATACCTTTAGCCATGCTGGTGATCAGATAAGGGAAGATCCGAATTTATTTAAATAAAGTTTATTACTTGAAAGAATTATGAACGAATTAGATTTTCGAAAACAATTTCCACGGAACACTTATTTATCATTTTATGATTTGAACTTTGACTTTTTAACTAATTACAATATTATCAGTTTAAAAATAACAGACTATATGGTTATTTAAAAATATAAGACCATTTTCCGTATCAAGTTAGTCAGTCAGATAAAACAACCGTACGATTGACAAGATATCGACACGCAATTACGACTACATCGTTTACTGTAGTTTTGTTCCTTTGTGGTTTATTGACATATCGGGATTTTTCATCGGAGAAGGTGACAAGATGGCGGAGAGTAGAGAACTGATACTCAAAATTTAAAATCGATGGTGATCTCTTATTTAGCGGAATAAAACTTTAATATCTATAAATTTGAGCATTTTTATACAGAATGGACATAATATCAATTTTTGATTTTTTTGCGAAGTTTCCCTTTAAGATTAACCAAGGAATCATGATAAGGAGGTCATGGTCAGATGATAATTGTCAGACAAACATATACTCCTTACCTTCCATACACCAAATATAGTTGACCTAAGGCTATTAGTATTTGAAACAAGAGTGCACACACTGAAATGTCTCCCCTTCTTTACTAATCATTGCTATTATGTTGATAGTCCTAAATATAAAGCTTTATTACAACTGTCACATAAACTAACATTAACCAAGAAAACTAAACATTGACCAACGAACCATGAAAATGAGGTAAGGGCAGATGAACCATGCCAGGCAGACATGTACAGCTAACAATTCTTCAATACAACAAATATAGTTGACCTGTTGCTTATAGTTTAAGAAAAACAGACCAAAACACAAAAACTTAACACTGAGCAATGATCTGTGAAAATGAGGTCAAGGTCAAATAAAACTTGCACGACATATAGATCATAATATATTTCCATACACCAAATATAGTTGACCTATTGCATATAGTATTAGATAAAAAGACCAAAACTCAAAAACTTAACTATAACCATAGAACCATGAAAATGAGGTCAAGGTCAGATGACACCTGCCAGCTAGACATGTACACTTTACAATCATTCCATACACCAAATATAGTAGACTTATTGCATACAGTATAAGAAAAACAGACCAAAACACAAAAACTTAACACTGAGCAATGAACCGTTAAAATGAGGTCAAGGTCATATAAAACCTGCGCGACTGACATATAGATCATAAAATATTTCCTTACACCATATATAGTTGACCTCTTGCTTATAGTATTAGAAAAAGACCAAAACTTAATAACTTAACTAACCACTGAACCATGAAAATGAGGTCAAGGTCAGATGACACCTTCCAGTTGGACATGTACACCTTACAGTCCTTCCATACAGTGATACACAGAATATACAAGACTTAATGCTTATAGTATCCAAGATATGGACTTGACCACCAAAACTTAACCTTGTTCACTGATCCACGAAATGAGGTCGAGGTCAAGTGAAAACTGTCTGACGGGCATGGGACCTTGCAAGGTACGCACATACCAAATATAGTTATCCTAATACTAATAAAAGAGAGAAATTGACATTACAAAAAATCTTAACTTTTTTTTCAAGTAGTCACTGAACCATGAAAATGAGGTCAAGGACATTGGACATGTGACTGATGGAAACTTTGTAACCTGAGGCATCTATATACAAAGTATGAAGCATCCAGGTCTTCCACCTTCTAAAATATAAAGCTTTTAAGAAGTTAGCTAACGCTGCCACCGCCGGATCACTATCCTTATGTCGAGCTTTCTGCGACAAAAACACAGACCATTTTGACCATGTTTAAAACTTTGAACGGACGTCCAACAGATGAAGTGTCTGTTGAACGTCCGGTAGGAGTCTGTTTTGTACAGTACTCGTCCATTTCGTTTCCGTTTTGTATCCGTTACTTGTCCGTTATACATCTGTTTGAGGTCTGGTAGACAAATTCACCAACGGATTTCTACTGGACATTTAACAGATAAAACGGATGTTGAACGAATGTTAAACGGACTTCTACCGGACGTAAAACGGATGATGAACAGATCTGAAACGGATAAATGCCAATTGAAAATTTCGCGTCAGGAATGCCAATTATTGGTATGTCAGATTTCTTGAGGTTCATGAATTCTTATTATTCAAAATCGATCTTAGAGTAAGGGCACATCTTCACTATCAAGCAGCTCTTATTAAGGCCAGACACTGCCCTTTGGCGGCATTTTGAAGAACAAACCAAAACCAGTTACACAGAAAGATTTTAAATATTTATGCGATTTACATGTATTATTATTGTCGCCTTTAATTTTTCCGTATATCTTGTTCATCCGTTACGCTTCTGTTAGGTGTCCGCTTTATGTGGTACTCGTCCTTTGGATGTACGTTCAACATCTGTTCTATTCGGTACGTTTCCGTTTCTCGTACGTTGCATCTCTGGTGTGTGTCCGTTATGCATTCATTACGCGTCCGTTTTATTTGGTCAGTACATCAACGGACTCCAAACAGATAACAATTTTGTCAACGGACAACTTTTATTTTCATCCGTTAGGCGTCCGTCATGCTATCGGGTAAGGTGTGACCACAGCTTAACATAAGAAATCTATATACAAAGTATGAAGGATTCAGGTCTGAAATATTTTAAAAGGTTAGCTAAAGCTGCAGCCGCTGCCGCCACAGGATCACTGTTCCTTTGTCAAGCTTTCTGAGACAAAAGTCACAGGCTTGACAAAAACAAGAGGCTCTCAAAAACCTGAGTCGCTCACCTGTAATATTTGCCTATATCTTTCATCAATGATTATTTAAGCTTTTCAATATATTTTAATGAATGGCTTAAAAATGTGTATGGGTTCCACAGAATCCAGTGTCTAGCCTACTTTTCCTGTTAGTTGCAGGTTCAACAAAAATTGGGAACAAATAATTAAAAATTTTCCTCTAGATACTATCTTTTGATTGTAAGAAGCTTCTGTTTAAGTTTGGTAAAAATCCAGGAAGGTTTATGAATCTAATAAATGTTTAAAAAACTTTTAACTGCAGACTTTATGTAATGTTAACTGGAAGTAAAAGTCCATTTATAAGTAAAATACAGAAAAACAGGAAATAAATTTTTGCAAAATTTCCTTCTAAATACTAGCTTTTGATCATAAACAAGCTTCTATCCAAGTTTTGTACAAATCCAGGATAGTTAAAGAAAGTTATTAAAATTTTAACCAGGTGCTCCGCAGGGCGCAGCTTTATACGACCGCAGAGGTCGAACCCTGAACAGTTGGGGCAAGTATGGACAAAACATTCAAGCATGATACAGCTCTGAATTTGGATTGTGATCAAATTTTTGACATTACATGGGTTTTTTTTACACAAAACAAATGCCAAGATTTTACAAATCAATTAAAGATTTCTTCTTCAAACTTTTTAAATCTAAAATTAAATAGTTGACACAGCATAGGTTTCTGACACAGAATGAATGTGGTCTAATGAACTTAAAAGGTTTTTTTGCCTTTGAGCAAATCACTATGCTGTTGAATATTAATCCTCTCAAAAAAATGTTTGAAGAAATTTTCTTTTTATTTATGAAATCTGAAATGAGAAAAATTTAAACCCCCCCCCCTTTTTTTTCACATCCCCGTTTCCCTTTTTCAAAACTGATATCAATTCAAATTTCTAATGGAGTTTGCAACAATAACTACTCATTTAAATACATCATAAAATATTAAGATGTAAAAAAAACTGCTTGTTATCACTGAATGGTAAAGATTATTTAAATTTATCAGTTGGTAGTAAAAAGTGTATATACATTGTATATTGTATATAACAAAGATTTAAGTTGATTCTGGACAAAGAAAGATAACTCCAATTAAAAAAAATTCTTGCTATTGCACAAATAGGATATTTCTTGCTTACTATTCTGGACAAAGAAAGATAACTCTAATTAAAAAAAAATTTGCTATTTCACAATATTGTGCAATTAGATATTTCTTGCCATTGCACAATACTGTGCAATTGAAAAGATTTGCTATTGCACAATACTTAATATAATAATTTTAGATCCTGATTTGGACCAACTTGAAAACTGGGCCCATAATCAAAAATCTAAGTACATGTTTAGATTCAGCATATCAAAGAGGCCCAAGAATTCAATTTTTGTTAAAATCAAACTTAGTTTAATTTTGGACCCTTTGGAATTTAATGTAGAATTTGAAATTTGAAAATAGGACCAAAAATGAAGAATCTACATACACAGTTAGATTTGGCATATCAAAGAACCCCAAGGATTCAATTTTTGATGAAATCAAACAAAGTTTAATTTTGGACCCTTTGGACCTTAATGTAGACCAATTTGAAAACTGGACCAAAAAAACTTCAATAATCAAGAATCTAAGTACATTTTTAGATTCAACATATCAAAGAACCCAACCGATTCATTTTTTGTCAAAATCAAACTAAGTTTAATTTTGGACCCTTTGGACCTTAATGTAGACCAATTTGAAAACGGGACCAAAAGTTGAGAATCTACATATACAGTTAGATTCGGCATATCAAAGAACCCCAATTATTCAATTTTGATGAAATCAAACAAAGTTTAATTTTGGACCCTTTGGGCCCCTTTTTCCTAAACTGTTGGGACCAAAACTCCCAAAATCAATACCAACCTTCCTATTATGGTCATAAGCCTTGTGTTTAAATTTCATAGATTTGTATTTACTTATACTAACATTATAGTGCGAAAACCAAGAAAAATGCTTATTTGGGTCCCTTTTTGGCCCCTAATTCCTAATCTGTTGGGTCCTAAACTCCCAAAATAAATACCAACCTTCCTTTTGTGGTCATAAACATTGTGTTTAAATTTCATAGATTTCCATTTACTTAACCTAAGGTTATTGTGCAAAAACCAAGAAAAATGCTTATTTGGGCCCTTTATTGGCCCCTTATTCCTAAACTATTGAAACCAAAACTCCCAAAATCAATCCAAATCTTTCTTTTGTGGTCATAAACCTTGTGTCAAAATTTCATAGATTTCTATTAACTTAAACTAAAGTTATGGTGCGAAAACCAAGAAAATGCTTATTTGGGCCCTTTTTGGCCCCTTATTCCTAAAATGTTGGGACCAAAACTCCCAAAATCAATACCAACCTTCCTTTTATGGTCATAAACCTTGTGTTAAAATTTCATAGATTTCTATTCACTTTTACTAAAGTTAGAGTGCGAAAACTAAAAGTATTCGGACGCCGGACGACGACGACGACGACGACGACGACGCAGACGCCAACGTGATAGCAATATACGACGAAAATTTTTTCAAAATTTGCGGTCGTATAAAAACTTTAACCACAGAGTGAATGTAACATGTACATGTGTAATGTTATAAAATTAACTGGCAGAAAAACTAAGTCCATTATAAGTAAAATATGGAAAAAACAGAAATTTTCTTTTAACAAATTTACTTTTGAATACTATCTTATGATCATAAACAAGCTTCTGTGCAAGTTAAATGGTAGAAATCCCCTATGTTCCATTTTATACATAGTTTAGCCATAGTCATGATAGTGGCTATGTTTCTTGATGTACAATGTAAAAGGAAATAAAATTCAAAATTTATACTTCATACTCTTAAACACATTCAGCCCAAGTTTGGTTGAAATTGATTCTTCAGTTTGAAAGGAGAAGATATTTTTTACGTTTTACAAACAAACTAGATGAACAAATTATGAAAAATTGTCTTTAAAAGGCAATAACTCCTTAAGGGGTCAATTGACAATTTTGGTTATATAAAACTTATTTGTAGATCTTACTTTGCTGAACATTTTTGCTGTTTACAGTTTATCTGTATCTTTTATAATATTAAAGATAATAATTGAAAACTGCAAAATTTCCTTAAAATCATCATTTCAGGGGCAATAACCTAAAATCTGATGCCTAATAACTTCAGGACAGGTAGACCTTGACCTAATGAATACTTTAACTCTTTGTCTGATTTGCTCTCAATGCTTTAGTTATTGAGTTATAAGTCAACTAGAATGTGTCCATAGTACATGGATGCCCCACCTGCTGCGCACTATCATTTTCTATGTTCAGTGGACCTTGAAATTGGGGAAATAAACTCTAATTTAGCATTAAAATTAGAAAGGTCATATCATAGGGAACATGTGCACTAAGTTTCAAGTTGATTGAACTTCAACTTCATCAAAAACTACCTTGACTAAAAACTTTAACCTGAAGACAGACGGACGAACGGACGGACGGACAAACTGACAAACGAACATTCACACAGACCGAAAAACAATGCCCCTAAGTGTGGCATAATAAGTGCATTTCACCCTGTTTCTATTTCTAGCCATTGGGGCCATGTTTTCTGAGAAAACAGAAAATAAAACTTTATTTTAGATAACCTTATAAGAATCATTCAGCTTAAGTTTGGTTAATTTGAGTAGTTTCAGAGGGGATTTTTTAAAAGTTATAAAACATGATTTACAAATTGTGTAAATTGTCTTTAAAGGGCCATATCTCCATAAGGGGTCAATTGACAATTATATTCATATATACCTATTAGATCTTATTTTGCTGAACAGTTTTGCTGCTTGGAGTTTACCTTTATAATCTATAATAATATAGAATTACCAATTCAGTGGCAGCAACCCAACAATGGGTTGTAAGATTCATCTGAAAATTTCAGGGCTGACCTATCGAACAATTTAATCTCATGTCAGATTTGATCTAAATGCATTAGATTTTGAGATTTAAGCCAAAAACTGCATTTTGCCCCTATGTTCTATTTTTAGCCATGGCAGCCATGTTAATTTAACAAAATAGAAAATAAAACACAATTTTTTTTCTAAATACCCTAAGGCTGTCCCTAAGAATCATTCAGATTAAGTTTGGTTGGAATTGGTTAAGTAGTTTCAGAGGGGAAGATGTTTGAAATAGTTTACACTGGACGGACAACAACAACGATTAAAAAAAATTATAAAAGCATGTTTTGCCACTATCAATAAATTAAAAAGGTTAAATTACAAAATGTGTATACAAGATATGGTCCCTATCATAAATGTATTAGTGAAATAAAAAGATAGGAATGGCTATTAATTAATCAAGTTCATTTACATAGCTTTATTATTTGTCTAAAGTTTCTTTTCATTTATCTTTTTTTTTATTTTTCTTTTATTTTTTTAGTACAAGTGTTATATGACAGACTCTGTGTCAGAATATATATGTCACTTATATTAATATGCTGGGAAGATTTCATTTGAATCTCTCCGATATCAGCTTTCATATTGAAAAGGATAAATCCAGAGCGATCCTGGTCACCGCAATCGAGATCTCTAACATGTTTTAATAAGTTTAAATTCCCAAGGTGGCCAGGTGTATTTACATCCCTGGTTTAACCCATACGACTACTACAAAATGAATAGGCCCATAAGACATGTTAGAGAACCTAGCGATTTGACAAGTGATGATGATTTAATGATCGACACATGATAGTGACTCACATTGAGTCAGAGAACTCAGTCTTGCAAATAATCTTTCAGTCTGTCAGGGTTACCATATATCCAATATTTTCTTATTTTTAAGTGGCACTAAATTTTGAAGACAACTTCTGCTTGTCAAACAATGCATCTATGAGGGTATGAATGCCTTTAACCGTCAGGCGTCAAACGGTCATTTTTGGCTACCATTAGCGTCAAATTTGTTAAAATTTCTACCGTGATTCGTCAAAACATCCTTATGGTGATTCGTCAGAGGTCTCAAATAATTATTGTTACCGTTATTTTCTGAAAAAAATAAACTCGAGTCGTCGATTTTTTCATCATACATTTAATCATCATGCATCCAAAACTACCGTTAAGGTCATTTAGCAAGAATCTTTATCGTTATTTGTCATGAGAGTACCCCCATTACGACCCTAATCTATCAGCTTACCATTTTTCTAACCCAACTACAAACCGGTACATGTCCTAGGAAATGTTGAAAAATCTGATCTGAAAAACTGTTGCTGTGTGGTTGTTGCAATTTCATAGGCACATTATGTCAGAATGGGGACATTAAATCTGATTCCTTGTGTAGAGAGGATTTCAGGCTCTCTGCATGTGAAGAACCCTTGCAACAACTCTTAGGTGGGAGCATGATAAGGTAGCTTGTATGTTGCAAAGCTAAATTTCAGTCCATATCCCAAAATCCCCTCATTTTTCAGTGTCTCATCCTTCTTCCCTTTAAACTTCCTTTTGCATTTGTTTTGCAGGACCTACCAATTATATTAATTGTTAAATTGTTCTCGTCCTGAAATATTTGCCACTTAAAATTAAGCAAACAAAATTCAATCAATCATATTAATTTATGTACAAGCAATGTAAATATAAATCAATTCAGCATATAAGGTAAGATCTGGAAACACAAACCTGCCATTGTTTTTCTCTTTTTTTAATGTTCTTTGATACTCTTGTTGTCGAGCTGAAAAAATAAAACAGTTGGTTAATTTGATTTTTAAATACATAATTTGTCCCCTGGCATTTAAAAACATTGTCCAAAAAAAACTGGTGGTTCCAACCCACAGAGCACTAACCAAAAACTTCAACCAGAGAATGACTTTCTGTTTTAAAATTACCATAAAAGAACTGAGTTTCAATGTAACTCACATTGCACATATTTTTATGCTCAAGGGCAATAACTATTAAAATATTTATAAACAAAATTCTTTCTTTAACTTTCTAATAAAATAATATGCAGCTAATCGATATTCACTTTCAAAATCCAGCAAATTTCACAACTGTGATAAACGAGGCAAATTATACCTCTGCAGCTAGATTGTTTAACAAAAATGCATGTGAATATATACATGTATTCACAAATATTCCCATGAAATGCCAAAAAATGAAAAACCTGCTCCAGATAATCTTCAGATCATACTGTTCGGTGAACTGAATTATTTTACATGATATGGTAAACATGTGACCTGATTATATAACCCGAATTTGAGCTTTAGCATTGGGTATAGGGTGTTTTAATTTTTTTTATGAAGTACATGGTAGTCATTCAGTCTTGATCATTGGCTTATGATACACCTGAATATGGGTTATATCATCAGGTCACATGTTTTCGGTATCATGTAAAACATTACATGTCAAAATGTTTACTGTAACATGTACATTAGCTAAATAAAGATTACTGCAACTATGGAACATCCCACTGGGATTTTTTACTGACAGGATCATTGAACCTGTATATATATCAACTAGATACATAATTATCCGCCGGATAACTGAACTGCTGTTTAACTCTGAACTGCCGGATCACTTTGATCCAGGGCAGATTCCAAAAATTTCCGTCAAAAAGAACAAATTAAGAAAAATAATACTAACTGTTATTTGAATGATAATATGTGAATGTTTTATTGAATAGTAATGTTATAATATAAAGCAAGCAAACCAATTATTGGATATGATTGTTTCCATTAAAAGTAGAAATGATCAAAACAAGTTGAACTAGAGGCTCTAAAGAGCCTGTGTCGCTCACCTTGGTCTATGGGAATATTTAACAAAGAAAGCAGATGGATTCATGACAAAATTGTGTTTTGGTGATGGTGATGTGTTTGTAGATCTTACTTTACTAAACATTCTTGCTGCTTACAATTATCTCTATCTATAACAGTACTTTCTGTGGAAAATGTTATTGAAAATCTTCAAATTTTAAGAAAATTGTTAAAATTGACTATGAAGGGCAATAACTCCTTAGGGGGTCAATTGACTATTTTGGTCATACTGACTTATTTTTAGTTCTTACTTTGCTGTACATTATTGCTGTTTACAGTTTATCTCTATCTATAATAATATTCAAGATAATAACAAAAAAACAGCAAAATTTCCTCAAAATTACCAATTCAGGGGCAGCAACCTAACAACCGATTATCCGATTCATCTGAAAATTCCAGGGCAGATAGATCGTGACCTGATCAACAATTTTACTTCCTGTCAGATTTGCTCTTAATGCTTTGGTTTTTGAGTTATAAGCCAAAAACTGCATTTTACCCCCATGTTCTATTTTTAGCCATGGCGGCCATCTTGGTTTGTTTGCCAAGTTACCGGACACATTTTTTTAACTACATACCCCAATGATGATTATGGCTAAGTTTGGTTAAATTTGGCCCAGTAGTTTCAGAGGAGAAGATTTTTCTAAAAGATTACTAAGATTTACGAAAAATGGTTAACAATTGACTATAAAGGGCAATAACTCCTAAAGTGGTCAACTGACCATTTTGGTCATGTTGACTTATTTGTAGATCTTACTTTGCTGAACATTATTGCTGTTTACAGTTTATCTCTATCTATAATAATATTCAAGATAATAACCAAAAACAGCAAAATTTCCTTAAAATTACCATTTCAGGGGCAGCAACCCAACAACGGATTATCCGATTCATCTGAAAATTCCAGGGCAGATAGATCTTGACCTGATGAACAATTTTACCGCTGTCAGATTTGCTCTAAATGCTTTGGTTTTTGAGTTATAAGCCCAAAACTGCATTTTACCCCTATGTTCCATTTTTACCCAAATGATGATTATGGCCAAGTTTGGTTAAATTTGGCCCAGTAGTTTCAGAGGAGAAGATTTTTCTAAAAGATTACTAAGATTTACGAAAAATGGTTAAAAATTGACTATAAAGGGCAATAACTCCTAAAGTGGTCAACTGACCATTTTGGTCATGTTGACTTATTTGTAGATCTTACTTTGCTGAACATTATTGCTGTTTACAGTTTATCTCTATCTATAATAATATTCAAGATAATAACCAAAAACAGCAAAATTTCCTTAAAATTACCATTTCAGGGGCAGCAACCCAACAATGAAATGTCCGATTCATCTGAAAATTTCAGGGCAGATAGATCTTGACCTGATGAACAATATTACCCTGTCAGATTTGCTCTAAATGCTTTGGTTTTTGAGTTATAAGCCAAAAACTGCATTTTACCCCTATGTTCTATTTTTAGCCATGGCGGCCATTTTGGTTGGTTGGGTGGGGCACAGACACATTTTTTAAACTAGATACCCTAATGATGATTGTGGCCAAGTTTGGTTAAATTTGGCCCAGTAGTTTCAGAGGAGAAGATTTTTGTAAAAGTTAACGCAGGACGACGACGGACGACGACGGACGCCAAGTGATGAGAAAAGCTCACTTGGCCTTTCGGCCAGGTGAGCTAAAAACAGCAAAATTTCCTTAAAATTACCAATTCAGGGCCAGCAACCTATCAACGGGTCGTCCAATTAATCTCAAAATTTCAGGACAGATAGATCTTGACCTGATAAACAATTTTAACCCTGTCAGATTTGCTCTAAATGCTTTGGTTTTTGAGTGATAAGCCAACAACTGCATTTTACCTCTATGTTCTATTTTTAGCCATGGCAGCCATCTTGGTTGGTTGGCCGGGTCACCGGACACAATTTTTAAACTAGATACCCCAATGATGATTGTGGCCAAGTTTGGTTTAATTTGGCCCAGTAGTTTCAGAGGAGAAGATTTTTGTAAAAGATATCTATGATTTACGAAAAATGGTTAAAAATTGACTATAAAGGGCAATAACTCCTAAAGGGGTCAACAGATAATTTTGGTCCTGTTGACTTATTTGTAGATCTTACTTTTCTGAACATTTTTGCTGTTTACAGTTTATCTCGTGTGCTGGTGGTCTGTACCACAGAGTGTATGCGTCTAGTGTGGTTAGTGCCATAGGCTCTCTATCACCGCTGGCTAGCCTGCATTGCAGGTGAACAGAAAGCCGAGTGCGTAAGTCTTTCTGCCAGTACATAGCCTCTACACTATTCAAGACTTCTACAATGCCTCCTCGCGACAGCACATGGTAACTAGGATCTAGCATCCTAGGCATTATTGTAGAGGATCTCGGAGCAGCAAGGGCTCCAGAGATGCAGTGTGTAGGCCCATCGGCGTGTGGATACGCCCTTGCACTCATCAACCTTGTCCCAACTATGGGTAAATAGTACCACTGCCTTGTGGTTAGTTTTGGGAAATTCAAAGGCTATGGGAGCAGACCCAGAAAGAAAAGCCGGGAAGATTGAACTCGTCAGCCATGGTAGGCAATCGTCTATGGGAAGGAAAACCTAGACAACAAAACTCCATCCTACAGGTAGTAGGTTTCTCGTATGGCTAATCACCAGACAGAGTAAAAAATTGATGATTACGGAAACCCAAGATACATTAAGAAATCAGCATGAGGATAACACCTCTGCTGCACAACATGGTTTAAGGGACATGACGCTGGTGGATGAAAGCCCACGGGAAGTCCACAAGCTGACACCCTTGTGTACACCAAAAGATAATATACTTCTAGGCAGTTGGAATGTAAGAACTATGTATGCCACAGGTAAAACTGCAGAAGTTGAAAGGGAAATGGACAGATACAACATAGAAATATTGGCCTTAAATGAAGTCAGATGGCTAGACAGTGGAAAGCTTACACTTCAAAATGGTAAAGTCTTATTATATTCGGGCAGGAATGATGGATTACATCAGGCAGGAGTTGGAATGATGCTGTCAAACCGAGCAAAAAAGGCACTGATTGAATGGAAGCCAATCACTGAGAGATTAATGTATGCCAGATTTCACACAACAACCATCAAAATAAGTGTCATCACTGTATATGCACCAACCAACGATGCTACAGATGAAACAAAAGAAAGCTTTATAGAACAGCTAGATAGAGTCATAGCAGGAACACCTAAACATGACATCCTCTTAGTAATGGGAGACTTTAATGCAAAGGTTGGAATAAACAATGAAGGTCATGAGAACATCATGGGAAGGCATGGAATAGGAAGAAAAAACGAAAATGGAGAAAACCTCCTTGATATTTGTCAAAGGAACAACTTAGTTATTACTGGCACTATCTTTCCACATAAAGACAAACACAAAGTAACATGGATATCACCAAACAAGAAAACAGAAAATCAAATAGACCATATCCTTGTTACTAGACAACACAGAACATCAATACTGGACACAAGAGCAATGAGAGGAGCAGACATTGGCAGCGATCACGAACTCCTCAAATGCAAATTAAGAATCAAACTTAAAAGACATAAAATAGTAATGGATGCTACAAGGAAGAGATTTGATACCACCAAACTGCAACGTCCAGAAGTAAGAAAAGCATTTTCAATCGAGCTTAAGAACAGGTTCCAACTCTTAGACGAACTAGAGGACATAGAAACATTCTGGGAAGGAGTAACAAAATGCTATAAAGAAACAGCAACTAAAACCTTAGGTTTCAAAGAGCGTGGGCATAAGCCCTGGATCACCAATGAGTCATGGAAACTTGTAGACGAGAGAAGACAACTAAAGGAAAGAACAAACAACAGTAGATCAGAAAGCCGAGTGCGTAAGTCTTTCTGCCAGTACATAGCCTCTACACTATTCAAGACTTCTACAATGCCTCCTCGCGACAGCACATGGTAACTAGGATCTAGCATCCTAGGCATTATTGTAGAGGATCTCGGAGCAGCAAGGGCTCCAGAGATGCAGTGTGTAGGCCCATCGGCGTGTGGATACGCAAGTCAAGAACAGTTTAAATGCCAAGTATAGCGACAAAGACAAGGAGGTAAAGAAAAGTATGAGAAATGACAAAAGGCAATGGACAGACAACTTAATTGAAGAAGCAGAAAAAGCAGCAAGCAATGGTATGATGAAAACAGTATATGAGGTTACTAGAACAATTTGCAATGAAAAACAGAAACCACCTCAAGTCATCAAAGACAAGTCTGGAAATTTATTATCAACCCATGAAGAAAAACTTAAAAGATGGAAAGAACACTTTCAAGAAGTCTTGAATAGGCCTGAACCAGAAATAGCACTTAACATCAATTTAGACTATGAAATCGAGGAAAGAGAGATTGATACTGGCCCAATCAGAAAAGAGGAAATTACAAAAGCCTTGAAACAATTAAAAAATGGGAAGTCAGGAGGCATAGATGGCATAACAGCGGAAATACTTAAAGCAGATACAATAACAACCACCAAGTATTTGCTAAAGCTCTACAATATGATATGGATTGGAAATGAAATACCAAAGGAGTGGAATAAAGGTCTTATTGTTAAAATTGTAAAGAAAGGAGACCGGACATGTTGCGACAACTACAGAGGCATAACACTACTCTCTGTGCCAAGTAAGGTATTCACTAAGATAATCATCCAAAGAATACAAGAAGGTATAGATGAAGAGCTAAGACAAGAGCAAGCTGGCTTCAGAAGGGGAAAAAGCACCACTGAACAACTATTTGCTTTAAGAAACATCATAGAACAATGTTCTGAATGGAATGCTCCTTTATACATCAACTTTGTAGACTTTGAAAAGGCGTTTGATTCCATACACCGGGAAAGCTTATGGTCCATCTTAAAAGCTTATCGCATCCCAGCCAAACTCATCACAGTAATAAAACTCTTTTACGATTCATTTGAGTGTGCAGTACTAGATGAAGGAATACAATCAGATTGGTTCAAAGTAAAAACAGGAGTAAAACAAGGATGCGTGATGTCTGGCTTCTTATTTCTGATAGCCATTGACTATGTCATGAAGCAAACAATAAAAGACCATGAAACAGGAATTAGATGGAAATTTACCACCAAACTAGAGGACCTTGATTTTGCGGATGACCTAGCATTACTATCTTCCAAATTCCAACATATACAGTTAAAAACAAGTAAACTTCAAGAAAATGCCAGCAAAATAGGATTAAAGATAAACGCATCCAAAACAAAAGTAATGCGGATGAATACCACGAATAACAACCCGGTGAAATTAAATGAGAAAGACCTAGAGGATGTCGATACCTTCACTTACCTAGGGGGAATAGTTACAACAAAAGGTGGCTGTGACAATGATATGGACAACAGGTTCAAGAAAGCTAAAGGCCAATTCAGCAGGTTAAGAAAAATATGGAGATCATCGGTACTGTCTTTTAAAACAAAGGTCAGACTATTTAACAGCTTAGTAATATCAGTCCTACTGTATGGATGTGAAACCTGGAAAACAACTGAACAAGACAAAAAGAAATTAAACACCTTTCAAAATAGATGTCTCAGACAGATATTGAAAATAAGATGGCCCAATACAATTTCAAATGAAAACCTCCACATAAGAGCTGGAACAAAGAAGCTAAGCGATGATGTTATAGAATGGCGTTGGAGATGGATTGGCCATGTACTTAGGATGGATGCCAACAGTATATGTTCAGTTGCACTGACATGGAAACCAGAGGGGAAAAGGAAAGTTGGACGTCCCAAAACCACCTGGAGACGGACTGTAGAGACAGAACGAACATCACTTGGATGGAACAGCTGGGCTTCAGCAAGAACAGTAGCTAAAGACCGTGTGAGATGGAAACAATGTATCAGGGCCTTAAATGCCGACCGGCATGAAGAGGATAGGTGAGGTGAGGTGACAGTTTATCTCTATCTATAATAATAATCAAGATAATAACCAAAAACAGCAAAATTTCCTTAAAATTACCATTTCAGGGGCAGCAACCCAACAATGAAATGTCCGATTCATCTGAAAATTTCAGGGCAGATAGATCTTGACCTGATAAACAATATTACCCTGTCAGATTTGCTCTAAATGCTTTGGTTTTTGAGTTATAAGCCAAAAACTGCATTTTACCCCTATGTTCTATTTTTAGCCATGGCGGCCATCTTGGTTGGTTGGCCGGGTCACTGGACACAATTTTTAAACTAGACACCCTAATAATGATTTTGGCCATGTTTGGTTAAATTTGGCCCAGCAGTTTCAGAAGAGAAGATTTTTGTAAAAGTTAACGACGACGGACGACGGACGCCAAGTGATGAGAAAAGCTCACGTGGCCCTTTGGGCCAGGTGAGCTAAAAATGTGAAATGTTTGACCGAAATTACTTCCCATATTTTGACACAAGGTTTATATGTTTTACGATACTTTAAGTTGACACTGGTATAATGGTTTTTATTAGTGTAGTCTGATTATTCAAACATCCCTGTTTCCAAAACTTTGGCTTTTATTTTGTTAAAAACATCTGTGATATATATTTTTTTCAAATTCAAATACCTTACTTATTAGATGCTCGTCTGTCAATAAATGTTATGATAGCAACAGGTTCATAAAATCTTGCCACATCATTGTAGGTACTTATATAAGCCTGTTTAAATTGTATTTCATAATGTACATTAAACATACACATTTTGGATCTTTCAATTTACTTTATTTAATCAATAGTTTTATCAAATCTGTTGCTAACAGAATTTCTGTCAAACTTGTCATTTTATGTTAGCAACATTTGGATGTGCTACAAATTAGAGTTATCTGTCCTGGGTTGAAATCTTTTTAAATTTCAGGCAGCAGTATTTTGCAGGAGTTCTTAATATGACTTTCAACTAGGATAAGATATCCAATGTTGGTTAAAAATCTCAAATATACATTGTCCGTCAAATTTATTTATGTTAGCACAATCTTATGTTAGCAACAAGTCCGTCAATATCTTATGTTAGCAACACTATTTAGTCTGTCAAATTTTATGTTAGCAACAATAATGTCCGTCAAATCTTATGTTAGCAACAAAAAAGTCTGTCAAATATTATATTAGCAACAAAAAAATCTGTCAAATGTTATGTTAGCAACAAAATAGTCTGTCAATTCTTATGTTAGCAACAACTTAATTTCTGTCAAATCATATGTTAGCAGCATTGTTCATGTCTGTCAAATCTTATGTTAGCAACTCCAAGATAATCCTTTTTTAAAGTTATTCCAATTCCTTTTTTATTGGTGCAGATGTTCAGAAATGCTTTATTCCAATATAATTCTTATATCATTTGCATATCTATAAATACTTGAATTGGATTGGTCAAGTAGAATTTTTCTCTTGGTTTACACTTCGATAAACCATGTTTCCGAAACTACTTTTGTAATCTATTCATGCGCAATTCACATTCTTGCAGGGATACTGGGATTTTCAGCAAGTTGAGATTATAAAACAATTGCATAACAGTTGTTTATATTTTAATGCATATATAACAAAAAAAAAAGAAATAAAATAAATGCACTACAGCTTCGAAAATGTATAAAAATAAAATTTAAATCAAATTCTGGGAAATTTCACGAATGATTTGGCGAATTTACGTCATGGCAAAACACGACGTCATACGATTGAAAACTTTCAGACGGAAGATTATTTCGTTACTTGTACGCTTCAAATTCGGATAGTATCGAATTAAAATGAAGTTTTTGAGGTAGGTGCTAGTTCATTTTAGATTCTGTTGCATTTATCGAACATTTAAGTTTTTTAGAAAGTCTAGATGGCGGCGTACTCCTTAGTTAATACATGCCATTGTGCTTCTGATGGTACATATAGTAGCCATCAAAGTAATAATGTAAATTAATAATCGGGTATGTTTGGCTGAAGAATTATAAGGATTAAACATATTTTTTCTAGAGGTTATTGATGTGTAAACCGGGTCTCTAACTCACAAACTTGACATAAAAGTCCTTCGGACTTTAATTCAGTTTGTGAGTTAATCGCCCCGGTTTACACATCAATAACCTCTAGAAAAAATGTGTTAAATCCTATATTGCCTTTCATATTAAATCAAGATATACATCCAAACCTTGAAAATACTGAAAATATCAGAATTTTTTGTGTTGCTAACATAAGAATTTTCCGTCAAAATGTCTGTCAATTTTGTTATGATAGCAACATTTTTTTAAGGCTAAGTGTACGTAATATAACTACTCAATGGATTTTTTTTAAATTTTACATGTGGATTCTGCTTGTAAAAATACATCAGAATATAAAATAAAACAAGAGGCTCTCAAGAGCCTGAATCGCTCACCTGGTAAACAATGCCTTCGGCCATGTTTTTTGACGAAATAGAAAATAAAACACAAACTTTATTTTATACACCCTACTGATCATTCAAATGAAGTTTGGTTGAATTTGGTTGAGTAGTTTTAGAGGAGAAGATTTTTTAAAGTTAGCAAATATGATGAACAAATTGTGAAAAATTGTCATTAAAGGACAATAACCCCTTAAGGGGTCAATTGACAATTTTGGTCATATTAACTTATTTGTAGATCTTACTTTGATGATCATTTTTGCTGTTTACAGTTTATCTTTATCTATAATGATATTCAAGATAATGACCAACAAGAGGCTCTCAAGAGCCTGAATCGCTCACCTTAAATTTTTTGGTTAAATCTCTCATCAATGATTATTTTGGCTTTTCAATTTATTTAAATGTTCTTTGAATCGTCCTATTTTCTTCAAAAGCAAAAAAAAAATCATTTTCTCCTATGTTCTATTTTAGCCATAGGAGCTATGTTTCTGACATACAAGGAAATGAAATATAAAATTTATACTAGATACTCTGAAACTCATTTAGCCTAAGTTTGGCTGAAATTGATACAGCAGTTTCAAAGAAGATTTTTTTTAAGTAAGTCAACATGATGAACAAATTGTGAAAAAAGTCTTTAAAGGGCAATAACTCCTTAAGGGGTCAATTGACAATTTTGGTCAAATTGACTTATTTGTAGATCTTACTTTGCTTAACATTTTTGCTATTAACAGTTTATCTGTATCTATAATAATATTCAAGATAATAACCAAAAACTGCAAAATTTCTTTAAAATCATCAATTCAAGGGCATTATACCTGAAAAACCAGTTACCCAATTCGGCTGAAAATTTCAGGACAGGTAGACCTTGACCTAATAAATACTTTAACTTCTTGTCTTATTTGCTCTAAATGCTGGAGTTTTTGAGATATAAGCCAAAAACTGCATTTTACCCTTTTTCTATTTTTAGCCATGACGGCCATGTTTTTTGACGAAATAAAAAATAAAGCACAAACTTTATTTTATACACCCTACTGATCATTCAGTTGAAGTTTGGTTGAATTTGGTTTAGTAGTTTTAGAGGAGAAGATTTTTTAAAGTTAGCAAATATGATGAACAAATTGTGAAAAATTGTCATTAAAGGACAATAACCCCTTAAGGGGTCAATTGACAATTTTGGTCTTATTAACTTATTTGTAGATCTTACTTTGCTGATCATTTTTGCTGTTTACAGTTTATCTTTATCTATAATAATATTCAAGATAATGACCAAAAACTGCAAAATTTCCTTAAAATTACCAATTAAGTGGCAGCAACCCAACAATGGTTTGTTCGATTCATCTGAAAATTTCAGGGCTGATAGATCTTGACCTAATGAACATTTTTACCCTGTCAGATTTGCTCTAAATGCTTTCGTTTTTGAGATATAAGCCAAAAACTGCATTTGACCCCTATGTTCTATTTTAAGTAACAGCGGCCATGTTTTTTGACGGATCAAAAATCAAAGCACACACTTTGTGCAGGATAATCTAAGGAACAATCATGGTAAGTTTCATCCAAATCCATTCAGTAGTTTCAGAGGAGAAGATTTTTTAAAGTTAGCAAATGTGATGTACAAATTGTGAAAAATTGTCATTAAAGGACAATAACCCCTTAAGGGGTCCATTGACAATTTTGGTCATATTAACTTATTTGTAGATCTTACTTTGCTGATCATTTTTGCTGTTTACAGTTTATCTTTATCTATAATAATATTCAAGATAATGACCAACCAGTTGCTTCTGCGAAGCGCAGCATTATACGACCGCAGAGGTTGAACCCTGAACGGTTGGGGCAAGTATGGACACAACATTCAAGCTGGATTCAGCTCTAAATTTGGATTGTGATTAAATAGTTGACACAGCATAGGTTTCTGACACAGAATGAATGTGGTCTAATGAACTTAAACAACAAATTTTGCCTTTGAGCAATTCACTATGCTGTTGAATATTAATCCTCTCAAAAAAATGTTTGAAGAAATTTTCTTTTTATTTATGAAATCTGAAATGAAAAAAATTGACCCCCCAATTTTTTTTCACATCCCCCTTTCCCTTATTTCAAAACTGATCTCAATTCAAATTTCTAATGAAGTTTGCAACAATAACTACTCATTTAAATACATCATAAAATATTAAAATGTAAAAAAAGTGCTTGTTATTACTGAATGGTAAAGATTGTTTTAATCTATCAGTTGGTAGTAAAAGTGAATATACATTGTATATTGTATAAAACAATGATTTAAGTTGATTCAACTACTATTCTGGACAAAGAAAGATAACTCCAATTGAAATCCAATTGGAATTTCTTGCTATTGCACAATATTGTGCAGTTAGATATTTCTTGCTATTGTGCAATACTGTGCAATTGAAAATATTTGCTATTGCACAATACTGTGCAATTGAAGATTTCTTGCTATTGCACAATATATTGATACTGTGCAATTGAAGATTTCTTGCTATTGCTGAATACTGTGCAATTGAAAATTTCTTGCTATTGCACAATACTTAATATAATAATTTTGGATCCTGATTTGGACCAACTTGAAAACTGGGCCCATAATCAAAAATCTAAGTACATGTTTAGATTCAGCATATCAAAGAGGCCCAAGAATTCAATTTTTGTTAAAATCAAACTTAGTTTAATTTTGGACCCTTTGGACTTTAATGTAGACCAATTTTAAAACGGGACCAACAATTAAGAATCTACATACACAGTTAGATTTGGCATATCAAAGAACCCCAATTATTCAATTTTTGATGAAATCAAACAAAGTTTAATTTTGGACCCCGATTTGGACCAACTTGAAAACTGGGCCAATAATCAAAAATCTAAGTACATTTTTAGATTCAGCATATCAAAGAACCCCAAGGATTCAATTTTTGTTAAAATCAAACTAAGTTTAATTTTGGACCCTTTGGACCTTAATGTAGACCAATTTGAAAACGGGACCAAAAATTAAGAATCTACATACACAGTTAAATTCGGCATATCAAAGAACCCCAATTATTCAATTTTTAATGAAATCAAACAAAGTTTAATTTTGGACCCTTTGGGCCCTTTATTCCTAAACTGTTGGGACCAAAACTCCCAAAATCAATACCAACCTTCCTTTTATGGTCATAAACCTTGTGTTTAAATTTCATACATTTCTATTTACTTATAATAAAGTTATGGTGCGAAAACCAAGAAAAATGCTTATTTGGGTCCCTTTTTGGCCCGTAATTCCTAAACTGTTGGGACCTCAACTCCCAAAATCAATACCAACCTTCCTTTTGTGGTCATAAACATTGTGTTTAAATTTCATTGATTTCTATTTACTTATACTAAAGTTATTGTGCGAAAACCAAGAATAATGCTTATTTGGGCCCTTTTTTGGCCCCTAATTCCTAAAATGTTGGAACCTCAACTCCCAAAATCAATCCCAACCTTTCTTTAGTGGTCATAAACCTTGTGTCAAAATTTCATAGATTTCTATTTACTTTTACTAAAGTTAGAGTGCGAAAAACTAAAAGTATTCGGACGACGACGACGACGCAGACGACGACGCCAACGTGATACCAATATACGACCAAAATTTTTTTTAATTTTTGCGGTCGTATAAAAACAGCAAAATTTCTTTAAAAATTACCAATTGTGGGGCAGCAACCCAACAACCCATTGTCCAATTCCTCTGAAAATTTCAGAGCAGATAAATATTGACTAGATAAACAATTTAACCACTTTCAGATTTGCTATAAATGCTTTGGTTTCAGAGTTATAAGCCAAAATCTACATTTTACCCCTATGTTCTATTTTTAGCCATGGCGGCCATCTTGGTTGGTTGGCCGGGTCAATGGACACATTTGTAAACTAGATACTCCAATGATGATTGTGGCTAAGTTTGGTAAAATTTGGTCTAGTAGTTTCAGAGAAGATTTTCGTAAAAGACTACAAAATGTACGAAAAATTGGTAAAAAATTACTATAAAGGGCAATAACTCCTTAAGGGGTCAACTAACCATTTTGATCATGTTGACTTATTTGTAGATCTTACTTTGCTGAACATTATTGCTGTTTACAGTTTATCTCTATCTATAATAGTATTCAAGATAATAACCAACAAGAATGTGTCCCCAGTACACGAATGCCCCACTCGCACTATCATTTTCTATGTTCAGTGGACCGTGAAATTGGGGTAAACCCTCTAATTTGGCATTAAAATTAAAAAGATCATATCATAGGGAACATGTTTACTAACAGGGATGATTCCACTATATAGTTTAGGGCCGCCTAGCGGCCCTTAAATTTGCCAGCGGCCCCAAAAAAATATTTGTGAATATAAATTCCTAATTCGTGAAAATAAAATAAAAATCTGTTTTCCAGAAAAGTTTAGGACTTTATTCGTTATAGGTTGAAAAATATATGCAAAGTATAGATGTTTACAGTGTCCTATATTTTGACTTTAGTGGAAGATTTGATTCTGTCATAGATATCTATGATTATGTCAACATTTGGTAACAATTTTAGCAGCCAGATTCAATTGATTAAAATGTTATTGGATTATTTGATCTCGTAAAAGGTTAATCAAAAACATGTTTGTCAAAATTGTTGTGAAAGCAGACCTCGGCTAAGAGCAAATTCAAATTTTGATATAATATTGATGAATCCATTTTAATGGGTGCCGATCTCGTAAAAGCAGATCGCCCAGAAGAGCTGCATGGTTATATAATTTGATGAAGATACCAGTAAATTATTTTATATTTGGCTCTATTTCATCAAAAGATAAAAGTTTGAGCATTTTGAATAATAATGTTGATGATTAGACCATTCATGAAATATGATATGTCACCATTTAATATGGAACTTTTTCAAAAGTTATGAAAATGATCCTTTCTTCTTCTTTAGAATACCATCAACTTTTTGGGAATTACTTTCCGGCGCATGCATAAATAGTTTTAAGTTAATTTCAAATATTCTTTTATTTATTTATGAAATTTACATTTTTTCTAAATAATTTTAAAGTTCACTGGTCAATTGCTTTAAATATCTTATATATTAAGTATATAAACTTTTGTAATTGTCTTTCTGAATACAACAATGGACCAGTTCAATTTGAAATCCATTTTAATCAAGGTAAACTTATAAAGATGACCTGTTGAAAAAAAAAACAAATGTATGATTTTTTCTTCATTGGTTTATATGGCAAGCCATTTTGCTATTTAATTAAATTTCAAGATATCTAAGATATCTTGTATAGTTTATAAGATATTATATGAAATATCTTACAGATTATATAAGATATCTTATAAAGTTTTTGAAATTTACAATTTTTAAAATAATTTCATAAAATATAAGAGATATCTTATAAACTAAATGAGATATTTTATTAACTATATAAGATATTTTATAAACTAAATGTATTGTTTATAAGATATCTTATATGAAAGATATTCATAAGATGTATTAATAACTATAGGAGATATATTTAAAAGTATATGAGATATCTATAAAATATATAGTTTATAAGATATCTTATATAAATTTCTTTATAAACTATACAAGATATCTTAAAGATATCTTATAAACTATCTTATAAACTCTTAAATATATCTTATAAACTATACAAGATATCTAATCTGAAATATATTCATAAGAGATCTTTAAAACTTTAGGAGATATCTTATCAAGTACATTTTTTTGTACATGTATATAAGATATCTTATAAAATATATAGTTTATAAGATACCTTATATAATTTTCTTTATAAGATATCCCATAAACTATACAAGATATCTTAGAAACTATATGAGATGTCTTATCAACTATATAAGATGTCTTGTAAATTATAAAAGATATCTTGTAAATTATAAAAGATATTTATAAGATATCTCATATACTTTATGGTCTCTAATAAACTTGACATTTGATTAAATAGTAAAACGGCTTGCCATAGATTAATGTAAGCTGATATATATGTATGTTTATGTATATGTTATATGCCTAGGTTACTTTGAAGTAAGGCGTCAAAGAAAAAAAAATATAATAGCCTTTCAAGACGTCATACTTATTTGGACTAGTGCATCATGTGCACTGATATTCATGTAATACAACTTCCCTAGTCATGCTAGTCTCAATCCAATAACTTTCAAGTAATCTGGTGATCATATCTATGTGATCAGAATAATATATATCATAATCAGTAGCTCATCCATAATTATTCAAAATGTTACAACTTCTTAAATCAGTGTAGAGGTTAAACTTAATATACATTTCCGTTTTTACAGGAAAATGATCATGATGATATGATTTCGTCTTAGATTTTATGCATAAAAAAAATCCCAATTGGGATAAAAATTCCCAATTCGATGTTCAAGGGACCTATTTGAAAACACCTGGAATCATCCCTGACTAAGTTTTAAGTCGATTGGACTTCAACTTCATCAAAAACTACCTTGACCAAAAACTTTAACCTGAAGCGGGACAGACAGACGAACGAATGAACGGACGAACAAACAGACACACAGACCAGAAAACATAATGCCCTTCTACTATCGTAGGTGGGGCATAAAAACTGCAAAATTTCCTTAAAATTACCAATTCATGGGCAGCAACCCAACAATGGTTGTTCGATTCATCTGAAAATTTCAGGGCTGATAGATCTTGACCTGATAAACAATTTTACCCATGTCAGATTTGCTCTTAATGCTTTGGTTTTTGAGTTTTAAGCCAAAAACTGCATTTTACCCCTATGTTCTATTTTTAGACGTGGCAGCCATATTGGTTGGATGGCCGGGTCACCGGACACATTTTTAACAAGAATGTGTCCACAGTACACGGATGCCCCACTCACACTATCATTTTCTATGTTTAAAGGACTGTGAAATTGGAATAAATTCTCTAATTTGGCATTAAAATTAGAATGATCTTATCAAAGGGAACATGTATACTAAGTTTCAAGTTGATTGGACTTCTACTTTATCAAAAACTACCTTGACCAAAAACTTTAACCTGAAATTTGCACTATCAATTTCCATGTTCAGTGAACCGTAAAATTGGGGTCAAAACTCTAATTTGGCATTTAAATTAGAAAGATCATATCATAGGGCACATGTATACTAAGTTTCAAGTTGATTGGACTTCAACTTCATCAAAAACTACCTTGACCAAAAACTTTAACCTGAAGCCAAAAACTTTAACCTGAAATTTGCACTATCATTTTCTATGTTCAGTGAACCGTAAAATTGGGGTCAAAACTCTAATTTGGCATTTAAATTAGAAAGATCATATCATAGGGCACATGTATACTAAGTTTCAAGTTGATTGGACTTCAACTTCATCAAAAACTACCTTGACCAAAAACTTTAACCTGAAGCCAAAAACTTTAACCAGAAATTTGCACTATCATTTTCTATGTTCAGTGAACCGTAAAATTGGGGTCAAAACTCTAATTTGGCATTTAAATTAGAAAGATCATATCATAGGGCACATGTATACTAAGTTTCAAGTTGATTGGACTTCAACTTCATCAAAAACTACCTCGACCAAAAACTTTAACCTGAAATTTGCACTATCATTTTCTATGTTCAGTGAACCGTAAAATTGGGGTCAAAACTCTAATTTGGCATTTAAATTAGAAAGATCATATCATAGGGCACATGTATACTAAGTTTCAAGTTGATTGAACTTCAACTTCATCAAAAACTACCTTGACCAAAAACTTTAACCTGAAGCCAAAAACTTTAACCTGAAATTTGCACTATCATTTTCTATGTTCAGTGAACCGTAAAATTGGGGTCAAAACTCTAATTTGGCATTTAAATTAGAAAGATCATATCATAGGGCACATGTATACTAAGTTTCAAGTTGATTGGACTTCAACTTCATCAAAAACTACCTTGACCAAAAACTTTAACCTGAAGCCAAAAACTTTAACCTGAAATTTGCACTATCATTTTCTATCAGTGAACCGTAAAATTGGGGTCAAAACTCTAATTTGGCATTAAAATTAGAAAGATCATATCATAGGGAACATGTGTACCAAGTTTGAAGTCGATTGGACTTCAACTTCATCAAAAACTACCTCGACCAAAAACTTTAACCTGAAGCGGGACAGACGGACGAACGGACGAACGAACGGACGGACGAACGGACGCACAGACCAGAAAACATAATGCCCCTCTACTATCGTAGGTGGGGCATAAAAATAGATACCCCAAAGATGATTGTGGTCAAGTTTGGATTAATTTGGCCCAGAAGTTTCAGAGGAGAAGATTTTTGTAAAAGATTACTAAGATTTACGAAAATTGGTTAAAAATTTACTATAAAGGGCAATAACTCCTAAAGAGGTCATCTGACCATTTCGGTCATGTGACTTATTTGTAAATCTTACTTTGCTGAACATTATTGCTGTTTACAGTTTATTTCTATCTATAATAATAATCAAGATAATAACCAAAAACAGTAAAATTTCCTTAAAATTAATATATTCACCAAAGTTTCATAAAATCCCCCTTTTTTAAGTATAAAAATTCATTACTTAAGAAAACGTAAAATCTAAAATTTATAAAAATGGAAAGGGAGCTTATGTCAATAGATATAAACAATTTATCAAAGTTGCATAAAATTTTGTGAAAGTGTTAGTTATCGTCCCAAAATTGGAAAATCCCCCCTTTTTTAAGCATAAAAATTCATAACACGGAAATGTAAAATCTGAAATTTATAAAAATTGAAAGGGAGCTTACATCAATAGATATAAACAATTCACCAAAGTTTCATGGACATTGGTGAAAGCCTTTTTGAGTTATTGTCCGAAGTGTTGAAAATCCCCCTTTTTTTTATGAATAAAGCCCCATAAATCCAAAACTTAAAATCTGAAATTTATAAAAATTGAAAGGGAGCTTACATAAATAGATATAAACAATTCACCAAAGTTTCATGGACATTGGTGAAAGCCTTTTTGAGTTATTGTCCGAAGTGTTGAAAATCCCCCCTTTTTTATGAATAAAGCCCCACAAATCCAAAACTTAAAATCTGAAATTAAAAAAAAACGAAAAGGGAGCTTACGTCAATAGATATAAACAATTCACTTAAGTTTCATGGAAATTGGTGAAAGTGTTTTTGAGTTATTGTCCGAAGTGTGGACGACGGACGGACAGACGGACGGACAACGGTATACCATATGTCCCGTCTAAAAGACGACGGGCGTATAAAAACAATACTTGCAATAGTTGTTAATTTCTGGGTTATTTGGTCTCTTGCAGAGAGTTGTCTTATTAGCAATCAGACCTTATGATGGCTTATCTTCTTCTTTTTATTGATTGCATTTGAATAAACTTTTTTCAACTTAAAAATCAAAACAGAATACAAATCCAATGAGTGTACAGGCCTATCAGATGGTGCCTCATGTTTAGAGTCTGATGAGACTAGCATTGATAAAAACTAGAACCTAATTCCTGTGACATGACTAGTTTCGCAGTTGTACTTGACTCATATTTTTGAAAAGTGTTTCAAAAGAAATACCTCAAATTCTGTTATATTGTTTAAATACATTTTTTTGTACGTTTTGCTCCTTTAATCAACTAAAAATGTAAAAAGGTTATTTTTAATGGAATTTTTTTGGACAAGTAACAATTTCATTCGGACAAGTAAATTTTGGTATGTACTTGTCCTAAAGGACAAGTTGAAAAAAAATTTATTGTAGAGGCCTGCAAAAACTGATGCAAAATCGTCCTCTGCATGTTATCTCATTGATTGGTTTGCTGTTAGGTTTCTGTCCCATTGATGTTAACCCCTTTCCTAAATTTTTACACAATATAAACAAATGGATTTCATTTGTTTGTGATGCAAAAAAGTGCTTAGAATCATATATTAGCTAACAATGAAATACTTCAATATTTATTGGGACCATCAGGGCAAGTAACTTTTTTTCCGGACAAGTAAAATTTAGTTTTACTTGCCCAGGGACAAGTGCCCACAACAAATATTTCCACACCCCTGATCATCAGTTAAACATACATGTACAATCATTCCATTTAAAATTGTCATGTCATATGTTTATATCGTGATGCATATATATGTGACACCTTGAATAAAAGATTAAGGTTCATCATAACAAACGGACAAATTTGGCTGTATTTACATGCCAAAAACTACTCTGAGTAAAGACTTACCTGTGAAGTTGGAAAAGTTTTAATGTCTAGCATCCACTGGATATATAAAAGTTAAATGCATTTTGTGTTTCAGAAAGATAAAATCTCTTTTGGATTTTGATGGGCATTTTTTTTCCTTCATGTATAAGGTGTGAAAATTAACGAATCCGGGTCCGTTCGCGCCCATTCATGTTCACACCCACTCATGTTCGCCCCCTTTTCACTTTCGCACCCTACATGTTCGTACCCTACATGTTCGCACCCAAAGTCTGTTCGCACCCTACATGTTCGCGCCCAATTTTAATTGGTTTTGGGTTTAATAACTTTGTAATCAAGTTTTGGCAAGTAGTATTCTTATAAGTTTAATTGTTTTCGTTGTCTCAAAATAAAGTGAGACAGCATTTTTTATTGTGTTGAATAAATCTTAATTATGTTTTGGACAGTGTATTGTTAAAAAAAATAATATTCCTTTCTAAATAAAGTGGGATTCTGTCAATGTTTTATTTTGTGTTGAATAACTCTTAATTATGTTTTGGTTAGTTTATTGCTATAACTTTGTTTCATTGACTTGTTTCAAAATGGAGTGAGATTCATTTGGTCCGAGACCACAATTGTCGTCCCTTGATTTTCGTTGTTCACAAATATAGTCCCTAGTGTTGACAGTGGGTTACTTGCCATTAATTTTAATACCCCTTCCAAATTTATTTCTCCATGTTTAATGCCTCATATTGCAAGTAGGGGGGTGAAATTACACTGTAAAAAAATTTGGGTCCAGAATTTTAAAGGAAAGTAGTGAATTGGTCCTGGTGAAAAAGGTTGAAAAATAGCACTTCGGAAGCTGTCAAAAGATTTCAAGACGCCCTAAAGATAAAATTGTCCATATTTTGAGTTAGAGGCCATGAAGTTTTCGATAATTTTGATATAATTTGTCCCAAAAGTAGTACAACACACTGTAAAAGTTTCTTTGAGAAAGCGCAGGTGGGATTTTTTTTATTTTCATTTATGTTCTAAAAGAAATGCACTACGAAATAATTGTGGTCTCGGACCTTCTGACTACTTTTTTTTTTGTGTGTTAAATAAATTTTATCATGTTTGATCATGTTTTGGTTATAATAAATAGTGTATTGCTATATTTTATTGTTTCATTGTTTCATATCAAAGGGACCAAGCTGTTAAAAACAATTATCTTTTGTGTTTTTCATTTAAAATCTTCAATCTTTTACTCTGACATACCAAGCTATAAATACATTCAGTATTTACACGAAAGCAATTAAAAACAACAATCATGATTTTCCAATTATTCAACTGGAATTTGAATTAAAATTGGGCGCGAACGTGTAGAGTGCGAACGGACCTTGGGTGCGAACGTGCGAGGTGCGAACGTGTAGGGTGCGAAAGTATATTGGGCACGAACGGACCAGATACCAAAATTAACTAAGTTGTGGTACAACTTTGAGATGCTCCCTCAGGTAAAAGACCGGTTTGTATTGTTTTGATTGTCCTTAATTGACATGAACAAGAGGTATCTTCACAACTACAGGTGAGTTAAAGAGTTTATCTGAGTCAGTGAGTGGACAGTATCAAAGAAATTCAGGTGTTTGTTTATTTTTACACCTTCTGGCAAGTTCTGCAGAAAGGGGAAAAAAGGCCCATCAAAAACCAAGAAAGATGTTTTCTTTCTTAAACATAAAATGCATTTAACTTTTATATATCTAGTGGATGCTAGGCCTTAAAACTTTCCAAACAGCAAAGGTAAGTCTGTACACAGAGTAATTTTTGAGGTGAAAATACGGCCATATTTGTCTATTTGTTATGATGAACCTTAATAACCTATATGTATTGTCTGTGACTACTATAGTCTCAGGTATTGTTTATTTAAGGTTCATCATAACAAACGGACAAATATGGCTGTATTTACATGCCAAAAATTACAAACTTACCTGTGAAGTTGGAAAACTTTTAATGCCTGGCATCCACTAGATATGTAATAAAATTAAATGCATTTTGTGTTTTAGAAAGATAAAATCTCTTTTGGATTTTGCTGGGCATTTTTTTTCCTTCATGCAAAAGGTCTGAAAATTAACTAAGTTGTGGAACAACTATGAGATGCTCCCTCAGGTAAAAAACCGGTTTGTAATGTTTTGTTTGTCCTTAATTGACATGGACAAGAGGTATCTTCACAACTACAGGTGAGTTCATCTGAGTCAGTGAGTGGACAGTATCAAAGTAATTCAGGTGTTTGTTTATTTTTACACCTTCTGCAGAAAGGAAAAAAAATGCCCAGCAAAAACCAAAATTTTTTTTATCTTTCTTTAACACAAAATGAATTTAACTTTTATATATCTAGTGGATGCTAGGCATTAAAACTTTCCAAACAGCACAGGTAAGTCTGTACACAGAGTAGTTTTTAAGGTGAAAATACGGCCATATTTGTCCATTTGTTATGATGAACCTTAAAAAAAAACCCACAATACCTCCAATACTGGTATAATACTGGAATACAATTCTGATACAAAATTGATATACCAGTATTGCGATCACCAACTACAGGAGATCCGACTTCGTCCCCTTATTATATTTATCATATCATATCACGGATTTTAGAATAAAGGGGGAGGGCTAAAAAAAATGTCCTGTCCCCAAGTACCTATGATATTCTCCAGTAAGTTTCCTACAGTCTGTTATAAACTCAACTGTCATATAATGTCTCTTATCACGGAACTTACTATTCCACTGACTACTTCCAATTTTATGCACAATCTGCATAATGTTTTCTATGTTTTCCACACTTTATGCACAATGGCGCGAATAAATATAAAAATATGCCAGTCAGGCGGAAAGGGATGAAACAGTTAGAGTTTCGTTACCGCCAATTTTCAAATTTATCTTTTCCCCCTTTTTTCACTTTCTCTCTAGTCTCATGGCGTTTTTTTTTGTTTCCTTTTTGAGCAATTTTATGAAATATTCCTACCTTTTCCTAAGATTTCTTCCCCAAAACGACAAACGGTCACTTTTTTTGACTACTTTCTTGAAGAAGAGTACCGTCACCGGAAGTGAAGACCAAAAAAAATAAATTTTTCCGCAGCAAATAATTCTGTTCGGAACTTTCTAGAGTCTACATAGGATTTACAGTAGGTCCACACACAAAGTAATCCAAATGAAATCATATGCTGAATATACGCTATTCAGACCTGTATAAACTGGTCCGCCGTTCTATCTATAGCTTTGCACATGATGCACTAGTCTCGTCGAATTACAGGGCCGTAACTACATTGAGGCAAATGAGGCAAATGCCTCATGTTAGAAATTTAAAAAAAAAAATGAAACAAAAGATTGTCTTAATATCAAATTGTTTTAACAAGAAGCAAGTTCTCTTCATTCTCTGGTGTTGCCCCTTTCGTGATCCATGTTTCTTTCTTACTTTTAGTTTTCAGAGTTGATGGTCTATTGTTTGAACTTCTGTGTCCCAGGTTTGTCTTTTGCTCATTTTTTGTCCTACTTTATGACAATAGTCTGAGTGTTGATTTTCATTTGTAAACGTGTGGTTTTCCAATGTTGCATGCCCACCGAAGTCCAGATATTGTGCAGGAAAATATTTTTAAGAATAAACAAGACACAGAAGAAAAATGGTCGTTTCTGCATGGGGAATTGAATTTGATATTAAAGAATTCACAACTGGCTTCTTTTGGTTGATAAAACTAGATAGCTGACATGGTTTAAATTAAAGTAAGGTCACAAATTTTCCGGTATCAAATAATTTGAAAAAAAAAGCAATAATGTATTCAGGGCCGTAACTACATTGAGGCAAATGAGGCAAATGCCTCATGTTGGAGATTTCAAAAAAAAAAATGAAACAAAAGATTGCCTTCATATCAAATTGTTTTCACGGAAAGTGTCTTGCAAGAAGCAAGTTATCTTCACTCTCTAATGACATCATGTAGCCCCTGCATGTTTTTCATGATCAATGTTTCTGTTTTACTTTTAGTTTTCAGAGTTGATGGTCTATTGTTTGTACTTCTGTGTCTCGGGTTTATCTTTTGTTCATTTTTTTCTCTGTATGGCTATAGTCTGAATGTTGATTTTCATTTGTAAACGTGGTTTTGCAATGTTGCATGTCCACCGATGTCCAGACATTGTGCTAGAAAGAATATACGATGCTACTGGACACAGAAAATAAATGGTCGTTTCTGCATGGAGAATTGAACTTGATATTAAAGAATACAGAACTGGCTCTTTTTTTTTTTTTTGTAGATATAATTGTCTAGACAGCTGACATGGTTTAAATTAAAGTAGAATCATCAATTTCCCGGTATCAAATCATCTATATAAAAACATCAATGTATTGCAACATGACCTTTCACATTAAAGGGTTAACTGACTTGCATTAATTCGTGTTCAGACCCTTTAACAGAAAATATAGGAATATGGAGTAAACTTGCAGGGGACCTAATATCACACGAAGTCAATGCATAGAAAAAATACAAATGATCAATGGTCAAAGTTTTTATTCCCATTCTTCATCTTGATAGTTGCTGGAGGGTCTTCAACAATGAAAGAATCATTAATAAATAGGTCAATATGGTCCATAGTGTCGACTTAAGCAGTACTAGTACTTAAATTATAATACTGCACTGTCACTATATTTAAATCTAGTTTTAGATTGAGTTGGAGAAACGAGAACATGCAAGGCCTTTAAAGATAAGTTTACTTCTTGTGTATTTGTAACGGGGTGTCATGTGGCTAACAAAACCAATCCAGTAAAAGTTGATAATTTTATTATTGGCACCAGACGTATTCAATATAATGAAATAAACGCCCTACAAAACATAATAAATACAATTATAATTATCTGCCAATATCTGTATTAAAATTATAAATATAATATTCAACATATATAAACGCATTTACATAACACAATGCACAATAAAACAAAGTATTTATATTTCTCATTTTTTCCTAATCTGTATGAACTATCAAAAGAAAATAACTTTAACTTTACGAAAATGTTCTCGGAACTTTATCATTAAAAATACACCAAGTCGAATACTCCCGTGAATATGATCAATAAGTACATACGATCGATATTACTGTTATCACGTAATACACATGAAAACTATTATATATAACTCTACAAAATATACCTCCTCGTGCAATTATAATTTGCACACATGTATCAAACTAAGTAAAATATAATTATCTTAGTATTCTCGACAAAAAGGTGTCGGCAATCACTGTATGTAAACAATGAATTATTTCTTCACGCTCATGTTAAACTGTATGTATTTATTTATCGTAAAACGGTCTAAATGCCAATCCTTCTTAATTTGTAAATACTTTTCAATGTAATAGAATAAAAATAGAACATAGAAAACATTTTCTACATTAACATACACATTTCACCCGAAATATGGAGAAAATACGCTCACGCTAAAATATTATGTTTTTATAAAACATTAATATACACATACCAAAATTATGGATTTTAGGCTCACTGACCACTCATACTTGTGCGTCAAGGATGTGCATTCACTGTAAAAATAAGGAACATGCATGCAATAAAGTGTTAGTTTAACAATAATAGCGAATCCCGCATTACTAGAACTAATTTGACAAATGCGCGCTAAATGAACTATATCAAACCGAAAAATACAGAAACCCGACAATAGAAATTATCCTAACATACCTGATATTTTCAACTATAACAACCACATGCCTTTGGACAAATCTTCAATACAAAAGAACATCCAACCCCGTCAACTTTCAGCAGCGAACTAGCTAGATAACTATCTACCCGTAAAACGAAAACAATAACCAAGCGTGCATGACTAGCGGGAAATCTACCCGGACTAAACTCATTTGCATAATAATGTAAAGGTAATTCACATTATATAAAGAGACCAGTTTCTATACAATAAATGCTAACACTTTAATTAAATGATTAAAACAATTTATTAAAAGATTTAACTGCTATCTTTTTATTATTTATGTTCTGACTTTTATTATTTTTATAGCAATGGTTTCACAATAAATTATTTAGATTTTTTTAGTAACTTTTATTTCATAAAATAAAACACATATATAAAATTATATTCACAAACATCACAAGACCACTAAAAATGTCACTATTACATATTCTTTATTGCAACAATTTTTTTTTTATATTAGATCTCAACCTGGGTCCGCCAACGAGACACACACACGTAGAACTATTTTCTCTTTTTTAAGATACTGTTTCGGATTTTCGTTCCTTCTCCAACTTAGTTTGTTGTATTAGTATATTTAAATTATCACTGGTATTAAAGAGATAATAGTAACTGCAATTACGATTATCCCAATATGGCTACGGTAGATATAGGTAAAATCTTTACACTCGTTTTTAAAGCAATTGCTTTTATGTCGTCGCGTATGGCCATCTTTGTGACCCAGATCAGAGACTCCGCCCAGATCAAGCCATAGTATTTTGTTAAACAGGCTCCTGGTCAGTCATTCTTTAACACCTATGTATGTTTTCTAATGCAATACATAGCTTGAAACTTTAAAAAAAAGTTAGTGGATTTAAGAAGTTTCAGAATATGTTCTTGTAGATGTATTTTTGTATTTAAAGGGTCAACCGTTTGACTATCAAATAACATAGAAGTCCGAGTGAAAAAAAGTACATTTTTATAAATGCGATTCCGTTTTCCGCCGTTCGTACGATGTTTCAACAAAATATGGATTCATTTCAGTTGTTGATTTAGTATTGAAAATTTAACTGAATTATCTCCTAATAAATACGGTTTTATATGTTTAATTTGTGTTTCTTTAAGAGGTCAGGTGCTCTTGTTCATTCATAAAATTATCGTTCATTCATACATTTATCGTAAAATCAAAATCACTACACAGGTTAATGCGTAGTGTCAAATTATTACCTGTAATCTAAAAATAGACAAACTTTATTTGCGCAAATAATTTAGCGGAACGAAACCCTTGTTGAAAACACATAACAATAAGTTCGTTTTCCTTTTCTGTCAAAACTCCGTAATATTTATCGATCACCTTACTAATGAAATGGACCCGTCCAAACGTAGTAGATGCAAAGTCGGTCCAGATGAAGAGATATTTACAATTTGGAATTTTCTAGTTTATTAATACATAGATTGAAAAAAGTACGTCTGTTTAAATATCATGATCAAAACTGGGTTTGCATAACAAATGTCAGATGAAACCATTATCCTCGTCTTTTCAGTGAACAAGTCTACTACGTTTGTTGACACTCGACGGTCCACCGTGTTAGCAATTTTATTTCACATGTTTTCGAAATATTGAAGATCATTTTTCGCAATGTTTCCTGAAAATTGATAAATATCAAAGCAACGTAGAGCTGTTTGTTCTTGTTCGTATAATAAAATTGAGAATGGAAATGGGGAATGTGTCAAAGAGACAACAACCCGACCACAGAAAAACATACAACAGCAGAATTAATGTCTGTGATGACCCCCCTTTTCGGGATTGCATGAGAATTGTAGTTATCTCGTACCCACATGCACTTGTTTCTATCCATAGGAAGGTCGACTATCCATATAAAACTATTTATATGGATAATCGACCTTCCTATGGATAGAAACAAGTGCCTGTGCTCGTACCGCATCAGAAGGACACATATCAACTGAGCAATAATGTTTGGAACTTAGTTTTAAAAATGATGACAAAGTAACATTATGAAAATATTTTTATTAAGCTGAAATATACCTTTATTCTTTACATGTTTATGTCTTGTAAGATATTTTATTTATTTCCCGTTTTTTAACATTTGCGTCTGGAAAGTTGAAATGTTTTAACTTAATCATTTGTGTTAATGGTTAAATATAAATTAATAATGAAAATTGTTAAAATTAAATCAATAAAGGAAATTATTGCCCAGTTACAAACACTACCAGGGGATAATCCATGATGATTTCTTTTTGAGTTATATGTTTCAGCACATGTATATTTGACCCCAACCTTAGCCTGGTAAACGTGGTGTCTCCTTGTGAAATATAAAATATATTAAAAATGACTTTCTGCTAAAGTCTTTTATTTATATAAAGTTAAAACCTTCTTACTTCTAACTAGACAACACTCATGTCAGGTTTAATTCTTGTATATGTGTGGATGAAAAATAAAAGTCCCCAAACATTAACATGACAGCAATTGCTTTTACAGCCTTTAAGGCTTTGATTTTTAAATGTAGCATGTTTTTGTCAATAGTTACTCAGCTGCAAGGTTTATCTATACCATTACATCATATTTGAATCGTAACGGTGCATTGGAATTGTCTAAGAGCTGTGAAAATAGCCGTTGAAAAATTCGGGATGATAATCGTAACTCTATGGTATTTTTCTTCTTTGATAATCGTAATTTTCTTTATATGATAATAGTAACTGAAACATAATAAATGTGTCTTTCAGCATTTCAATGGTATTTTGTGTGTTAAAAATGTAAATGCCCAGTTAAACGATGACATTAACGTATATAAAAATAAATGAAGAAACTTCGTTACAGGTTAATATCTAGGATAAATTTACCTATATATCTCTAATTGATGAGAAAAAGGATGGATTAGCTATATTCCATATTCCAAAAGTGCAATCCTTTCAATTCATTGCTCAAAATGAAAGTCACGTATACCACATTTTCATATGTCAAAAAAGATATATGCCTGTTTCATTGATTTCAGGAAGGCATTTGATACTATTAATAGAGATGCCATCTTTTACAAATTGTCTTATTACAACATAGATGGAATGTAGGACAGAAAGTCACAGGACAAAAAGTCACAGACAAAAAGTCACGGACAAAAAGTCACAGGACAAAAAGTCACAATTCATTTTTTCTGATTATTTTCTTTGAATAAAAAACGCTTATTTCTACAAAAATATTTTTGTATTTTTCTTAAACTATTGTATATAAACCAACTTTTTAAACAAAATATATCAAAAAAATATCAAAGATTATCCAATAATTGTTAAAAAAAAAAAATGTCAAAGTGACTTGGCACTTAAATGGCTTCATGGTGCCAAGAAAAACATCTTTTGCATGATTAAAATTAAATAAATCTTCATTTTTCAAGTATAATGACACATTTCCTAAACTTTAATATGAATATATGTATTCAAAAGTAAATAATTCAAGATATATTCTTATATATTAAAACAATTGTCAATAAATTATTTGTGACTTTTTGTCCTGTGACTTTTTGTCCTACCAAATTTGTGACTTTATGTCCTGTGACTTTTTGTCCTGTGACTTTCTGTCCGTTTACCCATAGATGGTCCCTTTTTTTAGTATAATGAAAGATATGTATAAAGAGGTTTTGTACTTGGTAATGATCTCGGAAGGTATCACTGATTTTTTTAATTCCTCAGTTGGGGTAAAACTAGGGTGTATTTTAAGCCCTACATTATTTTCTTTATATATTAATGATTTACCATCTATTTTTGACTCAACATGTGAACCACCCAAGTTAAATGATAATGATATATCATATCTGTTATACGCTGATGATTTAGTTCTTATCAATAAATTCAGCCGTCCATATTTTTCCTTTGGATTCACTTTTTTCTATTTTATACTGATATATGATTTTGAAAATTAAATTCAAATGTTTTGATCAAATTCCCATGTATTTTAGGACGTTTCTTTAAACAGTGTGGATGGTAAAGGATCTAGAATAGTTACCAGTTTATTGTTACTATTGTTTATTGTCACTTTTGTTTTTTGTTACTTTTGTTTATTGTTACTTTTGTTTATTGTTACTTTTATTTTTTGTTTTTATTAGCCTTACCTATAGTCTTACGAAGCATTTGACAGACGAAAAAAAACACAAATATGTATATTGATAAATAACATCAAAGGGCCGAACATGTAGATTATTACAGTCGGAACTGGTTTAATTACAAAGATTTTTATAGATTTTAAAACAAATATTTTGTGCTTCAACACAACCAAATCACCAACCATGACAGCATTTTGTCCAATCACAGAAAGGATTTTCGAGCATGCGTATTCTGTTGCCATAGTTAAGCGTCCTTAAGTTCAAAGGGCACAAATCGAAACTATACCGACTACGTCTGAAAAAGGACTACGCATTTACCATTCATGAAGCTCCTTGAAAAGTGCGTGCCTTCAGCATGTTCAGCTCCCTCCTCCCTCAAAAAATCTGCCTTTGCAATTTTAAACCCTTTTATGCTGTTTCTTCATGTAGCTCTACAGTGGAGCCTATGGGACTACAATCTAAGTAGACATTTGAATCACTGAAAATCAACCTATATTTTCATGTATAATTTGATAATTAAATTTTTAACACATTTATACATTTTTTTAAATTTGATCTTGACAATTTTTTGTTCATTTAAAAATATAGGGACAACAGTCAGAGTTGGTGTATGTGGGTTCGATTCCCACCCTAGGCATTCATTAATATTGGCTGGTGCAAAGCGGGTAGTTTAGCTTTATTAGTGGCCCCACACTGACTCTGTTGTTCATATGTCACTTAAAAAAATCAGGTCTTGCCATCTTTATTTTTCTTTTCGAAAATCATACACAACAAAACCATTGAATAATTGTGAAAATTATACCACAGATAACAATGGTAAAACTTTAATTGTTTTTGGCATTAACCTTGGCTGCCATCCAAGATCCAAAAAGTTTTTATATTGATGAATTATATATATCAGATTTGGATTCTTTTGGTTACAAAACATTTTGGATGGTATGTGGCGGCCAAATCTTTATTTCTAAAGACTTAAAGCTTTCAGGTCTGAAAATTGCCCAAAAACATCACATTTTGACAAATTTCGAACACAAAATGTACTCTTATGAAAAGAACTGATTTATTGAGCGTTAAGACTTTTGAAATAGACCCATTTACGAACCAAATTGTGAACTTTTTGGAGTTTTTAGGGTAAAGTTTATATTTTAGGCCATTTCGGGCAATAAGTGAACCTTGTCCTTTGAATCAGTGGTTTCACAATTACCATAATACTAAGTATCTGTTAGAAGATAGCACTTTCACAGTACATTGTTAAACTTAAAGATAAATATATACCAACAATGACCAATATTAATGATGGAATGAGATTATATATATACTGTTTTATATTGTCACATGTACATACATAAATAAAAATTAAAACCAAACTGTTGTCATTATTCACAAAAAAATAAACGAAAAGGGAGGTATGATTGGTAATCAGACACCAGCTCTAGACAAAATGATGAAAAAGAAATAAAGCTTACCATACAACATTTTTACAATCAGAAAAAAAACTATACATAAATCAGTTAGAAATAGCCATGAAATGACAAATTTTAAACAATATAAACAAGAAAACTAATGACCACATCAATGTACAAACAGAAAATCAAGATATATACACAAAAAAATTACAAGCCCTGTTTTATAGGCTGCTTACTAAGGACCGACACATTCATATGGTAGTTGTGTTCTATATGTATGGTGCAAAATTTTCTCATGGCTAAATTAAACCAGTGGTATCCAAAGTATTAAATCCAGAACAAAGTAAAAAAAAAAAACTTACAGTTGAAAAACTATCCAGATGTTGTGAAATTCAATTAACAAAAATACCATCATTAGTGAAAGGCTATCTTCATATAATACTTTGTAATATTAACAATGAACCATTTAATAATTAGAAAACAGAACCTACAATGTACATGTATAGCTGCTGAATTTTTTTTTTTAAATATAATGGATAAATGATTGACTGTGTTACAATAAAACCAAGATAACTGAGTGAAGCTATTTATGAAGATATAAAAAGTTTGTGTTGACTGCAACAAAAATCTAGAATAAGGGATATTAATCTTGCTGTGTTAACATCCATTTAATTAGCAATTGATCTAAAAGCTAAAAGTTTCAGAAAATAGAAGACCTGGATACTACATGCACAAACATTGTTAATAAATGCCATGTGTAGAGCAGGATCTGCTTACCCACCTGGAGCACCTGAGATCATCCCCAAGGTTTGGTGGGGTTCGTGTTGCTGACAGTCCTTAGTTTTCTTTGTTGTTTCTAGTGTACTTTTATTTGTCTGCATGTCTTTTTCAGTTTTAGTCATGGAATTGTTAGTTTATTTTCCTTAGCCCTAATATTACAATTTATCTGTTTTAATATGATTGTCTTGAACCTCTTTTTCATAGTTCAGTGAGTGACTATATAGCTACTCGAAGAATTGTTTGCTATGTTGATTCTCTATTATAAGTTATACGCTAACGATTTTTGTATGTGTGCAACTATATGGTCATAATGCCAATCTAACAGCTCTCATTTGACCACATAATCGTTGATAATTAACAAAGTTAAGTTTCCTAGTTCAAGTCAGTATCTCAGATATGATGATAGCAAATTATATTATTTGTACTATATTGTAAGGCGAACATTTCTGTCTGCAGGGATTATATAAACACCTGTCATTTATCAATAATTCAACATAACTTGAGGTCCTCTGATGTTTTTTGTACTTCAGTACTTTGATTAACATGTAATATGTGCGTATTTTTTTTTTTTGGTTTTCACCTGATAAACATGTGAAAAAAATCCTTTCTATATCTTTCTTGTAATATCTTTTTTAGAGTTCCTTTATTATTCCAGACATGGTCAAAACGATTGAATTTTAAGAAACTGAAAAATGTGTTTATTGAAGGTACATGGAAAGGTGAAAAATTCAAAAGAGGGTCTTTATACAAATATAGTCAGTATTTAAGAGACTGCAAAATAACAAATATAGAGAATGGATAACAACCAAGTTCTGTCATACTGGCAATATTAGAAGCATATTTAGTGGCACCGGGTACAAATTTACAAAATCGAATGTGAACCTTTTCAGGTACAAAATATAAAAAAGTTTTTTTCTAAATCATCATTTATCAATATGCATACTCATATGATTAATGACTTTTGTGTATATTCTAATGTACTGTATCTAATTAACATAATTGAGGGTCTGGATGGGGGGGGGGGGGGGGTCTGTTATTCTGTAAACATTTAATTTTCACCCCTTTTTGCTCTAATCTTCAAAAAATTAACCCCTTTTTTCTCTAATCTTTAAAAATTAGACCCCTTTTTTTCTCTAATCTTCAAAAAATTAACCCCTTTTTTCTCTAATCTTTAAAAATAAGACCACACATTTCTCTAATCTTCAAAAAATTAACCCCTTTTTTCTCTAATCTTAAAAATTAGACCACGCATTTCTCTAATCTTCATTTTTTTGGCCCATTATTCTCTAATCTTCATTTTTTAAGTGCATTATTCTTTAATCATTTAACCCCATCCAAACCCTCATAATTGGAATGCGAGCGGACTGAGAAAGATTGGTATGAAAGTGTGACTAATCTTGTTAAATTTTGTAATGCCTGAAAGGGCCCTGTGTTTAGGAAATAAAGAATTTGAATTTGATTTGAATTATACTCCGAGTGAAATTTGTTGTGTAAATACGGCATTATTTGTGAAAAGGTTATCTTAATTTCGGACTATTGATATGATTTAGTATGTTATAAATCTGGGAACAGTATTATGTCAATATATACGTTCCTGTATATATAAAAATCCAATGTGAGAATTTGAGTCAAATCGGTAATCATGAATTTAACAGCTAGTGCCCCTTTTAGCATATTAATTTAAAGATCTCCAAGAATTACTTCATGACTTTAAATTTTAAAATTTGGCCCCATTATTCATTAAAGGGAAAGATGATGAACCCCAAAAATCAATCATAACCCTTAATTTTTTGGTACAGAACTTGCCGTACACTTAATCTAGTCATAAATACTCAAGTTATTGTACAGGAAACCAGAAAGGCATTAATTTTTAGGTCCTATAAATTACTAAACAGTTATAGCAATTGACCCAAAACATTAAGCCCAACCTTCCTTTTTTGCAGTTACAGAACTTATGGTACAACTTCATAGAAATTCATAGAACTTGTACTCAATTTATTAATTGTTCTTGAAACCAGAAAATCCTTGATTTTTGGTCCCCAATTCCCAAACAGTTAGGACATTAAACCCAAAATTCAATCAGAACCTTCCTTTTTTTTGGGGGGTGGGGGGGGGGGGGTGAAACTTGTGGTACAACTTTATAGAGATCTATTGAGCTATACATAGACTTATTATTTATTAATGTAGCAAAGTTATTGTTCCTGAAACCATAAACTCCTTGATTTTGAGTTGGAACATTGACCCCCAAAATCAATCTTCATGAATCAGCAGTCAAAGTAGTTTGGTATACCAAGTTCTATGGTACAGAAATTATGTTCAGAATACAAATCAGACAAAGTTTTATTAGTTTTAGGGTCCAAGTTCAGAGTCATCAAACTTTGGGATATGACACATCCCATGGAATCCTATGATGCAAATGCATAACATGTTTGGTTAGCCCAAGTTGTACAGAAAGATGGATCCACAAACAGACACATATTACTATATTAGATACATGTAAAAGAGGGGCAACAAATCATTGGCGGATCCAGGGGGGGGGGGGGGGTTCCAGGGGTTGGAAACCCCCCTTTTTTGGACGATCAATGCGTTTGAATGGGAGCATATAGTTGGAACCCCCCCCCCCCCCCTTTTACTCTGGGTTGGGAAACCCCTTTTTAAAAAGGCTGGATCCGCCCCTGCAAATACCAGAGGGACAGTCAAACTCGTGTAAACTTTTAATTTGAAGTAGAGACATTATGATCCATTATGATATCTACCAAATCTGTTACAGTTTTGTGAGACCATAATCAGAATTCTTTGAATATTTATTTTAATACCACAAAAAATTATGCAGTTCTAAAATGTTATCATGTCATCGTCGTCTGAAGACCTTTGGTATTCGCACAATAACTTTAGATCAGTAAATAGAAATCTATGAAATTTAAACACAATTAGGTTTATGACCACAAAAATTAAACTGAACTTAAAGGTTTAGATTGATCGTGGGGGTTATGGTCCAAACAGTGTAGGAATTAGAGACAAAAAGCATTTTTCTTGTATTAAAATTGCGCATTAGATTTGTAATATCTTTGACTACATTTATTTTGTGTCAGAAACCTATATTATGTCAAAAATTAGATCACAATCCAAATACGCGAGAGTCTCAAGCTTGAATATTGTGTCCAAATTTGCCCCAACTATTCAGGGTTCGACCACTGTGGTTGTATCAGGTTATGCTCAGCGAATAGTCCAGGGAATCTGAGGTGAAAAATGGCTCAACCTCAAAGTAATTGCAACAGAAATAATTTATATCAATTTTGTTTCAATGGATACCTGTTAGTGACATATTAAAAATCGGCGTTTCACAGACCACGGGAAATTGGTGTTTTGGGGGTAAAATGGGGATTTTTATGTAAAAATCGCTAAAAACTGGAAAAAATGATTTTTTTTTTTAATTTTTACTCAAAGTCCCTATTTTTTTCAGAAAACGTTTCAATCATATGTATCATCGTGATCAAATATTAAAAATGCATAGTCTTCAGGTTTTTTTTCCAAAAAACGCTGATTTTGAATAGAAAATCGCTGAAAACTGGAAAAAATGAAATTTTTTTAAAATTTTTACTCGAAGTCCCTATTTTTTTCGGAAACTTTGCAATTATATGTATTATCGTGATGAAATCTTAAAAATGCATAGCCGTAAGTTTTTTTTGGAGAAAAAACGCTGATTTTAAATAGAAAATTGCTGAAAACTGGAAAATTTATAAACCTAAAAATTAAAAAAAAAAGTCATCTCGAATATTAACTAGAAGAATTTTAATCCCTCAAAGAAAGAATAGACTTCAACAGAAACATCGTATTCATTATTTTGACACATTAATGTAGTTTGAATAAAAAAAAAAAAGTTACAGAAGAGGGAGACCAAATACAATATTTCTGAATTCACATTGTCATAAAAATAAATCTTATAAAAACAAAATTTCGTTCAAAGTTTTTGCTTAAATGTTATAGAGTCACATCACCAACCAATCATGTATATGTAAGAATTAAATGTCACTATCGTCCTCGTCTTCATGAATCTCAAGTACTTTACAGTTTGAACAGTTCAGTCCCTTACATTCGCTACATGCTGAGCTACAGTCAAGACCGTTTTTTCTACAAGTGCATCTGCGTGTATCGCAACCAGATTTGCATTTACATCTAATCACGTGCAATAAATTATCTGGAGCTGGAGGCAAAATTGTTCTAATTGGACAAAGTGATGTACCTTGTAGAACCCATCCCCAGTCTGATGGACTTAACATATGGACAGAGTCATTTGTCCATTCTTGGATCTGATAATATGCACGCTTGCAGTGCTGAGACGCTGCTTCTGAGGTAGGTGGCAAGGACTGAACATGTACACAAGACAAAGAATTGGTAAGAACTTTATGGTTAAATTTTCTGTAGCGTAACTGGTCTAAGCTTTCTCCTGTCTCACCTCCGTATAATATAACAAGAGCTGACTGTCCTGATTGTATAACATCATCTGACGTTGCATCTTGTTTTAAAAATACTGAAGCTAACTCTCTAAAAAAGGCATTCTCACGCAACCGCTTTAGTCCTTCCTTCTTCCCTATACCGTAAAGTCTAGATGTCGTGTCACACCCTGTGATAGCATGAATAAATGGTAACAAATCGACTATTTCATTTCCAAGCAACTCTTTAGTCTTTTTAATGTCCCATACTTTAGACTTTCGAATTTTATCGGATTGAAAAACCAATGGTTTAGAATTTTCCTCTGCATGGAAAAGCAGTAGTATGAGAACATCAGTGTCTTCACCAACGACAACGGTAGGGTAACAAGATGCATATCGTACAGCAGTTGATGCAATAAGAACATCAGCATCAGCAGCAGCTTGAAGAGAAATAAATCCTTCATTATCCATTTTATTACAAAGCATATTGATAAAGTTTTGCTTGTTTTCTCCATTAGCTAAGAAAATTTCCTTCTTTGATTTAAACGGTGTGCTATCTTTGAATGAGATGTGTGTACCAGTCACACCTTTCGATCTCCGTTCATGTACATGATCTTTTGTCGTTGGTCCGGAACCATACCCATCAAAGACAATTATTGGAATGGGATATCTGTTATTAATATGGTCGATGTATAACTGACATATTTCTGCAAATGTCGCACCTTTTTTCCATGGGATTCGCTGTATCAAGGAACCACCGTCGATTACGTGGCGAACATCGGTACCAAGGTCATCTGAAAATACACAACTTCCCGTGTTCCATATTTCATCTGCCAATGTTGATTTCTGTGCCTGTCGCATCAACCCAGACGGTTCAAACAAAGCAGCTGGTACAGCGCTTAGTTCGTACTTAAAGACTTGAGATACATCTGGAAACATGGTATTAGCAGTAGTAACTAGTCGTTGAAACAACAATTGTGGATCGACAGATATTTCTTCATTATCTACTTTGATATTTAATTTTGAAGATAGAGTTGTTACTTGGTTTTTTCTTTTGAATACAAACTCGTCAATACATTTACCTTCCATTGACGATATTATATTGTGTCCTATGACCAGTGCATTGTCAGAATTTACGTTGCTGTCGCCAGTTGCTCCTGTTTCGATGTTCCTCAGATTTTTATCGATAGAAAATGGACTTCTTTCTCCAAGAAAGTCAAGAAAGGTTGTTGTGTCTTTGGTATCCCGTACCTTCCTTGGAATGCACATTTCTTTGTGCTGTTCGCTCGTTTCAAAATTTACACCAGTTACTTGTTGCATGGCCTCATTCATCTGAATACACTGTGGCATAGACAAAATCCACAATGATCTCTGCGCATCTGTCATCCCTCGACCTCTGGTGAGACCTCCAGTTGTTTTAATGCATCTCATCAGAACTTGCTCTATGATCAGATCCGATGATAAACCTGACCAAAACCGATCACTTCTTCTCATCACATGGAAGCCTGACATGAGAGCTTCGTTTATTGCAGGATTTGTTCTTGATAACCCATGCATTTGCTGCAGGTAAACATACGCAGATTTTAGATATAAGTTATGTCCTGCAGCAGCAAAGTATGGTAACATCTTTTGAATGGTTTGAAGATGAAGGGTCCAGTTTCCAGTTCTTTCAGCTTTGATGAAATTACGCAGCAAGTCCACCATATCCATATATAGAAACCATAGTCGAGCTGTCCGGTTTTCGATATGTGATTTTCTAAAAGTTGATATACTGTCGCGTATTTTTCTCAATACCTCATTCTGATCAAGGGTGTCTACTGGAAGATGTCGTTCGAGGATTTCATCAAAAATATAACTCAATTTATTTAAATCCTGGATAAAAGTGTTTTCATTGTGAATTTCAGAGTCTTCAAGAGAAGAAAGATGTTCTACATTTTCAGTGTCATGATCTTTCAAGACAGTGGAAGATACATGAAAATGTTCGCACAACAATAATGAAGTTAAAGCATTGTAAATCAAGAAATGACCACGCACTGCTCTCGCAACTGCCTTTCCGGTAAACATATGCGTAACAGCGTTAGGTGCATAGACAGTTTCCATGAGCTCTGCAAGTCCAGATCCGCTCATAATATTACCAATGGAACCAAGAAAGCTCATTTCGAGATGAAAACCTCCTAATCTAAGAACTATCGATTTCAAGTCGCTGTCCTTTGGTTCGTTGTCAATAATTGTAAGAGCTTTCCAATAAAGCGGTTGGTCAAATGTAAGCATGGGATTAGCTCTGTACTTAAACGCTTCGTTACATACGAACTTCATGGTCGAAAAGATACATGAAAGGTTTCCCGGCTCAAGGTCTATCATAGGCAAAAATACAATTGTCGATTTACCAGGGTATGCTCCATCTTGCACTAAATTACACATTGCTGACCACCCAATCCTTTTCTTTGGCCAAAGAGTACTACAGAGAAGACTGATGTTATCAGGTAACGCACCCGACTGTTGCGCTGCAAGTGATTCGAATTTTAAACTAAGTTTTGATGTTCGGTCAAAGTTGTATTGATGGAGATCGATTTTCCCTATTTGTTTTATATCGTCAAGCGAAACATTTAATCTCTGCACAATAGTTTTGTGGTTATATCCTGGTGTGATGCCTGCTATTATCCCCATTCCATGGAATGTCCCATGACCGTCAAGTGTTCTGATGTTATGGTCCACATTATCTGCCACGTGTTGAATACATCTCCCTTCAAGGTCTTGCGGAGAATCATCACCTTGAAGAGCAGAATTCACGCCGTGTTTTTGAACTTCCTTATAAGATGATGAAAAGCCAAGTTGGTATAAGGTATCGAGAAGGAATTTTGAACCAAAATGGTGATGCATTTGAACTCCTAGACCTAGCTGTAAAGGGGCAATCAGAGATCTTGGTCTTGTGGCTTGCATGATAGACTGGCCAATGGCTGCCACTTTAAGATCGCAATCTTTTTCAGAAAATATTCCACCAAGTAGCTGTTTAAGACTGTCAGGTAAGTATGCGATGTTTTCCTCACAAGATGCTATTGTAGCTGGTGATGGATACACCGCCCTTGAAAATTCCATTGATTTTATATCAGATTTGATCAGTTTAGCTGCTGTTTTGATAATATCTCTTTTTTCTGTTTCAGGATCGGAAGTTTTTTTACTCTGATGAAATTCTTGCAGAAGAACAGATGCCGTTTTACGAAGAGTGACCACATTTGGTTTTCCACAGACGTCGGTAATAAAAGCTTCATCACCAAAGTGTGTTTTGATCTTTGATTTCATGTGTACTGTTGTGTATGCCAGATCTCCACAAAACTGTGTCATTTGATGAACGAGGTCTTTTACTGAGTCAATTGGTCTTCTTCATTTTCTAGCAAGTAATCCATGGTTTTTAGAAAAGCTGTATTTGCTTCAGTGTGATCTGGTCTACCTTGCTTTTTTCGTTTTTGCTCTGGTGTTCCACCAATTGGTATATTTTTCCCTGTCCTGAAGTTGACGCTACATTTCTGATGGTAAATAGCATCTGCTGCAGGTAAGTCTTGTGCATATTCAAGTTTTGCCAAAACGTCAGCAGCCCATGAATCTTTTCTGTCTTTGCATATTGCATCAATTTTCTGTTGGAATTCAAAAGTTCTCACTGGATATACTTCTATTCCATATTTTCTATCTGACATTTGCGCTGACTGTCCACAAAACAAACAGTGTTCTCTAAAATCAAAATACTGTGATGATCGCGTTAGTCGATCAAATCTATCGTTATCAGTATTCTCTTTACCAATTTTCTGAATCTCTTTAGTATTAGTATATTTTTTTCGACATTCTTGGTGTAGTATTTGGCCGGCTACAACAAATACGTTTTGATGTCTATGTTTGCTGCTTACTTCATTGATTGTTTTTGCACCTTTTTCTCTTATCGTTATCAGAACTTGCCCATTCTCCAAAGGTTCGTTGCATATCACACAGTTACTTCCAGACATCTGAAATGAATGAAGAATATAATTTAGTTTCAAAGCAAAGAAAAGAATTATTTGTTTAGTTCACGCTCTACACATTGTTAATAAAACTTTACAAATAATAATTATTGTAGCATTAAAATAATGTCATGTTTAATCACTGTAGTTCGTAACTGGATGCAAATCGAATTCGCTAGTTTTAATACTCAATTCTGCAGTTTTTCAAAATTTGTTTGACGGTTATATTATGTTCTAATTGCTTAACAGTGAACATGATCGCGTGGGCAAACATACGGATGGTCATGTAAAAAAGAATAAGCTTCATCATTCAACTTCAAAGAAATATATATTTGCATGAAACTTACTATCACTCAATTTTGCTGCTCTAGTAGTGGTATAAACGGATAAATAACCATTGCTTTCTTTTTTCGGACTTCTCTTCGATCACCATTTCATCCTGAAACAGAAAGTTTTGATTTTTCAATCACAACCATATAAAAATTTAATTTGATTAAAAGTAAAATTACATTATTAGCCCATGAATAGGTTAATTAAAAACAATAAAGGTATTTCATATTTTATTTGCAAAGTAAACAGTAAAAAACAATGTTATCCACACTGTTAAAATTTTTAAAAAATGGTCAATTTAAACATAAGTTATATATGATCCATAAACCGTACTCCTGGCGGCCAACCAAGGATAATAGAACGCCTAACACCACAGTGCGTACAGCTGGTCATTATAAGATACTTAAAAACAACAACAAAGATTACTACAAAAGCATTTATAGGAATGAAAATACAAATACTTGTTTTTACTCGTTCATTCTTTGTGTCACAAACGGCGTTCCATACTTTTTTTATTTTTGACGTAACCTCCCTATAAAATGTCGTTTTTTCAGTGAAAAGCGTTGGTAAACAGTTGTTATACATTTAAAACAATTTCCAAGACTAGGAAACATGATTTATTGTAATAAATCAATGTAAAAAATGATGGAATTGAAAATGACAAGTGAAGGGGGAATACGGCAAAATAATGCAACTGGGGGGAAACAAATACTTTTTTAAAGATTCAAAACATGATAAATGTATTTATTTTTATACATTTATTATAATAGTCAAGCGTTACTCACCAGTTTTAAGTTCCACTGGGTCAAATCCAAGTCAAAAACAAATGCCGCTTGTTGACATATTGTAGTTGCAGTGTACAAGTTATTTCCCTTTTGACGTATGGCGCGCATTACGTTGCATGAAATTCAGTAGAATTTTACCTTTTTAATTCTCATAAATTATACAACTTTGCCGTGGTCCGATTTTTGCCGATTTTTGATATGTTAATAATATAGTTGTAATCTTCGTTTTTCATGAAAAAATAATTCTGTTGCAATTTGTTTGAGGTTAAACCCCAGATTCTCTGGACTAGAAGCATTTTATCAATATATAGTTACCATGCATAGTTAAAAATTGTATTTTTAATTATTACCCAAGGTTTCTTCTTCAAACAAAATTCTTATTTTCATTTGCAAATAGTGTAAAGTAAAGATCAAAGATTAAGACTTTTGAATGAAGATCACTGTGACTGTCATGTCTTTTGCAGTCTTATAAAAAAGAAGATGTGGTATGATTGCCAATGAGACAACTGTCCACAAGAGACCAAAATGACACAGACATTAACAACTATAGGTCACTTTACGGCCTTCAACAATGAGCAAAGCCCGTACCGCATAGTCAGCTATAAAAGGCCCCGATAAGACAATGTAAAACAGTTCAAACGAGAAAACTAACGGCCTTATTTATATAAAAAAATATGGCTTTTTGTAACAACTTTGGAATGTCTCCAATTTTAAGACACATTTTCAATCATATTTTTTATTTCAAATTTTGAGCAAAATAGCTTTTAAAACCCTTCTCCAACAATGAATAACCATAGACATACATTTAGTTGACATCAATTCTAAGAAATTTCGTGATCTGATATTAAACCACATTAAAGTTTTAGACATTAAATGGAAATCTGTTGAAGATCATTGTTGTGTTAGTGTTGCTACGATGTGTCTCATTGGCATATAATCCACATCTCCTTTCATTCATACAGCCTGTTATTTCAAAAAAGAAAATTAAAGAACCTTAGTGAGCATGCTCACATATTACATGTTCTCTATGCACCAACATTGTCGAGGGGGGGCAAGGGGGGTCCCAATAACAGCAAACCAGCAAATTGATTTGGCTCATAACAGATAACAAGGAATTAAAATGGACAAAAACAGATAACAGTAAATGGAATATTAAAATAATTCGGTCTTTGACAAATCAGTATTTCGTATTACGGATATAATCCTTTGTAATGCATTCCATTTTTTATGACTATGTTTTTAGTATTAATTTATGTATCTAGAATGTGTTTAAATTACTACTCAATATATTATAATATTTTTATACGCTCGTTTACGGAACGTATTATGGTATACTGTTGTCCGTCTGTTGTCAACATGTCGGACATTAACTCAAAAACTCTTTAACCATTAAACTTTGGGAAATTGTTTATATCTATTGACGTGAGCTCCCTTTTTGGTTTTTTTTTATATAAATTTTAGATTTTAAGTTTCTGGGTAATGGGTTTTTATTCAATAAAATTTGTGTTTTTTTTCTCAGTTTTCTGATAATATCTCAAAAATGCTTTCACAAAGCAAGGAATTTTGGTGAATTGTTTATATCTATTAACATGAGGTAACTTTTAGTTTTTATAAATTTTAGATTTTACGTTTCCGAGTTAACGGGTTTTATTAATTAAAAAGGGGTGATTTTCCAGTTTTCAGACATTAACACAAAAATGTTTTCAGCAGTTCTCATGAAACGTTGGTGTATTGTTTATATATATTGACTGAAGCTTCCTTTGTTGCTAATCAAAAAAGTGACCTAAAAGAGTTTGAATATTCTGACTTTTTCTAAATGACTATTTAGTGAGGTGTGTGAATTTTTCTTAATAAAACTTTGAGGCAAAGTGGTATATAGGGTAGAAAAATCAAAAGCACCAATTATAAGCATGCAATTTATCAAGTACTTCGAAAGAATTTTGACACTCTAAAAGCAATTTATTCCACTATTTTCAAAGGCCCTATTTGAACAATTTTTTATCAGTTGAGGTTTTTGATTGTACCAAGTGTACTAGTAAGTAGAATACATAGTTTAGTAGGGAAACAATTGCTTGAAACGAAATAAATCTTTGTTTGTAATGAGTAATGTGCAGCTTCGGACCCAAGTACATGGTTGGAACTTTCATTGTACAATGCATTTGGTTCTGCTTTGAAAAGAATTACAGAGCTGAGTCTATGTACCATATTATATAAAAGGTTAAGTGGTTGTTAGGACCTAGTCCGTAATTGAGATCCTTGTCAGATATTCCTGGCCATATGTTTTCCTTTTTGTCATATTAAGAATTGTTTTAATTTAATATGTTCGTACGGAAAACAAGGAACATTATTCTCATACAAAAAATTAAGATAATTCTAAATACACATTCATAAAAAGAATGGAATTTATTACAAAGGATAATCATAAGATATACTTGAATTGTCCTGGACCTCACTTCTGTGATGGGTATATGTTAATGGAATCCTTCTCTGAATACGGGACAAACATATTAGTAGTGGTAGACCCCAATGGCCAATGATCTTCAATTTATACCGAATATTGACTGTCAAAAAAAATGCTAACATTCCAATTTTCAATAACAGTTAACAGCAAATACATTATCACAATAACAGATAACAAAAAAACTAAAAGCCCAATAACAGCTAACAAAGAATAAGACAATAACAGCTAACAGCAAATATATTTTCAAAATAACAGTTAACAAAGAATTAAATTGCCCCATAACAGCATAACAGTTAAACCCCTTGCCCCCCCTCATTGTCACTGAGCAAACAAAATCTCACAAAATTTGTAAGTTCAAAGACTTATAACTGCACAAATCAAGTTATAAAAATTTCTTGTGGATATGCAAATCAACATATCATCATGATCATGTCCTCATTAACTTTTTCAAAGATACATGAAATTCAGTTGACCTGTTTCAAAAGAGTTTATAATAGGATGGCAAACTGTAACAATAGTATAATTTTAGACCAAAATTCTAAGTTGTAACCTGGTTCAGTGGTGTTTTAACAGAAAGATCTTAGAACTCGCAGTAAGAAGGAGTTTAATATTTATTGATTTTTGCAGTATAATTATTTTTACAAGAAACATATATTGTATTGTCTGTACAGGCGACAGACAATCAGTAAAAATCAGTTTAATATACTAGTATATCAAGTCTTGCAGTATAATTATTTTACAAGAAACATACATTGAATTGTCTGAATAGACATGTATAAACAAATGCTGAACTGAGCTTTTTTACTTCCTGGTTTGCTTACTTTTCATTTTAGTTGTCATATCAACATATTGTGTGTATAGCTTTGTGTTTCTTTATTCTATATTGACCAAAAATATAGGGTATGATTTGTGATCTCACAAAACATGTTTAACACTGCGGCATTTGTGCGCCTGTTCTGGCCTTTATTAGTCTTGTATGTATTTTTATTTTAGTTCATTTATATGTTTTGGAGTTAAGTATGACATCCATTTTTACTGAAGTAGTGCACATTTTTTATTAGGGTTCCAGCTAAGGCCTACCTAAGGGATTATCTCGTTGTCGTTGGTGGCCTTTGGCTGCTATCTGCAGTTAGATCAGATTGTTGTCTCTCTGATATATTCCCCATTTCCAGTCCAAATTTTATAATCATGACGATACAGAATGCAAATAAAAAGTGTCTCAAAATAAGCTACAGAAAGAGAACAAAAGAAAATGTTGCAGCTATTATTTTTCATATGAAATCAATTAATAACATACAAGTAATTTGCCAATACAATTAATTGATTATTAGATTGTCTATCACTATTAACAAATTACTAATATTTGCCATGATCAGAAATATATACAATAGCAATAAATCTGCCTAACAGTTCAAAGTTCAACAAGTCCATATGTTTGTATAATTCACAGTGAACAGAATATACAAAATAAATAAAAGTCTACAGTGGAATAGATTTCTTCAGCACCAATATATAGATAGGTATAAAATCAACATCTTCTACACAAAGAATTGAAACAGATTGTGTCAATTATCTCTGTGTTTGGTGTAAATACATGTATCTGTGTCTAGATGGAGTTTAAAAAATAGAAAATAATGGGCAAAAAAATAAATAATACAGAAAAATGCTAATAATGCAAAAGAAAAAAATACTAAATAAGCCCGAAAAGTAAGAAAAGAGAAAAATAAAAAGCATAAAGAATCAAGAATAGCACTTGGAAAAAAAATAGGAATAGAGAAAAATGACCAAAAAAAATAAAATAATGAGTACAAAAATGAAGATCCCCACCACACTAAATTAAGCCCAAAAAGTAAGAAAAGAAAGAAATAATAGTAAGGCAAAAATTATAAAGAATCCAGAATAATGGACAAAAAAATATGGAAAAGAGAAAAATTGTAAAATAATGAATACAAAAATGAATATCCCCACCCGGACCCTCAATTATATTTCATGAGTTTCAGAAATTTTCATTCCTTGTCCTTTTTGTATATCTATTCTACAAAAATAACGAGGATTAATACATTAACCACATGGCTTAAAATCTAAAATTCATGCATTCAACTTTACATATTACTAACATAAGACAATAGTGTTAAAATTACACCATTCCATGCACTTCTGTTTTCCACGTTTTTTAGTTACGAAGTAAATTCTAATAGTACATGTCAAATGTAGTATTCATTGAAGTGAAAACAGGAAGAGTTCAAAAAGAACAATTTTAAAAACAGAGTAAACTGTGAACCTTATAATCAGCATGACTTTATCAGATGAAAATGCCAATTCTATAAATCCAGGTTAAACAAAGATACAATAATTCAGTGATGGACCAGAGATGTTGCGTGTTTGTTCTAATCATATCCGTCTTAATATTCTTCAAATTTTATTTATTTTTTAAATCCTCATGATCATATAGTCATTCGCTGATAAAATATAGAATAACATATCAGGGAGCAACCATTTAATTTCAGGGGGGGTGGGTATTTCCCTCTCCCCCCCCCCAAGCATAGCACAAGCATTTTAATTTTAGTTTTATCAAAACTATCAATGGAATCATTTTTTCCAAAATTAAACACTATAAGGTATGGAGAAAATCTGGATTCAGAATAGATTTTTTTTGTAAACTGCTTGAGCAGAATATATTTTTTTTTTATCAAATTGAGGATCAGAATATTTTTTTAGGAAACATGACCCCTCCCCCACATTGAAGTTAAATGGTTGTCCCCTAAATAAAGATTACAATGTGCAATGCACTAAGCTTATCTACATACAAGTATAAAGAAAGTGAAAATATATAACAAAGATTCCTCATACCAGTACTTTAATGATTAGTTTTTGACAACAATAAAATAAACTAATACTTTCGGGTATAACACCGATTCTTCCTATTTTAATGATAAGTTTGGGACCACAACATGATATAATACTTCTAGGTAGGAGGGAATGTCCCATTTAATAGAATATAAATAAATAAATATATCTGAGAAGATGAAAAGTACATAAAAAAACATCTGAATTTGAACTGCATCAGATAGAAATCCACCTTTTGTAGTGCACATATACATGTACATGAAATTGACTTTGGAACATTTAGATATGAAATAAAAGATGAATTTCAATCTGTTTTGTAGAGGTTCTAGTATCAACAATGTTTTCAAACAATTTCAGGCTTTGCACAGACATTTTTCAACAAATAGGTGAATAGATGCAGCAATATTTATTTGCCAAAAGTCAGTTTCAATCAGATGCAGCTCATTTAAGAAATCACACAAATTATCAAGCATCTCCTAAAAGTTAATAGCATTGGAACAGAGTAGAATATCTCCTTCACATTAACCAATCAAAATCTGGCATTTTAACATGAAGAATAATGAACATAATTAACTAATGACAATTCCATTATATTGGATGTGTAAGGATACAAATGGAAATTTATTTTTTGAAATAGACTATTGGTCTTTTATTATTGTTTATCCATTTGATGTATGTAGAATTATTAAAAAAAAGTATGATGGTAATGAAGTAAAATTGAAGTCCCTTCCTACCCACCCACATTCATTTTAATGGAATAGTCCTATCACATCCATTTTAATGGAATAGTCATAAACAATAATCTGAAACAAATATATAAAAATAAATACCTACATGTATGTATAAAACTTAACATAATTATTCTCTAAACTTTATAAATAATAAAATTGTAACAAAAGATAACATAGTAAAACCTAAATATCCAAATACAGGAAAACCAAAATATTGTAGCAAATATCCTCCGACTGTCGGTGATAAACTTCTGATAAATGAATTAACTGCCATGTTCAGTCCCAACATTACACCTAAAAAAGAATAGAAATCACAAATTAAGATATATGTCATTCTGTTTTTTTGTCTCGCCTCAACAAAGTCCCAAATTGTAGACTTCAGCATGTTGTTACTGTGTTACAAAAAGATTTGTATCAATCTGATGAGTTAAGCCTTTTTTCAACTGACCTTTTTTTATAACTGTTACACCACTGTCCAAGGTTAGGGGGCGGTTGGAGTGTTTAGCCCGTCACATTATGTATGTGTTTGTCTGCCCCAAATCAAAAGCCTGTAATTCAGTGGTTGTTGTTTGTTGCTGTGATATATAATTGTTTTTCCATCAATTTTTAGAACTTGAACCACTCACTTCATCAAGCATTTAAAAAATTTCATTAGATATGTAACAGACTGAAATACACTAATTCTGATCATTGAGAAGCTTGATATTTCCTTTACAATAAAACCTAATTAAAACATTCAGCTGGTTTTTAAAGAGTTGTCTCCCTGTATAGCTGTGTACCATTTTTAGGTGCCAAAAAATGAATCTGTTCATATCTCTTCATTTGGGGTAGTAATGGTTCCTTTGCATTTAATTCCATGTTGTGTACTATATAATCACTTTATGATAAAATAATTTGAAGACCGTCATTAATTTTGTGGCCTTCTATAGCAACTATATGTCCCCATTCAAAGGCATTGATCGTAAAAAAAAAGGTGGGTTTCCATCCCCCGAAACCCTCCCCCTGGATCCGGCACTGCATACTCAAGAAGACAAGTCTTTCAATCTCTTAAGAACAAAAGGGATGCTTGACCAAAACCGAAATCAATCTTTGTACTGAATGTAATGCAGAAATCTACCAAAGTTTGTTGACTTTAACAATCAATGTTCTTATCAATTTTAGCATGGCAGTCAGATATTTGTGAAGGAAGCAGGAATGTCTGGAGTTACCACTGATCTTTGCAGGAAGACTGGCAAATCCTAGTCAATAAAGATTAAAGTTGAAGGATTTAAACTTATAACATCTGTGTTGAAAGAATAGTCATACATTTGATAAGCTACTTGGATCTCTCAGGCACCAATGCTTCTGTCAGTCTTTGGAGTTCAGCACCAAGTTTGAGAGTTGAGTGTAGAAATAATACAACAAACTACATATTCCTATTTGGTGTTTATGAATGCAAAGAATACTCCATAACATAATTGTAAAAATTCTTGCCAGTTTTGTGAGAAAAAAATATTTATGTACTTTACTTTAAGGAATTGCTATGGATTAAATTACCTGTATCTAATGCTGAGACTGTTCTAGTTAGCGCACTAGATATGACGATGTTTGATGAAGCTAAACCAACCACTAATGGTGTCATTACTAAACACATCTGAAAAATGTCTTTTACAAAGGCCTGAAAAACAAAACATGTACAATAAAATCTTTATAACACCTGTTACAAAACAAAACATTTAAATACTTAAATCAAACCACAATAACTTTTGAACTGTTCCATACAAATTGCACATTTTGGCAATAATATATATTCATAAAATTGTATACATAGCTTTGTCAGTTGCTGTCTTAGTTTTAGTGTTTCAATTTTCTTGCATGAAGATATTTATCTTTAGAAGCAGATCCTCAATGTCGTCTCACAAGTAAATAAAAGATCTATTAAACCCATGTGAGATCAAATTACTGTGAATGCATTTATTTAAGGTGGTACCCAACACTTTCACTAAAATTAATTTGGCTCGTTTAATTTTCATAAAATTTTGTCAAAGTATTTACTTTGAGTCTTAAATAAAAATATAAAAATTTTAAATTTTTTGAACCAACCGTTTTGTCAGAAAAATTACACTGGTTATATAGCAATTTGACAAACACCAATTCCGATCATTGAGAAGCTTAATATTCCTTTTACAACACAGTGTAATTAAAACGTTTAGCTGACTTTACAGAGTTATCTCCCTGTAGTGTTAGGTACCACCTTAAGTGGATACAGGTTTTCATGGATTGAGGAACAATTATATTTTCATTAATATTCGATTTCATAGTTTTATCAAAGTCTACAGACAAATCTATTAAAAATTCATACTTAGTTTCAATTGGAATTCATGGTTAAGCTTTCAATATTGGTATCCATAAAAATAATATTCAATCCACAGTAAATGATATTTGTTTATTACAATTGTATTTAGGATTGAATATCATAATGACTTAAAAATGTTTTTTTGGGATTGATTTTGTTGCTAGACTGCTGTCCCATTGAAATATATATACTCTACATCCGTGTTAACTTATATGTATTAAAGTTACAAAAATGATTTTCCTATTATGATTTCAATAATTGTTTCCCATCTCTGACCACACTCACATATGCTTCACTTTACTACACATTCTTACTTTTTTTTTACCCCTTTAAACATCTGATTATAACATGTATAAGGAATTTTGTTAAAAAAAATCTGTTCTACTTACTAAGGCTAGATAAGACCACACCAATAGAAAACTGGACCACTTTAAAATGTCATTTTCTGAGAATTTCTTTGTTAAAACTTTTACTCCTAAACCCTGTACAATCTGTATAAAATAAAAATTATTCATAATATTAATAATTACACAATTCAAAATTGTCATACATTAGTAATGAAAAACAATTTCTTTTGTCATTTTGTCATTTTTGAATATTGATTTGCTATGGATTCATTTATTTTTGTGTGGATCAAATTCCTTGGATTCAAGTAACATTGTATTTTCCTCGAAACTCACTGTCCTTGTTTTTTTTTTTTTTTATCAATATGACTCCACTCTTATAACAAATTTATATTTCAAATTTTAGGTTATCCAGGAAATTTAGTATTACATTAGTATCGATTAATCCAAAGTACATATTTGTATCCATCCATAACACAAAATCAGTACATGAACAACAACAGGGCAAAAAGGACGCAAAAAGCAAAGACACGGCGCTTTGTTGTTTTATACCTTAAAAAAAATTTTCTTCATCCCAAGAAAAAATATATTGGGTTTTGCGGTTTTAAAACCAGAAAACGGTATATTTCATGTAACTCTATGTCACTTGGGAGTATATTGTTTTACTTTTTTATTTAAACAGAAGCAATGTATTAAAACACTAAGTTGCAATTCAATATTTCAGATGCAGGGGGTCAAACTGGTCTCTCAAAAGCAACTTACCATTGTTAAAATTCCAACATATGACATCATGTAGCCATTTTGTTCAGGTAATAATTTAAATGTTTCCATAGCAACAACTGAAAACATACTTTGGAAAACACCAATTGGAATGCCTGCAAAAAAATAACTCTTTAAAAAAGTGTCATTGAACAATTAAAACTTATTACCAGTAAAATGTAAATACCACATAGATGTTCATTTTGCTTCATAAGAAGAGGTTTGAACAGAAGTTATTAGCAAAAAAACAATTTTACTAATCCTGCTACATATTCATGTGCCAATCCAATGTCAGGAACCTTGTCAATGTTATTCTTTTATGATAACTTTTCCTGTTTTTATTGGTGTTGGAAAGCAATTAATGGCAGGTTCTCTATATATTGTCTTTAAAATTACAGGTTGTCTATAAATAATCTTTAATAAATTTTTCACATTCTCTCTTCAATATGAACAATTTAGAGCTTGAAATATAGTGAAACAACTGTCTTTTGTTGAAGAGTCTCAGACCCTATGTTGACCTCTGGATGTCTTTATATTTCATGAATTTTTCTGTGTCATTGAAGAATATTTTTTATATATCGTAAGGTACACAGACAAACCACATATAATTTCCTGTTGTGATGTTTTACACATTTATATGATCACCTGTTTTGAAGAAAAAAATAGTAAAGCAGCAGTTACATAGTTAGCATCAGCTTCACTTCTATCTTATCTCTTTAAGGATGTACTTAGGTGAGGATAGGTAAAAATTAAGAAATTAAGAAATTAAAATTGATACTTTAAGCTGGTAGAGCATCAATTAAGAATAAAGATAAGCTAAACATATTGATAGGTCATGGACCTCTTTTTCAAGATATTTGAGATTTAAAATATGGCAGGAAAAGGCTGACTCGGACTTTTACCTTATATTTGCATTGGTTTTATTTGGGTCTCAAAACAAAAGAAAAAAATCAAAAATCTTCTAAAATTTTGGTAAATGACCTTTCATGAGCTTTTAAGTCTTATATGAAAAAATAAATGGGTGTTATGGGGCAAAATATTTTACATTGTATTGTATGGAAAAACACCAAGGAGTCCGAACATTTGAAACAAATTCCTAAACCTCACCTAAGTACATCCTTAATAACAATATTTTTCATTCTATTGATTCTGTTATCCATAAAAAAAAAACATTACCTGCAAGAGCTCTTACTGTAAGAAGAAACAGAGCACCAGGTGCTGTGGCTAACTGTAAGATCTTTTTTATACTCAATAAAGATTGTTCTTTCACTGCAAGTAAAAATGCATATAACAATGTTTATATCATCACTTCATGCTATACAAATTTCAGTTATGCATTTTACTATAAAATATTTAATTTAATTGTTGAATTTTTTATTTGAATTTAAAGTGAAATTTGGAATGTTGAAACTTCCTCATGGTTAGTTGACCATACTGGTGTTGACTGTTCTGTTTTGGTACTTATGGATTTAATGATCTCAAACTTTTATTCTTGCAAGTAATTCAAGAAACATGTTTCTCCAGTGTAGGTTTTTCTCACTATGCTGAACACCCATTTGTAGCCTTTGGCAGTTTTCTGCTCTTTGGTTAGGTTGTTGTCCCTTTGACAAATTCTCAATTTTCATTTATAATTTAATTTGTGTATAAAAATAATCATATGTCTTTCCTGTTCATACCTTCTGATGTGACGACTATTCTCTTGGTCTTTTGTGGAATGAACTGCCATGTTAAATACACACTTAACAGAGAGCCAAGAAATGATGTATATGCAGCAGACTGTTCACTGTAAATACAGATATATAATATTTTAACATATAATAAGAGTCTGTGAAATGTTTTATTATATATTAAAACCTGCTTAAGAGACCACCTGAATTAAGCAAAAACCTTTGTTCAAAGACCACCAATTTTAGATCCATCCCACTGAAGTAGATTTCATATAAATTGAACCTGTATAAAAAGACCATAAGTGGTCTCTTAAAACGGGTTTGACTCTATATTAAATGAAAATGGGTGTTGTCCACAGTACAAGGATGCCCCACTCGCACTATCATTTTCTATGTTTAGTGGACCGTGAAATTGGAATAAATTCTCTAATTTGGCATTAAAATTAGAATGATCTAATCAAAGGGAACATGTATACTAAGTTTCAAGTTGATTGGACTTCTACTTTATCAAAAACTACCTTGACCAAAAACTTTAACCTGAAATTTGCACTATCATTTTCTATGTTCAGTGAACCATAAAATTGGGGTCAAAACTATAATTTGGCATTTAAATTAGAAAGATCATATCATAGGGCACATGTATACTAAGTTTCAAGTTGATTGGACTTCAACTTTATCAAAAACTACCTTGACCAAAAACTTTAACCTGAAATTTGCACTATCATTTTCTATGTTCAGTGAACCATAAAATTGGGGTCAAAACTATAATTTGGCATTTAAATTAGAAAGATCATATCATAGGGCACATGTATACTAAGTTTTAAGTTGATTGGACTTCAACTTCATCAAAAACTACCTTGACCAAAAACTTTAACCTGAAATTTGCACTATCATTTTCTTTGTTCAGTGAACCGTAAAATTGGGGTCAAAACTATAATTTGGCATTTAAATTAGAAAGATCATATCATAGGGCACATGTATACTAAGTTTCAAGTTGATTGGACTTCAACTTCATCAAAAACTACCTTGACCAAAAACTTTAACCTGAAGCGGGACAGACGGACGAACAAACGAACGAACAGACAGACAGACAGACAGACGGAAGTACGAACGGACGCACAGACCAGAAAACATAATGCCCCTCTACTATCGTAGGTGGGGCTTAAAAACATTTGTAACTGGACAAATTTTTTTTTTTTTTTTTATGGTCGGGTTGTTGTCTCTTTGACACATTCCCCATTTCCATTCTCAATTTTAAATGAATGTTTTAAAGGCTATAAAAATGACAACAGTTACTGTCTTCATTCTAATGGACATATCCGTGATGTTAGGCAGTCTAAATTTCACAGCAATATACAATATGTAAAAGCAGCAAGTGTACCAGAAGAGAGACAGTCTGCTGGCCTGTACAAAGTTTGGATAGTGGTACTATTTGATGGGTCAATACATTCATATACCTGAAAAACTTTATGAAAAAACCTCCAATAAATGTTCCTATAACCATGCCAACACAGAGTTGGTTTCCTTTCTTTCTAATTACATGTACCTGAAAAACTTTATGACAAGACCTCCAATAAATGGTCCTAAAACCATGCCAACTCCGTAAGATAATCCCAGCATTCCAAGTGCACCAGCTCTCTCTTTTTCACTGCTTGTGTCTGTCACAATCATTTGTCCAGCTATAATCAAATATCAAATCTTATTGTTATTGTGAAACTTATTTTCTTTAACAATTTACAAAGCTATACATGAGACTACTTTTTATTATATACAAAATGAAATAATTGTTTGTGGTTTTTTTCTTTTAAGGATTATTTTTTTTACCTGCTATGGCATTCAAGACAACATATACAATGTTTCCTTTTCTCTGATTCTTGATAATGGTTTTATGTTACTCTTTTTCATGCAGTTTAAGTGAGGTGAGTTGTCAATGTTCAGAAACAAATTGACTGTTTATAAGTTGCAATGAATGAGGATATTTGAAATGTATATGCTACAGATTAGACATGTTCATTATACAAATTTTATTACTAGTACCTTGCATAGCATGCATAAAAACAGATGGTAATCTGGATATAAATAGCATCAGGAAAGTCCCTGACATCCCAAGCAAAAGATATGACAAACTTGCTGAAAAGAATGCCAACATCATGGCTGCTTGTCCGCCCATCTTGTCACCAAATTGTCCAAATAATGGTCCACCAGCAAGCTGTACAACTGCAAAAGTGGTCTGCAGGTAACCAAACATTACAGGGTCTACTCCAAGCTTCTTTGTTAAATACTGAATAAATAAAAGAATCTAAAATCAGTCTAATTAATTGCAAACGAGAGTCAACTAGTTGATGTCGCGGCACACATATTACATGTTACAAAACAAATGTCTGAGTCCTTAGTAAAACTTATATCATCTTGATTCAATATTTCAATGCATGTATACTTGGTACTGAATATAGATTTATTTTCTAACTGATTGTTAACTGCTTAAGCAAATTGTTCTAAACATTGTTTCCATGGTTAAATATTAAACTTATTACATCTAACATTTATATATCAAGTATTCTTAAATGAACACTTGAAAATTTCACGGAAAAAAAATTTGAAAACATGAAATTAAAGGGACATTGAGTGTAACCTAGTGCTGTAAATCATTAAGGGTCCCTTGAAATTAACACGAAATACATGTAGTTGCCTATAACCATAATTCAATAATTGCTTAATAACACACACTTCATTTGAACAGTTGTCTCATTAGCAGTCATACCGACATCTCCTTATTTTCTTATTAGTAAAGAATTATTTTTGTTCAGTCCTTGTAATTTTCAAAAGATGTGGGTCTTTTATAGGTTATGCTTTGTTTTTTTAATGATAATGATTTTTTCATTTTTCCTTGTCAAAATCAATATTTCATGTATTTATAAAAATGTAAAATAAATGACGGCTTTTAATAAGTACAATTCACTATTTCCCTTTTGCTAAAAACTTTATTTTGATAAATATTCATATCGACTTTGTCCTCTTTCAGAGGTACAATGTAACACCTGACTTTTATGTTAACACTGGTGTTCTATTGGTTAAGCTTCTAGCTATTAAAATGAAAAACATTGTCAACAAGTTTTTAGAAAACAAAGTAAAAACATACATGACATACCCAAATAACAAAAAAAATGTAACAAATGTCCACTGACCAGAAATACATTGAAATATAGCTAAATATCATCAAGATAATACCAGATCTGATTCTGATATTCAGTAAGATTGTTTAAGGTTTTCCCGTATTTTTTTAAAAAGATGACTTTTAATGCATGTTGTTTGTTATTTCAACTTTACAAAAATTTACACAATTTATATCAATCAAAATTTTCTAAAATTATGGAAATGAGAAATATCATGCATGTGTAGCGGGGTTGCTTCCCCTCCTTAGTACAGGTAGAACATACATTGTATAAAGCCAGTCTTAATCAACTGAGCTAGGGAATCAATTCTTTGGCTCAGTGGGTTAACACACTGACTGTCACGCAGGCAACTGGGGTTTCAATCCCGGTGGTGACTATATAAATCTGTAGAGTAGATTCATGCTCTCCGGTTACACATTTAAAGTAGAATCATAATCTTCAAATCTATGTCCTATATTTTGACATGCAGTATGTTCTTTTTAATACAACAGAAACATTTGCTGTACAATAGGGCTCTTCACGGTTAGTTCGGCCATATTGGATAGGGGGCAGATTTTCATATTTGAGGTAAAAATGGTGTGAAAAATACGGGAAAACATCATTAAAACAGAGCTGTTGCTTGGAAACACACATAGGATTTCCCACACTTTCATACCATTTCCACCTCCTTCCAAAAAATCTGCCCCCTATCCAATATGGCCGAACTAACCGTGAAGAGGGATCTCCTGTAGTTGGTGATCGCAATACTGGTATACCAGTATTGTCCACAATACTGGTATAAAAATTTTGTACCAGTATTGTATACCAGTATTGTACCAGTATTGTGCTTTTTTTTAAATAAACAATATAGGTAATTAATCTTTTATTAAAGCTGTCACATATATGCATAATGAAATTAACATATGACATGACCATTTTATTAGGAATGATTGAGTTTAACTGATGATGCCATAGATGTTTTACTGTGATTGTCATCAAATAAAGTTTTAAATCTTCAGATGTTTTTTTCTTAACCATTCTGTCTCAGCATTTTAACAAACTCTGTACTTTCTTCTATGTTTTCTTTCAGCTCTCTCTTTCCAAGATTCATGTAGTATATTTAAGTGAATTTTATATTGACATTAATGCTGTTATAGCTTCTGTATCATCAGCATTGGTATTGTCTATTTCTTCTTCAGATGTGATTTCTGCAACCCCTCCCCCTTCCTATATTGGTATTTAGGTATTCAGTCTCTGTGGACTTTCTCTAATGCTTACTAGATTACAAGCTATTTCAGATAGCATTTGTACAGCTATCTTACTGTCAGAATGCTGGTCAAGTATTAGTATTTGTACCAGTAGATATACATGTATCTGCTACTAATTGTATTGTTCATGGTTCTGAATCAACTGCTTCAACCCGTAACATTCATGTAGACAAACTAGTTAATTTGATTATAACAAGGTTCCCCTAGCAACTTTTTATAATTAATGAATAATATTGATATCTTTTGTTGTCAAAGATTAATAAGAAAATAAAGACAAACAAATGCATATGATCTTAGGACACCAAAAATGTATACATGTATTAAAATATCTGTCAAAATATGTGATGGCATACATGTAAATGCTGAATTTACAGTGTTAAAGTGTTAATAATTTGCTTGAATTTATTTAATTATTACTCAGATAATAACAAGCTTTTATTTTATTTTATCTTTATTGAATTAAATAAAATATAGAAATATGATAAAATTATTAGCAATTGTTTAAATAATAATGATGTTATGAGTTAATTTCAATAATCCTTTATTTGTGCAAGTATAGTAATGACTTTTAACTGGTTGTTAATTGATTTCACAATTATCCTCTATAATCATTTTGAGTTCATTTAATTTCCCTTTGATCTTCAATATAGTCTAGTCAACAATACAACTACAATACTGGTATATCAGTAATGTACCAGTATTGCTGTTTTTTTAATAAAAAGTTACAATACTGGTACAAAATTTTTATACCAGTATTGTGGACAATACTGGTATACCAGTATTGCGATCACCAACTACAGGAGATCCTATTCTTGGCCATTCAACCTGTAAGAATATAAAAAAAATACCGGCAATGTGCCTGTCTGAATCCAGAAACATGTTGAATACAAAAAGATATTGATGTGAGTGACAAACACAGCTTTGTTGAACCTCCAACCAAACACTTTGACTTCGTCAGTCTTTTCTGGTGGCATCTCTTGTTTCATCTCAGGCGACTTATCGTCGTCTGATGCTTTGGGTTTCTCTGTCATTCGATTTTTCATGTGTTTTCAGTATGTTTACCGAGAAAAGTAGTTTATGTTTTGCACCAAAAAACACGTCAATCTTTTTGTCAATGTAAGTTTTTTTCTTTATTTTTCCTTTCTAATTTATCGTATTTTAAAACATCTAAATGAGACAGAATTATAAAAATATAATTCTTTTAGATTAAGACGAGGACGGAGTTCTATGTGATTCCGGTACAGATTGTCAGTCAGAATAAATAAATTATAAATTGGTATTGTAATGCAATATGTAACAATTCAGAATTATTTATTCAGAAATTAAGTCTTTTGGATTTCTTTGATAAACAAACAAGGTTTAAGAAGTTTTTTTTTTTTTTTTTCAAAAGTTCCGTCCGGATTTCGTTGCCACTCCATACCTTTTCCACAATTATTACATTCATAACAAAGCGGCGAGGTAAGCGTGAGGTGACACCTAAAGTTATGATTTTCTTTGTGATCAAAAGATAGTGTGCTGTCGGACACTATACATTTCAGATTAAAATCCATTATTTTATCAATTGCAATGAAAGACAGTCCCATGTAATGTGATGAATTTGATAATTATTTCTATTCGCATGGTTCGGCAAATGACCTTGCCCTTTTTCAGATTTTGTTCCTTTTCCAGATTACTGAATCCTTTTGTATGAACTGAGAATCGACAGTTTAAGCCAATCCTGATGATTGATATGATAATCAATAAATTCATCAAAACCAGTTTACCAGCTATGAGTTAGAAAATTATTTCTTTGTCATTTCGAGTTTTCTTTAGAATTTTAATTTTTATCGAATCATGCATAATTTTGGCCATTTTAGGTTCCAATTTACTGCAAGATCAGTTCTCCAAAGAACTACTCGAGTAGCTTGTATTGTGCAAGGAATTTATACACCAACTGCAAGTTAGCATTTACTTCCCTGTGCAATGCATACATAGTTATATCATTCACCAATTTTGTTGCATGAACTGCTTTATTGTGCCATGAAACTGAAAGATTTTTCTTTATTCTAATTTCAAGGTACATTTTACAACCAATAAGTAAAGAAATGTCAATAGTATATTAGGCGACACTACTACATATTGTAAGACAAGCTTAATCTTACTTGCAGCCAATTTGTTGATTAATACCACTTTAATATAGAAGTTACCATAAAAAACATTAATACAATTAACTATATATTTACTTTCAGATAAATCCTTTATAAGATGGGTGATAGTGATGATGAGTACGATAGACGTAAGGGAAGAGATAAGTTTAGGCGTGAAAGAAACGACTATGAAAGGAGAGACGACAGGAGGAGGGATCCAAGGGCCTGGGAACATGATAGGTAAAATTGATGATTCGATAAAAAAAAGAGAGAGTTGCTTCCCCTGCATAGATGCCAACCATTACGATTTTTCCGTAATTTTTTCGATTGTGCGATCAAAGCTACGCTATTATGGTCAATGTTGAATAGTTACGGATTCAAATCCGGAATAGGAAAAATATTTTATTTTATCAGCCAAAATACAGTTTAAACAAGCAGTTACACTAAACCAAGTTTCTTGTGAAGAACACTGGACATGCTGAAAACCAACATCAAATGAACAGGCATTTTCAGATAAAAAACTTTTTAACCAAAACTGAAACTTTAACATAGTGTCATTATCCAATTTATGACATAAAATATGGTATAATTATTAAATACTGGAACACTTATAAACAAGGAATGTCATTATGACTAGAACTGTTTTAAAGAAAATATATTCAGACATGACTGTATGCTTCTTGACTAGAATGTTTTCATGAGTAGAGTATTTTCATCAGAAAAATGTAGATATTAAAGATTTATTATAAGACAATGTATTAAAGAGTGTATTTTTAATAAAAAAAGAATAACCATTGAATCTTCCTCAATTGAAAAAAAGGCAACTTGAAAAAAAAGTATTAAGACATTCGACTGTTTTCATATTTCTAACAATATTTAATTATATGTGATAGGTTATAGTTTTGCCAGGCTTTAATGAAAACCAAAGAAATCTAAAGTTTGGAGTGAAATCCATAGCACCCCATTAAAAGTAAATGGTCTGTACTGAAATGTTTTTAATGCATAAAAAAAATTGGCAGCATAGCTCCAAAGGACATGTTTTAATTGAATTCACACAGGCCACACAGTTTGGGTACATTTAATATTGTAAGAAAGAGAATAATTGCAATGAGTGGGGCAGCCCCCCTTATCCTAAAGGAGCATACTCATTGCAATTGAAGATAGATTTAATATAGAGAGAGTATATTTATTTTTCAAGCTAACCATTCATTTTCTCTACATCTTTGTGTAGTTAGGGTTGCTTCTTATTGATTTGGCATGATCTATATCCATTAACATTTCAAATGAGCCCTTCCTCCGTACAGGCGTGTTTACAGATATCCATGAAGATTTAAGTCACGGAGGAGTGGTTTCATCTTTGTCGTCTTCACAACGATTTGTAGAAAATATGCCATACTTCAAGCTGCTGTCGAATTGTTTAACCACTGAAATTGGTTCCATAAAGTCAGGCTCCACAGATTCTGTACCCGATTTGTTTGAGACAGAATGGTTATCGTGTCAGTTATGAATATCCGCTGCATCATCGTCAATGATATCATCACACATCATTACATGTGCCTGAATCTGTATAAACAGTTTACTAATAAACTTTTTTGTTTGTTATTTGTCTTAAAATTGACACGAGACGACAGCGTAAAGTACTCCTCCATGACTTCATGGATACCCGTAAAGGGAAAACGGTACTATTTCATTTTCCCAGCATTAGGTTGGCCTTTTGTGAACCCAAGACAGGTGAAGGAAGTCAACTTGGGAGGGCTGTGATTAGATGTAAGGGAGCTACCATTTGATTTTTATGGGGGGCTAGGATGAAAAATTTTGTCCTGCATTTTTTTTTAGCTGTAATCTCTGTCCTGCCTTTTTATTTTTCACTCTAATCGGTCCTGCCTTTTTGTTTTTTAGTTTATCCTGACTTTTTTTTTACCTAAATTGTCGTCCTGACTTTTTTTTTACTCAAAACTCCTGTCCTGCCTATTTTTTTCAAATTTCATCTTAGCCCCCCCCCCCCCCCCCCCCCCCCATAAAAATCAAATGTAGCTCCCTAAGGGTACAATATATTTTTTTAGTTATCTATGAATAACTGCAGTGTGTAAATTTGCAATATAAATTTTAAAACCTATTGAAATATTTTCTAGAGAATTATTCGAAGAGGCTTCCAAAATTTCAAAAATTTGGTGTAAAATGACGGTGGGCATGGCGGATAACATAAACAAGCTCCGTTGGAAATTGGTCATGATACTATTTGGCTTCAATTTTTAAAATAGAGTAATAAAGTACTAACACCACACATAACTGTTTTATCCAGGTTTTTATTATAAAAACTGGTAAATTTAGAAAATGTTAGTATTGTCGCCTGTGGCAGAATAAATAGTACCGTTTTCCTTATACAATTTCCATGTGCTTTATCATTAAATGGTCACATGAACGCTTGACAGGAAGCTAAGAAAAACCCTTGAAATGCGTAATTGACACAGACTTTAAATCATTTCCGGAAAGGACCCAAAGTTCCGGATCCCATCAATAGAAGTATTAAAAAAAAAATCTTCAAATTTAAAGCAATAAAATTTTTACAGTGGGGAGGATTTTCAAGGGTCGGTCGGTAAACTGCAAACAAACAATATTTTAATTTAAGCCTTACTTATCCAACCTGGTCCTTTATTTAGAAACCACCAATGTAATGTTTCCAGTTTCTTGGGAGTTATCTACCTATCACTTTGTAACTAAATGACTTCCAAAGATGCAAATTTGCGTTTTATGAAGTAGCTTTCCCCCTTTCTCTACCTCTCCTTGACAAGACGAAAATGTACGAGTCGAGAACATCTGAACAAATAATGAACCGAATACATACTACATGTACATATAACATGTTTAACGAAACTGTTAGTGCACATCACTTTGCAACCATTCATCAGTAATTTTTTTTGTTAAATGCACGTTTTGAATGATTACTGAAAACTTATCAAAATTATGGAAAATTTGATAGATTGTTACTGATTGTGTCAAACGGGGGTTGGCATCTATGCCCCTGTAAATTAATGGTTCTAGGCTTCATTTTGAAAGGGGAAAAATTGAAAGTAAAAAAAAATCTGGTAACATCTTTTTAGAGGCAAATTTTGGTTCTTGTGATTGTCACATTAGCAAATGTTGCTTTCAATATGAAAAACAAAGTTTAGTTATTCCATTTGTATCAAGCATTTACCTGAAGAAAAAATGTGTTAAAGAACACGAAAAACCTCTCAAACTCGAGGATTGTGTTCAAAAATTTAATAATTTAAGCACATTCATTATTTATTTTTTATTAAAGATCAAATCGATCCAGCTGGGGTGGCAGTAGAGATAGAAGAGATCCGTACAGAGAATATGACACACATAGACGAGACAGGGCGTACAGTCCACCCCGAAGAGACATGAGTCCTCCACATGCTAAGAGAATGAGGAGAGATACATGGTTTGTACATTATGGGGATACTTTGATTAGTAGAACAATATACTATTTTTTATGATGACAGCGTTAGAAGCATCCTTTCTAGAGTTTATTTATAGTTTGCGAGTGAGTTAGTAAATTGAGTGTACACATTAATAAACTTTAGAAAATATGTCTCTATCATTACAATACTCTTAATGGTTAGCCATGGGGTAAAATGTAGATTTTGGCTTATAACTCTGAAACCAAAGCATTTAGAGCAATTCAGACTTGGGGGGAGGGGGGTAAATTAGTAAAATAGTCAAGATCTATCTGCCCTGAAATTTTCAGATGAATCCAACAACCGGTTGTTGGGTTGCTGCCCCTGAATTGGTAATTTTTAGGAAATTTTGCTGTTTTTGGTTATTATCTTGAATATTATTATAGATAGAGATAAACTGTAAACAGCAATAATGTTCAGCAAAGTAAGATCCACAAATAAGTCAACATGACCAATAAGGTCAGCTGACCCCTTAAGGAGTTATTGCCCTTTATAGTCAATTTTTAATAATTTTTGTAAATTTTAACAAAATATTTTCCTCTGTTACTAATGGGCCAAGTTCATTATAAATTGAGATAATTGTAAGAAGCAAGAATGTTCAGTAAAGTAAGATCTACAAACACATCACCATCACCAAAACACAATTTTGTCATGAATCCATCTGCGTCCTTTGTTTAATATGCACATAGACCAAGGCGAGTGACACAGGCTCTTAAGAGCCTCTAGTAATATTACTTTCCGCAACAAATCCAAAGAGATTTGTTTGGCGAGGCATCATAATCTGTATCACACATATTATTAAATATGCTAATTTTAATGTACAACTTAACAATAATTTTAAACGCATAACTGATAAATGGATTCATAGCTGTCATTAAAAAAAAACTGGGGAAAGAAAAAAAATCAGAAATAAAAAAACCACATAGAGACTAAATGCTGATTTCTTCAACCCCTCCCCCAAATGTAGGTTTTGTACACTTTGGAAAATTGATTGACAATTATCATGATTATGGATGACCTTTAGGTAATATTAATGATATAATATGCTTACACTACATATTGATTTATCACTGCAGGGATGAAGGAAGTGCTTACCCTGGATACAGCTATAATGGTCCACCTAGTGGGGGAGCCAGTGGTAATGGACCACCTTTACCAGACCCAGATGGACATCCGGGTCAAAATAGGTAAGAACGATACCATTTATCAGTATTTAATTATAAGAAGATGTGGTACGAGTGCCAATGAGACAACTTTTCATCCAAGTCACTATTTGAAAAAGTAAACCATTTTAAGTATGGTCTTCAACACAGGGCTTTGGCTCACAATGAACAGGAAGCTAGTTTGGAAGAAGTGACATATATCAGACCAAAATGGTTTTCAGGGACCAAAAAAAGGTTAATTTTATAATTTTGGTGCATTACTTGGTAAAAGGAGAAACACTGGGTTTGTGCGAAGAAAAATTAAAAATCCTTGCAGGGATTGACATATGCAACTTTAAGCTTGTTTGATGAATTAATTCACCTAAAAAACTTTTGTGTTGTGACACCAGGTGAAATTTGGATATACCCGTATAGAGAGAAAAAAGATTTTTACTTAGTTTTTATAGAACTTGTATTTTTATGCCCCACCTACGATAGTAGAGGGGCATTATGTTTCTGGTCTGTGCATCCGTTCGTCCGTCTGTCCCGCTTCAGGTTAAAGTTTTTGGTCAAGGTAGTTTTTGATGAAGTTGAAGTCCAATCGACTTCAAACTTAGTACACATGTTCCCTATGATATGATCTTTCTAATTTTAATGCCAAATTAGAGTTTTTACCCCAATTTCACGGTCCACTGAACATGGAAAATGATAGTGCGAGTGGGGCATTCGTGTACTGAGGACACATTCTTGTTTATCCTATACAATATAAATGTTTCATTTTGAAGGACCAAATATTTTTAGCTCACCTGGCCCGAAGGGCCAAGTGAGCTTTTCCCATCACTTTGCGTCCGGCGTCCTGCGTCTGTCGTCGTCCTGCGTCCGTCGTCGTTAACTTTTACAAAAATCTTCTCCTCTGAAACTACTAGGCCAAATTAAACCAAACTTGGCCACAATCATCATTGGGGTATCTAGTTTAAAAAATGTGTCCGGTGACCCGGCCAACCAACCAAGATGGCCGCCATGGCTAAAAATAGAACATAGGGGTAAAATGCAGTTTTTGGGTTATAACTCAAAAACCAAAGCATTTAGAGCAAATCTGACATGGGGTAAAACTGTTTATCAGGTCAAGATCTATCTGCCCTGAAATTTTCAGATGAATTGGACAACCCGTTGTTGGGTTGCTGCCCCTGAATTGATAATTTTAAGGAAATTTTGCTGTTTTTGGTTATTATCTTGAATATTATTATAGATAGAGATAAACTGTAAACAGCAATAATGTTCATCGAAGTAAAATTTACAAATAAGTCAACTTGACCGAAATGGTCAGTTGACCCCTTTAGGAGTTATTGCCCTTTTTAGTCCATTTTTAACCATTTTTCGTAAATCTTAGTTATCTTTTACAAAAATCTTCTCCTCTGAAACTACTGGGCCAAATTAAACCAAACTTGGCCACAATCATCATTGGGGTATCTAGTTTAAAAAATGTGTGGCGTGACCCGGCCAACCAACCAAGATGGCCGCCATGGCTAAAAATAGAACATAGGGGTAAAATGCAGTTTTTGGCTTATAACTCAAAAACCAAAGCATTTAGAGCAAATCTGACATGGGGTAAAATTGTTTATCAGGTCGAGATCTATCTGCCCTGAAATTTTCAGATGAATCGGACAACCCGTTGTTGGGTTGCTGCCCCTGAATTGATAATTTTAAGGAAATTTTGCTCGTTTTGGTTATTATTTTGAATATTATTATAGTTAGAGATAAACTGTAAACAGCAATAATGTTCATCGAAGTAAAATTTACAAATAAGTCAACTTGACTGAAATGGTCAGTTGACCCCTTTAGGAGTTATTGCCCTTTTTAGTCCATTTTAACCATTTTTCGTAAATCTTAGTTATCTTTTACAAAAATCTTCTCCTCTGAAACTACTGGGCCAAATTAAACCAAACTTGGCCACAATCATCATTGGGGTATCTAGTTTAAAAAATGTGTGGCGTGACCCGGCAAACCAACCAAGATGGCCGCCATGGCTAAAAATAGAACATAGGGGTAAAATGCAGTTTTTGGGTTATAACTCAAAAACCAAAGCATTTAGAGCAAATCTGACATCGAGTAAAATTGTTTATCAGGTCAAGATCTATCTGCCCTGAAATTTTCAGATGAATCGGACAACCCGTTGTTGGGTTGCTGCCCCTGAATTGATAATTTTAAGGAAATTTTGCTGTTTTTGGTTATTATCTTGAATATTATTATAGATAGAGATAAACTGTAAACAGCAATAATGTTCATCAAAGTAAAATTTACAAATAAGTCAACTTGACCGAAATGGTCAGTTGACCCCTTTAGGAGTTATTGCCCTTTTTAGTCCATTTTTAACCATTTTTCGTAAATCTTCGTTATCTTTTACAAAAATCTTCTCCTCTGAAACTACTGGGCCAAATTAAACCAAACTTGGCCACAATCATCATTGGGGTATCTAGTTTAAAAAATGTGTCCGGTGACCCGGCCAACCAACCAAGATGGCCGCCATGGCTAAAAATAGAACATAGGGGTAAAATGCAGTTTTTGGGTTATAACTCAAAAACCAAAGCATTTAGAGCAAATCTGACAGGGGTAAAATTGTTTATCAGGTCAAGATCTATCTGCCCTGAAATTTTCAGATGAATTGGACAACCCGTTGTTGGGTTGCTGCCCCTGAATTGATAATTTTAAGGAAATTTTGCTGTTTTTGGTTATTATCTTGAATATTATTATAGATAGAGATAAACTGTAAACAGCAATAATGTTCATCAAAGTAAGATTTACAAATAAGTCAACGTGACCGAAATGGTCAGTTGACCCCTTTAGGAGTTATTACCCTTTATAGTCAATTTTTAACCATTTTTCGTAAATCTTAGTAATCTTTTAGAAAAATCTTCTTCTCTGAAACTACTGGGCCAAATTTAACTAAACTTGGCCATAAACATCATTGGGGTATCTAGTTTGAAAAATGTGTCCGGTGACCCGGCCAACCAACCAAGATGGCCGCCATGGCTAAAAATAGAACATAGGGGTAAAATGCAGTTTTTGGGTTATAACTCAAAAACCAAAGCATTAAGAGCAAATCTGACAGGAAGTAAAATTGTTGATCAGGTCACGATCTATCTGCCCTGGAATTTTCAGATGAATCGGATAATCGGTTGTTAGGTTGCTGCCCCTGAATTGATAATTTTAAGGAAATTTTGCTGTTTTTGGTTATTATCTTGAATATTATTATAGATAGAGATAAACTGTAAACAGCAATAATGTTCATCAAAGTAAGATTTACAAATAAGTCAACGTGACCGAAATGGTCAGTTGACCCCTTTAGGAGTTATTGCCCTTTTTAGTCCATTTTTAACCATTTTTCGTAAATCTTAGTTATCTTTTACAAAAATCTTCTCCTCTGAAACTACTGGGCCAAATTTAACCAAACTTGGCCACAATCATCATGAATCGGATAATCGGTTGTTAGGTTGCTGCCCCTGAATTGGTAATTTTGAGGAAATTTTGCTGTTTTTTTTGTTATCTTGAATATTATTATAGATAGAGATAAACTGTAAACAGCAATAATGTACAGCAAAGTAAGAACTAAAAATAAGTCACCATGACCAAAATAGTCAATTGACCCCCCTAAGGAGTTATTGCCCTTCATAGTCAATTTTTAACAATTTTTCTTAAAATTTGAAGATTTTCAATAACATTTTCCACAGAAAGTACTGTTAGAGATAATTGTAAGCAGCAAGAATGTTTAGTAAAGTAAGATCTACAAACACATCACCATCACCAAAACACAATTTTGTCATGAATCCATCTGTGTCCATTGTTTAATATTTACATAGACCAAGGTGAGCGACACAGGCTCTTTAGAGCCTCTAGTTATTATTGCCAATGATATTTATTGGTACTTTTTGGAAAAGAAATGGTTTCATTCAATAACCAATCATATTTAACAATGCAATATGGGAAAGGAATGCCTAACATTCTGTAACCAATCAAATTAACCAATACATTTTTGAAAAAAAATGCCTTCATCCAGTAACCAATCAGATTTATTGATACATTTTCAGAGAAGAAATGCTGACACAACCAGCTATGATGACATTTAAAGCTTTTCTCCAGTCATTGCCAGACAATATCAGTGACCAAGATGCCATTAAAAAGTTTAATGAGTATAAAGCAGACTTCAAGAAACAACAGATAAATGAGTTTTTCCTTGCCCATAAAGAAGAAGAATGGTAAGATGATTATTATGCAAATTGTATTTAATAAATTTCAGTAAATTTTCATCCAGAAAATAAAACTTATGTTGAATCAATTTTAGTGAGTGTATACTTTGTATGTTTGATTAGGGCTAACTCATTAAAATGAATGTCAGAAGGTAGGAAAAAATATTTTTGGACATGGATTGTTTTTATCGTAAATTGATATGAACAATACTAATGTTTAAACTTTTTATCAATTTCAATGCTTTAAAAAATACCCTTAAAAAATTGCATAAATAGAAATAATTAGATTCTATACAATTAATGATATATACTGTAGATTCATTTATTTTCATGGGTACCAATTTTCATGGAGCAAAAATGAAGGGGGAAAAATGTATTTTTGAGATTTCATGATTTTAAAAACGTCTGCTAACAAGCTATATAAAATATGTAGAAATGCGTTCTTCTTCTGTACTAATGAATTCCACGAAAAATTGGTATCCCACAAATAATGAATCCACAGTAGTTGTTGTAATATATTAAGCATGCAGTAGAGTGTAAGAGATAACCAGAAATATCTAGATCAAAGTCACCTCTAAAGTGAACAACTAGGGGAGATAACTGAAGTGAAATTTTTCTAAATTCGTCAAAAGTCCCATTTAACATGTTTATTTAAATGCAAGTCCTTTTTTTTTATTACAACTGATTTGCATGATTTGTGTACAAAAATGTTCTAATTTTGAATAATCAAATATTTATATTATTTATTTGAATCCAGGCCTTCATGATTTAGGAAAATATAAGATATGTTAGAAAATCTGTTTGAAGTTTATTTAACTTGTATATTGAAACCAATATTTTTACAACATTTCATTCAAATAACTTAAGTCATTTTGCAATTAAGATTGAGTATTTATAAGCATCAATGATAAGTCCCAACTGGAGAAAAACGAGCCCCTGGGCTTTGGTCTGATTTGTTTCAAAGTGAATGTAATCACATGATATATGTACACGAAAATTTATTTTAGTGATTTTTTTCTTCCTTATATCATTAGCTTCTTGCAATTTAAAAGAATGTGTAAAAATTGAACATTTTAATTATAAGAACTACTTGATTTACAAAATTTGTACATCTTAAACCTACAGGAAAAATAGAATTTTATAAGAAAGTGATTCTGGTTTTCTCTACATTTTATTACTCTATGTAATTTTTTTCCCTAAAGGAAACAATGGAGACAGCACGGCAGAAACCTCACAAGGACGCGTCATATATATTTTGTTAGGGGTCACTGCGCACAATGCAGTGTTTCTATAGAAACAAGTTGTTAGGTTTTTAAGTTAGGAATGTTTATAATGTTCGCGTTTAATTATGGAGGAATATATATATTGTCAACGGTACATGTTACTAAGCAACTGAATTTGTAACCAAGCAACAAATTGGTTACACCTTGGATTACACATTTGGAGTAATAATTTGTTGCCTGTCATTTGCCGGGCAAGGTGTGAGGTAAAAATCAGGTAAATGAAAAGCGTAAGTTTAATCATTACATTTCCTCATCATGGGAAAGGGACATAACTCATCATGAATCATGTGGATTCCCTGAAAACTTAGATAACATGGAAAGCCTTGAACCCATTGTGAACCCAATCATTCATCACATAACTTGTTTATTGCAATTTTTTAAATGAAAAAAAATATGTGAGGTATACTAAAAAAACATATATTAATACTAAGTTTAAGACTTCTTAAAGATTTTGTTATAGAAACCATTTACAAAATGACAAAGCAGTTCATTTAAAAAAAAGATTGTAAATTGGGATCACATTTTATTACTGAGGTATCTGCTTGTAAAATTGGAAAAAAAGCATGAAAGGAAGGTTCAAAGAATTATGTATTAGTTGTTGTAAAGGAGCTCTAAGCTTGCCTGTAGGAGGTAGCCATAATATGACAAAAGTTTTCTCCTATATTTTCTTATCATGATCTTCAAATTTCTTAGGTCAAATCTTTTGGGTAATTTGTTTTGATAAGAATTCTTAATTTCAAGACGTGAACCTGTTTATAACTGATTATCAGCTTAATATTTAATAAACTTGCTTTCCTTAAAAAAAATGTGTAGATACCGTTATTACGAAAAAAAATGTAAATAATTCTTGTGTCTTTTTTTTTTAAAACAAACTGAAACTGGACATGTGATCAGTATTCTTAATAAAGTGGTGTCCTTTACAGCAAGCTAGGCCATCTTGATAGTTCATAGTAGGCTTATTTCCCAAAAAGATCAGAGATAAAACATATTAGTTGTTTTTCACAGGTTCAAGACAAAGTACCACCCTGAGGAGTGTGCTAAGAGGAAGGAGGAAGTTAGGAAAGCATTACGTAAAAGGTGTGAGGTATTTATGGAATTCTTGGAATCTGGACGTGTGGCCACTGTGGCATGTGACATTGAAAGAAATGAAGAGCTTGTGAAGCTTTTAGATGCAGGTAAGTTTTTAACTGTTCAATTTCTATTTCTAGGTTTCCTCATAAAACATGTAATTTTTGAGCAGGAATAATTAACCTAGCACAATTACAAATCTCTTGTCATTTGCTTAAACTTGATAATTAGAGATAACTGTATTGTATTTTAAGCTCTAACGGCATCAATTGGGGATTTTATGGTCGCAAATTAAGTTTACTGGCGACGCGTTAGAATGCAGTAGAATTCAAGTTCTATCATTTTAAATAACAACCCATTACTTCCAATGTAATTGATTTAATTACAATAACTTTGTCAATTGAACAATTGAATTAAATTAATGATTACATCATTTCTCAAATAGCTATCAGCATCATTGATGGCTTTTTGTGAAAACATAAATAACGTTTTCAGTAAAATGTTGCAACATCTTTCTGAATTGCTCAGTTTTTGGCATGATCAATTTTATAGTTTTTTCTTTCAAAACACAAACTAAGACTTTTGTATTTTCCTTATTTTCTGGAAAGCATGCAATATTCAGGAGCAACAGCAAATAATTGACCAATCAATGTTCATTTTGGTTTGTTTGCCACAATAAAAATATTCTTTAGTGAAAGTTTTACCCCCTTCAGCATCCATCAGTATTAATCAGACTATTCAGTTTAAAATAATAGGTTTGGGATAGGAAACTCATTTTAAATAGTTTACACAAACTTGTTTTAAAACAATATTTTTTCTCTTTTCAAGTTGTAATCAAATTAGAAGGAGGTTCAGATTTCGACCTATCTGTATTAGACCAGCCAGAGCCAGAAGAACAGGGAAGCAGGAGCAGAAATAACTCTGAATCTGTATCCCTAGATCAAAGGTTAGTAAGGTAACATGGAAATATATAACATGAGATCAGTGTTTTATAATGGGAAATTTAAAGACAGTAAAGTAAGAACTTTTTTAATGGTTATTTTTCAGTTGTATAAATTTATTAGGATATCCTTAGGACAGTAGGCAATTTTAAGTGTGACTGAGTGAACAGTCTAAAATATAATTGTTGTATTTGTTTATTTTAAGACGTTTTGTAGTGATGATGAAAATATTAATGAATCTTAAATGTAAAGAATGTTCTTAATTTCAGTCCTGATGAGAAAAAGAAAAGAAAGAGAGAAGAAGCAGAGAAAAAACCTGATGTAAGATATATAATTACATTGGTGCATTTATAGCTGAACTTGATTACCTATGAATAAGTGTGCACTTATGACAGAAATTTTCAATGATTTCCCACTGATGATATGGACACAAAACCTAAAGCAAAATGTCAATTGTATGGCTTCTCAAGGCCACAGAGAGGACTAACACATAAAGCAAAATCTCTTATCTCACGACATGTACAGATCCTAGTTACAGTTTGTGTGCAATTGTGATCTTTGCTAGATGTTGTTTGACTGTTAAAGGGAGAAATAATTGGTTGCTGGGATATAATTTTAAAAGTAAAAAAATGTATTGGAGTTCATCTTTTATATAATAAATACAATTGCTAATCTTTATCTTTTAGTATCGATGTCTGTTTGATACCTTTATTATAATCACTGATACTTATAAGGAATTTCAAATTGAGTTTAAAAAAAATTGATTATATAAACCTATAATAGAGATTTTGTATGCCCCTCTGTAACACAGGGGTCATTAAAGGGAAATTCCGCGATTTTTTACTTATTATCTAATTATGTTCATCTTAACATAAAAAACACATTTGCAAAGTTTTAAATTTATATTCCTTCTAATAACGGAGAAAATCAAGTATTTGTAACTTTTTTGGTTGAATTCTCGAGTGGGTCGTGACGTATTAGCCCGATTTATTGAATTCTGGGAAAAAATAAAATCTGTTTAACTCTTATAGCTTATCGACAATATACGTAATTAAAAGCGCACAGCTGACGAATGGTCGTAGTTATTAACCACAATATAATAATGAACGAAAATGAATATGCATATACCGTTTTGTATTCATTGAATTAAACTCCTATAAAATTATATGTCTCTGTCTCTAGTAAATGTTTTTGAATAAATTTAATTAATTATTGTTGAGATTTTATTCATAAAATATTTATTGAACATTTTTACTATTTACTTGTCTATTTACCGTTATTGTTATGATAATCATTTCAATGCAACTAATGTGTGAGCAGAGTGTGTATATTATTTTGTAAAGGTCACTGTATATTTCTCGGCTTGAGGTCAATTCGTTTACCTTGTAGCTATTTAGCCGCAGGTGTGAGTTCAAGCGTACACAGGTATAAATGTTGTTATTTGGAAAGGATATACAGAAAGGATTAGAAAGAGTATAATGTCACGATGTTAATACACTAAGATTTAATACACGATGAGAATAAAGATTCAATAATTAAATTGTGTAAATTAATTGAAAATAAAATTCAGATTCGTAAATCCGAAAATGTATAAAAATAAAAGGAAACAATTTTTGATTACTTTCTTAGCGGCAATTGGCGTAAAGATTCAAATATGAAGTAAAAAATAGTAGTTTTAATCTTTAATAAAAACTAAATGCAATATTACCCAATTTGATATACCATTGTACATCTGTTTGATATCATTGACTTTACCGGAATTTCTTAACTTGTATTCAAATCTGGCTGTGTTTAAATGCTAATGAAACTATTGCAATTTTAAAGTTTTTAATTGACAAAAAAATACAACATACATGGGTTTTTTTTTAGTTTCTTTTTAACATTTTATTCTTACATAATTAAATTCATTTGACAATCATTTACACGAACTTTTTGTGAAAAAATACCAATTATCTAAGCTAAGGCATTATTTTTTTTTAAGGATTTTTGAGGATTTTTTTTTTAATTCTATGATAATAGTTGTGCAATGTTGAACATGATAGCCGTCATTAATCCAAATAAGTAATACAGTAGTTGTAATAAAAGTTATATTTTAGTCATGCATAACTGATATTGACGAATTTAGAATAGTTCATCCATACATCGTTGTTCTTAAAACAATCATTATTAGTATACATGTAAGTTTCCTGACGTATAAGAGCCATTGAGGATGAGCTCCAGAGAAAGCAGACTAGTAGCGTTTCGTTCGTTTGTTTGTTGGGAAAGGAGAGGAAATGCAACCGCTTGTACAGATAAACCACAGAATTACCATACAAGCATTTATAGTCAACACAATCAGAAACAGTTCCCATCGTTAGACGTGGAATATGAAGGCTTTCAAGAATGAACAAGTGACATGTCTAACTCGAACAGTTAGAAAACGGACTATCGACATCGACCGCTTGTTCTTGATAGTTGAAATTGTATGCATATATACGTATACGTTTATGATAGTGATGAGTTCTTGTGTCTGACAAAAACTAAATTCCTTCATGGTTATATCTTGCCATACGTTTATATTGGTTTGTAAGGTGATTACTCAAAATCATTATTTGAAAATCCTGTTTGTGAGATGTATATTCATTTCAATACAGAAATTTCGTCTATATATTTCACAAGTGTATAACACGGAGAAGCTCTGAAGGTCCATTACTCCCATTTTGTTTGGGTGTGAACCATCGATGTTGACAGCAATATCAAAGAATAAGATGATGATGGTAGAAGAAACTATGGGCGTCATGTGGCAAATATTACATGCATATCGGACAATGAGTTGTCAATCTGTATGAAAAGATTTCCAATACAACCATATTATTGAGAAGGAATGTTTACATGCTTTACTCTCGTACTAGTATTACAGGTTTCTTGTGGCGTTCACCTTAGACACACATCTTTTTAACGATGTTTAAAAAAAAGACAGAACCAATTTAATGTCATATTTCCCTATTTTTTTTAAATATAACTAAAAGTCTTTCATCTGACAAGAATACCCCTATTTAGCGGACAAGTAATTTTTTCTTTTTTCTGTTATTGAATACCAAGAAAAAAAATAAATCCCGAAATTAATTTGAAACTTTGATACTCAAAAGTTTCCCAGCAAAATATTCACATCCCTTCGGGATAATTAGTGTTCGTCCAGTGGCATATATAACAATTGTGATGACGAATTCCTTCCTTTGTTCGAGAACAATCTTATTGAAATATAAATCTGTGATTTTACTATGTCCACAACTTCAATGTACCAAAGCAAAAGTTATACATCGACCTGTATTTAAATCAAATTGGTTCTCTTCTTGTTCTTCTGGTATACAATAGTCTATCGACATTCGATGATTACATACTGTTGGCATACGTGGACTAGTCTATTTACAACACTTTTACCCCTATTTATTCAAAATATATGTTTTTTTCTTATGTTCAATGTATACATGTATATATTTTGAATTGCGCTATAGTTCCGTAACTTTCTATCCAGTCGTATAAACGAATCGTCGGCAAGTGCGTACATATTTTTAAATCAATATTTCTGGTATGTTCCAATCTGTCCTTCACTTTTGACAATGAGTATATATTACATTTTCCCAAATTCACCCTGGGAAAAAATATTTAAATAGATTTTAATTTCATCAAATCTTATTTTTTGGGTATTATTTATATTTTTATGAATAATATTCTTTACACCAGAAATGTTATTTATAAACAAGCGTATGAGTTTGGTAATGACAAGTAAGACAGAGTTGTATATTATACATCTGATAGTTCAAAATGGAAAGTTAAATGTTATCAGCCGTGTACACTGATCAATCAATACCTGCAGAAGTGAAACGATGCGTGAACTTGCAAGCCCGACAGGAAATCGCTTGAATACCTGGACATGTCACCTCACACCCCTCACAATACCTTTGGAAGTAATACCTTTAGCCATGTTGGTAATCAGAAGAGGGAAGATAAAAATTTATTTGAAAACGGTTTATTACTTTAAAGAATTATGAACAAATTAGATTTTCGAAAACAATTTTCACGGAACACTTATTTATGATTTCAACTTTGACTTTTCACCTAATTCCAATATCAAGTTTAAAAACAACAGACCATGGTTAGTTAGTCGGATAAAACAACCGTACGATTGACAAGATATCGACACGCAATTACGACTACATCGGTTACTGTAGTTTTGTTTCTTTGTGGTTTATAGACATATCGTTTCATTAATCGGGAAAGAAGGACAAAATGGCGGAACTCAGAGAATTAATACTCTAAATTTAAAATCGATGGTGATCGCTTATCTAGCGGAATAAAACTTTAATATCTATGAATTTGAGCATTTTTATATAGAATGAACATAATATCAATTTTTGATTTTTTTGCGAAGTTTCCCTTTAAGTTTTACCCTTGTCTGTCTGTATATCTCTATGTTCCAAAATTGGTTTCTGTTCTTAACTGTAGTTTGCTTCAACCAAATATTATAAAACTCATACACTATGTTTATAACCACAAAACACATCAAGTTTTGATTTTATAACGATATGAGCAAACGGGGGCATCATTTGTGTCCCATGTACACATTCCCCATTTATTTTAACTTGCAAGTATTTATGAAAGCTTGAGATAAAAACAACAGGCCGGTGTAAAATCAGAATTTTATTGCAATGTTTTTGTTATTGCGAAACATGTGACAGGGTTATCATGTGGTTATAATCGCAATAATTTCAACCTCACATTTTGAAATTTTTTATATGAAATAAACAGGAGTTTTCTCAATATTGCAAAAAATAAAATCGCAGACTAAAGTGACAAAACCGCAATAATAAATGCAGGTAATAATTTCTGAATAAATCGTAGTTATAAATTTGTTTGTCTTCTGTAGGAACCTCTGAAGTTACCTATAACAGCTGAGCAGAAAGAACTGATGAAGAAAGCTCAAGAATTCTCTAAGCAACAACAGGCGAAAAATGGCAGTCAGGCAAGTATACATAAATATTGAAGTGTTTGTGTGGGCTCGCTAATAACTTACAAACAATAACTGTCAGATTAGTGTGGCTTCTATATATTATCTAGACTTCTTGTAGGAGCTGTGTAACACACCTCTGACATAGACCATGGGTTAGAACAGGAAGCCCTGAATTGGAAGATCTCACTTCTGGCTAAGGAGATATATTTCTCCTGAGAGTAGGAGCACCTCCGAGATTCACTACAATCTTGACCAAAATCATGACTTTAGATCCATTAACATTGTATTACTGTGGATTCATTAAATTTCGTTGGATATCAATTTTCGTGGATTTTGTGGTTACAGGTGAGCCACGAAATAAAATGTTCAAGGAATGACATATTTGCTATAGGCTTGTATGTAGACTGCATCAAAACCGCGAAATTGAATATCCATGAGCAGGCAAGTTTTTCCTAATCCACGAAAATTGGTACCCACGGAAATAAATGAATCCACAGTAACATAACATTCACATCATTGATTTGTGATTAGCCTCTAGAATTGTGCTTCAATCAAACTTGCAAGAATGAATTATGTCTTTTCAAACATCATAGGTCTATTTCTCAAAAAGGGAGATTTTGATTTCTCTTGACGTATACAGTGCTACATTTCAAATTTGTAAAGGAAAAAGGTGAAGTCTCCATGCTAGAAATGACAACTGTCCATAATAGAAGAAAATGACACAGAAATTAACAACTATAGGTCACCGTACGGCCTTCAACAATGAGCAAAGCCATACCGTTTAGTCAGCTATAAAAGGCCCCGAAATGACAATGTAAAACAATTCAAAGCAGAAAACTAACGGCCTTCTGTTTGACATTTATATTGAGTTAATATGTTTTCTACTATAGCAGGATGGTAAAAAGGCAAAGAAAAAGAAACGTAATCGTGACAAAACAGAGTATAGCTATGAAAGTGGTTCTGATTCAGAAAGTGAGTCATGTTCCGATACCGATTCTGAGCCAGCTCCACCTGGAATGGAAGATGAACCACCACCCCCAGGGACAGAAATATCAGAAGATTCTAACAATATTCCTGGGGTATCTTCTACAGATGATGTCACAGGTACTAATTTTTTCAACACTTGGGCTATTCCATTAAAATAAATGTGGGAGGGTAGGAGGGGACTTTCAAAATATCCCTACAACCAAGAACCATCTTTTAGATAATATTGCATAATGATAATAGATGCATACTGAAAATATACCCATAAACCAAATTCAATAATTAAACTTCCCTTCCTACCCTCCCACATACACTTTAATGGAATAGCCCTTGCAGGATAAAAACATGAAAAAAGGAGAAGAGAAAACATTACAAGGGCTACATTTTAATGCATATAGAATTTTCTCTTCAAATATCATAGCTGTTTTGATAGATGAAATATTTTTTTTTGTAGAAAACTAAATAAACGTAAAGTCTGGAATTTATGTATATGTTTAATGGATTGTTGAACAATCAACATAATGAGATTTAGAGAAATGTTGAATATAAATAATTCTATCATAATTTGAATTGTGATTTCATTTTTGTAAACCATGATGATAAAAACATTTCAAAAATTATTAATTTACAGTATCAGTCCTTATTGATTATGAAAAATGACATGTAAATGACAATTTTCTATCAATAAAAACTTTATTTTTTGAAATAGAAATCATTTGGTTGAAAAAAAGAAACTTCACAGCAGAATGCATTGAGTGTGTAGGTAAAGGTAATATACTTGGTTAGCTTGCTTGCTAGCTGAACAGTGAAGTCATTATAAGGTTATGTAAACTACCCTTCTTTAAGAGTAGACTAGTCCTAAATATAACCACCATATCTGTCTGTAGGACTAGACTACTCTAAAGGAGGATAGTATACCTTACCTAATAATGACTTCACAGTTCAGTTAACAAGCAAGCTAACCAAAGATTCTACCTTTACCTACACACTCAATGCATTTTGCTGTAAAAGAAATTTGTGAAATACATCTATCTCTTATTTCCATAGCCAAGCCAAAAGAAGAGGGTAAATCATCGGATGAGAAAGAGGTTGATACCACACAGAAAGACGAGGATACAAATCCTAAACCTAAAGCTCTACATAAAACATGTTCAATATTTCTACGGAATCTAGCGCCATCTATTACTAAACAGGAAGTAGAGGCAGTGAGTATTTATATAGAACTTTTAATATTTTTTACGGAATCTAGCATGATCTTTTACTAAAAAGAAAAAAGAAGCTATGGGTAAGACACAAAGTTTGAATAAAAAAGTATTCTTGATACTTTTATTATGAAACAAGAAAATAAGGGAGCCATTTACTAAAAACAAAGGCAAAGAAATGATACATTTATTGCTCTGTTCGTCATCTTGATATTTTAAATGGAAAGAGATGCTGTCTTTCTAGAGGGAGTAAAGGAAGTGAAAAAGTATATCTCCTGATTTAATTATTTTCATAAATAAAGGCAAAAGTAGTATACCGCTGTTCAAAACTCATAAATCCATGGACAAAAAACAAAATCAGGGTAGCAAACTAAAACCGAGGGAAACGCATTAAATATAAGAGGAGAACATCGACACAACACTAAAATGTAACACACACAGAAACGGACCAAGCATCAGACAAAATCCCACAAGAATAACAAATATAACATCAAAACCAAATACATGAATTTGGGATAGACAAGTAAATTAGTCCTTTGCCCCACTGAAAATACAAATAAGTTTAAGGTATGATTTCCTATGAGACAAGTCCACTGGACACCAAAGAATGAGAATGTAAACAATTGTGAGGCAATTGAAGGCCTATAACAATAACAACTTGCAGGAGGATAGTATACCTCACCCAATAACTTGTTTATGATTCAGCTAACAAGCATGCTAGCAAGTACTAGAAATTATATCAGTTTTGATGTCTAGTTTTTGTCAAACTACAGACTGAAATATTGATCTTGTAAAGGAATATAAATTTACCACTTAATATAGATAGATGGATTAGTTTTGAATGATTTATTTTATAGATGTGTAAGAGATATCCAGGATTTGTTAGGGTGGCCTTACAAGACCCTCAGCCAGAGAGACGATTCTTCAGAAGAGGATGGGTGACATTTGAACGAGATGTTAATATTAAAGAGATCTGCTGGAATTTGAATAACATTAGGGTATGCTTATTGTAGACTGTGTATGTTGTAAACATTGATTTGATAACATTCATATTGAGGACGTTCATTTTACTACTCAGGGGAAAGATAAATTACTCAGGCTTAATTTTTTCAAACATAAAAGCCATTTTAAGCTTTTCTAAACATCTCAATCAAACAAAAAAATAGATCAAAGTTCTTGTTATCATTATTGAAAAATATTTAAGAAATTAGTGCCAACAGATTTTTTTCTGAACTTTGGCCTGTTATGTTACAAAATAGATTGATATGCAACTAAGCATAGTTATTCACCAAAGCACTAAATGCCACAGCAATTGAGGGATATATTATAATCATAGTTTTATACTTCCAGTTGAGAGATTGTGAATTAGGAGCCACATTGAACAGAGAACTGAAACAAAGAGTGCGTCCAGTGAACGGCATCACAGCTCACAAACAGATTGTCCAATCTGATATCAAGTTAGCAGCTAAAATCATGCAGAACCTGGACACTAAATGGAGGATGTGGGAGGAAGACCCAGAAGAGAAGAAAGACGATACCAAGGAGGTACCATGTGACATGGTTCAAATAAGGAACCCGATACTAAAGAATGTTACCGACTTTCTCATTGATGAAGGGGACTTTGAAGAAGAGGAACTTCTAGGTATTACCTTGACCTAGAATGGTATACTTTTATAAATTGTGTCTTGGATGGAGAGTTGTCTCATTGGCACTCATACCACATCTTCCTATATCTATTGTTATGATACTGGGGTAGAATTTCATGGTCTTTTATATTGTTGCCAACAGTAAATTTATCAATTACCAATTTAATTCTTCTTTTACACTCTTTTAAAAGAAGTTGTTTCCTTTCGGCAATTTAATAAGGCTTCTTAACCAGACAAACTGACTTGCTACCCATGTAAGGCAGAAAAAGTTAAAAGTGATAAATTGCATGAATTGGTATTCTCTACTTTTTGTGCTGTTTTCACATTTCTTTAGCGGTGTGAGAAAAATATTTCTCCTCTCTAGTGAAATATCTGTTCTCTGCAAACGATGAGTTGAAATTTGATTATGAAATCAACATTTCTTGATTTCTTCTAATTTTTTCTAATGTGCCTTCATTTTTAACCGGATTTTTGCGTCAAAAATGTCGGTTAGTGATTTGGGGATGTACGGCAGGCGGCCGGGCAGGCGGCAACCAAATGTCGTCCGTTCATATACTCATGAAGCGTTCAACCAAACCTTTTAAAATTTTAATATGTTGTAACTGACAACAAAATGGGGGTCAAGTTCAATAATGACGATTTTGACTTTTACCGTTCAGGAGTTACGGTTCTTGAAAGTTTAAAAAATGTTGTGTCCGTGCATTTGCTCATGAACCGTTCAACCAAACCTTTTAAAATTTTAATATGTTGTTACCGACAACATAACGGAGGTCAAGTTCAATAATGACGATTTTGATTTTTACCGTTCAGGAGTTACGGTTCTTGAAAGTTTAAAAAAAGTCATGTCCGTGCATTTGCTCATGAACCAGTCAACCAAACCTTTTAAAATTTTAATATGTTGTTACTGACAACAAAATAGAGGCCAAGTTCAATAATGACGATTTTTACTTTTACCGTTCAGGAGTTACGGTTCTTGAAAGTTTAAAATATGTTGTGTCCGTGCATTTACTCATGAACCGTTCTACCAAACCTTTTAAAATTTTAATATGTTGTTACTGACAACAAAATGGAGGTCAAGTTCAATAATGACAATGTCCGTGCATTTGCTCATTAAGTCAAGTTTGATATTGACAATCATAAATTTTACCTATTAGGAGTTTTGGTCCTTGTAATATTCATAAATGCCAGAACACAAATAAATGTTAGAGAATCCGGTTAACTGTCATTTTGACAGCTCTTGTTGCTTATGTTTCAATTGTTGTTTTGTATAAATAAAAAAAGAGGAATGCAATGTTAATACATGTTTTGTAATATATCAAATACTTAGTTTATTTTTATTTTTTACCATGTTTGTTTCATTAGGTCAGTCCAAGAATGAAGGAGAGGGTGACACTAAAACAGATGAAATTAAAATGGAAAGAGATGAAGCCATGTGCAAGGTAAAATATTATGATGGCATGTCTGCAGTTTTTCATCTATATCTCAGACATGTTTCTATAGCAAATTTATGATTTTTTATCTTTTATAACCTAACTTTTGACATTGAAAACAATCAGGCTATCTGCCTCAAGTTAGTTAAATGAGATTTTCCTATAAAAACATTGTAACTAGAAAAATTTCTAGTTACCAACATCTCTTTTGGATATGTGGCATGAAAACTTCTTGTTATCATTGCTCTATGATTTTCCAAGAATCAAAATCATAAATGTTTCTACACAGCTCATAAAAATGTGTAAGATGGACACAGGAAAAAAATGATTTACAGATTTTTAAACCTGGCCAACTCTTATAAAAATCTAAAAATGATTCATGTTTATACTTTCAGGCTTTGGACAGTATGGTTTTGTACCTGAGGATCGTTCACTCTATTGACTTTTACAGTTGTAATGAGTATCCCAACGAGGATGAAATGCCACACAGATGTGGCATAATGCATGCCCGATGTGTACCACCTACCACTAAAATCACACAGAATGACAGTGAGTATTCTGACAAGAAAATGTTTGATTTGTTTGCCAGATTTCTTTTCTATGTATTTCTTTATGGTTTTATTCTTCCCTTCACAGTTGTGGCGTGATCATCAGTTTACAAAGAGTTCCGCCCAATCTGGTGATCGTATAATTGTAGAATGCATTGTTTTAATGAAGTGGAAACAGACGTCTATAGAAATGAATGATGTTTGCACATAGATACCATGATGTTACATATAAACAGCGCTAACGCGTATAATTCAAGTAGAGTTACCGCAGTACTATGTAATTTGTATTTATCCTTAGCATACACTGGACCACGATTAAAGTCCTAATGAGCAATGTACTTTGAAATGAAGAAAAGCAATAATGTGATGCTCCTTGTATACTTTTTGTGTTTTTACTGTGCATATTCTTTACGTGTGTCATGGAAGTATCCTGTATCCTTTCTTTTCTTTAACAAGATGACACACAGTGGTAGCATAAAACATGTACCTTGTATGTTCCACTGGTCCCTGAATGTAACAATGATGTCAATAGAAGGAGATATTTTGTATACTGTGTATTTGTTAGATACCAATTGCATGGGTTTCTTGGGTACAGGTGAACCACTAATTGAAATGTTCTACAAATTACAAATTTTCTTTAGTCTTGTATGAAGATTTTGGTCAAACCACAAATTCAAATATCCTGAAAATGTAAGTTTCCCCTCCATCCAAAAAAGTTGACATCCTATAATTGAAATTGTAATTTTTTATTTTCAGTAAATGAATGGATTAAGAATTTTGAGACCAAAATAAAGGCTCTATCAGAACATGACAGCCTACCAGATGATGAGGTCGTTAAACTTGGCAAGAAGGACCCCGAGGCAGAAGTAGAGAAGTTTGTGACAGCAAATACACAGGAGTTAGCAAAGGACAAATGGTTGTGTCCAATGAGTGGTAAAAAGTTCAAAGGACCAGAATTTGTACGAAAACATATCCAAAATAAACATGGGGAAAAAGTTGAGGAGGTCAAAATGGAGGTAAGCTGTTGCTATGGTAACATTATTCAAAGAGTTGTTTCTTATTGTCTTTTGAAAGATATTTGATTTCTGTTCAGAATAAGAGCAAGTCTGCAAATTATAAATTGGTTAGTAGAATTTGAAATGTGACTGGGTCATTAGGTAGAGGCCCAAGGATAGATAATTTTAATAATCGCTGTTAACACTGAATGGGAGTATGTGTTAGAAAAGAAATTGAAAACTGAAAGGTTTTGTTATGAAATGGTATTGCAATCAGTGAGTTCAAGTTGTATTTGATAAATAAATCTAATAAAAAAGACAAATTTAATTTGCAAAGTTCTTAAAGCCCAAATAGAGCCATACATCCTTACTTAAAATTTTATATCTGTGTGTATGTAAATAATTTTATTGATGCCATCTTTTCAATACTGTGGATACATTTATTTTCATGGGTATCAATTTTCGAGGATTGTGAAAAAAAACTTGCATTGTCGTGGATATTTGATTTTGTGGTTTTGTCAATCTCTACATTCAAAGCAAATAGAAAATTTGAATTAGTGGTTCACCTGTACCCACTTAATCCAAGAAAATTGGTATCCAACATATACTAATGAATACAGAGTATTTAAAAAAAAAATATTTGTTTTATATTGTGAATATGCTGTCTTTTTTTGCAGGTGTCATTTTTCAACAAGTATCTGATGGATCCAAAGAGACCAGCCTTGCCTGAACATCCTGGTAACAAACAGAGTTCCAATAACAGAAACAGTACAGGTGGGGACCAGTTTACCAGTCCTAGCGGGTACCAGGGGGGAGGTATGCCACCAATGGGATACTCTGGTGGTGGAAACGATGGATGGAGATACAGAGGTGGAGGAGGTATTTAAAATCTCTTTATTAATTATCTATGCGTTTGTTATAACACAAAGTTTCTTTTTCTAAAGGAATCACACATCTTTTCATCACTATACAGTGATAGTATACTTATAGATAGAAAATATGGTATGAGTGCCAATGAGACAACTTCCCACCAAAGTCGCAATTTGGAAAAGTAAACCATTATAGGTCAAAGTAGTGTCTTCAACATGGAGCCTTGGCTCACACTAAACAGCAAGCCCCAAAAATTACCATAAAACCATTCAAATGAGATTAGCAACAGCCTTATCTATATAAAAAATAAGAAACAAGAAACACTTATGAACCACATCAGCAAACGACAACCACTGAACATAAGGTTCCTGACTTATGTACATATATATCCTGTAAACTGTTCACAAACTACAGTGAAACCTGTCCAAACTTACCACCCTTGGGACTTTTATGTATTGTTTGGTTTTTGACTGTTATTGAATGGTAGAGGTTAACAGAAGGGTACAGTTTCAAAATGTGTTGACAATGACAGACGACAGTGATTGACGACGGCTTCCAGGTGACACTTATATATTTGTTTTTCATGTGGATTTCAATAAAATTCCAAAACACAGAACTGATTTTACTCTTGCTTTCTATTAAACAGGAAGTGGTGGACCACCATCTTACCAGTCACCATCATATCGTAATCGTGAACCATATCGAGGTCCCTACAGGGGATCTGGAGGAGGAGGAGGAGGCTACAATAGGGGGTACAGGTAATACTCTATATAATATGTTAAATCATAAAACAAATGCTTGCTTATATACTGTATACCAACTAATAAGAGACTATTTCTTTTAAGATCTCTTACAAGCAGTAAATAAAGGGGCATTTAAATAGTTGTGAAGATGTGGAATCTGGATGTTCTCTTTTATTAACACATGAGGTAAATTAGAACAACACAAAAATAAATTGATTTGAAGACTGCCAGAGAAGGATGAAACATTGAGTTGTCCACATGGATCATCTTATAGAAAAAAATACAGCAAAAAGTTGTAATTCAAAGATGACTTTAGATTGATTGTCCTATTCTTTTTCAGTCCTTTTATGTCATGTAGCTGCTCAAATTTTTTAGTAGACATTCATGGCTTTAAAATAGTTATTTATCTGAAAAAAGACGAGCCTTAATAATATAAAAACTTTCATCATAGTAACCATTCATCTTCAGAAACTGTGATTAGTGTCTAGAGTGAAACATTTTGCTTGAAAAAAAAATGGCAATATTTTTTTAGATAAAATGTGTCAATTTAGACTCTTTAAACAGGTAAATGAAAATGTTTGTTCAATATGATGAAAGAATAAATTTCTAGGAATTAATTGATGTTAATTCTTTGTAGATCTAACAGACATCGACATAATCAGTTGAGTAATCATAACAATAGAAGTATTTACACTTGGGGTATTTAGCGGAATTTGCTACAAATACTGTGGATTCATTATTATTCTTGGGTACCAATTTATCGTGGATGCAGTTGAACCATGAAATTGAAAGTTCAACGAATGTCAAATTTTCTTAAAATTTGTATTCAGACTGAAGCAAAAAATTATATATCCACGAATATACAAGTTTTCCTTAATCCAAGAAAAATTGGTACCCACGAAAATGAATGAATCCACAATATGCGAGATCTAGCTCAGAAAAATGTTTTGATGTCATGCAACAAGCACTTTTTGATTATGATGTCAATAGTTTATATTCCTGATGCAATATTATGAGAGAATTTGTGTGACTTTAGCTAATGGCAGGCAAATTTCATACAAGTGTAAATATGTCTATTTGTGTGGATAGTGCTAGAATGTTTTGTCTCTAAAATCCATCCACAGGCACATTATTGCACCTGAATATTTTTTTCAAATGATCATAGGTTTTGAACATCAGCAAACCACTGCTGCCTTGATTTATTGCACTAAACACCAAGGTGAAATTTTCAGAGAATTGGATGAATGTCTGAATTAATGGAATTCAATGAAGTTTTTATTGACTGTTTTGTCTTCAGGGATCAGATACTTATTTTAGGAATTAAAGTACCGGTACATGATGATTGATTGATGGCTACTTAAAACTATTATATGCACAATCCACATTAAGAAAGACAATATGTTAATGTTGTAGGAATATACAGTGCTAGATATTTGTCTTTAAACTTGCTTATTGGTAAGATGACATTCTGCAGGAAGATGTGTCACTCTACCAAGACACAAGACACATTGGGACGCAATACTGACTGTCTTTGATCTTAATCATCAATGTGCCAACAAGCATGAAATGCTCTCTGAAAAAGAATGGGAACATAGTCATCACTTTTCCCTTCAGTCCTTCCTCATATCTGTCTGTTTTTCTGTCCCACTGTCAATTCATTACTGCAGCCACCCACATTTTTTTTCTCAGAAATTCTATATAACTTTGAAACAGTTGGGGGGAAAACACAATCACCAAACCACTTCTTCCTATCTGACACACCTTTCCCCCTCCCTGATCAATTATAAAACAGCCTCAATCATTTTCCTCAAACAATATTTTTTTTACTGACACATAAATTCATTTTATTTTCAGATCTGATCCCAGAAGAGTTATTGAATACAGAGACTTAGATGCTCCAGATGATTCAGATATTTTCTAGCCAGTAAAGGGGAGATAACTAGCCATTTGAAGGGAGATAACTAGCCATTGGAAGGGAGATAACTAAACAGTTGAAGGGAGATAACTCACATAATAATGGCAGATAAATACCAGAGCAGTGACTTGATTACCAGCATTGAAGAAGTGCAGAACAAACTGTTGTTTAAAATGAAGTTCTTTTAGAAGGAACATTGGATCAAATGGATTTTGTTGTTAAATTTTTATCAAATTTTTAAGGATCTTTTTACTACATGTAGATAGATCATGTGTTTTCATGTCCTTACTCCTTAGCTTTAGTGAAGCAATAAAATCGTTAAAACACTTCTCATTGCAGTTATTTTTAGTGCAATTAAAAGTAATTAAAAAATTAAACTCTGTGTGGTGAACCAACGCCTTTGAAATCGTTTTGGTAGAGTCCCTGAAGTGGATACCTTGGTATGCCGGGTGGTCAAATCATGCAAAAGAATGCAATACACTATGTGTTGTTGTCAATTTTGAATATTATTATAAAGTAATTAAAATAAAATTGAGAATGGAAATGGGGAATGTGCCAAAGAGACAACAACCCGACCATAGAAAAAAACAACAGCAGAAGGTCACCAACAGGTCTTCAATGTAGCGAAAAATTCCCGCACCCGGAGGCATATACATGTATTAAAACAAATTGAAATGTTCATAGCAAAATTTTCTAATAAAAGCAATGAAATAACAAGGGTCCTAGATATGGATGAAATATTTGCCCCTGGACTGAAGGCAAGCCTAAATCAATCTACCAGTATCATTAATTTTCTTTATAAAATTAAGTTAAAAACAAATTAACCTGCAAAATTTGCTAATTTTTTGGTATCTGTAATGTACAGTACAAGTCTCACATTATATGTAACATTTAAGAAAATCCAGCTGTGTAGGTAATTCATCTAGACAGAAACATCTATACTAGTTAAGGCAAGTCAAGAGATATTCCAAAAAACTATAATTGTTACCTTTTACAAATGGCCTAATCACTCATTCCCACTACTAAAAAGTTAAAATAATGCATCCAAAAAATTATTTCAACTCTTTTTTATTTCCACCCTAGGCCACGGTTTTTTAATTTGATGGTTTACGGATTTTCCCCATGAAAAAGTCGGGTCGGTCGGTCGGGAAAAAAAAAAAGAAAAAAAATCCTCTTTGAAGACAGAAAAATATCCAAAATCAATATATATTTCACCATTCTAACAATATGTTTGTTGTGCTATTTTATCATCAATTCTTCAATTTTAGTTCGATGAAATAATATTGCTCAACTGTTATAAACATCGCATGACATTGTCTAATAATTTACAGTAAAAAAAGGGGGGTGCACGGACAAAGACGAAATTAAATCGTCATTTCAGAAACAAGAAAAATAAATTCGCGTAGCTCTTTATCAATTCCAGAAAACTTGGTGAATAATGATCTTCAAGCACGAAAACTGATAAAAAAAAATGTAAAAACGTCGTACGAAAATAAGTTTCAACACACGTGTCAAAAACCTAATAGACTCGTCCACTGGAAAACGAGATTATCGGGTTAATCTGTTGTCTCGCATTCCCGTTTTTTATCCAAATGGACGATAATTTTTTTATTATCTATGAAACAAGAAAATTCCAAATGATTTGTTAATATTCAGTACTTCAACTTGATGCCTTTACCTTGTCCACATTTGGACAAGTCTATTTCTATGAGATGATGCATCTTACGGACTGATGACAAATAAGTTAAACGAACTTATTGTGTAATTGGTTTTAAACACAAGTTTCGTTCCGCAATATTATTTGCGCAAACGACATTTCAAGGTCAGTTATAATTGATTTGTCTATTTTTAGAAACGTAAACTGGAAGTTTTATTTTTTCACAACAGAAAGTGTTATCAATTTTAATAGTGATTAATGCATTTCATTTCATAAAAAAAAATTATTTAATTATTTTTCAGGGATAATGCATTTGTTAGGGTCGGCGGGAATAAAAAAGCATGAAAAGTCAATTTTATTTTTATTCTGGAAATCGGAAAAATCGGGTCGGCGGATCCGTAAACCAACAAATTAAAAAATCCTGGCCCTATAAATACAATCAAATGAATCAGGAAGGCACACAACAAAAATCAAGAAAAAAGATACTATGATAACAAGAATGGGGACAGCAAACGAAAAAAAAGGGTGTTTTCTCAGACCTGTTCTTATAACAGTCTGATGCTAAAATAAAAAAAACATAACAATGAACACACTTTTGCAGTAGTTTGATAACATGGAGGTCATCATTGGTGATGAATTGATAGTTGTTTGATGTACGTCCAGTGGCAAATAGTCCATGCATGTGCAAAACAAAAAATATTAAGAAATTAAAACACACAAGTACATTATTTGATAGCTACATTTAAACAACAAATTGTATACATGTATGTTACAGGTATATTCAGGATAAAATAACTTACTTAGAATGACATGTGGGGTATACATGTCATCAATGACCAGCAACCCCACAGTATAGATAAACAAGACATCCATAGGGCAACATTTTTTCTTCAACAATAGGCTGGTGGAAGTTAATATAAAAGATTTGATATCATATGTAGGCAATTCAACCTATCTAGTTTTGACTATTTGTCTAATAATGGGTACATACAAAAAGAATATTCTTGTGACTTTATGCTTTGATGTGAAGGACAGTGTCTGGCAGACTAAGGCCGTATGGTGACCTAAAGTTGTTAATCTCTGTGTCATTTTGGTCTTTTGTGGATAGTTGTCTCATTGGCAATCATACCACATCTTCTTTTTTATAAGTAGGATTTTCAAACCTGCTAGCACATAAGGTATGTGTGAAGAATGACCATGACTAGATTTAAACAGCCCTTACTTCTGAATGCTGAAGACATTGGTTTAGAAGGCTACAGATACCATATAAACAATGACCAGTCGCCTCTTTTACTGAAGTGAAGATGTAACCAACAAATAACAGACTATTATTTGAACTTGGAATTATTTTTATACGACCGCAAAATTTGAAAAATTTTTCGTCGTATATTGCTATCACGTTGGCGTCGTCTGCGTCGTCGTTGTCGTCGTCGTCCGAATACTTTTAGTTTTCGCACTCTAACTTTAGTAAGAGTGAATGGAAATCTATGAAATTTTAACACAAGGTTTATGACCACAAAAGGAAGGTTGGTATTGATTTTGGGAGTTTTGGTCCCAACATTTTAGGAATTAGGGGCCAAAAAGGGCCCAAATAAGCATTTTCTTGGTTTTCGCACTATAACTTTAGTTTAAGTTAATAGAAATCTATGAAATTTTGACACAAGGTTTATGACCACAAAAGAACGGTTGGGATTGATTTTGGGAGTTTTGGTTTCAACAGTTTAGGAATTAGGGGCCAAAAAAGGGCCCAAATAAGCATTATTCTTGGTTTTCGCACAATAACTTTAGTTTAAGTAAATAGAAATCTATGAAATTTAAACACAAGGTTTATGACCATAAAAGGAAGGTTGGTATTGATTTTGGGAGTTTTGGTCCCAACAGAATAAGGGCCCCAAAGGGTCCAAAATTAAACTTTGTTTGATTTCATCAAAATTGAATAATTGGGGTTCTTTGATATGCCGAATCTAACTGTCATGACTGTGTATGTAGATTCTTAACTTTTGGTCCCGTTTTCAAATTGGTCTACATTAAGGTCCAAAGGGTCCAAAATTAAACTTAGTTTGATTTTGACAAAAAATGAATCAGTTAGGTTCTTTGATATGCTGAATCTAAAAATGTACTTAGATTCTTGATTATTGGCCCAGTTGTCAAGTTGGTCCAAATCGGGGTCCAAAATTAAACTTTGTTTGATTTCATCAAAAATTGAATAAATGGGGTTCTTTGATATACCAAATCTAACTGTGTATGTAGATTCTTCATTTTTGGTCCTGTTTTCAAATTGGTCTACACTAAAGTCCACTGGGTCCAAAATTAAACTTAGTCTGATTTTAACAAAAATTGAAATCTTGGGGTTCTTTGATATGCTGAATCCAAAAATGTACTTAGATTTTTTATTATGGGCCCAGTTTTCAAGTTGGTCCAAATCAGGATCTAAAATTATTATATTAAGTATTGTGCAATAGCAAGTCTTTTCAATTGCACAGTATTGCGCAATGGCAAGAAATATCTAATTGCACAATATTGTGAAATAGCAAATTTTTTTAAAATTAGAGTTATCTTTCTTTGTCCAGAATAGTAAGCAAGAAATATCTAATTGCAAAATATTGTGCAATAGCAAGATTTTTTTTTAATTGGAGTTATCTTTCTTTGTCCAGAATCAACTTAAATCTTTGTTATATACAATATACAATGTATATTCACTTTTTACTACCAACTGATAAATTAAAATAATCTTTACCATTCAGTGATAACAAGCAGTTTTTTTACATCTTAATATTTTATGATGTATTTAAATGAGTAGTTATTGTTGCAAACTCCATTAGAAATTTTAATTGAGATTAGTTTTGGAATAAGGGAAAGGGGTATGTGATTAAAAAAAATGGGTTCAATTTTTCTCATTTGAAATTTCATAAATAAAAAAGAAAATTTCTTCAAACATTTTTTTGAGAGGATTAATATTCAACAGCATAGTGAATTGCTCTAAGAGAAAACAAAAATTTTAAGTTCATTTGAACACATTCATTCTGTGTCAGAAACCTATGCTGTGTCAACTATTTAATCACAATCCAAATTTAGAGCTGAATCCAGCTTGAATGTTGTGTCCATACTTGCCCCAACCGTTCAGGGTTCAACCTCTGCGGTCGTATAAAGCTACGCCCTGCGGAGCATCTGGTTAATTATGGAATTTGCATAATTTCTTGTGTTTAAAATTTTTTGATGAATTCCATGGTTTTTTTGTATTATAATGTTTTGATCAGTGCATAACACTTTCCACATAATGTCTTTTGTATAGATAGTGTTGTGCGCAGCCCAGAACATTATAATACAGAATAAACATGGAATTCATTAAAAATTTCGAGCACAAGAAATTATGAAAATTCCATAATTAAAAATAATTCCAAGTTCAAATAATAGCCTGTTTAATATAACTTTTATTTATGTAAATGTGTTACAAGAGCCCATAAATGACACAGAAAATGGCATAGGTCACTGTACTACCTTCAACAATGTACAAAGGCCAACCTCATAGTCCACTATAAAAGGCCCCAAAATGAAAAATGTGAAACAAATGAAACAAAATGTAATGTCCTAATTTTATTCACAAAAAAACTAACTTAAAACAAATATGTAACACATCAACATACAACAATCAATGAACTACAGGCACATATGGAATATGGTGGGGTTCAACCCGTTTACTGGTGCAAAACCATCCCCTACCCTGCACAGTGGTGTTACAGTACAACATAATAACAAACCATCTCCTACCCTGCACAGTGGTGTTACAGTACAACATAATAACAAACCATCTCCTACCCTGCACAGTGGTGTTACAGTACAACATAATAACAAACCATCTCCTACCCTGCACAGTGGTGTTACAGTACAACATAATAACAAACCATCTCCTACCCTGCACAGTGGTGTTACAGTACAACATAATAACAAACCATCCCCTACCCTGCACAGTGGTGTTACAGTACAACATAATAACAAACCATCTCCTACCCTGCACAGTGGTGTTACAGTACAACATAATAACAAACCATCTCCTACCCTGCACAGTGGTGTTACAGTACAACATAATAACAAACCATCCCCTACCCTGCACAGTGGTGTTACAGTACAACATAATAACAAACTATCCCCTACCCTGCACAGTGGTGTTACAGTACAACATAATAACAAACTATCCCCTACCCTGCACAGTGGTGTTACAGTACAACATAATAACAAACCATCCCCTACCCTGCACAGTGGTGTTACAGTACAACATAATAACAAACTATCCCCTACCCTGCACAGTGGTGTTACAGTACAACATAATAACAAACCATCCCCTACCCTGCACAGTGGTGTTACAGTACAACATAATAACAAACTACCCTGCACAGTGGTGTTACAGTACAACATAATAACAAACCATCCCCTACCCTGCACAGTGGTGTTACAGTACAACATAATAACAAACTACCCTGCACAGTGGTGTTACAGTACAACATAATAACAAACCATCCCCTACCCTGCACAGTGGTGTTACAGTACAACATAATAACAAACTACCCTGCACAGTGGTGTTACAGTACAACATAATAACAAACCATCCCCTACCCTGCACAGTGGTGTTACAGTACAACATAATAACAAACCATCCCCTACCCTGCACAGTGGTGTTACAGTACAACATAATAACAAACCATCCCCTACCCTGCACAGTGGTGTTACAGTACAACATAATAACAAACCATCCCCTACCCTGCACAGTGGTGTTACAGTACAACATAATAACAAACCATCCCCTACCCTGCACAGTGGTGTTACAGTACAACATAATAACAAACCATCCCCTACCCTGCACAGTGGTGTTACAGTACAACATAATAACAAACCATCCCCTACCCTGCACAGTGGTGTTACAGTACAACATAATAACAAACCATCCCCTACCCTGCACAGTGGTGTTACAGTACAACATAATAACAAACCATCCCCTACCCTGCACAGTGGTGTTACAGTACAACATAATAACAAACCATCCCCTACCCTGCACAGTGGTGTTACAGTACAACATAATAACAAACCATCCCCTACCCTGCACAGTGGTGTTACAGTACAACATAATAACAAACCCTCCCCTACCCTGCACAGTGGTGTTACAGTACAACATAATAACAAACCCTCCCCTACCCTGCACAGTGGTGTTACAGTACAACATAATAACAAACCATCCCCTAACCTGCACAGTGGTGTTACAGTACAACATAATAACAAACTACCCTGCACAGTGGTGTTACAGTACAACATAATAACACATCCCCTACCCTGCACAGTGGTGTTACAGTACAACATAATAACAAACCATCCCCTACCCTGCACAGTGGTGTTACAGTACAACATAATAACAAACTACCCTGCACAGTGGTGTTACAGTACAACATAATAACACATCCCCTACCCTGCACAGTGGTGTTACAGTACAACATAATAACAAACCCTCCCCTACCCTGCACAGTGGTGTTACAGTACAACATAATAACAAACCATCCCCTAACCTGCACAGTGGTGTTACAGTACAACATAATAACAAACTACCCTGCACAGTGGTGTTACAGTACAACATAATAACACATCCCCTACCCTGCACAGTGGTGTTACAGTACAACATAATAGCAAACCATCCCCTACCCTGCACAGTGGTGTTACAGTACAACATAATAACAAACCATCCCCTACCCTGCACAGTGGTGTTACAGTACAACATAATAACAAACCATCCCCTAACCTGCACAGTGGTGTTACAGTACAACATAATAACAAACTACCCTGCACAGTGGTGTTACAGTACAACATAATAACACATCCCCTACCCTGCACAGTGGTGTTACAGTACAACATAATAACAAACTACCCTGCACAGTGGTGTTACAGTACAACATAATAACAAACCATCCCCTACCCTGCACAGTGGTGTTACAGTACAACATAATAACAAACCCTCCCCTACCCTGCACAGTGGTGTTACAGTACAACATAATAACAAACCATCCCCTAACCTGCACAGTGGTGTTACAGTACAACATAATAACAAACTACCCTGCACAGTGGTGTTACAGTACAACATAATAACACATCCCCTACCCTGCACAGTGGTGTTACAGTACAACATAATAACAAACTACCCTGCACAGTGGTGTTACAGTACAACATAATAACAAACCATCCCCTACCCTGCACAGTGGTGTTACAGTACAACATAATAACAAACCCTCCCCTACCCTGCACAGTGGTGTTACAGTACAACATAATAACAAACCATCCCCTAACCTGCACAGTGGTGTTACAGTACAACATAATAACAAACTACCCTGCACAGTGGTGTTACAGTACAACATAATAACACATCCCCTACCCTGCACAGTGGTGTTACAGTACAACATAATAACAAACTACCCTGCACAGTGGTGTTACAGTACAACATAATAACAAACTACCCTGCACAGTGGTGTTACAGTACAACATAATAACAAACTACCCTGCACAGTGGTGTTACAGTACAACATAATAACAAACTACCCTGCACAGTGGTGTTACAGTACAACATAACAACAAACTAACCTGCACAGTGGTGTTACAGTACAACATAATAACAAACTACCCTGCACAGTGGTGTTACAGTACAACATAATAACAAACTATAATAATCAGTTGAAAAGGGCTTAACTCATCAGATGGATTCAAATAGAAATACATCTATCAAAAACACAGAGTGCATGTTGACAGACACTTATACATCCAAACAACAGAAAGACACTAGAATGCAACCTCGTGGCTTCCAACAGGCACATAACGATGTTGATGGAGTGTTCAGCCCTAGCCAGCCAGGGACAGTGTGTAACAACATGAAAACAAACTTGTCAAAATCTTTTGAAAGCTCAACTCACCTAATTGATATTAAGCACAAAAACAAATAACAAAAGACACAAAGTACAGAGACAGGTATGATTTTCTACTGACTGCTACCTTGTGAGCTAACATGATAAAAATCCAACTGTAGACTGTTTGGTGACAGGTCTGGTACAAAACACATTATATTTCAATTCATTAAAAGAAAATATACATGTAATATTTGCCACTGGAAGTGAATCGGCCATGAGTCAATCAAACTGATGATAGTTTGGCCCTATTGAACCATGATACTATGTCTGTTCAAAGTCTAATACATTGTCAGTGTTTGTATCTGATAAAAGAGTTCAGTAGTGATGACATTGCCTTTTAGCTACAACATATAAAACTGGTTTATAGAGATGCAGAAAATGGAAACTTGAAAAAAGGATCAGCAGTACAAGGCCTACTGAACTTTCAATACGACCAAATCCATCGGATGACTCCTAATGGATGGGAATTATTGTCCTTAGATAACGAATTTTTTTCAGTTATTATCCAGTTTTTGTCTTTTATATGTAAAAGTATTATAGAAAGGACCTTTAGGTAGAAATTGTAAAAATCATAAAAATGATCAACAAAACAAGATATTGTTTTGATAGGTGAACTATTCAGGCTTTGAGTCAATTCCTTTCTGTTATATTCACAAATGGTTTTAAGAACTTGACTTTGAAGTTGAAGTTTGAATGCTGCCATCTATAAATGCCTTTTTCATAAATTGTGTTACTGGGCTACCTTCCTTCGTTGTTCACTAGTAGACTGCTTGTTGAAATTGGTTTTCATAAAAAGTTTTAAAAATAAAATTATTTGAAAAACGTTTCACCAGGTCACGCAAAATCCACCTCGAGGAAAATACCTTCCCCTACAGATAAAAAATCTTATTACTATGGAATAAATGATGATGGGGAAAACCACGCATGCTGATATGAAATCGGAGAATAAGTCTTTCATGGTATTATAATACACTCCGTGCAAGAACATCATAAATATATCATCAGATGCGGATTCAGGACTTTGAAAACGCTATTTTCAACTATCTGGGACTTGCAAAAGTATATGAATTCAATGCCGTAACTAGCCTCTTATAATATTGAGGCAAAATATATTCGCCGAGCGTAGCGAGGTGAAAAAAAATTTGTGTGGGGTCTCGGGGCCGCTTAAGGCCCCCAGAAGCTCTGAGAAAAATAACGCAAGATCGTGCATTCTGAGCGTTTCCCGGACTCTTTCTTACATTGAAACGCAATTAATTTTAAGCTATTCTTTTCTCAAAGCAAAAACTCATTGTAATTTAAGACTTTTAGGTTTTACGGGGACAACATTAAAAGTAGACCGATATGTAGAATGCAAAAACCGAAATTCTCATAATCATTGTGTCTGTCTGTTCTTGTCTTGTATTGTGCTTAATTCAGACTTTGGTGATTTTTTTATGGCTAGATTGAAATAGAGTGACAGTGCAGTATTATATTTTAAGTACTAGTACTGCTTAAGTCGACACTAAGGACCATCTTGACCTTGTTTTATGGTATTAATGATTCTTTTATTGTTGAAGACCCTCCATCAACTATCAAGATGAAGAATAGGGAAAAAAACAACTTTGGCCATTGATCATTTGTTTTTTTTTTCTATGCATTGACTTCGTGTGAGATAAGGTCCTGTGCACGTTTACTCCATGTTCTTTTTTTTCTGTTTATAAGAGTCTAAACACGACTTCATGCAAGTTTAATCCTTCAATGTAAAAGGTCATATGGCAATACATTGACTTTTTTAAAGATGATTTGATACCGGGAAATTGGTGGTCTTACTTTAATTTAAACCATGTCAGCTATCTAGTTTCATCTAAAAAAAAGAGCCAGTTTTGTATTCTTTGATATCAAGTTCAATTCTCCATGCAGAAACGACAATTTTTTTTATGTCCAGTAGCATCGTATATTCTTAAAATAGTTTCTCGTACAATGTCTGGACATCGATGGACATGCAACATGGCAAAACCACAGATTACGAATGAAAATCAACACTCTGCAGACTATAGTTATAAAGTAGGACAATAAATGAACAAAAGACAAACCCGGAACACAGAAGTACAAACAATAGACCATCAACTCTGAAAACTAAAAGTAAAATAGAAACATGGATCTCGAAAAACATGCACGGGAGACATCAGAGAGACTTGCAAGACACTTTCCGTGAAAACAATTCAGGTTGATATGAAGACAATCCTGTTTCAGTTTTTTTTTTGTTTTTTTTTTGTTTTGGAAATTTCCAACATGAGGCATTTACCTCATTTGCCTCAATGTAGTTACGGCCCTGGCATTAGATATATAGGTAGCTCCATACGGTGACCTCCTTGTCCCTGTTCCCCTCTCCCTAAATCCACATCTTATAATACTGGTAGATACATTTATGGTGGAGATGTTTTGAATTAAATTATTGGACAACAACTGCCTTATGGAGTTGTCTGATATTTATTGATTTTAAATTCCCAAAACTTTCTGTGGCTTTATATGTATCCAAACATGGGCCTCGCAATTAAAAACATTACAAATAGTCTGCACGTATATCTGTGAATTCCTTCGACTATTTTGCGGTACACGAACTTGCCTATAAGGGACGACATCAAAAGTTCAATGAAGGATAAAAAACTTAATTCACATAGTTTTTTTCACTGACCCCCCCTCCCCCCCCCCTCTTAACTTAATTTGGGAAAAATTGATCGACCCATATAGATATATGTAAAAATCAATGTCGGATAAGCACATCTTGCAGCAGTTCAACCCCCCACCCCAAACTATTTGAATTAAGTTTTTTTTTTATCTTACATTGATCTTTTGATGTCGTCCCTAACCTGTTCAAAATTAAAATGCGTGACTGAAAGGTTCCGTTTATATTTTCCATCCCTATTTTTTATAGCAATATAATGCGATTTCTTTCATACTAGCACATGCGTCGTACCCTGAGAATATTTCTACGTGATTCATATTACTATTTTTTATCTGATGTTGGATTTTTTTATTAGGGTTGTCACCTAGATATGTTAATAATAGAGTTAGTCCTTTCCAAGAATTGAACTTTGTGGGCCGTGATAACAATTTCTTTAATACAAACTTTATAAATTGTTAAGAGGGTCCGGTTGAGATGCACCGAATAGAGAATACCTAAGGTCTTACAGAATCAATGGAAAACAAAATAAAGAACAGAGACCAAAGAGACAAAAAAAAATAAACGGCGGGAACTGAAATATCAAGAAATCAGAAACTATTGTCGTAATACAGATAAAGAATTAAAAAATAAAATTAGGGGCCCCATATCATGACCCCCATATATATATATCAGAAGTATGCCAGATCCTGTTACAGGGCCAATTTGTGTATTTTCAAGGTGTGGGTAACGTTTAGTAGTTTCTTATTACGACAGAACGGATTCCACAACTACATCGTTTATGTTATGCTAAGTCACGGCTAGGACTACCGATATTAAATAATATCAGATAATATGGGGACTAAATTCTCAGTATGGTAATAAATAGTAAATAGACATAAATAGTCCAAGGTTACACAAATTGATGTCTGTATTATACATTTTTTTTAATGCGATTTAAAATAAATAAGAAATGCACTATTATTATGATTATAGTTGAATCTAAAATGAAAAATCGATGGTTTAGGATTTGGGATGTTAAATTCGTCCAAATTATATAAATTTACTGGAATACAAAATGCAGATTTTTTCTTTCGCCTCTTAGAACTGTTGAGCAGTATATGCTACAAAAATGGAATATATGTGTAACTTGAAATGACGCTAAAAGTCAAAAGAGGTTATATAAGTATACATCTAAATTTAAATCTTCATTCATGATGCGTTTTGCATTTGTTACAAAACCTATCTGAATGAAATTTTCTTTAAAATTTGAATCAGCTGTCAAATTTGTGTTCACCGATTCAACTTTCGAAGACTTCCGACTGTCATATAATCCGATATGAACCTAAATGTATAATATAGATAGATAGCGAACTCGTGCAATTGGACTTTCCTAGGTCTGTTTGGCTGCATATTATATGCTAAAATTATATGTTTTAATATCATCGTTTGTAGATGCACAAGAATAAGTTTTCGTTGCTCGAATCAGTCAATCAAATGGTTTATCCTTGTATCACTTCCAATGTTGATATTCGTTTCCTATTAGTACTATAAACACGCCTTATTCGAGCATAACCCATCTCTAGCTACATTGTGGTACTAAAATGAACCAAACTGCTGCTAAAAGTGAATTATTATTTTACTATTTCACTCTCTAAGACTTAATGATTGAACAAACAAAAAAGAATCCCTTTTTATATCTATCTCGTATTTTATGTCCTTTCAAGAACGTATATTAGATGTTTGTTATACGTCCTTGGTCCTGAGGTCATCTCGATCCGCTTCTTAGATTATGTAAGTTATAGGAGTGAATCAGTAGAACAAGGAGGTTATATATATAACCTCCTTGGTCAGAACGATAATGTTTTCCATGCAGGAAACATGGACACGTGCAACCATTCTCCTTATTTTTGTTTTACAAAATTTTGAAATATGTATTTAGAGTGGACTTTAAATTTTTATTACAGGGGCGACTCAGAGGGGGCGTAAATGTACTATACACAATCAATAGACGTAGAAATGTTTTATACTGTAAATAATGTTAATGTCAATATATTTTAATAGATGCATTCTTTATATATTTTTTAATGTCTCTTGTAATTCTGTACAGAATGGCTCTCCTTTTATTAGCTCACCTGGCCCGAAGGGCCAAGTGAGCTTTTCTCATCACTTGGCGTCCGTCGTCCGTCGTCGTCCGTCGTCCGTCGTCGTCGTCGTCCGTCGTCGTTAACTTTTACAAAAATCTTCTCCTCTGAAACTACTGGGCCAAATCAAACCAAACTTGGCCACAATCATCATTGGGGTATCTAGTTTAAAAAATGTGTGGCGTGACCCGGTCAACCAACCGAGATGGCCGCCACGGCTAAAAATAGAACATAGGGGTAAAATGCAGTTTTTGGCTTATAACTCAAAAACCAAAGCATTTAGAGCAAATCTGACGTGGGGTAAAAATGTTTATCAGGTCAAGATCTATCTGCCCTGAAATTTTCAGATGAATCGGTCAATCAGTTGTTGGGTTGCTGCCCCTGAATTGGTAATTTTGAGGAAATTTTGCTGTTTTTGGTTATTATCTTGAATATTATTATAGATAGAGATAAACTGTAAACAGCAATAATGTTCAGCAAAGTAAGATCTACAAATAAGTCAACATGACCAAAATGGTCAGTTGACCCGTTTAGGAGTTATTGCCCTTTATAGTCAATTTTTAACCATTTTTCGTTAATTAAAGTAATCTTTTACAAAAATCTTCTCCTCTGAAACTACTGGGCCAAATTAATCCAAACTTGGCCACAATCATCTTTGGGGTATCTAGTTTAAAAAATGTGTGGCGTGACCTGGTCAACCAACCAAGATGGCCGCCACGGCTAAAAATAGAACAAAGGGGTAAAATGCAGTTTTTGGCTTATAACTCAAAAACCAAAGCATTTTGAGGAAATCTGACGGGATGAAAATGTTTATCAGGTCAAGATCTATCTGCCCTGAAATTTTCAGATGAATCAGTCAATCGGTTGTTGGGTTGCTGCCCCTGAATTGGTAATTTTGAGGAAATTTTGCTGTTTTTGGTTATTATCTTGAATATTATTATAGATAGAGATAAACTGTAAACAGCAATAATGTTCAGCAAAGTAAGATCTACAAATAAGTCAACATGACCAAAATGGTCAGTTGACCCGTTTAGGAGTTATTGCCCTTTATAGTCAATTTTAACCATTTTTCATAAATTAAATTAATCTTTTACAAAAATCTTCTCCTCTGAAACTACTGGGCCAAATTAATCCAAACTTGGCCACAATCATCTTTGGGGTATCTAGTTTAAAAAATGTGTGGCGTGACCTGGTCAACCAACCAAGATGGCCGCCACCGCTAAAAATAGAACATAGGGGTAAAATGCAGTTTTTGGCTTATAACTCAAAAACCAAAGCATTTTGAGGAAATCTGACAGGGATAAAAATGTTTATCAGGTCAAGATCTATCTGCCCTGAAATTTTCAGATGAATCGGTCAATCGGTTGTTGGGTTGCTGCCCCTGAATTGGTAATTTTGAGGAAATTTTGCTGTTTTTGGTTATTATCTTGAATATTATTATAGATAGAGATAAATTGTAAACAGCAATAATGTTCAGCAAAGTAAGATCTACAAATAAGTCAACATGACCAAAATGGTCAGTTGACCCCTTTAGGAGTTATTGCCCTTTATAGTCAATCTTTAACCATTTTTCATAAATCTAAGTAATCTTTTACAAAATCTCCACTGAAACTACTAGGCCACAATCATCTTTGGGGTATCTAGTTTGAAAAATGTGTCCGATGACCTGGCCATTCAACCAAGATGGCCGCCACGGCTAAAAATAGAACATAGGGGTAAAATGCAGTTTTTGGCTTATAACTATGAATTCAAAGCATCTAGAGCAAATCTGACAAGAAGTTAAATTGTTAATCAAGTCAATATCTATCTGCCCTGAATTTTTCAGATGAATTGGACAACTGGTTGTTGGGTTGCTGCCCTCCAATTGGTTATTTTTAAAGAAATTTTGCCGTTTTTGGTTATCTTGAATACTATTATAGATAGCGATAAACTGTAAACAGCAATAATGTTCAGCAAAGTAAGATCTACAAATAAGTCAACATGACCTAAATGGTCAATTGACCCCTTAAGGAGTTATTGCCCTTTATAGTCAATTTTTAACAATTTTCATTAATTTGGTAAATATATGTAAATTTTTACCAAATATAGTTCTCTGTTACTAATGGGCAAAGTTCATTATAGATATAATTGTAAGAAGCAAAATCGTTCAGTAAAGTAAGAACTTCAAACACATCACCATCACCAAAATACAATTTTGTCATGAATCCATTTGTGTCCTTTGTTTAATATGCACATAGACCAAGGTGAGCGACACAGGCTCTTTAGAGCCTCTAGTATTTATATATTTTTACATTTATAAATGTAATGTTGTATTATATATTATTGAGAGATGAGACTTAAATAAAATATTGAATTGAATCAATAAACGCAGCATGAGATTTGTCAATTGATCATATTTGATTTATCATATTTAATTCATATTTACTTTCATTGGACGGTTTGAATTTTGTTTATATTGCGTCATCGTTATCATTGATCAATAAATTAGGGATTGTAACGATATTTGTTGACAAACAAATGTGTGTACCCTGTGGCTTAAATAAACAAACAGACATAAACAGGGTATATCTGTATTTCCGTACAAAGACAAACATAACAGGGTATATCTCTCTTACCGTACAAAGACAATCTATAGATATGTATATTATTACACTCCTTATTTATGAAAACTGTGGGCTATGAATTTTTGAAATGAAAGAAATTTTCATTTCGAATGTGTCAAATGTTTATTTTGTGCTGTTTTAAGTTAAAAAAAAAAAAACTTTTTGTTTCTGAAGGGAACGATTTTGAGTTCTAAGAAGTGTATAGAATATATGTAGAATTGTTAAATTCTCAAGTTTATTCTCATGTCAACTCTCATGGCGTTTTATCTTCGAATCTATGAAAAGATTAATGTTAAGTTTATAAGCATAAAGGAAATGAGATTCGTTCTTAACTGTTATTCACGCGAAGTCTTTACTCTCTGGTTATGCCCTTGATATTGCTTTCGGATTTTTATCAATTCTGAATATATATGCAGGTTAACTTTCTAACAAAAAGAATTCTAACGTGTAGTAAACTTTGATAGTCTTAGATAACTGCAGTTTATTTTGTCTATGAAGAAATAACATAAAAATGTGGTGCACACTATATAAGCCACATAATCGGCTACAAAAAGAACAATTCAATTGAGAGAAAAAAATATAATTTATAACTAAACAATTACGAAAAACGAATATGACAGACTTGAACCAAAGCAACGCCAAGGTTTGTTTGTCTCAAGTCAAACCCGTGATTATGTTAATACATGTAGTTGTTTTTTATTCATTCACTGCATGTGTTTAAATTCTTACATTTGAAATGTTAATGATATTCATCTTCTAACTTGCCGGGATTTAAACAGTTTTTAGCTACTTAAAAATTGAACTTTTCTAGACTGAATGTGAAAGAGGTGGGCGTCCCCTGGGACTTTCTATACTAACGGGACTCGTATCTATTGAGTTTTAGTATAGAAAGTCCCTGGCGTCCCCAAAAGAACCGTTTACGTAAATTTTGTCCCTCCCACTGGGGTGAGAAAATCCAGAGTCTAACTTCCAGCTGTGGCAGGCTATTAGCTGTCCGACAGTTTGAACAAGTGTAATAAGACCTATATTAATTATTAATCGACTTATCATATTATAAATTGTTGTGTAAACAAATAAGTCGCGTGTGATTCAACTGGAGTCTTAATCGATATTATTTATGATCATTTATGTAATAGGAAAATAACTGACAAATTGTATAGATACAAGTGAAGGTTGTGACTGAGCGAATATTTTGTTGAATACATGTACGCATTGGAAAGGGTAGTGCATTTTTGAGTTGATTACATTGGATATTTTCTACGCTTGGAAGAAAGTATAATTGATTAACAAATCGGTGAAATGTAAGTACGCGGAAAAGTCACAAGTACAATTTTAATGTTACGGTCATTTGTTTTTGCGTATATATCTCCTAAATATCCAGTCTGCATCAGCTAGATAATAATACAAATGTGAATAATACCAGAGACATGTAATACAATAGTATAAGTCTCTGATAATACATATATACTTATCTCAGCGTTTTGTTAGATGTATATTTTGTAGTTTTTATAATTATTTTTTTTTAGTTTTCCATTCAAATGTTTTTTGACTTGTTATGATGCCTAATTTCAATCAGGGTCTATTATAACATGGAAGTATTATATTGACTTCAATATAATACTTCCATGATTATAATAACTAGTAGATCATTTGAAGTCACGTCTTCAAGCAATAATTTTAAGTTTGTGACAAAGTTAAATTTTTAAAATAAATATTATATACTAATAAACTAAAAAATTCACATGCAACACAGAAACATTTTTAATTTCTTTTAATAGGAAGTTTTTTAATAATTTTTCGTCTTTTCTATGTGTTTGCATAAACTTAATTACTCATAAGTTCTTAATGAAGAAAACAAAATTGTTGGAGTTGACAATGATTTGTCTTGTAAGTTTGACAAATAACAAAGAATAAATTAACCTCGTTGCCTCGAGGTATTCGCCAATTATGACACAATTATCAACAACAGATATATCGATGTAAATTACAAATTATTGATATAAATCAAAGTTTATGAAGGGACTATGAAATTACACATGTCATTCATTTGTAATGTTATAATTACCGGAAATAATTTGCCGATAAGAAACTTGAAAAAAAAAATTACGGTAAATTTAATACCGGATTAGAACTTTTTATTTGCAAGTTAGAAAACAGGTAAGTCAGTTTCATGTTTGTTTGCATTTTTTTCCCAAAATAATACCAAAAGTGGCATTGGCGTCATAACGCGTTATATCAATGTGTATTACTTTGATCAGCTGTTGTCAAATGAATGAATTGGCCCTTCTCATGCACAAACAATGTAAATGAGCAAAAATTCAAAAAATCTGAAGAAAGATTTTGTCAAAATTGAATACATTTTAGTACTAATCTTATTTGTGACGATTTAAACGATTAACAGCTCTATATACAGTCTTTTTATGGATGAAAACGGTACACTTTACGTTGTCTTGTGGCAATATTGATGGTACAGGGCCGCTTCAAGTGATGTCATATCGCGGGAAATACAATTTCGCGCCATTTCCAAATTGCTTTGTTCGTAATCTCTTGGTCGGCTGACAAGGGTTGTTTACATTTGGACATTGCCTATAATCTTTTTGCATCTGGTGATTTGTGATAACGGATTAAGTGATTACTGTTTATATTTGTTTACAGAAATAATTAGTGAATATTTTTTTAACAGTATTAATGACATAGCATCGTTTATTTCTCTAATTTATAGTTTTTAATGAACCGGAAGTTGACTGTCATTGTGTCGGCGAAACTTCAAACAAAGAAGAGAGACATCAATATTAGACCGATCTTCTAGAAGATGCCACGGGGAGGTGTATTGGAAAATAGGGAAATTTGTACAGCTATTGTTAAACAAGAGCCAGAGTTTAGCATAGAATCTTCACCCCAGATCTTAAATTTAGCCAGTATTTATCGCCAACCTTTGAGTGCAACTAAGGACACGCAAGCATATTACCAGAGTACCTACACTATACAACAGGGTGGCCACACCCCACGGACAATTTGCCTCAGTCCATTAGGACTAGTTGAGGATGTGAAACCGTCATTTGGAAAACAGGTAGTTCTGGATTTTTTTTAGAATTTCGTGAAAATCGCTGAAGTGTGCAAAAGTAAAACTAAATTATTTCCTGGAAGGTGGGCGTTTTGACGGCCAACTCAATATGCAACCAAATAATATAGTTATAATTTGTCTTATTGAACATTTTTAATGAATAATTTGGAATTGTTTATTAAAAAGATTTTATTTTTGAATTGAAATTTATAACATAAAAAGTGAATATTATTACATGTACACATTTTTTCCAACTCCAAAGATCTGCATAATACCAGATAATCCCATGACCATGTGCACATTCAGATAAAATTTTTCAATACATCTCAATGTTTTGAGGAGTTACATAAAAGAACAAAGGGGTCTTGTCAACAGGATGTTAGATTTAATATCTTTTAAAATTAGTCATGATAGTATGCAATGTATAGATCACTAGAATTTCAATTAGGATCATAGACCAATTTATATGAATCTTTTTGGTAGCTGATTGACTGCCTTGGTTTTAAAATATTAAATGATGATTTCAATATGATAAAACAATAAGGGGGTAGGGGCAAATAATGTTTTCCAATTTATAATTTTGGGGGTTCAAGATTTTGATATTAAAGCAAGAATGTACATGTATAACTAGATATAGGAAGATGAGGTATGAGTGTCAATGAGACAACTCTCCATCCAAGTAACAATTTATAAAAGTAAACTAAAATAGATCAAGGTACGGCCTTCAACATGAAGCCTTGGTTCACACCGAAAAAAAGCAAGCTATAATGGACCTAGTCCTAAAAAAATACTAGTGTAAAACCATACAAACAGGAAAACCAATGGTTTAATCTATAAAAAAAACTAAAAACACTTACTAACATATACATCCTTTAATATTATAGAGTAACAGCTTTCTAAAATGCTAAGCGTTTTGATTTCAGGTGAAAAGAAAATTAGACCTTGAAGCTGAGACTATTATAGAAGGCTTTAAAACTCCAGCAAAGAGATGTAAAGGAAGAAGGAAGACCTCTGATGCTAGTCCTAAAGGTAAATAATTCTCAGGAATAATGCAGAATAATCTTATTATATAACAATGATATAAATGCTTCAATTACCCAGAATTTTTTTTAATTGATTCATAATCGAATAATTTGAATTCAAAGCAATATCTTGCAATGTATATACATGTACTTTATTTTTCAGCACGATCTCCGTTAGAGAAGACAAGATATGACACATCTTTAGGTCTTTTGACAAAGAAGTTTGTTGGATTACTTAGGAACGCTACAGATGGGGTTAGTACTATACTTTAGAGAATCATCTGCCATTTAAAGGCATTGACCTCATGTACAACATTACAAATGTAAGAAAAGATGTATGATTGCCAATGAGACTATTCTCCACAACAGACCAAATACAAACAGAAATTAACAGCTATCAGGTGCCAAAGAGATAACTCTCCATCCAAATCGCGATGATGTATAATATGCTGTCACACAGTTTTAAAATATTTCAAAGAAAAGATGACCATTATCATGTCTCGTTACTTATACAAGAAATTGATTTTCAGACTTATTGTTTTACTGTTCATTGTTTCAAATTGGCATAAAAAACAAAGGTACATGTATGCAGTTCAGATGTATTAGTTGTCATACTTAAATGATGAATAACAGCAAAAAAAATCTTAATCTTACAGTCTTCACTGCTGAAATATAACTATTTTAATGCCAGTTATTCATCATGTTTGGCCTCCTGTTTACAGAACCTCTATACAACTGTGAAAAGTACCAGTCAACATAAAAAATAATGAAACTACAGTATATTTTATTATCAGTATCATAAACAATCAATTTACTTACAGGTACTGGACTTAAACAGGGCCGCAGAATATTTAACTGTACAAAAGAGACGTATTTATGACATAACGAATGTTCTAGAGGGAATTAATCTGATCGCCAAAAAGTCCAAAAATAATATTCAATGGAAGTAAGTATAAGTTCAATGTTTTATGATAGTAACTGGCATTTGAGTAGGATGCCTCTTGTGACTTCAGGGTTTAAACATGATAAACATACTCTTCTTTAATTTTTCTGGTCAGCTGGTCAAAAACTATATTTTGAAAATGATATCTATCAGATAGATTTCGAAACAGAAAAAAATCATTTTTGGCTGATAATTGACTTATTTTGAGGCTAAAAAAATGAAAATTTCAACTTTACTGTGAATAGAAACCGAAGGTATTACACATTTTAACACCTTTTTTGTGTACAATAACAAATAAATGTTGATTTTCTTTCCTTCAGAGGATGTTCCAATTCTATAGCAGCAAATCCAGATACACCAGCTTTCTCTACAGAAATTGTAGATTTGCATTCAGGTAAGTTATAACAATACAATACTCAATCAGACATTTTAAAGTGAATGCTTGGTTGTAAAAAAAAATCTCCTTCTTTATATCAAGCTCTTTGGTTGGGTTGTTGTCACTTTGACACATTCCCCATTTCCATTCTCAATTGTAACTGGATAAAAACAAACCAATTGAATCACTCCAGCTGTAAGAGTTTGTTCACAACAGATAAAAGCATGTTTAATCAGCTGGTACTTTGAAATTTTCAGCAACTTTCTAAAAAAACCAGGGGAGTTGAAAATACTTTGAGGAAACTTGAGATGCATCTTGCATGTTTCTGAAAATCAGCATTAAAAATAAAGTATATTGTATAATAATAATAAAAAATGAACATTCCAGCTTTACTTTTTTGTTGAATGAATAAGTTTTCAGCAGTTTGTTGTTGATATTTTGTACTGATACTAATTTGTCTTGTTTTTAGATGTAGCTGATTTGGAAGCCAAGGAAAATGAACTTGATCACCTGATAGCAACCTGTACTAAACAGTTAAAGATGTTAACAGAAGATGCACAAAACTCAAAATATCCTTTAATAATAATGTCTGTAACAGCAAGTGCAATCATAGTCCTAGTATATATTCACCAATATTAACATCTATGTCAAAATAAGAACTTCAACATGTAATTCAATAGATTTTCAAAAATAAGGATTTTTTTTATGAAGTTTTGAACTTTCTTCAAGAGGGGGAACAGTCTGACTTGAAAACTAAGGCCACGGTTTTTTAATTTGTTGGTTTACGGATTTTTCGCATAAAAAAGTCGGGTCGGTCGCTCGGAAAAAAAAAGAAAAAAAAATATCTTTCAAAACAGAAAAAATATGCAAAATAAATATATATTTCACCTTACTAACAAAATGTTTGTCTTATATGCTGTTTTGTCATCATTTCTTAACATTAAGTTCGATGAAATATTATTGATCAGTGATCATGAACATCGCATGACATCGTTTAATAATTTCCTGTAAAAAAGGGGGGTTGCACGGACAAAGACGAAATTAAATCGTCATTTCACAAACAAGAAAAACAGATTCGCGTAGCTCTCAATCAATTCCAGAAAACTTGGTGAATAATGATCTTCAAGCACAAAAACTGGTAAAGAAAAAAAATATAAGAACGTCGTACAAAAATAAGCAAGTTTCAACACACGTGTCGAAAAACGAATTGACTCGTGACGTCCACTGAAAAAACGACAATATCGGGTTAATCAGTTGTCATGCAATCCGGTTTTTATCCCAATGATCGATATTTTTTGTTATCTATGAAACAAGAAAATTTCAAATGATTTGTTAATATTCAGTACTTTAATTGATGTATTCCACCTGTCCACATTTGGACAAGTCTATTTCTATTTCTCTTAGATGAGGGTGGTAAAGGGTTATTTTCGTGCAACGTGATCGCCGTTTTTTATTTCACGTTCAACGTGTTTTTACTTTTTTATTTGACGTTCAGTCGTGCAAGACGGGTGCCTCGTTCAACGTGTTCTGCTTATTTAGTTTTACGTGCATCGTGATTTTCAAAGTCTTATTTTGCGTGCTCGGTATTTTTCAAATGAAATTCAAACACTTGGCAGGGATCGTCAAGAAATACTTTTTAAAAGCCGTAAACCAATTATATCATAAATGTGTATACTAAATCGGGAATATCAAGTAAAACAAAGAGTTAATATATACAAGAAGATAGTGACTCAGTCACAAAAGGTTCACATAAAAGTATTTATTTTTCGTGTAACGTTCATTACAGAAACTATTTCACGTTCAACGTGAAATTATGTCTTATTTCACGTTTTTTTCGGGCAAGCACCCCCCTTTACCACCCTCTTAGATGATGCATCTTACGGACTGATGACAAATAAGGGAAACAAACTTATTTTGTAATTGGTTTTAAAACCGGTTTCGTTTCGCAAAATTATTTGCGCAAAAGACATTTCAAGGTCAGTTATAATTGTCTATTTTTAGAAACGTAAATTGGAAGTTTTATTTTTCACAACAGAAAGTGTTATCAACTTTGTTAATGATTAATGCATTTCATTTCATAATAAAAGAAAATTTTAATAATTTTTCAGGGATAATGCATTTATAAGGCGGGAATAAAAAAAGCATGAAAAGTCAATTTTATTTTTATTCTGAAAATCGGCAAAATCGGGTCGGCGGATCCGTAAACCAACAAATAAAAAAAACGTGGCCTAAGTGTTCAATTTAACCAAACAAAATTCTTTAAGGAAGGCACTTAAAATGTTGGGTATGGGGAACCATATAAAAAAGAATATGTGGTATGATTGCCAATGAGACAACTCTCCAGAAAACATCAATTGACACAGAAATTAACTGCTGTAGGTCACTGTATGGCCTTTAACAATGATCAAAGCCCATAAGGCATAATCGGTTATAAAAGGCCCCAAAATGACAATGTATAACAATTCAGACTATTGGCCTTATTTCAACCATAACAGGCTCCTGACTTGGAATCTTTTGGAAATATGACCATTATGCAACGTTTATTTTTAGTCTTAATTGGTTTCACTTCTTCATTATGTGCCTTAACCTTATAAACGCATGCATATGTAACGTACCAAGATCTGAGAAGTATTAAATCTTTGGACAACCAAACAGTGATAGCCATTAAAGCACCACCAGAGACCAGGTAAGTTTTAATCAACTGTTACAGCCATTTTCAATGAGTGTGTAGGTAAAGCTACTATCTTTAGTTAGCTTGCTTGCTAGCTGAATCGAGAAGTCATTGTTAGGTAAGGTATACTACCCTCCTTTCAAAGTAGTCTATTCCTGCAGACAGATTGGTTATCTGTCAGGCCTAAATTAAAATATTGTTTGTTTGCCCTTTTCCGACCCTATGTTTTGAAACAGGGTAGGTAGGTAGGTAAAATATTTTATTTTTTTCCCCAAAAAAATAACTTGGCTCGGTATATTATTTGTCATGGGTAGGCAGGTAGGTAAAATATTTTATTTTATAGATACAAAATCTGCATAATGTCATTTTTTGTCCGTTTTGTTTTTGCAAATAAGTTTTCCGCTGGGACTATTAGTTTTGAAAAAAAAATATTTAAGAGATAACTTTGTACTGGTAAGATAATGTCCGGGCAGACATATATTACTAGTAGAAAAAGTCCCTAGAGTGTTACAAATTTCGTGTGTGCCTTTTTTTCCAATAAAAATGCTACAAGACTTAAAACTCAATTGTCACGTATTTTGCTTCACATTTATAAATGATCTGTATGGAAAACTTGGCGATTTTACTGCCAGATATTCTCCACTTTACAGGGTTTAGTCACTTTTGGTTCATGTCAGATATAAATAAATTATAATTTAGCGGCATCGTTAACATAATCATTCTGATATGCAGATCACAAAAGGCCATCCCTACATAGAATACAACGTCCGTTTACAAATTAGGCCAATTAAAATTAATTGCTAGATTTTCATCCCCGCCCGCCCCGATTTTTTTTATTTAACAAAAATACGATTTCCGGATTTTGGTCATGTCCGTTACCAGGAACCATCGATAATTTCGTTTCATTCGAAACTTCCTGTTTCAAATTTCTTTTTTGTATTTCTTCGCCGGAGTAATCCCATTGAAAATTATTAAGTCGAAATATTCTGCTGCTCTATGATGACAACATCATCTACATCTAACGAGAATAGAGATTGATAACGAGAAGGGCATGAAATAGTCGAGTTACGAGTAAAACGCCTTGTCCTTGAACGCAAATTGTGGTAGTCACCGGTAGTCACAAGTGAATCGAAAATCGTGTTTTTTTTCTTTATCTATACAATGACTTTGTGTCAGGAAATTTGGACTGTGAATGATATCCAAAGCGCAAGAATCGTAGAACAAATTGGTACAAAAACATGACTGGATTAAAGAAATTGACACAAGCACGAAGTTGTTTGAATTATGACCGTATATTGGGAAAAAAATGTCGACAAACACGCATTTTAATTAAACAAGCCCTTCTATTCACCCATGGGTTTTGTTTTTGTTGACAAACAGCAAACACCCTCTGTTACTGTCCCTACCATCAATTTAGTCATTAAGCCACAACTAATTTTTTGGTTAAGTTCATGTTTTACATCATAATTTCTTTCAACACTGAGTTTACATTTTATTCTGTACTCGTAATACTTGTGTTGCATACAATTGTACCAAAACATTTAATTGATTTTATGACGACTACAAACCATTGCTTGTCAAGCAAAATAAATGTGGTGTAGGTATACTAGTAGTCTAACTGAAGACTGAAGAGAGCATTTCTCTTCTTTTTGATGTCTACTATAAATAGGTTTCTAAAGCGGCAATTGCATGTATAACAGTGGTTGCCAATCAGGGATTTTTATTTAAGAGTTTGAAAAATAGTGTAGGATTCCTTATACAGCATGTATATACATTATACAAGCTTGTTTCCCACTAGCATATACCCCGCGGTATGAAAAACTCATGACGAGGGTTTCATATGAAATAAAATTTAAAAAATAAAATCCTCCCACCCGCCCCATTTTTTTCAAAAATTTGGATGAAAATCTACTAACTAATTTTAGTTGGCCTTAGTTTGAACACACGTTAATACTTTTGTATCAAACAAACTTTTTTGTAAATGAACCCTGCTCTTTAAGTTTAAAGGTACAGAGTAACGTACTTCATATCATGATTTCAGAAAGCGTTCTTTCAACATCAATTTCAAACAAATGCTTTGAAACTTCAAATGCAAGTGTTCATGTCAAACGCTCAGGTGATACCAAACGGACTGGATCTTATACGTAAAGATAAAACCCGAGGATTCCGGTAAAAAAAGTTTTGAGCGGGAAATACAAATATAAGATTTTTAGTAGGCACGAAAAAATAAAATAAAATAAAATCTTGCTGGTAAATACAAATAAAAGATTTTCAGGCGGAACGAATTGATAGGGTCGGTCGGTAAAGGGCAAACAAACAATATTTTAATTTAAGCCTCAGATTGGTCCACTCTTAAAGGTGTAGTTTTCCTAACCTAACAATGACTTCACAGTTCAGTAAGCAAGCAAGCTAACCAAAGATATTACCTTTGCCTACACACTCATTGAAATTTGCTGTAGTTAAAACTTAACTATTGGATCCAATTGAAAATTCTTGTGATGCTACAAAATGTATATAAATGGTTCAGCAAGCACTTTTTGAATTTTGACAAATGCACACCTGCATGTAAGCTTGTCCATCAAAATATGAAATATATAGATCTTATTAAATAGGAGCAAAATGATTTCTCACAGAATACAAGGAAAATATGCAAATATTGCTGCATATGAAATTATTGTTAAAAAAAACAAACTTAACAAGTACAATGACATTATCTCTTAACTACATGTTTTTTAACAAAAAAAATAACACTGTACAATACAATTGATATATATTCAGGATTTTAGAGAATAGGATTATAATGAGTTTCGAATTAATTCAGATTAGGAGTTTTTTAAGAGGGGAAGTTTCTTATGAAGATGAATTACCCTAATAATAATATTCCTGTAATTCAAATATTTCTTTTAATGATTTATGCATTTATTTGAGTACTTGAGATTTTATTAATTCCTTACCAGGTTGGAAGTTCCAGACCCTACACAGAGTATACAGATATGGTTAAAGTCTCAGAAAGGTCCCATAGAGGTGTATTTATGTCCTGAAGAGGCCAATGGTGAAAATTCGGATACAACTGGTACTGTTAGTTCTAGTAGTGAAGATGAGAGCCGATCTAGTTTTACTGCATCAGAAGATTCACGATCATGCGATGACTTTAAATGTAAGTTGCTAAATAATTTTTAGGGTTATGATATTAATTGGTTTATAGGTTTAATGATTTCTTTTTATATCTCTGATTCTCAATCAAATTGGTTTGATTTTCAAATACCCGATGTTAGTTTATCTAAACACTCCAGTTCCTTTTCCTACCAAGATTGAAATGAGAAAATTGTAAATTGCAGATGACATATGCTGTTTATTTAGTTTTATTCAACCTTTCTACTCAATAAAATATCTTTTGAGGAAAAGGGGGAGGGGGAGGATGGACAGGCTTGAAAACAAGTCCATCCATTGTAAAGCATGAAATGTTCAAGCTTAAAATGTAAGTGGGAGGGTATAAGGGAAGTTTAATAATTGAATGTGTGTCATTGGTCAGTATGTGTCTATAACCATTAGTGTCTATAACCATTATGCAAAATTATCTAAAAAAAAAAGGTTCTTGGTTGTAGGGATATTTTGAAAGACTGTTCCTACACTCCCACTTAAATTCTAATGGAATAACCCTTAATTTAAGACTTAATGGAATAACCCTTAATTTAAGACTTAATGGAATAACCCTTAATTTAAGACTTAATGGAATAACCCTCAATTTAAGACTTAATGGAATAACCCTTAATTTAAGACTTAATGGAATAACCCTTAATTTAAGACTTAATGGAATAACCCTCAATTTAAGACTTAATGGAATAACCCTTAATTTAAGACTTAATGGAATAACCCTTAATTTAAGACTATCAAACTATTTATTTCAATGACCAAACATGTATTGTATATTTTACAGCACAACAACATGTGGCAACCATTCAAAAACAGATAAAACAAGAACCGGGTACGTTTCCGTCCAGTGTTAAAAATGCATTATTAGAAGACCAAGACATTTCTCCCGATTCATTCCAAAATATTTTACCGCAGACCGAAGACCAGGACTTCTTTTCAATAGAACCTCCAGTCAGTTTGGACGATTACTTGTTTTCTATGGACAGTAGTGAAGGCATATCAGATTTATTTGATGCGTACGATTTTGATATACCAGTTCTTGTATAGAGATCGGTGTGAATTTGAAATCTGTTTCCCCGACAACAAATGGAAATAAGAGCCTGTTCTCAGTCGGACAGCAATAAGAAGATGTATTGATTATTTAAGAAATCATGAAAATTTATATAACTAGAAATGTACCAAGTTTAAAATATAACAGTATGTATAAGGTACCTCAAATAATTCAAATGAATTTAACAATTGTGTAATTTATTAAAACCGTTTTCATTTTAGCTTCACAGAACTCTGTAAATTTGAAAATGGAAATTAATTGTCCTGTTTGAATGACCTGAACTATAAAAAAATAATTCTAAAAATAGGGAATGCCCAACATTAAAAGTAAATACATAATGGCAATTAGAACATCCATGAACCATATTATCAGCATAAATAATGATAGTTGTCACTGTATTTGGTTAGATTGAACAGTGCTATTTATGAAAAGTTATATATTGTTGAAAGTCTCTGTCGATCCCAGATCAGTGACAGGTACATGTATCATGTATTCTAAATACCTGTGTTTGAATAGTGTTCTGTTAATATACATTCAGAAAGATCCTGTTATTTTGATCTTCTTCGATGAGGCTCTATTATTTCTTGTTAAAAACACCAGTGGGTCACTGGTCTTGTTGGTTTTTATTGTTAAATTTTCATCAAGTTAATATTGAATTATGCTTTTGCAGTTTTCATATTTTTCATTTTGCATATTTTGAAAATTTTCATATTTTTTCATTTCTTCCCTTTTTAATGAAAGAGGTAATAAAAAACAGTTTAGGGTCAATATATGGATGATTGTTTTCAAAATGATGACTGAATTATTAAATTCATGCAATTTTCTTGAATACTTGAAAGAAAAAAATCATACTTTTCCAATAATGCAAAAAAAATAATCATGGACTTGATCACAAAGGAACCTTTGATTTTCATAACTTCACATTCTTTTGTTTTCATTGGAGTTTGTTTATTTTTAAAGTTGAGGACATTATGCAATTACAACTCAATGTAAACAAGATCCATTTGCTGCATTTAAATTTTTAAAATCATAAGGCCAAATAAAAATATATGTGTGGTTCCAGTAACCCGACCGACCCTAGAACTTTTTTTTTCATTTCTGAAACATAAATTTTCAAACGATCAAATTTTGAGGATTGTGAATTCAAATAATTAAATTCATAGATTTCTGTCATCTGAATTTCCATCACAAGTATCTGTTATGGCTAAAATGCAACAATTCATAACAGAATGCAACAAAATCAACTAAAAATGTATCATGACTGTTTATTTTACAACCAAACACATGTAAAAATGGCGGACTTCCGGTTGGGGCGTGTATAATACCAGAAACAATTTCGTTAAACACCCGATTTTTTTCTGGATTTTGACATTCAAAATTAAAAATTAAAAAAAAAAAATTTTGCCGACCTACCGACCCTATTTTTTAAAAGTATGCAACTTGAACCACACATATATTTTTCTTTTGCCTAAAAATTATCTTTTTCATTGTATAAATTCATCCATTCATTTAATAGCGCTTGCCAAATGTGCATCCTTATGTGTTCAGATTACTGTTTATTTTTAGTTTCTAATTACCGTACCGAAAGTGTTCTTAAATATATATGAAGTATATTTTTTTGCCATGTGTTCGGAGTATTGTTTATTTTCAAGTATATTACCGACTGTGTTCTTAAATATATGAAGTATATTTTTCACCATGATGTGTTCACTTAGATATATTTTTATACACATTTTTTTATTGCCACAAGTGTTCATTTTTGGTGTAGTTTAACTTTTTGATGTGTGAAAATGGGAATTTTGAAGTTTAAATGTATTAAGTCTGCATAATCATGATAATGAATCTAAATGAGAAGAGTCATTAAATGATAGAAATTATAGGAAAGCATCAAATATTATCATTGATATTATCTTAAAACATCACATATTCTCATCAATATCATACATGTCATAAAGGCAAACAAATATTAAAAGAAATTAACATGGATGATTAATAAACGTTAATCATTTCCTAAAATGAGAATAATTTTGGATGCTATGCTTTTTAAATTTATTTTCATTGCAAAATATCTTTAGAATGCACCATATAAAAAAAAGATTATCTATTCACCATGACTCAACATTTAGATTAATAGTGTAAATATTATACATTGTTGTCATCAATTCGCCGTTTCAGAATCTAATGCATCCTGGGTAATATTTTCAAAAGCGTACACCAAAGCGTTTTGATTGGTTTAAAACGTTATAAACAATGGAAATTCAACCAATGACGTAACGTTATTTTCACTTTGGGGTACGAACAATGAAATTACCCATGATGCTTTAGATTCTGAAACGGCCAATTGAAAGAGAGTTAAAGTCTAGTAAATCCTTGTACATTTCAATACACAGTCTAGTGCTAAAAGTTTTATTACAAATTGATTTTGTTATGAAGCTTTCATTTACCACAACCTTGCTTACTACTGGTAGTCCCTGATAGCAACTACAACAAGACTGTACCGTTGCTACTTGGTACCAACGTATTGCATAGAGCAATGGATGATGTGAAACAACGTTTTATAAAACATATATAAAGTAATCAGAAAATAAGATCTTGGCACACGCTTATTTTTGCAAGCAGCACAATACCTTGTACAATTAAGGAATGACTTATAGTTTTCTGTCATTGAAGGAATAGCATAAAGAATGTGTTTGTGTGTGCATCACATTTTTATGCCCCCCACCTACGATAGTAGAGAGGCATTATGTTTTCTGGTCTGTGCGTCCGTCCGTCTGTTCGTTCGTTCGTCCGTCTGTCCCGCTTCAGGTTAAAGTTTTTGGTCAAGGTAGTTTTTGATAAAGTAGAAGTCCAATCAACTTGAAACTTAGTATACATGTTCCCTTTGATAAGATCATTCTAATTTTAATGCCAAATTAGATAATTTATTCCAATTTCACGGTCCACTAAACATAGAAAATGATAGTGTGAGTGGGACATCTGTGTACTGTGGACACATTCTTGTTTTATGTTATTTCAAAAAGGCAGAAACATATTACTGTCATTCCTTATAATTTAATTCTAAATTCTGTTTTAAACCAAGGTAAATCATTAAAAAAAATGTTGATTACGTCACGGTCACATGACAAAATTATGTCTATTAAAGCTGATAGACCCAACTTTATCAGCCAATCAGAAGTCGTGTTACATCCAAAATTAAATTATTATATTATGGGTGAATTAATGTATGCATGTAGATATAAATCTCAAATTGATCAGGAGGGCAAGTTATAAAATAGAATAAGTGTACCTTTGTTTTTGTTATTATACATAAATAGTGTGTTTCTACATGTCAGAGAATCGAGAGCTTATTATTTTGTTTAAGCAACATTTTTAGTTAATTTTATTTTATTGTTATTAGCTTGTGTGTTAATCTTTTGAGCTGTGTATTTTTTATATATACATATTTATGTGTTTTCATTTTCTTTCTCTGAATAGTTTGTGAGTTAAATGTACTACAATATCCTGTAATAAATTGTCATTGGATAGAATGATCAAATTGTATTTTTGCATTATACTTGATGAACAGGTTAGAATACTTTAATACAGACCATCAACTCTAATATACATGTTACTCCAATTTGCAATCTATATTTGCTTGATTCAGCAACTAATCTGAATATTTTTATTTGAAAAACTAGACCAAACTAAACATGCAGGGAAGTTACATTTAGAAAAAAAACCTACAAATATCATAGTTCTCAAAATCCTTTTTCCTTGGTGGTCTTTGAATAAAACCTGTTGGTTCTTGCTATTATTTCTATTGCTAAAGTTCAAAATCAGTCCTTTGCCTTTTTTGTTAGTCAAAGTAGTCAAAACCTTCAGACTATGATTTCAAGAACTCTACAAATCCACACAAATTAACTTGTTATATAACAAAACATACCTCATGACATGTCTTTCAAACTTCTTACCTAGCATGCCTAGTTAATTTTCAAAGTAAAATAGCCTTTTCAGATTCCTTTAAACTAGAATGCACACAGGATATGTATTTAAATCTGATTGAACTAAATCCTGTATGCTAATAGACATATAGTTTAAGTTTTCATCATTAGACGGGTAATAATGTGGTAGCAGTCTTTCCACATATAGTAAGCTGTTAATTAAACAATTGTAATGTGGAGCTATTTTCTGTTAACTATACAATTATAATGTGGAGCTATTATCTGTTAACTGCACAATTGTAATGTGGAGCTATTAGCTGTTGAATACACAATTGTTATGTGGAGCTATTAGCTGTTGACTACACAATTGTAATGTGGAGCTATTAGCTGTTAACTGCACAATTGTAATGTTTAGCTGTTGGCTACACAATTGTAATGTGGAGCTATTAGTTGTTGACTACACAACAGTAATGTGGAGCTATTAGCTGTTGAATACATAATTGTAATGTGGAGCTATTAGCTGTTGACTACACAATTGTAATGTGGAGCAATTAGCTGTTAACTACACAATTGTAATGTGGAGCTATTAGCTGTTAACTACACGATTGTAATGTTCAGCTATTAGCTGTTTATTACACAATTGTAATGTCGAGCCTGTAATTAGTAGGAATAACAACATAGCTAGTCAGACATATCTTAATAAATAACAAAATAGTATTTTTTTAATTTATAAACATTTGTTAAGTAGATGTAGATTTATATATAATTTGTATTATATAATAATTAGTTTATTTCTGCCTCTCCTGCCCCTTCTTTTTTTTTAAAAGAAAGTCCCATTATTTCTTCATTGATTTTTAAACTGCACCTCGAAAAACCTTAAGTTATATGCAACAATGACATAAATATGAATAACCCTTTAGTCTTAAATATGCATTTGAACATTAATGAATTTTTTGAGTACTTGTAAGGTGCTAAATAAATTTAAAAGAATAAAAGTTTAATTAGGTAAAGCACAAGATATGCAAGATGTTTTGCTGTTAAAACTATGATTGTGAGTGTTCTGATTTTGTACTGTAATGGATTAACACACATTTTTATTTTTGTTTTTGTTTGGTTTTGATTTATTTATTCTATAGAGACACCTGTATTTTTTTTAATTTATATATTATAGTTGTTGTGGTTTGCATGCAAGCTTTTCTGTTCCAAGTTTTCTTCCTACATTTCTGTTGCAATGGGGTGGGACTTGAGTCAAATTAAACATAGTACTCGGATCAAGACAATTAAATTCACAATTTTCATATATAAGAGGGGCAAAGAAGCAACAAGTTGTATAAGAAAACTTTGAATAGAAAGGAGGGTTGGAGTGAGTAATGTTGTCGGTTACACAGTTAATGCAGATTTTGACCTGCCAAGACCAAGGTTCATACAGGTCATGCATTTCACGAAATATTTTCTTCCCTGGTAGTTTGAAGTACTATTTGATTGAAAATACCAAAATTTGGACAGTCAAGACCTTATTCACCACTTTTTTTCAAGAATTCTAGGGAAATCTTTCTTACGGACCCTGTTTGGACTTGATATTACACTTAAAAACTTGATTATGAGCCACAATGAAAGACCAGGACATATTTATTGAATTTAAATGAATTTTGGCATTGAAAAGTCCTAAAAAGTGATTGTGTCTTGGCAACTTCAGACAATATGTGTATGGTGTATGGACCCTGGAAAAGAGAATATGTTGGGTCAAGATGGAATTAACTATCCTTTGGATTGTGATCACATATTTTGTGCAATTTTGATTGTTTAATGAGAATGAGAATAATGTTTAATCACACTTTGTAAAGAAAGACTGAAAATTAATTAGAATTTACCAACAATTTGTCCTGAATAATTCATGTAATACTTGCCACTGGATGTTGAGTAATTGATTAATAATTCCTGTTCGAAAGTATCTATTTTGTTTTATATGTCTCAAAAAGAAATATACAATTTTGTCATTTATTTAAATAGTGTTTTGTTTTGTCAACAACAAACCTTGTATATACAAAAATAACATTGTCTAATCAACATGTGATATGAAAAACTGTTAGAGGCCTTATGATACCAAAAATGATCACAGAGGTGAAAGAAATATATCAAAACATAATATTCATTGTTGTTATGGTGTGGATGAAGTGTGACTGATAATTATTGTTGTGCTTGAAATAAAATTATTTAACACCTACCTGCTGTTACAATATTCTTCATTATCCCTATTTTACAAAATTTTCCTTTGATCTTACTGACTAATAAATTCTTTTTTTAGCACAGTAGACTGATATGAAAAATTATCGCAAGAAAATAGGTGCACGTGCCATTGTCAATGAAATAAACAACGTCATTGTAGGTGAAATAGCAATAAACAGATTATTATTGGTAATCTCAAGCGAGAAAATCAATCTTGTTGAAATGGCCAAGGATAATCTATAATTATTGGGGTAAAGATTGCATTTATTCTATCAAAACCGTTGTGGTATAGACTTGGTTTCTTTATTCTCAAGGATTTATTAATAACGAGGACATTTAACTGACGACAGTTGCAGTATGCAAGACATCGGAATATTAAGCTTGTGTTCACTATTGATGTCTTTAATTTTTAAAAGGTAGAAAACTTGCAAATGCTGTATGGTCAGAAGTTTACAACTTACATGTGTGTTTTGTCATTGACTTAATTTCCATAATTCCATAACTGCTAAAAGTGCTTAAAACTAGAGTTGCTGTCTGGCCTGCAACATTTGGCAAAGCAGAATGTGCTACATTTGGATGGTTATTTACTTAGTTTTATACTCCTGAAGTGCAAGGCGTTGGTACTTCATATTAAGTGCATATATAGATGATTTATGTTCTGAAGTTTTCGTATGGCATATGTCTATTGTTCTAGATCTCATTTCATTATTCAAAACTGCTTAAAAACTAGATCGTTTTGGGATATAGAATCCTTGCAATGTGTAAATGCACGCCATACTTGACTTGTCTCAATTCAAGGATCAGTTTTCAAGGTTGAAATTTCATGGTAAAGACCATATATGTCTCGTTATTTGTATAAAGCTTAATATTTCAGATGGTAAACACGATCTGAATGCCTCAAATCCTTCGTGTAGATGTCTTTGCATGTAATGTCCTTTGCCTATTTTCGTGTTCAGCAACTGCTTGAATATTTATTGTTTTTTGTCATGTGAATTTGTTGCATATGAGTTCTATGATAAATTTATTTGGTATATGGGTTATTTGCAAGATCTGCATGTCTTTTAGACAGGTTTTATCTGATGTCGACCAGAGGTCGGGATTGAGACAGTGCCCCAAACGTCTTTTGTTGGAAAAAAAATTGGTTGATTAGTGAATCACTGGAACATGCCCCCTATTAGGCTGTCCGTGTCGCCCCTTATCACAAAACATCTGGATCTGTCACTGTTGGTAACATTTCATTGACCAGTGACAAAGGCTACGTTTTTGTGGTCCAGTCCATTGCTTAGATACTTGAAGTAAGCAATATGTCAGTGTATGAAATTATTGTAAGGTGTGCATGTCGAACTGACAGGGTCTCATCGGACCTTGACCTTGTTATTGTAATGTGTGCATGTCGAACTGACAGGGTCTCATTGGACCTTGACCTAATTATTGTAAGGTGTGCATGTCGAACGGACAGGGATCATCGGACCTTGACCTAATTGTTGTAAGGTGTGCATGTCGAACGGACAGGGTCTCATCGGACCTTGACCTAATTATTATAAGGTGTGCATGTCGAACGGACAGGGTCTCATCGGAACTTGACCTACTTCTTGTAATGTGTGCATGTCGAACTGACGGTCTCATCGAAAGTTGACATAATTATTGTTAAGTGTGAATGTCGAACTGACATGGTCTCATCGGACCTTGACCTAATTATTGTAAGGTGTGCATGAAGAACTGACTGGGTATCATCGGACCTTGACCTACATTTGTAATTATTGCTAATTGGTTCGAGTTATTATTTTTGGTATTTGGTTTGTTTCTCAATACTATAAGCAATAGATCAGCTATATTCGTGTATGTTGTGATTAGTAAATAGGTGTTTTTCTCTCAGATACAAGAAGCAATAGGTCAATCTATTTTGTGCATGGAATGTTTGTACGGAGTACATACTCGTCTAAGTTTGGGGTTTTACCTTCAAACCTTGAACACATAATCAGTATTTTAATTAAATTGTAGTCATAAATAACGTCATCGGTTGTTACACGACATGATATATTTTATGTGTTTTTGTTACTTGAAGAATTTGGTGTTGATAGCATAAACATAAACTAAAAGTTGGGAACATATTGTTTGACCCCTGTCCGTCCGTCCCATAATGGGTATATATTTTTTTCGCATAACTTCTCCTACAGTTTGAATCCAAGGAAGTTTTCACCTTGCTGTGTGTTTGTACATGCATATATTGAAGGTGTGCACATATGGTCGGGGTTATAATATTTATTAATATTTCCTCTTTTAGAGATAGTTGAACTTTATCATTTTTTGGAGTATTTACTTGCATAAGAGGAGGGTTTCCGGATAGCTCCTCCTACAGCTTGAATGCTAGGAAGTTTTCACTTTGCTGGCTGTTTGTACATATATTGAAGGTGTGCATATGGTCAGGGTTTTGATTTTTATTAATATGTTCACTTTAGGGAGATAGTTGAACTTTGTCATTTTTGGGGTATAAGCAGTTACATGTTATAGTTCTGGATAACTCTAACAGTTTGAATGTTCAACTTTTGTGTATTTTAAAATAACACTTTGCATCTGCAGGGTGATCAATTGTGTCTCCCAGACACAATTATATCCCAAAGAAAGTCGTACGTTGACTTTGTTATAACACAGTTACTTCAGAGACGTCACTTTGTCTAGTTTTAATTTGTGATACATATATAGACATATGGTTATCGTTGAAGACCGCGTGTCGACCTAGCTCTAGATGCCTTTCCGTTGAGTCTTTTCGTTGGGTTTCTGTCTCATTGACCTGTACACCACATCTTCACCATAAGTATGCAAATAAATCAACATCACCGATGTTTACTCATTCATGGATCTCCTATAAAAGTTGGGACAATAGTGTTTGGGAAAGATCAGGCTTGCTTATGGCATTGAATTACTTAAAGATCCTTGTTTTAAAAATTCCAATAGGGAACATACTTTACATTATTGTAGTAATAAACCATTTTTAAAACGTTTCGGCCATAGGCCATCTTCAGTTCTTTATTTTCCTTCACAACTATTCATGGCTGACATTTTTTTTCTTTTTCAATCATTGAGATGTTATGTCACCCAGGTAGTTGTGAAGACAAATAAAGAACTGAAGAAGGCCAATGGCCGAAACGTTTTAAAAATGGTTTATTCCGTATAAGATTCCAGCCATGCCATGAAATGATCATATAGGGAAGATATTTGATGTATTAACACATAAACAACAAAAGATTTTTATTCATACAAACTTCTAAATTCACAAAAATGACTAGTAACTATAAAAAATAAAAATTGGCACCAAGCGCTGAGCATAAACTTGATCACAGACATATTTTTATAAATGATTAAGAAATTTGGTGATAATTTGGAAGCAAAACAAAACGGTTTGATTGGCTCGCTGACAATTTCCTAAGCAATGGATATTAGACCAATGGCGTAGCAAAAATTGTTTTGATAAAGATGTACGAACAAGAAACTGTTTTATATACATAATTCTGTGGATTTGAAAATGGCAAATTTATTGTAATTATTTGGGGTTCGAGGAAACGAACAGAAGTGCAAGCAAATTTTTATATTCTCCTTTGTTAAATAAATCAAAGTAAAAAAGACTTTTCTAAATTAAAGCTGCACACCATAAGTTTCATAAGCTTAAGTTAGCACACACGCTTATCAAAGGTAAAAAAGACTACGTATTTTTTTTTTCTTAATTAAAGCTGCAAACAGTAAGCTATCTATGCCTAAGTACGCACATACGCTACTTAAAGATATAATAAAAAACGAAATCCTAACTACCGTTTCCTTCTCTTTTAAACCAAAGCAATTTTCTTTTCGAAACTATTGTTACATAAATGGTGATTCCATTGATTCGACTCGAAGTGAATTGCATAATATTTATAATTTACGTAGACCAGAATATTTTCCTTCATACTTCGCAATGATTGTTTTACTGGCCCTTTCTCGCGCTTTAGGCCATTCTATTACATGTTGTATTGTTTCCATATACCATGTGACCCTCCCATTGTTATATGCATTTGTTATATGGTTTATCGATTGCCAAATTAATAAACCATTATTATTTATCTATTGACGATGTGTTAACGGTATTTTTGAATAATGCGAAGTAATTCCAAAAATCCATTATCAAATTTTCACTGCTTTTGTCCAAGACGATAGGAGGAACGTAACATTTAATTATTCGCTTTTACCATACTTGGCAAGATATATATAGTACAATAGAATTAAATGGACAATAAGTAGAAATTGAGTTGCGGTTAATATATTGCTGAAGGCACTTTTAGCGCTAAATGACTGAATCGCCCACTAAAAATTTTGAACTGGACTAATTTGATAAGTTTTGGTAATATTAGATCTATTAAACTTTAAAAAGCAAACGTAAAGTCAACACAAAGTGCTAGCTACTGTCTTTGTGTCTTTTTATGTTCGTAGTTCTTTTTGCTCACGAATGGTTTGATTTCTTCCGTCAACTCCATTGAAAACTTCAGATCATGCAAATCTGGGAAAACATTTTCACTCTGTCCGTACCTGTGTAACTTCGGAAATCCTTCATCAAGTTTGGATTTTGAAACGGAGATAAATAAAAGTCTATCTACTAGTTCAACATTTTCCCCTTCATACTTTAGAATTCCCTCCGATAGTTCACGCACACCGGAAGTTATTTCAGAGTCGCTCATAATTTCCATCATTGGAGGAAATTTTTCCTTCAACATAGAAAACCACTTGCGTTTTGAAATTATCAGTGGCAGGCATTCCATTTCCCACTGAATGTCAAGTTTACATTCTTGCAAGTCATTAATTATATCCATATAAGGCGTCTCGTTGGATTCCAGCCTCTCTTTGGCATCACCAAATAGTGGCAATGTATTTAGGTTGCTCGGTCTGTGAACGATAAGGAGTTGGCCACCAGGAGCCAAGCATCCCATAATATTCGCATACGTCTCCTTGGGATTCTCAAAGTATCGGATAGCATCTTTTAACATAATTTTGTCAAACACTAATTTGTCTGAATCTTTACTTTTCTTTAACTGACGGAAGTATTCCTCGGCGCCAGTTTGTGCAATTCTAAGGGAGAGAACTTTCTGGTTGTCAGTCTCCACATAGCTGTAATGACCGGGTATGACAGTCATCACAGGTTCCAGTAGACAAAACTTGTCAGCAATTTTCTCGACAAAATTTTCTTTGACGTCACCTACGTAACAAAAACGGTCCGTGGTGTCTAAATCGGTATATTTCTGTAATAAATTATAAAACGCATTGTCATATTCCTTTCCAAAGTCATATTGCTCACTTCTTGAATACGTTGGGATGCAAAGTCTGTTTCTATATCCTTCAGAAATGACGGCATACGGCCTCGGAGATTCGGGCCCTAAGAATGACGAAGCCATATCGACACTAAATTGTCTTTCGTATTAGCTAATTACCTTATTGATAAGTGTTCCTAAGTAGAGTCTGGGTCGTCAGTAGATAATACAACTGTTCAATAAATCCGTTCCTAATCCATTCGCTGTTCTTTTCATTGCACTATTCATACACCAATGTCACTCACATTCGATTTCTAATCCACAACTGCATATGACGATATTGATTAATTTATCAAGTTCCTCAGTCACAAATTTTTAAAGTTTACCTTAGCATAGAAATGCAAATATGTCTTATTTGTAAAGCTTTTAAAATCCAATATTTTCTTTCTTTCATTCACTTCCACAGTTTTCAAAAAATCTAAACAGATTAAAACGATCTTCTCTTAATTTTTTGCGGTGACATTGATTTTCAATGTACACATTTTTTATCCCAGGATATTGACAGACATATTTCAGTCCTACGATGAGCTTACACACAAATAGTGTATTGCCAAATATAACGATTTGTGTATTGGCTTCATTGATCCTATTAAACACGTTATTGATCCTTTTAAAAGCCTTTGATCGTGTGCAGGTGACAATATAAAGGTGACACTTCCGGTTCACCCATCCGTTTCTAAGGGGTATAGTCAACACCGTTATCTCTACGCAGAACAATTTGGTTTTTAAATCTTTTAAATTTAAATCGACATGTGAACAATCAAATATATATATTTAAATTATCTATATCAATATATGCCCAATTGGATGGAAGTTTGTCACTTATAAATATGTTACCAGTATATTAATTTTGGCTTTGAATCTAATCTAGCTGTAACCGTCACGAAAACTTAATTTATCATATTAATCTACTTAACACTGAGATTAAAAACGCATTACGAAAGAAAAACCATTAATACATTTTTGAAACCCGGTCAAATGTTTACTATATTTATAAATTAATCAAAAGATCTCGTCAGGGTTATATAAATTAATGTATAATACTCATTTATTTCATTTTTTTTTAAACCAATTTCAAAGAACTAATGAGACTTAACGTTTATGAGGACACATTTCTTAATCAATATGACAATTAACGTTACTTCTGATTGGGTGACGTCTGTCTGCTGACAGTTCGCGATTGAAGGTCTGATTCAACGTCACTTCCATCGTGACTTATGATTGGATGCGTCTGCCCTTCCGCTGCCAATTATGCCACGGTAAAAGGTCGGATTAAACGTCAATTTTGATTGGATGGCGTCTCCCTGCTGTCCATTCCACGATTGAAGGTCGAATTTAACGCAACTTGTGATAGATCATTCGATTGCATTTGCATATATCATACGCTGTCAATTTCACGATTGAAGGTGACATCGTCGTATACAATAAACTTCAAAATTAGTAAAAACACGTCGTTTCTATATAGGCTTAAATAACTCATAAAGTGATCAACCAATTAATTCAGTTAATGGGATTACTTGTTTCGGGGACTTTCTATACTCACTAGTATAGAAATTCCCTGTTTGTTTTTGCAGTTTCTTTCTACCTGTTTGGGATAACAGGCAAATCACTTAAATAATCTATAATAAATTGTCATTCAAGGGCAATAACTTATCATGGCTTATTGTTTTGGTCACTTGCATGGTATTTGTGTTTAACTTGTATTGCTTATCATTTTTTCCATCAACATATAAAATAACAAGATAAAATGTTAGGTCTTCAACTGACAATGAGGTGAGAGACTTTTTGCTCCGTGTTGAAGGTCTCATTATGGCTTAGATGAATACCGTGACAACAATGAAAAGACTTTTTCTTTGGGTTTTGGGTTTTTGCATGTTTTTTGCAGTACATGAACTGATTTTGTGTCATGGTTACGGGATACATGAACTGATTTTGTGTCATGGTTACGGGATACATGAACTGATTTTGTGTCATGGTTACGGGATACATGAACTGATTTTGTGTCATGGTTGCGGGATACATGAACTGATTTTGTGTCATGGTTACGGGATACATGAACTGATTTTGTGTCATGGTTACGGGATACATGAACTGATTTTGTGTCATGGTTGCGGGATACATGAACTGATTTTGTGTCATGGTTACGGGATACATGAACTGATTTTGTGTCATGGTTACGGGATACATGAACTGATTTTGTGTCATGGTTGCGGGATCACCCATATTCTTGGTATGAAAACTATATTAAAAAAAAACATCATTTAAGGGCAATTATTCTCTGAGGAGTCATCTGATAATTTTGGCACAAAAAGAAAGTAGGTAGATCTTAACAATCTTATCATAAGTTTTGCCGGTTCCTTTTAGATTTTCAGTATCTGTTAAAGTTTTCAAGATATTATTCAAGCTAATGCATTGTCGACTAAAAAAGGAACCGACATGGAAAATATGAAACAATTCAATCGAGAAAACTAACGGCCTAATTCATAACAAAACGATTTACGAAAAACGAATATAACAGACTTAAACCAACGACAATTACTTAACTAGAGACTCCTTACTTAGGACAGCCACAAAAATAATGTTGCGGAGTTTTTATAGGGGAGGGTTGGGATCCCATTAACATATTTAACCCGACACATCATGTATGTATGTGCCTGTCCAAAGTCAGGAGCCTGTAAATCATTGGTTGTCGTATGTTTATGTGTTACATATTTGTTTTTCGTTAATTTTTTTTTACATAAATATGGCCGTTAGTTTTCTCGTTTGAATTGTTTAACATTCTCATTTCGGTTTTTTTTTATAGCTGACTATGCGGTATGAGTTTTGCTCATTGTCGAAGATCGTACAGTGACCTATAGTTGTTGATTTCTGTGTCATTTTGGTCTATTGTGAAGAGTTGTCTCATTGGAAAACATATCTTTTTTTTATATTACAAGCGTTCAATCCTCCCCTTACCTGGTACAGTGATGTTACCGTACAACATAAGAATAAGCTACATATGATATAGTTGGATAAAAGGTAAACTCATCAGTTCTAATTTTAGTACTTGATATCTTCAAAAAACAATCTTCAGATTTGTGAAATTAGTTCCATTTCCATTAAAATTTCTTTATCATGACTATGTTTTTTTGTTTATCTATGTAGATTCTTTCAATTCTAGACTGTGGGACTTATATATACCATTGTTGTATTGTGCGTGTTAGCTTATAGCCCTTTCCATTGCCGATAATTGATGAAGTTTGCAAAGAAAATCATATTCACATTTAATAAAGTTTATTGAATAAATGCACATTTGTACCCCAATGGGGTTGAAGGCATATATAATAAATCAACACAATACATCATACAAAAATAACAAAAGAACAAAACATTATATATATATATACCGTATATGTAACTATCATGCAGTTGTTGAGTCCACCCTCCTCTGTGACCATGACTTTTTAACAAATGGAGCAGCATACTGCATAATTGACGGACACGAAAGACATAAAACTAATTTATCCAAATCATCCATATTATCTATATCGGAATAGATATTTCTAACTTTCTGCAAAAATTCAAATCTCAAATCTTTATTTTTTGTACATGTAAATAAAAACTGTTCTTCGTCATCTATTTTATTTAGACAACATTAATGTTGACATAAACGTTCTTCCCTTTTTATATTTTTGTATCTACCCCTTTCAATTTCCAAAATATGGTCACTTACCCTTAATTTAGTAATTTTTTTCCTTATTTCAAAGTTATTCTCTTTAAGTAAATAAGGCTCTAGTTTGGGTTCCTGTAGACTTTATATTCATTGATATTAAGAAATACCAGATTTTCAAGTTAATTGTCCTTAAATATTATGTTGTGATTAGTTATTAATACAATTAGAGTGTAGGAGACATTTGTTCAGTAGGCCAAGTTAAAACAGGTCGGGATAAGACTTCACTTTGTGGCTTAATTCGGATTACGTTAAACCTTGATATCTATTGCATAAATTGTTGAAAAGATAATGAAATCCTGTTTTCGCTTGTTTGTAATTGTGACAGTGTTAATTTCAATTGAATTTTGTAAATAAAGTAAAAATCCTAAATGTAAATATCTCGAAGATTTTTGGCAGATATATACATGTAACCAAAAGAAAGAAAAAGAAAAACACGACCACAAAATCGTTTGAATGTTTAATTTTAAGACGTTAAAAGGCAAATTATGACTGAATTTGTGAGTATGTTTTAAAACTGTTTTTGTCTGAATTCAAGACGTAAAATTGAAAATAACTCTGTATGGATGTATGCGTTCGAATAGCTTTTTTGGATTAACCTTCATCGGATACGCTCAAAGCCGAATATTAGAAGGTCAAGGATTTTTGAGTACCGAAAAACGCGAGGAGCTGTATAATCAATATTGGGTAATTTCATCAGCAGTAGCTGCATGTGTCTCTAGTAGTTTATGTTATCCTTTTTCATGTTTTGAAGCACATTGAGTGTACGATAAGTTTTATAAAAACCTAATAAAACACTACTTCATATATATGAGGATCTTAATGTGGGTCCTTTATTTCTGGAGTCTTTAAATGTTTAGGCCATTTGTTTGTATCTTTAAATATAACGCTTAATATTCTGTGAAATTCTCATGAAATGATTTCTCTATTGTTTTTTTCTACAATCATATGATTTTTTGTTTTTTTGTTTTTTCTGTACATCATTTATTTTTGTAATCAGTTTATATTTCATCAACATATTCTTTTAATTGTTTTCCACAGTTATTTTGAATGCTTTGAATTGCACCATATTATTATCTTTTATTTAGATTTTTCGCAATTTTTTCTCTTTAAATTACTTGTTTATTTAATTGGTATTCTCTATTTTGGAAACACCAGCCATCCAGAACCTCATAGGGCTTGATATTAGCACTAAAGTTATTATGGTTATATATGTATAACAGGAACATTGTAAATATGCTAAATACAGGTATTGTCGGGGTGAGGTTTGAAATTCGTATGTAACTTGATTAACTTTATTCAGCATAGGAAAATTTTTGGATTGAAATTTGAAAACAAATCCAGCTTTACTGTAAATGAATGATTGTGTATATATATATATATGTGAATTATAGTTATATTGTTTACTTATTTTGTATGTCACAAACTTAATGTTTAAAGTTTAATTTTAATATTTGAATTCAAAACTTTGTTTTCTCTATTGTCCCTCTAATGCTCAATTATTCGTGTTTTTAATAAAATTCATTATTTTCCTGTTTCATTGCCAACTTGTAATACCAGCATGATTATATATCCGTGCCGATGAAAATGTATGCCATGAATCAAAATACACAGCGTGAATTGGACCGTTCTTCATTTGTTGGTATTTGGTTATTTCTGTGCTTGGTAATTAGTTCGACCCAAAAATTGACCTCATTCGTTGGCGGTCAAAAAACATAAACATTCCTGACTTCTCTGAAGAAAGAGGCTGTGAACTTTTATACAAGCTTTCGCCACTTTCTTTTTCCAATTATACTACAGAGAATATATATAAAACTACAAGAATAATGTTCCTATCTGACATGAAAAGTATGAAATAGATTTATACGACCATGAATCATGATAATCAAAAACATGACAACATTCTCCCCCTTTTTTCTTTTTATTTACTTTTTTCTAGTATGATTTTTTAGACAAAATTTATGCAGATGAAAACTAAATTGAAATCCCTAGTCTCTAAGATCAGCTTATCGCTTGTGTAATATGACCACAGCCACTTAGTAGACATTCTATCAATATTACACAGGCACTTGTTTCTATCCATGGGAAAGTCTATCCATATTCATTTAGATGGATAGTCGACCTTCCTATGGAAAGAAACAAGTGCCTGTGCAATATTAATAGAGAAAAAGCCCATGCGAAGAAAAAATTGTGCAACTAACTTAAACTCTCAACGTAAATAACATTAAATTCATTGTACATCGTGACACTATTTCTTACCATTGACATTGTCCCACTTCTTATTAATTTGGAAATGACGTCTAGTCCCTGTAAACTGACATGTTGGGTTTATTTAGAGTTTTTTTAGACCCCTCTATCATGTCTATAGTATAAGCCTGGGAAGGATCTTCATGAAAAGGTTTTACAACCAAAAAAAAAAGTTAATGAGGAATAGCCAATTCAAAAACTGGATTACCAAACAATTTTGAATTTTTGCCATGAAAATATAATGAACATGATGAAATACAAAATAAAATGGTAGTAATGCATTGTTATTATTAAATCTAAGTAAACAATGAAACATGGCGTCATCTTTAATGAAACAAATAAAAAAAACATAACTACCAAATACTTGATATATATTACTCTTACTAAAATGGAAGGCTTAAAACCTGGTGCAGCTTGACAGTTTCATTTGTCATCTAAGCAATCTAGGCTACAACTGCTTAGGGAGCTACCATTTGATTTTTATGGGGGGGCTAGGATGAAAAATTTTGTCCTGCCTTTTTTTTAGCTGTAATCTCTGTCCTGCCTTTTTATTTTTCACTCTGTTCGGTCCTGCCTTTTTTTTTTTAGTTTATCCTGACTTTTTTTTTACCTAAATTGTCGTCCTGACTTTTTTTTTTGCAAGTGTCACATCCTGCCTTTTTTTTTACTCAAAACTCGTAGCCCCCTCCCCCCCCCCCCATAAAAATCAAATGGTAGCTCCCTTATAGGCTATGAAGTTGTTGGTTCACTAGACTTATTTATTTAAAATACAGTTGCTCAAATGTTTATCTTAAGCTTTATCATTTTATTTGTTAAACATTACAAAAGTTCCTTGAATTATGTTATCTCTTTGATTGAAATTTTCAACACGAAAAGACTAAAATGTCTATTAATATAAACTAGAGAATGTATTTGTTCCAGAACACTTTCGCACATGAATATATTATACTGCCACTAATTTTTGCGATTGCGTAATCTTTCTTTGGTGTTACAAATGTACATTTTTTTCTACAAAACATGCAAAAGAAGACACTTTGGAAGGGAGAATATGAACATGTTTAGATGTGTTAGTAAATTTAGATGGTAAACTGAAAGATTTAAAGAACATGAAGAACTGTGTTTAATTTGATAAAATTGGGCTTCAAAGTCTGAATTCTGCTGATTTAAATTACATATATAGATATAAGAAGATGTGGTATGACTGCAAATGAGACAACTCTCCATCCAAGTCACAATTTGTATAAATAAATTACATGATATCAATACAATGTACTGTGAAACCCATATAGATTGAACCTAGTGTAAGCTGAATTCTGTTTAGATTAAAATCTCTTGTCAGAAAAATCAATTACATTTGTAATATATTCCAGCTATTTATGTTTGATATATCCAAAACACCTGGGTTGCATTCAATATCATAGTGGCTAGGTAGTGCTACATAGATTTTTGTTTACTGAACAAGAAGCTAGCCTAGCTGCTATCAATATGTATGCAGCAGCTAGGCTAGCTACACATTCAATAGTCATAAATCAATGTAGCCCTACAATGTATGTAGCCGCTACGATAACAAAATCTATTTTCAGCAAAGGGTACGTATTAATAGACATGTAGATTTATTTCACGTCAATGCCTTATTTTTAAAATTTTTGTTTTAGGTTAGTTTATGGTATTTTGACAAACCATGAATGGTGGTTCAACTTCTTGCTATTGTTGTAAGAAAACAGGTAATGAGATGGACGTTGACTCGGCACTGGATGAGCTTGGGATGCTGAGTTCTGTAACAAACAGTCGTAAACAGTATCTCCGCGAACGGATGAGGACAAGGAGTGAGCCAACAGAATCTAGGTCACTTCATATCTTACAGATCGATAAGAGTTACGTTAGCGACATATCCTCTGGAACATTTGGAACTTTTTATCCGACTTTAGACCCAGGTGAAAATATTGTCGTTGATCCAAATTCACCATCGTCCAGCAGAACTGTAAATAACGATCCATATCAGGATACACCTACTTCTTCTATACCTCGAGCGAAAATGAAATTAATTAAACGGTCACTAGTGAGGAAAAATCGATACAAAAAACCTTACGAAGTACCGTGGAGACTTAGTAATTCTATGCCAGAAACTGTTATCCACCATGAAGAAAGTGTTCCTGGTCTTTCAAAATCTAATTCCGAGTCACCAATTAAAGGTGTAAAAGTTAACGAGAATCTTACAAGATCTAGGTCATTAGAAAACATTGAATTAGCAAGAACTAGGTTGTTAGAAATATTTGAAAAAGTTCCAGACGCTAAAGAAAAACAGGAATTGGAAAACGTTTCTAGGAATTTAGAAAATATGCATGTTTATGATCAAGTTAGCTAATAATAGGTGTACACTAGGTACTATTTAACAAAATTGTTACAGTTGTTGTGTGTATAAAGTTAATTTCAGAAAAAAATCAACTTTGCAAAAAATATTTAAGCCTTAACAAAAAAAATTCTCTTTAAAAAATAATTATATAAATAAACATTAGGATTCAAAAACAAACAAATTCAAACACTGCATAACAATTTACAATGTATCTCATCAGAGACCAACAAGGTTGGTATGTAACTGTTGTTGCTTACTGTAAATTCAGCTGTTTATTTATAATTATTGTGACTTTTTGAAGAAAGGACAAAAATCTGGGGTTAATTATTTCAAATTCTTTAAATGCTGCTTGCAGATGAGTTGCTTTCGTAATTTAAAATGCATTTTTTTCGTATTGTGTATAAACAGTTTTTCAATATGTCTTACTCTAGGGTCAAATTGTTACACATGAGGTTTTATTTTTTCCTTTTCTTACATTATGATACTGATTTGAGTAAGTTGAGACGTGACTATGAAGGTTTTCTAAACAGAAAAAGCAAGACGTAATCTTTACTCACATTAATTGTGAAATATACATCACATGTAACACATAGTATACTTCTATTTATTGAATTATTTATGTTTTGGTAAATAATAGCTCATATCAACTCCAGAAGAATACCAAGTTCTAGAACAAAACATATAGACAGATTAATAAACTATTCTAGCCAGAATCAGTTTTCTCCTAATGAACTTAAAGGACATAGAGCCTGTGATGTTTAATTTTTTAGCATGCTTCTACTGGTCTTAAAGTAGCTCTATGGTTAAATATTTGTCCACGGCGCATAGATATTTATATATTTCTACAGATTCTCTATTAAAGTTCTATAAAAAAAATAGTCCCCACAACCTGAGGGTAACAGCAATCTTTTTAATTTTTTTTAAAATTGTGACATTTAATTTTGACCCTCTTCCCTCAAAGTTTTCAAACAGTGTGGGTGTCTGAAATTTTATAAACATAACTCGTACTTTCCAATACACAGATAATTGAAGAATAAGAAAACACAAACTTTGAAGATAAATCAAGACTATGCTTCTTTTCAGTCAGAAGTTGTGTTGCTAAACCTTTTTTTAAGTAGTAGTATTTTTTGGGTCATATTTAATTGTAAGTATATTTAGAGATTTAAATAAGAGTGCCAGTCTTACAAATCACCAGCAATTACTTTGATTCACAACAAGTAACTCCACATCAGCAAAATTGATTTTTGACTTGTGTTTACTGAATATGCAAAGTGGTAAATTGTTTATGCTCTTGCAATATGATCTTTAATGTACATGCTCAATTCAAATATTTAAAATACATTTTTCATGAATGCAACCCTTTATGTATGAAAGTCCATTGAGGAATTTGCAAATAATTTGAGAAGTTTTCAGTGATGGGGAAAAAATAAGCTGGATGGACATGGCAAAATTGAAACTGACATTTTTTTTAAATTGGGGTTCTATACATAATTAATTAAAATTATTAAACTTGTAATTACTAACATCTTTAAAATCAGTAATATTAGCAGTGTATCTATACTTTTACATTATAATATTGAAATAAGTAAAATGAAGTTTTATATTTTTACAAATAAAAACACATGTATTTTCAGGGAGTAAAAAAAGATTGGCCTACCCTATTTCACATATTTATCAAATGTTCAGAGAAGCCTACATTTTATTTTGAGGGGTTAAGTTGTACATCTGTTGTTTTATTTATTATGTATGTGTTATTTATTGGTGGTATTTTATGACATTCTTCTGCTTCAATAAACTATCAAATATTTGTGTTTTTTTTTCATTTCCAGCTTCTTTTATGTTTAGGGGGCCTTGGTGGCCGAGTGGTCTAAGTAGTTACTACTGTAATCACTAGCCAGTCAACACTGAGGTTGGAGTTCAACTCCAACCTTAATTGATAGGATTGTCAGTTTTCCTATAGAAGGTTGGTGGTTTTCTCCAGGCACTGCTACTCCCACCACCATTAAAAACTGACGACCACGAAAAAGCCTAAATGCGGTGCTTAAAAGTGGCATTTAAACACCAAAAATCAATAAATCTTTTATGTTTTTTCAAAAATATTTTTGTGCTAAGAATCACATCAAGCTTCTACCTGTTAAGATTTCAAGTCATATTGTGTGAACATGATAAACACACATTGTTTATTTTTATCCAAATTTATTTTCCAAAATTTATTTTGTGATTTTGAATAGCAGTATATTACTGTTGCCTTTATTTATCACTTTTGGCATGTTGTGTCTGGCATCACTCAGTAACTGTTTAAAGTTTGTGATTACATCTTAAAGAGGTGCTATATATGTTTAGCAAAGTGATTTTCTATGCAATCGTTTAAGTATTTGGTAGTTACAATTGTAACATTGTCATTTGAAAGGGGGGTCACTTATGGTAAGTCAAAGGTGAACTAATTCAACAATATAAAGGTCTCCAAAAGGTGAAAGGTCAAATTATTTTACGAAAATTTACAAAGGATCTTCTTTCCTTTTTAGCTCACCTGGCCCAAAGGGCCAAGTGAGCTTTTCTCAGCACTTGGCGTCCGGCGTCCGTCGTCCGTCGTCTGTCGTCCGTCGTCCGTCGTCGTCTGGCGTCGTTAACTTTTACAAAAATCTTCTCCTCTGAAACTACTGGGCCAAATTTAACCAAACTTGGCCACAATCATCATTGGGGTATCTAGTTTAAAAAATGTGTCTGGTGACCCGGTCAACCAACCAAGATGGCCGCCATGGCTAAAAATAGAACATAGGGGTAAAATGCAGTTTTTGGCTTATAACTCAAAAACCAAAGCATTTAGAGCAAATCTGACATGGGGTAAAATTGTTCATCAGGTCAAGATCTATCTGCCCTGAAATTTTCAGATGAATCGGACAACCCGTTGTTGGGTTGCTGCCCCTGAATTGGTAATTTTAAGGAAATTTTACTTTTTTTGGTTATTATCTTGAATATTATTATAGATAGAGATAAACTGTAAACAGCAATAATGTTCAGCAAAGTAAGATTTACAAATAAGTCAACCTGACCCAAATGGTCAGTTGACCCCTTTAGGAGTTATTGCCCTTTATAGTCAATTTTTAACCATTTTTCGTAAATCTTAGTTATCTTTTAGAAAAATCTTCTCCTCTGAAACTACTGGGCCAAATTAAACCAAACTTGGCCACAATCATCATTGGGGTATCTAGTTTAAAAAATGTGTCCGGTGACCCGGCCAACTAACCAAGATGGCCACCACGGCTAAAAATAGAACATAGGGGTAAAATGCAGTTTTTGGCTTATAACTCAAAAACTAAAGCATTTAGAGCAAATCTGACATGGGGGTAAAATTGTTTATAGGGTCAAGATCTATTTGCCCTGAAATTTTCAGATGAATCGGACAACCTGTTGTTGGGTTGCTGCCCCTGAATTGGTAATTTTGAGGAAATTTTTGCCGTTTTTGGTTATTATCTTGAATATTATTATCGATAGAGATAAACAGTAAACAGCAATAATGTTCAGCAAAGTTAGATTTACAAATAAGTCAACATGACTGAAATGGTCAGTTGACCCCTTAAGGAGTTATTGCCCTTTATAGTCAATTTTTAACCATTTTTCATAAATCTAAGTAATCTTTTACAAAAATCTTCTCCTCTGAAACTAATGGGCCAAATTAATCCAAAGTTGGCCACAATCATCTTTGGGGTATCTAGTTTAAAAAATGTGTGGCGTGACCCAGTCAACCAACCAAGATGGCTGCCACGGCTAAAAATAGAACATAGGGGTAAAATGCAGTTTTTGGCTTATAACTCAAAAACCAAAACTTTTAGAGGAAATCTGACAGGAGTAAAAATGTTTATCAGGTCAAGATCTATCTGCCCTGAAATTTTCAGATGAATCGGTCAACCTGTTGTTGGGTTGCTGCCCCTGAATTGGTAATTTTGAGGAAATTTTTGCCGTTTTTGGTTATTATCTTGAATATTATTATAGATCGAGATAAACTGTAAACAGCAATAATGTTCATCAAAGTAAGATTTACAAATAAGTCAACATGACCGAAATGGTCAGTTGACCCCTTTAGGAGTTATTGCCCTTTATAGTCAATTTTTAACCATTTTTCGTAAATCTTAGTTATCTTTTACAAAAATCTTCTCCTCTGAAACTACTGGGCCAAATTAATTCAAACTTGGCCACAATCATCTTTGAGGTACCTTGTTTGAAAAATGTGTCCGATGACCTGGCCATCCAACCAAGATGGCCACCACGGCTTAAAATAGAACAGGGGTAAAATGTAGTTTTTTGCTTATAACTCTGAAACCAAAATCATTTAGAGGAAATCTGACAAGGAGTTAAATTGTTAATCAAGTCAATATATATCTGCCCTGAAATATTCAAATCAATTGGACAACCAGTTGTTGGGTTGCTGCCCTCCAATTGGTAATTTTTAAAGAAATTTTGCTGTTTTTGGTTATTATCTTGAATACTATTATAGATAGCGATAAACTGTAAACAGCGATAATGTTCATCAAAGTAAGATCTACAAATAAGTCCACATGACCTAAGTGGTCAATTGACCCCTTAAGGAGTTATTGCCCTTTATAGTCAATTTTTAACAATTTTCATTAATTTGGTAAATTTATGTAAATTTTTACCAAATATTTTTCTCTGTTACTAATGGGCAAAGTTCATTATAGATATAATTGTAAGAAGCAAGAATGTTCAGTAAAGTAAGAACTTCAAACACATCACCATCACCAAAATACAATTTTGTCATGAATCCATTTGTGTCCTTTGTTTAATATGCACATAGACCAAGGTGAGCGACACAGGCTCTTTAGAGCCTCTAGTCCTTCTTCCCAATGTGGGTCACTTTTGAAAGTCTGTGACTGGCAACATCAGAGACTAAATAGCTGGTAGCTTGACGTATTGGTTTGAATGGGGTTTCGTAGCAGTCGTTTCCAAACATATTAAAATTGTGAAGAGAAGGCAGTTTTGAAAGGGGTCATGAACAAACATCATAAATATGATAAATACGCAATGGCTTTCTTACAAATCATGGAAGAAGGCCATTAATAGAGAAACCAGTGATAATACATGTATAGGTGATGTACATTGATAATGACCATGACCGCATCTATGTCAAGGAGCAGACTTTAAAATATTCATCACATTCATCCAGCAATAGGAAAGAATAAATATACTACATATACCATACATTCTTTCAAATTCTCAAATCTATTAGACTTCCTTTCGTTTATAGAACGATGTTGGGCGATGAGGATACTAGTACTGTCAAGATACATATAAAACAGTTGTATTTTCGCATGTGACGAGACAGGGATAACAATCCGGTAACTGCTTAAACTATTTGTATAAAGCTTTATACTTCAAAAGGTAGAAAACCTGGATGTTTCATACCTAGTTTAAATAAAGGTAACAGTAGTATACCGCTGTTCAAAACTCATAAATCCATGGACAAAAAAACAAAATCGGGGTAACAAACTAAAACCGAGGGAAACGCATTAAATATAAGAGGAGAACAACGACACAACACTAAAATGTAACACACACAGAAACGGACTAAACAGACAATATCCCAAGAGAATAACAAATATAACATCAAAACCAAATACATGAATTTTGGATAGACAAGTACCGTGACACGTCTCATCGCAATGTGAAATTACACTCAAAAATAAGAGAAAACAAACGACGCAACGTTAAAATGTAACACACACAGAAACGAACAATAATATAACAATGGCCATATTCCTGACTTGGTACAGGACATTTTTAAAGAAAAAATGGTGGGTTGAACCTGGTTTTGTGGCATGCCAAACCTCGCACTTTAATGTCAATGTTAAATATAGCATTGAAATGACAACATAATATTAAAGGACTACAATACAAATAAATAGGAGAACGTATTAGACAAAGAAACATGATTAATGGATAAAAAAAAAGCATCAGGTTTAATATTCAATATACGCCATAAAGATACCTTATATAATTTCCGTCATATATATCAATTGTCCTTGACCTCATTTTCATGATTAAGTGTCTGTTTGAAAAAGTATTTTATATCAATTATCTCACTTAGTATATTGATTCCTTGAAATGTCATGCCCGTCATATATGTTTCACCTGACCTCGACATAATTTCATGGATCAGCGAACAAGGACAAAGTTAGGTGTTCTAAGTCCGTATCTCGGATACTATAAACATATGAACTATATTTGGTAGATAGAATGATTGCAATGTGTTCATTTAAGTCTGGCAGGGTTCATATGACTTTGATTTCATTGAAATGGTTCAATGATCAATGTTTAAACGGTGTTGTTATATGATCTATTTATCAGATACTATTAGCAGTAGAACCAATATATATGGAATGCTTTTAAAGTGCAGATATCTGGTATTTCTATGGATCATTGGACCGTGACACTAATATCATAGAACATTGATACTGTAAAGGTTGCTATAGTATATGAAAGTAAAATCACAGAAATACTGAATTCTGAGGAAAATTTAAAACATAAAATCCTAAACCGAATGGCAAAATCAAAAGCTCAAACACATCAAACAAATGATTAACAAATCTCATATTCCTGACTTGAAACAAAAGAAAAAAGGAAAATCACAAAAATACTGAACTCCGAGTAAAATTAAATCGGAAATTCCCTAATCAAATAGCAAAATCAATGACAAAACACAACAAATGAATGGACAACTGTCGTATTCCTCATTTGGAAGAGGCATTTTCAAATGTAAAAAATGGTGGATTGAACCTGGTTTTATAGCGCTAAACCTCCCACTTGTATGACAATCGCATCTAATTCCGTTATATTTACCACGATGCGTGAACAAAACAGACATAAAAAATAAAATAGTCAAAATATGGGTCATCACTGTGTTACAATCTCAAAACAAACAATCATTTACAAAAAAGCACAAAAGCATCTATCAAATTAAAAGAAACCAACACATTCCTTGCTACGAAGGTTTGACGTCAGAAAATGTTAGCGTCACATAGGGAGAAATTTTGTCGTTCAATGTTAGCTAAAATTTGTTTTTTAAAAATTAACATGGGGAATGGTGGCACGCAGGATAAAAAATAAAAAGCTATGTAAAAATTAATTTCAGAAACAGACTGAAATTTAAGGTTGCACTTTGTAAATACAGCTGTTCTCAAAACACGCCTCTTTTGGGGAGATCTTGAATATTCATAGAAAATTAATTTTGTTTACATACTGGTTCCAAGTTATGCTCTCTGTGTTCAATCTCACAGGGACATAACTTGGGAATGTTACCAGTAAATAAACATGTGCATATTGTTTACATTGAAATCTGTGGTAACCTTTCATTCGAGGTAGGGATAGTTGAGAAAACTAGTATTAGTTTTAACTCTGAGAAGTTCAGGGCATATAAACGTTGAAAATATGCCACATAGCCCTATATTTTGACCTTTGAAAAAAATAGTGGTGCATATGAACTTTCAATTCTAGGATAAGAGTTTTTTCAAAACTTCATAGTAAAAGTGGTACAGTTTTAGCCGTAAAAGGAGTTCCTATGGGAAATTGCATTGTCAATATTTACAGAAATGCAACCTTAAAATTGTCCAGAAGTTCTTTCGAATTTTTAAGAATCCATAAATGGCTAATACCACTATGCGAGTAAAATAATTTTGTCGTTTGTCGTTCAAAGTACCGGTATTTTCAAATTTATAATAAAACAACAACACAATGACATATAATAGAACAATAACATAATGACAGGATCGTTTAAAGCACAGAGTCACGTTATAAAAACCAAAGAAACACAAAAAGTCGCATATAAAAAACACACCAGCAAAAATTAAAGATAATGCAAACACATTGACGGGGTGTATTAGCACCGCGCCACATTAAATGGATATCACAGAAAACAAACCAAACAGTAAAAGTAATATTAATATTAATAATAGAACAAAGACAAATGAAAGAACAATATAACACGTTTTTAGATGATAAACAACGTCAGTACACAGAATCAATACATCAAGACCATCATGCATTATTTGTGAAGTTAATACGGAATATTTATCAAACTTTTTTTTTACAAAAGGGACGAGACGTTCTTTGACATACCCCCTGCTTCATCAACATTCTGCTCAGACACTGGTGACGTTTTACAAAGTCTGAGTAGGAGCTGCAAGCTCTTGAATATCGAATAAGTTGGGAAATATATATCCCATAAGCAAGTGCAGTTGGTATATTGCTACTAAAATTGGGAACATTAATAATTTCAAAATTAAAATCGTTTCGTTTGTCATAGATTCTGGTACTGAGATAACTGTATGTCAAATTCGAGATATAATATAAGTCTAAATATGAGGCGGAGGAAGCCGTGTCTGTTGTTTCTTTCATTTCTATTTCTGAGGGATATATAAATGGAACCCAATCAGAAAAGTTTATATTGTTAATCGAAAGAACATCATCAATATATCTGAAAGTGAAATTAAATAATCTGGCTTCTTTGATCTTATATTTGACCAGTGTCTGAAGGAACTCCGATTCATATGAAAACAAGAAGAGGTTGGCAAGGAGAGGCGCAAAGTTTGTTTCCATGGGAATGCCAACAACTTGTTGAAAAAGTCTACCTCCAAATTCAACAAATATGTTATCGATAAGAAACTACAGCATACTGATCACTTGTTCTTCTGTGTAGCATGTATATGTCTTATGTAGAAAATGGTGCAGTTAGTATATTGCTACTAAGGTGGGGAAAATTGATAATTTCACAATTAAAATATTCTCGTTTGTCATACAATTTGGAACTGAGATGACCGTGTATGTAAAATTCGAGGTATACGTATAAAAATGAGGCTGAGAAACCAGTGTATGTTGTTTCTCTAATTTCTATTTCTGGGGGATATATTAATGGAACCCAATCAGAAAAGTTTGGATTGTTAATGGAAAGAACATCATCAATATGTCTGAATGTAAAATTGAATGACCTGGCTTTTTTGATCTTCTTGTTTTTGACAATTGTAAAAAGGAATTCCGATTCGTATGCAAATAAGATTTTTTTTTCAATATTAGTTAAATGATAAGTAAAACATGCGAGACATTTCAGCTGGTGTAAATATTTTTAAATATTGCATTTTGATAACACCTTAAATGAAAAAGAAAAGATTGTTTCTTGAAATAGACAGCCTTTTCAATTGTTTGACCAACTACCCGATAGTTTCAAACAGGAGTTTACAAAATTTCGGGATTGATATTTATATTAAATCAACTTAAAAGGGATTGAAGTTTCTTTTAATGTAGCAACTTTGAGGTGAGATAATCTGATAAAATCTAGTCGTATAAACAATATCATTTACTGTATGATAACACTTGTGACATTCATCTTTCAATTAGCAAACAAGATACATCATTTGCCAGACATCAGTAAGTCAATTATTTAAAATTTTCGTTTATTTTCTTTAAAGCGGTATACTACTGTTGCCTTTTTTTGTTTCCTTTTTTTATTGTTTTTTTTTAAAACTAAACAAGCAAAGTAACGAAAAAAACTTGTGACATCCATCTTTCAATTAGCAAACAAGATACATCCTTTGTCAGACATCAGAAAGTCAATTATTTAAAATTTTCGTTTATTTTCTTTAAACAAGCCAAGTTACGAAAAAAACTGTCAACATGTCTTGTTCTTTAAAAGCTTTATTATATAATAAATCAGCATAAGAAGGACATTCATTTTTTGTTATTTATGTTGACAATTCAGCAATCATGATCATATGAAAAGAAAATAAAGGCATTTGCAGAGAGACGAGCGAAAATCATCATATACAAACTCATAAACGATTGGTTCGAAACGAATTGATTAATTCAAAAATAAAAAAAAACCAACACCATGACAAAAAAAAAAAGAAAATGACCAGAAAAGCAAACAACAGTTGCTGGAATGTTGCTACATAGAAATGTAAAGTTCACAATTTGGAAGCTTACAACTGACATCACGGACTCCATGAATGGTAAGACGAAGTGCATCGACTTGGTATGCGTCTCCTGCTATGTGCGGATGCTTTAATTTACAAAACTGAAGACTTTTCTGTTGTTTACAGATCTAAGACCGACAAAACATTTCTCTAATAAATAGAGACAGATAGTGACTACTGACGGAGAGAACATCATCAATATATATATATATGTATTCGAAAGTATTAGATAGATGCAATTTCTATTTGACTTTTCGACGGTTCTATATGAGTTTTGCTTCCCATTATAATACAAACAAGTCGGTCAATAGGGGTACACGTCAATTGGAATAATGACTTCCTGTATAATATATCAATCCACAAATATGTAGCCGACAATAAGTTTCAGCATTTTTATTTATTTGTTTTTGAAATCCGATGGTTCTTCCCAAAACAATATTTTCATAACACAATTTCTTTTTGTTCATATAGTTCCTCAATTCTTTCGGGTCGAATAAATTCATTGTTTTTAAATATTTGGCTATGAGAGTTTCTGATGAAGGTAAAACCAGAAAGCGCAATTCTTTCGGCTCGAATAAATTCCTTGTTTTTAAATATTTGGCTTTGAGAGTTTCTGATGAAGGTAAAACCAGAAAGCGCATCGAACGCCTGAAATTTGTAAAGTGTCTTCATGTTCTATGTCATGTTACCCTCGGAGACTGACTGTCCACCAGCAGCGGTATCCACCCAATCCCGTTAAAACATCTCAACACTTAACAACCCCCTCAGGCAAGGTTGACCTTTAATGGAGTTGGCTATTTGTTTTAGATCTTTTTGGTTATATAACTGTTTGGGTTCTTCTACATTATTGGCTTTCAAATATTCGACCTTGAGCGTTCCTGATGAAGGTAAATGCAGAGAAACTCTTCGGACGCATGAAATTGATCACATGTTCTCAATTTCTTTTTTTTTATATATAAATTTCATGCGTCTGACAAGCTTTTCAGGACAAACCTTCATCAGAAACTGAACGTCGGACATTTGAAAGCCATAGATGTGCATGAAGCGAAGCATTTAAAAGTTTTCTTTAAAATAATATTGATTATTGCTTCGAACAGCGGCATACTACTGCTGCCTTTATTTGTATGTTTTCAATGTATTTATGAAAGACGAGTTCGTTAAACATCTGTCACCTAAATTTATTAGACGATTCAAGTGATATTCATGGAGAATATGAATATAATATATATTTCATAGAAGGGAAAAATCAAATGGACTGCAATTTGTAAATATTGTGATCACTGATTTTAGAGAATTTCTTTTGAATTTCAAGAAACCACACCTGACTGACACCATTGGTTGAATATAAACAATCAAAATCGTTTTCAAGATCATCTTTTACTGATAAATATCAGAAAGATGTTTAGTCGAACATCTAGACAAACAGGCTATATGTCGTTCTTTATAAGGATTTGTCCACTTTCGGTATTTATCTAACAGATGGAAAATCCAATCATTTTACGTAAAACCAAAGCAGAGGGCATAATAATGATCTTTTAAAATCGCTATTCCTCGAATGATGTAGGGGTGAGACTTTTAAATTTAATTTTCTTCGAAATCCGAGTCCTCTAGACAGATATTAAAAGTTATGGTATATATGACAGCTAGCATTGTGTAAAACTTTGATATCTAAAATTATTTTTTTAAAAGACGTCAAAGAACTGATAACCGCTAGCTTCATGAACGGACAAGAAACGCAAGAGCTCCTGATCATAGTTTGTATGGCACATAGAATGCATGACTGAAACACTTTGATCCATTCCTTCTTAAATATAGATATAATTTATATTATCGAAATTAATGGCTATCCATTCCCGACACCCCATAGACTGCTACCAACATCTCCGTCGAGCAGTATCAATACAAACACATCGATATATGCCATCATGTGTACAATTCATTCATACATTTTTGTATTTAAGGAATGACTGTAATATTTTTTCTGTCTATGAAGAAATAACATTAAAAATTTGGTGCACACTGAATAACGTGCGTAGCGGGTTATCTAACAGTGTGCACCACATTTGTTATGTTATTTCGAATAGACAGAAAAAATATTACAGTCATTTCTTATAATTTAATTCTAAATTCCATTTTAAACCGTAGAAAACCATGAAAAAACGTTGATGACGTCACGGTCACATGACTAAATTATGTCTATGGGCTCATAACAAAATAACGTCAGCCAAACAGAACACGCGTTACATCCAAAATTAAATTATTAGTCAATATCAGTAAATTGTGTGTTCTCATAGATCAACATTCCTTCACCATTTATCTTCAATATCGTTCTTTATTTGGCCTTTCTACCTTTTTTTTTTATTCGAGCGTCACTGATGAGTCTTTTGTAGACGAAACGCGCGTCTGGCGCAAATACAAAATTTTAATCCTGTTATCTATGATGAGTAAATTTTCATTTGATATATTAATTAATAAAATATATGCTTTATATAGGTCAAGATCCATTCTTATACTTAGGATCTATGTTGTGTTTGCTCTGTGTTGAAGAACTATGAATTTGACAAGAAGAACAGCAATAAAAGTGCTGTTTCTTTTGCTTTTAGTTTGTTTGACTTATTATTTTTTGTTTGTGTTTTTTTTGTGTTGTCCTTGAACAGATTTTGTGTCAAGGATTGATACCCAATATCATTTTTTTTTATTAAAGTATAAAATAAAAAATCACATCAAGCTGCAGCAACCAACATTTAAAAGGCACAGACTATACGAAATCCGAGTAAGGAATAAACGACACAATGATTGATGATAGTAAAATGGTAGATACTTTGAATGTGCTTTTTAGTAAACAATCTAATAATGATGATTGTTATGCCGGTCTCTTGGACTTAGATGTTATGGCAACAATAGTTTACCGATTTCCAACCGAGAAAACAACCCTTATAGTATTTTCAACTTTGATGAGTGTATTTAAACAAACTACGAAATAACTAATCAAAAGTAAAACAATGAAACCTTACTTGGAAATAAGATATCGTTGAGTATAGCCAGTCTCGACTAAAGTCATATGAAACCTCAAATTAAAAAAAATGAAGCATATGTTTTTTTTTTAATAACAAAATGGATAGTTTTCATTATTAATCTTATGTAAATATACTTTTTTCTGAAGAAAACTCTTTAATTTGTCCACATTCAGAAGAAGTTTACTTTATTTAATTGCTTGCTCCCAGGAAGCAATTCGCCGACATATTTTCCTTATGCAAAGTGACCTTTAGCGTGAGCCTTCTCGTAAAAATCCGGTGATCGCAATACGCATGGATCTGTCACTGAAAGTAACTCTTATCTGAGTGTACATTTTAAACACGTGCTCAATATCCATGCTTCTTTGTTGATTGTTAACAAACGGATGACAATCGTTAAACTTTGGCTTGAAAACACGAATTTTAATTACCTGCTATTTTTTCACAACAACACGGACCGATAGAAAAAAAAAATGACGGTTAAACGAAATTTATGCGAAAAAAATGATAAAATCGCGCACAGAAGACTAAGTTTATGATATATGTATGCATTGGTTCAAGAATTGGATTAACATTATTTTTCACCGGTCACTCGTTTCATAGGACTTTAACATCTAAATAATGAACAACTCAACAATTATTACAAAGAAAATAGTGATTTACAGAGATTTGAAAATAAAAATTGAGTTTAATTTGTGATAAACGATATTTAAGCTGTTTTAAAGATGTTTGTTTCAATAACTTGTCACAATTTAAATAAATCATTAACAAGTTGAATATAAAAACTATAAGTACATGTCCAATGATACGACATATTGATAAATAAGTTATTAGAACAGAAAGTAGAATAAGTTCTTTGATAACTTCAACGGGAAAATAAAGTTATCTTGCAAAAATAAATGAATTATCTACTGTAACAAAGTTCGTTACAGATTGTTTTACTATCTTAAAAAATGTTAAACGCATTCTTTATACCAAGGCATACGATTGGTGGTGGCTTGCTATCAAATATTAACTGGATATAAGTCAATGTGGTGTAAAATAAACAAACAAAAACAAGTCATCGGGCAGACACAATTGACTTCATATTGACAGGTATATAATGTTTATTTTGTCCACGCGTCTGGTGTAATAAATTATAATCCTGGTATCTAAAGTTGATAACTTTTTACACCACTGGGTCCATGCCACTGCTGGTGGACATTTCGACCCCGAGGGTATCTCAGGCCCAGTAGTCAGCACTTCGGTGTTGACATGAATATCAATTATATGGCCATTTTTATAAATTTCCTGTTTACAAAACTTTGAATCTTTGGAAAAACGAAGGATTTCTTATCCCAGGAGAAGATTATCTTAGCTGTATTTGGCACAACCTTTTGGAATTTTTGGTACTCAATGCTCATCAACTTTGTATTTGTTTGACTTTTCAAGTGTTTTGCCTGAGCGTCACCAATGAGTCTTATGTAGACGAAACGCGTGTCTTGCGTACTGATACCTTAGATAACTATTTGTTTATCATAATGGTCATACGTTGTTGCGTTTAAGGCATCCCCAGTTTCTTTTTCAAATATATCGTTTTGAGCGATCTGGATAAAGGTAAATCAAGGAAGTCACTTGGGACGCACGAAATAAATAAAGTGTTTTATCTAATGTTTAAAAAGTAAAACAGAAATACTGAACTCCGAGGAAAATTCAAAACGGAAAGTCCTTAGTCAAATAGCAAACAAAAGCTCAAACACATCAAACGAATGGACAACAAATGTCATATTCCAGTCTACTCGTACTTCATGTACAAAACTTAGACAAAAAGGCTTGGAGAAAGGGGGGTTACACTGTCATATTTTTGGGATCATGAGTTCTAAGGCAAATAAGGTATCTGGTTCTTTCGAAAAGTGAAAAACAATAAGAACGTCTGAATCTGTCTAATTTAAAAAAAAGACCAAACATCGTATTTACTTTAATATAGGAAATTCCGAGAATTAATGTTTTAATGTTGGTTGCTAATGAAATAATTCATTGTTAATATTTACTTGTATGCAATATTTTAGACTATATACATAAACTCATCATAGTACCAAGATTAAATTTTGTATTTACGCCATACATTGTATTGTTTCAGATCCTAAAAAGCTGACAATGGGACCTTTGACAAGGAATTATATCAAGCTTATTCTATTACTGTGGATTCAACTGTCTGTATATCCCTGTAATTTTGCAGAAAATATGAACACAATGTGTCCACCAAACTTCCAACCGCTAACTGTGGAATCAAAAAGTAATTGCAGCATTAAATTGTCTAATGATAGCAGCAATTTTGAATATGCATTAAGAAACAGAATAAGTTGGGAAGATGGCACTGTTCAACGTATTAAAACAGATATGAAAATACCAAAAGATTACAAAACCAACAAATCCCTTACAATGATTCTTCCCAATAAATGGCTTTTGGCATTTATTGATCCTGAAGGACCATTCAATTTCGTGTCTTGGAGTTCAGACTTCAAAGTACTTTCTTTGGGACTATTGAGTGATGACAATAATGAAGCGATTGCAGTGAAGATAAACGAAACCGCTGGAAACTGTGACGATAAAATCGGGGGAAATTATATGATCACTGAAATAGTAAAATTGTTCACAGACTTTATTCGAGAAAAAGTAGAACTTGACAGGCAGTATGATTACGAAAATATACATTTATGTTATCTCTCGAAATTTAAATGGTTCGAAAATAATAAGCCTTTGATTTGGGCAAAACGATTTTTCGGAATACCATTCCAAGAATTTGGATATAAATGTTGTATGGTAAGAGAAGATACAGTGTGTTGTGATGACAAACTGCATCGAATCGAGGGCTATAGACTACTTCCGTACATTATTTCAATATTTTTCGTTTTATACTCTCCTATCCCAGTATTATTCTTTGCATATTCTTTTACAAGGGAGGAGAACAACAAATTTCAGACAGGAGATTTGACTGCATCAATAGACAGCCATCACACACAAGACAGCAATCATATTCGAAACTCATCTAAGACAGTACCAGTTTTCCTCAGGTTTCCGTTCCTTATTCGATTTTTTGATGATCAAGATATTCGCAATATTCGTGAACAGGACAAGAATCTTGATTGCACATGTAATTCATTTTGTCCTGATTGCACATGTCCTGATTGCGCATGGTGTCCTGATTGCATTCGCGATTGTAGTGATTCTTTCTGTCCGTGGTTATTCAAAAGGTTGAAAAGGATTATCTTTTTCCTACTTTTTCCAAGTATAATATATTTTGAATTTATACTTTTAACGTCATTTAATGAATGGAAAGAACTTTTAAAAAAAATTGGAGAAGACGAATTACTCTTTGGATTTCCATCTATTTTAGGAAGTGTAAAGAACACGATGTTTTTACCTCCGGAAGGACCGCTGGGAGCCTTGATAATCTATCATATCTTCGGGTTTTGCATTATTGTTTTACCGGATGATTTCGAATCATCCGTTTTAGAAAATGGTATTTTAGAAAGTGTTGCAAACACTGTTAATATTTTAGCACCAAAGGGGTTTAAAAATGAACCTGGCAGAGGGTTTTATAAAATAAGACAAATTCTTCAGACATTTATGTACCTACCTTTGAATGCAGTTTACTGGATAACAGGAAGAGGTTTTATGATGAAAGTCTGTCGATTTGTAGTTTGTCTCGTGTTAGCTCTTCCTATTATTCCATTCTCTGTTATAACTTTAATTGGTTGGAAAAAGTACAGTGAAAACACACTAGATTCTTGCAGTCTTTTCAAATGTTGGACTAGTTGGGTTTCAAAAATTTCAAAGTACATTGCGGTAGGCATTTCATGTATTGCTTTTATTATATTTTATGGCATATTTGTTGTAATGTTATCATATTCAATTTATCTTGTGTTATACATATTCTTCTTTACATCATTGGCCTTTATAATTTCTCCAACCAACAAATCAAAAATTCTGATATTTATAATCGGGGCAATTTTCTTTGTTTATCAGATCATAAGAGATTCTATTCATTTCTATAAAGAACTTTTTCACCTTATCATAGAAATTTGTGAAAATGATGATAATTTAAAAGTAAAGTACATGATCCACAACCCACAAGGACAATTCATTGACGAAAATTTAGTCATTATGGTTTTCAGAAAGATTCGTCCAGTGTTTGTGCAGGCAGGGCATTCAATCTTCAAAATAGTTATTGTTATGCTTATTTATGCTTCTGCATTATCATTTATGCTTAAATTCAATGACAAAATGTCGGACGTCATTGAAAGATTGACAATTTTGCTAACAAGCTTCACTCCAATCATACTACAATGGAAGTTCAAAACAATGTGTCCTAAAAGAAAACTTGCCGACCACATTATACGAGAATATGCAAAAGAAGCCAAAATGACAGGTTTTTCAGATCGGTTAAATATAAATGGTGTATAACAAATGGTGATTTTCAAAGCAGTATTTTAATACAAAAATGAGACTGCAAATATTTACCTATATATTTGAACAATTGTCATTGTATAGTACATGTAAATATCATTTAAATAAACTCATTATAAATACCAGGAATAAAATGTGTACGCCAAACGCAGATTGCGTCTAAAGCAGATTCACATGTGACACTTTAATCAGATAAAGTTTGAAGTTGAAGGTTCAAAAAGGATTGTCAAATACAGATAATGTTATCTATTCCTGGGGTTGAATGCTACAAAATTCCGTTCACATTGCTATATGAATTAATAAGAGGATAAAAAGTAAAATCACAAAAATATTGAACTCCAAGGAAAATTTAATACGGAAAGTCCTTAATCAAAATGGCAAAATCAAATGATAACACACATCAAACGAATGGACAACAACTGTCACACACCTGACTTGGTACACGCATTTTCAAATGTAGAAAATGGTGGATTGAATCTGGTTTAATAGCGCTAAACCTCTCACTTGTATTACTGGTAAATTATTAAACCAGGGATATCGTTACAATAAATTACTTAAAACCTTTACTAAATTTTTCCATGGATATAAAGATTTGGTTTTGAAGTTTGATTGAAAACTTATTTCAAACGGGATAGCACATCATCATTTTTACGGAAATGTTGTTAACCGTGCCCGGAAATTTAGAAATGATCCATGTAAACTTGTCGCTCCTTTAAATAAACTTATTCTAAAAGGTTACCTATTCAACACTGTAATAAGATCATTGAATATTGTTTTTATTGGTATAAATATTGATTTTGTTATCAGTAAATTAAAAGCTAACTAAATATTACAAGTATGTTATATACATATACATATTCATGGATCTACAATCTGTTGATACCTGTAACTTGGCATTGCACAAGGTCGTGTTTTCTCTGGCTGTTCATGACGTCTTTACACTAAATCTATTGGATGTTGGATGTGTACGGATTGATAGTTTAGTCTTAGATGCATGATTTTTTTATTAGTTGTTAGTGGCTTTGAACTAGCTGTCAGATAACTGCGAGTACTCTCAGATCTGTTTATTGTGTCTTTTTGTTTCGGGATGTATAAGTACCCGGCAACGTCCACTTTTTTTTTGTCCATCTGATGAGTTAAGCCTTTTTCAACTGATTTTTATAGTTTGTTCTTATGTTGTACTGTTATACCACTGTCCCAGGTTAGGGGGAGGGTTGGGATCCCGCTAACATGTTTAACCCCGCCACATTATTTATGTAGGTGCCTGTCCCAAGTCAGGAGCCTGTAATTCAGTGGTTGTCGTTTGTTTATGTGTTACATATTTGTTTTTCGTTCATTTTTTTACATAAATAAGGCCGTTAGTTTTCTCGTTTGAAGTGTTTTACATTGTCTTATCGGGGCCTTTTATAGCTGACTATGAGGTATGGGCTTTGCTCATTGTTGAAGGCCGTACGGTGACCTATAGTTGTTAATGTCTGTGTCATTTTGGTCTTTTGTGGATAGTTGTCTCATTGGCAATCATACCACATCTTCTTTTTTATATAATAGGTAAAATTGTCAAAAATAGGGGTACAGCAGTCATCACCATGTCACAATCTCATTCAGAACAAAAAGAAATGTCAAATTTAACAACAACGTTCATTGTTTACTTATTTTTGTAATTTAAATCAACCCATCAAGGATTGAAATACATGTTTTATACGTGTATTTGAAGTCCTGTGACTAAATCATCATGAGTGGATGGCTAGGTTCACATCAACTCTAGTGTAGAATCGCGTGTTTGATGCCAAAGTGTAAACATCACACAGGTAGTGATATAAAATAATTTTATTGTTCAAAGAATTTTCAAAATTATAATAGAACAATAACATAAAATGGAATTTTAATATAACAATAATATAATGGCGGGATGTTTAAAAGTACAGAGCCACGTCATGTACCAAAGAAACACAAGTCACACATACAAAGCAATCAACAAAAATGAAAGATAATACAAACAACACATTGACTGGATGTATAAGTACCGAGCCACGTCAAATGGATATCACCAAAAACAGAGCAAACAGTAAAAGTAATATGGGGACGAAGTAACCAATAACAGTAGGAAAACCAGTAAAAAAAAATAATAATAAAAAAAGATCGGGAAAATTGTCCCGAAATTAAGGCTTTTCTACCTCAGGCATAGATTACCTTAGCTGTATTTGGCAACACTTTTAGGAATTTTGGTCCTCAATGCTCTTCAACTTCGTACTTTTTTTTGGCCTTTTTAACATTTTTGGATTCGAGCGTCACTAATGAGTCTTTTGTAGACGAAACGCGCGTCTGGCGTATATACTAAATTTAGTCCTGGTATCTATGATGAGTTTATTTTCATTGTACTAATGAACTCAAAATCGTTCAATTTTTTGATGTCATGTTTTGAATTACCGCATCTGCGCAGAAATCTACAATGATGAATGTACTTCCTTCGGTCTCGTGTGTATGAGTACAATATATATTTATCAGTCTAGTATAAAATAGGAAGGAACGCAATACCAATTTCATTTCATTTTTAATAATTAGTTGATATGAAAAAAAAAACGTTCCTGGTGATAGCGTTTCTTTCTTTACATTGCATATGACGTCATAACTTAAATAACGTCAACACTAAAATCCCTAACAACAGAACCAAAATCGGAAACGTTACGGTATTTCCGTGTCTTTTTTTTTTAACAAATATTTAAGTTACAAAAAAATAATTCATACAGACTTCGTCCCCATTTACAGGTAATGCCTGCCTCATATTATGGGGACGAAGTCCCAAATTACGGTAGAAAAATCAATAAAAAAATCAAAAAAATCGGGAAAATTTCCCGAATTTTTCATTCTACTAATCGTTAACTTTTTTTCCCGATCTACTTCCGTTTCCGGTCTTCTTTCGTTTCCGGTCTTGTTTGCATGAAACTTTGAATAAAATGTATATTTATCAACATATCAACAAATATAGGAAGGAATTCAACATCCAATCATTTTTAATAATTGTTTGATATACAAAAAAAAACGTTACCTGGATAACAGCGTTTCTTTGTTTACATTGAATATGACATCATAACTTCAATAACGTCACAACTAAATCCCTAAGGTAGCAATACACAGTTAGGAGTTTAGTTTCGCATTTTGGCCCCTGTGGATTTTTCAAATAGGAAAGTTATTGTGTAATAAAATTCATTTTAAGACAGATGAGTGCTAATTTAGCCTTCAAAGATGGTTTATAAGTGCATCAAGATTATTGTTTACATGTTTTATGGGCTGTTTTCTGTTTTACAATCCGTATTTTGATAGCTAGACCGGCCATCGGTCCAGACATTAATGTACTGTTTACAAACACTCTTTTTCTACACGAAGTTTTTGACGCAATTTTACCAAAAAATGAGACAAAAGACATGTGATTTTCATTGGATTTGCTGAATGATATATGTACTCAGTTTCAAAAAAGGTATTACTTCAAGTGATTGAAATTCTACTTTTAGCCAAATTTTGGGGAAATATGTGACATCTTTCCCCCCTTTTTGCAATATTTTATAACAAATAAATGCAGATTGTTGCCATGGATACACCAAAACGAAATTATATTTTACCATTTTATATCTGGATATAAAATCTATGGAAGATTATGATTACATACATATGCCCATATATGACACAAACAGTAAGCTTAATATTGCAAGAAAGCAATGAAAAGGGGATGGTAAAATTCATAAGGGCAAATTTTAGTATTTTTTCCTAACTGTTTATTGCTACCTTATGGCATACTTACCAAGCTCAGAATTGTATAGTTTAAGACGTTTCATGTCACAAATCTATTGATATTTAGATTTTAAATAAACTTCTGAGTAAATTAAGTGTTTAAGAATGACAATATATGTCAATTTTATTGTTTACAGTCATTAGCAACCAAAATTAGCATTTTGACACAAGGCTTATATTTGTACTCTATCGGCTTAACTCTTGTTTCTGATGGATTGGGCTGCATGTAGTAGCCTAAGTATTAAACGCGTTGGTTTTTTTCTTGCGAATATATCAAATTATTGTTTTTATCAAGATTTCATGTTACATTTTGGCATATATTAAATGTATAGTTAAATCAGATGTAAGAAATTGATTCCCTATCACCAAGTTTTTTAATCAAGTCTTTGGTATGCAATAAGCATAAAGATTAACATTTGTATGCTTGAAATTGCTAAATTTTATACAATGTTGCATCATCAGAGATCTTATTAAGATATTCAACATTAAAAAACTGACAAAAGAGGTACAGTTTTTAAGATTTGGCTAAAAATTAAGGTAGAGACAAGATTTTACACTTTGATTTGGCACCTTTCTTTAAAATCAGTTTTTGTTGCGTTTCAGTGTCAACTGCTAACCTTCATAAAATATTCAATACTCAACCAATTTTCAAAAATAAAAGGCCATTTTACTCGTATAAGCTAGCAGAACTCAGAAAATAAGTTAAAAGGGAGAATTTGAAAAAAATATTTACTCTTAATTAAGGTAGCAATAAACAGTTAGGAGTTTAGTTTCGCATTTTGGCCCCTGTGGATTTTTCAAATGGGAAAGTTATTGTGTAATAAAATTCATTTTTAGACAGATGGGTGCTAATTTAGCCTTCAAAGATGGTTTATAAGTGCATCAAGATTATTTTTTACATGTTTTATGGGCTGTTTTCTGTTTGACATTCCGTATTTTGATAGCTAGACCGGCCATCGGTCCAGAAATTAATGTACTGTTTACAAACACTCTTTTTCTACACGAAGTTTTTGACGCAATTTTACAAAAAAATGAGACGAAAGACATATGATTTTCATTGGATTTGCTGAATGATATATGTACACAGTTTTAGAAAAGGTATTACTTCAAGCGATTGAAGTTCTACTTTTAGCCAAATTTTGGGGAAATATGTGACATCTTTCCCCCCTTTTTGCAATATTTTATAACAAATAAATGCAGATTGTTGTCATGGATACACCAAAAAGAAATTATATTTTACCATTTTATATACTGGATATAAATTCTATGGAAGATTATGATTACATACATATGCCCATATATGACACAAACAGTAAGCTTGATATTGCAAGAAAGCAATGAAAAGGGGATGGTAAAATTCATAAGGGCAAATTTTAGTATTTTTTCCTAACTGTTTATTGCTACCTTATGGCATACTTACCAAGCTCAGAATTGTATAGTTTAAGACGTTTCATGTCACAAATCTATTGATATTTAGATTTTAAATAAACTTCTGAGTAAATTAAGTGTTTAAGAATGACAATATATGTCAATTTTATTGTTTACAGTCCTTAGCAACCAAAATTAGCATTTTGACACAAGGCTTATATTTGTACTCTATCGGCTTAACTCTTGCTTCTGATTGATTGGGCTGCATGTAGTAGCCTAAGTATTGAACGCGATGGTTTTTTTCTTGCGAATATATCAAATTATTGTTTTTATCAAGATTTCATGTTACATTTTGGCATATATTAAATGTATAGTTAAATCAGATGTAAGAAATTGATTCCCTATCACCAAGTTTTTTAATCAAGTCTTTGGTATGCAATAAGCATAAAGATTAACATTTGTATGCTTGAAATTGCTAAATTTTATACAATGTTGCATCATCACATATCTTATTAAGATATTCAACATTAAAAAACTGACAAAAGAGGTACAGTTTTTAAGATTTGGCTAAAAATTAAGGTAGAGACAAGATTTTACACTTTGACTTGGCACCTTTCTTTAAAATCAGTTTTTGTTGCGTTTCAGTGTCAACTGCTAACCTTCATAAAATATTCAATACTCAACCAATTTTCAAAAATAAAAGGCCATTTTACTCGTATAAGCTAGCAGAACTCAGAAAATAAGTTAAAATGGAGAATTTGAAAAAAATATTTACTATTAATTAAGGTAGCAATAAACAGTTAGGAGTTTAGTTTCGCATTTTGGCCCCTGTGGATTTTTCAAATGGGAAAGTTATTGTGTAATAAAATTCATTTTTAGACAGATGGGTGCTAATTTAGCCTTCAAAGATGGTTTATAAGTGCATCAAGATTATTGTTTACATGTTTTATGGGCTGTTTACTGTTTGACAATCCGTATTTTGATAGCTAGACCGGCCAGTGTTTTCCATTCGGCATTTAAGCCGGGTGTGCCGACCACCTTCTTTTCAAAGCCGACCACCTTTCCATTTTAGGAGGTGGTCGGCTTTTTTTTCAAATTCCGGATTTTTTTCGGTTCCGCACCGTAAAAATTTGAATACTAATCGCGCCTCGCAGATTTGTTTTCATTGACAAAAATGGCGGATCGTCAAATTTCAATGTTATCTTTTATTAATCGGGGGAATGGAAAGGCAGATGACGATGGTGATAAGGAAAATTCTAAGCCATATAAGTCAACTAAAACGGATAGTTGATTTGAAATTGTTGAAATTGAAAGAAAAGTATCAAAACAACAGAAAAGGCACACAGGCGATCGCGAAGATAAACAGGTTGGGAACAAATTATCCTCAGAAATGAGGGATATCCCTTAAATGAGGGACTGTCCCTCAGGCAAGGGGTCATATTACTGTTGAAGAAAAGAAAAAGAAAAACTTAGATTTTTTAACTGAAAAGGGGGAAAATCGTTTTATTTGGTACAACTTTTGTAAAAGAGTGTCACATTATTTTTAATGTCCATAATGATAAAAAGGCCAGAAAGAAATATGTGCTCATTTGTTTCTCTTTAAATGTACCCCTCATAAAAGGGTTAGTCATTACATTGAGAGGTTATCCCTCATTTGAGGGGTGGTGATAAATATGAACAGGACTTTAAATGGCTAATCGTCACAGAAGGATATTACTGTTCTGTGTGCCAAAAATACAGCACTATTTTAAAGCAAGAACAGGACAGAAACTTGGTACGATAGGCCATGCATTCGCAGGAGGGAGTCCTGCGAAATCGATTATGATCTGCTATCTGAGATGCACAAAACTAATTTGTGAAATCATTTAATGAAAGGCTAGCAGTGAGAGCAGAAGAATGGTTCAATTCCATTAAATGTCAATACTTATCCTTCTATTTGTGACCCCAACCCACAGTAAACAAAAAATAAACCCGGTTGAAAATATTAAAAAAAATCACCCGGTTGCAAGTGTTTCTTTCAAAACACCCACCTTACCTTAGTGAAAAAAGGAGAACACTGCCGGCCATCGGTCCAGAAATTAATGTACTGTTTACAAACGCTCTTTTTCTACACGAAGTTTTTGACGCAATTTTACAAAAAAATGAGACGAAAGACATATGATTTTCATTGGATTTGCTGAATGATATATGTACACAGTTTTAGAAAAGGTATTACTTCAAGCGATTGAAATTCTAATTTTAGCCAAATTTTGGGGAAATATGTGACATCTTTCCCCCCTTTTTGTAATATTTTATAACAAATAAATGCAGATTGTTGCCATGGATACACCAAAAAGAAATGATATTTTACCATTTTATATACTGGATATAAAATCTATGGAAGATTATGATTACATACATATGCCAATATATGACACAAACAGTAAGCTTGATATTGCAAGAAAGCAATGAAAAGGGGATGGTAAAATTCATAAGGGCAAATTTTAGTATTATTTTCTAACTGTTTATTGCTACCTTATGGCATACTTACCAAGCTCAGAATTGTATAGTTTAAGACGTTTCATGTCACAAATCTATTGATATTTAGATTTTAAATAAACTTCTGAGTAAATTAAGTGTTTAAGAATGACAATATATGTCAATTTTATTGTTTACAGTCCTTAGCAACCAAAATTAGCATTTTGACACAAGGCTTATATTTGTACTCTATCGGCTTAACTCTTGCTTCTGATTGATTGGGCTGCATGTAGTAGCCTAAGTATTGAACGCGATGGTTTTTTTCTTGCGAATATATCAAAGTATTGTTTTTATCAAGATTTCATGTTACATTTTGGCATATATTAAATGTATAGTTAAATCAGATGTAAGAAATTGATTCCCTATCACCAAGTTTTTTAATCAAGTATTTGGTATGCAATAAGCATAAAGATTAACATTTGTATGCTTGAAATTGCTAAATTTTATACAATGTTGCATCAACAGAGATCTTATTAAGATATTCAACATTAAAAAACTGACAAAAGAGGTACAGTTTTTAAGATTTGGCTAAAAATTGAGGTAGAGACAAGATTTTACACTTTGACTTGGCACCTTTCTTTAAAATCAGTTTTTGTTGCGTTTCAGTGTCAACTACTAACCTTCATAAAATATTCATTACTCGACCAATTTTCAAAAATAAAAGGCCATTTTACTCGTATAAGCTAGCAGAACTCAGAAAATAAGTTAAAAGGAAGAATTTGAAAAAAAATATTTACTATTAAGGCATACTTACCAAGCTCAGAATTGTATAATTTAAGACGTTTCATGCCACAAATCTATTGATATTTAGATTCTAAATCAACTTCTGAGTAAATTAAGTGTTTAAGAATGACAATATATGTCAATTTTATTGTTAACAGTCCTTAGCAACCAAAATTAGCATTTTGACACAAGGCTTATATTTGTACTCTATCGGCTTAACTCTTGCTTCTGATGGATTGGGCTGCATGTAGTAGCCTAAGTATTGAACGCTTTGGATTTTTTCTTGCGAATATATCAAATTATTGTTTTTATCAAGATTTCATGTTACATTTTGGCATATATTAAATGTATAGTTAAATTAGATGTAAGAAATTGATTCCCTATCACCAAGTTTTTTAATCAAGTCTTTGGTATGCAATAAGCATAAAGATTAACATTTGTATGCTTGAAATTGCTAAATTTTATACAATGTTGCATCATCAGAGATCTTATTAAGATATTCAACATTAAAAAACTGACAAAAGAGGTACAGTTTTTAAGATTCGGCTAAAAATTGAGATAGAGACAAGATTTTACACTTTGACTTGGCACCTTTCTTTAAAATCAGTTTTTGTTGCGTTTCAGTGTCAACTGCTAACCTTCATAAAATATTCATTACTCAACCAATTTTCAAAAATAAAAGGCCATTTTACTCGTATTAGCTAGCAGAACTCAGAAAATAAGTTAAAAGGGGGAATTTGAGAAAAATATTTACTATTAAGGTAGCAATACACAGTTAGGAGTTTAGTTTCGCATTTTGGTCCCTGTGTATTTCAAATAGGAAAATAAATGTGTAATAAAATTCACTTTTAGACAGATGAGTGCTAAAGTAGCCTTCAAAGATGGTTTATAAGTGCATCAAGATTATTTTCTACATGTTTTATGGGCTGTTTTCTGTTTGACAATCCATATTTTCATAACTAGACCGGCCATCGGTCCAGAAATCAATGTACTGTTTACAAACACTCTTTTTCTACACGAAGTTTTTGACGCAATTTTACAAAAATATGAGACGAAAGACATATGATTTTCATTTGATTGGCTGAATGATATATGTACACAATTTTAGAAAAGGTATTACTTCAAGTGATTGAAATTCTACTTTTAGCCAAATTTTGGGGAAATATGCGACATCTTCCCCCCCCCCCCTTTTGCAATATTTTATAACAAATAAATGCAGATTGTTGCCATGGATATACCAAAAAGAAATGATATTTTACCATATTTTATACTGGATATAAAATCAATGGAAGATTATGATTACATACATATGCCCATATATGACACAAACAGTCAGCTTGATATTGCAAGAAAGCAATGAAAAGGGGATGGTAAAATTCATAAGGGCAAATTTTAATATTTTTTCCTAACTGTTTATTGCTACCTAAAAACAGAACCAATATCGGAAACGTTACGGTATTTCCGTTTCTTTTATCAACATGTTTGAAATAAAAAAAAAAAATAAAATAAAAAAACTTCGTCCCCATTCACAGATTATGCCTGCCTCATATTATTAACAATAGAACAAAGACAAATAATTTAATTTTGGATGTAACGCGTCTTCTGATTGGTTGACGTCGATTTGTTTATCATATATAGACATAGACACAGTTTTGTCATGTGACTATGACGTCAGCAACGATTATTCATGTTTTACGCCGGTTTAAAATGGCATTTAGAATTAAATTTTATGAAATGACTGTAATATGTTGTCAGTCTATTCGAAATAACATAAAACATGAGGTTCAAACTGTTAAATAACCCGCTACGCGCGTAATTCAGTGTGCACCACATTCTTTATGTTATGTCTTCTTAGACAGAAAAAATATTACAGTCATTCTTTAAATTAAGAACAATATAACACGTTATTAAGATGAAAAAAGAATCAGTACGCAGAATCTATACACCAAGACCATCATATATTATTTGTTGATACAGAATATTTAGCAACAAGGTCTTGGTACGTTCCGATGAAACTAAAAAAAGGACGACACGTTTTTCACATACCCCTGGTTCATCAACTTTCTGCTCAGAAGGTTTACAAAGTCTGAGTAGGAGCCGCAAGCTCTTGGATATTGAATAAGTTTGAAAATGTTTAACCCATAATACAAGTGAAGTTGGTACATTGCTACTAAGGTGGGGAGAAATTGACAATTTCAAAATTAAAATCGTCTCGTTTGTCATAGATTCTGATACTGAGATGACTGTATGTCAAATTCGACTAAGGTATAAGTCTAAAAATGAGACGGAGGAAGCCGTGTCTTTTGTTTCTTTAATTTCTAGTTCTGGGGATATATTTATGGAACCCAAACAGAAAAGTTCGGATTGTTAATGGAAAGAACATTATCAATATATCTGAAAGTGAAATATTGTTCATGTTGTTGTATAACAGTAAAAACAAGAATGTGTCCTAAGTACACGGATTTTTCTATGTTCAGTGGATCATGAAAATAGGAGTAAAATATTTCTAATTTGGCATAATAATTAGAAAAATCATATCATAACGAACATGTGTACTAAGTTTCAAGTTGATCGGACTTCAACTTCATCAAAAACTACCTTGACCAAAAACTTTAACCTGAAGCGGGACGGACAAACGAACGAACGAACGAACGGACGGAGGCATAGACTGGTAAACATAATACCAATAAATGGGGCATTATAAAAATGAAACTGAGACAAGGACAAATGCGTTAACAGATATAGATATAAAAAGATGTGGTATGTGTGCCAATGAGACAACTCACATTCAAGTCACAATGTCACAATTTATAAAAATAAAGCAATAGTGAGCCACCATTTGTTATCTTTGTCCTGCCTTTTTTGTTTTCCCCTCTATTCGGTCCCGCATTTTTTGTAATTATATTTTTCATTTAATCCTTCTCCTGTCTTTCAAATTTCATTCTAGCTCCCCCTAAAACTCAAATGGTAGCTCCCTTGTAGGTCAATGTACGGTCTTGGAAAATGAGATGTCCAATCTATAATACTAAAATTACGAGGTCCAATTTGTCAGCCGTCATCGGGTAAAAACGACAAATCAAAGAATTCAACTCTATATATAACTAATATAGGACAATGGTGTAGATTAGAAATTACACCACTCCAGACCCTTTTGTTTTCCACATAATTAATATTGCCAATAATTAACAAGTTTCGGGTCGAATCCGATACCGATACCAATAGTATATTCACCTGTTAGCTATTACCTTATCTGTACGTTCCGCATTTGACAGGCGCACCACCAAACGGTGTATTTAGGATTTTGCTATATACACGGGTCATAATCAAAGGGCTGACACTACTAAATTCAATCATTGTCAAATTGTTCCCTATTATCTCCCTTGAATCAATTATGTCCAAGTATTTCTGCTGTAGAATACGTTTATACATTACTATTTTATAATAATAAGAAATATTGATGATAATTTATATTTTATAGAAACTTTCTGGTAAAATTAGTATACTTAGAACCTAAGCATATACAATCATGACATTTATAATGTTTAAGGTGACTTAAATTGTATTTTTTGTTATCTCTCTTGAGTCACTTATTTCTATTATTCTTATAATTGAACATGTAAATATATACTACTCACAATTACAATTATAAGTGACACTTATGGCAAATGTTAATGTAAAGATATTATTCTTTAGAAACTAAAAAATTGTGAAACATTGTTCATAATTATGAAAATGCTTTATCACAATTGTCATATTCAATCCATTGAATATTTTTTTAAACTTTTTCTCATTTATTGTTCTATTTTTTTTCCCTTTATTTTTAAACACTCCTTTGAAAATTATCCTGTTTGACATCCCCATTCTAATTACTTTTCTGTGTTTACATCATTATTGGAAAATTATTTTTATTTCTTTCATTCAACTACATGATGTAATTTGGATGCAAACATTTTACTATCAATGAGTTCATTAAAGATTTTGTCTGTTAATTGTCAAGGCCTTCGTAACACATTAAAAAGAAGAGACGTATTTGATATACTGAATTCAAAGAACTGTAATATATATTGTATTCAGGATACTCATTTTACAAATGATATAGAAAACATAGTTAGATCTATGTGGGGTTATGAGTGTTATTTTTCATCTGTTAGCTCAAACTCTAGAGGTGTAGCTATTTTGTTCAATAATAATTCTGAATGCAAAGTGTTGAAAGAAAAAAAAGATATAAATGGAAACTATTTAACTTTAGATATTCTTGTAGAAAATAGAAAGATAACTCTTGTATGTCTATACGGACCAAATACAGACAATCCTGATTTTTTTCTAATATTATGTCTGTTATTGATGATTTTGAAAATGAATACTTTGTTATTTGTGGTGATTTCAATCTTGTCCAAAACCCATGTATAGATTATTGCAACTATGTGAATATTAACAATCCGAAAGCTAGGGAAAAAGTATTGGAATTTATTGAAGAAAGAAATTTGATAGACCCGTATAGAGAACGTTTTCCAGATGTACAGCGATACACTTGGAGGAAGAGAAATCCTTTTAAACAGGCTAGATTAGACTTTTTTCTTCTCACTGAAAACTTTTTAAACAGTCTAAAAAATTGTAATGTGCTTCCAAGCTATCGGTCAGATCACTCTATGATTTTGCTAGATTTAGAATTTTACCCTTTCATTAGGGGAAAAGGTTTGTGGAAGTTTAACAACTCTTTATTATATGATATAGACTATATAAATACTATTAAGCAAAAAATTCAGGAAGTGAAAAAACAACATTGTGCTTTAGTTTATAATATGGAAAATATTGACCAAATAGATAATAAAGACATTCATTTTAGAATTAACTGTCAGCTTTTGCTTGAGACTCTTCTTATGGAAATTAGGGGGAAGACAATTTCATATTCAAGCTATAAAAAAAAGCAAGACGAAGAAAGGGAAATAAATCTTCGAAATGAAATAACTCAATTAGAGGAAAGAGTTGACGAACATTCCATTAACGCATTAGAAGCAAAAAAACATGAGCTCGAAAGTTTACGAACACAAAAATTAAAAGGGAAATTAGTAAGATCCCGTGTTCAATGGATACAGGAAGAGGAAAAACCTACTAATTATTTCTGTGGCTTAGAATCACGAAATTTTATGAGCAAAATTATTCCCAAAGTAGAAAAAGAAAATGGGGAAATTATAACAAAACAAAAAAGATATTTTGAATGAAGTTAAATATTTTTATGACAATTTTTATAAAAAAAGGGATACTAAAAGTACTTTAAGTGATCTTAAAAAAGACTTGAAAAATTTAAGTGTTCCTATACTTTCGTCTCAGGAAAAAGAGAGCTTGGAAGGTATAATTACTGTTAAAGAAGCTGGAGAAACATTGAAAAAAATGAAAAACAACAAAACTCCTGGAACGGATGGTTTTTCAGCAGAGTTCTATAAATTTTTTTGGAAGGATCTTCAAATTTTTATTGTAAATTCTTTAAACTATGGTGAAAAAACAGGGGAACTATCTGTTACACAAAAACAAGGGATTATTACTTGTTTACCAAAAGGGAATTAACTCCGCCACTTTTTAAAAAACTGGCGCCCTATATCTTTACTGAATACTGTGTATAAAATTGGATCAGCAGCTATTGCAAACAGATTTAAGAGTGTCCTTGATAAATTGATAAATTTTGATCAGACTGGTTTTATTAATATAAGACTCATTTATGATATATTACAGTACACAGAGGAACATGAAATACCAGGGTTATTACTTTTGATTGATTTCGAAAAAGCTTTCGATTCAATATCATGGGACTTTTTGATAAATGTTTTGAAATTTTTCAATGTTGGCGATTCTATCATCAATTGGGTTAAAGTTTTTTACAATAATATCAACTCTGCTGTCATCCAGGGGGAACCTTTCAGATTTTTTTACTATTGGAAGAGGTTGTAGACAAGGGGACACCTGTCTCCATATCTTTTTATTTTATGTGTTGAGATTCTGGCATTGAAAATAAGGGGAAATAGTGACATTAGTGGTATAGAGGTCACACGGGTTGAGCATAAATTGTCACAGTTTGCTGATGACACCTCTTTGATTTTGGATGGGAGTGAAAAATCTTTACAAGAACCATTATTAGAATTAAAAATCAATTCTTCAGAGAACAATTGAAGGTCTTTCCACCTCGATAATAACAATGAAATTTAAAAATCGATGTTAGAAAATGTCACTCCTTGTTGATGTAATTTGGTTCTTCAAATTGATATAAAAAAATAAGATTAATAGGTATATGCAGAAGACTTAATTGTTTTATTATGAACAGAAAATCATTTTTAGCAAAGGTCAAAATCTAGAATGTCAAATTGACCTTTGACCTTGACCGCAATTTCAAGGTCATAGGTCAGTGATCTCAAATCAAAAGACCCCAGGTCAATCATTTGTATGGTTGTGGAGAAATACTGATTTAAAATACATAAGGGGAGAAAACTCCTATAAGGGTTAACCAAAACACTTCGACTGAAATAGGTTGAAGTTGCGCCTTTTTGTAAACAGTAATTTGGCAAACAAATCATACCATTAACTGTAACAATTTCTTTTGAACAACGATAACAAGCAAAATTCAGAATTTATAACATGACCTTGACCTTCGACCTTGATCTCAATTTCAAGGTCATAGGTCAGTGAACTCAAAACGGAAGACCGAAGATCAATCACTTGTATGGTTGTCGAGAAATACTAATTTGAAATACATAAGGGGAGAAAACTCCTATAAGGATTAACCAAAACACTTTCACTTAAATAGGTTGAAGTTGCGCCTAATTGTAAACAGTTATTTGGCAAACACATCATATCATTTACTGTCACAGTTTCTGTGGAATAACGATAACAAGCAAAGTTCAAAATTTAGAACATGACCTTGACCTTTGACCTTGACCTCAATTTCCTTCAAATGGACCAAGGACTTCATATCAAAAGACTGTAGGCCTCTACGACTTAAAACGTATGAATTTATCCAACAAATCGTCTATCTTAAATTTTCAAAGGGAAATAACTCCCATAAGATGTCTTCCGATCACTCAAGTCATACTAAACCAAATCATTCTCAAGAGTAGACGAACAATTTGGTGAAAACAGTTTGCTAAAATCTTTTACGGTTTTAGAGATATAGCGATAACAAGAAAAAGGGGACGCGGGGAGATAACTCCTATAAGAGTAAGTGTTCGGTCACACAGGGTGAGTTTTGAAACCCCCATTACTGTACAACATCATTGGCCAAAAAATCCATTCGATATGTTGTAAGACAAAAAAGCATCTCAGACGGCAGAAGAAAAAAAAAAAAAAAAAAAAATAATCAGAAGAAAAACAAAAGGTCTTTCCACGAAAAGTGGAAAGACCTAATTAGACTGGTTTGCAAAAATATCTGGACTGAATATTAACTTCACAAAAACACAAGTTATTTGGTTTGGGAGCAAAACATATAGTACAGATACTTTATGCCCTAACAGAAATCTGTCCTGGGGTGAAACTTCTTTTAAATTACTAGGAATCAATTTTGATGTAGATGTTGAAAAAATTGTTAAGATAAATTATTCTGAAAGAATTGCACAGATTAAAAATACTTTAAATCAATGGTCTCAAAGGAATCTAACTGTTATAGGTAGAATAACTGTGATTAAAACTCTAGTCTTGCCTATTGTAAACCATCTCATTATCTCTCTGCTAAATCCTTCAGATGATATTATTAAGAGAATAAATGAACTTATTTATACATACATATGGAACTCACCTATACATAGAGTTAAGAAGGATATTCTAATCAAAGATTATTTGGAGGGAGGTTTAAATATGCTTGATTTGAATATGTTCATTACAGCACTTAAATCAACATGGATTAGGAGGATTTAGCAGAGAGATAGTAAATGGTAAAATATTTTCATGTCAAATATAGATAAAAGAAAGTTGTTTAGTTGTGGTGTTGATTAAATTAGACAACTGTATATGACAGTTAACAACCATTTTTGGAAAGATGTACTAAGATCCTGGGAAATGATTATTCAAAAAGAAAGAAATTTTACTTATGATTCATTTTTATCAAATCCACTATGGCTGAATAATAATATTAAAGACCGGGGATGACCTAGAAAATTTTACACCCCTACAGCAATTAAGCCTATTTGGATATAGGCAGTGCTAAGATAAGAAACAGATTATTTTTAGTGAATTTTCTTGTTGTGTAAATAGAAGCACATGTTACTGACTGCATGTTGTGATAAGAGAAAATATGAAAAAACTATAAAACTTACACACAGATTTTATCTCATGAAAATCCAATTAATTTATATATACAAGATAGAAACACAATGTCACTGTATCCAATAAGAAATATTAAATGTTTTATAAATGAGACAAAAATTTAAAGTTGCATCCCATGAATTGATATTTAGATAAAAATATTTACTTCATAATAAAGATGATGAATGAATATTAATTTCTCTCTATTTTTTCTCTAATAAAATGAATTTATTTGCCTAGCCCAAATACTTTGTCTGTAATTATAAGTTGGAGGCTTATAGTTCTTTTTGCCAATGTTACTTCTTGGAGCATTTCTACGGTTTGGGTTCCAGATTGATGTGAAATCGCGATCAACATTTTCATTCCAATGACAAACTGCCAACTGACTTCTAGCTTGGTAATTGTCATTACTAAAAGCAATTCTTTTATCTTGGAACATGTTCATAGTATTGTTAAAGCTCTCAACATAACATGTATCTTTGGCTAACACATAATCCTCAGGGTGGGTGTAAATTGTAGATTTCCGAATAACACCTAGGAGAAGTTTTTCAGCAATTGGTATTGAAATAATTATCCGCTTAGGTTCGTAATTTGTATCACGCTTACATCGTGAATCAGGATGACACTTCTGGTGGTTGTTCTTATAATGTTCCACAATATTTAGTAATACATCCTTTAATTCCTTTGGATTTTCTTCACAGTTTCTAACAGCCCAATGAAAATGTGTGGCAACTGATTCCACCTTGTCCTCTAGTTGAGCAGACCAGGACTTTTCTTTTAAATATTTTGGTCCCGCAGATACTCTTTTCATTGCAACTTTAACCTTTTTGATGGCATGCCATGGATCGTTCTGATTTGTAATAATTCCTGTGTCTTTTACCAGCTTGTTAATACTCAAATTTCGGTCATGAGAATGTACATTAACTTGAACGTCTTGCTCTTCCAAGTAATGGTAGATTCGTTGTGTTCCCAATTTTTCATGGCGCTGTGATACAGAATCATCAGATTTTGTAACATGTTCACATTTGAGAACTTTGTGGATTTTTTCTCCTATGGCAACAACACTGCTGTCTTTTGCATTTTTACGCCAGCCATGTCGAGCATCTGTTATTATGTTAATTCCTGTCAATTCATCGTACATTCCAATTTCTTCTAGTACTGCTGACTCAATACTTTCATTGTATTGCTGTTCAATATGATTTTTGTATCTTTGAAACATGTATTGCTGTTTTTGTTTGTTGATATGTCCTATTTTAGCAGCATTAGCAAATCTGTTGTAGTGCACTGGTAACATTCCGCTACAAGTATATCCGTGAAATAAATCAGTAATTTATCAAGAATGGTTCAAAAGTGGTATTAGATTTGTAAATGATATAGTTGACGAAAATGGATCGTATATTTCATTTGACCAATTTAAGCAAAAATATAACATTAACACAGATTTTCTTAAATTTTACAGTGTTATTTCGGCAGTGAAAGAGGCATCAAAATCTTTCCATAAAGGATCTTACAAATTAGTTTGTCCTTTTATACCATCATGTCTACAAATATTTTTAAAACATTGTAAAGGATCAAAAGATATGTATTCTGTACTGACAAGAAATAATGTTATTCCTACTGGACAGCTTAAGTGGGTTAAAATTTTAGGTGAACAGAATCTGAACTGGAAAAAGATTTTCAGACTGCCTTTTGCTGTTACTAAAAATAGTAAATTACAGTGGTTGCAATATAGGATTAACCATTGCATTATTGCCACAAATCAGTATTTAGTTAAAATAAAATTGACTGATGATCCTTTATGTACATTTTGTAAATCAGATAATGAGTCTATAGAACACCTATTTTGGAATTGCAATACTGTACAAGATTTTCTACAGGATGTTGTTCCTTTCCGGTGGAATAAGTCTCTCAATGAATAAATTAAACTTTCTTTTTGGAGACTTATCCAAGATATTTCCCAACAACCCATATAACATGATTTTTCTTTATATTAAACAATATGTGTATAATTCTAGATGCTTTAAAAAGAATCTCTCATTGCAAGCAATTATAATAAAACTGAAAGATATGCATAAATTAGAGAGTATGATAGCTGTAAAAAATAAAAAGATAACTGAATTTGACAATGTATGGAATGTTTTTGAAAAACTGTTATTGAATACCAGCTAATGTCTTTTTTGTTGTTGTTGAAATAAATTATAACTACTTAATTATAATCTTTTTTAAAGAAAATATTATTGTCATGTTATGTACTTGATCGGTGTTGATGGCTGTTACGAAAGAAATGTCTCGTAAATTTTCAATTTTTTTTTTCAACATTATTATTTGATATTTAAAATATAGAAAGGGATGTAACTGGATAATCCTTTTGTGTTTTGTTTTTGTTTTTTGTGTTTTGTTTTTCCATCTTTATTTATTTATTTTTAATTTTTTAATTATTTTTTTTTTCTTTATCTTTTCAATAGAAAATGTATAATATTTCCAATTAAGATTTATTTATAAAAATGGCATTGTATTTATCTTATATGTATTATATTGTATGTATGTCATGTGTATGTTGTAATTGTTGGAAATAAAAAAATCAAAAGTTAAAAAAAAAATAAATTATAAAATTCGTGTTTTCATGATCTGGCTAAAAAATGTAATTATAAAAAAAAGTTTGTTTTAATTTGGCCCAGTAGTTTCAGAGGAGAAGACTTTTGTAAAGGATTACTAAGATTTACGAAAAATGGTTAAAAATTGACTATAAAGGGCAATAACGCCTTAAGGGGTCAACTGACCATTTCGGTCATGTTGACTTATTTGTAGATCTTACTTTGCTGAACATTATTGCTGTTTACAGTTTATCTCTATCTATAATAATATTCAAGATAATAACCAAAAACAGCAAAATTTCCTTAAAATTACCAATTCAGGGGCAGCAACCCAACAAAGAAATGTCTGATTCATCTGAAAATTTCAGGGCAGATAGATCTTGACCTGATAAACGATTTTACCCCTGTCAGATTTGCTCTAAATGCTTTGGTTTTTGAGTTATAAGCCAAAAACTGCATTTTACCCCTATGTTCTATTTTTAGCCATTGCGGCCATCTTGGTTGGTTGGCTGGGTCACCGGACACATTTTTTAAACTAGATACCCCAATGATGATTGTGGCCAAGTTTGGTTTTATTTGGCCCAGTAGTTTCAGAGGAGAAGATTTTTGTAAAAGTTAACGACGACGGATGACGGACGACGGACGACGACGACGGACGCAAAGTGATGTGAAAAGCTCACTTGGCCCTTTGGGCCAGGTGAGCTAAAAATAACCATTTTAAAGAGGTTATTTTAGATAGAAAATCTTATTTTTGTGTGGATGACGCTTTGATAATTTGCGTCCATGTCTACTCCTTCTAAAATTGTAATAACTGTGTTTGAATACTAACATCAAAGTTTAAAAAGTACTTAGAAAAAGTCAAAATTTCGAGATTTCAACAGTCGAAATTTTAAGATCAAAGTCGAAATTTCGATTTAAAAAAAAAGTCGAAATTTTGTGTTTACAAAAAGTCGAAATTTTAAGTTTAAAATAAGTTGAAATTTCGAGTTTAAAATAAGTCGAAATTTCGAGTTTTAAAAACGTCGAAATTTTGAGTTTAAAATAAGCTGAAATTTCTAGTTTTAAATAAGTCGAAATTATGAGTTTTAAAAAGTCGAAATTTCGAGTTTAAAGAGGAAATTTCGACTTTTTATAAGTCGAAATTTCAAATTGCAAAAAAGTCAAAAATTCTACTTTTCAAAAAGTCGAAATTTCAAGATTTTAGAAAGTCAATATTTCAAGTTTAAGTCAAAATTTTGGGATTTGAAAAGTCAAAATTTCAAGTTAAAGTCAAAATTTCGAGATTTGAAAAGTCAAAATTTCGACTTTGAAGAAAAAGTTCACTGCCAATTTTATTTTTTCTATGTCCCAAATACGCTTCCGTATGAAACCCATACTTTAGTGCTGACATGAATTGTCATTGATATGGTTATATTTATAAATTAACTGTTTACAGATAACAGATACCTTAGCTGTATTTGGCAAAACTTTTAGGAATTTTGGTTTTCAATATGCTCTTCAACTTCGTACTTTATTTGGCCTTTTTAACTTTTTTGAATTCGAGCGTCACTGATGAGTTTTTTGTAGACGAAACGCGCGTCTGGCGTATATACTAAATTTAGTCCTGGTATCTATGATGAGTTTATTTACAACCACTGGGTCGATGCCACAGCTGCTGGTGGAGATTTAATTTCCCCGAGGGTATCACAAGCCCAGTAGCCAGCACTTTTTGTGCTGACATGAATTGTCATTGATATGGTTATATTTATAAATTTACTGTTTACAATTTTTGAATTTTTTGAAATACTAAGGCTTTTCTACCTCAGGAATAGATTACCTTAGCTGTATTTGGCAAAACTTTTAGGAATTTTGGTTCTCAATGCTCTTCAACTTCGTACTTTATTTGGCCTTTTTAACTTTTTTGGATTCGAGCGTCACTGATGAGTCTTTTGTAGACGAAACGCGCGTCTGGCGTATATACTAAATTTAGTCCTGGTATCTATGATGAGTTTATTTAGTATGGATGTGAAATTTGGGGCATGGTAATGTTGAATTTATAGAAAGAATCCATCTGAAATTCTGTAAACTTCTTTGAAACTGAAAAAATATATCGCGATGAATGTGTTTTTTTTTTTTTTAAATATTTGGATTCCTCAATGTTAAGGTAATGATATATGGTTAAATAAAATACACTAAAGTCACGTTTACAAGACCAATACAAACAGTTGTGGAATACACTGACAATTACAAGAGTCTGTAAATAATAGAATTTTTAAGTTAGAATTAAATTTTGAAATATATTTCGATATCGTAGATATGCACAAAAGTATTATTTTATGTAGATATAGAACCACAAACCACAGACTCCCAATAGAGACAGGGAGGTGGAATAATGTTTATAGAAATGAGAGCAAGTGCAATATTGGTAGGATTGGAGACGATTCTATAATCTGCTAGAATGTCCGTTTTTTAACGACAGTAGAAAATTATACTTTGATAAGTACTATTTTGCTCGATAATTGATGAGCAAATTAAACAAAAAGTCAGAGCTAAACAGATTATGTAAGTTTATAAAGTGCATTTATAAATAAACACGTCGCCCAGTATCCTCCTGGCTAAAATGTATATTATTTTGAAACCACTGTATTGTGTTTTGTTTGAGATTACTATGTGTTATAGTAATCTTAGGTTTTGTAAATAGATGCAATATTCATGTACATATTTTGCACCCTCTCTGTATCTCTGTATCTGCTATGGTTATGAAAATAAAGATATCGGCAATTCATTCATTCATTCATTCAACAGACGGCTAGAGCTTTAATTGGCTCATGTTGTAACGGAACTTAGTGTCCCTCGTTCCAACAACTCTCCAACCTATCCATTTGACCAATCCCATGCAACAAACGATGGAACTAATTGCCCTTCGTCCAAACAACCCTTCAGACTGCCATTGACAAATACCACTATGCTGCAGCATACCTTTTTGATGTTCTGGGGAAAAGCTCAGTAGTGCTAGTTTGGAATCTGCCTAACGACCCTTTTTAAAAGAATAAACAACGAGAACTCAGTTTTGCTGGTAGGAAAATGATGTTTTTAATTATACTTTCTTTTCCTTTCTTTTTGATCAAAACAGTTTACAATACATTAATTATACACAATAACAATAAATAATATGATCTCTTGACAAAGTACAAGTATTCCTGTTTCGTAAATTGCTGAAGTTGATTCGTGAATTCTACGTCAATTAACTATGCTATTTATATGCATCTGTGCAGTATGTATGAAACATCTGCTTTTTGACTTACTTATGATCATCCTATTTATTGTTTGTGGAGTGAATAACCTCATGGTATTATTTATTATAATGTTATATCCGAATACAAACAAATTCTGTTAATATTTTATATAATCTATGCTATTGAATAAAGAATCAAATTGATATATTATATTTCTTGAATTATATAATAAAATATTTTGTATTTTCTTCTTGTTATATTTTCTTATGCCAATGAATTATTTGACATTTATATTCTCTTTTACTTTTAACTGCTCCAACCTTGGCAAGCTGTTTAATAAAGTTATCTATAACAGACTTATAGACTTCATAAATAGTAAAAACTTAATCAACAAAAATCAAATTGGTTTTAAAGAAAATAGTCGCACTGCTGATCACATATTTACACTAAAATCAGTAATTGATCATTATAAACAACAAAATAAAAAGGTATTTGCAGCTTTTATTGATCTTAAAAAAGCCTTTGATACAATTTGGCGAATAGGACTATTTTATAAACTTTTGATACATGATATTCCAAATAGAATTTTTAGAATTGTTCATTCAATGTATACTGATCATGACTCAGTATGCAGAATCAAGTTTTCAAATGGACTCAGTTCAGCATTTTTATCTGAGCGAGTAGTAAAACAAGGAGATGTACTGAGCCCTGTACTTTTTAATTATTATATTAATGACCTCACTAATGCTTTAGTCAATTGTAATTCTGATCCAGTTGTAATTGGGGACTTTTCTTTAAATATTCTTCTTTATGCAGATGATATTGTTTTATTGTCTCAAAGTAAAAAAGGACTACAAAATAGTCTTAATGCTTTATATGATTATTGTGATTGTTGGAAACTACAAGTTAACACAGATAAGTCCAAAGGGGCGTATGACATTTGCGCCGATTTTTTAAATTTTCATTCTTTCATTTGCGCCGATTTCATTTTTTCATTTGCGCCGATTTTATATTTGCTCCTAATTGGATTTACAGGTAAGAGAATACTTGTACATGTACTATACCGTGAAGGTATATTGGTAAAATCTGGTTATTAACCTAGGTTTTAGTTAATTTTGATTCATATTGTTCTGAACTTTGCTGTAAATTGATGGACATATTGCACACTGCAACGAGCCGAGGAGTCAATTCTTTAACCATCGACGGCCATACACATAAGTACGTAAACCAGACAAAGAAAAGATGGACTTTGTTATTGACAATTACAACAAATATAGAAGAGACGAAATCACAAGAAAGGAATATATTAGATGTGTTGCCTATAAATACTCAGCAAGAACAGATTTATGATTTTAATGTATTCCGTTTTTATGGATTTGAATGCTGTAAATAGATTTTCAATTCGTCATTTTAGTATAAACCAGAGTGCTTTTATCTAAGGTTTTTACTTCTTGATTTTAAAGTATGTGAATATAGTGTACAACTGGATGACGGAAGAGGTCTATAATGATAAATGAAAAATAACATGACTTGGATGGAGAGTTGTCTCATTTGCACTCATACCACATCTTCTTATATCTATTCACATCTAATTAACCTGTAAATTACCTGTAAAAAATCGGCGCAAATGAAAACAAAAATCGGCGCAAATGAAAGAAAAAATCGGCGCAAATGAAATGCAGATCGGCGCAAATGCAAAACGCCGGTCCAAAGTTCATGAAGTTATTGTATTTAATTCGAATGGTAAAACATTTTTGGACGAATTTACTTACAATGATTCTTGTATTGAAACTGTTAGTCATTATTCTTATTTTGTTATTGTAATAAAATGTAATGGTAATTTCAATTTAGCCATTAATACTCTTATGGAAAAGGCAAGAAAGGCCTATTTCAAAATTAAGAAAACTGTTGGTCTGAATAATCCATGTAGACTACTTGAAAAATTGTTCGATACATTAATATCACCTATACTGATGTACTGTTCTGAAATTTGGGGTGTTAACTCATCATTAAGGGACTCTGAACCCTTTGAAAAATTACACATTAAATTTATTAAAGAAGCACTTGGTGTTCATTGCAAGGCTTCAAATGATGCTTGTCGTGCTGAGCTTGGTAGAATTCCACTAAAAAATAAAATTGTTTTTTCAAGCATAAATTTTCTAGAGCATATACTTTCATCAGAAAATACACTTGTAAATCAAATTTTCTATGCAGCAAGATTTTCAAACCCCTGGATCCTAAAAACTCAGTGCATTTTACAAAAATTAGGATATTCATATCTTGTTGAAAAAAGTTGTCTAACAAAGCAGCACTTGGGACAAGTAAAACAGAGAATTTATGATCAGTGCTTGCAAAATCAAAATGCAAACATACAGGAGTCTTCTAAGCTCAGTTTCTTTCGTCAAGTCTACAAAATGGGCCAAAGACCATCATATGTTGATTCACTAAACAATTTAAATGATAGAGCAGCAATATGCAAAATACGCATAAGTGCACATCCTTTAATGATTGAAAGGGGAAGACATCTTAATATTCCTAGAGAGGAAAGATACTGTCCTGTCTGTAAAAATGGGGAAATTGAGGATGAACAACATTTCTTATTAAAATGTAATAGATATACCACAAAGCGAGAAATATTAGAAAATAAAATAAATGTTATATTTCAAATACAGCGTAACATTACTGCTGATGAAAAAATATCTCTATTGGTCAATAATAGCTCAGCATTATTACTTAGACTGTCTTCCTCTTTCATATCAGAGTGTCTAAATATAAGAAATAGTGAACTTATATGATACATCATTTTGTAACTTTTCATAATTTAGCATGATATGTTATCATGGAACCTTTCATTCTACCATGTCAATTATTATAGTTGTATGTAATGCCATAGGTCTTAACCATTTATTGTTAATGAGTTTGTGCCAATAAAAATATTTGTATTTGTATTTGTATTTGTACTGACTTAATAAATTAGAAATATATAAGCTCTATTTTATTCTAATTTCTAATTATTTCTAAAAGTGTCCTCAATCCATTCATAATTAACACTCACATCGAACAGCTAGCTATAATTATAGGCCCCAAAAACTTAAGTTAGGTTCAATTAGGTTCAATGGTAGACCGAATAATCTGTCTCTTGTGTGGGTACATTTGTCATTTCATATTTTCTTTTCATTATTTGGCTATTTATATTTTTTTTTGTGTCCGTGTGGACAATAATAAATAGCCAAATAATGAAAAGAAAATATGAAATGACAAATGTACCCACACAAGAGACAGATTATTCGGTCTAGTTCAATGACAAAAGTCTTTCGGCAAAGAACAAATAATCTTTTAAGAAAAAGTAGGAATCAAAAATACACTAGATATTCCCCTTTTTCAATGTTTGCGCAATTTTGTCGGAGAAACAGGTGCTCGTGAAAACGAATTATCTACTTTCGGTTTTACTACTTTCATTTTGACTAAATAAAATAAAATAATGGTTTATGTCAATAACCTTATCGTGATCATTTAATTAGCTTTTTGTTCAAGGTTTTGAAAACATTTTTGGGATTATTACTTTTATATTCAATTTTTCAATTCAAAGTTTTAGATAAGATATTCCTCAGTTGTATTGTCCGCATTGCACACTTATTGGTGACGTAGTTCACAAATAGGATATCCTCCATACAACGAGGCATTTCCGGTAAAGTTCCCTCCCATTGCAGGTGGGTGGGTTTTTGTGTTCTCTTTTCCCACTTATGATCCGCCATGTCTGAAGTTTTGACACGTTGGTAAGTTACAGTTCATAAAAATGGACGTTTTAAAATATACCGAAACAAATAAAAAAAGATAATAAATCGTAATTTTTGCATACACGCGTCCCTCTTTGTCCTTTTGAACGGGGAAATATTGATTACGAAGGGAAATATTTGATCTCTTCCATTTTGGGGACGAAAAGCTGTTTGGGGAGAAGTTTTCGTATTGTAACATTGCAATTCACACCTGTTACGTCACATGAGACCTTTAACAGCTGATTGTGACAGGTGTAATAAACAACAGGTTGTTGTAATCTAATTAATCAATACTAATTGATTGATATTTGACAATCAATGTGCTATTAATTAACCCCTGGTCTGTTCCACATGACCCTGACTGTCAGGAAAATATTTTCCAGTTTTGATTAAAACAAAACACACAATTTATGATTTATTTATAATGAAAAGTTAATATTTATGAAAAAAAAGTGATTTAATTTGTTTGTGACATTTTACCTGTGTACCATGTTCAACAGAAAGGGAATTTAATAAATGTATTCATAAACCTTTTTTACCTCTGTTAATATAAACATTTACTCCTCTCAATAGGTATGATTAAGGGTTGACAATTTATCTACCTAAGAATGCCTAGATGTCTGGCTTTAAAAAGGGGGAATGTTCTAAAACTTTCAACCATGTTTTAACTACTCTAGTTCAGATTTTTTTTTATAAAAACTGGGCTTGAGTGATTGAATTAAGTGACAAAACACAATTACAAGGGCTAACAAAATAAAGAAAAAAAAACCAACAATAAATAAACTGTCATATAAGTCTGTATTATGATGTGAATAGGGAAGACCAATATTATTTTTATAATATCTTATATTATTGAGTTATTGCATTATCTACAAACAAATATATATGTACATGTACTTCAACTCGCATTTGACAAGAGAACTGTTGAGAACATTATTTTCTGAAAAATATGATTGAAACCAACAAGTGACGGGAATCATGTGAATTGCAATTTTCTTAAAATCCTAGTATCTAGAACACATAATATTTTCTTCAAAATGCACAATGAAATAATCATATGTTAATCAAGTATAGGATGAGATTTTGAATACTTTTGAAAATTGCCGTACTCACTATCTTTTTCTGGTCAGTATATGCTCCCAATTCTACAGCTCATTCTAGCCAATAGAAAATTTTCAAAATAACTGGGCAACAAATGAAAACTGATGATATATTTGTTAAATAATAGTTTTAAGATGGCAGTTCATTATACTATAATATGTATAATTCTTTTTTCTCAGAATGAAAATGTAGAACCATCAGATTTGTAAACTTCCTGTCACCACCCAGAACCATAGCAACCATGGAGAACTCATTGCACTACACGTCTGTCAACCATGCCCATCTTCTAATCGGTGCAATCAATCAATTACGAAAACGACAAGAACTTTGTGACATCATATTAAACTGTGGAAACACAATGATTCCAGCTCACAAACTTATTTTGTCTGTCAGCACACCATATTTTAAAAGTTTAGTTGAAAATAAATACAAAACCGACACTAGTCTTCGAGAATTAAGAATTGACGGTTTAGATGGTCATGCTGTACAGAATATAATTGAATTTTTCTACACGTCTGCCGTGTCTGTGGACGATGTGACAGTGTGGACTCTGCTACCAGCGGCATGTTTATTACAAGTCGAGGAAATCCAGAACTTATGTTGTGATTTTCTTTCGTCCCAGTTACAGCTAGAAAACTGTTTACGTATTCACAGAGTGGCTGCCAAATGTTTGTGTTCAGGATTGCTGAAAGAGAGCACTGAGTACATTAAAACTAACTTTGATCAGGTACATACATGTAGTATAAATTTGTAATGGCATAGGGTCTAGTCTTTAAGGAGACACTAGATAAAACTGTTTCCCCAAGGCTCTATGGAGAAATTGATAAAAAATAAATTAAACTTCTGGTCTTATTTTCATGTTGCTATAATGAGTATCATAGAAAGTCTGATGGCATGAAATGATTTGAAATCTTACTTTTTACTTAGATTCTTCACAACCCAACCAAAAAAAAACAAAAAAAAACAATAAATAGCAAGGATTTACACATGTAATAATTTGTACCTATATACATGTATATGGAAATGTGAGCAAAAAGTAAAATCACAAAAATACTGAACTCAGGGGAAAAATAAAACACATATAACGAATGGACAACAACTGTCATATTCCCGACTTGATCAGCTGGCTATAAATTTGAGATTGAATTCTCTCCCTTTGTTTATTATTGAAACAAAATTTTATAATCCAATATTGTTGTTACACATGTTATTGTTAATACATTTGATTTCAAGATTGATCAAAATAGTTTTTTGAGAGAGCTTGAAATATTTTTTACATGTATTAAAAGTATAGAATGTGACATAATGTGTATGAATGTTTTTTTTTGTCACTAGACTATTAAGTACCGGTCTTTGTAAGAATCATGCAGGTTCCTGTTGATAGGCGATTCATGACCCATCTTCAAATGTCTTTATATTTTGTTTATGAGGAGGGTATCGTATGAAAATAAGTTTCATGTATTAATTTTTTTCTTTTGAACCTTGGTTGCCATGGAAACCTTCCTTACAAAATTTTGCCTAAATACGTTCATAAGTAGCCTTTGAAAATTGAAATATAAGGGGTTTTAAAGTCCCATAGAAATAAAGTTAATCAATACAAAAAATATGTATATTAACAGTATTGACAAACAAAACCCCTAACTATACAAAAACGTTAAAATTTTGAATTTACTAAATATTTTGTTTCCATAGCAACCATTTAAAAATGTGTTAAAATTCGAAAATGAAAAATTTCAAAAAATCTTTAATTTTAAATCTGTTTATCTCCCAAGACCAACAATACCATGAAATGTCATTGACAAATTTTGAAAGACCACATTCTATATATTGATAAAATAAAAAGAAAGTCGTGTGTTTTTTTTTTTTTTAAAAAAATAATTTTAGTCAAAAATTGTCAATTTTCACCAAAATTCAGATTACCAAACAGATGAATACTGAAACATTTTGAACTGAAAAAGCTAAAACATTCCATTTATACGTGCATTTCTGACACAAATTTGGTAATTATAAATGAGAATATATGATTGATAGAGATATTTTGGTAGAGAAGGAATTTTTTTCTCTCTGGGCATGGTGCCACCCCCCCCCCCCCTTTTTTCAAAATTCAAAAAATTATTAAAAATTTAAAAGATGGAATTCAATTGTGAACATTTTGAGCATTAAAACAAGAAATTTCTTCAAAGGGTGAGAGCAATAATAGAAACCCCCTACACCATTTTTATACGACCCCAAAAAAATTTTGGGATCTATAATGGTATGATGTCGTCGTCTGTGTCGTCTACGTCGTCTGCGTCGTCGTCGCCCGAAGACACATTGGTTTCCAGATAATAACTTTAGTTTAAGTGAATAGATCTTCATGAAACTTTTTCAGAAGGTTCAATACCACAAAAGGAAGGTTGGAATTGATTTTGGGGATGATGGTCCCGATTAGGAATTAGGGGCCCAAAGGGGCCCAAAACAAGCATTTTTTTTAGTTTCAGGATAATAACTTGTGTAGAAGTATTTCAATTGCTCTGAAATCATATCGCAATGTTTAAAACCACAAGTAGAAGGTTTGGATTCATTTTAGGGGTAATGGGGCCAAAGTTTAGGAATTAAGGGCCAAAAAGGGGTCAAAACAAGCATTTTTCTAGTTTCAAGACAATAACTTATGTGTAATTGTATGGATCTCTCTGAAATTGTACTAAAATGTTCAATACTGCAATGGAAAACATGGAATTGAGTTTAAGGGTTATTGCTCTAAGGGGGTTTAAAAAAATTGGGGGGGGGGGGGATTTTTTGTTTACGATTTTTGAAGGGCTTCCTTTTTTTTCAAAATTTTTCAAATTTCGAATTTTGAAACGTTTCAAGTAGAAATCTTCAATTGCACAGTATTGTGCAATAGATTTGTTAGATCTTTGACCACATTAATTTTGTGACAAAAACCTATATTATTTCAAAAATTTGATCACAATCCAAATTCAGACAGAATCAAGCTTGAATATTGTGACCAAATTTGCCCTAACTGTTCAGGGTTCAACCACTGGGGTCGTATAAAGCTGCGCCCTGCGGAGCACCTGGTTATATATTAAGATCTTTTTTTAGAAATGGGGAATGTGTCAAAGAGACAACAACCCAAGCAATCAACAGAAAATAGCCGAAAGGCTGAAAACTGAATGAAGGATAGCTGCGTCCCTAATTACACTTGTTTTGTGCAAATTGAAATTTAAAATCTTTAAGTGCTATTTCATGGTCTTTAAAATTGACTCTGTCCTAGTTTCATAAATTTTGCATCAATGATTATTTGTGTCTTTCAATATATATCAATGAGTGGCTTAAAAATTCCATTTAAATGTTCTTTGTATCTGTCGTTTTTTCTTCAAAAGCAAAAAAATGCATTTTACCCCTATGTTCCATTTTAGCCATAGTGGCTAAGTTTCTTGAAGTACAAGGAAATAAAATACAAAGTTTATACAAGATACTCCCAAGTTGGGCCGAAATCGATTTAGCATATTCAGAAGAAGACTTTTTTTTAAAGTAAGCAAACTAGATGAACAAATTGTGAAAAAATTCTTTAAAGGGCTATAACTCCAGAAGGATTCAATTGACAATTTTGGTCATATAAACTTATTTGTAGATCTTACTTTGCTGAAAGTTGTGCTGTTTACAGTTTATCTTTGTCATTAATAATATTCAAGATAATAACCAAAAACTGCAAAATTTCCGTACAATTAACAATTTAGTGGCTGCAACCCAACAATGGGTTGTTAGATTCATCTGAAAATTTGCTCTCAAGGCTTTAGTGTTTGAGATATAAGCTACACACTGCATCTTACCCCTATGTTCTATTTTTATTCCATGGCGGCCATGTTTTTTTACAAAATCGAAAATAAAACACAAACTTTATTCTAGATATCCTAAGGATCATTCAGTTTAAGTTTTACTGGAATTGGTTCAGTAGTTTCAGTGGAAATGTTTCAAATATTTAACACCGAACAGACGACGACGGACGCCAAGTGATGGCAAATTTCACAGTTCCTTTGAAACGGTGAGCTAAAAAAAACTACGTCCGTCCTATTAGAAATAAACTGAAAATAAAAAATTAAAAACTTGTACCATCGAGAGCGCTAACGAGGCCACTTTCCATAAGTTTTAATATTTTTAAGGGTCATAACTCTTTAAAAAAAGTCCATTGTCCATCATTATAGAACTTAATTTCGAATTTTTTATTTATAAAAATACTATTTTTGATATAACAAAAATAGAAAAATATTTTATTTTTTTTGTCTTAAAACAGTGGTTTTGATAAGAAAATAACACTCTGTAAAGATTAGACCAATGGACAGTTTTAAGCTTGGTACAGTGTATCCAATTTCATTATCTATGGAAAATACATTGCCTTGTATCGTTTCTTTTGTGGACTAGTATACTATTGCGCAGAGTCAGATTATGTACACATAATGGCTGTTACTATTTACCTCCAATGTAAATCGACATGTACATCAAAACCTTTATGCAAACACTTATTTGTTGGGTTAACTGGGTTAAAATTGAAATTGAAGAAGAACTACAGAACCTTTCTTTCTATTCTAATATATAATAAATTAATCTAACTTATGTAAAAGATTTGAAATACATGCGGAATGTGTCCATTGGACACAGATGATGCTCCCGCTTGCATATCATAAAAGTTATAAACGGACATAACTGAAGAACAGTAAAAGTGACACTTACCAATTGTGTACTAACTTTTATGGTGATAAGTATTGTGTAAAAGTTTCATAACATTTTGTTGAGGCAAACTAAAGAAAGAAATACAAAACAAAAAATTCAGCAACTTTTTTCCTCTATAAAGAGGCATTGCATAGAACAGTGAAAGTGACACCCCCAAAATTCAAAGTTGATCTGTATTTGGTGGTTTTAAGCATTGTGTATAATTTTAATAACATCTGGTAAAGACAAACTAAAGTTAGAGAACATAAACGGAAAATTCAGCAATTTTTCTATCTGTAAAGGGGCATAACTCTTGGACGGTTTAAGTGAAACCACCAAAATTCAAACTAAGTCTGTGTGTTATGGTAATAAGCAATGTGATTAAGTTTCATAACATTTGTTTGAGGCAAACTAAAGATAGAGAACAGAAACCAACTTTGGGACGTACTGAAGGACGGACAATGGTAGACCTTAATGCCCCCTCCGCCACTGCGGGGGCATAAAAATGTGTAAATATAACAATTGATTAAATTAGGCAAAATTTAATGAATGGTCATTGCACATGGTTGTCATAAAGGTTTGAGAATCAAAACAGTATATAATAGTTAGGACCAGCAAATTGTCCTCAAGGCCACAAGGAAAATATGTTTTGAGAACCATAAAAAAAAATCGATTATTCTGCCGTATACAAATAATAATCAGTTAGGTTTTTAAAAATAATAATAATAGACAAGCTGTCCTTTTCCACCATATACAATAGAAACATTGACAAATTCTTGCACAATTTAATGTAGATCGTTGGTATATTTTTCCTCAGATAGAACATGTAGAATTTGTATGCCCCCACCGTAGCAAAGGGGGCATTAAGTTGTACCCTTGCCCGTAAGTACGTTCGTTCCAGAATTATACTATTATATAAATGGAAAAAAAGTGCTGACTTTTTTGTTTCCGTTCTCTAACTTAAGTTCATGAAGTTTGCCACAACCAAATGTTTTGAAACTTATACACAATGTTATTTCCATATTTCCAATTCAGAACAGTTAGAATGTTATTGGTTTAACATGTACTGTCAATAAGTTATGCCCCTTATAAATTGGAAAAAATGCTGACATAGTTCATCTTACACTGACCTCATTTTCTTAGAACATTGATAATGTTAAGTTAATATGATACTTGTATCAAAATCTTTACATAACACTTACAGAGTTTCAAAAGTAATTCAATGATAAATAAAACCAACCAGACATTTCAGGGTGAACCTTCTTGCTTAGCAGATCTTAGTCTAGGTTTAAAGTTTTTAAAGCATCAATCTGTTTCAAAAACCAACAATGAGTTGCATTAAATTGTTCCTGTAACTTTTTATAGCCATTTTGAAAGACAAAATATCCTGAGCTATTTTTTTTAAAATGTTCATTAAGATTTGTTTTTCTAGATAATCATGTTATGCTCATTGTTGAAGGATATACGGTGACCTGTGGTTGTTTATTTCTATGTCTTTGCTCTCTGGTGGAGAGTTAATTGTCTCATTGACAATTACAACACATCGTCTTATTTTTATACATAGACTTACTAGTAATTAAGTTTTGGATTCAACATTATTCTTTTTCACTGACATCAGTCTTAGATACGACAACGGGTTATGCGTATTACCAATTTTTTTTAAACTTCTGAGAAATCTTACATATATAAGATTGAAGGGAGGGGGTACATATGCTGCCCTCAACTTTAGAAGTTATGTTATGCTTAAATTCTTAAAATACTTAGTTCACAAGTAAACTAAATGAGATACCACGTTTTTTTTCAACAAATTTTATAATTTTGAAAAAAAAAAAAAAAAAAAATCGAAAAAAGGGGGGTGGACCATACCCAGAGTGATGATTTTTCATTTTGTGCAAGTCTATCTTCATTTACTATATATTTTTGTTTAAAATTAACAAATGCGTGTCAGAATTGCACATATAAATGGAATATTTTAGCTTTTTAAGTTACTAAATGTTTGATTATTCATCTGATTGTTAATCTGAATTTTGGTGAAAATTGACAATTTTTGACTAAAATTTTTTTTTTAAAGAAAAAAAAACGCACGACTTTCTTTTTATTTTATGAATATATAGAATGTGGTCTTTCAAAATTTGTCAATGACATTTCATGGTATTGTTGGTCTTGGGAGATAAACAGATTTAAAATTTAGGAGTTTTTGAAATTTTTCATTTTCGAAATTTAACACATTTTTAAATGGTTGCTATGGAAACAAACTATTTAGTAAATTCACAATTTTAATGTTTTTGTATAGTTTGGGGTTTTGTTTGTCAATACTGTAAATATACATATTGTTTGTATTGATTAACAATATTTCTATGGGACTTTAAATTCCGTTATTTTATATTTTCAAAAACGGTCTTTTTTCACATATTCAAGCAAAATGTTGATTTGATGGTTACCATGGCAACGGGCATAATACAGGGAAAATAAAGACAGAATTTTACTTATCTACCAAAGTTCTTATGATATAGGGCAAAAAAAATTACTTCTGTGACATGTCATGAATCACCTTCTGCATGATTTTTACAAAGACAGGTACTTGACTTATAAATTGTAATTTTTTCTAAATATCATAATTAAAGCAAAATAGTTACATGTAGATAGAATAGTATACTTCATGAATCATTATTTGTTGAATCAATGTAAAAGTGTCAGAAACACAGAGCCAAAAACCGTCTGGTTATATCATCTACAACATTAAATGGATCTTACATACATGTAGTTTTGGAAAGAGATGCAAAGATTTCAAAGGGAAACTCAAATAAAGAGAAAGCAAATACAAAAATCTTTAAGTAACAAAACAATAGCACACAAAACACAGCATAGAAAACTAAACACTAAGCAACATGAAACCCATTAAGAATCAGCGGTGACATCAGGTACTCTGGAAGGGTAAGCAGATAAGTTATGAGTGGATTTAACAGTGACCATCAGACATCTACAATTATGAACAAATTTTCTAAAGTCTTAAGAAAAAATACATGGTGAATAAGAAGGCCTTAGCTTCCATTCTTAATATTTGTAGAACGAAACTTCTTTGAAACAAAAGATAAGAAATCAGTTGCCATGGCAACCAGATCTATCGTTATTTCTATCACTTCATTTGGTATATTTTTGTAAAGCAAAAAATAATACTTGAATTTTAAGTTTCCAAAAAAAGCAGAACTTGTTCTGTTTATATCATGAATGATTTCTATGCCAATATTTTCTTTTGCAGATTTTGGAAGAAGAGATATTTTTGGAGCTTCCAGTCAGAGAAATGATCGGTCATCTGAAACGACTGAATGATATGGAAATAGAGGATGAGAAAATCTTACAGGGGGTCAAGTGTTGGGTTATCTACAGTGTAGATGATAGACAGCTTCTAGGATATAAGGTACTTAATAAAATGGTTGTCATGATACAGTCCATACACATGAGTCAGTCAAAAATTGCTCTTGATGGTGATTGTTTTTAAATCACTCTGAAATTCTTTAATAGAGTCAAAAATTGCTGTTGATGGTGACTGTTTTTGAATCACTTCTGAAATACTGAAATAGATATTGTAAGGCAGTGTCATGAATGAAAGTGTAATAACTGTTTAATCATCAGATAACTTACTTGGTATACTAGGGTCTGTATAGGATTTACAAAATGGAGAATAATAGGCCTAAAAATATAGAATTGAGCAAAGTGGTGAAAAAGATAAAAAAATAATAGAGATTAATGCAGTGCTAAAATCTGAAGCATATATAAATGAACTAAAATAAAAAAAAAAAAAACATACAAGACTAACAAAGAGGCTCCTGACTTGAAAAAGGTGCAAAAATATTGCAGGGTTAACCATATTTTGTGAGATCTCAACCCAACCGCCCTAATACCTCTAGCCAATGTAAAATAAACAAACACACCATAATTCACACACTAAAACCCAGCTTAAAAGAAGTCTGAGTCTGATGTCAGAATGGGTAACAGTAGAAACTAAGCAAAATGACAATGCTACATAAATTAACAAGGAACTACTAGCAGGTACTCGCATGCCAATAGAGACGACAGATATTTTTACATTTTTCATACAAATGATGTTTTGTATTTGTTTTCAGTTACTTCAAGAATTCCCAAAATTGAAGGAAGAATTAGAGAAATTTTTGCCAGCTGAATACCAGGTCCCACAAGAAGAGGGTATGTGTACTAATTGAATTATAACATTGCAGAGGAAAATTAGAACGGAAAAGGGTTGCTGCCCTTTGTTACCAATCAAAATTTGTAATTAAATTCTATTCCTTAAACAAATCACAATGATCAAGTTCCATGCCACTTACAGTGATCATTCACATGTAGATAAACAGCTTGATAGAAGCACTGCTCCTGAAAAAAGGAAACTTGTCTATCTGATTGCATTGTTTGGTGAAATTGGGTCAGAAATTTAGCCTTTTACCGAAAGATATTTGAGGTATGCCTGTCTATTATTAAAAAAATCGACATTTAAACCTTAGACTCGGATGAAAAAGGTCAATTAGTTCATTGCTATGTGTAGTGATTTAGTAACTATTGTGAAACCATAGTAAGATTAGAAAATGCACTTAAGGTGGTACCTAACACTACAGGGAGATAACTCTGTAAAATCAGCAGAACGTTTTAATGACGTTGTGTTGTTAAGGGAATATTAAGCTTCTCAATGATCAAAATTAGTGTTTGTCAAACTGCTATATAACCAGTGTAATTTTTCTGATTAAACGGTTGGTTCAAATTTTTGAATTTTTTTATATTTTTGTCAAAGTGTCAAAGATAATACTTTGTAAAAATTTTAAGAAAATTAAACGAGCCAAATTAATTTTAGTTAAGGTGTTGGGTACCACCTTAACTGCAATATTGAAAGTAGAGAACCTATGTTTTCCATTTAAAATGAACTATAATTATTGTTATAATTGTTGTGTCGATACAATGTACATGATATTTGTTTGCAGTGTAAATTACATGAACATTTCTTCAATCTCATTGGTCAGTCTTGCAATGCAATGTTAATTGTTAAAACATGAAAGACAGAGTAACAATGCAACCAAAGAAAAAGATAACCTTTAGTTTTCAAGTTTATACCAAATTCCAGTATTTAAACTTTTTTGTTGGAAAAGATATTTTAGTTTTGTATCGGCTGTTTTGATTGGCTGATTAGATGAGTGCCATGGGACCTTGTCAGTTTATTTTGTTAGCTGTCATTGGACTGTTATTTTTGGTAAGTTTATATTTATTTGGGTTAGTTTTTGCAAGATTTACCAATGAGGTGAAAGATGATGTGGGATATTTATACAAATATAAAAATATTTCAATTTTAAATTAAATCCTTTTGAAAAATTTAATTAGAACGATTTTCATAAGGCGAATGAAAAAAGAAAATCATGACTGTTAAAAACCTGTTGATATCGTTAAATATTGTATTACTTCAACTCCGTGAAAAATAGTAATAAATTTGTATAAAATGCTCTGTTCAGTGTAAATGATTTCAAACAAATGTGCAGAATTTTGATAAAGTTTAGGATTTTAAATATACCAGATTTCATTATTATTTTGTAATTTTTCTTGTTAACAGGAATAACAAAGAGCATGCAAGAAAAAGACAGTGAATTTACAGAAAGAATAAAGCAAACCATAGAAATTGGTGAAAATCTTGAATTTAATCATATCAAAGAGGAACCAGTTGAAGATCAAGATTTCACATCAAATAATCAAAGCAAGATAAATCATGAAAAAGGCCTGGGTCTGTATGAGGGAGATAACTCTTTGAATAGTACAAATAATTCCACCAAGGATGAATCTATGGATTTTGATGAGTCGGTGCAAATGTATGCTGACAAATTTATGTCATTAAAAGAAAGGGGAAGTTTTCAGCTTTTTGCTGCTGGAAGCCCTGACCAGACTGTTGTTTTAGGTCGAAAAGCAAAAGACGATGGGAGTCGTCTAAAATTTGAGTGCTCATGGGAAGGATGTCCAAAAAAGTTCTTCTCCAAAACCGGACTGAAATTTCATTTGAACAAACATAACAATGTATTCCCTTATAACTGCATACAATGTGGAAAGGGGTTTAATAGGACTTGTGAATTCGAAGATCATATGAATCAGCATGCAGGAAACTTTTGGAAGTGTTCTATATGTGGGGCTGTTTTGAGGTCCCAGCATGGCCGCCGAGTCCATGAATCTCAACACAAAAATCAACAGTTTCCATGTGACATTTGTGGGAAAATATTTCCCTGTAAAGATTATTTGAACTCACATTTACGTGCTCATAAAAGTTCTTTCGAATGTGACATTTGTAATAAAGTGTTCAAAAGAAAACACCATTATAAGGAACATATCAAAGTACACGAACGGAACGGTTTTCATTGCGAGTACTGCGATTTTAAAACAAACTATGCACAGAGTCTAAAAAGACATTTAAGGAACTCTCATGATCCGGAAAAACTTGAAATCCAAACTTGTAAAAGTTGTGGCAAGACTTTCAATCGCCATGACCACCTTATAAAACATATTGAAAAATGTAATCCACATGGTGAAGGGATTTGGCAGAAGCAGACGTCAAGCCCTGAAGTACATGTACAGCCGCAAATGTATATAAGTGATGGCATTTTGCCAGACTCCATATCAGTGCAGCCTGAATTTCCACAATTTAGTTACAGTGTTAGTGACATTGAACAGGGCATTTTAAATTATTCAGAAGGTCAGGCGGATAAAGTAATAGGCAAAAATAGTACAAACATTGTAGGCAAAGTTGAATAATACAATTTTTAGGAAAACTTGAATAAAACAAATGTTGTAAAGGTTATGTTGAATAATTCTAATGTTGTGCATGACTTGTGTAAAATTGTTGCAATGAATGATACAAATGTTTAAGGCAAAGTTGAATAAAGCAAATCATTAGGGTATCTTTGAAGTATTCTTAGAAATTTTGATATTAAAAAATTCTTTAAACCAACTGATTTTATTGAAAGATTCATTTATGTGACTATAATGTATGTTGAGTAGAAAAAATAGCTACAATTTTGTTAAACTTGCATGAAAATTTCATCAATGATAGAAACCTAAACATGCTAAAAGTAAGGCAACAATTAAAAATATTTTGGTTAGCCCAAAGCCTACCCAAGGTTGAGACAGTGGGTAGGTACATGTAGGTAGGCATTTTCTTTTTTTTTTTAAAGAAATTAACGTATCAGATGTTTATTAGTCTTCATGTCTATTTGATTAAAAAAAACTTCTCCAAATCAGGACAATAAAAGAATTTGAGTAGGCAGCTTTTTTCTGGGTAGGTAGGGTTTGGGCAAACAAACCTATTTTTTTTATGGCCTAATCAATGTAAAATAAGTTGGTTTGCAGTATCAATTTGTTGTAGTTAATTGCTGTTAAATAACAATTTAGATAGTATAACACTACAATTTATTTTTTCAAGTGTCCAATGGATATGATGATAGGAGTTGACATAAATAGGCAAATATTTTAAGTGTTTAAAGTGTCCACTCCATTGATCATGTTGATACAAATTAAAAAAGTGGACTTTGTCATTTTTTTTTCTTCCATTATTTGTCTTGGCCACATACACACACCACAATACTTGTTGTACATGTTGAGTTAAACTTTGTTTTTAATATTTTCACATTACTGAAGTTTCTTTAATTTTTGTGGTTACATGTACTAATTTTCGTGGATTGAGGAAAACTTGAGTTTTTGTCGAGCCTGCAACTTTTGTTGCAGAAAGCTCGACATAGGGATAGTGATCCGGCGGCGGCGGTGTTAGCTCACTTCTTAAAAGCTTTATATTTTAGAAGGTGAAAGACCTGGATGCGTCATACTTTGTATATAGATGCCTCATGTTACGAAGTTTCCGTCAGTCACATGTCCAATGTCCTTGACCTCATTTTCATGGTTCAGTGACCACTTGAAAAAAAAGTTCAAATTTTTTGCAATGTTGAATTCTCTCTTATTATAAGTAATAGGATAACTATATTTGATATGTGCGTACCTTGCAAGGTCCTCATGTCTGTCAGACAGTTTTCACTTGACCTCGACCTCATTTCATGGATCAGTGAACAAGGTTAAGTTTTGGTGGTCAAGTCCATATCTCAGATACTATAAGCAATAGGGCTAGTATATTCGGTGTTTGGAAGGACTGTAAGGTGTACATGTCCAACTGGCAGGTGTCATCTGAACTTGACCTCATTTTCATGGTTCAGTGGTTATAGTTAATTTTTGTGTTTTGGTCTGTTTTTCTCATACTATATGCAATAGGTCTTCTATATTTGTTGTATGGAATGATTGTAAGGTGTACATGTCTAGCGAGCATAGTCATGTGACCTTGACCCCATTTTCATGGTTCAGTGGTTATAGTTAAATTTTTTAGTTTTGGTCTTTTAATCTAATACTATATGCCATAGGTCAACTATATTTGGTGTATGGAAACATTTCATGATCTTTATGTCAGTCGCGCAGGTTTTATTAGACCGTGACCTCATTTTCACGGTTCATTGCACAGTGTTAAGTTTTTGTGTTTTGGTCTATTTTTCTTAAACTATAAGTAATGGGTCAACTATATATGTTGTATAGAAGCATTGTTAGCTGTACATGTCTGCCTGGTATGGTTTATCTGACCTTGACCTCATTTTCAAGGTTCATTGGTCTTTGTTTAGTTATCTTGGTTAATGTTAAGTTTATGTGACAGTTGTAATAAAGCTTAGCTGTATACTTAGGACTATCAACATAATATCAATAATTATAGTATAGAAGGCGAGACATTTCAGCGTGTGCACTCTTGTTGTAGATATATATAAATTTTTAGTTTTGGCAAAGTCTGTCCGAATTCCTATGGGAAATTTGTTATTCATTGAACATTTAAATTTGTGGTTCCCCTGTACTCACAAAATCAATGGAAATTGGTATACAACACAAAATAATGAATTCACAGTATCGAAGGTTAGATTGAGCTGTAATCTACAAGATGTAGGGAACATACACATGATACAAGAGTCTAATAATGAATTCACAGTATTGAAGGTTAGATTGAGCTGTAATCTACAAGATTTAGGAAGCATAAAAGAGTCATTTAAAAATCACTCTTTGTGGTGATTTCATCCAGTGAATCCATGTGGTTGTGTGTGTGGTCTTTAATTCAAGGGTCCGGAAACGGTCATATATGCCAGTCTTGACCTAAACTGAAAGTAGTTTGTCCTAAATGAGTAATTGGGATTTAGGACAAATGTTATTTTTTTACAGAAATAATTTCGGTCATTCAATGTCATTTCGTTGAGATCGAGTTTCTAACATTGTCTAAATCGCCATTTTGAACTTATTTTTTGTTGTTATCTTTTCCTGTAATAAAACTGCCACTCCAGTAAAGTGTTATAATCCTGAGGGCCCTCCTAATAACTATAGTAATGCCTCCGGGAAATATTGGCTAATGATCGCTAATCTCTTTACCTGTGTTTTTAATTAAATTTTTTATTGATCACGAGCTCAGAACTAATATTTTAAAGAAATTAAAAGTTCATAACAACTGTCTGCATTATTTAATTACTTTTCTCAGCTTAGACAATTAATATTCTGATTTAAAATTAAATTAAATTAATAACCTAATTCCATATTAGATATATACCAAATAGGATTCAAACATTGTAAATCGTCAGTAACACTTTGATTGTCCACCTTATCCGTCCATATGTACATTCCAAAATTTTTGCATTCTCTAACTTAAATTAATTAAATGTTACAAATCTTATACACAATTGCTTATTACCACAAAACACATATTACTTCGAATTTGGGTTACCTAACTTTTTACTATTTTTGTCCCTTTATAATGCTATATGCAAGCGATTACCTGTGTCCCACAGACACCTCCTTCATCTATTTTTCTAACTTAATCACTTTTACATTAGACATTCATGCAAAATTTACAACAGTTCAAAAATGTTGAGATAAAGATCATTCTTTATGTTGAATGTTGAGTGATTTGCTGTGAAACATTTGTAGATGGTGAGACAAGGTTACAGACTGATTCTTTAGACATTTTGTTATTAGATTTGTACTTGAATCATGGTTATTCTTTTAATGTTCTTGTTGTCAATGAATTATGTTAGTGTTCCTTTAGATATTATGTATCACAAATACATTGTACATGTATGTCATTGCTTCAATGAATAAAAGATACTAAATAAAAAATTAAAATAAAATAAACAATATTGGTATAAATTTTTTTTTGTTTTTTTTGTTTTTTTTTTTTTATGCCCCCACCACAATGGCGGGGGCATTAAGTGATCTCATGTCAGTCTGTTGATCCCTGAATTAGTTTCCATTTCCAACCTTTACTTTATTTTTGCTCAACTAAATGTTATAAAACTTTTACACAATTGCTTATTACCACAAAACACAGACCAAGTTTGAATTTAGGCAGTGTCACCGTAACAGTTCCCTTTTTCATGTTTATAACGTTATATGCAATCAGGGGCATCATCTGTGTCTCATGGACAGTTATTGGAAACATTCTCCATTTATTAACTGTAGCTATTTGCAGCTATATATAGATATAAAAAGATGTGTGGTATGAGTGCCAATGAGACAACTATCCATCCAAGTAACAATTTATACAAAAAAAACCATTATAGGTCAAAGTACATTTCAACACAGAGCCTTGGCTCACACCAACCAGCAAGATATTAATGCCCCAAACATGACTAGTACAAAATGAGGACTGAAACCATTCAAACAGGAAAACCAACGGTCTAATATCTAATCTATATACAAACAAGAAATGAGAAACACTTATGAACCACATCAACAAACAACAACTACTGAATAGCAGATTCTTTGCATGGCAAAAGAAAAACATATTCTGCCATCAACCCAACCTACCATACATTTTAAAAAATAAACAAAATGAATAAAATAATGCCTGGATGGTCACGTAGTTTCTTGGCTAGAAATTTTGAAATAGCAACTAGCACATGAATATTTGGTTTATGGTTTACATAATCTCGACCTCATTTCTTGGACCAGTAATAAATTTTCATGATTCATTCTCCTGGCCAAAACGAAATATATCCAAAGAAGATGTGGTAGGATTGCCATTGAGAACTATATATAACTACGGCTTTCAACAATGAGCAAAGCCCATACTACATATACATGTATATACAATATTGTCAATGACCCTATGAAAATGAGAAATTAAAAACATTCCAAACAAGAAAACAGCCTAATTTATGTACTTAATAATGAATTAAAAACAAATATGTAACACAGCAACAAACAATAACCACATAATAACAAGTTCCTGACATGTTCTTACGTTAGGGAGCTACCATTTGATTTTAAGGGGGAGAAGAAATTTGAAAAAAAGGCAGAACAAAAGTTTTGAGTAAACAAAAAGGTATATAGGACAATGTAGGATCAGACACTTTGAACAAAATTAAAGGCAGGATGACAATTTATGTGAAAATAATTTGGGATAAACTAAAGAGGACAGAATAAGAGTGTAAAATAAAAAGGCAGGACAAAGATTAAAACTAAAAACAAATGCAGGACAACATTTTCTGTCCTAGTCCCCCTAAAAAATTTGAAAGGTACCTCCATTAGATCCTTGGTTGCAGGGGCGGATCCAGCCATTTTAAAAAGGGGGGTTCCCAACCCAGGACAAAGAGGGGGGTTCCAACTAAATGTCCCCATTTAAATGCATTGATCGTCCAAAAAATGGGGGGGGGGGTTCCAACCCCCGGAACCCTCCCCTAGGACCCACCACTGGGTGGATAGGTGTATCCTAGGCAATCATACCTTATTTATGTTTTATTACACATGTTGATTTTCTATTGTAGATTTGGCAGAAATGATGGAGGAAGCATCAAATAGCCAATCAAGTAATGAAAACCCCAAAACTTCTGACTTGTCAAAAATAGATAATGTTGATCCCCTCATGTGCTTTGAATGTGCCGAGGTCTTTGACAGTGCAGAAGAATTGAAAAAACATGTTCAAACTCATCTTGCCTCTATGTATGGAAAGGACTTGCCAAGTATTGAGAAAAATAAATTACCATTTGATGTAAACTCATATAACCAAATGTTTAACGATTCTAAAAATAGTACATCAGATGATTCTAAGTCTGGGAACAGTTATTTTGATACTTACATGAAGGCTAGGGGGCTTGATACTCCATCATTTGGAGGATTGAAAAGGGAACGGGAATCTACAAAAAGTCCAGGTGTGCCACAGAAGCAAGTTACGATCACTGTGACCAGTACCACTGGAGATGGACGAGAACTTAAATTTATTTGCCCTGTTTGTGGCAAAACTTGCCCAAGTACTGATGAGTTAGGCAGTCACATGGAAAGTCACTCGAGTTTTATTTGCAATATCTGTGGAAAGTCATACTCTACAAGGGGCAATTTACAAACTCACATGAAAAAACACAATGGCGACAAATCTGTCCTATGTACATACTGCAATAAGTCGTTTACAAGTCCAGCTGTACTCAAAGTTCATATTAGGTCCCATACTGGCGAAAAACCATTTGCCTGTGAGACATGTGGTGTTGGATTTGCCAAAAATATCCACCTTAAACGCCACTTATCCATTCATACAGGTATTAAACCCCACGAATGTGAGATTTGTCATAAGAGATTCAGTCGCTCAGACCACCTGAAAAGACACGTTCAAAGCATTCACACTCAGGATCGTCCTCACATCTGCTCATTGTGTGGAAAAGATTTTGTTAGGAAGTACGAGCTCAATAAACACATGAAACAGATGCATTGGGGTTTTACTGTAGGTCAAAATGGTAATGAGGGATCTACGGACACTAGCTTTTCTCAAAACCAAAATGAAACGGCCATGGATACTTCATTTATCAGTGACGTTTATAAAGGTATGCAACAGTTACAGGGCGCTTTCGTCATGGGAGATAATAACAATATGGACGAGAGTAAAGGTCAAGAGGTCAGCATCAAACAAGAAGAAGTCACAGGTCAAAGTGCATTAATCAAAGAGGAAACTGATGTTCAATATGAAAATGGAACTGATGGACTCGCAAGTTCCAAAGGTCAAAGTGCATTTAAAAAAGAGGAAAATGGTACGAAATGTGAAAATGAAACTAATGGCCTTGAAAGTTCCAAAGGTCAAAGTTTGTCTATAGTCATAAAGAGGGATCCAGATGGGTACTCTATTTCACAGTGAAAACATTTTAAATTCTTTTCACATTTTACAGTGAAAATTTTGAACTGTATTTACAATAAGCAGTGAAAATGTTTTACTATTGATTTTTAAATAGGGGAACAACCATTTATCTTCAACGGGATGGGGGTTATGTTTTTTTCCTAAAAAAATATTCTGATCCACAGTTTAATGAGAGAAAAAAAACCATTGTGGTCAAGTAGATGACCAAAAAAATTATTCTGAACTTACATTTCCCCCATAAATTGTACCTTATATTTGTATGTTTTGAAAAAAAATTGTTGACGAATAGCTTAAAAAAAAAGGGGGGACAAAAACTATACCCCCCCCTTTTTAAGTTAAGTGGTTGCTCCCTTAATGTCTGCATCTATAAATTAAAGTATGAATGCATGTTTAGAATACTGTGATCTTGATTGTCAAAGAATGAGATTTCAACCAAGTTGCGTCTTTCAAAAATGATAAAAGACATCAAATTTATTTTAGATTTGGCAATTATTGTTTTAACCTATGTTAAAAAACTACTGAATTGTTATCATGTTTTTTAAGTTTCTGTTTGTTATGTTTTGTGTGTGTATGTGTACACAACAACCGTTTTGATGTGTTATAAAATAATAACGTATTTGAGAATTAAAATAGTCTTAGCATGTTTCTTTTTAAACTTTACAGTTTCAGAAAATAATTTGTTTTTTTATAATGAAAAAGTGTAGTAAATTTTTTGGAAAACATGGAAATTAATCCAAAATTTAAATGAAAAAGGAATATTTCAGATACAAGTACAAATGAAGTATAATTCATAATCTTGAGAAAAATAATTGAATTGCATGCATTTTGTTCCTACGATATATAGAATGTATGTATATTTATTTTGTTGCAAATAATACAAACAAAATTTTGATTTGATAGAGCTTTATAGAAATATTTCATTACATTTGATATGCCAATAATTTGCGAAAAATAAAACAAGTTGTCTTTCACTGGTTGATCTGTTGACCTGTTGTAATTTGAATACTAATGTATTTTTATATCAGTTTTGTTTGTGCATATTTATATTTGTTATTACTATTTTATTGATGAAATTGTTTGCAATGAATATTCAAACTGTTGATCATGTTGGTTATGATTGAAAAAACTGCTGTCATTTATTTTTCAAACCTTAATTTATACACTAAGGCGGCTTCAAGATGGTCTAATAAGACCTGTGATTTTGGGGGCTAGGTAGGCAAGCTTACAATCCAACCTCTCATTTAAAAGAACATGTGACCTTAAAGAATTTTCAAAACCAAGAATCAGATCAGTAAAAAACTGTATAGTTTGCTGTCCTGAGTGAGTGACCTGGGTCTTGTTATGTGCACATTTCCTAAGAGCAATAATTATAATTTTTAGTTACAATTTTTAAAAGAGCTTTGCGAATTCAATTGATAAATTAATTCTAAAAGGGAAGCAGTTAATTTTTAGGTGTACTTGCAATTGATTGGCAGTTTTATTATTTTAAATTCAGGTCTATTGTTTAAACACTGTAATATAACCAAATGATTTGTTGCTGAATTTTGAAAATGTTTTTTATGGGTTGATAATTAAGTGCCAGTCTTTGTAAGAATCAGGCAATTTAGGTAAAAATTAAAACATGATTAGAACAAAACCACCGAGCTAATCATGCTATTTAATACTAACCATCATCCTGAGTGAAAAAGTATTAGTCTTTCATTTGTGTGTGTCTGGTAATATCAAATAACTTGGTTAGAAAATTGGTTAGAATGATAGCAAATTACAGAGTTATCTCCCCTTATTCGTTAATTTCTAGTGCATTTCAACCAAATTGTATCTTCTATTACCAGAACAGAAAATGGAAATGAATGTTATTTTTGTGCATAACTACATATTATGAACTGAAATCAATGTCAAATAGGGTGGGTTTTTGTTGGTCATGTTTTCACCACTGCCTGATTCTTAGGCAGACTGGCACTTAAATATAATATTTTTAAATTGATGTTGTTGATGATTTTTGTTATCAATATATGTTTATATCATTTAGTAGCTATATTTGTTTTCTTATACTACATTTAAAAATACCATTGAATGTGAATTAGCGGATTACATATTACTCCCTGTATACCATTCCTTTATGATTATTTGATTGAACATGTGCTGATGAATTTCCCTCATTTAAAATTTTAAAGATACTCGGTGATTTCCTTTTTTTTCCCTAAAAAGAAAAAATAAGATCACATCTTCATGATCATTGGTTGAAAGTCCATGAGTTAAGGATTTTAAAATAAGGAAAATTTTCACCAACATCAACATTTCAGTGTACTAATCAGAAAGCAATAATGTATATCATGCATCAGATTATGAATTGGCAATAAGTTATAGTTATTAATTGAAGATCAGACTAGACCACCTTTCAATAGACATGTTTTCAAGTGTTTGCTTGACCACTGATGGAAAATGTTTCATGTCACAGTCCAAAAGTGATATTTATGCAAACTTCATGAGGTCAATTGACACAGATTTGAGGTCAGTTGAAATTAAGTACTAGAACTCAGAATCGAGATATAAATTATATATAATGAAAATAATTTTGCTTTGATGTGAACCTGAGCTCAAAATATTTAATTTTTAATCTGGACTCAGATATTCGATTTCAATGCTATTTTTAAATGTGGTGTAATTAATAATTTTGTTTTATCATTACATTGTTTGAGTGCTTTGTTTATATTGCTTCAAATCATTCCGTATTGTTGTTAGTGCTTCTGGGTCTTTTTATCTTTGTCGGTTTACAGATACAGTCACTGAAATTTTGGAATAAAAATAGTACCTGTTTTTTTTATTTATTATTTTTAATATATATTTTTATTATACTACCTTTATGTATAACCAGAATGAAAAATGTATGGGTTACTTTTCATTTCTCAAATTACCTACCCAGGGCAGTGGTTTTCATCGAGACTTTTGGTATTAGTAAATAAGGATGAAATTGTGTTTATTCCTATCCTCAATAAAAGATTAAAAAAGGGGAGATAAATAATAAGGAATACTATTTTATTGTATGGTGGATTAAACTAGCAGTATGGACTCAATCTACAATGTTTTATCTCATTCAGTGAATGAAATGATTCTTTATTTTACAAATAAAAGAAGAATCAAGGTGTGGTATTATTGCCAATGTCAAAAATATCCACCAAAGTTCAAATGGAGTGTATATAAGCAATATAGGTAATTGTACGGCTTTCAACATTGAGAAAAAAATCCATACCTTATAGTCTGCTATAAAAGGCACTGACATAAAAAAAATACAAAACAATTTAATTGAGAAAACTAACAACCAAATGTTTACCTTTGGGACTTTTTGAAGCCTTAGGTTATTTTTTTTTTTATCATATTCCTGACATAGTTAATGGAAATCTGTAAACCAACAAAATATTTTAAAAGTCTTGTCAGATTTTTGTGTTCATAAGAGTATGCTATATACACATAATACAAGAGAGAAAAAAGTTAATGTGAACTAGTTTTGTTATAAATGTACTAATGTTTAATACAAGGTTGATAAGAGGATTTTAAATTCTTTTGTTAAGTCTGTACTTGTAACAATATGGGCATGATTACAATGAGAAGATCTTCCATACCTTTAATTCTCATGTTGTTGATCAAGATTTTCATTAAAAAGCAGCCAGATTTTTTAACCTACTCCTTTGTTGTGTTTGATTTTTTCTGTTGCGACATCAAACACTTAAATGTGACCATCTTAAAGATGTCTTTTGATTAGATGCAGCCAGTCACAACTAGTACTGCGACCAATAGAATTCATACATCCTGTGTTCGAAATTCTATCTTAATTTCGCTAAGGGTAGAGAGAAGGTGACTGGATCATAACTTTGGCTAGGGAAGATGGCTCCTTTGTGGTTTTGTACTTTTTCTATTGTGATATAAAAAAAAATTGGGGAACCTTTGTGATGTTCATTAATGGAGGACAAATAGTCGAGAGTTCAATGTAAGGTTATTATTGAATTTTACCAAACCCACCTTTAACTAGATAAAATGACAAAACCCACCTGAATTAAGAGTCAGATTATCCAAGAAATCCGTTACATCTGAAGGCCATTTTTGGAGATTTGCTCAGACATGGTACCACAACTTTTGCAAGTCCCCAAAAAAGCTGTTAGATTTCATACATGTAGTAAATGTAAAGGAAAAATTCGATCATGTAAGGAAATATTTAGAGTTATCTCTCTTGCTATGGTAATGTGATAATCTAGATTTGATAAATTCCTAAATTTTAGGAATACATGTATTGTAATGATTTTGTAAAAAAATATCTGTAGACATGTAAAACATTAATTCAAAGTTAGAATTTGCATTATTTATGTTTGACATTTCTAAATGACATTAACACTCATGGATCAGACGTCTGACACCATAATAATTCAATAATGCAATAATTCACAATAAAGAGATAATGCCTTCATTCTTATAATTGTAAATTTTATATCAACATCTGTAATTATTTTAGAAAATATTATGAGATGTGTTTTTCTTCAAAAATGTGATAAAATGTCAATATACTTTCACTTGCATATAAATTATTATCGTATGTATATTTGAAAAAATAATGTAGATATTTTCACTTGATACTTTTGTTACAAATTAAACAGGGATGCACAATTTCTGCTTTAACCTAGTGGAGTTGTTCCCCTTATATTTGTGATATTACTGCTCCTTCATCAACTCTGCTCCATACAAATGAACAACATCGTTAGTTTTTTTGTTTGAATTGTTTTACATTGTCTTATCGGGGCCTTTTATAGCTGACTATGCGGTATGGGCTTTGCTCATTGTTGAAGGCCGTACGGTGACCTATAGTTGTTAATGTCTGTGTCATTTTGGTCTTTTGTGGATAGTTGCCTCATTGGCAATCATACCACATCTTCTTTTTTTATATCTTTTCATTTGCTAATTTCTTTATGATACATGTAACATGTATTTGTTTGGCAATTTCTCCTTTGATGTCAGTGATTTTTTCTATGTCAGCCTCCATTCGTCTGTTCATCCGTCTGTCATGCTACAAGGTCAAGGTAACTTTTGAAAAAGTTGAAGTTTAATCAACTTGAAACCTAGTACACATGTTTCCTATGCTATGGTCTTTCTAATTTTAAGGCCAAATTAAGAGTTTTGACCACTATTTCACGGTCCACTGACATTAAAGAATGATGGTGCGAGTTGGGGTCCTTTCCTGGTATTGCATTGAATTTAGAGTTTTCTGTATCTAAACTATACTGTTGTATCTTGCCTTGGTTATTTTCAGGTCAGATTACCGAACCATTATGCATGTACATGTAAATCTTTGTCAAATTATTTGCTCACATTAAGATATATAGATACAAATGTACTTGATAACCCAAAGTGCTGAGAAAAATGATAAACTACATATGTACATATTTTAGCAAAGTTCATTGCATTGCTGTTTTCCGCAAAGCAGATTGGAATATTTCTGTGTTTACAGAATTGTATTTAATAATTATTTTATTGTGTTATATTAAATTGTTTGTTTTTGTTAAGATATTGTTACACGATTATATTCTTTGTAAGTTGTGATTTTTGATTTGTTTTTAATATGAAGAAAGAATAGTGACACTATATTGAATTCATGTGCCCATTGCCATTTATAAGCAATACAAGGAATGTATCAGGGTCAACTATTCTTCTGTCAGACTGTTCAGGCATTTTGCAAATTGTTTATATGACATTTGGTTTTAAATGAAAGCCTTTTCTGTATGTTTACTTCTTAAAGCATACTAAAATGATTGCTACATTTTACTTATATTAAGGACATTGATCCATAATTTTGAAAACATTTGGGTGATTGCTGTTCCCCAAGAAAATAAATGCCCCCCCTTTTTTTTCAAGCCCCCCATTTTTGAAAGTCTAAATCCTCTATATAGCTTCTGTAGTTAATGGTGATCTGATGATTGATTTCCCTATGTGATAAAAAAAAACTATGTCTTCGTGAAATATTCCAACTAGATATTCAATAGTAAACTATCATGATAAATCCACAATGAAAATATTGTATAAACCCTGAGGGTGCCCTGAGGAGCAGACGACAGATATTTACCATGTTTACTTACAGGATTAATTCGTACATATACATTGAAAATTTGTTGTTGTTATCATGTTAAATGCAATAACATGTAAATTTGTATGTGGTGTATTTAATTTTTGGTGAATTTAGAAGTTCAATGCAAATTTTGAAACTGGCAAATGCCAATACATAAGGGAAGTAACTCTTGCAAGTCTGTAGTTGTTTTTAATGAATTTAACTGTAAAAATGTAATTTAAAAGCAGAAAAAATTGCAGTTTTTGCTTCTGTTCAATTTTTTGTTTGGAGTCTAATGGTTAAAATTTAGTTGTAAAATTTTAATTTTTAAATCAGCCAAATAATTGATAACAATATATGAGGCTCTTTATGGGATTAACAGAATAAGAGAATAAAGGGTAAAACATATTAAAGAATTATGAAAACATAGACAAAACAAAATAATAGAGCAAGATGGGGTGTTTAAAAATGTGGAATCTAGAATAACAGCAAAAAAAAGGATAGAAAAAATGGCAGTAAAATTAAAGAATACCTACCCCCCCTCTCCTGACTCAAATTTTAGCAAATCTTTTTTTTAATAAAGAAAAGCTTTATTTATCACCTTGCCAAATATCAACCTGAACACCAGAGCGAAATATTAATATTTTGATTCAGGACTACATCTTTTAATGGAGATACATGTACTTGTGATGAAAGTTATGATGGTTAAATTATGTTATTGTCAAGTTGATGAATTTGACAAAATTTCTGAATTGATTTGTAATTTTGTTGACCTAAATTAAATAGATGATCATTGTTAAAGTTGCTTGTTGAGTAAAATAAAGGGCCAACTAATTAATTTGGTGTTTCATTTACTGATGCAAATGATTTTATATTTTATATAAGTATAAACAGTGTTCTCCTCAGAAATTTCTTAGGGAGCAACCTTTTACCTTCAAGGGGGATTATGGGTTTTCTTTTTGGCCCAAAGGATAAATAATTATATTTAGTTTTTTCAACACTTTCAATAAAAAAAGCTTTCCAAATTGTAACACTATATGTTGTCGGAAAAATCTGGATTCAGAATAATTTTTTGTCATCATCTAGACCGCAATATTATTTTCATCAAATTAGTGATCAGAATTTTTGTTTGGAATAAAAAATCATAACCCCTCCCTTGAAGTTAGAGTTCTTTTACTTATATCATCCTGTTAAACAAGAAATTATGGAATACCATCTTGTTTCTAGAAATTGTAGCATCACATCCCCATTTGTCACAACTCTGCCGATTCCATACCCGTCATACAAGAAGAGAAGCAGATTAACCCGAAGATTGTTGATTGCATCACATCTATTACACTTATTTAAAAGAACAAATATTTCTGAGATAGCACTACAATCAGGGACTTTCTATGTTAGTATAGAAAGTCTCTGCTACAATCTAGCAATATAACATCTAAATACCATAATGGAGATCACTGCCTTAAGTAAATTTAAGTGAAGAGGTGTAAAAGTTGAGTAAAAAGAAAAATCACCAAAATACTGAACTCTGAGGGAAATTCAAAAGGGAAAGTCCCTAATCAAATGGCAAAATCAAAAGCCTAAACACATAAAACGAATAGACAACAACTGTCATATTACTGACTTGGAACAGGCTTTTTCTAAAGTAGAAGAGAAAATTATTTAAAAGGCAATATATGGAGTATAAAACAATTAACCAGCTATATAACATATGACATAAATGCCCCGTATTTAGGTTTGTAGAGGAAAACTATAACAACATATGGTCTTGTAAAGTAATAGACATGGTCTGCACAAAATGTTAAGCCATGCATCTTCTTGAGTATTAAGGAGGTAGACCTAGGTTAAGGGAAATAACTCTTAAAATCATCAGTACGTTTGTGTCAACCATTTTCAAAAATATATTCTAAGCTTCTAGGTTATATAGATTATTTTCAATCTGTTACAGGTAAATGCTTAAAATACATTGATGAACTTGACTTTTACAAACGCTTAACTGATTTAAAGAGTTATCTCTATGAACCAAGGTCTACCCCCTTAAAAACTAAAAAGAAATACTTCATTTGACTTACTGAAAAATCGGAAATTATTAGAATGTTTTATTATCGCAAAACATGTGACAGAGTTGTAATCGCAATAATTTAAACACTTATTAAATTTTTCTCAGTAAATTGCAAAAAATGGCAAAACTGCAATGATAAATGTGCACCATAATTTATGTATTTAACAGTACTTGCATCAAAGTTTTAGCTTAATTCAGCAATGAAATTCCACCAAAAGATAAATACCTCACCTCACCAAAACACCAAAAATGTACTGGATTAGAAATAAAGATTAGTGAAAAACTGCCTTAAAAAGAGAAGAAGACTTACCAACAAAAAAAATGTTCTTGACATCAATTGGGGTACGTCGTCCGCCCATCTAGCATCATAAACTTAAACAATAAAATCTTCTCTGAAACAACTGGACCAAATGTTGCCAACTTAAATCGGATTTTCCTGAGGGAACCTGCTAGATAGAAGGATACCCTGATATAACGTCACCAGTGGCGGATCCAGGAATTTTCATAAGTAGGGGCCACTGGCTGCCTAAGAGGGGCCCGATTTCGTCACCCTTCAGTGATTCATTATATAAGCAACCAAATTGTTTTCTCAAAAGCCCCTCCCGCCTAAATCCGCCTCTGGTCACAGTCTTTAACAAACCAAATGACTATTGTTTGAATCGAGACTAATCTATTATAATAGTTCCAGGTTTGAATAAACTGCCATGTTTATCATAAATACAATGTGCTAATACTACTATTATAGATATCAACACTGAATAATATTGAACCATTATTCTTAAACAATAGTTCCATAATAATCTCAAATCTTCTACGATCAAACACGAAGGGTTCTTTCTTTTGGTATTTTTTTTACCCTACAGGGAGTAATTGCCTGCATGGTGTAAGATCTGGATGTTCTGATATTTTTTTTCTTATTGAGAAGAAAACATGCAAAATTATAGAAAAACACATATCTAAATGTAAACATTTATTAAACAGTAATTGATGGTTCATCACTAAACGTCTGTTTTATGTCCTGTTAAACAAGAGAGATTTCGGAAGAAATTATAAATCCTAAAACCAACTGTGTCCTTATTTTCTTCTTCGTTTTCACCATTTTTGTCACAGTCTTGTTCATCCTTCTTTTCAATATCAAAAACTTTCAAGTTTTCCATCATGATCTTTTCTTTTTTCTTCATCTCTGTAAATATATATGAAAATATCATGTTGATTTGATTGATTAACATATTTAGTATATCATACCCCGGGGTGGGGGTTACTGACCATCCTTTCGGGTATAACTGTGCCGACAGCACTTGCAAAATCATTAGATATCAAAACAAAAAAGGGCAATCAATATACAGCCTTTGAAAATAGATAAGTGTCGATAAAATACAGTGTTGGATCCACTCCTACAATATATCATGCTCTCGTTGGCATGAAGTCTCCAATGGTGAGGTTATAAAGAAGCAGATAATAAGACAGATCTGTCATCAACACAAAAAATGCAAGGAAAAACAAAGAAAAAATGACAAGTTAATACCTTTTTCTAATTTCTGTTTCTCTTTCCTCTCAATCTTTGTCATCTGTTTTTTCCACTTTAGTTCCTTTTCTCGCTGTATTTTTAAATCCTTAGTATATCTTTTCATTATTTCGTCTATTGCTGTGTAATTTTTATTTATCATCTTTTCTTTTCTGGCATTTTTCTGTCTCGTTTTCACAACACTGACTATCGTATCCCGTTCAGAACTCTGGACAGGATTCTACAAATAAAATTTAGGTATTTCGTATGTCAAATGAATAAAGTTTAAAGCTTATTATAAACAAATATTACTGCTAAAAAGAAATGAATATGGAGCAAATATTTACGAGCTTCGGGGAAACAGTTTCACAACAATGAATTATTACAAGCGAGAAACAGCTCACGAGTATGTATAACGCCATTAGATAAAATAGAAGGAAAAGACACCAACCATTTGTCAAATGAAACAGACAAAACAATATTATTATAAAACAGACAACATCAAGAAAAAACAGGAGGAAGACAAAACGGATAACAGCAAGACAAAACAGACAACAGCAAGACAAAAAAGACAACACCAAGGAAAACAGACAAGACAAAACAGACAACAGCAAGACAAAACAGACAACACCAAGGAAAACAGACAACTATAAGACAAAACAGACAACAGCAAGACAAAACGGACAACACCAAGGAAAACAGACAACACCAAGGAAAATAAACAATAATAAGACTAAACGGACAACACCAAATAAAACAGACAACAGCAAGACAAAACGGACAACAGCAAGACAAAACAGACAACACCAACATAAAACAGACAACACGAAGACAAAACGGACAAAAGCAAGACAAAACAAACAACAATAAGACAAAACAGACAACAGCAAGACAAACAGACAACACCAAAATAAAACGGACAACAGCAAGACAAAACAGACAACAGCAAGACAAAACGGACAAAAGCAAGACAAAACAAATGCAAGCAACAATAAGACAAAACAGACAACAGCAAGACAAACAGACAACACCAAAATAAAACGGACAACAGCAAGACAAAACAGACAACACCAAGACAAAACGGACAACACCAAGGGAAAAAAACAACAATAAGACAAAACAGACAACACCAAAATAAAAAAGACAACAGCAAGACGAAACGGACAACAGCCAGACAAAACAGACAACACCAAGACAAAACGGAAGACAAACAGACAACACCAAAATAAAACGGACAACAACAAGACAAACCAGACAACAGCAAGACAAAACGGACAAAAGCAAGACAAAACAAACAACAATAAGACAAAACAGACAACAGCAAGACAAACAGACAACACCAAAATAAAACGGACAACAGCAAGACAAAACAGACAACAGCAAGACAAAACGGACAAAAGCAAGACAAAACAAATGCAAGCAACAATAAGACAAAACAGACAACAGCAAGACAAACAGACAACACCAAAATAAAACGGACAACAGCAAGACAAAACAGACAACACCAAGACAAAACGGACAACACCAAACTAAAAAACAACAATAAGACAAAACAGACAACACCAAAATAAAAAAGACAACAGCAAGACAAAACGGACAACAGCCAGACAAAACAGACAACACCAAGACAAAACGGAAGACAAACAGACAACACCAAAATAAAACGGACAACAACAAGACAAACCAGACAACAGCAAGACAAAACGGACAAAAGCAAGACAAAACAAACAATAATAAGACAAAACAGACAACAACAAGACAAACAGAAAACACCAAAATAAAACAGACAACAGGAAGACAAATCAGACAACACCAAGGAAAACAAAAACAATAAGACAAAACAGACAACACCAAAATAAAACAGACAACAGCAAGACAAATCAGAAAACACGGAAATGAAACGGACAACAGCAAGACAAAACAGACAACACCAAGACAAAACGGACAACACCAAGGAAAAAACAACAACAATAAGACAAAACAGACAACACCAAAATAAAACAGACAACAGCAAGACAAATCAGACAACACCAAGGAAAACAAACAACAATAAGACAAAACAGACAACACCGAAATAAAACAGACAACAGCAAGACAAAACAATAAGACAATAAGACAAAACAGACAACACCGAAATAAAAGGGACAACAGCAAGACAAAACAGACAAATCCAAAATAAAACAGACAACAGCAAGAAAAAACAGACATCACCAAGGAAAAACAGACAACAGAAGACAAAACAGACAACACCGAAATAAAACAGACAACACCAAGACAAATCAGACAACACCAAAATAAAACAGACAACAGCAAGACAAATCAGACAACACCGAAATAAAACAGACAACAGCAAGACAAAACAGACAACACCGAAATAAAACAGACAACAACAAGACAAAACAGACAACACCAAAATAAAACGGACAACAGCAAGACAAAACAGACAACTTCAAGACAAAAACAGACAACAATGAAAAACAAAATCAGTCGACAAAATAGAACATAGACATCTTAAGATTAATTAATACGAATTACTGAAAATGTGACACAATCGCGGAAGTCGGTGGCAATCTGCATTTGACCCTTTCATGATTACTGTGAAATAATGCACAATATGTAAGTTTTTCTCATTGTGCTGTATGTCATATCACCTTTGATTTGTCGGAAATATTTTGCATGCTTTCAGTTATCAAAGTTTAGTGTCAATGCTTGTATGAGGGTCTTGAGAGGATCTATAGAATCGTGAATAAAGGATAGAGAAAAATAGGCTTAAAGATTAGAATAGAGGAAAATAGTGTGAAAATAGGTTAAAGAATAGAGAATAGTAGTGTGAAAATAGGTTAAAGAATAGAGAATAATAGTGTGAAAATAGGTTAAAGAATAGAGAATAGTAGTGTGAAAATAGGTTAAAGAATAGAGAATAGTAGTGTGAAAATAGGTTAAAGAATAGAGAATAGTAGTGTGAAAATAGGTTAAAGAATAGAGAATAATAGTGTGAAAATAGGTTAAAGAATAGAGAATAATGGTGTGAAAATAGGTTAAAGAATAGAGAATAATAGTGTGAAAATAGGTAAAAGAATAGAGAATAATAGTGTGAAAATAGGTTAAAGAATAGAGAAAAATGGTGTGAAAATAGGTTAAAGAATAGAGAATAGTAGTGTGAAAATAGGTTAAAGAATAGAGAATAGTAGTGTGAAAATAGGTTAAAGAATAGAGAATAGTAGTGTGAAAATAGGTTAAAGAATAGAGAATAATAGTGTGAAAATAGGTTAAAGAATAGAGAATAGTAGTGTGAAAATAGGTTAAAGAATAGAGAATAATAGTGTGAAAATAGGTTAAAGAATAGAGAATAGTAGTGTGAAAATAGGTTAAAGAATAGAGAATAGTAGTGTGAAAATAGGTTAAAGAATAGAGAATAGTAGTGTGAAAATAGGTTAAAGAATAGAGAATAATAGTGTGAAAATAGGTTAAAGAATAGAGAATAATGGTGTGAAAATAGGTTAAAGAATAGAGAATAATAGTGTGAAAATAGGTAAAAGAATAGAGAATAATAGTGTGAAAATAGGTTAAAGAATAGAGAAAAATGGTGTGAAAATAGGTTAAAGAATAGAGAATAGTAGTGTGAAAATAGGTTAAAGAATAGAGAAAAATGGTGTGAAAATAGGTTAAAGAATAGAGAATAATGGTGTGAAAATAGGTTAAAGAATAGAGAATAGTAGTGTGAAAATAGGTTAAAGAATAGAGAATAATAGTGTGAAAATAGGTTAAAGAATAGAGAATAGTAGTGTGAAAATAGGTTAAAGAATAGAGAATAGTAGTGTGAAAATAGGTTAAAGAATAGAGAATAATAGTGTGAAAATAGGTTAAAGAATAGAGAATAGTAGTGTGAAAATAGGTTAAAGAATAGAGAATAGTAGTGTGAAAATAGGTTAAAGAATAGAGAATAATAGTGTGAAAATAGGTTAAAGAATAGAGAATAGTAGTGTGAAAATAGGTTAAAGAATAGAGAATAGTAGTGTGAAAATAGGTTAAAGAATAGAGAATAGTAGTGTGAAAATAGGTTAAAGAATAGAGAATAATAGTGTGAAAATAGGTTAAAGAATAGAGAATAGTAGTGTGAAAATAGGTTAAAGAATAGAGAATAATAGTGTGAAAATAGGTTAAAGAATAGAGAATAGTAGTGTGAAAATAGGTTAAAGAATAGAGAATAGTAGTGTGAAAATAGGTTAAAGAATAGAGAATAGTAGTGTGAAAATAGGTTAAAGAATAGAGAATAATAGTGTGAAAATAGGTTAAAGAATAGAGAATAATGGTGTGAAAATAGGTTAAAGAATAGAGAATAATAGTGTGAAAATAGGTAAAAGAATAGAGAATAATAGTGTGAAAATAGGTTAAAGAATAGAGAAAAATGGTGTGAAAATAGGTTAAAGAATAGAGAATAGTAGTGTGAAAATAGGTTAAAGAATAGAGAAAAATGGTGTGAAAATAGGTTAAAGAATAGAGAATAATGGTGTGAAAATAGGTTAAAGAATAGAGAATAGTAGTGTGAAAATAGGTTAAAGAATAGAGAATAATAGTGTGAAAATAGGTTAAAGAATAGAGAATAGTAGTGTGAAAATAGGTTAAAGAATAGAGAATAGTAGTGTGAAAATAGGTTAAAGAATAGAGAATAATAGTGTGAAAATAGGTTAAAGAATAGAGAATAGTAGTGTGAAAATAGGTTAAAGAATAGAGAATAGTAGTGTGAAAATAGGTTAAAGAATAGAGAATAATAGTGTGAAAATAGGTTAAAGAATAGAGAATAATGGTGTGAAAATAGGTTAAAGAATAGAGAATAATAGTGTGAAAATAGGTAAAAGAATAGAGAATAATAGTGTGAAAATAGGTTAAAGAATAGAGAAAAATGGTGTGAAAATAGGTTAAAGAATAGAGAATAGTAGTGTGAAAATAGGTTAAAGAATAGAGAAAAATGGTGTGAAAATAGGTTAAAGAATAGAGAATAATGGTGTGAAAATAGGTTAAAGAATAGAGAATAGTAGTGTGAAAATAGGTTAAAGAATAGAGAATAATAGTGTGAAAATAGGTTAAAGAATAGAGAATAGTAGTGTGAAAATAGGTTAAAGAATAGAGAATAGTAGTGTGAAAATAGGTTAAAGAATAGAGAATAATAGTGTGAAAATAGGTTAAAGAATAGAGAATAATGGTGTGAAAATAGGTTAAAGAATAGAGAATAATAGTGTGAAAATAGGTAAAAGAATAGAGAATAATAGTGTGAAAATAGGTTAAAGAATAGAGAAAAATGGTGTGAAAATAGGTTAAAGAATAGAGAATAGTAGTGTGAAAATAGGTTAAAGAATAGAGAAAAATGGTGTGAAAATAGGTTAAAGAATAGAGAATAATGGTGTGAAAATAGGTTAAAGAATAGAGAATAAAAGTGTGAAAATAGGTTAAAGAATAGAGAAAAATGGTGTGAAAATAGGTTAAAGAATGGAGAATAATGGTCAAAATAAATAGAAAATAGGAGAAAAAGGGTTGAAAAAAAATAAAGAGTAAAGAAATGAAGGACACCCCTCTTAACCCTCTTGTGTATTTTACCTTATATCCGACAGCTTCATTAAGTGAATTTTCTGCCTTTTTTTGCTCAAATGTCTTTTTAACTACTGGTCCTCCTGAAAAATTAAAAAAAGGACTTGAACGTAACGTATATAATTTATTGTAAATCGCTTATTTAATAATACAATTATCGATTGACCGATTTCTATTATTGTTTTAATATCCATTGATTGAATAATTGTTTGTTGCCTAATGTCCAGTGGCAAATGTTTCATACGTGACATCCAGCTTGAAGACTTTTCGCACTTTTATGATAAGGAAGGCTGAGTTTTTATATAATGATCTAATTTGACTGAAATATTTTCTATCTGTGGCTGCTACAAAGCAATGAATCACGTGGCCGCTTAGACATCAATTTGTCAATCACATAAAAACAACATAAACAAACCAAATGTATATTCTGGTTATGATTAAAAATAAGAAGATGAAGTATGATTGCCGATGAGACAACCTTCCACCCGAAACCAAATGACGTAAAAGTTGATATTTATAAAGCTACCATACGGCCTTCAACAATGAGAAAACCCATACCGCTTAGTAACCCTTAAAAGACTTTGAAATTACAAATGTAAAACAATTTACACGAGAATGTTATAATTCATTTTTGTCGTATACATACCAAGTTTCCTTTTTAAAGCTTTATTTTTATATTCGTCATGGGTGATCGCGATTATTGTTTCACTTAGAATTGCATCACAATACTCAGAATGGGTCTGCTGGTCGTTCTCTTCTTCTCTTGGCGTGTTCTCTTCTTCTCTTGGTGCGTTCTCTTCTACTCTTGGTGCGTTCTCTTCTTCAATTGGCGCGTTACCTTCTTCTCTTGGCTCGTTCTCTTCTTCTTTTGGCGCCTTCTCTTCTTCTCCTGGCGCGTTCTCTTCTTCTCTTGGTGCGTTCTCTTTTTCTCTTGGTGCGTTCTGTTCTTCTCTTGTTGCGTTCTGTTCTTTTCTTGGTTCATTCTGTTCTTCTCTTGGCATGTTCTCTTCTTTCCTTGGCACGTTCTCTTCTTCTCTTGGCGTGATCTCTTCTTTTCTTGGTGCGTTCACTTCTTCTCTTGGTGCGTTCTCTTCTTCTCTTGGCGCCTTCTCTTCTTCACTTGGTGCATTCTCTTCTTCTCTTGGCGCGTTCTCTTTTTCTTTTGGTGCGTTCTCTTCTTCTCTTGGTGCGTTCTCTGGGAGCGTTCTCTTCTTCTCTTGGCGCATTCTCTTCTTTTTTTCTTTGCGTGTTCTCTTCTTCTTCTCTTGGCACGTTCTCTTCTTCTCTTGATGCGTTCTCTTTCTTTCTCTTGGGGCGTTCTCTTCTTCTTTTGGTGGCATCTCCATATTTAGTCTATTAAAAAAACAACATTTTGAGGTAAAAAAAATCTCCGTGACTTATAGATCAATAATAATTGATAATATAAATGTTACATACATTTTCTTAGTTAAGTCCTTTTTTGAAAAATAACTAAATTTTAGGCAATTTCTAAAATGCCGAAAATTGCCTGAAATTTCTTATGAAATTCGACAAATTACTTGTTCAGTTTCAGTTCAAATATGAAATATATGTATGAAATATGGATGATAAAAATATTTTGTAAATCAAAGAAATATTGAGTAAAATAAAAATTATGCATTAGAAAAATGTGGATTGCATGTAAATTTGAAGTTCTATTATCATTTAATTTCTATAGGACAACTACAATTCCATACGTATAGAAATATACTATATATATCGCCGAATGAAAAACAAGATAAATGATACTATCATATTTACCAGAGTTATATTCCATTTATATTGAAAAATATATCAACAACTAAAGTTAACTTACCACAAGAAATTTCCGTTTACTTCAATTTTTATAAAGCTGCATAGAATCAACGTGTGTTGATGAAAACGTATTTTGCTGAGCTGTATCGGCTCGACGTTAACGTTGTCTACGGAGATATGTATGACGTCGATGCCATTGTTACTACTCGGTCAGTCTCGCTACGCAGTATAATAAATTCTTCGCCCAACCAGAAAGGCCGAGTAGTTCCAATTGGGCGTCGATGATGTTGGTCTTCGGCGCAGTCGGGAATTCCATGGATTATTAATGTTTAACCCGTTCATTTTTCCTTTTTTTTACTGGATTTTCATTAGTTTTAATAGCTGGTGTATTTTTCATGTATTTTCTTCTCAAATATGTTTATTAATCATATTTCATCATTGCCGGAGCATAAACACAAGGATATGACTTTGTTACCTTCTTTGTCGTGGTGTTTGCCAAAACGTATATATATATATATGTAACAATAAGGAGATGTGATATAACTGTCAATGATACAACTATCCACCAAAGTTCAAATGAAGTGGATGTAAGCAATAAAAGACAACCGTACAACCTTCAACAATGAGATGATTCATCATTTGACAAGGAATAACAATATGTCTATTTGTATTCGGTATACTTCAACATATATAGCAGATAGAGCATGTTTTCAGTAAGCGTATTTTCAGGTAATGCCAGGTTTCAGAGGAAATTCCTTCGCCTAACGGCTCGGGAAATTTTTCCTTCTCTCTATTGGATTTTTTTTAAACAGTTACCACTGCTGAGCATGATACATGTTGTGAGTATTTATCTCGGGAATAGGAAGTTAGTCACATATTTCACTTTATGGTTTTTGTTTTCATGAAATTGTGCTGTAAGGGATTCCTCAACGACTCTCCGGTTAACAGCTGACATGTTACTAAAATGTCGGTTTTTAGAGTTACAAGTATGTATAATTGCTTTAAGAATAAGGAAATAAACTCATCATAGATACCAGGACTAAATTTTATATATACGCCAGACGCGCGTTTCGAAAACTGACATTAACTGACATTAAAAAATAAAGAATACAGAAATGGAGAATCCCCTACTGACCCTCATCACGTGTTCCAGACTGAAAAAAAATCGAAAGCGGACTTCTGTTTTCCCGATGCTAAAATTGATTGTGTTTGATTGTTGTTTGTTAGTTTGACTTTGACGCTAGCTTTTATCAAATCAAATACCAATATTTTATGGAAGTAAGAGATCTAGTGGTTGTAGGTACCAATGTATCATATTTGTAATGTAACTTTATATATCTCACAGTTCAGTGAAAACTAAATTAATCTTACCATCTTTTCACGCTTACTTGTAAAAAAATATGTTTTTATAAATAAATTAATACCCTTTAGCTTTAGAAACAAATATTTGAATAGACCAATTTCTTTTAATTTCAATATTTCAAAGTCAGTTTTAACATATTATAAAATCATTATATATATCGCTAAATCGTTATTATTATTCAAAGAAATTGATAATTACTAAACAAACTGTTGACATAGATATAACTCTCGCCTGTAGTAATTTTGATTGCTGTTTGAAATGAAATTGGCATTACCTTAAACTGTAAACTTTGCAAAACATTTAAAGTCAATAAACCATGACTGAATGTGCAAAAAAAAAAATTATCTACATAGAAATGAGATGCACTTATGCTTACCAAACACCCCTGACCGTTGACTTACCATTTAGTGAATGGCTATTATCTATTTTGATTTTATTGAACCATAAAACTAATTTTTGACTCTTCACATTGAATAAGCTGCGAAGCGGATTATGTAAAATCTTTGTTCACACATGCGTATATAGAAGACAGTAAAAACACCAAATTTATTTATAACCGAATATTAAAATAAAGAGAAAGAAAATATATTCATTGCATTACAGTTTGAAGATTTGATACTTTCAAAATGTCGATAGTCCGACAGTCACAGAGTTCGCCTTTTCAATCTAAATTATTCCAGTGTAAACATGCTCTAGATACCGAAAAAGGGAATTACAGAGTATAATCAGAGTCGGATCTAGGATTTATTTTATAGATAGAACACAATTGCCGAAAAAAAGAATAAATAACGATTAGCAGAGCAAGACGAAAATGTTTACGGTCGAATTAATTGTAGATTGTAGATTCGGATTATATTTTTTTCTAATGCAGATCATCTATCGAATTCATTTCATTATCTACAGCTGCGAGCGGGATATATGTAGTATTTCTGTAATACAGCCAGGTCAATCTAATTAAAATATAGATCTCCGATTTCGTTATACTACGTTACTACATATAAAATATAGATCTCCAATGTCGTTATACTACGTTACTACATATAAAATATAGATCTCCAATGTCGTTATACTACGTTACTACATATAAAATATAGATCTCCAATTTCGTTATACTACGTTACTACATATAAAATATAGATCTCCAATGTCGTTATACTACGTTACTACATATAAAATATAGATCTCCAATGTCGTTATACTACGTTACTACATATAAAATATAGATCTCCAATGTCGTTATACTACGTTACTACATATAAAATATAGATCTCCAATGTCGTTATACTACGTTACTACATATAAAATATAGATCTCCAATGTCGTTATACTACGTTACTACATATGTAGTAACGTAGTATAACGAAATCGGAGATCTATATTTTAATTAGATTGACAGCCAGGGCTGCTATAGATAAAACCACTTTATTGTACATGTTCGTTCGGAACAAATCTTCACTAAGATCTTTTGTATATCAACCCAAGACCCTTATGGAGAATCAGGATGGAACCTCTTCCGAATAGAAGTAGCTGTTGTCAATTTCGCTTGTCTTCTTGTCCATTTCATTTCCTTGATACTTTATTTCTGTTGACAAAGTTTTAATGCATGTTCTTTCGCAAATTCAAATCCCAGTAAAGCTAACTCATTCATTTGACATAAAGTTTCAAACAGTGAATAGTTAATCCTTCGTTTTGGACACTCGGTGACAAGAAAACGAATCTTTTAATAACGAAAGATAGTTTAAATCAATAAATCGATCTATATTTGATTAAAATTTCCAAAGATTTAACAGTGAAAATTAAATCTTGTAAATGTTGTTTTATCTTTTTAAAAGTGTTTCAGTTAGGATATTTAAGTCTTTATTCCTAGGGTAAATCTTCTTTTTCTTGCCTTTGCCAAAAAATAATCAGAGACCGAACTTAAGTTCCTCGGAGGTCAAAAGTCAAAAAAATATTGAATACACATTCTTAATGAAACCATGTACTTTTATGTAATGCTCTTTACAGATTAATTTAATTTTTTATTTAAATTTAAATCATACTTTTCCTGCATAGTGATTTTTTGCTAGAAGGACGTTTTGGAGTTGACATGCAATGTTTACAGCAATTAAATATTATTAGAACTAATTATCAACTATCTAGTCGGTGGGGGAGCTATATTTAAAGAGATTGGAGTCGAAATTATAAATGATACGGGAATTGAATTTGAATAGTGAACAGATTTTCCAGTTAATCAATTATATAAGTTAAACTTGAAGAAATCAATTACATGGAATATTATGCTACTTAGATTTCGAGTTCAAAAGAACAAATTGGAATTGTGACGCATGTGTATCATCACTAAAACACTGACCAATTCAAAAGCACCGTATATCAAATCTTAAAGGGTTACAGATTGTGGTTGAAGCTTTAGGATATCATAGACTGGCGCCAATTTGTGGTACTTTAATTTTATTCTTCTGTACAGAACACAGCTTTATGTTAAGCTATCCGGCAGTTCTAGCTCCCATCCGCATACTACTCTACTCTACGATGAAAGAAAAGAAATAACTCCGTAACGGAATCGATCAATATACGGGTTTGAATTCCATAAGCTACGTTTTTCTTTCAAGAAGTTATCAACGGAATAACAACGGATGTGCACGAATTTTCAATATTTTGGATATCCAAATACGATTTATAAAATTTTTGGATATGAATTTGTTATAGATTCAGTGTTGGAAACTATCGTATTTGATGAATATTTCCATGGAAACAAAGCAATTTTCTATTTATTATGCCATCTTCAACTGTTTGAAGTTAAATCTTTTTCTTTGATCTGGGCTTTGAGGATCAACTTGATTTTTACTGAAACAAATCCTATTTAATGCCAAATTGATTTTTGTATGTATCAAAACAGTATGATAGGCATTGATCGAAACAGAGAAAGCTCATATGTGTTTATACTTTCGTTAGTGAAAACGGATATAAAGTGAAAAGTGATATAAAGTGAAAAGGGATATAAAGTGAAAACATTCTGAGATAAAAGATTGCATACAATTCAGTTGTCTCTGATAATTGAAATGATACAAATAAAACCAAACAAAACAAATTACAGAAGAGAAAGAGTATAAAAAAATCATACAAGTAAGGATACGTAGCCTCAGAGTGGTATAAAGGAATATTTTTATCTCGGGTGGAAAGTAGCTGCATGTGGATCGATCATACTCTGACCAGTTCGTTTATAGTTAAGCCATTCGTTTGATGATCTACATATGACTACCGTTTATAGAAACTAGGCAATTTAAACAACATATAACAGTCCCTTGGATATCAGAATTTGACTATTTTGAGAGTTTGTTCATTTCATAATTTTTGAAACTTTTCTGCTGTAAACATACGTATATCGATATACCAACTTGTCTGCAGTAAATATACGTATATCGATATACAAATTTTTATGCAGTGAATATACGCATATCGATATACAAACTTGTGTACAGTAAAAATACGTTTATCGATAAACAAACTTGTCTACAGTAAATATACGTATATCGATATACAAACTTGTCTGCAATAAATATAGGTATATCGTTATAAAATCAGTATGTCCGGTCCATGGAAAGCACTGAAAAATGTCAAGAAAGCGGTGTCGAAGAAGCCAGTGGCGAAGAAAAAAGCTGTTGTAAGTAGATGTCTTTTAGTTATTCAGTCACGTGATCTTTATTTATCACAGATGTCTTGGATGGGGAGGGGGAGGGGTTAATATATCATGTTTAACCCCGCCGCATTTTAGCGCCTGTTCCAATTCAGGATCCTCTGGACTGTGATATAGTCTGGTATATATATTTTTTGCTCATTTATTTTAAATAATTCGCAAAACTATAGTTCATATCTTTGTTTAGGGGCCAGCTGAAGCCCGCCTCCGGATTGTGGATTTTCTCGCTGTTTTGAAGACCCATTAATGGCCTTGGGTTTCTTTCTATTTTTTTTTTATTTTTAGTTTTCAATCAAGTATACTTAACAGATGATAAAGGTATTCTAGTTTGAAGGTTTGCGCGAATCGATTAGAGATTTGATGATCGCAAATTGAGTTTCGTTGGCGACATATTACAGTATATCCAAAAGTTCATATCTTGCGCGCATAATTTCAGATCACCAATTGAAACTTTTAAACAAAACTACTCTAACTTGTAAATGATCGGTGCTTATTGGAGAACCAGCAGATACACATGACCTAGTCTTTGATTTGATTCGATCGAAAACCATCGAGTTGCATGGTATCATCACTATTTTGTCGTTAGTTCTGCTGCTGCATGTTGGTTTTCGGAGCTTTATAAAATTTACTTGAATGGGCAATCAATTGATGTTCTGAATTTTTGGCGTTATTTAATCAAAATGAACGTTGCAAAAGGTGTTGCTATACGCAATAGTCTCCTTTAAAATTAAATATGCTTTGAAACAAATATGTATTAGTTAAGAAGACACTGTTCGGAATGTTATCCTGTGGTAGCACCCATCTAATATAGGAAATATATATTACTTTCTTGTATGTTGAATAAGCAGTTCTTTACCTTTAAATTTTCGGATTCATTTTGAAAATTTATTATCCAAAAATGAAATTAATTTATAAAAATATGCGATAACGAATTTGATCCTTTGACTCGAATTACATCCGTATATAACTGTTATTTATCACGACCTTAATCCGCGATTTCGAATTATAATTTGCGATGACGAATTGTGCAGTTTATGATAGCGATACGATTTTAATCCGCGACTGGACTTTCTGGGATTCGTGTTCTCCAATTTTAGGATTGTATCTTTTTAGATTCTAGATGAGTTTTCGTATTTAAGTGATATCATAAACTCTTGAGCGTAATTATTCAAGTTTCTTTCGTTCTTATTTTTGACTGTTATTAAAAAATAAGTTAATAAACAGGATTAATCCAGTATTTAATTCTGATAATTAAATTTATATTTAACCCTAAAAAAGGTTTAACAAGATTATCGTTAAAATTGAATTAAGAAAGTACATTTTGTTTTGGTTACAAATTAGACAGATACATAAAAGTTCATATTCACAATGACTTAAACAACTCCTAATCCATCTCAATTCCGGCTTTCCGAACTTTTCCGAAATCCATCGTTAATTGTCGGAGTTTATGAGCTTGGACGTTGTATCAAGTTGACTTTGACCATAATGCTATTTACGCGGTGTGTCTGAGAGAGAAATTCAAATAGATGATTTTTTTTAATATATGGAATTTTGTATTTTTATCTTAATATTTCGAATATATGCATTTAACCATAGATATTATCGGCAAAAAAGGGGGTCTTTGTTATTGTATTCCTCAATTTTTAGACCATTTAAATTCTGAGGTTGTCCATTATTCTCTATTCATTTCAATTAAGTCTCTAATCTTTCTTTTTTTTTGGCAGAATTTTCTGTATTCTTTATTTTTGAAAATTCTTTTGTTTTTTGACACAGTTTCTCTATTTCTTGTTTTTGGCACAGTTTTCGTTATTTTTTTCTAAAGCACTATTTTCTTTATTCTATTGTTATGTACAATTTTCTCTATTTTTTTTTTCTGATACAGTTTTCGGCAGTCTGTTTTTTTCACAGTTTTCTCTATTCTTGGTTTTGGAAATCATCCACTCTATACATTTCAGAACCAGTCTAAATTTAACAGGAGTAGAACGACTAATTGCAGCGGATTTCGTTGAGTGTGAAGCCAAAGGTAATATCTTTGGTTAGCTTGCTTGTTAGCTGAACCGTAAAGTCATTGTTAGGTCAGAAGTAGGCTAGTCCAACAGACTGATAGATTGGTTATCTTGCTGGACTAGTCTTCTCTTAAAGGAGGGTAGTTTACCTGACCTAACAATGACTTCACGGTTCAGTTTACAAGCAAGCTAACCAAAGATATTACCTTTGGCTTCACACTCAATGAAATCGGCTGTAATTCCAATTTGAAAATATTACAAATAGAAACATCTTTATATAATTTTCGTCTTTGGACAATATCTAGGAAACCTATTCTATGTATCCATGCATTAATTACTAAAAATGTTTTGTTCTATTTCTCAAACAATATTGCGCAAGTAGCATCCGGACAAGAAGTGCGAGGTATTAGCGTCATCGAAATGTCCCCCTAATTTTTGACATATATCAAAACGATTTCTTTGAAATATTAGCGGATTATAACAATGGGTACTATATCAAATTTAAAAGATGGGACTTTTTTTCTCTGTTAACTGAAAATCTATTCCATGCGTCCATGCACAAATTTACGGAAGCGTATTAACGCCACACATTTTTTTTTTTATTTTTCTTCCTATGTTTGCGTTACAACGCAAACCTTTTGCGTTAAACGCAATCTTTGCGTTTTTAACGCAAACCTTTTGCGTTTAACGCAAACCTTTACGTTTAACGCAAACCTTTGCGTTACAACGCAAACATTTGCGTTATAACGCAAATATCTTGATTTCAATTATTCATTAAGTTTTGTATATATGTCCGTCTGTCATTCATTTCGGATGTGATTTACTAGTATATAAAAAAAGAAACATACATACAAGGCCAAATTATTATAATAAATATGCATAGGAATAATGGAATAATTGAAGTGCAATTATACATAAATTAAGACTGATTTGTGCATCAGAAAAGTATATAATTTAACAAGAAAATAGATATAGTTTAGTATATAGTCATATTAAAATTGAAAGATCAAAAATAATGTCATACAATTGTGAAACCAACCTCCAAGTCAAATAGACAAAATGATCTTTTTGCTTTAAATGAATTATTAATAAGGAAACATTTTTTTTAATCTCAGAATATGATCAAGATTCTTTGATAGAAAGTCATTGAATTTTCATTTCAATATAATGAAGTATTTTTAAGATGCTTGGGTAGCAATTTGAATAGAGAGAACATAATTTTATTAATAAAACATCTTCATTCTATACATTTATTGCCAAAGGGTAGCTTGTTTGAATCTAACCTACTTTACACAGTTCTCAAACGAGAGCTTACTTTGGAAGTATATTTATATTCGGTTATAGCTATGTTACCAGGGTTGATTTTTTTTCTTAAGTATAACCTCAATTTACTCAATTTTCTTTGTAATATATATACTAGTAGAAACATGGATATCGTTTTTGGGGACCTTTATAGTTTGTTGTTCAGTTTGAGCCAATGCTCCGTGTTGAAGACCGTAATTCGGCCTATGATGGTTTACTTTTACGAATAGTGACTTAGATGGAGAGTTTTCTTATTGGCACTCATACCACATCTTCTTATATTTTTCTGCTCATTATTATTCATTGATATGATCTAATTATTCAAGCATTTTACTTTGCAATTACTACAAAGGTGATAAATTTTAATATATACAGCCTCCTCCATTAATAACTACGGTTTCCTTTGGATCTTGAATAAGAAATAAGATAAAACAAATGTTTGCGTTTAACGCAAAGGTTTGCGTTATATCGCAAAGGTTTGCGTTACAACGCAAAAGGTTTGGTTTGCGTTTAACGCAAAGGTTTGCGGCGTTATAATTTAATTTTGGATGTAACGCGTCTTCTGATTGGCTGACGTTATTTTGTTATGAGCCCATAGACATAATTTAGTCATGTGACCGTGACGTGATCAACGTTTTTTCATGGTTTTCTACGGTTTAAAATGGAATTTAGAATTAAATTATAAGAAATGACTGTAATATTTTTTCTGTCTATTCGAAATAACATTAAAAATGTGGTGCACACTGTTAAATAACCCGCTACGCGCGTTATTTAGTGTGCACCAAATTTTTAATGTTATTTCTTCATAGACAGAAAAAATATTACAGTCATTCCTTAAATAACGCAAACATAGAAAGAAAAATAAAAAAAAAATGTGTGGCTCTAATACGCTTTCGTACAAATTAACGAAAACGTTTTGTTCTATTTCTCAAACAAAGTTGACATAAAATAGCATGCGAACTAGTAGTGCGCCACTGCGAGGCATTAGTGTCTTCGAAATGTCACCTTAATTTTTGACATATATCAAAACGATTTAAAATTCTTTGAAATAAAATCGGATTAACACTGATTTAACGAGAAACAACGTCATTTTCAATAATTAAATATTTTCTTATCTTTATGAATGGGTATAAAACTTTGTTTAAAAGGTAAATATGTAGTACATACAAATGAAATTAAAAGCTTTTATTTTCAATTCGATTTGAAACATTATGTAATTTGTTATATATTTGTTTGTAAATGGTGAGACGTAAATAAATTATTGTATTGCATTGTATTGTAATTGATCGAAATTCAGTTAACGGGGTTTATATAAAAATTATACACAATTGAATAATTAGGGGAATGTGTTTTCTATTTTATTTATTTGTTTACGTTTGCTTGATGTCCATAGAAACTTAGTAATATGATGTTTTCAAAGAAGTTTTAATTGAAAATAAACTCGTCATTAAAAGTGTAAGACGGAAAGGGAGAATTATGCAACCGAAATCGTTGTGCGCTTAGTGAATTTTTTTTTAAATTTGGGACCGGATACATGTGTAAAAAATAAAAAATCACTTCAAGGATTGGGAAAATGCGGATAATTTCGTTCTGTGATTGATTTTGATTATTACAAAATTCCACGTGTTGTTTTCGAATTCAAATGATCCTATACTAAAGATTAAACATCTAAAAAACGTAATTTTTCAAAGGAAAATGACAAAACTGCACATCTGAAGTTTTATTGGATTTATACAAGTGAAGACTTCTGAAAAGAATTACAAACATCAAGAAATTAGTGAAATGTTTTGCACACATTGAACGATCGACGTTTTTGAATTTGCGCCGCCTTCTGCAAACAATGGAACTATTTATGCTTTCCATAACTTAATATTTTATGAATACAATATTGACACAATTGTTACCGTCTCCTTTGTTTATATTTGGTTAATAAGATATTTATTAGATATTTATTACTTTACAAGATTGAAGTTTACCTTTCATTTTCGTTGTGTAAACGAAAGTGATGACGGACTTGGATCCGAACGTTAAAGTTTTATAAGCGTTTTTCGGGTAGTATAAAAGGTTACCAAGTATTCCGAGCTCAGAAGTTTCGATTAAGTGCAAACCAGAAGCTTTGTTAAATGTGCCATTGGATATAAATATTCACCAAAAGTTTACCGATTTCCTGGATTTTAACCTGTTGTATCACCAAATATGCATTGACGCTGAATTGTAGTGTTCTGCTTAAAAAAAAAGCAAACGTACCATATGTATTTCCTATCAGAGTTGCTTGAAGTTTTACTTTGAAGAGAGCAATCAAATATAAAATGGTTTTAACGGATTGTTCTGAACCTCCGCAGTCGTCTAACTATATATTGAAAAGAAGGGGAAAGGTGAGTGTCTTTTATTACAATTCTTTGATGCATTGTATTTGCTTGATGCTCTAGTGAAAACCTCTGTTTAAAATTCTTGCATCGCATCACAAACTACAACGGTTTTTATAAGCGAAAACGAATAAATATAAATCAAAATGTATCAATTTAAAAAACAAATAAGAAAGAAACGAGAATGTTTTAAAACATGTGTAAGGCACTTCTCGAAGAACATTTCCCCAAATTTACGTTTATTCAAAACAAATTTGCATACTGGCATTTAAATATTCATTCAACGCAGTTGCGGATCCAGAAAGTGTGGGAGTGGGGGTTCCGGGGGTTGTTACCCCCTTTATGTGACGATCAATGCATTTGAGTTGGGACATATGGTTGGAACTCCCCCGTTTTATGTTGGTTTCGGATGCCATTTCAAAAATGGCTTGATCCGCCCCTGCAACGGAATATAATGATATACATTTCTTCGATACAAAAGTTGATCATTATAAAGTTGTATGCCAGATCTTACAAAATATATGACATAATCAATTTCATTACTTTAATCTACTTGGCGCCTTGATTGCTTGGTTGCTCTGTCAGATTGGCATTTCGTAAAACAAAAAACTTGCTATGCGGTAAGAATTTTGTCGTTGTTGGAAGGCCGTACCGATCTGTGAGGACTCATAGTCATTGGAAATCATTTTAACAGATCTTATTTTTATGTGGACGACTTTCATAAAAATTGAAAGTTTAAACTTATTATATAAGGTGCAAGGGTATATCTGTCATTTGATAGTCATGTATAGATATGTGAATGTCAAACAGCCCCATCTATTTATAATACATGTACATTCGGGTAAAGCGAGCGCAATTATTTCAAAGCATTTTCGATCGGATATCAGTGGTGTTCATATAAGTTACGATGTTTGTCGGCTTGTGACCAGCAGCGTGTTTTGTTTCCGACTCGTTAAATTGATAAATACACACAAATGAGCTCTAGTGGCCGATTACGAAATTCTCATAAAGGGACTGGGGAAAAAAAAGGGGGGGTGTTTACTGACTGCCGTAGAGGGAACCCGCTCCAGTCATGCTTCAGTGATTCCATAAATAATCAACCAAATTGTTCTAGTACCTTGACATCCAGCCTTGTGATTGTTTTTTAGGGAGCTACCATTTGATTTTTATGGGGGGGGGGGGGGGGGTGTAGGATGAAATTTGAAAAAAAAATAGGCAGGACAGGAGTTTTGAGTAAAAAAAAAGGCAGGATGAGACACTTGCAAAAAAAAAAGACAGGATAAACTAAAAAAAAAAGGCAGGACCGAACAGAGTGAAAAATAAAAAGGCAGGACAAAATTTTTCATCCTAGCCCCCCCCCCCCCCCCCATAAAAATCAAATGGTAGCTCCCTTAAGTTGCTCATCCTACAATTTTTTTTACTCAAAACTTTTGTCCTTTTTTCAACCCCCCCCTCAATTTCAATGGAAACTAAATAAAAGATAAATTCACTTTTTTTTCTATGTTTGAACTGCAAGGTCACAGAAAGATTATGTCTCAAACAGAATATGAGTATGATTTTCACAGAGATTTTAAGGTCGAAAAGATGGCACATATTTAAATGTCCTTCAAGTAAATTTGTACTTATATATATAATTGTAGTTAGACGTTACGCAAGCAATACTTATTCAAGCGAACATGTATATGCATATCAGATTCACGTTTTGCTCATATTGACAATTTACTGGTTGAAAACACGTAGGTGAAACTCGCTCACGTGACGGTCTGTCGTCTTTTATTTTATATATTTCTTTCTGTGTCGACATATTGACCTTTGCAGTTCCCAAAACTATTTATAATCCGATCAAAATCAACGTAATTTCACGCAAACGCTAGGAAATGTATATTCATTGACGTCACAGTCATATTTACAGTGATTTAATAGTTGTTTAGCTTAAAATGGCTATTACATCACAATATACGTAATTTTAAGTTACTAGAAACCAAATGAGTAAATATTTTGAGATAAAAATACTATTGTTCTGTATTGGTATGTGACACTATAACAAACTATTCTGTCTGTCTGTCTGTTTGTCTATATGAAAAACCTTTTCCCTCAATACATGGTAATTTAAGGTGGTACATAACAGTACAGGAAGATAACTTTTATATTTTTGTCAAAGGGTAAATGTAAATATAGTGTAAAAATTTTGTGAAAATTTAATAAGCCAAATTAATTTTAGTCAAGGTGTTTGGTACCATCTGAAGTAAGAAAAAATACCACCTTGTCCAGTACAAAGTTCGAGAAGGTTAAAGACTGACCATCTTACTAGCTTAAATTTCCATTATTTCAACCTTGAAATAGATATATATGTAAAATCGATGACCAAAAGTTAAAAAGTTAAATAAAAAACTAGGCCAAATAAGTTCTATCGCACTGTGTTCTTTTATCATTTTATATAGATTTTTTCGGAAAAAATCATTCTTTGGTGAAAAAAAATATTTGATTTAAATTTATATTGTTAGGTAATTTAGATGCATGAGAATTAAGTATATATTTGTATGCACATATGGTATACTTATAATGAATTGTTAAAAGCAATTGCAAAGCTGAGAATATTGTTCCAGATGAAAAATGGTAATTGCAAATTCTCAGTTTTGTTTTAAAGTTTGAAAATGATTCCAAAAGATAAACTAAAAAATAGTGGCTTCTGACTATGCTAAGGGAGCTACCATTTGATCTTTTTTGGGGGGCTAGGATGAAATTTGAAAAAAAATAGGCAGGACAGGAGTTTTGAGTAAAAAAAAAGGCAGGATGAGACACTTGCAAAAAAAAGAGTCAGGATGACAATTTATGTATATATATATAAAATTTATTTATATATATATATATATAAAATTATATAATTGTAGTTAGACGTTACGCAAGCAATACTTATTCAAGCGAACATGTATATGCATATCAGATTCACGTTTTGCTCATATTGACAATTTACTGGTTGAAAACACGTAGGTGAAACTCGCTCACGTGACGGTCTGTCGTCTTTTATTTTATATATTTCTTTCTGTGTCGACATATTGACCTTTGCAGTTCCCAAAACTATTTATAATCCGATCAAAATCAACGTAATTTCACGCAAACGCTAGGAAATGTATATTCATTGACGTCACAGTCATATTTACAGTGATTTAATAGTTGTTTAGCTTAAAATGGCTATTACATCACAATATACGTAATTTTAAAAGTTACTAGAAACCAAATTAAATGGGTAAATATTTTGAGATAAAAATACTATTGTTCTGTATTGGTATGTGACATTATAACAAACTATTCTGTCTGTCTGTCTGTTTGTCTATATGAAAAACCTTTTCCCTCAATACATGGTAATTTAAGGTGGTACATAACAGTACAGGAAGATAACTTTTTTATTTTTGTCAAAGGGTAAACGTAGATATTGTGTAAAAATTTTGTGAAAATTTAATAAGCCAAATTAATTTTAGTCAAGGTGTTTGGTACCATCTGAAGTAAAAAAAAAATACCACCTTGTCCAGTACAAAGTTCGAAAAGGTTAAAGACTGACCATCTTACTAGCTTAAATTTCCAATATTCCAACCTTGAAATAGATATATATATATATATATGTGTAAAATCGATGACCAAAAGTTAAAAAGTTAAATGAAAAACTAGGCCAAAGAAGTTCCTATCGCACTGTGTTCTTTTATCATTTTACATAGATTTTGTAGGAGAAAATCATTCTTTGGTGAAAAAAAATATTGATTTAAATTTATCATATTGTTAGGTAATTTAGATGCATGAGAATTAAGTATATATTTGTATGCACATATGGTATACTTATAATGAATTGTTAAAAGCAATTGCAAAGCTGAGAATATTATTCCAGATGAAAAATGGTAATTGCAAATTCTCAGTTTTGTTTTAAAGTTTGAAAATGATTCCTAAAAATAAACTAAAAAATGGCGGCTCCTAAATATGCTGAGTTTAATATTGTTTTTCTCCTTGAAAGAAATACCCTCTTTGGTTATTTATTATATATTATTACATAATATACTAAAACCGCTTCATCAACTTCTGAAATAACTTACAGCCGATTTCATTGAGTGTGTAGGGAAAGGTAAAATCATTGGTTAGCTTGCTTGTAATGTTGGCTGAACCGTGAAGTCATTATTAAGTTAGATAAACTACCCTCCTTTGAAAGTAGACAAGTCCGACCAATCTATCTGTCTATAGGACTAGACTAATTCGAAAGGAGGATAGTATACCTTACCTAATAATGAATTCATAGTTCAGTTAGCAAGCAAGCTTACCAAGGATTCGACCTTTCCCTACACACTCAATGCAATCAGCTGTAATTTCAAATGACAGCATGCATACATCAATGTTACAACACTATAACATGTTGTAAGTCAATACGTTAATAAGTGCACTAATAGAGACCAAATACTTCCATGAAATATTAATTTTTAATCCCATTTTAACATAAAACGGTGTAACAATAGTCTCGGTACTTATACTGACAAACAAACACACGAGATTTTAGTTAAAAATTGATTTTAAACAAAAAACTATATGTAGTGTTTGTATTTTGTATCCTTCGAGATCTCTAATCAATAGTCCTTTTCGAAAAACTCCGTAACACAATTATAATATAATATAAACATTGAATTTTACGCAACTCACATCGAAGCTATTGTGTAACAAATAATACATCTTTCATGGTTATATTGCATCCAATAATATCTGTATAAAATACAACACGCACATTAAAAGCAGATTCATTTACAATTTGTTTTTACGTCGCTAATGAACGGAATCTGACGGACTCGTGCTATATTATATTTACTACACTAAGAATGCATAGAAATAAAATTTTAAGGAAGGATTCAAAAATTAAATTGAAATCAACTACAAAAGGACCAGCGCAGGTAAGACACCTATAATTCCATTTTGCTCACAATGGTCCCTCCGCGCAAAATTTACAACCTTAAAAAAGTTAAGTTTTTGATTACGCGAAAAATCTGCAAGTTATTGAAACTAGCATAAGAAAAGAATATCTTTGAAAATTAAAAAGCCAGGCATCTGTAGTCTTATAACTGCTACTAGTTCATTTTACTAGTTTATGTCTGTTATAAGTATTTAACTTTTGATAGTCTAATCTTTCACCAGACCGTCATTTTTGTTTTTGTTTGTTTTCGAAGCCTTCAAACTGCTTTCTTTAAGGTATAATTTTTGATGACTTTTATAAGATATCTTACACTGACTTTTAGGAGTTTAATCCTTGTCCTTTGGTCTGTTAGTGCATAGCATAGTTGAATGTTTGGCAATCTCACCATATCTCCGGCTTCCTGTTAGAAAGACGCACTTTCGACAGAGTTCTTGTTTTTCTAAAGAATGCGATCTTATATTTATATCTTCTTTTTGTAATACATATACATGTTAAACTTGCCGTCTGCATGCTAGAACTAAGACAATATTCTAATTTGTACTTTGGTAGAACTGGGACTGAAGGACACTGAACTGTAATACTATAAACAAAACATTAAATACTCTTCTAGTTCCTACTTCGTTAGAACTTAGAATGAAATATAGTACTATGAACTAAATATTAGTAATCGACTAGTTCCTACCTTGGTATAACTTAATATGACTGTAATACTAGTGCTATAAAACCAAACATGAGGTACTCTATTAGTTCCTACTTCGGTAGAATTTAGACTTAGCTGTAGCACTATAAATAAAAACAAATAGTACTCTTCTTGTTCCTTCCTCGGTAGAACTTCGACTAAACTGCATTGGCGGATCCAGTGGGAGGGTTCCGGGGGTTGGAACTCCCCTTTTTGGAAGATCAATGCATTTGAATGGGGACATATAGTTGGGATCCCCCCCCCCATCTTTTTAAAATGGCTGGATCCGCCATGAACTGTATTACTATATAAACCAAACATAAAGTACTAAACTAGTTCCTACTTTGGTAAAACTAAGATACTCTTCTAATTCCTACTTCGGTAGAACTTAGACTGAAATATAATACTATAAAGCAATCATTAAGTTATCTTCTAGTTTCTACTTTGGTAGAACTTAGACAGAACTGTAGTATTAGTACTCTTCAACTGAAATTACCGCGATAGTTTTATTTCATTTGATGCCTACTAAGATATGATTTTAGCTTCGTCATTTCAACAGATGTTTAAATCCTTCTTCATACATCATTAAACCACTTTGTTGTCACTTATCTGATTTATAACTTCTAAACTACATTTAAAAGTTAAGATTTAATTACAAAAATGTGATTACATTTAAATTATATGATAAAGTAAGTCGCGTGAGATGAGATGAAAAATATAGACTTTTATATTAATTTACGAATTCTTCGCAGAGGCTCCAGTAGTCTTTTTTATTTATTTTTTTAAATTTAGTATAACTTTATAATTGGTATAATTGAATGATTTTGACATCGAATACAACTATTTTTGAACAGGCATGATTTTTTGATAATTAGACACGGGAAGTTTGTTAAATTGAACACTTTAAAACTTGGATTTGGCGCTTCTGCAACAAGTTAGCGACATGACGATTTAGGAAAAGGACAACAACTGGCATAGTAGACATGTGTATCATATTTCACGTATTCTTAGCAGAAGACTCTATTTTTTGTTTTAATTTAGTATAACTTTATAATTGGTATAATCTTGACACCGAATAAAATTATTTTGGAACAGGTATGATTTTTCGATAAACAGACGCAGGAACTTTGTCAAACTGAACACGTTGAAACTGAAATTGATACTTCCTCTACAAGTTAAATGGCAATGGCATTTAGGAAAAAGAGCAAAAACTGGCATAAACATGTTTATTATATGTTACGCATTCTTTGCTGTGGGCAACAATCTTCTGGTTTTTTTTTTTTTTAAATATAGAATAACTTTATAATTGGTATAATTTAATAGCTTTGACATCGAAAGACGCATAAAACTTGTTGTTACAAACTACATTTTTCTACACTCAGACCAGGGAACTTTTTTGCAAAAGTAAATATTTTGAAACTGCTTTTTGTTGTTTCCTCAATGAGGTAGCGACATGTGGTATTTAGGAATAAGCCATAGAAAAAAGAAGAAGAAGAGCAAAAACTGACAGCCTCTTAGTCGGGATGATGCGATTCAGTTGCTTTGATAGACAGATAAACAAGACAATGTTTTTCTTTTAAAACCATTGTTAATATATTATTGATACAAAGAATAAAATGATAGAACATGATAGTATACAACGTAAATAGTTCACAAGAAAAATATTGATTGTTGCCTCACAAGTGAGCTTAAACATAAGCACCAAACAATGAATAAATATAAAAACAACCAATCTATCAGTGTAAGTGTCATGTAAAAAAACTTTCATATGTCAAAGTCTTTTTTAAAATATTCTGTAAAGCTCTTGAACATGTATCTAAAGTTTTCCGGTAACGACTTTTATTTAGCATTCATTTTTATTTCAATCGGCATTGCGTGATCGCGGACCTCGCAGAGGACATTAATACAACACAATACAACAGCTTGATATGCATCTTATAAATAAGAAACAAACTCATAGCTTGCTGTTTGTTGTCTTTTGTTTTTCAAATGATTGGAAATTGCTCCAACGAGGAAGAAGGACTGAAATAAATTTGTTTTATATAATGTGAAACTAATTTACATATTTTCAGATCGCATAAAGAATAAGACTAGTTTACATAATGGCTTGTTTCACTATTATAAAAAAGATGTCAAATCGAGATGACTGTATAATGAATAAGAAAGTATTATTTAATAAATAAAAAGATATCAGGAGACCACATTTAACAAATACCATAACGTAGCTGGGCTTCCAAAATGTCGTATATGACTTTTTTTGGCTAAAAATACTTTTTGACACCAATGATCTGAGCTGGAGGAAATCTTTGGTATTTCAAAAAAGCATACAATTAGACCAATCAAAATGTTTTAAATAAGACATATTACAAAATTGTCAATGTCAGTTGTTTGTAAAGTTTGCTTCCAAAATGTTGTATGAAAACTTGAAATCGTTGTATAATGGCTTTGGGAATAAAATAATTGTACATTTCTTTATTTATGTGAAAATAATTGAAGTTCTCGAATAATCCAGCAATGTCAAAATCTTATTTCACCGCTATTTACAAAAATGTTCAAGTTTTCATACGACATTTTGGAAGCATTCATTTTGTCAAAATTTTCAAAGCCTGTTTGTGAGATATTTTTTTCTTGAAAAATTTGTAATTTACAACATTTTAAAAGCCCAGCGAAGATAACATTTATTGAATAGCCAGATTCTAAATACAGAATATAAATTATATACTAGTAGTCAATGGACTTCGTATGTTCTGTAAATTAAGTCGATTTCAGTGAGATTTTTTCCCTAGAAGACTAATGTATATACATTGTACCATAATTGATTTAAACGATATATTTTAAAACCTAGAAGACTATATTAAAGGCATTTACAAAACTGATTCTGTGTATTATATATACTTATTCGTTATTTCATAAGGGAGCTACCATTTGATTTTTATGGGGGGGGGGGGGGGGCTAGGATGAAATTTGAAAAACTTGCAAAAAAAAAAAAAGTCAGGACGACAATTTAGGTAATAAAAAGTCAGGATAAACTAAAAAAAAAAAAGGCAGGACCGAACAGAGTGAAAAATAAAAAGGCAGGACAGAGATTACAGCTAAAAAAAAATGCAGGACAAAATTTTTCATCCTAGCCCCCCCCCCCCCCCCCCCCCCATAAAAATCAAATGGTAGCTCCCTAAACCTTTATGAGATATTGAGATGCGTCCATCTTCGGCTAGTTCTTTCTCGATTAGTACAGAATTAGAGAACTGAACTAACTCATTTGGTATAACTACAACTTCATATCTATCAAGTATCTGGTATTGAAGATGATTCATTATTGCCTGTACATATCGTGTTTTTGTTTGTCGTTGGGTTGCATTCCCAGAAAGTTTCACTTGCTAGCATTATTTTATGCACGTATGTCTATGAATTACGTCAGTTCATGGTCATTATTAATACCTCGGGCATGTTACAGGGCATATATGAAAAAGTCCATACATTAATACTATAGTATGTAACGACTTATTCATTGCTGTATTAATTTGTTGACTGAATTTATTTTACGGGGCGATGCTTGTTAATGATCTACAGACAAACTTTTTGTGAAGCTAAGATTTTTATGACAATAACAAGTGATGAAAAAGCGCTATCATAATTTTAATTCAAAAGAGATTTCGTGTTTTTTATTGCTTCTACAGACAAGCTTTTTGTGAAGCTAAGATTTTTATGATACAATAACAGGTGATGAAAAAACACTATGTTATAGTTATTGACCAAGCAAGTCGGTATATGGGATTTAATCTGCACAGCACGAGATGACACAATAACCCGAACGACGTAGGAGTTCGGGTTATTGGGTCATCTCGTGCTGTGCAAATTAAATTTCATATACCGATTTGATTGGCCAATAACTGTTTTAACACATGACGCAATCAATTTACGTGAACGTTTTAGAAATGTTGACGTCATTCCGCAATCCACGGATCCTAGGAAAGTTTCTTGTAGGGTAAAGCAAGGCGAAAATACGACTTTGGTAAGTTTAAAATTAATATTTTTTTTCATATTTCTAAAATTGCGATTTAATGGTATATTTTTTTATCGCTTCCTCAGGCTTGAGTAAATGATAAAAAAAAAATGTTTTGTTGATTAAAATATTTCCGTTAAATTTATTCCCATTTTTATTTAATTGGTGACGATTAAGACTTTCACAAACTGTGTACTTTCAAATCGGTGTATGAATATAAAAAAAAATAACTGCAAGGGTTATTGAGTTTAAATCAGAATAATTGCTTTTGAATTTCTTTCCCTCAATGATATGCTTAGAGAGAAAAAGAAACGAGGAAGATATTATATTATTTAAATCTAAAATATCAAATAAACAGAAAATACGTTTCTCTTTCAAAACCTTTAACACCCCCCCCCCCCCCCCCCCCCCCAATCTCTTTTTATCTTCTGTATTACTTTTTAAGACACGTCCATCTAAATGAAGTCTGATTGATCTCCAGCTAATCCCCCTGTTTTAAAACAAACTGAAATATGGTCCTCATTAAATTTGGTCCAAAAATAGTTCCTTTATATTCGGATATTCAAAAAGTCGTTATAAATTCCATTGAGTCTGAAACTAATCTAAATCAGATTGATTTCTTTATATTCGGATATTCTTAGATACAATTCTTTTTGGGCAGAAATTAACAAAAATTGTTTTAACTTTCTTTTTTACTTTAAAACACTGATATAGATTTACGTTGTACACAAAATATAATAAAATAGGAGAAACCTTTCTTTTTTTTATTTTGAAACTACGATGTTTGTACGAAGTTTATCTTTGTCGTAATTTCAAGGCAGATGGCAGATTCGGGGGTGGGGGGGGGGGGGGGGGGGCGAACAGGTCGTTAACCCTTGGATTTGACAAAGTATCGTGTTTTAGCTTCAAAACGTCAATATTGTCTTTAGTCTCGCTACACTCGTGGATTTTTTTTTTAATTTGATAGAATAACGCCCCATTCAAAATCAAAGAACCGCCCCTAAAGGTAAAAATAGATTTGAACTGTGCAGTTATCTGAGGTAGTTAATGCACACCTTAGCTGTGCATTATCCAGATTATACCACAGTAAGAACAAAGAGATTTTACTCTTGCCATGTGTTAACATTATTTTAATTCAAAAGAGATTCCGTGTTTTGAATTTTAATTAAGTGTAACTGGTGTCGATGACTTAACGTGCCCCATATTCATCTCTGATTTTACAATGTAAACTTGTCAGACACTTTAAGTACCATTCAAATGTGGTTATATTTTCCTACAAATTCAAATGTTTTATAATAATTTAACTTTTTCATTAGAATATTGACAATTTTTTTTTACCCTTCAAAATGGTTTTTTTTTTTTTTTTGTATGGCCTATTTAGTGGACAGTTTTTTTTTAGAGAGAAATAACAGCTTAAAAGAGGGACGAAAGATACCAGAGGGACAGTCAAACTCATAAATCGAAAATAAACTGACAACGTCATGGCTAAAAATGGAAAAAAAAAAAGACAAACAGACAAACAATAGTACACATAACACAACATAGAATAAGCAACACGAATCCCACAAAAAAAACTAGGGGTGATCTCAGGTGCTCCGGAAGAATAAACAGATCCTGCTCCACATGTGGCACTTGTCGTGTTGCTTATGTGATAAACAATCCGGTAAATAGTCTAATTAGGTATGGGTCACATTCATGAAAGGGAAGGGAATTGTAGTTACGACGTAAGGAACATATCCGATATAATTTTCGACGCATTCTTCATATATTTGTATATCTACATTCTCTACATTCTCTAAGCTATATATATATTGCTTTTGAATAAAAGACTATTATTATCATATTTATAGAACGATTTCATAAACGTTTAACTGATCGTATCATCCGTTCGGAAGTGAATACTACTGCTGCATTACATGATGTCTCGTCTTTTTTCAAATATCTTTCTTTATTTCATTTCAGTTCTCTCACTCACCTTTTTTCACTTTGAATTTCAATTTTAGATCATAAATAATTTTATAGCTTTAGAAACCAAGGTCCATATTGCTCATTCTTATATTTTTTATAAAAATTACTAGATTTGAATTAGATTTACGATGCTGATAATTTTAATTATTGCACGCATATATAAATTATCAAATTTTTATTTTCTCAAGAAATTTTTCTATTTTTTCTTGAATAAATGTTATTTCATGTTATTTAATGTGCACATTCACTTCAAATGTTCCAACTTCCCTTTTAATTGAAATTAAAATCTCGGATTTCGTCTATTAAATCTTTTGTACAAAAGTTTACAAAGGTGGCGAGATTTAATATGGAAATAAAAAGACTTTTAAAAATTGATATTGAAGTGAAATAAAACTATTTGTAATGGGAACACCGCTTCACTTATCGTTTACGTAGTACATGAATAAATTTAACTTTTAAAAATTTGATGTCAAAATTATGAGTTTGATTTTAATTCAAAGTTGATCATTGAGATGATAGAGTTTTAAATGGAAGGCCAAGTAAATTATTTCAAGTTTATGACCCCTATTTTCTTACTTCTATAATGTTTTTATTTCTTATATTGTGCTGTAACATTTTCGTAGTGTACCAAGTTAGGAGAATTGTTGAGCGCTCTCATATTCACGTTATTTTTGCCACTGAAATAATTCCCATTTTATATTTATCTTTCAGTGGCGGATCCAGAACTTTTCCTAAAGGGGGGGGGGGGGGGGGGGGCGCTGACTGACCTAAAGGGGGGGCCGCTCCAGTCATGCTTTAGTGATTCCCTATATAATCAACCAAATTTTTCCCACGAAAGGGGGCCCCGGGCCCCCCAGCCCCACCCCCTGGATCCGCCTATGTCTTTTGTTTGCTGAGGTAAGTCCGAGATGTAGGCATACACATCATATGTACATATTGACTAATCCTATTCAAACTGTTTGTTCTTTGAACTGTCTGAAGGAATGTCTTTTTCATCTTCTGAAAAAAAGCTTTACGATGTTAAGCGATTGTTACTGTTCCTTTTTCCCTGGCATTTTACAGCATCGTAGTCTATAAAATGGTGCTAACTACTTTATTATAATGTTGTTGGTGCGGTGCGTTCGACATCAATCCGAATTGACTAGGATTGAGTTTTCGTGTCGAAGGTTTGCGGGTTTCTCTGGGAACTCCGGCTGCCTCCCTTCATATAAAACTGACCGCCAAAAACCAATGGTTTGAAAGTGGCACTAAACACCAATTATCCAATAGTCAATCAGTATACCTTATTTTAATTCCAAAACTTGATTTACGAAAGATAAGAGTTTGCCTTGACGTTTTTTGTGTAACCTGAATGCAACGTTCTTTTTAGAAAATCCCTTTTTTACTCCGGGGTCTACTCTTCGCGCTAACCGTCTGGACTAAAAACTTATTCGCTTCAAGGGAAGCAATTCCGCCACATTGACAATGTCATATTTATTTGTTTGGCCTAAATAACGTATTATAACTGGATGAACATATATCAGGAATTCAATTGAAAAGTTTATCTTTATTATAAATTTGACAATATACATCCTATATATCGATCAATGCAAAAATGACAGGCCCTTAAAATGGACAATTTAAAAACTGAGGAATTAAAATGATTCAAACAGTATTCATTCACAAGTAGGGCTCTCCCTGACGTGTGAAATTTAAACTGATTTTATGAATACATTATAAAGGAGAGGAAACATTTGTATACCTAATTATATACAAATGATTTTTACAGCTTTTAAATAGAAAAATGTTTGCAGAAGATTGACGTAGTCTCTTGACGATAGTAGTTTACTCAACGTTTAAATTGAACGTGACAATGGCACTACTTAATTTTAATAATTATACAAAAGAAGTGAAATGTACATTGATTATGCATTTTGACGAGACATTCAGCTGCTGGAAATGCACATGAACACGTGAATTTAACTTTGAAATATTGTGTTCAGCAGTAGATGGATTTTTGTCAAGTGTGTTATGTCAACATAAAAGTTAATGAAATTGATCAACACAGTTTATACAATTGGTATACTCTTCAACGTAGTGGATTTAAACAGAGCATATAGGCAGTGTCTAAAAACGAAGATACTTCACCGGTTTAGGAGTCTCTAATGAAGTCCATGTTAGTGTTCAAGCTGACGTGATTTTAGAATGTCTTTTCGTTATTTCTTGCAGGAGAAAGTTAAAGATGACGCTCCAAAATTATCTGCTAAGGAAGCCTTCAGAGCATTTGTGTATGACAGTAAGTATCTTTTATATGTTGATAGTTTTTATTCTCGTCTTGGTGAGTAAGGCTTGTAATATTGGCAACTGAACGTCAAGGATCCATTACTGCAGTCAATCAGTTAGACTTTCAATCAAGTAATTAGAAAGTCATATAATTATTACATCAGTCAACTTATTAATCTGTAAATCATTTATTTAGGGAATAGGTCATTCATTTATTATTCAATCAAAAACTAAGAAAGTCATAAATTATTCAATAAAGGAATAAGAAATTCAGAAAATTATTTAGTCAACTTGTCAGTCAGTTTATTATTTAATTAGAATTAGAACAGTAGAAAATTATTCAATTAGGCAATTAGAAAGTCCGCTAATTATTCAATTAAGCAATTAGAAAGTCCGCTAATTATTCAATTAAGCAATTAGAAAGTCCGCTAATTATTCAATTAAGCAATTTACTAAGATAATTTACTAAGATGTTAAATATGTTATCCAACAGTAAGAAAGCCAGTTAATTACTCAATTTCTTCAGTTTATTTAACTAGACAGTTACTAATGAACACCATAATTTAGATAGTCGGTTAACTATTCATCAGGCAATCAAAGCTAGTCAGTTAATTATTCATAACACAAGATGTAAATCAATTGATTTTTCAATTACTAAATTAACTAGTCATTGATTTAATTATGATATTCTTTAATCAGTTAGATACTCCCTGAGTCAATCAATCAATCAATCAATCAATCAATCAATCATTCAATCATTCAATTAATCAATACATTTACATTGACTGTGTTTCAATCATTCTATTCGCAAACAATATCTGGTTTTGAGATATTCTTTTAATAACTGCTCTTGATAAAAGTAACTTCGGTTGAACGTTAATTCCTTCTCATTTATAGAGTTTAATTGTACCATTTGCTTGCTAAACAGCTTTCATAATGTACCAAAATGGGGAATGCCTTTTCACAATAGAAATATTAATTATTATTTCTGTTGTTAAGTACACAGTGTAACTCTATCGTGTGTGGTTTGCCGTTGAGAAGTATATATACATTCAACCACTTTAACAAAGACTAGAAATCATTTATTATGAGCAAGCCTCGATTTTACGTCTTTTTGATATTAAAATGTTAATAAATGGATTTAATAACTGACATACTGATCTTTTCAATTTTTACATAGATGAAAAGGAATTTTTGATAAAAGGTTAAAATATATCAATAATTCAATAAGGCTAATCATTACGGGGGTTACATGTTACTGTAAATGTCTTTTGAACGAAATAAACTAAGCTTATGTAAAATATGAAAAGCAGCGCGGTCTAACTGTGTCAAGTCAGATCGTTCATTTTTTCCTGTCTGTTAAACTTTTTTTGGTTCGAGCGTCACTGATGAGTCTTCGAGGGTTTCTTATCGTCGAGTTGCAAGTTGCGAGTTAAGAAATTCGAGTTGCGAGTTATAAAAGTCGAGTTGCGAGTTAAGAAAGTCGAGTTGCGAGTTACAAAAGTCGAGTTGCGAGTAACAAAAGTCGAGTTGCGAGTTACAAAAGTCGAGTTGCGAGTTACAAAAGTCGAGTTGCGAGTTACGAAAGTCGAGTTGCGAGTTAAGAAAGTCGAGTTGCGAGTTACGAAAGTCGAGTTGCGAGTTACGAAAGTCGAGTTGCGAGTTACAAAAGTCGAGTTGCGAGTTACAAAAGTCGAGTTGCGAGTTACAAAAGTCGAGTTGCGAGTTACAAAAGTCGAGTTGCGAGTTACGAAAGTCGAGTTGCGAGTTACAAAAATATTGTTTACACTGAATTTCAGGTTTGTTTAACATTTGATTTTTTTTTTATTTCCATGCAACCGTGAGAGATATATGTACAATAAAAGTGAATTATGTGCAAAAATAGACAACGTGCTTACTTCTAATTTCTATTCCGTAATTGGAGTAAACTATGGGGATATTTTGAATCCCAACCTTTTCAAGATTTTTATAAATGAATTATAACGGAAATTGATGAGACTGTCATTAAAGTGAGATGGTTAGCGCCATAAAACCAGGTTTAATCCACCATTTTTAACCGGATTTTTGTGACAAAAATGTCGGTTATTGATTTGGGGATGTACGGCGGGCGGGCGGGCGGTCGGTCGGGCGGGCGGCAATCAAATGTTATCCGTGCATTAACTCATGAACCGTTCAACCAAAGCTTTTAAAATTTTAATATGTTGTTACTGACAACTAAATGAAGGTCAAGTTCAATAATGGCGATTTTGACTTTTACCGCTCAGGAGTTATGGTTCTTGAAAGATTGAAAAATGGAGTTTCCAGTCGTTTTCGTGCATTTACGCATGAACTGTTCTACCTAAGCTTCCCAAATTTTAATATGTTGTTACTGATGACAAAATGGAGGTCAAGTTCAATAATGGCGATTTTGACTTTTACCGGTCAGGAGTTATGGTTCTTGAAAGATTGAAAAATGGAGTTTCCAGTCGTGTCCGTGCATTTACGCATGAACTGTTCTACCTAAGCTTCCCAAATTTTAATATGTTGTTACTGATGACAAAATGGAGGTCAAGTTCAATAATGACAATTTTGACTTTAACCGTTCAGGAGTTATGGTTCTTGAAAGATTGAAAAATGGTGTTTCCAGTCGTGTCCATGCATTTACGCATGAACTGTTTTACCAAAGCTTCCCAAATTTAAATATGTTGTTACTGATGACAAAATAGAAGTCAAGTTCAATAATGACGATTTTGACTTTTACCGTTCAGGAGTTATGGTTCTTGAAAGATTGAAAAATGGTGTTTCCAGTCGTGTCCGTGCATTTTCTCATGAACCATTCAACCAAAGCGTTTGAAATTTTTATATGTTGTTACTGATGGCAAATTAGAGGTCAAGTTCAATAATGATGATTTTGACTTTTACCGTTCAGGAGTTGTGGTTCTTGAAAGATTGTGAAATGGCGTTTCCATTCACGTTGTTGCATTTACTCATGAACCATTCAATCTAAGCTTTTCAAATTTTAAGATGTTGATACTGATGACAAAATGGAGGTCAAATTTGATATTGACGATTTTCACTTTCACCATTCATCAGTAATGGTTCTTGTGATATTGCCAGGACACAAATAAATATTAATAAATCCGGTTTGCTGTCGTTGTGACAGCCTCTTGTCTACATTTGAAAATGCCTGTACCAAGTCAGGAATATGACAGTTCTTGTCCATTCGTTTTTGATGCGTTTTGTTATTTGATTTTGCCATGTGATTATGGACTTTCCGAATTGATTTTCATCTATAAAGTTCAGTATTTTTATGATTTTACTTTTTACCGGATGCATTTAATGAAACCCCAGATGCTGTTGATATTAATGACCGCAGAATTGACTGCCTCGTGTATGCAGAGGATTATTTTTTGTCTAGTTCCAAGGCAAGTCTTTCAAAAACGACTTGATAAAATTGAGAATGGAAATGGGGAATGTGTCAAAGAGACAACAACCCGACCAAATAAAAAAACAACAGCAGAAGGTCACCAACAGGTCTTCAATGTAGCGAGAAATTCTCGCACCCGGAGGCGTCCTTCAGCTTGATAGTTGATAGTTTATCCTGAACTGTAAAATGGTGTTTAAAGGTCAATCTATTCTAAACCAAAGTGAATATGATTAACAGTCATGGAAAACTTTTAAAAGAATATTTGTATTGCGAAAAAGATATAATAGAATGTGTTTACAATTATAAGTATCTAGGTTTAATATGTATATTGCCGGACTTTTTAAGCATGGAAAGGGAGAGTCATACAAAAAATCACTATAAGCAATATTTAAATTGCGAACTTCATCATCTTACAATCCAAGTAATTTTACTCTATAACATATATATATATATATAGAGCCCAGGTGGTCGTGTGGTCTAGCGGGACGGCTGCAGTGCAGGCAATTTGGTGTCACGATATCACAGTAGCATGGGTTTGAATCCCGGCGAGGGAAGAACCAAAAATTTGCGAAAGCAAATTTACAGATCTAACATTGTTAGGTTGATGTTTAGACGAGTTGTATATATATGTATACAACTCGTCTAAACATCAAAACAATATATATATATATACGACCATACAATAAAACCTATTTTAATGAATGGCAGGGAAATTACAGGAATGTTCAAAACTATCTCTGCAGCATGCCAGAAAGAAAGTGAATATTTATTACAGCACCTTTACATATGAACGATTTTTTTAGATGAATCCAATTTAAAATTAGGTTAAACAAATAGTCTTCTAACTTTATAGCTGTGCTAGGAGAGCTTGATGTATTCCCTTTATATTTTTCAGTTGTATTATCAATTAATATGAAATATCGGTTTAGAATAAAAAAAAAAAAATATGAAAGATGGTTTACTATATGATACCTTTATGTGTAACAAAAACATGTTCACTAATAATATTGAATGCTTTAATACATCCATACACATACATTATTGTTTTCAAAAAGCTGAAATATTCATAATTTGGAAGTAAAGCTTGACTTTGTTATCAAGTCAGTTAAGCAAAACTTTTGTTATAGTTTGGTAAAATTTTGGTAGACAAAAAGAATAGATACAAAGAGTAGTAAATTAGATTTTTATTTCAAACAAAAAAACTTGTTTCTCTAAAGAAATGTATCTACATGAATCTTTAACAAACTAAAACATATGCAAGAGCAACAAAGCTAAAGATTCCTGGCATAGGTAAGACACAAAAATGCGGCGAGTTTAAACTGGTTTTATTCACGCTCATTAGCCCATCATATCTCCATCATCTCTAGCCAATGTATAAGACATATATAATTTTAACATCCTCAATTTTGAGTGTCACTGACGAACAATAAATTTTGCTGTCCCTTACGAATATTGTCCGGATCTGGAGCTGCCCCAAAAAGCCCACTTTAAACGAAATCTGCAGAAGGGGTGTTTTACATATATGTACTATAGTTTAGTTGCTATCTCCCTTTACGTTTAATACGACGCGGTGCTATGTATGAAATTTAAAAAAATAATTAAACTGCAAGCCATCTGCTGTATTTCAAAAGGCTATCTGCTTCTTCAGAAAATACTATACGTAGTTAATATCTAGTCCATTTTATTTTAACAAGAGACACAGATATAGTGTAAACCACAAAAATAATCAACAACACTTTGTACAATTCTATAACTAATCATCATTCCAAAATGTTATACAGTTACACCAAAAAATTAAATATTTTAGTTTCTCCATTTTTACGAAATTCGACTTTCTTAACTCGCAACTCGACTTTTGTAACTCGCAACTCGACTTTTGTAACTCGCAACTCGACTTTCGTAACTCGCAACTCGACTTTCGTAACTCGCAACTCGACTTTTGTAACTCGCAACTCGACTTTCTTAACTCGCAACTCGACTTTTGTAACTCGCAACTCGACTTTCGTAACTCGCAACTCGACTTTTGTAACTCGCAACTCGACTTTTGTAACTCGCAACTCGACTTTCTTAACTCGCAACTCGACTTTCTTAACTCGCAACTCGACTTTCTTAACTCGCAACTCGACTTTCGTAACTCGCAACTCGACTTTTTTAACTCGCAACTCGATACTCGACAACAAGTGAATCTCTGAGTCTTCTATGTTGATAGAAAAACAAAATATATGTGGTATTCATCAATGACGCAAAATCAGTTAATGCGCAGCAAAAATTATACAAAAAGCAATGATAGTGCGCGTTTATTGTTGTTTTTCATCTCAAAGTCACAATGAGTTTATTTCCACCAAATGCATGCATTATTCTTAAAATGAAAGGTGTAATATGATTGCCAATGAGACATCTATCAAAACTAACCAACAGGGTCAATAACGTAGATTAAAGCAACTTTAGGTCATCAAACATTCTTCAACAATGAGCAAAACCCACACCGGCCTGATAGTCAACTATCAAAGTCACTCACATGCCAACATGTGAAATTTTTCAAACGAAAAAAAAACAACGGCAAAATTTTTAAACAAACAACAAACGAAAACAGATATAACAGACATCAACCAACGAAAACTACCGAATTACAGGGGCAGGTACATACAGAATGTACCGTGGATGAACATGTTTGTGAGAGCTCAATGATCCCCTGACATGGAACACTGGTTTAACAGCACAACATTAAACCAATCGTTGAAAATCTGTTGAAAACGGTTTGACCAAAGAAATTAAAGGCGGATCCAAGCGAATTCTAGCTTGCACAAGAGAAATTCGGTCTTGATAAGAAAATGACAACAGATTCCCTCCTTATACCTGATGGTACCTTTTAATGTTGTTTGTATCAGATGACCAATAAATAAATCATTAGATCATTTCACATAACAAAAATCACGTTTGTGCGAGGTCATGAAATAATTTATTACAATAACTTTGCAATGGAATAGCTTCCATCAAAGTAAGGGCAATCAATTATTGCTATTGTAATTAGGCAATGCTAGTTAATTTTTAGATTCTCATTGCCCCCTCCCCCTTCCTACTCCGGGTTTTGTCTTTATATTCTTTATAGGGTTGGTGTTATATTTCGTAAATCCTAGAATAAAAAGTGAAAATCAACACACAAAAAAACCACAAAACAATGAAATTAAATTATCAATCCCCCCTTTTCCACTTTTTCTGTTGTGTACCTTTCAGAAGTCCCCCCTTTTCAGTCTACTCTGACATACGCTACTAATAATTTTGAGACAAAAAAATTATTATAAATTTCATATTGCATCTAATGTCAAATATACATTTTGCTTTTTACATGATTTTCCCATAATGCATAACATTGTTTTGTCTTGCAGCACTGAAGAACGTGTTCAGCCTTACAGCACGTGATGATGGTGACATAAACGTGAATATTGATAACGTCACTCCACTGATGAAAGCACTGGAACTGGACATCAAAGATGAGGCCTACATTGACATGGTACACGAAGCCTGCATAGAGAGTGAGTAATATTTAAAATCACTGGCGGATCCAGAAATTTTCATACGTGGGGGCCCACTAACTGCCTAAGAGGGGGGCCGCTTCAGTCACGGTTCAGTGATTCCCTATATAAGCAACCATTTTTTTTCCCGAAAAAGGAGGGCCCGGGCCCCCTGCCCCCTCTGTGTTCTCTTTTAACCAATGATATTTCTAGAAGCTCAAAGGAGGCAAGACCGTGTTTACTCTGAACAGAAGATGTAGTCTTCTTGAAGATCGATATATTATTTTGAAGATGCATACTATTCATCCAATCTATATTGTGGAAAATATAGGCTAAATTGAGTTAAATTAAGTCTTAAAAACACATATCCTGTATTTTATGCTTTCATAGTTCGCAGTTGTTTTTTTCTTGTTATTAACTTTTTTGCGGTTTTCTTCTCAATTAGACCACGGTATAATGACAAACGCGTACAATGGTTGAATATAACTTATATTTACATTATCTAAGTTTGTTTATTTTTGAGTAATCTTTAATATACCACTTCCTGAAGTTTAAATCATTTTATTGAAAAAGTTTATTTAAACCTAAAAAGTGATATAAAATAAATTTGATTTGTCAAAATAAGGCATGTAATGGTAAGCCTGTACTGAAAACTGAGCAGTAAAAGGCGTTAAAACTACCATGGCCCACAAATTTACTAAGGTTTTCATAAAATGACCTTAATATCCTGAAGTCAAAATGTTTTCTATTTTTTGTGTTTACGGTCATACTTGTACTTCCGCTAAACGTGCACAACAAGCGTACCGACTTACAAATCATGTTTAAACCAAACACCGTGTTAAAATAGTGCCGAATTCTTAAAGAACTCTAGTTTTACTAATGTAACAACACTTACTGTATAAAATCTGTGTAGACTATTCTATCTTTATTTTTCAATTTATAAATATCAATTACAACATATATATGTTAAGCTAAACTGAATCATTTCATTGTTTTCATCGTCCAAATCGAATAAGCGTGAAATACTTGTCACTTGACGTTACGTTATCCTCTATACCAATCAATTATTCTCTGTTTGCTTATTCTCTATTGGAAATATTTGCATAAGAAATTGGCATGGTCAGAGATTGTATGTTCTTTTCCCTCCAACATGATGTTTCACAAGACAGCCACAGAGGAGTGTCCTGGACATGGGACAGGCACATAAATATGCATTGGGCTTAAACACATTTTTTAAAGATCTGTTAACCCTCACCCGTTGATATTGTCTGTTGATAATTTGATGTTTGCATCAAATAAAGCTAATTTTGGTTGCATGATTGTTTTTTTTATTAATTTGTCTTGAATGTTTGCTAGTTATTGATAAACACGACTTTGGTTCCTGCTCATTATTTTGTTGTAGTTGACTTGCATTGTTTGGTAACAGTTTTCTCTTACTCATATTTAAAGTAATATTATTTCTAATGCATAATATCTTTCTGAAGTTTACTCTGTGGATAAAAAAGGAACAGTGACTGCGCATTTAAATATTTTATATAAATTAAAAAAAAATATGCGAATAAAAATTAAAGAGATGCTTTGAATTAAATCAAATTAAGTTCTCATTCGTGTAAAGACTAAGTACACACATACTGGTTGTTAATGTAAACAAATAGACTTTAAATCACAAAGTGTTTAGAAGTCTTTTTTCGTGGGCGATGATATATGTTTAAATATTTAAGAAGTTATGTAATAGAAGATTTACCCGGCATCTACAAGGAACCGCTGTTTAAATTGAAATTTATTTAATTTTCGTCTTCTTTTAGCCATTTTCTGTTATATCTGTACAATAAGCAGACTGATATCATTAGATAGATAGTTTCAAGGAAGGAAACAGAGTCACAATTAATGAAACTTTATTTTTTGTATGTATTAGTCTATTTATTCATACATAGTCGACGCGTAAAAAGTTATTTTTGTAGTTCTTGGTGATCTCAAATACCCCTTCCCTCCTTTTTTTGCTCCGTCCGAACAAAGGTCTGACAAGTATATCTTATAATATTGACAAATTGGCTATTAGGCAAATTAGAAATCTAAGTGCATTCAAATCTATTATAAAACTTGCGTTTAAGTACATCTGAAATTTCTCTCTTATACTGACCAATATAATTAATATTTGAAATTTCAACTGGACAGACAATCTCCCCCATTGATGGATTAAGTTCTCATTTACTCTATTGAATTTAGGATTTAATAAATGACCACTATAATGAATGTTTGGTAAAGATAATCTACAATTCGGCATGTATAGGTCAACAGGTGTCACTATATAAAATTGAGAATGGAAACGGGAATGTGTCAAAGAGATAACTTAGATATACATGTATAATGTTTATTGAATATAAATGCACATTTTTACCCATATGGGTTGAAGGCATACATACATGTAAATCAACATAATAATTTTACAATGCATCATACAGAAAACAATCCGACCAAAGAGCAAAACAGTGTCCAACTACGACAATGGGTCTTCAACACAGCGGGAAAATCTGACATTCATAGGCGGACTTCAGCTAGCTCCTTACTGTATGTCTATACAACCCTTCTTGTATTGGACATTTTTTCTCACGTTTCTAAAGCTCGTACAAATGAATTAATATTTTCTGACAATGTTCATATATCGTGAATAAGATCTGTGTCCTCGGTTGCTATTTAAGGCGTGTATAGAATATTTTTTCCCACAATACAGATAGCCATTGTAATATAAAAAAGCTATACCATTTGATTTTTAATTGGGATGGGGTTTGTGTCATGCATATTGTTTTAGTTGTAATATCTGTCCTGCCTTTTTATTTTTCACTCAGTTCGGTCCTCTATCTTTTTTATATTAGTTTATCCTGTCGAATTTTTTAACCGATAAATTGTCCTCCTGCCGTTTTTGCCAAGTTGCTCATCCGGCCTTTATTTTATTCAAAACTCCTGTCCTGCCTTTTTCTTTCAAATTTCACCCTAGATACCCAACCTAAACATCAAATGTTAAATCCGTAATTGATTTTGCATTCATGTGCATTTGTTTCTTATCTTTTTGCAGTTTCGAGTTGCTATGTTATGTTCCCTACGTTTATAGATTGCATATATCCCTATACGAAATAAAATTCTAATATGACGTGCTTCTTTCGCTTTGTGAACAAACCCATGCTCTAAATCCAATAAAATTGTTTGCACATGCGTATATTGACTTCTTCAGAATAATGAATTTTATCAAATTATCATGCACTTAATATATTTCCTTAACTTTAAAACACTTTCAAACTCTTTAATGGTGCACATGATGTTACTTATTCATTTATTATGACTGTAATGTGTTGCATTCCGAAATTGACATATTTGACCTAGATACGACAACCGTTCATGCTTGTTGTTCAAACTCCTCCCTCTGAAAAAATCACTGTGCCAGCCGTTTGCTTATTTACAAACAAAAAAGGGAGATTCATGGAAGAGCCTACACAAACGCTTTTACACTTATACTTATCGGACATAGAAATTACCTTAATTATCCTATTCAGAATCGAAATAATTGATGCAAGCTATACTTTATTGTAGTTTTAACATGGGTAGGCATTATATTCGTGATTATTTTTGCCCGAGCGTTTAACATGGGTAGGCATTATATTCGTGTTATTTTAGCCCTCACTATCGCTAGGGCAAAAATAATCACGAATATAATGCCTACCCATGTTAAAACTACAATAAAGTATAGCTTGCATCAATTATTTCTTAATTAAGTTTACCTGCCAAATCAGAGGTAAAATGTCCGTCCTAAATAATTATGGTAACCCTCCCTTTTATAATACAACATACTAGCTAATGTAGATTCTACCGATTAAATATCAAGCTATTTGTTTTCCGACAGTTGACCTAGAAAAGTCAGTGTTTAATTAAGATTTTAACATAAAATTCACGAAACAATGCTATTTTTACAGGTTTTGGAAACATCAATATCAATGAATTTGATGAAACGATAATGGAACAAAGGAAGCGTGCCACAGGGGAGGAGTTTGACGATGACTTTAGGTCCGCCTTCAGATTGATTGACGTAGACGGTGATGGTATCATATCGGTTCAGGATTTGTACCAACTTATGATGGGTATTGGTGAAATGTTAACAGACGACGAACTTTCGGAACTCCTCAAAGGGGCCGATGCTGACGGAGATGGAGAAGTTAGTTACAAAGGTAATACATCCGGTGTTTTTTTTAACCTCCTTTTAAAACAAAGAAGAGTTGCTTACCATTACATATAATAGAGTGTTCGATAATACGCCAGATGGTGGAGCATGAATCGGAGTATGCTCATTTGACAATTACAATCAGTACTTTGACACAGGTGTGCGGAAAACATTTATAGCAGTAATTAATGGCTACATAAAATTGAGAATGGAAATGGGGAATGTGTCAATTGAGACAACAACCCCACCAAAGATCAGAAAACATATACATATTTGATAATTTGATATATACATAATAAAATCACCAATCTATTCCAAATTCCTTGACTTGACAGCAGTCAGACATCCAATATCGAGTTTGCCTTATATGCGCATTTTTTAAAAAGATTTTCATCCTTTTACTTTTTTTTATAACGATATATGGACACATAAGAATATCACTATAAAATCAGGAAAGGCACATCATTTTACTATAAAATAGCGTTGTATTAAATAGCAAAAAGCACATGTAAAATCAGAATAATATTTAGCAATAATACGATAAACAAACTTATACCGTCTAAACGTATATAGAAGTCCTCTGTTCAACATTTAGATCTATAATGCCCTTTCCCTTCTTCATCTCTACTTCTGGTACGTAGCTTCTTTTTAATTTGACTAAATTCTGCAATCTGTGATGTAATCTAACACTCGAGAAAAGGTAATTTTACACTTTGGTTAAACGAACATGTTTTTTTTTAAACCAGACCAATGGAAGTGTTATAATTTTACTTTAAAACTATTTCAGATTTTCGTTTTTTCTTGACTGGCGAAGTACTAGAAGAGGACATCGAACCAGGAAATGAAGATGTTGACGATGAAACTGAAAACGTCGAACCGGAAGTTGAAGTTGAAGACGACAATAAAGCTGATGAAGTGAAACCTGAGGAATCCAAAGAAGAGGAAAAGCCCGAGGAATTAACAAAAGAGGAGGAGGAGATGCGTGCGCAGAAAGAAGTGACGAAACGTAAAAGTTTGTTGTGGGCATTTGCCTCTCAGAAATACGAAAAACCAGTGGAAACTAAAATACCAGATATAATAAAGGAAATTAAAAAAGAAAAGAAACCCGATATAGTTGAAGAGGATGACAAGAAGGACGTTGATAATGACAGCGAAATTGCATCCGAACCAAAACCCGTGACATCAGTCACTGTAAATTATTTAGAATCAGTGAAAGAAACAGACACTGTCGAACACGCGAGAACCAATCAGAATCAACCTAATGCCGCATTACGAAGACAGTCATTTTCAGCTATGACAAGTGTGGATTCGGGATTTGATGCTACGGATGCTGAAGACATACAGTCACATGTAAATGACAAATCAGAAAGCGTTACCGACGACGGATTTTGTTCCCGAGCTACATCGGCAAGATCCAGGTTAACACACGATAAAAGCCGAATATCGTCTGCTAAAAGCCATTATTCTAGCAGGCCGTCCACAGCTAAAAGTATTGCTGAAGAAAGTTTTCAGGATAGTGAACTAAGTAATGAACTTTTTCCAAACGGAAATGATCAATTAGGACGCAGGTCTTCTCGGAGCACTATTGCTGATGTCGAAAACGAGTCCGACGAAGAAAGTGCAACCGCAGATGACTGTGAGTTTGATTCTCCATTGACTGAAAGGCAACTAGTGTTTTTAAAGCAAAGGGAAGAACAACAAATATATTGTGAATTGGGGATTGAAAGAAAGGTAGAAAATATTGAACCACGTGACTTTAGTAGTGATGAGGATTCTTTAGATTTGGAATCAGTTAGTCAGTATGACCCAAATGAAATTACTCCGCGAGTGAATTTATCTCTTTTAAAATCAAAACACAAAAAGGCAGTCCCAATTCTAGAGCGAAGTAGATCTGCTACACGTTTGAGAACATTCAAGAAAATTCAAAAGGCCATTTTAGTCAGACAAAACACAGATCCTAGAATGAATGTTGAACACATCAGAGCAGCTAACGAGAGATTTGTGCGAGAACAAAAGACAAAACAACAAAACACAAACACGAATGGACTTTATTGTACGCATATAAGTCTTGATTTGAACGTTGAAAAAGAAGAGAGTCAGAAATCTCCTAAACCAAAAATGAACCCAAGATATAATAGTAAAAACGCTGTGCCATCAAACACGAAAGTTTCATCACAACAGACCTCTTTACGAATGTTGTTAAAAAGACCACAGACTGCTATGACGTATAGAGAAGCCGAAAAATTAAACATTGTGTACGGGAAAAACTATGACTTAAATTCACCGAGAAGTAATTTCGGCGGGGAAATGAAAATTGTCGATTTAGCAAAAAGTGTAACTATAGATACACGTAGTATTGAACGACCGGGATTAGCACATCATCATCATGGCTATAAAAGCGTTTTACCGTTAGGACGCGTACTGTCAGGATACAAGAGTAAAATAAACCAAGGAAATGGCATAACTTTAAATTCAATATCGAGAAAGCTTGAGCGAATTGACTATTTTACAAATTTGGGAAATGGAAGGCCAACAACGCCTCAATTTTCTCAGAGCATGTCGACAAAACAAGTATCATCACATAAACAATTTTCTCGAAGCATGTTGCCACAACAGGTACCACAGAGACAATCAATTATAAATTTAGAAATACCGGAAGGTGCGCGTCTGTCGTGCAGACGACAAACACAATCTACAAGGTTCACATCTAAACCTCTTATACGAACATGATAGCCATTAATTTATCTGAAATAAAATGTTAAGTTTTTTAAGTGAATTGTTTAATGCTGCGTAAAACAATTTCTGAAAACGCGGCAGTTTTTGTTGTTACGAAAAAAGAGGGACGGAAGCAGGGGTTTCATTATCTTTCATGTTGACTGGTACTTTCCACGTTTCTTATAAAAATTCCTACATTTAGGCGGTACTTGTCAATAGCATAGGAGGGTAAAAGTACCGGGTACCCCCTCCTAATGAATGGCCTGCGGAAGACACTAGAGGGACATACAAACTCATAAATCGAAAATAAAATGACAACGCCATGGCTAAAAATGAAAAAGACAAACAGACAAACAATAGTACACATGACACAACATAGAAAATTAAAGAATAAGCAACACGAAAACAGATGTCAATGGAACCGTCTAAACCCAGAAGTCGCAGAGTCACACTTTACAATGGTTAAAAGAAAAATCATGAGTAATGCACAACACAGTTCACAACAAGTACACACACCAAAATAAAGGAACAAGAATTTTACAAAAAAATTAACAGGGATGGGGGATTAAGCATTTTACCGGGTATCGGAGTTAATCTTGAATACCCATATAGCAATTTTAATCTGTACTTAATAATAAATATTGTTTTCTGTCCGAGACCTGTTCCCAATTTCATATCTCATTCTAGCTAAGAAAATTTAAGTTTGCCTTTACTTCTTTAGTTTTTGGTTCGGGCTTATTTTCCTCTAACAGTTTATGTGCTACTCTCCGTTTTCGTTTGAGACCCAAATTTGTTTCTGATTAATCGATTATTGATTATTCACAGCGATATGCTAGCGTGTAAAATTAGAATATAAATCAACTTCATAAATCTTTATTGCAATGTCCTTAGTTAAATCAATGATCACAACGATTTCAATACAAAAGGCAGCTTTTAAAAAAAGCTGAAATGTTTCTCTAGGGGATGATTAATATAACTTCATGGATGATTGATTTCAGTACTATGCTTCAACTGCCAAGGCGGTCATATACTCCTTCCTGGCAGGATGCTCGTCTGCTGGTCTATTAATAGGGGTCCACACGGGCTCTCCAACAAAAAATCGTCTTGCCTTGATGTAGTTCTATAACGTTATGAAATAAAAAATAAAGTTATAATCGAATTCATTTCCAAAACAAATGCAGACCTTGAACGAGGAGTGAACAAGAAAAAGATGAGCCACTAGAACAACAAAGTGAAAATGTTGTCACATGACGTAAATATGCTTACTAGTAGTAATATATTTGCGGTACCTCAGCTATTAAGTGTGGTTATTTCAGTCGTCGAGTTAATATGAGATGTGGTACGATTACCAATGAGAAAACTCTTTACTAGCGACAAATATACACGAATATGCAAGTTTTCCTCAATCCACGAAAATTTGTAGCAACGAAAATAAATGAATCCACAGTAGAGGTCTAGGTCATATCAAATGAATTGACTTATAAAGATTACTGACAATTGCCGTTTTCATGTCAAATTACAACAGGTTTTTCTTAGAAATACAAAACATACACACAGTAACTGGCACAAAAAAAAATAGGTCATAGCAACCCAGTTATTGGCAAACAGTTTTTCGTTGATAAAAATGACAAAAATTCTGACGAATATTCACGAGCACTATCTTGATGAATAGCCCTTGATATAGTAACATCAGTTTTCCGGAAGTAAAACAACTAAAATCAGGACTTCCGGAAAGACATGGTAAATCAAATATGTTCTGCTGGTTCCTTTGAAGACTGTATAAGAATTGCTACTGAAAACGGTTCCCTGAATACCTGTTTTGGTTTCTGATGGAAAAAAACGACTTTAAACAAGAAATTAAAACAAGGAAAATTGGGAAAAGGGCAATAACTCTTAATGTTTTTGCCAAGTAACAATGATATGAATTTAATCATGTTAATGTTGTTTCATTGGTTCATGGCTAGTGACAAATATTACACGTATATTCATGATGAGAACAACATGATACAACGAATTATGAAGGTTGCTAACTTCTATATCAGTTGGTCTCAGAAGGAGTCATTTCATTGACAATCATACCCCATTTTTTTATTTAAACTTTATAAACTCAACTGTTTAAATAGGATTATTTTAATTACTAGTAACTAAAACCTAAAACAGTCTGAGGAAAAATGAACATATAACCTGTCTAGATGTACAGGGGCGGATCCAGCCATTTTAAAAAAGGGGGTTTCCCAACCTCGAGCAAAAAAGGGGGGGGGGTTCAAACTATATACTCCCATTCAAATGCATTGTACGTCCAAACAAAAAAAGGTGGGGGGTCCAACCCCCGGACCCCCCCCCTTTGGATCCGCCAATGATCTACCATATTAAAAGTAACATTCGAACTCTACAAAAAAGAAATGAAAGTTTTTTAAGGGATGAGGGCGTGTTTCTTTAACATTCATGATATATTGGGCAAAGCATTTACTTTTCAAACTTAACTCCATCATTATAATGTAAAGCAACGTTAAGTAACCAACTCTCGTCATAGGATTCCACCCCATCGTGATTTGTAGAAATTTTAGATATTGAATGATTTATTTTATCATCTTATCCGAATGAGTCGATCAAGGTTCTTCGATAATTACGAAAACTTCATCACCGAGAGCAGGGCCGTAACTAGGGTTCGAATTCAAGGGAGGCAGGGGTTTGTGGGCCACCGATTGAGGTCTCCAAGATAGGGGGTTGGGGGGGCGTAGCCCCCCGCCGATTTTGTTCTCTCAGTCATTGGCTAAAAATGACCCGTTTTCCTTCGATTTCCTTAAGAAACATCAGTATTGCTTGAACCTGGAAGCAACTTTTATGCAAAAACAAGCTGAGATTGTTGTTCGGGGTGAGCCAAGGCTCCGTCTTGAAGGCCGTACTTTGACCTATAATTGTTAACATTTTATACATTGTGACCGCGGATTTTTTTCTCAAATGATATGGCTAAAAATTACCCGTTTTCCTTCGATTTCTTTACTTTAAGAAAGATCAGTTTTGCTGGATCCTTGGAGCAATTTTCATTCAAACAATTATTATCTGTATTTAAAGATATTTTTTTAGAACCTGGTAAGTTAAAAAAATATATAAAGCAAGATTATAGAACGCAAGATATTTTTTTTTTTATCGAGGATCTTGAATTTCAATATTGTTGAAAGCTGAACAGACATATATAACTACAACCAGGGACTTTCTATATTAGTCTAGTATATACTTAGTATAGAAAGTCCCTGCTACAACGAATGGGAGTGTTTACCTACTAAGGCATTGACCATAATGTTCTCGTACGATCGGGAGACTTAAAAAAACGATCCAACAGCTAATTCAGCCGGTAACGAATTTCCGATATCTTAAAAGATTCACAATACAAAAGGAACTTCCTCTGCTTAATTGAGCCCCCAAATAAATGTGAACAGTTTTTATTCAAAATTATCGAAAGCAACGTTTCATATGTGTTCTCGTACGAATACTGACCCCCTCAATACTGAATAACAGACGGACGGCCACACGAAAAAAAACCAAAAAAACAAATACTAAAACAGTTCACTTTCGATCAAAAATCCGAAAAATGACAGACATATCACGTATCATGATAACACTGTTAAAACTGTAAAATTGTGTTGTTTATAATATAAACTAAAGTTCTTCGTGTACATATTGTCAATATTTTATTTTATTACTTCCAAAAAAGATTTTGGTGTAGAAAATTCAGGGGAGGCAGTTGCCTCTCCTGCCTCATAGGTAGTTACGGCCCTGGAGAGCCCGGTCATTGTCCTGAAAATGCATGACATGTTCGCCACTCAAGGTTAAGTAATCAAAGAAGAATCAATTAATTGGCAGACAGAGACCACATCAAATATTTGGGGTTTATGGCTTCCTGAAGTCCCATTTCAGCTACGGATCCAGAAATGCATTGCCCGGCTGCCTGAGAGGTACCCGCTCCAGACAGTCAGGCTTTAGTGATTCCCTATACAACCCCTAAACCCCCCCTTCTGTCTATTAGTTTAAATTACTCGGTACTATCCTATGTCTTCTTACATTTTGATCAAGTGTAAAGCGGTGGTAAATACCGGCAGGTAATATGAGAAGATCTGCTGGTGCCAAGCTAATTCGGATCCACTCGTCCTTTTTGTTCCGGACGTCAAAATATCCACTTCCGTCTACAATGTATCGGATCTCTTCGTCAGAATGGAGGTGCTCCCGAAAGAAGTCCTTCAACTAAAAGATCAAAACAAAACAATGATTTTCGGCTGAAAATTCAACAACGTACGGTGACCTATAGTTGTTAATTTCTGTTTCATTTGGTCTCTTGTGGGGAGTTGTCTCATTGGCAATTATACCACATCTTCTTTTTTTTATATATATAAAACATAATGTGCGTCAGTCAAAAAAAAAAATGGCGTGTTTCAACTGAAACAGTAGACTATATAAAATACCAGTCTTATAAAAATTGACCAAGTTTCCTTCAAGTAGAAAAACTTGAACAAGATCAGGTAATGTAACGCTGAATATAAGTTATGTAGTGATATATCTCCTAAGCATCCCTTAAAAAATATGTCGTGCTATTGAACAAAGTTATTAAATACATGGCCACTTATATTTTGCACTTCATTTTATAATATTAGAACTATTTTAAACTATGATTGCTGATATATAGTAGTTAAAGACAGTCTGTTTGAATAACAGTAGACGTAGAGTTTAAGCCAATGAGACAGCAACCCAACAAAAACAAAACATTTACGGGATGAATATTGTTTTTATTGGTATTAAAGCCTGTAAATCAGTGGTTGTCGTTTGTTGATGTGTTTTATATTTGTTTTTCGTTCTTTTTTTGTAAATTTGTCATTTCGGGGCTTGTTTTCTATTTTTGTGTCTGCCTTTTATTCGCAGTTAGAGAACTGTTATTGCTTCACAATAGTAAGTAAAACGTAGTCTGTTATATTAGGGTACCTCTCCGAAGAATTTTTCTTGTCTACACTTAGGAACGTCTTTTACTTTTGCCTACCTTTTCGTCGTAGTTCTTCAACTTTTCTTGACAACACTAAATAAAATCTTCAGATGAGTGGGGTTGTGTTGTATTTTACTTTTGCCTACCTTTCCGACGAACTTAGGCAACTTTTCTCGTCTACACTTAATAATATTTTCTCATGAGTAAGTTAATGTTGTCTTTTACTTGTGCTTATACTTTCGTTGTAGTTTGGCAACTTTTCTCGACATTTTCAATACAGAAAATTAATGTTATCTTTTCTTTTTGCCTACCTGTTTTATCGTGGTTCGGCAATTGTAATTTATCAAAAAAAAAAACAACCTCAATTACATCTTTACATGAGTAAGTTATTAAATTTGTTAAACTTCTTTTTGCCTACCTTTTCGTCGTAGTTTTCTAGACAATTATATTAAAATAACATCTTCACATTAGTAAGTTAGTTTTGTCTTTTCTTTTCCCAATCTTTTAGTTTACGTTGTAGTTTACTTTTGCCTACCTTTTCGTCGTAGTTCGGCAACTTTTCTAGACAACAATAACATCTTCACATGAGTAAGTTAATGTTGTTTTTTCCGACGTAGTCGGTATAGTCAGAGGCGGATTTAGGGGGGGGGGGCAGGGGGCCCGGATCCCCCCTTTTTTGGGAAAAAATTTTGTTGCTTATATAGGGAATCACTGAAGCGTGACTGGAGCGGGCCCCCTCTTAGGTCAGTCAGTGGGCCCCCACATATGAAAATTTCTGGATTCGCCACTGATAGTTTCGGTTTGTGCCCTTTGAACTTAAGGACGCTTAACTATGGCAACAGAATAAGCATGCTCGAAAATCCTTTCTGTGATTGGACAAAATGCTGTCACGGTGGGTGATTTGGTTGTGTTTGAAAAAACGTCTCGTTAATTATATCGTGATGGAAAGCCAGTGAAAAACTATAAATATTTGACTAGATCTTACAAAGATTTATATTTTTATTAAAATAATTGTTTCTCCAATAGCTCTTTGCATCCGTGACAGCTGTTTATTCAGGACAATTATATAATTTTTAATGTAAACTTTGTTGTGCGAACGTACATTTCTTTTAGAACGCACCTACGCATGTGAGATTTCCGCGGGGTTTTGGTGAATGTAAACAGAGAGATACGAGGACCGAGAATACTGAACACAATCAGAGAAAACGTTATTTAAATGGTATCTTTGTGCTTCTGAAGGTTATCGAAAAGATAGTTTTAAACATAATACTCAAATTTAAATACGTCGGATATCTTTTTTAAAGATAGTTCTTGTTTCTTTTCCCTACCATTTAGTCTGAGTTCGGCATCTTCAGATTAGTAAGTTAAAGTTGTCAAAATCATTTTCTCCTACCATTTCGTCGTAGTTAGCCAATTTTTCTCTACTACACTCAATAAGATCTTCATATGAGTATCCTCTTTCTTTTCGCAAACTTTTAGTTTACGTTGTATTTCACTTATGCCTACCTTTTCGACGTAGTTCGGCAACACTTCTCGACAACACTCAATATTAACAGCTTCACATGAGTAAGGTATTAAAGTTGTCAAAATTCTTTGTTCCTACCTTTTCGTCATAGTTCGGCAATTTTTCTCTGCTACACTCAATAAGATCTTCATAGGAGTATCCTCTTTCTTTTCGGAATTTGTCTAATTCGTCAACATTTTGAACTGGTATCTGAAAGATGAGATAAAAATTTTTTTTTTTTAAATTTGGTCGATTACTCTAACGTTAAATGTTTAACTTATCAAGTCGCCTACTATCCAGCACTAAGTTGGGGGTTAATTTAGAAACACACATAGTTGCTGTACTGCAGCAAACCGACTGGGACCCAATGCTGTCATATTTTCAGCATACTATAGCATCCTTCCTTCAACACCAAATTTCATATATATGCTTAACATAGTCTGGTTTGGTCTTACCGGAATTTGAACACAGGCACTTGTCTCAGAAAAAAAATTCCTATATATCTTGTTATAATAAGGTATATAATAGGAATTTTTTTCTGAAACAAGTGCCTGTGAATTTGAACTATCAATCGACAACGCTCAACCAAGAAACCGTATCGGTGACCTTTACGCTTTAGAGTTTTTAAGGTTATCAAAGTTTAAATGTATGCAACTGGAAAGGCTGACATCTCGAGAGCAATTTTTCCAACTTCATTTTATTCAAATTGAATATTCAGAATAAGTACAGAACACTGAAAATTAGCTCTCAACATGAACACATTCTAAAAGTGACTAACGAACAAACAACCGTCTATAGTTTATACAATACAGAGGCGGATTTAGAGGGGAGGGTAAGGGACTCTGGGAAAAAATTGGTTGATTAATAGAGAATCACTGAAGCATGACCGGAGTGGCCCCCCTCTTAGCTGGGCAGTCATCAGTGGACCCCCACTTATGAAAATTTATAGATCCGTCACTGCAATAAGTCGTAAAGTGTCCTCTATAACTTTCTTTTTTTTATGCGATAAATTCACTTTGACATTGTTTGACAAACAAACGAAAAACTCCACCGGCGGCAACCAATGCCAACCATGGCAACGTAAGCGAATTTAAGTCAATACACACAACAAAGGTGTTAAATTCACAAATAACATAAAAAAGACCAATTCAGTTTAATTTTCTCAACATCAATTTAGAAAATATATTGCTAAAAAAATAAGCATAGCATGTCAAAATCAGTCATGTTATAATAATAGTGTGTACAAGAATGTCAAGGTCGTTTTATCAATTTGTTTAGTCTCAAAGTTATATTTACATACTATGATACAATATTTAAACCTCAAATACTACAAACATGACAAACTTACCTGTCCATTTGGGAAAGTCTTAATTAAGGCCTGACATCTACTAGATATATAAAGGTTATATATATATGCATATTGCATTTAAGAAAGATATTTTTTTAATTTTTTTTAATGGACATTTTTTTGCGTTTCCTGCAGAAGGTGTAAAAATAAACTAAGTTTTGGATACAACTTTGAGGTAACAACTAATGTGTACTGTATTAAATTGTCCTTGATTGGCAATCATGTTTTGAATAGTTTGAAATCATCAATTGTCAAACTTTCACTACGACTTACCTTCCAATATAAAACTCCTAAACTTTTCAAGTCATCTAGTGTGAGGTACTGCGGAGGGACCCTGTGATGAGGGGCTCTTTGATATTCTTCAGAGGAGTCCATCAACCACGCTTGCACCATGTTTACCTTTCGTAAATCAGCTGTTTATCTAGGTCAATATGTATATCTAATAAAATAGGTCAAGTTTATAAAATAGTATGTCAACACGGAGCCGAACAAGCTTTCCGGACTATTTTGAAGATATTAATATATTATTTCCATATTGCAAGAGTGTTTTGAAATATTCTCCGAAAGTTTTATATGAAGAAGCAATTAATTTTAATTTACGAATTAACTTATCTGTTTTATGTAGTACCATAATATATTTATAGATTTAATGATGTGCATGCACACATAGCATGCTTATATATATAACTTTTAAATGAAGTGTCGTGTACTTTGTATAGTTGAATCAAATATTGTCAACAGATATTTGATCGTCCTAGCAGATGTAAAAATTCCTTGGGGATGCTGATCGTCAAAGCAAATACCCTCTATTCTTCTGGAAATACAGGGCTTCAAATTATGAGAGACATGAAGGCAGTTGTCTCCTTAGACATGTTAGAGGGGGCCGACAAAAAAATAATGGAGATAAAAACATTTTTTTTTATAGTTCTTAGTCGTATTCACATTGAGGTGAATGTCTCGGCTAACGTCGAACAACATCTTTTGTACTGGTGACTGACATCTTAAACATGTCAAATCGAAAACCATTTCTAAAATGATTTAAATTTTGAATGTTGAAAAAAATATACAAATCATGAATGTTATGTACAGTGATTCAGAAAATTGGTAAAGAAAATGCCGATAACGACAGATTTAATCGAGACACGCGGTCATCACAGTATTTAATTTTACAGAGCATTGTTTATTTTGGGACAGTAAACTCAAATGTCTGATAGAAACTATGGAATAGAAGTAGTATCCAGTTCGAAATTTTGAATTCTAACAGAAAATTGAGGCAATATGCAAAGACCAAAAGGATTCATAGACTGCTGACGTTTTTGCAAGACTTGAGTATGCACAAGACTTACCTGCACTAGATGTTATTTATCATCAGAAATGTAGTGTTAACTTCAGGACAGGGAAATATACCTTTTGGAAAACCAGATCAAAAACAAAAAAATCAAGGTAGACTAAATCACAATGAGTCAAATATAGCTTTTCTGAAGACCTGGGATTATTTGAAAGAAAAATGAAGAGGACCAATTAACCGTGAAAGACTTCGTTCTTCAAATGACATATTTGTGTGGAGATCTGGCATACACAACAGTACATATGAACTCAAAGATCGAAACACATTTTGGTGATGAAGCTTTTATTACCGACGCGTACGTCTGTGGAAAACCAAATACGGTCACTCTTCGTAAAACTGCATCTGCTCTTCTGCAAGAATTTTATTAGAGTAAAAAACTTCCGATCCTGAAACAGAAAAAAGAGAAATTATCAAAACAGCAGCAAAACTTATCAAATCTGATATCAAATCAATGGAATTTTCAAGGTCGGTGTATTCATCACCAGCTACAATAGCATCGTGTGAGGAAATTTAAACATCGCATACTTACCTGAAAGTCTCAAACAGTTACTTGGTGGAATATTTTCTGAAAAAAGATTTCGATCATAAAGTGGCTGCCATTGGCCAGTCTATCATGCAAGCGACAAGACCAAGATTTCTGATTGCCCCTTTGCAGCTAGGTATAGGAGTTCAAATGCATCGCCATTTTGGATCAAAATTCCTCTTCAAAACCTTATACCAACTTGGCTTTTCGTCATCTGTTAAGGAAGTTCAAAAACAGTCGTGAACTCTGCTCTCCAGGGTAATAATTCACCTCTAGAACTTAAAGGGCGATGTATTCAACACGTGACAGATAATGTCGACTATAATATCAGAATACTTGACGGTCATGGGGATAATAGCACGATTCACACCTGGTTATAACCACAAAAAGTATTGTTCAGAGATTGGATGTTTCGCTTGACGAATGTCGATATAAAACAAATAGGGAAAATCTATCTTCATCAATACTTTTACCGAACAGCAAAACTTAGTTTAAAATTCGAATCACTTGCAACAAATCATTCGGATTCGTTACCCGATAACCTCAGTCTTCTCTGTAGTACTCTTTGGCCAAAGAAAAAAAAAGTAGGTGGTCAGCAATGTGTAATTAAGCGCACGATGGAGCATACCCTGGTTAATTGACAATTGCATTTTTGCCTATATTTGAAATTGATCCCGGAAACCTTTCATGTATCTTTTCGATCATGAAGTTCGTATGCAAAGAAGTGTTTGAGTACAGAGCTGATCCAATAAAATTGAGAAAGGAAATTTATGGGGAATGTGTTAAATCGACAACAACCCGACCATAGAGCAGACAACAGTCGAAGGTCACCAATGGGTCTTCAATGTAGCGAGAAACTCCCACACCCGGAGGCGTCCTTCAGTTGGCCCCTTAAAAATATGTATACTAGTTCAGTGATAAAGGACATCATACTAAACACCGAACAATACACAAGAAACTAAAATTCAAAATCATACAAGACTAACAAAGGTCAGAGGCTCATGACTTGGGACAGGCGCAAAATTGCGGCGGGGTTAAACATGTTTATTAGATCTCAACCCTCCCCCTATACCTCTAGCCAATGTAGAAAACTAAACGCATAACAATACGCACATTAAAATTCAGTTCAAGAGAAGTCCGAGTCCGATGTCAGAAGATGTAACAAAAGAAAATAAACAAAATGACAATAATACATAAATACTACTAGCAGTAAACTGACATGCCAGCTCCAGATCTAGACTTCAATTGAACTGATTGAAAGATTATGTCTTCATCATATGAATATCAGGCACAATCCCTCCCGCTAGGGGTAAAGTATCATACTATCAATACTATCATAAAAATATATGAGAAGAACATAACCCGTGTCATGCCAACAACTGATTTTTTTTAAATAGTTCCTATACAATGTTTACATTTGACCAACCGCGTTACTGGAAAGCATGCACTCACGATTATCGATTTGAAATCTATAGTTCCCAGAGTAGGAGTTTTTCACCTCGAGGTGAGATTCCTGTGATCGATTGGTAACATTATGAGCGGATCTGGACTAGCTGAGCTCATGGAAACTGTCTACGCATCTAACGCTGTTTCGCATATGTTAACCGGAAAGCCAATTGCAAGAGCAGGACGTGGTCATTTCCTCATTTATAATGCTTTAAATGCATTATTGATGTGCGGACAGTTTCAGATATCTTCTGTTGTCTTGAAAGATAATCACATTGAAAATGGAGAACATGTTTCGTTTCTTGATGAAACTTCGGGTGACATGATAAGCGAAACTGATATTGAAGACTCTGAAAATCACAGTAAAACACCTTTCCCCAAGATTTAAACTGAACTGAGTTCTGTTTTGATGAAATCCTCGAACGACGTGTTCCAGGAGACACCATTGACACCAAAATAAGATGTTAAGAAAAATAAGCGAGAGTATATCTCGAAGAGAGAAATCGATTTTCAAATGGACAATAAATAAAGTATGATGAAATTTTGTAAATAGGTTTACCAGTTTGTGATATCGAAAACCTTTGTGTAAATTGTTTCATTTGACAAAGATTACAGAGTAATACGTTTTAACTGTCACGGTAGATTTGTAACATATCAAACCCACAACTCCCGAAATGACATACCGACCACCCTTCATTTGAGAAAGAACCCTATACATTCCAGTGCACCGAATTTCTGTGTTTTGAAAATGAGGATTGATTGTAGTTTTTCTTTTCTTTTTTTAATTAGGCTTTGTTCCTTTTTAATGCTCTAATAAAACCGGTTTTGTAAAAGAAACTACAAGAAATATCATTTCTACAGACTAAAGGGAAACAGACTCGAGTTTCAACATTTTATTTCATATTTAGCAACACATGACGATTCTTGAAACGACATATGTTTGTCACTCTGGTGAGTTAAGCCTTTTTCAACTGATTTTTATAGTTCGTTCTTATGTTGTACTGTTCAGTATATCACTGTCCCAGGTTAGGGGAGGGTTGGGATCCCGCTTACATGTTTAACCCCGCCACATTATTTATGTATGTGCCTGTCCAAAGTCATTAGCCTGTAATTCAGTGGTTGTCGTTTGTTTATGTGTTACATATTTGTTTTTCGTTCATTTTGTTACATAAATAAGGCCGTTAGTTTTCTCGTTTGAATTGTTTTACATTCAATTTGTCTTATCGGGGCCTATTATAGCTGACTATGCGGTACGGGCTTTGCTCATTGTTGAAGGCCGTACGGTGACCTATAGTTGTTAATGTCTGTGTCATTTTGGTCTTTTGTTGATAGTTGTCTCATTGGCAATCATACCACATCTTCTTTTTTATACATTGTCTTATAAGAATCCGGTCACACTACCAGGAATTCGAAGTAACGGTGATCGTGACTGTCATAAATGTTAAGTACATTGTATAATGGTGGGACGTAGTGGTAGTCCGACGTTTCAATAGTATGACGGTTCAATGGTCCAACGGTTCGATAGTCCGACGGTTAAATAGTCCGACGATAGTCCGACGATTTTTTTGTCCTACGGTTCGATGGTCCAACGGTTAGTGTGGTCTATTGGTAAAGACATTTAGCTACAGTGCTAATAGCGTATCTCGATTCAAAGCTGTCCTGGGCTTTCTAAACAAACAAAGTTCCCGATTCAAGCATAAAATCCACACTTTACATTCAGATGACGATAGCATCAGTCGTCATTAATCAATTACGTTTAAATAGTGTCGAAGTTTTTTACCATCAAGACAACTTGCGTAATGACTTGTTTATATTGTTTATATTTTCCTGTAGTTGTTTCCATTGATCTGGTTTAAGTCTAATACCTCGGTCCGACTCGGAAAAGGCTTTTTCTTCCGAAAACTCGCGAATATCAACGACCACAACTTCTCCGGAGGCGAAGACACCAACACGACGTTTCCATGACAGTGAAAACAATATCCAGTCTACAAAAAAGAAAAAAGAAACTTTTATAATCAGAGAAAATATACTTTAAACCATGAACGTTACTTTGAAATATTTAGACTGTAAAAAGACAACAAACACTAAATATATAAAAAAAACTGTAAAAAGACAACAAACACTAAATATATAGAAAACTGTAAAAAGACAACAAACACTAAATATATAGAAAACTGTAAAAAGACAACAAATACTTCAATGTTGACATGAATTATCATTAGTTACAATAATTATAATATATTATCTGTATCCAAAACTACGATTTTTTCGAAATACTAAGGTATAGATGAAACTTAGCTGTATTTGGCAAAACCTTTTGGAATTTTGGGTTCTCAATAGTCTCTTAATTCGTACTTAATTTGGTCGTTTAAACTTTTTTGGTTCAAGCGTCACTGATTCATCTTCTGTTGCCTAGAACTGGAATGGTTCTTCCATTGAATTTTGAGTAATGTTTGTTTGTTTTTTTCGCATTTTATATTTTATTTTTTGAGGTTTTTTATTTTACTTTTTGTTAAATTAAAAACTTATAGGCAGTAAGGGTGAGCATATTCAGTACAATTAGAAGTAAGCACGACAAACAAAATCATTACCTGGAAATTCTTCTTTTCCCGGTAATTTATTTTTATCTTTGCAATCTTTTTTATCTTTCTCCTTTTCTTTATCTTTCAATGTTTTCTGTGTAGTAGCAATGGCACTATTGATATCAGCTACCTGTAATTCTAATTTATTCCATTGTTCACAGTTTAGACTGATTCCGTACTTCGTTGGTTTCGCGCATGTGCGTCCTCTAGGAATAAAGTACTTCCGGATGCTCACGTGCAGGTTCGTCTGCACTTTGGTTACAGAGCAACACACTAAATTCGTCAAATCGAAAGTGTTGTCATCAAGTTCATAATCACCATCCGCTTCTGAACCCTCATAAGGAATTTCTAATTTAGATCCAGATTTTCGTCGACCAATGGAGGGTGCCGAGCTGGCATCGGTGAGAAGTCTACTTTTATCACTCGGAGAAATACCAATGAAACCGTCCACTAGTTCAGCAAGTGTATTTCCATCAACACCCCGCAAATGGTTTCTATAGTAACAATTTGTCCAGAAACAAACATAATGAAACCAGGAACTAGATTTATATTCCCGTACACCAAGTCGGAGTTGATCTGAATTGATAAAGGATTTGCATCCACAACAACGAATTTCAACTTTTATTGGTTGTGAGCTTACAATAAATGGAAGAGTTTTAACACGCTTCATGTTTGTATTGAATATGTCTGACAAACAGAAAACTCCTTTTAAAGTTTTTATAGTTATCTCCCTTCCAATTTGTTTATACGTACTCAAATTATACACAATATACTATTGATTTTATCGATCAAGCCATTACACATTTAAACAATTTAAATGTATAGTGGTATATTGAATCTTTTTACCTATTTAAGATAACGTTTTAACCATTCAATGAATTGGATTAAACCCACACAAACATGTTCAAAGATTTCCAATAAGATGAATTCTTTTTAGCACAAGAGTCTAGTAATAATAGAAGAAAAGCTTGATATAAATTTTAATTGCATATAACATAAATGTGATTACAAGAATTGAATGCTTTTTTTTTTAGTTATTTTCAGGATCGTAAATCCTAGTTGATCGTTTGTACATTTTGGAATGAAAAGTAAGTCTTGCAATATATATACACATGGAAAAAAGTATTGCAACACCAAATTGAAATTGAAATTAAAAAAACACTCTTTATTTTTTTGTGATATAATTTGGTAAAATAGAACTAGTTAAACATTATTTAAGTATCACCTGAGTTTAATCAATAAATATCGACTCGATAAGTTTTTATCTGCACATGCAGCTACTGTACCCGTAAACAGCAAAACAGATGTTTTTACCCTCATTGTTTTCAAGGGTACACGACAACTCGTACTTTCGGCAAGTCGTACTCAACCAACTCGTACCCTATTTTTACCAACTCGTAACCATGTTTTATTTGATATTATTTATCTAGTTTATATGCATAGTTATTGTAACTTTCTTTCGTATATCATTATATAGCAAAATACAAATGAATAAACAACTTTCAATGTTAATAAAATGCAATTATAATTGTTTTAAATAAGCTTATGTAATGCTAATCGTTAAAATCATTAGTATTCCTTAAAATCGATTGTTTGAAATTGTTTGGACGGCAATTTATTTGATATGCACATTAAAATAATTATGACTACACAATATGCTAATCAGTGGTCATTAGTGGATAACATACTTACAAAAATAGAATGGATTTGTTAAAAGTCGAATAAACAGAGAGAAGTAAATGAAAACAAAAAATCGGTATAAGTGCGGCACTATGAACATCAAAGACCGTTGAGTTATACTTAAACAATCACCATCCTCACCGAAAAGAAAATGCATGGCTTAAACGTTGAAAAAACCAAGTTTTGAGAAACCCATATTACTATTATTAATATAACAACAAAGCTTTGTAAAAATGTTTTATGATAAAACTCTTACAATGTGTGTGTAAATATTAGTGATACTAGTAGTTTTTTTTTAATACGTCTCTCATAATTCTTCTTAATATTGGCTTAATTTTTGTTTTAACTTTTATACTTTTACAAGCCAAATGTGCTACTGTATAATTGATGTCAATACGTATATAAATGATAGTAGTATTGTGATGAAATATACATATTAAAATATTGTGCAAACGTTCATGCAGAAAGATTAGATCAGACATGAAGTTGTTTTGATAACGGTTAATTAATGGCACACTTCGTGTGTGAATAAGGGCCGATTTACTGGTAATCGACATGCTTCAGGTGTGAAACAATGATCAATGAATCACCGGCACGCGAACTGCAATACATAATTTGTTTATTAAAGTGTCACATATTACTTGTGATTTCTTATAGGTTAAAAAATTATCAATAATGTTTAAATATACGTGATGTCAAGTGCCTTTGCATAGAATTGTAAGTAAATTGAATTATGAAATAAAATTATCTATCATAATTATAAAAAATTAAACCAATACATTTTAATTCTTATAGGCATTTATAAAGAGTTGTATAATCAGCTAGTACAACAGGAAGAAGAGATAATTATTTACTACTTACACGAAAAAACTAAGACATGTTCAACGCAATGTTCACTAAAAAATATCCTTTTCATATTCTATATGGATCTACCTCAGGATGCATTGGGATACTTCAGGCAGAGACATATATACACATATGTGTATATATGTCTCTGCTTCAGGGAGTTAAAATATTCATATCTACGGATATAAACGTAGAAAACATGTATTATAATGCTAAAAAAATATAGGGTACGACTTAGTAGAAGTACGAGTTGGTAGAAGTACGAGTTGCCGAAAGTACGAGTTGGCTGAGTACGAGTTGCCGAAAGTACGAGTGGACATGTATCCGTTTTCAACACTTTAAATAACCAAGTTTTTAAAGTTATGTGATTGACACCTTGTAATGAGTCCCTGACAACTCTTAACTGCAGCAAGATGGCAGATTATCAGCATAAGAGAAGCAGGGATGTCGCTGTAACAACTGCGCGTATTGTTGGTCATCACCATTCCACTATAAGTCTTTTTGAGAATAAAAATCAGGCAATAAACGCTGTTAAAGACCTTCCGAGATAATGAAGACCCCCTATACCATTTGCTAGAGAAAATTAAGCATAATGTTGGTCAGAAGGTAACCCATTGCATACAAGACAATCCTAAAAAAAAGAGTGGTGGCCATACAGGAGCCTTTTAACAAGACCTGTTCGAGATCAACTCATCGCTACTGGTTATCGTGCGATAAGACCATTTTGGAGACCTTTGCTAACGAACAGACACACAGTTTTCCGTATCTAATGTAGTGCAGAGGTTGGAAATTAGCATCGTGGAGGAAGATCCAATGTTCAAATGGAATTTGGTTCATCTTCCTTGGCCCGATCGTAGCCCGACTTTGAACCATATCGAGCCTATATGGGCCACTATTTGGCGGAAAGTGCGCGAAAGGACACCCCAGTTCAAACACATCATGAAATAAACAATGCCCTTCATCATAAATGGTTGCTGCTTCCTTAGCAACAAATTAGACGATTTATGGCAGGAATCAGAAGATGTTAAGATGCGGTTATCCGTTTGAATGGAGGCTGCGCACAAAGTATTAATTCTTTGGCATATAACGATCAACCATGATGTGAACAGTCATCTGAAAATTAATTTTGAAATGTCTGACATTGTAAAGTTCGACTACAGTAAAAGTTGTAAAATGCATTTTTTTTGTACAAAAAACACTTCATTTTGTTATTAAAATTGTGGTTATATAAATCTTTTTTTTTCAAACATTTTTTGTTCGTTTCAATGCCAATGTTATCATAAACTATGTTTCAATAATATTATACACATATTTTATGATATTTCATCCAAAAAAAGAGGCTGATTTTTCAAGTTTTAACAAATCAAGGTGTTGCAATACTTTTTTCCATGTGTATAAATTCAAAAGGTTCTTCAGATTTCTAAGGTGGCATGGTTAAGGACACTGCATTCGGAAAACCTGTTGGTGAATTTGAATTCGGGAAGACAATAATTCAAGAGCAAATTCTTTTCTAAAGATTTCGATAAAATTACCGATTTTCCAGAAAAATATTTTGTTCAAGTGTTTAATAAGTATCTAAAACATATTCATCCTTCTTTGATTTAAGGTATCATATTCCTTCTTTTTTTTTAATTCAATTTATATCAAGTTACTTTCAAGTATATACAACATTTTCCTCTTTTATATATGAAATTTTAAATATCTAATGACTTTAAATCTAAATTGAATGTAAAATATTCTTGTTATACATTTGAATACTTAAACTTTTACATACGTCTATTGGATACTGTCCTTACGCTGACCTTGCTGCAATGTTAACTGGTGTTGTTTTTACTTAAATATAGAATTGTTTTGCAAATTTAAATGTACGTTTTCAATGAAATAAACACAATACTTTTTTTAAACAGAGTTTTATAGTGTTTATTGCTGTATGCTAGTTTATTCCGCCGCTCAATTGAAGGTATGATGCCTGATTCAGATCTTCGCAGGGCAAGCAATGCATGCATTGCAAGAGACGCCAATCCTTTCAACGCACGTGGTCTTGGATCTCATGGAGTTCATGATATTCTCTTAAGTTCACTCAAAAGTTTCACCTTGATTTGTGTTTTCTTGATCGATTTCCCAGATTTTTATAATCGGTTTAAAACTCAGTTTTGGTTTTTGACCCGGATTTTTTTTTACTATTGAACAGCGGTATACTACTGTTCTATTTACTGTGCGTATTGCTGTATATTTGTTCATTCCGCCGCTTGAATGTATGCATGTTGCCTGACACAGATCTACGTAACGCGGATGGTGCATACAATGCATGAAGCACTTTCCATGTTTATACACCCGGTCTTTTTTCGTGTAATGTTAGTGCGATACCATCATACATAATTATCATACCTTGATTTATTTTCTTTAATCGGTTCTCCATATTTTGAAAGTTTACTGCTAGTTGTCCTTTGTTAATTAGTTATGTTATGTATTAGTAACATAGTCATTTTGCTTACTGTAAATGCAGAAATTATTACAATGTTTTATTATTGCGAAAAATGCGACAGGGTTATAATTTTTATATGAATCAAACAGGATTGTCTCTAAATGTCGAAAAAATTAAAACCGCATTTAAGTAAAAAATTACAAAATAGCAATAAGAATAGTTATCAAAGGTATCAGGATTATATTGTAGTACGCCAGACGCGCGTTTCGTATAGAGAAGGCTCATCAGTGACGCTCATATCAAAATATTTTTCAATTTACAGAAGTTTCTTTTGGTACATATTCTGACATCGGAATCGGAATTATTTTAAACTGAGTTTTACTGTGTGTGTTGCTTTGTGTTTGTTTTACTATATTGGTTAGAGGTATAGAGGGAGGGTTGAAATCTCAGTAAACATGTTTAACCCAGCCACATTGTTGTGCCTATCCCAAGTCAGAAGCCTTTTTCCTTTGTTAGTCTTGTATGATTTTAAGTTTGAGTTCATTTATGTTTTGGAGTTTATTTGACATCCATTTTCACTGCACTAGTACACATTGTTGTTTAGGTACTACAAAAGGCCGCCTCCGGTTGCGGAATTTTCTTGCTATGTTAAAGACTCATTGGTTGTCTTCGGTTGGTGTCTGTTTGTTGGTCTGGTTTGCTGTCTCTTTGAAACATTCTCCATTTTATAACTACTATTGCCTTAATGTATCAGATTAAATGAACAAAAGAATTCTCTTGAGTCAGTGAAAAACTTCTGTATGGTGAAAAACCTTCTATTGTCTAGATGTAATGCCTCGCTAAAGGAGACAGCCACGGTCACTGCACGGTCAGACCCCTTTGACAGTTCCGTAGGAAGCTTGTTGGAAGGCAACCTTTCTATCCATTTCCAACATACCTACATTCAAGCGGCATTTGAAACTCATATCCTTTATCTGGGTGAATCGATTGCAGAACATACCTTTTTGATATGTTATAATTGTTTCTAGTTCTTAGTATGCATGACATTTTTACGACTGAACGCAAACAAACAACAACATGTTAAGCAAAAAAAAACAACAAAAAAAACAACGTCATCCTCTATCTCTGCCTCATAATACATTTAACTTACGAATCAAGATATTTGAAAAATTTGGGTTGTAAATTTGTAAAAATCAAGAACATTTCGTTTTTCTGTTATTATGACAAGAATATCATGCAATAACTATATGAAATGAAGCAGTGACTAGTATTTTTATAATTTTATAAATGCTTTTCAAGGTTAAGCATTTTATAAATTGCACGAAAGTTCAATTATTTTACAGAGTACAAATAATTACAAAACAGGGGCGTGTCCAGGATATTTGAAAGGGGGGGGGGCGTAGAATAAAATAATTCGCCGAGCGAAGCGATGCGAAAAAATTTTTGGACCTTTTTTGGCTCAAAAAAATAAAATAATAGAGAATTGCACTAATGTAACGGTTCCTGACTTGGAGCATGTATATTTTATAGTTAAAGAGTCAGGGTGTGACATTTTTTATGCCGAGTTTTCTTCATTAATTGTCTATGGTATATTAAAATGATTGGATGGATCTTAACAGCAGTAGACCAATAACGAGAAATTCAAAACTCAAGGGTATAAGGAGTAACTTAACATTTCAATACCTAGGCCAGAATTTTATGAACGAGAGGCGTGATTACGGTTGAGGGTCCATGGGGAAGCTCAGAAGCTCCTGAATTTCAACAATTTAGCATCAAATTATGAAGTAATCCCTCTATTTTTGATTAAGTTCGGGTTTTAAATTCATGTATTATACTGATTTACTTACCGTTTTGGTTGTTTAAAAAAGGTGTCCCAGACACCTTGATACGATTTTAAGGTCTTTTGACGTTTTGTTTTTGACATCGACATCTTTGCGAATTCTTTATCACATCAACAACAATGGATACTAATCGCAGAGTCGAACACGCCGGACTCCGAGAAACGAAATTTTACGGTTGATGATCACCCATCAAATTGGGTAAATATAAAAAGAAATCAGAGTATGTGTTTAATTAATGAATATGATAAATTGCCATCATTCAATACAATACTAGCAGATTATAACGATATTTTTTTTTTTTTTTTTTTTTTTTTTTTAAAGGGGGGGGGGGCGTACGCCCATTACGCCCTTACCTGGACCGCCCCTGCAAAAGGTACACATAGACTGTACAGTTTTAGAGTAGAAAATCTTATCTCAAAGACTTGACTCGTATAATTACTCATATTGTTATCAGATCACTTTGACAGAAAACTGGATACTTTCTGACAATAGTTCGAATTATTGTTTTAAAGATTCACTTTTAGTCAAATTTTATTTTAAAAACATCAATATACTCTCCTCCAGCTATATACACTGTGTTGTCGTCAGTGCTAACCCACATGTCCCAAGGATCAACGACTTTTTCGAACTTTTTCAACAGAGTAGCTTGCTTTTTGCCATCGTTAGATAAAGCATGTAAAGCGCCGTTCCTGTCAAGAATTATGAGGACATTGACGGACAACATAGCAATACTAACTGGATCTCTTATCTTGTCATTCTTGTGTGTGAATATATGTTGACCATCAAGGGAGGAACATTTTATTTCTTGATCAACTGTAGTGTAAAATATTTTCTCCTTGGAAATGGTCATACCATTCAGTCCTCTGGAATTGGTGTTGGTCGGAAAACTTCTTGCCATTTCCATTGGCGGATCAGATGGAATGAATTTATTTACTGAATCATCGACTATTATATAGATATATTTATCGAATCTACATAAAGCTCCGACATAGTCCGTATTGAATGATAATCTATTTATCTGAGCAAGGATTGGGTCTTTGAAATCAGCAGAAAATAGTTCTTTAGTAAAGCAGGATATAAAAATTCGACTGAGGTCTTTATCGAAATATAGCCGTTTTTCATTTCCTGTTATCACTGTTTTATTTATCGTCAACCCTGTTGTTTTGTCAACAAAATGAAGTATTTTTGGGTTAGTAGAAGTGTCACCCAGCAAAATGTATTTATCAGCAATGCATACGCCACATATTAAATTTGTCCCAGGCATGTGCATTGTTCTTATATACTCAATTCTTATGCCTTCAAATCTCGGGATACATATCTCAAAGTTCGAACACATTTTGAATAGATCACCCATCTGATTAGTATCTTTCTCTCTTTCTTCAATACTTAAAGATCCAATTTGATCAACACTCTCAACCTTCTGAAGTGTCTCATTTTTCTTGAAACTTAGGTAAATGTCGATATCACTACCGCAAATTTGTTCTAGCTCTGTGGTGCTGTTCTCGATTTGTTTTTTAACTGTTTCCACGTGTAAGAAAAGCTGTGTTATGCTTCCTGATGTTTGAACAACTTCGGTTACTCTTGCCCAGTGTTCGATGCTTTGAATCAGTTGTTCTAATAACCGTATTCGTATGTTGAGTCTGGTATTTTGTTCATCATGAAACACTGTCAATCGTTTCTTGAATGGTTCGAAGCAAATATCTAACTTAGATCTAATCCCTTGGATGAAATTTGTAGCATTCTCTTCTGTGTTTTCTGCTATCACTTTGATATTGGCCTTTTCCTGTTGTTTTGCCTGCAAAAGCGTTGTTGTTGATTCCCTTATATCATTAAGTTTTTCAAGTAGTGTCTTATAAATTCCACTGCTGTGAACAATTTTTTCGATTGAATTCACATTATCGCATTTTCTATGATTGATGCCTGCACATAACCCGCAACATGGAGTTTTATGATGAAAACAAAACACTTCGACCATTTTCAGTATTCTGAAACTGCCCTAAGGTCTAACCAACCTGTTTTACACCCAACGTCTTCAATGGGAACAACATCGTGTGTCATGAGAAGTGTCATCCTATTATGCATTGAAATGCATTTCTCACAAAAAGCTTCATAGCACTGTTTACATGTAAGCATGGCAATATTTTTGGCGATTTTAACGTTTCTGAACAGACTGGACAAGAAAATGAATCAGAACTTTTTGATAAAGCCATTGTACGCTTGTTCATATCACTTCCTGTTTGTGTCATCCACTATTAATATATGGATATTTATAGAAATTCACCAGAGCACTTTTGATTAAAAATTCGTATTATAAATTAAATAACCGTTTGGATATCTGCATAATATTGATTCACAAGGTGCGTCTATTTACCTCTGATTACAAACTCTTCTTTGTACAATACGGACACTCAGAGCCGATTAATGAACTTGCAGGTTCTCATGATACTTCGTATTCTGTATTGTAAACCCCAAGGGAAAGAAGACCGTCAACTTGTTTGTTCCAGGTGTATAACTACATAATCATGATCAGTTTTGATGGGGACGTTAAATCTTATGCATGTAATTTTATGAACCAATACAATTAACCACTGAGAGAAAATCATATATTATTTAAAGCGAGATAATCAACGAATTAAATTCATAGTGTTATTAGTGTTTTCTATTTATTAGAAGTCATTACAGACCTAACTATGGATTTTTTTTTATTTAGTTTGACCATAAGCTGTCATTCTAGAATACAATACTACCGGCAGACAAAAACCAGTGAGAACAATATTTGTATACCCTTTACCAACCCCTTTAAAAGTTTAAGGATAATACCAGTCTTAATCCTATATTTAATATATTTAATAAAATTTATTAATTAAATTAACTACTTTAATTGTCGGTATGTTAAGCCGTATAGACATGGGGATTTATAATAGAGGTCCATGGGTCCTTACTTTGAAAATGAGGTAAAGGTCAAATGTTAAGTCCTTGTTCTAAATTCTGTCTTATCGGATAGTACTAAATTTCTTCTACGATTACTAACTCTTTCTTCCTTTGCATTTCCCCTTCGCACTTGCGCTGAGATGGTCGAATTTCTAAGGTATCATGGTTAAGGTCACTGCATACGAAGAATCTGTTGGTAAATTTGAGTACGGAAGACAACAATTCAAAAGCAGTATATTTCTGAAGATTGTGATGAAAAATAAGTTTCTTTAAAAAGAAAGTCGTTGTACACGTGTTTTATGGTTACACTTAGCCATTCAAGTATCTAAAACATAGTCATCCTCCTTAAATTTAAAGTATCATATAACTATTAAGCGTACAAAAACATCTACTTTTTAATAAAATTGTCCAATGTATCTAATGACTTTCAAGTATGTACAACATCTTCCTTTTTTTTTTTAAATTTGAAGTACCATTTGACTTTAAATTCATGAGAGATATTCTTGCTGTATATTTAGTATATATAAGAAGATGTGGTATGACTACCGCATGAATGCCAATTAGACAACTCTCAATCCAAGTCACAATTTGTAAAAGAAAGCCATTATAGATCAAATTTCGGTCTTCAGCAAGGAGCCTTGGCGCACATCGAACAGCAAGCTATAATAAAGGTCCACAAAATGACTAGTGTAAATCCATTACAACGGGAAAACCAACGATCTATTATATATATATATATATCAACGAGAAATGCTTATGAACCACATCCACAAACGACAACTAATGAACATCAGGTTCATAATGTTCATTAGTTTTAAGTACTTTTACACACAAATGTATGCATCTATTGGATATTGTCATGACCTTGGTGCAATGTTTACTGCCTTTTTAAAACTTAAACTGGGAATTGTTTTGTAAATTTACTTTTACAATATAATTAAGACAATACGTCTTTTAAACTTAGTTTTACTGTACGTATTGTTGTGTGCTTCTAAAACTCCGCCGCTAGGTAACCTTTCTATCCATACCCTACATACCTTCATTCAAACGACGGTTGAAACTACTGTCCTTTAGCCGGGTCGATCAACTGCAGAATATTCCTTTTTGATTTGTTATCATTTTTTTCCTGTCCTAGTTATGCATGATGTTGCGATACTAAACGTAAACAATCAATAATAAGTCAAACAAAAAAGAAAGTCTTCTATCTCTGCTTCATATTACACACTTATATTTTTAATCTGATATTTGAAAAATTGGTTTGTCAATTTTGTTCTTTTCAAGAATATTGTTTCAATTCTTTCTGTCATTTATATCATTATACAATTACTATCTGTAATACAATGGGGAAATTCGTAATATAGTTTCATTAAAACGAAAGTAATGACAAGGTATTTTACACATTTTAATAATGATTGTAAAGGTTCAGCATTTTTATAATTTTGGACGAAAATTTAGTCAGTTTTCAAAGTGCATAAATTACGAAAAGACCTGTAACATATATATTGTACAGTTATAGAGCAAGAGATCCTATCTCAAAGACTTGACTCAAATGGTTATAATAACAGATAACTCATCTTATAATCAGATAACTCATCTTATAGTCAGATAACTCATCTTATAATCAGATAACTCATCTTATAATCAGATAACTTTGACAAAAGAATGGACAAACTCTTTTAAAAGTTCGAATTATTGTTTTAGAATTTCACATTTAGTTCTATCTTATATACATCTATATGCTCTCCCCCAGCTATATACACTGTGTTATCGTCAATATTAATCCACATATCACAAGGATCAGCCACCTTTTGGAATTTTTGCAATAGAATAGAATGTTTCTTTCCATCGCTAGATAAAGCATGTAAAGTACAATTTCTGTCAAGAATTAAGAGCACGTCGGCAGACAACATAGCAATACTAACTGGTTGTCTCATCTTGTCACTCTTATATGTGAATATTTCACGGCCATCCAAGGAAGCACATTTTATTTCTTTATCAACTGTAGTGTAAAATACTTTCTCCTTCCAAATGGTCACACCATTCAGTTCTGTTGAATTGGTGTTGGTCAGAAAACATTTCGTCATTTCCTTGGGTGAATCTGATGGAATGAATTTCTTTATTGCATTATTTACCGTTATATAGATATGCTTGTCGAATCTACATAAAGCTCCGACAAAATCCGTGTTGAACGACATTTTAATTATCTTAGCAATGGTTTCGCCTTTCAAATCAGCATAAAATAGTCCCTTACTATAGCATGATATAAAAATTCGATTGAGGTCTTTATCGAAATATAGTCGTTTAACATCTCCAGTTATCCCTGTTTTACTTATGGTCAAACCTGTTGTTCTGTCAACCAAATGAAGCATTTTTTGGTTGGTAGTAGCGTCACCCAACAAAATGAATTTATCAGCGATACATACGCCACACGTTAATTTTGACCGAGGGAAGTGCATTGTTCTGCTATGCTGAATGCTTATGTCTTCAAATTTGGGGACGCATATCCCTATTTTTGAGCACATTTTAAAAACGTCACCAAGCTGATTAATCTCTATTTCCTTTTCTTCTATACTGAAAGAACCAATTTGATCAACACTCTCCAACTTCTGAAGTGTCTCGTTTTTCTTGAAATGAACAAGAATGTCGGTGTCACTGCTGCATAGATGTTCCATCTCTTTGACGCTTGCCTCGATTTGTTGTTTAACTGTTTCCACATGTACGAAAAGTTGTATTATGCTACCCGATGTTTGGACAACTTCGATAACTTTAATCCATTGTTCGATGCTTTGAATAAGTTGTTCTAGTAACCGTATACGCTTGTTTAGTCTAGTATTTTGTTCATCACGAAACACTGTTAATTGTTTCTTAAATACTTCAAAGCAAATATCCAACTTAGATCTTATCCCATGGATAAAATTTGTTGCATCCTCTTCTGTGTTTTCTGCTATTACATTGATATTGGCCATTTCCTGTTCTTTTGCCTGCAAAACAGTTTTCGTTGACTCTTTAATATCATTTAGTGATCCAAGCAATGAGTTACCGGTATACATTTCGCTACTGTGAACAATTTCTTCGATTTGCTTCACATTATCGCATTTTCTATGATCAATGCCTGCACATAACCCGCAACATGGAGTTTTATGTTGAAAACAAAAAACTTCGACCATTTTCAATGGATGCATACGGCAGTATTCTGAAACTTCCCTTAGATCTAACCCATCTGTTTTACACCCAACGTCCTCAATAGAAACAACATCATGAGTCATTAGAAGTTTCATCCAACTATGCATTGAATTGCATTTCTCACAAAAAGCCTCAGAACACTGTTCACACCAGAATTTCGCCTCGGATTTTTGTTCATGTCTCTTGCAAGGATTGCATTGAAATGATTTATCATTGCCATTATCCATGGTTAACGCGGTGTCAATGATATAGTTATCAAATAGCGATGGAACCCTTGTACTAGTTTAGCTTCAACATCTTTGGTTTGAACACTATTTTACGCACGAGACAATCGAAATCCTTTTGTAAAATGTCCTTGTTCCGAACTGTAGACAAAATTCGTTAAAACATTGCTCACACAATTTATGTAATGATGGCAGTTCATTGGACGATGTTAGCGGTTTAGACCACACTGGATAACAAAAATAAACCAAAACGTTTTGATACGGCTATATATATTATACTCCTGTACCTTAAACTTCCTGATTATGTCACTACTGATATGGATATTTATAGTATTTCACCTGTGAACTTTAAATTTGATAAATCAATCCTGACAAAAACATATAATTGTTCGGTGTTCTCATAATATCCATTTAAATAAAATGCAAACAATCACAATGTGTTTTTACTGACGTTTTCGTATTTTTAAATCATTATAAATCAAGTAATCTAATATTAACAGACCACATTTATTGTACGTATATAAATAAAACTCATCATAGATACCAGGACTAAATTACGCCAGACGCGCGTTTCGTCTACAAAAGACTCATCAGTGCGCTCGAATCCAAAAAAGTTAAAAAGGCCAAATAAAGTACGAAGTTGAAGAGCAATGAGGACCAAACTTCCTAAAAGTTTTGCCAAAGACAGCTAAGGTAATCTATGCCTGAGGTAGAAAAGCCTTAGTATTTAAAAAAATTCAAAAACGTATGTTTCTATCATACAATTTGGCTAATTATTTAAACCACATATTAGTATTTTGTTTTCGATAGTTATTATTGCGTTATACAACACAATATACTTAAAGTTTATGTAAACAATATAAGTCAAGATATCAAAAAGGCTTTCATAGAGACAGAAATTTGAATATTTTTTCACCAGCTTTATTCTTCCACATATGTCATTACAAAGAGATCTAGCTTTCTCTATGGTCTTGAGAGAAAACAATTCAGACAAAAAGTTGGGATGCTCTTGGGAGCTGTATGAGAAAAAAATACTGAACTCAGAGGAAAAGTCCAGGCATTTTCAAATGTAGAAAATGGGGGATTGAGCCTGGTTTTATAGCGCTAAACCTCTCACTTGTACGACAGTCTCAAGTATGAAACATCTAAAAAAAAAAAACTGTAAAAATGCGTCTAGTTCTATTACACATGCAAATAAATTCTTATAATGTGTGTTCCACATTGAAAGCAGCCCGATCATTTAACTTAATTTTTATAGGCAGTTGAGTGTCCAGAAATGTTAACATTCACACTGTTCTGTAAAGCATAGAGTAAGCATACACTACCTTTTAAAAGGAACAACACTTTCAAAACGATTGTGTCTTTCCTATACTTGAAATGCAAATGCGTTATCTAATCACTATTTTGATTTTGGTGTACGAACAATGAGATTACCCATAGTCCTTTAGATTCTGAAAAGGCGAATTATGTCTGTACAAGTTGAACAAAAAATCACTTTGATTCAGGTGGTTAGTATAGAATGAGGATTGTTGTGAATGTCCCTGTGGCAGGTTTCAGATTATGATACAAATTCTGCTTGCCTTATGAAAACTTACCTGTACATTTTGTCTCTTTTTTCAGTTTTGAATTTTTCTCGGAGTTTGTTTTTTTTACAATTTTGTTATAAAAAAATGACGGAAAGATTTGCTCTTCAGATATGCTTCAATATATAGTAAGAACCAAGTACTTTTATTAACATAATTCAATTTAATCATTTACTGCCTGTTGTGACAAGATTATGACTGGCATTTTGCAAAATGTTCAAATGGATAAATACTTAAAAATAATTTGATAAACAAAATAACAAAAAATTATTTTTAGACTGTAATACAATGCTCTTCAACTTCGTACTTTATTTGGCCTTTTTAACTTCTGATTCGTTAATAGTATTACTTTTATTTTCCATATTGTCAATTTTATGGCGACACGCGTACTTTTACTCTCACTCTGACATGGTGTATTCATACGCCAACATGTATGTACGTTGTAATGGTTAATATAAACAATATGAAAAGTTCTGTAAGCCTTATTTTTGATAGAAATTCGTTGATAATGAATGGCAATAATTTATTGAACCATAACATTAATTGTTGACTCTTCATATTTAACACAATCCGCTTCGACATTCATTAAGTAAAGATATGACAGCCGTGGTGTAGTGGTTAGGGCATCGGACTACTAACACAAAGGTTCTTGGTTCGATTCCCGTTCCGGGATGAACATTTCAGGGACTGAAATCTCCCTTGACACCATTTGCGAGTATGGTCTGGAGGAAAAGATGATAGTCCGTCGTAAGGGGACAATAAATGGCTGACCCATGTTAAGAGAGAGCCATATCTCTTGCACGTTAAAGACACCCTTATAGATTTCGAAAAAGAGCATGCTAATGCCGCTACAAGGCAGCACTCGCACCCGCAAAGGGGAAATGGATTAATATAAGTTGCAAAACGTGTTTCCCAATCCACAATAAATAAATATGTTTAAACTAGAAATGGGATCGTTTTTGCACACAATTTGTGATTTGGAAACAACTACATTTGTACTTTGAAATAACTGAGCTAGCCACTTAAATGTGCAACAATAGAAATGTTGTTATAAATACCAATGAGAATAATGGTATAGGAGAAACTGGATATAAACACGAATCATATCATTAAGCAACTATATTGCAGAACTTTTACAGTTAAAATATTAAAGCATGCAATCCAAGAGTTTAAATGCCTTGCTTACCAACTTTGTTTGGTTGTTTGCTCATGCATTGTAATTAAGATTGACACCTAAATTCAACGGAGAGGCGGAGTAACAGTTTGTATATTATATAAAAAAAAAGTTGATTGGACAATAAATATTATATTGGAAACAAGTTTAATATTCATTGACCAATCAAAGTACACGTGACTACGGACTTTTCGTTTAGCATTTTCCTCGGACTTTGATATTTTTGTTATTTTGCTTTTTACATCTTAAGGCATGTCTCAGACGCGTCCTAAGACAATCACTAATAACGTCCTTAGACATATGTAGGATATTTTGGCATTGGCATGGCCCAAAGATTCTTTTTAAATATAGTTATCTTAATGTTTGTATTTATTCGAAAATTACGCTTAAAACCTTATAGATAATGTGGTCACATGAACTGACGTATATCCGTTGTACGATAAAGGTATTGATAAATTAAAGGTAAACTGCTCTTTACAAACGTACAGAAATGATGGCTCAATCTGTTGTAGAAACATGCGAAATATGCAACCAAGCATTGGGTATTGATTTTTGTGAGGAATGCGAACAAACATTTTGCAATCATTGCAAGTTGATGCACCTAAGGATGAAAATATCGCGAAATCATACTTTTAAAAATGTAGATCATGAGGAAGTTAAATTAAACTTGTGTGACCAACATAATCTGGGATATATTTTATACTGTGAGAAATGTAATTCACTCGCATGTAAGACATGCATAATTGAGAACCATAAAGGTCACGAATTGGAGGATATAAACATTGCCAAAATATCAGAATTGCAAGTCGAAGTGTCGGAAAAATTAGAGAGTTATTCGAAAGAGATACATGAGGGAAGTCGTAATTCACTTTTGCTGATGAAAGACCAGATGAAAAATCATGAAAAGGCTTGTAAAAAGGCGATAGAAGAAATTAACTGTCGCAGTAATGCGATAAAATCCTGTGTGGACAAGACAAACCCTTTCCACCTGGTGTTTACAGTTTCTACTATAATGTTGAGCTGTAACACCACTGGGCGTTTCTAAGATATTTGAAAGAGGGGGCGTAGAATGAGGGCCCTCATGGGGTTTTTGATTATGTGATTACTTGGCCGTTTTTTTAATGATTATTTGATTATTAAGCCAAATATTTCATGATTATTTGATTACCTAGGACTGTATTTTTAGTTTATGATTATTTGATTACTAAAAATAAGCAAATATTTAATGATTATGTGATTATATTGGCAAAAAATGGTGATTATGTGATTACTAGGACCCCCCATGAGGGGCCTCTAGAATGAAAAAAATTGGACTTTTTTTTGCTAAAAATTGATAAATTGCCATATTCTTTACAATATTAGTAGATTACGATCGTTTTTTGTTGTTTTTTGAAGGGGGAGGGGGACGTACGCCCATTACGCCCTCACCTGAACCCGCCCCTGGGTTAGGTGGGGTTAATCACATACAGAACAAATATCCATTTTTTTTTTACTTTTCAATTTTCTTTTTCAGACATATTGATAAAATATAAAACTATATCACTTAATTTACCAAAAAAATATGTTTATTAGATTTTGAAAGCTTTTAATTTAATGAGGAAATAGAAGTCATATCTTGAATTCCTGCAAAGTGGTCCACTTTCTGGTTAAATTTTCTGTTGTAAATGCGTTCTGATATTATAAACATACTGCCCTTGGATGAAGGTGTTGGGGTAGATTAACTAACTAGGGGGAAAAAATATCACCCAAGACGAAGTCGCGGTTGATATTTTTTCACCGAGTACGTTAATCACCCTAAAACCTTCATTCAAGGGCAGTATGTTTTTTTTAGCTCACCTGGCCCGAAGGGCCAAGTGAGCTTTTCTCATCACTTGGCGTCCGGCGTCCGTCGTCGTCGTCCGTCGTCCGTCGTCGTTAACTTTTACAAAAATCTTCTCCTCTGAAACTACTGGGCCAAATCAAACCAAACTTGGCCACAATCATCATTGGGGTATCTAGTTTAAAAAATGTGTGGCGTGACCCGGTCAACCGACCAAGATGGCCGCCAAGGCTAAAAATAGAACATAGGGGTAAAATGCAGTTTTTGGCTTATATCTCTGTAACCAAAGCATTTAGAGCAAATCTGACATTGGAGTAAAATTGTTTTATCAGGTCAAGATCTATCTGCTCTAAGATTTTCAGATGAATCGGTCAATCGGTTGTTGGGTTGCTGCCCCTGAATTGGTAATTTTGAGGAAATTTTGCTGTTTTTGGTTATTATCTTGAATATTATTATAGATAGAGATAAACTGTAACAGCAATAATGTTCAGCAAAGTAAGATCTACAAATAAGTCAACATGACCAAAATGGTCAGTTGACCCGTTTAGGAGTTATTGCCCTTTATAGTCAATTTTTAACCATTTTTCGTTAATTAAAGTAATCTTTTACAAAAATCTTCTCCTCTGAAACTACTGGGCCAAATTAATCCAAACTTGGCCACAATCATCTTTGGGGTATCTAGTTTAAAAAATGTGTGGCGTGACCTGGTCAACCAACCAAGATGGCCGCCACGGCTAAAAATAGAACAAAGGGGTAAAATGCAGTTTTTGGCTTATAACTCAAAAACCAAAGCATTTTGAGGAAATCTGACGTGGGATAAAAATGTTTATCAGGTCAAGATCTATCTGCCCTGAAATTTTCAGATGAATCGGTCAATCGGTTGTTGGGTTGCTGCCCCTGAATTGGTAATTTTGAGGAAATTTTGCTGTTTTTGGTTATTATCTTGAATATTATTATAGATAGAGATAAACTGTAAACAGCAATAATGTTCAGCAAAGTAAGATCTACAAATAAGTCAACATGACCAAAATGGTCAGTTGACCTGTTTAGGAGTTATTGCCCTTTATAGTCAATTTTTAACAATTTTCATTAATTTGGTAAATTTATGTAAATTTTTACCAAATATAGTTCTCTGTTACTAATGGGCAAAGTTCATTATAGATATAATTGTAAGAAGCAAAATCGTTCAGTAAAGTAAGAACTTCAAACACATCACCATCACCAAAATACAATTTTGTCATGAATCCATTTGTGTCCTTTGTTTAATATGCACATAGACCAAGGTGAGCGACACAGGCTCTTTAGAGCCTCTAGTTTTTTACCTACTCATTATTTAATTTATTCTAACTTTTAGTTAACTTAAACTTATTTGCTATTCTATCTATTTTTAACATTAACTTTAACTTACTTGCTATTTAACACTCAATTTTTAACCATAGAACATATATACAATATATACACAAAAAATGCAACAATATAGTTCATTTTAAATTTAACTGTTCAGAATCAATGTCAAAATTAAGCTCCGTAATGTTCCATATTTCTACGTTCTCCATTCTGCGTACTTCTTTCTCCTTTCTCCGTTCTGCATGCCCCATTTCCATTTTCCTGTTTCCTTTCTCCATTTTCCTTTATCGATTCTCCTGTCTCCGTTCTTTGTTCTCCTTTCTCCGTTTTAAATGCTCCATCTCTATTCTCCTGTCTCCTTTCTTCATTTTCCTTTATCGATTCTCCTTTCTCCGTAATTCTTTCTCTGTACTTCTTTCTGCGTTCTTTGTTCTCCTTACTCCTTTTTGCGTTCTTTGTTCTCCTTTCTCCTATAGAATATTTATAACATAATCCTTTTTCTTTTCGAATTTCAAGAACACTAGTCTTCGGGAAACTACTCGCTTTACGGGTACCGTGGATCGTTTCCTCAGGTTGTATCAGTAGCGAATCGGTATTGGTTTGACTTTGATCATCATTTGAAATTAAATTGTCATTGGAAGAAACATCAACAACATCGGTAACATTTTCAATTGATTCAGTCTCAGATAATGCTGCCTCTGACTCATTACATGCAGTTGCGGCATCGTCAATAACAGCTCTTGGTTTGAAAAAAAGAAAAGATTTTACGGGATTTGTTGCGGTCGGTGTTTTTCAATTTCTTCACATAGTATTTACTATTGTGAGACGACATGTTTACAAAAGGAAAGAAGTTAAAAAATATTTTATTTTATTATCAAAATTCGGGGCTTCTTAAAGCGCACATGTGACAAGGATTTCCCGCTTTTTTTACCTTTAAAATGAAGAGCGTAGTTTTGGAAAGGTTAAATTGCAGATTTCAATCCGGACTTTTTGACTACGTTTGGGAATTTTTACACCTGAAATAGGGAAAAATATAGGGGTTTTGCCATTGGGAATGGGTCCGAATACCGGACTCAGTGGAATGCTAGAAAAATCCATGCGGATTGGTTTTAGGGGTTATGGTACCAACAGTTAAGGAATAAGAGGCCAAAAATAAGCATTTTTGTAACTTCCAGACAATAACTTGTGTGTTAGTGTATGGATCTCTCTGACATTGTACCACAAGGTTCCATATCACAAAGGGAATGCTGGGATTGATTTTGGGGGTAATTGCATCAAAATTTTAGAAATTAGGGTCCCAAAAACAAGATTTTTTTCTAGTTATATGACAATAACTTGTGTGTAAGTGTATGGATCTTTCTGAAATTGTACTACAAGGTTCCATATTACAAATGTAAAGCTGGAACTGAGTTTGGGGGTAGTTGCCCGAAACATTGAGGAAGAAGGGACCAAAAGGGGGCTAAAAATAAGCATTTTTCTAGTTTCCAGACAAATACTTGTGTTCAAGTGTATGGATCTCTCTGAAATTATACTGCAAGGTACCATACCACAAAGGGAAGACTGGGATTGATTTTGGGGTAATTGCCTCAAAATGTTAGGAAGTAGGGCCCAAAAGGGGCAAAAATAAGGATTTTTCTAGTTTCAAAACAATAACTTGTGTTCAAGTGTATGGATCTCTCTAAAATTGTCCTGCAAGGTACCATACCACAAAGGGAAGGTTGGGATTGAGTTTTGGCGTGATGAATCATAAGGGGTTCAAAAAATAGGGGGGGACTTTTTCCCCCTTTTTTCCTCTTTTTTTTTCTTAAAAATTTTCCATTTTAAGTTGGTTATTTCTGATTTATATATAAAAGCAAATAATAATGGTATGGCAGAAGATACACACCAAACAGTATGTGTACATTATTGTATTAAGTATTGTGCAATAGCAAGAAATTTTCAATTGCACAGTATTTCGCAATAGCAAGAAATCTTCAATTGCACAGTATTGCACAATAGCAAAAAATCTTCAATTGCACAGTATTGCGCAATAGCAAAAAATATCCAATAGCACACTATTGCGCAATAGCAAGAAATCTTCAATTTCACAGTATTGGGCAGTAGCAAGAAATATTGAATCGCACAATATTCCGCAATTGCAAGAAATATTCAATTGTACACAGTATTGGGCAATAGCAAGAAATCTTCTTATGCAGAATATTGCGCAATAGAAAGATATCTTCAATTGAAATTTAATACAAATTTTTTAACCCATTTAATTTTTTTTAGATAATTCACCACATTTATTTTGTGTCAGAAACCTATATTATGTCAAAAATTTGATCACAATCCAAATTCAGACAATATCAAGCTTGAATATTGTGTCCAAACTTGCAACAATTGTTCAGTTTTTGACCTCTGGGGTCGTATTAGGCTGCGCTCAGCGAAGCATTTTATTCCATTTGTAAAGGGTATAACTCTTAAAGTGATGCCTCCAAAATTCAAACTTGATCTGTATATATTTTGTGATAATAAGCATTGTGTATAAGTTTTATAACATTTGGTTGAGGCCGGAAAGCAAATTTGGGATGTACAGGTGGACCAAAGGACGGACTGACGGACGGATGGACGAATGAACAGATGGACAAATGAACGGATGGACAAACGAACGAACCGACACACAGACAGATAAACACAATTATAAGTAAAAATTTGTCATTTTTAAAGGTCAATAACTCCTGTTGTTTATTGCTTTTTGTCATATTGACATATTTGTAGATTATGTATAGCTGTAAGTTTATCACGACGGAAGCCAAGTGATTAGCAAGCACTCATGTGTTGACATGAATTATTATTGATATTATGATTATGGTCATAATTACAAATTAACTGTTCACAAAACTTCAGTTTTTATGAATACTAAGAATTTTCTACCACAGGAATATAGTTTTAGCTGTATTTGGCAAAAACTCTCGGAATTTTGGGTCCTCCATACTTTTCAACTTTGTACTTTATTTTGCCCTTTAAGTTTTAGCCTTGTCCGTCTGTACATACGTCCATCCGTACGTTCGTTCATCCATTTGTTTCACGCTTCAGGTTAAAGTTTGAGCGATATCAAGGCAACGTCGAGCCTCTAGCTTGTTTATACCCTAAATACTACGTACCTTGAAGGACATTTTTTTATACGATTGTACATATCATGGATACTTGATTTACTCGATTTTACGTATGCTTAAAATGGAGGTTATCCAAAATTGACTGGATACATTGTATCAAGACAAATGATAACAAGTGTGAGATCACTGCGGAATATTAGAATATTCCACAGATGGAACAATTTTCCATTTAAAGGTGCATTCAAAATGCATTTGGAAATCAACATGAAGCAAGTTTATGTCTACAAGGGAATGTTCCAAATTCAAAAACCACCTTTACACTGTAAACTATATATATATATCTATTACTCTAGGCCACACATTTTCCTGAAAAATATGAAAATTTGTTCGATATAAATAGTATATAATGTGAAACATTTGTTTTATAAAGTATATTTTGGGGGGTTGATATATTTTAGAATTTTTATAGTGCAACAAGTGACATGAGTAAAGATATATTCATAGTGCATATTCCTAATTTTTCAGACTGTCATGTCAGAGAAATCTTCAGGCGTGACTGCTGGACTAGGGATAGAAGGTAATTTTCTTAAACTTTATTTCATCATTAGTTTACTATTACTCTAGGAATTGCAGAATAACAACATGTTTTTTTTTATACGACATCATGCAGTTAACTGTAATGTATTGATGAGATTAATCACTATAAAAGATAACTTGGAGCGATATCGTTAGCAGCTTTCCAATATATATATGAAATACATGACATCATAGCAAGTACCATCAAATATATGGTCTTCTATACGATGCTATAATACATGTTTATTCGTACTTTGCAATTACAAGCAATATTCTACTTTGCTTGAATTATTTCCCCAAGAAAAAAGGTAGCCATTGTACAGACGACACGCTGACATAATAGCTGTTAGAAAACAATTATTTTTGTCTCACCTGTGACCTTAGTCATAGAAAGTGAGACATAACACTCCAATCATGTCATGCATCAGTCATCAAGGTAAAGCTTCCGTTGTCAAGTCCGTTTGTAGACGACACACTGACAAAATAGCTGTTAGAAAACATTTATTTTTGTCTAACCTGTGACCTTAGTCATAGAAAGTGAGACATAACACTCCAATCATGTCATGCATCAGTCATCAAGGTAAAGCTTCCGTTGTCAAGTCCGTTTGTACAGACGGCACACTGACATTATAGCTGTTAGAAAACATTTATTTTTGTCTCACCTGTGACCTAAGTCATAGAAAGTGAGACATAACACTCCAATCATGTCATGCATCAGTCATCAAGGTGAAGCTTTTGTTGTCAAGTCCGTTTCTAAGATACTATAAACAGTATGTAAACAATATTTGATGTATAGAATTGTAAGATGAACTTGTCTGTCTGGCAGCTTTCATCTGACCATGATCTCATCTTCATGGTTCATTGGTCAATGTCGAGTTTTTTTTTAGTCTGTTTCTTGGATCCTGTAAGCAAAGGTCAACTATATTTTGTATTCAAGATCATGATGGTAAGGTGAACAAGTCTGTCTGGCATAATTCATCTGACCTTGACCTCATTTTCATAAGTCATTGGTCAATGTAATGTTTGCAAAGTTAAGTCTCTTTCTTAGATACATTGTAGTTTAAGCAATAGATTAACTATATATTTGGACTTGGAGTATGGAATGATTTCAAGTTGTACTTATCATATATCTGTTCATCTGACCCTCACTTCATTTTCACGTTTCACTGGTCAATGTTTAGTTTTCATAGTAAGACCTGTTTCTCAGGATCCGGAACTACTAGCATTAGGTGATCTATATTTGGTATTTGAAATGTCACAGTGTATGCATGGTGTTCATTAATTTCATCGCAGTAAGCCAGACATAGGTATTACTATCTAGCGGCAGTGGCATAAACTATTTGTATCAAGATTTATATTTTGGAAGGAAGGAGACCTAGATGCTTTATACCTTGTATGCAGATACCTTATGTTGCAAAGTTTCCGTCTGTTATATGCCCATTGTCCTTGACCTCATTTTCATGGTTCAGCGACTGCTTGAAAAAAGATATTAGTTTTTTTTCTCGTGTGAATTTGTCACTTATTTTTAGTAATAGGATAACTATATTATTTGGTATATGGGTTCCTTCTAACGTCTACATGTTCATCAAACAGGATTAACCTGACCTCGACCTCAATTCGTGGATCAGAGATCAAGGTTAAAGGCACGTGGTTAGGTCCATTTCTTAGATATTACAAGCAGCAGGTCAACTATATGTGGTGTATGTAATGATTGTAAGGGGTATATGTCAGACTGGCAGGTTTTCATTTGACCTTGACCTCATTTTTATGGTTCATTGTTATTTTTGTCTCGCCTTGAAGTTGACGGAGTCAAAAAACGAGACATAGGTATGCTGTTTCCGGCGTCGGTGGCGGTGGCTGCGACGGCGACTGCGTCAACAATTTATTAGTTTGTGATTAGGTCTAGTTAATATGGTGAACGGCAAGTGATAGGTCAATCATATTTGGTATGCAGTTGTATAGGCATTGGCACATCTCATTTTCATGGAGATTATTTGGCCCTGCCCCCTCAGTCATGGTGTATTGACTTCAAAACTTTTGCTTATTTTTAATGTATTAGTTTGAGATTAGGTCAGTTTATGGGGAACCATAAGTGGTAGGTCAATGATATTTGGTATGCAGTTGTATAAGCATTGGCAAAACTCCTCATGGAGATAGTTTGGCTCCGCCCCCTTAGACATGGTCTATTGACTTTGAATTTTTTTCTTATTTATCATAATCATGTATTAGTTTGTGATTAGGCCAGTTCAAGGGGTACCATTAGTGGTAGGCCAATGTTAATTGGTATTCAGTTGTTTAAGCTTTGGCACATATAATTTCCATGGAGAATATTTGGCCTTGACCCCCAGTCACAGTCTAATGACTTTGAAACTTATCTCACTTTACATTTATTAGTTTGTGATTTGATCAGTTTAAGATGAACTGCTTATAAGTCAATGATATTTGACTTTGAAACTTTTACATAGTTAACAAGTTAATGTTTGTATTTACATTTGTGAACGACTTATAATAAGTCAATGGTATTTGGTATGCAGTTGTATTAGCATTGGCACATTTCATTTACATGGAGATTGTTTAGCCATATAACTCAGTCATGGTTCATTGACTTTGAATATTTGCAAAAAGTGTGTAAGATGTTAGAGTATTGCTATTTGGATTTGAACATTTGCATAATCAAAATTACAAAGAGGCGAGATATATCTCTGTGATAACAGTTTATTTTATCTTTTGGTCAGTTTTTCAAGTACTGTATGCATGGTATGCAATAGGTGAACTATATTTGGTGTATGGAATGATTGTAAGTTGTACATGTCTGTCTAGCTGGTGTCATCTAGATCTGACCTTGACCTCATTTTCATGGTTCATTGATCAATGTTAAGTTTTTGTGTTTCAAGTACTGTAAGCAATAAGTCAACTATATTTGGTTTATGGAATCTATACTATTAAACGAGAAGACCTCATTTTGTGTGTCGCTAATCGTCCTTCCCCAATAAATTAATCATCATGCCTCAGTGTCCTATAGGTACCATGCATAGTCGCATTCTTATGATTATTCAGTTTGGGTTATTTTTGGAGAAAAGTGAAGAAAAAGACGTCCGGATATAGTTTCCGTTATCAGATCGACTTATAAGTCAAACCCAAGACTTCCGATATTAAACTTTAAAAGAGCGGGTAAGGGATTATTTTCGTGCAACGTGTTTTGCCATTTTTTATTTCACGTTCAGCCGTGAAAAAGATTCGTTATTCATCGTGTTTCGTGAAATCGATAAAAAGATCAATGTGCAAGAAATTTTTAATTGTTCTTTCATCGTGAAATGACAATTTTATTTTGCGTTCTTCCGTGCATCTGATACCCTCCTTTACTCCCCTCTTTAAACATGATTTTCAAAATTACTCGGGGAAAGGACAATTATTTTCGCGTTATTCTGCATGTATACTATGATTAATATAGCAGTGATCGCCGTGGAGAAGAAACTAGGAAAATACAGTTTATTCGTATTATATGTATGTTCATAGTATACAAAACTTGACACGAAAATCATGGAATTTAACAGCAAGCCAAGAAATAACGGACTTTGGAAAAAATGGAGAGGGCTTAAAATATTTTCCTGTCTCCAAGTGCCTATGACTTACTTTGATACCTTTTCTGAAATTCTCCAGACAAAATCTTTTACAAAAATTCATCCTACAATAGTTTACATACTTTCAACCAAGCTCTAAATGCCCGCGATTCAATAGCGGATGTGTTCTAGTGATTATAAGGTGCGCATGTCTGTCTGGCTGGTGTCATCTGATTTTGACCTCATATTTATGGTTCTTTGGTAAATGTTAAGTTTTAGTGTTTTGGTCTGTTTTTAGCTCACCTGGCCCATCCGGCGACCGTAGTCTTTAACTTTTACAACAATCTTCTCCTCTGAAACTACTGGGCCAAATTTAACCAAACATGGCCAAAATCATTATTAGGGTATCTAGTTTAAAAATTGTGTCCGGTGACCTGGCCAAGATGGCCACCATGGCTAAAAATAGAACATAGGGATAAAATGCAGTTTTTGGCTTATAACACAAAAATCAAAGCATTTAGAGCAAATCTGACAAGGGGTTAGATTGTTTATCAGGTCAAGATCTATCTGCCCTGAAATGTTCAGATGAATCAGACAACCCGTTGTTAGGTTGCTGCCCCTGAATTGGTAATTTTAAGGAAATTTTGCTGTTTTTGGTTATTATCATGAATATTATTATAGATAGAGATAAACTGTAAACAGCAAAAATGTTCAGCAAAGTAAGATTTACAAATAAGTCAACAGGACCAAAATGGTCAGTTGACTCCTTTAGGAGTTATTGCCCTTTATAGTCAATTTTTAACCATTTTTTGTAAATCTTAGTTATCTTTTACAAAACTTCTCCTCAAACTACTGGGCCAAATTAAACCAAACTTGGCCACAATCATCATTGGGGTATCTAGTTTAAAAATTGTGTCTGGTGACCCGGCCAACCAACCAAGATGGCTACCATGGCTAAAAATAGAACATAGAACATAGGGGTAAAATGCAGTTTTTGGCTTATAACTCAAAAACTAAAGCATTTAGAGCAAATCTGACATGGGGGCAAAATTGTTTATCAGGTCAAGATATATCTGCCCTGAAATTTTAAGACGAATCGGACAACCGGTTGTTTGGTTGCTGCCCCTGAATTGGCAATTTTGAGGAAATTATACCGTTTTTTTGGCTATTATCTTGAATATTATTATAGATAGAGATAAACTGTAAACAGCAATAATGTTCAGCAAAGTAAGATCTACAAATAAGTTAATTTGACTAAAATGGTCAGTTGATCCCCTTTTCAAAGGAGTTATTGCCCTTTATGCCTAAATTAAAATAGTGTTTGTTTGCCCTTTTCGGACCCCATGTTTTGAAACAGGGTAAGTACATTGTAAGTAGGTAAATTATTTTCTTTTTCTTTCCCAAAAAATAACTAAGCTAGGTACATTTTTTGTCATGGGTAGGCAGGTAGGTATAATATTTTATTTTATAGATACAAAATCTGCATGACGTCATTTTTGTCTGTATTGCTTTTGTTTAAGTATGCTTTTGCTAATAAGTTTTTTTGGACTATAAGTATAAAGTCCCAGGAAGTTTAGAAAAAAAATTATCATGTGGTCCGAGACCACAATTGTCGTCCCTTGATTTTCGTTGTTCACAAATATAGTCACTATTGTTAACAGTGGGTTACTTGCCATTAATTTTTATACGCCTTCCAAAGAGGGACGAAAGATATACCAAAGGGACAGTCAAACTCATAAATCTAAAACAAACTGACAACGCCATGGCTAAAAATGAAAAAGACAAACAGAAAAACAATAGTACACATGACACAACATAGAAAACTAAAGAATAAACAACACGAACCCCACCAAAAACTAGGGGTGGTCTCAGGTGCTCGGGAAGGGTAAGCAGATCCTGCTCCACATGTGGCACCCGTCGTGTTGCTTATGTGATTACAAATCCGGTAAATAGTCTAATTCGGTAGGTCACATTCATGAAAGGGAAGGGGATTGTAGTTACGACGTAAGGAACATATTCGATATCATTTGTGAAACGGTTATTCCATAACGGTCAACCAACTCGTGATGGCGTCTGTAAAATTTACGAAGGGATGATTTCAACTTCACCATTTGGAACTCTTGGTTTAATAGCTTCCTTGTGAGCAGTAACCCTCTATCAAGAAAATCATGATAGGAAATGCAAGCACGGGAATATTGTATCAATTGGGAGATATATACCCCGTATGCAGGTGCTGCTGGAATGTTGCTACTTAGAAATGGATCACCATGTTTAATGCCTCAAATTGCAAGTAGGGGGGTAAAATTACACTGTAAAGAAATTTGGGTCCAGAATTTTAAAGGAAAGTAGTGATTTGGTCCAGCTGAAAAAGGTTTAAAATTAGCACTTCAGAAGCTGTCAAAAGATTTCAAGAGAGCCCTAAACATAAAATTGTCCATATTTTGAGTTAGAGCCGATGAAGTTTTCTATAATTTTGATATAATTTGTCCCAAAAGTAGTACAACAGACTGTAAAAAGTTCTTTGAGAAAGCGCAGGTGGGATTTTTTTTATTTTCATTTATGTTCTAAAAGAAATGCACTACGAAATAATTGTGGTCTCGGACCATGTAGAATATGAAATTAATTACTACTATTTTGTTTTCAAATATAAAATTACAGGGCTGTGCGGCATATTTTCAACGTTTATATGCCTGGAACTTTTAAGAGTTTTAACTTACACTAATATTCTGTACTACGTACCTTGTACGCTTACCTCGACCTAAAGGTTTTCTGTAAGAGATAACTTTGTCCTGGTAAAATATGTCCGGGGAGACATACATTACTAGAAGAAAAAGTCCCTAGAGTGTTTAAATTTTCGTGTGTGCCTGAGTTTCCAATAAAAATGATACAAGACTCGAAACTCAATTGTCATGTATTTAACATCGCATTTATAAATGATCTGTATGGAAAAACTTTACATATTTTAGATTTTACTGCCAAATATTCTCCACTTTACAGACCTTTGGTTCATGTCAGATATAAATAATATTTCAATGCTGGTCGAAGGCATCGTGAACATAATCATCCTGATCTACGGATCACCAAAGGCCATTCCTACATAGGATACAACGTCCGTTTACAAAATATTTTGTACACACGTTGATAACTTTGTATTGGACAAACTTTTTTTTTGAATGAACCCTGCTCTTCAAGTATAAAGACACAGAGTAACGTTCGTCATATCATGATTTCAAAGCTTTCAATATCGATTTCAAACGAATGCTTTGAAACTCAAAATGCAAGTGTTCATGTCAAATGCTCACGTGATACCAAACGGACTAGACCTTATACGGGAAAGATAAAACCCGAGGATTCCGGTAAAAAAGTTTTGAGCGGGAAATACAAATATAAGATTTATTGTAGGAACGGAAAAATAAAATAAAATTAAATATTGCTGATAAATACAAATAAAAGATTTTCAAGTGGAAAGAATTTATAGGGTAGGTCGGTCAAGGGCAAACAAACAATATTTTAATTTACGCCTTATAGTCATTTTTTACCAATTTTTCGTAATTTTTTCTTATCTTTTACAAAAATCTTCTCTAAAACTAGTGGTCCAAATTAAACCATACTTGGCCAGAATCATCATTGAGGTATTTAGTTTAAAAAATGTGTGCGATGACCCTGCCAACCAACCAAGATGGCCACCATGGCTAAAAATAGAACAAGGGTAAAATGTAGATTTTGGCTTATAACTCTGAAACCAGAGCATTAAAAGTAATTCAGACATGGGGGTTAAATTGTTTTGCAAGTCAAGATCTATCTGTCCTAAAATTTTCAGATGAATCCGACAACTGGTTATTTGGTTGCTGCCCCGGCCCTGAATTGGAATTTTTTAAGGAAATTTTGCTGTTTTTGGTTACTATCTTGAATATTATTATAGATAGAGATAAACTGTAAACAGCAATAATGTTCAGCAAAGTAAGATCCACAAATAAGTCAGCATGACTTAAAAGGTCACTTGACCCCTTAAGGAGTTATTGCCCTTTATAGTCAATTTTTAATAATTTTGTAAATTTTGTAAATTTTTTGTAAATTTTTACAAAATATTTTCCTCTGTAACTAATGGGCCAAGTTCATTATAAATTGAGATAAATGTAAGAAGCAAGAATGTTCAGTAAAGTATGATCTACAAATCACCATCACCAAAAAACAATTTTGTCATGAATCCATCTGTGTCCTTTGTTTAATATGCACATAGACCGAGGTGAGCGACACAGGCTCTTAAGAGCCTCTAGTTTTTATTATACTTCAATGCCCTATGATTCAATTTTGCACGATGTTTTTAGAAGGACAATTGTAAAAAAAATAAAGTAAAACATTAAAGATAGTTTACTAAGAACAACAACAAAACGATATAAACTGAATTAGAAATAAGATCGAATCGGTTAACCTCGACCGGAGCGGGTGTAAATTGTTCCGGTCGGCAAACTTCAGGCTCAGCGGGTGTTATTTAAAAATTGAATGCTTCCCTTTTGTAACTTCATTGGGGTGTAAAAGCGTTGACCGAAGTACATTTTGTATGAAGCGCAAGCGCTTCATTCTAAAAATGTGCGCATGGTCAACGCTTTTACAACCCTATGAAGTTACAAAAAGAAGCATTTAATACTAAGTCTTATAATTACATTTTTAGCTAGGATCATGAAAACACGATTTTTAACAAGTTTTTATTTAATTTACCTGTGCACTTTATTGTGGGACCTCGGTCTTCGTGAATGATAAATTTTATTGTGTAATGAAGTTGATTAAGGAATAACGCGAGATTGCAGTTAGCCAATCAGAATAACGTATTACTGAATTTACTTTTTAAAATCGATTAAAACTGTTCATGGAAAATAACTACAAGTTGTTAATTACCGTGTCATAGTTTGGTTTACCAGTGATTAAAAATCAATAGGATTAAGTACGGGGATATTGCTCTTAGGTAATATTGTTTATGACAGGAACATTTATTTTCACACCTTATACATGTACTTATATCACTGTTTATTAGCACATACTTTCAACTTCTCGTCCAATCAAATTGCTTGAATTTGCCTTCTAATTTTCATAGTACATACTTTTTCGTGTACTAAGTAACTACGCATAAATGACCACAAGGGTAAGATTTCATTGTATTGTAATCAAGATATTAGAACAAAAATTGCTTCTGGCTATTTTGAAATAAATGATGTGTTCCAAATGTAACTAAATAGTTTGTAATTAGTTTTCAAACAGATTTTTAACATCCTACTAATCAATCTTTTGATCTAAATTTTGTTTTGACAATTAAAAAAGTTTCTTTCATTTAAATAAAGAGTAATAATAATGGTGCTTTATACCTTGATTAAAGTACAACTCAATCTAAAATTTGTAATCCTTTATCTTCCATGCAGTTACTTTGCACACAAAAAGAGTCAACCATAAATCTTTTGAAGGGAAATTATTAATAAAGCAATTTGATATATTTAGTCATAAATTGGTCGATAATTGGTTGCCTAATGTCCAGTGACAAATATTTCATGCATATAAACTATCCACTAGACTGCCTATGGGTACATACCAGGGGCAGATCCAGCCATTTTTAAAAGGTGTTTCAACCAAAGATGTGGGAGGCGAATCCAACTGTTTGTATTAAGATAGTTTTAGGTTTTATGTGAAATTAAAAAAATGTTTTCAAGAATGTAAAGCTTTCATTGCAATTTAAGAATTGTCTGCTCTTGGTCAATTCATTTTGTCATCTTCCCATGTAAATAAAGTACATGTATAGTAAAACAAAGCTTCGTTCATATCAATAAACATACTTACACCAGCAGCTACCTTCTTTACATTCTAAAGTCAAGGGCCTTTTGAAATCCCATTTTTACAATGATATCACAGTGAGTAGATTTACAAAACTACGTAAATGAGCTACAACCAGTCAGCCAAAACATATCAATAGACTAATTACAGGATTACTCAAGTTGTAAATATGTGCTAAATTGGATATTGTATAGAAAGGTATATACTATGAAAATAAGAGCTTGGGGCAAAGCCCCTCGCTCTAATTTTCATAGTATATACCTTTCTATACAATAACCGAGACTTATATCGTGATTAGGGAAATGAGTTTTCAATCATAAAGTTTTGAATGCCTTATAGAATTCAGACAAGAATTTATAAATTGTTAGTTGTCTCTGTCCATTATTGTAATCGAAGTTATCAATGAACACTTTAACCTAGAATGACCAAGCGAGCTTTTTCAATAATAATAATCTTTATTTGTCATATAAGTAACATTATACTTGTGACATAAACAAAAGTAACAACAACAATAAAATAACTGAGTCAAACACACACATATCTATATATATACAAGTAAAACTAACTATTAAGATTCCCCTGTCCTCAGCTCTAAAGACTGTTTTATAAAGGAACCTGTTTTTTTCACTTGGTTTATATTAGAAGGATTTAGTAGGACTACTAGTTTTTCAGTATCAGATAGATGTGGAAACATAGGATTATCTATTGCCATGTCATTAAAAAGTTTTATACGTAAAATTATAAATTTTGACAGTGGAGGAGAAAGTGATTTTTATCTTCTAAGGTTTTACAAGTTGGACATGTTCTATTGTCTCGAGGTATTTTTAGATATCTGCCCTTCTCAATGAGCAAATTATGGTCACTAATTCTAATTTCTGTAAATAAACGTCTAGTTTCAAAATTTTGATATTTTAGATAAAATTCTTGGTCTTGTTTGACTTTAATATTTTTGTAAAGAAAAAGTTTGTTATTTTCGTTCAAACTATTAATTTTATTTTCCAGTAGTTCTGAATAAAATTTACTTGTAATATTCTTAATCCAAGTCTTTAGTTTGTTAACTTGTTCCATATTTTGACAGGGCATTACTTTTTGTATATCAATATTCATTTCTTGTGTTGAATCTTTTATAAAAGTGGACCAAGTATAAACTCCTTGTGAATCAAGGTGTTTACTTAATGTATAACTTTCTTTCAGCAATGGGTTTATGTTTTCAGTATTTAATCTAGCCCAACAAAGAATTACTTGTGTTTTTATATATTTTTCTATTGGTTGCCTACCAAGTTCAGCTTTAACACCTAAATTAGCAGATGTTTTTTTAGTACCTAAAATATATTTACAGAAATTAACATGGACCTTTTCGAAGGGAGTCTTATCCAAATATTGGAAATTATCTATATCTTTGTTTTGGGATTTTAATCTGCCTTTTGCTCTATAATAAGATTGATATGTATCCATGTATGATATTTCAGCATTATATGTTAAAATTGGTTTTATAAGAGAATCAAAAAGATTACAGGATACATTTACAGGAAAATTTCCCAAAAAGGCTGCATGTGTTTTTAATGAAAACAGAGCTTTCCTAGCTTTTTTGGCTAAATCTGTTAAACTTGCATTTAGATTTCCATTATTTTTTATCAGAGTGCCCAGAAATTTATACTCAGTAACGTTATCAATTTTTTCATTATTGAACCTTACAATGTATGGTTCAATTTTTGTAGTTCTTTGTTCAATGATCATTGTTTTTGTTTTTTTAGTATTTAGACATAACTGCCATTTTTCACAGTGATTTGATAAGTTATTTAAGCTATTTTGAAGACCTTCTTTACTTTCGGATAAAATTATAAATGAATTCCTTCTTTTTTGTTTTGTTTCATTAGTGATCAAAACAAGGAGGTTATATGATCTAAATCAAAAAGAAATCCACGAATTACGTTTCTAATTTTTTGTTGTTGTAATCAGCGATCCACGAATTTACGTATACCACGAAACGTCTTTTTTTCTCTATCCACGAAAATTGATACCCACGAAAATAAATGAATCCACAGTTTATTGAAACATACATCTAATTATATGTAATTATTAGGCATTAGCACCCGTTGCCGTAATATTATTAGCAGGGGCGGATGCAGGAATTTTCGAAAGGGGGGGGGGGGGTGCTAACCCAGGGCAAAGGGGGGGTGCAGGGGGGGGGGGGGGGGTGCAAAACATATGTCCCGATACAAATGCATTGATCGGCAAAAATAAAGGGGGGTGCGCACCCCCGGAACCCCCCCCCCCCTGGATCCGCCACTGTTATTAGTCACATGTTGTTATGGGTGGGCGGGGCATTAAATAACAAATGCCGTGTGTCCAATGAAATGAATGGATAAAATATTGCATAGATTATAATAAACCTGCTTACTTTTATGAGTAATTTCCTATTACGGCAAATATAATCTTTACCATTTTAGAATTTACACTTCTTAAGGTAAGGTTGCAGATAGTTTTTCAAATTCAGTTAGTTTAACTATGTGATACATTCTCGGTTTTTGAGGGTCTTCATGGGATATACAGAGTAAACAATAATAGGCAAAAAAAGAAAATATTAAGGGTGGGGTGAGGAGTAGAGAAAATATGGAAAAAAGAAAAGGAAATAGAGAAAAATTAAGTCCTTAAATATAAAGAAAAGAGAATAGATAAAAACTGTAAATAACAGGGTGCTCCAATATAGAAAATTTAAAATTGGTCATAAATTGACAATGAATTCAGGTATGATTCCCCCCTTTTTTCCATTTCTCCGTTATGTAAAAAAAATTGTGCAAACGCTCGTTTTACCTGTATAGGAATACATAAATGGTTATTCCTGGTGGCTCCCTTATTACACTTTTCAACAGGCATTCGTTTCTTTTCAATAACTGAACAAGCGCAACCCATCTCCAGCTTATGGCGCATGGACACGGATTCGGGTATGCTTTTGATCTTACTTTCACACTCGCTTTCACAAAATTGAACCAAATAAACTGACTGCTATCATTTCAATATTTCAATTTTATAAATGTTTGAAACAAACACAAAATAAATATGATGTGTTTGTCTACTGAATCGTTGCTAATGCCCCTATAAAACGCGTAGCCCTACTCTTTTTGTGAACTCCGTCACTCAGGCATAAAAGCTATAAATACAACAAAATCAATATCCCAGTAAGTTTCCATCGTTAAAAATAGAATATCTTGTCCTAAATCTAGAACTACATTATGTATTCTTAAAAGAGGGGGGGGGGGGGGGGGCAAGGGGGTCCCAATAACAGCAAAACAGCAAATTATTGTATTGTGTTGTGAAAACGGGAAAGATTTACTTTTTCTTAGGTATGGATATGAACGTAGATAACTTATAGTATTTGTAAGTGTTTTGCATTTTTCATTTTGTGTTGTTGTCGTGCTCAGGGATTTGTATAGTAACTATTGGCGGATCCAGATGGGAAAGGGCGGGTAGTAATGGGGGGGGGGGGTTGCAACCCTCTCACTTTTTTAATTTTAATTTTGAATTATTTGAATTATGTGAACGGTTCATGGCGTACCGGAGGTTGGAACACCCCCCTCCCCCCACCACCTCCCTTTCCTTTTCAAGATGACTGGATCTGCGCCTGAACTATATGTGGGGGTCTCATTGGGGGTTCCAATCTCGGATCCCGCTTACTGTTTTGTCAGATTCCCGTATCCCGCTTACACTATGTACGTAAGCAATTCTCATTTTTTTTTGGTCATTTCCCGGGTCCCGCTAGACCTCCTTTCCCGTTTTCACAACACAATAATTTGACTTTCACGTGTCACGCTTACAAACAATTGGCAATCCCGCGTCACACTTAGACCCCAATGAGACCCACTATGTGGTGAACTATACAGATATATGTCCATCACCAATTGTTGTATAATGTAAAACTATTTATTTATTATACATTTAAACTTCAATATTAAATTCAAATATCTTACGGATAGACTTACAACTTAATATGCATCCGTGGTTTAATAACTTTCGGTGATTAAGCAACTTAACAGAAATTAGATTGTTTTAAACTTTAAAGTTCTAGCATTGGGGATGAATTTATAGTAATCATGTGCAAACATATATAGATTAACATGTGCATGTAATAATAGTATGTTATAATCTTTATTGTCACACAAACAAATTAAAACATGTTTGTGACAAACTGAGAAAAAAAAACATACGTAAGGCAGCAACCATTTGATTTTCTGGGGGGGGGGGGGGGGGGGGGGCTATGGTATTTTTTTCGCGACAAGTCGAAAACAATTTTTTTCTTTTAATTTTAGCATTACATGTAGTGGCAGCTGAGGGCCCGGGTGAAACAAACAATTTTTTTTTCTCAGAATCAAAAACAAATTATTTTTTTCTCCAAAAACTGGAAACAAACTTTTTTTTCCAAAAAAAACCATAGCCCCCTCCCCAGAAAATCAAATGGTTGCTGCCTTATATAGTGTGATAGTGACCTAATACGATATATATGGGGACAGTAAATTCACAAGTGAGTAAATTCCAGATGGGAGCGAAGTAAGATAATGGCCTAGTTACTGTGAAAGGTCATTGAAAATCAGTATGTCTCTGGGAAAGCTAATAAAAGTTTAAAAGTAGTATTTCAAATAAAAGAAGAATCTACGTGTTACACGTGACCGATCTCAAGGTTACAGTGTAGCCTTGAGATCGGTCATGTTTTTATTATAGATCTATAGATCTTTAATATCGAACTTCACAAGTGTCACAAGAACGTCAGCCGGCCATGCATGCGTATCTTTTATACAAATATAAATACAAATACAAATATTTTTATTGGCACAAACTCATTAACAATGAATGGTTAAGACCTATGGCATTACATACAACTATAATAATTGACATGGTAGAATGAAAGGTTCCATGATAACATATCATGCTAAATTATGAAAAGTTACAAAATGATGTATTATATAAGTTCACTATTTCTTATATTTAGACATTCTAATATGAAAGAGGAAGACAGTCTAAGTAATAATGCTGAGCTATTATTGACCAATAGAGATATTTTTTTTATCAGCGGTAATGTTACGCTGTATTTGAAATATAACATTTATTTTATTTTCTAATATTTCTCGCTTTGAGGTATATCTATTACAATTTAATAAGAAATGTTGTTCATCCTCAATTTCCCCATTTTTACAGACAGGACAGTATCTTTCCTCTCTAGGAATATTAAGATGTCTTCCCCTTTCAATCATTAAAGGATGTGCACTTATGCGTATTTTGCATATTGCTGCTCTATCATTTAAATTGTTTAGTGAATCAACATATGATGGTCTTTGACCCATTTTGTAGACTTGACGAAAGAAACTGAGCTTAGAAGACTCCTGTATGTTTGCATTTTGATTTTGCAAGCACTGATCATAAATTCTCTGTTTTACTTGTCCCAAGTGCTGCTTTGTTAGACAAATTTTTTCAACAAGATATGAATATCCTAATTTTTGTAAAATGCACTGAGTTTTTATGATCCAGGGGTTTGAAAATCTGGTTGCATAGAAAATTTGATTTACAAGTGTATTTTCTGATCAAAGTATATGCTCTAGAAAATTTATGCTTGAAAAAACAATTTTATTTTTGAGTGGAATTCTACCAAGCTCAGCACGACAAGCATCATTTGAAGCCTTGCAATGAACACCAAGTGCTTCTTTAATAAATTTAATGTGTAATTTTTCAAAGGGTTCAGAGTCCCTTAATGATGAGTTATATATATGTAAATGTAGTTGAAGCACAGTTTAGGTAAAGGGTATCAAAAAGTAAAGATAGAGACATATATACACAAATATGTCTCTGGTCAAGGTCACATATCATATATATATATACATTGCCAGAAAATACAAATATTATTATTGATACACAGTATACATGGTATACGCAGTTAACATGGACTTTGGTCAATGCAAAAGTGCAATAAGGCAGGTATGTTTTTTTATTGATTTAATGATTATTTACTTTTTGATTACTTATTTATTTATTTATTCACATGATACGTTGTTTTGTGGATATGAAACAGTATTGTCTAACTTGTCTTAAAAAAAAACCTCTTGAAAACGTTTATAATCGTAAGCATAGGCCGCGATCCAGGGGGACCCCTGGGGGCCGCCCCCTCTTTCTTCGTGGGAAAAATTTGGCTGATAATATTGGGAATCACTGAAGCATGACTGGAGCGGGCCCCCTTTTATGGCAGTCAGTGACCCCCTCCCCCGCAGCCCCTCCCCACTGTATTCTGTATCCGCCACTGGTAAGTTAGAGATTTAGAATTTACATGTGTCAGTGGTTTATAAATTTTGTTAGAATATGGACATTTGCTACCACTCTCTTTTGTGATTCTGATATGTGCCATCAATGGATGTTAATGGGAGTAACGCGACAGCAGTCACTAGTGGAGCAGGAATCACGTTCCTTCCTTTTAATCAGCTTGTTGTTCGTCTGTCCCGATAATCGAATGGAAAGAAAAAGTCAAAGTTCGACTTGACTGATTATAGTCTTGATTTCAATCTTGGCTTAGTTATGAGAATACGTTCGATGTTGTTATGTTCAAGGACGTGACATTGTATACCATCAAGGAGGCCCCTCATGGGGGGGGGGGGGGGGGTCCTAGTAATCACATAATCATTAAATATTTGCTTATCTTTAGTAATCAAATAATCATAAAAAAATCATAAAAAAACGGCCAAGTAATCACATAATCAAAAACCCCATGAGGGCCCTCATCAAGGTCAAGATCAAGAATCAACTTTTTAGGCCCAGTTCACTTGAAACTCTCGAGTTAACTTTACTTACTCGGGTATCAACAATACGATTTTACTTGAACCACTCGAGTGGTTAACTCGTACCCTAGTTCCAACCCTCACCGAGCCAGGGTTAAACCCGAGAAACTCTTGAATGACGTCAAACCAATGATAATATTTTATGTTTTATGCTTGGTCAGGGCCTTACCAAGGCCAAGTTCGGATGGATATCTAGAGTAGATTGAATTGACATGGTCATATATAACACATGTTTTGATTGGATAAAGCTTATCCGCCATTAACACTCGAGGAACCCTGGTTGTGGCAGGGTTTCTAGAGATCGACTCGATATCCCGGATGTTATGACGTCAATCCAATCAAATTTGAATGTAAACATATTCAGAGTAGGGGCCTTGTACTTCCGGTAATCTAGAGACCTTACTCTTCAAAATTATTTACCGTTCATATGGAACTCTAGTCAGAACTCTAGTTCCATCCGAACTTGGCCTTTACTTAGAGTTGTTCCGAATATCAACTCGAGTGCGTTCACGTGATAATCGATTAACTCTGAAGTCGATTGTAGAGTTTCAAGTGAACTCCCATTTATACTGCACACATATATCTGATGTTTCTACTTCCGTGTCATAAGCTTCCTCTTAATATAATGTAGGTACAATGTATCTATCGATACGTACGTTAAATAGGACATGTCACGTTAGTAAGAATCAGAAGAGAATTTAACATGCTCTATTGTTTATAAATTGTGTGCTTTATATTTTATCACTCCATTAATATATATTAATCTCTATTATATTTTTGTCCTATCTTTAGCTCACCTGGCCCAAAGGGCCAAGTGAGCTTTTCTCATCAAAATGTGTCCGAAGAGCGTGCCTACCAAGCAAGATGGTCGACATGGCTAAAAATAGAACATAGGGGTAAAATGCAAGTTTTGTCTATTATTTAAAAAAACTGTTATTAATAGAGAAAACTGACAAGGCAAAAATGTTCAGGATGTTGAGCTCTACCAATTGTCCATTAATGTCAAAACTGACAGGGGACTTCTTGGACAAATTTTATATCATTTTTTTCTCCATTTTTGCCTATTATTTTGAAAACTATAATAGATACAGAGAAACTTTAAGTTGCAATAATGATCAGCAAGACATGATCTTCGAATAAGTTAGCATATTCAAAATCACCATGTGACTCCTTATTAGAGTTATTGCCCTTTGATGATGATTTTAACAAATTGTTTCCCTTTTTCATTATATTTAAAATTATAGATAGATAGAAACTTAAATAAGCAAAAATCATCACCAAAACCAGATTTTTAATACAAACAATATGAAGGCAATCGTCCGTAATGACTCCTTTTTTGGCGTTATTGCCCTTTAATGTCTTTCTCAGTTACAATTTTTTTTTTGCGTAATGCCTTTTATGAAAAAAATTATTATAGAGAGATAGAAACTTTGATTAACAAAAATGATCAGCAAGACAAGATCTACAAACAAGTCAAATTTTACTGATATTGTTAGTAGACAGTCACTCTTACATTTGTAATATAGGGTTATTGCATGAATATTGGGGAATATTGTCCCGAGTAGAATTTTATATTGCACGAGCTTGCGAGTGCAATAAATGTTCTACGAGGGACAATATTCCCCAATATTCATGCAATAACCCTTTTATTGTATAGCAATATAATATTTGAAAGTAAAAATTGGTTTAAACTAAGATTTTTTCGTTAATGACGTCATGAATTTTAAAGATTTATTGCACTAGTGCAATATTAGAATTTATTGCACGCTAACTTTTGGTTACGTTCTGTGGAAAATATTATATTGCTATACAATAATAGGAGTGATTGCCCTCAGATGAGAATTTTTATTACCCTCTGTTGTGTTTTGAGCAAAAAAAAATAGAGAGAAACTTAACAGTCAAAAGGATCAGTTTTACAAGAGAGTTTTGTCATGAATTCTGTTCTCATCTACAATTTTGGAAAACTTAGTTTCCTTTGTGAATATTGCACATAAACCTAGGTGAGTGACACATGCTCTTTAGAGCCTCTAGTTAATCCCCTACCGACAAAGTCGAAGGGAACTTTAGGTTTGCACTCAGTCCCTCTGTCTGCCTGTCTGGTCTGTCCATCCGTCATTCCAGCATATCAGTTTTCAACACTTTTTTTCTTCACGCTTGAAGATATTGGTTGGATATTTGGTGTATTGTTTAATCATGACAAGTTACAGATCAAGTTCAAATTTGTTCTGGTCTGACAACTTTTTTTTTTTTTGCCTTTTTTTCTGTAATATTAAACCATTATTCTCGACGTAAGTCTCACAAAATGGAAAGGAGATATTTCATTGTCAAAATGCAACCCTGGCCTTTTGGGTGTTATAAAACAGTAAACGATAAACTTAAGTACAAATATACTCTTTCTACTGTATGTGCTTGGTCAGAAGTGGAGTTGGAATAAAGTAAACGTTTTATATCTAATTTTAAAACAATCTAAATCAATACTGAAGGGAACTGCTAAAGAAGAGATCTAGGAAAGATATACTATATAATTATATATATCCCTTTTATGTTTTTATAAATTAATTTATTAGTTACAATTTAACTTTATAAAAAAATTTAATAGTTACAATTTAACTTTATAAATAAATTTAATAGTTACAATTTAACTTTATATATAAATTTAATAGTTACAAGTTAACTTTACATTACTGGAATCGTTACAGACTAGATCAAGAGCGAATTATTCCCTCTTTAGCTCACCTTGTTGATTTCTTAAACTTTTAAAAAAGAACAACTTCTCTGAAACTACTTGACTTATTTCAACAAATACTAGGTCTGTATGATCCTATAGGTATGTAGTATAAATGAAAAACTTTTTGTGTTTTTTTTAATCAAATGTACCCTCATTTTCCAGTGACATTCAAAATTTCCTGCCCTACAGCCTAGTCGACCCCTATTACAGGACCTACCTATTGTATTCATTATAACTTTGAACATGCATGAAATATTTGTCACTGGACATTAAGCAAACAACTAAGGCAGCTAACCAATATGGCTACCATGGGGAAAAAGAGGGGGGGAGGTCCTCCCATGTAAAAAAATAACAGTCAATATATTGAAAATCAGAATAGATAAAGACAGGGACAATAATGTTCAGGATGTAAAGATGTACTGACTTTTTATTGAATGAAAAATTTCCAGGATCGGACATCTAAAATGACATATATGTTCTATATAATACTACCTTTTTGACGGGTTTCTTGAAAAATGTAATTAATAGGCAAACTGTAAACAGTAAAAAGCGATCAACAATACAAGAGGTTAGGAATGCCCTTGATGGTCAGGCGGCAAAAATGGCCGTTTGACGCTGACAGTAAAGAGTATTCCTACCATCTTGTATTGTTGATCGCTTTTTGCTATTTTAAGGTCAAATTGGTTAAAGTTTTATCGTGATTCATCAAAATATTCTTATTGTGATTTGTCAGAGGTTTCTAAAAATTATCCGTTTCCATTATTTTTTGAAAGAATTTAACATGATTCGTCAAACATGATTTGTCAAAATCAGTTGATTATTTTATTGCCATCAAGAAAATGAGACTTTTTTCTCAATATTTGCATGAATTAAATAATGTGATCCTATCAATCTGCCATTGTCAATGTTGAAAAGGAAACCAATATTTGTCTTTTTTTTTCTGTTTGAACAAATTCCCATGGTGCTTTAAGTTAGTTTTTTGGAAATAGATGAACTTATTTCTGTTAGAAAGATCTAAAAAGTATGGATAGCAAAGATGTGGAAATAAATATCAAAATGGCAAGATAGAGGTGAATTATTGAAAACTAGAGGATGCAGCTGTAGATCCCAGACGTCCAGAAAAAGGGATGCCCTGTCAAAAATAATTGGAAAAGGGGGGGGGGAGGGGGTGCAGTCATAAGTCAGATATAAACACTTGATAGATACCAGGCTTATATTTTTTTCCGCCAGACATGTATTTCATATATGAGAGACTAATCAGTGACACTCAAATAAAAAGTTAAAAATGCCAAATAAAACAAATACTTGAACACACTTCTTTTTGGCCCCCTTTTTTTTGCCCTTTGCATCCAACCCCCACCCCCCCCCCCACCCCACCCCCACCCCCTTTGGATCTATTCGTGGTCAATCCTCGAGGAGATGCTAATTCTATTGTATAAGAAAAACAGGAACAAATTTGTTTCAAGACCAATTTTTGTGAAATATCACCCTCAAAGATACTCAAACACAGCAAAGCTTATTTAAATAAATATAATAATACTCCGTTTATTTCACAGGTAGAAAGTTAAAATGGAAAACGGCCAAACTACTTCAACCAGAAATGGTGTCGGTGATGTCAAAAAGTTAAAAATGGAACGTAATACAATGAACGGAGCTACCAATGGGGCAAATGGTGCCCCAGCAGAAGATCAGCACCATTTTCTGACAAAGCTAATGGATATGATGATCACAGAGGGTATTGACAAAGCCAATGACAGGAAAAATAAACTTGTGGAATTTAAACACCCCAAAGAACTAGAGAAAATACTTGATCTGAAATTGAAGGACCCAACAAATGACGATCGTCTGCTGGATATATGTAATGATGTGATAAAATACAGTGTTAAAACAGGTTAGATTACTTTGACCAATTGTTTTGCTAGAATAGAGGGATGTAATTGCAATATAAGTTAAAAATTCCAATTTTAAAAAGTGCTACAAAAATCGTGTTTTATTTTAGTGACTTGATTATTGTGATGGAAAAAAAAGCAAAGATGCCAAGAGTATTTTCAAACATTATCTCATGTTGAAGAAAATCTGAAAACTTTATGTCAAAAAATGAAAAAAAACAAAACTAAAAGAAATAACAAATCCTAAAAATACTACATAGATAACTTATGATTGAGAAGCATAAACCCTAAAATGAAAAACAGGATGTGAACTTAGGTGCTTCAGAGGACTATTTGCATTCCTTGAAAAGAGGATCATAATAAAATAAATCCTATATTTTTATCCCCTCCATGATTTTCCAGTCCCAACATATTTTTTCTATTTGTTGCTATTTTTGTACAAGTTCCTGCAATTTTCCTCTCCAAAAATAATAAAAATAAATAAAAATCAACTAAGAAGTTTAATTAAAATCAAACAGTTTAAGAACATATAAAATGAATTGTTTACTTTTAACAGTTTGAATCTCAATAAGACTGAACATAAATAAGGGAGATAACTTTTTTCCTTTAACCAGGATTTATACACTATAATCCTCAGCCAGGGTATCATAATTTTCACGGACTGTTTCTGTAGTTGTCCTTTTATTCAATAATACCTGAAGTCTAATGTTTGGACTCTAATTTCAATAACTTTACTCACTTATTTATGAATAAAAGGAGATGTAGGGTATACATCATTTAGACGGCAACCTAAATATATTGGACACTTATTTACTTACTAACTGCATTACTAACTAACATATTTTCACTAGATAACAACTGTGTGTAGTTACCATTGTTTTATTTTGCTACTAAAGTAAAAGTATAATTTTGTATTTGTTGTAGGTCATCCTAGGTTTTTCAATCAGTTGTTTGGTGGTCTGGATGAGTATACGCTTGGTGGTGCATGGCTTACAGAAACATTAAATGCTAGCCAGTAAGTTGTTATTCCATCTTTGAAAGGTTTGTCAGATCTATATAAGGAGACAGTAATGGAAATAATATTTTCTCACATGTGGTCATATATGCTAATGTGTAGGGTACCTTGTGTACCTTTTTGTGTTAACCAGTGTTTTGGCCTTTTTCAAGGTGTTGTCAACTGTTATCTGAGATACATTTAAACTGTTAACTGTTTTCAACCCACTGTGTTAACTGTTATCAGCATTTTTGCATTTGTTGTTAACTGTTTTTGCCAAAATCGAGGTGTTGTTAACATGTTAACGGACCCCCTATTGCACCCCCCTCGGTTATGTGTAGCTTTTCATGTTTGTTAATATTTGGAAGAACTTATGATTTGTATTTGTGATGCAGCTGAGGATTCTGACGGGGGCATACTTGCACACTTCCCCCTCTAGAATAAAGAAAAGCTGTTACAATGGTATAATTACAGCCAATTTTGTGTTCAAAAAAGGTTTCCTAGTTCTTAAGGACGCACCCCCAAATCCAGGATCCATGTCTTTGATGGTGTAATAATGATCTGATATGACTTACTGAAATTGCTTTACTCTTTATAACCAGGTACACATATGAAGTTAGCCCAGTGTTTACCTTGATGGAGCAATGTGTCATTAGGAAAATGCTAAGATTAGCAGGAATTGAAAATGGCGATGGAATATTTTGTCCAGGTAAATTTTTATGCTTCATTTAGTTTACTTAATTTTTTTTTAAATTGATTTGTAAAATTGACAAATTTGCATCATATTTATTTATGCATTTGAAGTTCAGTTTGAAAAATTCTGACAAGGTCAATCTACGAAAACTTCAAAATTTTATGAGGACTCTAATACATGCATTGGTTGCCTGTTGCGGTTCTTAGTTCAAAAGCTAATCATTTACCGGTAAAACATTAAAATCATACTAAATAATATCTATAAGATAGAACATTATGATCAACATCATCAAAATCTGATTAGTTCAAGATCATTTAGCACCAGCAGCCACTATAAAGCCAAGTTTAAGAATCACACCAGAAATAAACTGGAATTTTTTTCTAAATCACAATAGGAAAAAGATAATAGTTCCTACGGCACATCGGGAATAGCTTAAACAAATTCATACAGTAAAACAGGAACAGTCAATAGGAATCAATGAATTACTTGACAATAGACCACTTTCCAGTTATGTCCTTCACCGGAAAAAAAATCGTCAATTATCAGAAACTAATTTGCCGAATGATTCGTGCAATATTGCATCACAATTTTCTAACCACTTGCTCAACATAGGAGTGGAAGTGACGATTCCCCTAAAGGCACAAATGATGTTCACTTTCATCAAAGTTTTTGACGGAAATTCATTGTACTCGAAAGTTGTCTATAAGCAGAAATGAATTCATACAGCACATCACGAAAGGAATCATTATAATCACATGACAAATAGTCAAGACAAATTCATAAAGCATAGGACAAAAAGCCGAGAAAAATTCATAAGGCACAACCAATAACTGATACTAATTCATATTACACACCATGAATAGCCGAAACCAATTTAAATATAGCACATAATCATGATAATGAATAGCGGACCCTCATTCATGAATTACGTGACAACTAGGTAAAGGATTCTTACATCACATCATGAGAGTTATTAAAACACAAGTTCATGAATTACGTGACAAACCACTTTATATAAAAATTCATACAGCACTTCATGAAAATATGACAAAATCATAAGTTTCATGACTAATAGGCAATCACTTGATTTTCACCTCTATACTGTTATATAAAGTTATAGAGAGAAAAAATTTAGTGACAAGTACATGTAATCTTTTTTTCTGCCACACATCTTGAAAAGAGCACAAAAATTCATAAATAACTTGACAAATGACAATTTTTGGCTTTAATACATGTAGGCTTAAATTCATAGTTTAAAAAAAAGGAAATTTCTGTATAATGTAACTATTTCAAAAAGGTTGCATATTTTCATTTATTTATAAAAATCTTTTTGATATATAAGATACTATATTAAATTACTATCTGATGGAAATTTTGCCTTTTCAGTGTGTGGATTCAGTAACTATTAGTCCTTGCATAATTTAATGCATTTTATTAATTTTTCAGGGAAAATTTATTTTGTCATTTTTCTGCATATTTTAATACTGTGGATTAATTTTTAGCTCACCTGACCTGAAAGGTCAAGTGAGCTTTTCTCATCACTTGGCGTCAGTCGTCCGTCGTCTGTAAACTTTTACAAAAATCTTCTCCTCTGAAACTACTTGGCCAAATTTAACCAAACTTGGCCACAATCATCATTGGGGTATCTAGTTTAAAAAATGTGTAGCGTGACCCTACCAACCAACCAAGATGGCCGCCATGGCTAAAAATAGAACATAGGGGTAAAATGTAGATTTTGGCTTATTACTCTGAAACCAAAGCATTAACAGCAAATCTGACATGGGGTTAAAATTGTCTATTAGGTCAAGATCTATCTGCCTTGAAATTTTCAGACAAATCGGGCAACCCGTTGTTGGGTTGCTGCCCCAAAATTAGTAATTTTAAGGAAATTTTGCAGTTTTTGGTTATTATCTTGAATATTATTATAGATAGAGATAAACTGTAAACAGCAATAATGATCAGCAAAGTAAGATCTACAAATAAGTCAATGTGACCAAAATTGCTAGTTGACCTTAAGGAGTTATTGCCCTTTATAGTCAATTTTTAACCATTTTTCTAAAATTTTAATATTCTTTTAAAAAATCTTCTCCTCTGAAACTACTGGGCCAAATTTAACCAAACTTGGCCACAATCATCATTGGGGTATCTTGTTTTAAAAATGTGTCCGATGACATGGCCAACCAACCAAGATGGTCGCCATGGCTAAAAATAGTACATAGGGTAAAATGTAGATTTTGGCTTATATCTCTGAAACTAAAGAATTTAGAGCAAATCTTGTTATATATTTAGATATATATTATATGTATATGTGTAATTCAGTTTATATGTTTTACGGAACTGTACAAGTGATGTCCGGAAACGCCTTTTTGTTTTACTCTCTCTTTTATTAAATGTCGTCAACGTAAGACGTGTTTTTGTTCATGAGCTAGTCCCAACCCAAAACCTATAATTACGATGAGGCGATATCGTTACATGGTGGAGTGACCCTAAAAAGATTAATAGGAGACTTTTAACAATTTTATGAGATTATTTGCTGTTTTTAAAAGACATTTTAATTATTTTTGAAAATGTGACTCCCGTTGATAATAGATGTAGACCCCATACACGTGGACGACACACGTGGTTGATTGGTCAATATGGATACATTATGAGAGCATTAGACTAGTGAATTATTCGAACAAATATTTATTTTAAAACTATATATCCAAACAAACATAGAGACATTTATTTTAATACATTGAATCGTCATTTATACATAGTAGATGATTCTTCACCGTGTCAGAAAACATCATGGACGTCCGTGGGTATATTCAAATATATATGGTCTTGTATAGACGGAATAAATTGGAATAATATGAGCTTGCAAAAATAAAGATTAAGTATAGTATGCATTGCCTGTATTTATTTTCATTTATGTAGAATGTGAGATTTATCTCATTTCTGCTCGTCTACTTACAGCTGAGCGTACAGTATGTGAGATTTTTCTCATTACTGATTTTTCCGTGTGATATATATATAAAACATTGTATTTTGATTGGGTAAATGTCGGAATCTGACAACGAGTCTGTATTTACAGACGATTTTCTATTATATAACCAAATAACAGACCACATAGAACCCGATATTGGCTATTTATTGCAACCACCGGCTTCTCCACTACAGTTAAATACTTCGTTTAGTCTGCCAAATGTAGAGACACCAGCTACCCCTGTCTGGACACAATTTGATAAATTTCAAACCTCAGATTTTACAAATTCTAGTACGCCAAATACCGTAGTTTCGTCAATACTTGACAACGAAGTTCAACCTTCCACATCAAATTTTAAACATAATTCTTTTCACAAAATGGAAAAGTTGGCCAATTGCCGTAAATTTGGGGGATACCCACATGAAAATGCATTTCAGTTTTTGAGTGAGTTTGAGTCTTATGCCGTGTTACATCATATATTACCTGAAGAAGATGCTAGAAAAATTGCCGCTTTTCATTTGCACCTTTGTGGTCCAGCTCTTACTTGGTTCAATACTCTTCCAGCCGACAATAAGCATGTATGGCAAACATTTGAACAGGTGTACAAGAAGCAATATATTGATGTTGATTTTCGAAGTCCAACTATACTTCTTGAAGGTGAAATATTTGAAACATTAAAGCTTTCAAAAGGGCAATCAATTGACGATTTTTATGCTCAACTACTTGAAAAAGCAACAATTTTGCACAAGAGTGATCACGAAATATTGATTAAATTTATAAAGGGTTTGCCTGATCAACTCGCCTTTTTTGTTCGGGCAGGTCACCATAGTGATAGCGCAAATTGCCTAGCAGCTGCCAAAATGGGAGAAGCTTATGGTTATCGAAAGGACGATGTACCACTTGTGGCTGCTGTTAGTAAATCTGTCAATAACACACCCGCTGCGGTGAAAGATGTAAACAAGTATAAAACTGATGTAGTTAGTGAACTGCAAGGACAAATAAACAGTCTAACTCAAGCTGTCTCAAAACTTGCAACCAATTTTTCTCAGCAAAAAGACAGTACTCGTGATGTACCAGGAAATGATAATTTTTCTCGTTCACGAAATCAAGATCGTCAGGTATATCAATCTGACCGTGGTTTGTGCCGTAAATGTCATGCGCCTGGACACTTTGCGCGTGCCTGCAATTGGAATGAACAAGGCAATATAGATTTCTCTTTTATATGTCATATTTGTGGACAAACGGGCCATAAGAGTCCACAGTGTGTAAACTGTTCGGGAAACCGAATGAACCCGGGGTTCACAGGGCAGGACCCCCGGGGCGGCATCTAGATAAAATTTCTGTACACGCATCTGCCCATGTTAACATTTCTGATAAATCGGTAAATTATTCAGAATCAACTGAATGTACAAGTGACGACGATTCAACATTTGTTAGTAAATTTTTGTATATGCCTGTGCGAATTGCAAATCTGGAAATTTCAGCATTGATTGATACAGGTAGTTCAATAAATGTCATGTCTGCGCAACTTTTTAACTCAATACCAGATTCAATGAAGTCCGAGTTCAGTGCTACGAGTGACAAAATTACTTTAGCGAATAACCAAACAGTGCAAATTTATGGAACTGCTAAGGTTAAGATTACTGTGCCTCAAGGAAAGCACTGGATTCATGTATATATTTTAGCGCAAACATCGCATCCTTTAATTTTAGGAACGCATTATTTGTATTCCAAGAATATCGTTCTTGACTTTAGTGATTGTTGCATAAAATCTAAACAGTTCAAAGTTCTAACTCAAAGTCCTGCTTCTTTACCTCCGAATTCAGAAGTCCTTATTTGGGGACACGTAAATGGAAAAGTGCAATATGGAATGCAAGGTATATGTACTTCTAAAATATCTAAAGACCGAGGAGTCATAATATCAAAAGCTGTAGTGACAGTAAATCGTGAGAAACAAGTCCCGATTAAAATATTGAATTTTACTAATGAAACTGTACATTTGAATAAAGGACAGATTTTAGCGGAGCTTGAACCATTTTCTAAGGATCATGTATGTATGCCTTTGAGTGAAAATAATGACACTCATTTTGTTCAAAATATTCAATTGTCGACTGAACCGGTGATTAAAGATACTGAGATCGACTCTAAATTTATTTCTTATTTTAATATTCCCGAATACTTAACTGAAGTACAGAAATCGACATTGATTGAATTTTTACATTCTAATAAAGAATTATTTGTAACCGAGGAAAACCCTGACTTAGGCTTTACCAATGTTGTTCAACACCAAATATGTTTGAAGCCTGACTTTAAACCGAAACACCAACGTTCATATCGTTTAACTCCTGAAAAAAAGGATATTCTAAGACATCATTTAGATGAACTTTTGAGACAAGGTGTAATTGCACCGGTAGACGAAACAGAAGATGTCCCTATTACAAGTCCGGTTGTACTTGTGTCGAAAAGAACGTACCAAAAAGGCAAAGCAAATGCTTCATCGAAAGAGACTAGTTTGTCAAAATTTCGTTTCTGTTGTGACTTTAGGTATTTAAATTCCATGACTCAGCACTTTTCGTATTCAATCCCAGATTTACAAGATCTCACTGAATCGTTTTCTACAAAAACTCCGAATTTTCTGACATCAATAGACTTATCGTCTGGATTTTTTCAGCTACCGATTTCAAAAGACAGTCAACGTTACACAGCCTTTAATACATGTTTTGGTACTTTTAAATTTTTAAGATTACCGATGGGACTGAGCTCATCTCCAGCATCTTTTCAACTGTTGATGGATAAAGTACTTAAAGGATTAACTTTTAAATCATGTTTGTGCTATCTCGATGATATCCTTATTGCATCCGAAACATTCGATCAGCATATTGAAGATTTACGGAACGTTTTTCAAAGACTTTCGAATGCTGGTTTAAAGCTGGGACCCAAAAAGTGTACTTTTGCTCAGAACTCTTGCATATACTTAGGTCATAAAATTTCAAATAAAGGAATTGAGCCACCACCGGACCGTGTTCAGGCCATCGTTGATTATCCTATACCAAAAAATGTGAAAGAGTTACGCCGCCTTGTTGGTTTATTTAATTGGTTTCGGAAATACATAAAAAATTTCAGTGCTGAAATGGAACCTCTGACGAGACTTTTAAAGAAATATGAACGTTTTAGCTGGACCGATGAACAACAACGTGCATTTCAGAATGTTAAATCACTCCTGCTAGATTCTCCTATTCTGGCCTTTCCAAACTTCAATTTACCATTTAGACTTGCTGTAGACTCTTGTTGTAAGGGGATTGGTTACGTGCTATATCAGAAAATGAGCGAAACTGATGAAATTCGTGTTATACGATTCGGATCTAAAGCACTTAGTAAATGGCAGAAATCATATGGCCCAACAAAGCTAGAATTACTTGGCATGGTTACCGCCGTTTTAGAATGTTCATCATACCTACGTACACAGCCGTTTGTTATAGAATGCGACCACCAAGCGTTGAAACCGCTATTTAGCAACCAACTGAAAGGCGCCATTTATGAGCGATGGATTGCTATTTTGCAGCAATATAATTTTGAAATTCAATACAAACCTGCGAGGGAAATGCAGGTTCCGGATGCTTTGTCACGATGCACGCAAGAGACTAATAACGCCTTTGAAAGTCCAGACGAGCAAGATCCGTACTTCCCATATGAACCGGAAAATACAGGTCAAATAATTGTTCCAGGAGGTATTCAATTGACCACTTTATTACATGACTCGGATACTAGCGACAGTAAAAATTTACAATTGAACAATATTTGTCTGCCTGCGCCAGTTCCGATGTACACCGTCGATAATAGTGTTCCACGCAAAAATGTATTGTTACAGGCACAAAATGAATATGATGCCGACACTGAAGACATTGATCAACAGTTTGCACGTGTAGCAAAGAAACGTAAACCGCGAAAAACGATACAACTTTACCCACGAAAGAAATATAACGTAGTGAAAAAATCAGAACCTTTTAATAAACTGACCGATTGTGACTCAAAGCATACTCAAATATCGATTTCTGATCAGTTGAACCAGTTTGAAAAAGTTTATCAACAAATCACTCAGTCGACTAATTTACCAAAATCGGATCAAATATTTGATCAAAGTACTGATAGTGCTACTTCTCAATGTGATGCAACATTTTTCAATCAAAGCACTGAAAGTTCTCAAAATGGAGAGCCAGACAAAATATTTAATCAAAGCACTGCAAGTGATAATGTACAGGATTCGGACAAAATATTTGAGCAAACTACTGACGTTAATGAAACGCAGGTTACTTATATAAGTGAAAATGAAATCACGAACAATTATACCAACAAACGAGACTCTGATACTGGTATTGATAGTGATCCAAATGTAAATATTTTGAAATCGATTGACATTTTTAGGGAAAAAGGATTTAGTATAGAGTCGATACATGAATTGCAGCGCAATGACACAAACTGCAGACCTTTAATTCAGTATCTTGAAAGAAACGAACTACCAAAGCTGCAGAAAGAAGCCCGCAGACTTCTTTTATTAATACCAAATTTTCACTTGATCAATGGAATATTATTTCATACACGAAATAGGAAATCAGTGCGTGCAAAAACAATGAATAATTTTCAGCTAGTTGTCCCGGAAATTTCATTGAAAACAATAATTGCATTACATCATGATTCGACATTAGGTGGACATTGTGGTATACAAAATACACTTGATTTAATCCAAGAACAGTACTATTTTCCGAATTTGAGTGAAAAAGTAACTGATTATATTCGTTCATGTCATGAATGTCAAAGCAGAAAAAATACCACACTAAAAACAAAAGCGTCCATTACCTCATTTCCTACGCCGTGTGCACCATTTGAAGTTTGGGAAATGGACCTTCAATATGGACCCGTCCCTGTCTCACGAAGTGGCAATTCTTACATTTTTACTGCAATTGACTTATTTAGTAAATACATGTTTGCAGAGCCGATACCTAACACTGATCCGTTAACAGTAGGAAATGCTCTTTTTAGATTAGTCACGCAATTTGGAGTTTGTCGAACTATCGTTAGTGATCAAGGATCGGAATTTATTGGTAAATGTTTCCGAGAAGTTTGTCGTTTATTGGATATTATTCAGGAATATACCCCTAGCTTCGCTCATCATTGTTTGGGAGCATGTGAGAGACCTCACAGAACTTTATCGGAAAGACTAACACCGTTTATTGTAAAAGGAAAACCATGGGAGGACGTATTACCGGGAATAGTATTTTCGATGAACAATACGCCAAACCAAAGTGTTGGATTTTCGCCTTTTGAAATAGTGTTTGGGAAAAGACCCCAATTTCCGTTGTCTCTACATATTAAGGACACCGACTTTTCGTCTGTACCTAAAGATTGCCATACGTATCTGAAACAGCAATGTGAAAAATTAAACATTATACGTACTGAAGTCGAGAAAAATGCTATCAATTCAAAAGTTAAAATGATGGACCGAGTAAATAAGGACAAAATATCAAATATTTCATTTAATGAAAACGACTATGTTTATTTGTTGAAAGAGCCAACCGGGTCAGGACAAAAATTTAAGAATAAATTTGCCGGTCCATATGTGATTTCTGCAGTAAATAGCCCTCATATGTACACCCTGAAGGACCCACACACGAACAAAATTCTATCAAAGTCAGTGCATATCAATAGACTGAAATCTGCGTATGTGAGAAAACCAAATCCGTCAAAATATTTTATGGACCCTGTTCATACGAAACTAGACGTTGTTGAAGTGCAAGATTATACATCTATGGATGAGGATAATACGCCTGTTAAGGACAACCAGAACACCAATTATGACAATTTATCTGAAAATACTTCCGATTCTGATAATACAAGCAAATCAGATAATATTTTGATTGTTGAAAATAGTACAGCCATGTCTCGCCCAAAGCGCACTAAGAAATTACCCGCTAGGTTCAAAGATAATAATTTCATTCATTTTGGTGAGGTTGACGTATCTAGCGAATCAACGTCTGCAAGTCAGTTAAAAGTGAAACGATTTCTAGCGCACAAAATTATGAATGGAAAAAGAGCGTATCTTGCTCATATAGTTGGTGAACCAGCCCAACACGCTATGTGGCTTCAAGAACATCAGCTTGGACCGAAAGCAAAGGCCAAATTAAAATCTCGACCTCCGCCAAAAATTTAAACATTTTCATTGTCATATCATCATCTTTATTTAATTAGCGTCCACCATTTATATACTCGTTAGATTTATCTCATGAGTACATGCGCGATACAACTGTATATATATATATATTCACAAGTAGACTATTTGTCTGTGAGAGTTTTCTCATGACTATATGCGCAATACAACTGTATATATTCACAAGTTACTATTTGTCTGTGAGATTGATCTCATGACAATTTAATGAAGTAGCTATGTAAAACGTAACATTTATCGAAATTTGGAACATCGACTCATGATATTAATAATTCGTCAAGGATCTGTGTTTGCCGTCTGTATTTCATTCTTTCGCAAACTTACTTGTGAGATTTATCTCATAGTAAGATATCCGTTATACTGGATATCCGTAAATGAAGACCAAGAGGCAAAAGAAAAGAGAATTGTGAACATTTATTGTGTGTTCCCTATTATATTTTGTATTATTATGCATTGATGTTTTATTATATCATTCCGGCATCACTTACATATATGCTATTGCAATATTTTGTATTGATTATTGATAACATGAATAATTTTGTTTGATAATCGTGGTTTTTTTTGTAATGAAGCTTTTATTAGAATTTAAAGGCAGTTAGCCTAAATTACTTTTGAAAGGCAAATTCCTTGACTTTAGAACATGTAGTTAAAAGAAGGTTTTTTTTTGTGTTTTTTTTTTCATTTTGAATATAGGATTTTGCGTATCGTATAAAACTTTTGTTTGTAATTTCGAAAGTTGCAAGGATTAGTTAAAGACTTAATCGTCTTGTCAAAACTTTATAAAGAAACTACACTTTATTTTAAGAAATGAACATTGTTTTTTCAGTAGTGCGGATTGTTAGTGAAATAAGTTTAATACCCCCAAAACATGGAAATTGGAATAGTAAGGCATAGATAACCAAATGAGATTGTATGAATACCTGTCAGTGACTTTTATATGTTAATCACGAATAACCTGAGTAGTATTGCTGTGAATAGTATGGTTCACGAGAAATTCAGAGTGCATGAGAGTAGTATGAGCTGGTCTTATATTGTATTTTTGTGTGAGACTCTTTGAAAGTGTGCATATTTTATCACGTTTAGCATTTATCTACAAAATAAGAGTAAGGTCTCTGGTGATTTCATAGTAATTTATATCATATGATATTAACTGTCACGTTTATGACGAACAAGATATTTTCTATACATGTAGTACTCTGCAATTTGTTACAAGATGCTTATTCCACAAAGTTATCCATACCAGTTACTTGTTTGTTTTTATATATTGAAAGTTGAGAGAATTTTGAATATTATGGAAGTTAGAAAGCTATATTGGTATTATTGATCATGTATTTTATTTGATTATGGTATGAATTCCACATATGCAAAAATTCATTGGGAATTTTCTTTCTGCCGGGGGATGTTATATATTTAGATATATATTATATGTATATGTGTAATTCAGTTTATATGTTTTACGGAACTGTACAAGTGATGTCCGGAAACGCCTTTTTGTTTTACTCTCTCTTTTATTAAATGTCGTCAACGTAAGACGTGTTTTTGTTCATGAGCTAGTCCCAACCCAAAACCTATAATTACGATGAGGCGATATCGTTACAATCTGACTTGGGTAAAATTGTTTATCCGGTCAAGATCTATCTGCCCTGAAATTTTCAGACAAATCGGACAACTTGTTGTTGGGTTGCTGCCCCCGAATAAGTAATTTTAAGGAAATTTTGGAGATTTTGATTATTATCTTGAATATTATTATAGATAGAGTTAAACTGTAAACAGCAATAATGTTAAGCAAAATAAGATCTACAAATAAGTCAAACATGACCAAAATTGTCAATTGACCCCTTAAGGAGGTATTGCCCTTTAAAGTCATTTCTTTACAATTTTCATAACTTTTTTAAAAGTTTCAGAAAATATTTTCCACTGTAATTACTGGGTCAAGTTCAATATAGATAGAGATAATTGTAGCAACAAGAATGTTCAGTAAAGTAAGATCTACAAACACATCATGATCACCAAAACACAATTTTGTCATGAGTTTATCTGTGTCCAGTGTTTAATATGCACATAGACCAAGGTGAGCGACACAGGCTCTTGAGAACCTCTAGTTATTTGTGGGATAATTTTCAACAAAGTACACATTTCCTAAGGGATTCTGTATAGATTCTGGCAAATCCACGAAATCAAATATCCACGGAAATAAATGAATCCACAGTAGTATGTTATTTCAAAATTTCATATTATGTTCCAATCAGTATGTTTGAACTTTGACTTGTTGTTTTTCTGTACAAATACGATTTATTCCAGGTGGTTCCATTTCCAACATGTATGCACTTAACGTAGCTCGGTATCAACGATTTCCGGATTGCAAAACGAAGGGGATGCAAGCCCTACCTAAAATTTGTGTATTGGCCTCAGAGAAGGTAGTCCATAGCAACAGTTACCATTTTTCTGTATTCTATATATTTTTGCCCATTTTTCACTAGTGTTTATATTTAAGCACCCCTTGATTTTCTATTCTTTTTTTACGGACCCGTTTTTCTCTATTCTGTATTTTTGTACCTATTATTCTATATTCTGTTAACCCCATCCAAACCCTCATAATACAAAAAAATTCATATGAAACAATTTTTGCTAATGCATGTTATTACTTACCTACTTACTTACTTACTTACTTAGTCCTTGCTATGCCTTATGGCACAAAGGGCAAACATGTATGTTCTGCTTGCATTTAAATTATATGCTGATATTAGAAATTTACATGTGTGTATATGGTTTTGATAATAACTAAGTGGTCCTACTAGTATATTTTTGTACCATGGAATTCAGTAGTCTGACAAACTGCAGGTGTTTTAACCCTCGTCCTATTGATGTCATCTTTACAACAAACCAGAAGCTTTATTATAAATGTTTTTGGACAGATAGTGCCAAAATTATGGATGATTATTCTAAATTCAAGAGAATTAAAAGAGTTTGAAACTTTTTATACGACCGCAAAAATTAAAAAAATTGTTGGTTGTATATTGGTATCACGTTGTCGTCAGCGTCGTCCAAGACAGATGGTTTCCGGATAATAACTTTAGTATAAGTAAATAGAAATCAATAAAATTTCAACACAAGGTTTATAACCACTAAAGGAAGATTGGGATTGATTTTGGGGGTTATTGTCCCAACTGTTTAGGAATTAGGGACCAAAAAAGGGGCCCAAATAAGCATTTTTGTAGTTTCCAGACAATAACTTGTGTTAAAGTGTATGAATCTCTCTGAAATTATACCACAAGTTTCCATACAACAAAGGGATGTTTATGATTGACTATGGGGGTTATGGCTCAAACCATTTAGGAATTAGAGGGAAAAAAGGGGGAAAACAAGTTTTTTTTTCTGGTTAAAGGACAATTAAGACAATTTAAAAGCAGTCTAAGGGAGGTTATTCAATTCCAATTTAAAACAACAATGTTTGATTACCTCCCTTACACTGCTTGTAAATTATGTATTAAGAAATGATGATTGTCTTGAGGTGATTAGCTGTCAATTTATTTTTAAAAGTTACTATTAATTAATGACTATGTATGTCATTTTATATTTTAAGACTGTATTTAAAAGGGTAATTATGGTTGCTAACTTTATTAGAAATTTGAATTCAGATTTTGACTATATCTTGAGGGAATGAATTTTTTTTTGGAATAAGGGAAAGGGGTAGGTGAAAAAAAATTGTGGAGGGGGGGGATACAAATTTGTGGGGGGGGGGGGGGGGGTGGGGGACTATTTGTTCTCATTTCAGATTTCAGAAATTAAAAAGAAGATTTCTTCAAATATTTTTTTTGGGGGGTTAATATTCAACAGGATAGTGTATTGCACAAAAGCAAAAAAATTAATATAAATTCAAATCATATAACCAATTTTTAAGTTCTTTGACTACAGTTATTCTGTGGCAGAAACCTATTATGTGTCAAATGTTAATTACAATCCAAATTCAACCTGTATCAAACGTGAATATTGTGTCCATTTTTGCCCTAACTTTTCAGGGTTCGATATCTGCGGTCGTATCCAGCTGCGCTCAGCAAAGCAATTTATTATTGAATATTATAAAACTTCACATTGAAATACAAATTTTTAATTGGTTGATAAGAGGGAGATATTATATACACTATAATCATTCACTGAGACGCTTGATCATTTGTGCACTTAATTGAATATGGATGGTTGTTATTTACATGATGTCATCGTTTATGACTTTGAATTTGAAATTTAAGAGACAATGGTAACACAAATTTCATTATAATGAATTAAATAACTCATGGCTGAGAGATGATAGAGCAGATTGTTACCCTTTGAAAAAACATGGTCAACTCACTGGGCTTCGCTTTGGTTGAAAAAGTTTTCTCAGGGTAACAATTTGCAGATTCATTCCTTTACTGTTAGAAATAATAGTTTATGACTAAACTTTAAGAAGACTGAAAGAAAACAATGTACAAGATATTTTTATCGAAACCTGCAGATATTTAGACAATATACAATGGCTTTTCCAGGATAGGGCGTAGTGGGTGCACTCCCATGATGCATCTTTTGATCTTGCAAAAGAGATAAATCACATGTTTCTTACAATTTATATGAATTTCTTAGCATTAAATGGCTTAAAAATTTGTTTGCTTTGCTCTGCTCGCAAGAATCTATTACTTTTTTTTAGGAAAATACGCCCCCTTTTAAAAATCCTGGATTTGTCTTTGATATGTTCTATGTAAACAGTCAGAAATACTAATTAAACAATTGATTTCAGGATCACTTCTTTTATTAATTTGAATCTCGGTAACTTATTAAAGTGATTTTGACGTTTCATTTGAACTTCAAATACAAATTTCATGAATTTCCCCCTAATAACAATTGTTCCTCAATTAATTTTTATATAACATGTGCTAAGATACCAAAATCATATGCAATTATGCTCTATTGCTTTACTTATACCCCACACAACGAGTTGCGGAGGGTATAATGTTTTTGACCCGTCTGTCTGTCCGTCCGTCCGTCCATCCGTCAGTCCGTCAGTCGGTCAGTCCTGTTTCTTGTCATCGCAACTCCTCTCAAACCACACAACAGAATTTCACGAAACCTTTTTAGATAATAAGGACATACTATGTAGTTGTGCATATCGACAGGAAATTACGATTCAATTTTTTTTCTAGGTGTTACGCCCCTTTAAACTTATTTACCTTTATGTACTACTGCAACAGTTTGTCATCTCAACTCCTCTGAAACCACACAACAGAATTTCATGAAACTTTGTGGATAATAAGGACATACTACGTAGATGTGCATATCAACAGGAAATTACGATTCATTTTTTTCCAGGAATTACGCCCCTTTGAACTTATTTGCTTCAATGTACTTCTGCAACCTTTTGTCATCGCAACTCCTTTCAAACAACACAACAGAATTTCATGAAACTTTTTCAGATAATAGGGACATACTATGAAGATGTGCATATTGACAGGAAATTATGATTCAATTATTTTTTCTTGCACATATTTTATTTCTCTAATGACAATGTGGGGACGTGGGGTATGTGAGCGCACTCACTAAGGTTCTTCAATTTTATATAAAAACAAACATATTCAAAGTTGTTAATTGTGTTTTCATTATATTTTATTGGGTATTTACTTTCATGAATTTTGAAGGAATATGTTTCAATTCAGCAATTTTCACATTTCTGATAGGTTTTTGGGCAGAATTTAAAAAAAACATAAATAAAGTTTTTCTTCAATTTTTTAATCCAGGAAAATTGGTACCAACATGAAACAAACGAATCTAGAATAAATGAAAAGTTATTAAAACTTGTTAAATAAACCTATTTTAAGTATATATAAAGAAAAAGAAATATATATTTCAAAAGTTAGACATCTGTGTGTAAAACATATAAAATTTGTATTTGATATGTTTGTCAGACAAAATTTGGCCATTTTACTAGATGTGCGTTTAAATTTAATATCAATCTCATTTAATTATACAGAGTTTTATTCTCACAACATTGAAATCTAAAACCAAATGAACACAAATAGTATAAAAGAGAAGCAAAAGATACCAAAAGGACAAACTCATTAGTCGGGAAAAAAACTGACAATGCCACGGTAAAAATCGAAAAACAATCAAAAGAAAAGCAACAGTATACAAAACTCAAATTGGAAACAAGACTGAACAACACGAACACCACTAAAAACCAAGTATGATCTCAGGTGCTTAGGAAGGGTAGCAGATCCTGCTCCACATATGGCACCCATATTTTTATATAAGTAACACATTAAACATCAGATTTGTATTACTGAAGATATTTTATTTCTTTTACAGGCACATTATTCAGTCAAGAAAGGGGCAGGATTTCTAGGTATTGGTATGGACAATGTTCTACCTATTCAAACAGATGATCAGGGTAGGATGTGTCCTAAAGCACTGGAAGAAACTATACAAGACTGTATATCCAAGGTATTTGTCCCTATAGACATATGATATAAGATGTGTTCTAAATATGCAAGATATTTCATAAAGTATGTAAGATATTTCATAAAGTATGTAAGATATTACATAAATTTCGATTATGACGTCAAATTTTCTTGCTTTCCTCTGAAATTCCTATTGTGTCGTCATGAAAAAATGCGACCATGCCTAATGTTGTCACGTAGAAAGAACACATCTTTTTTTATAGGTTGTTCAAAACTAAGGATTAAAATTGTCTGCATATGGTATAAAAATCATTAGAGAAACAGATTCTACCACCAAATCTCGTGCAATAGGATATTTATCAAATCTCGACAGTTAAATTTTAAATATTTAAAACGCTTGGCAAGCCTCGCGTTTTGAATTTGAAAATTTAACTGTCTCGAGTTGATAAATATTGCATCACACTCGATGCAGTGGTAGAATCTATGTATATATGAAATCTTATATTTTTATATGATATCTTATAAAAATATATAAGATAATATGAAACATAATTAAAGATATAATCTTTGTAAGACATATTACAAAAAAAAAAAAAATAGAAAATGGCTTTTAAACATGATTGAGTATACATTTTACTTCCCGAGGGTTTCACCAGCATATAAGCCAGTACCAAAATGAAAATATAGATATTGTGTTATAAAAGTTTGCTGTTAATTTTTATCTCCATCATGCATAGCTCTAACTCCTTGCCTGACTTTGGCTATACTTTTTGTACTGTTTGATTAATATAAGCTCTTAATTTTTTTAATTAGTTTTAAATTTTCAAATAATTTGGCCTCGAGCATCAATGAAAAGACATTCATTTTAGAAATGCCCGTCTGGTGGATTAAAATTAGTAAGTTAATATTATTGAACAAATATGAATATGGAAGCCATATTAGAAAAGTCAATTTAAAATGGAAAAAAGTATGGTTTTACATCTTAGGATTGGCATTTGTAGACTTTTCTTATTCTCTACTCTTTCATCATTTTCCTGTTTGCTTTACAGGGTATAGTACCATACATGGTCAACGCAACATCATTTTCCTATTTGCTTTACAGGGTATAGTACCATACATGGTCAATGCAACATCATTTTCCTATTTGCTTTACAGGGTATAGTACCATACATGGTCAATGCAACATCATTTTCCTATTTGATTTACAGGGGATTGTACCATACATGGTCAATGCAACATCATTTTCCTTTTTGATTTACAGGGGATTGTACCATACATTGTCAACGCAACATCATTTTCCTATTTGATTTACAGGGGATTGTACCATACATGGTCAATGCAACATCATTTTCCTATTTGATTTACAGGGGATTGTACCATACATTGTCAACGCAACATCATTTTCCTATTTGATTTACAGGGGATTGTACCATACATTGTCAACGCAACATCATTTTCCTATTTGATTTACAGGGGATTGTACCATACATGGTCAACGCAACATCATTTTCCTATTTGATTTACAGGGGATTGTACTATACATGGTCAACGCAACATCATTTTCCTATTTGATTTACAGGGGATTGTACCATACATGGTCAACGCAACATCATTTTCCTATTTGATTTACAGGGCATAGTACCATACATGGTCAATGCAACATCATTTTCCTGTTTGCTTTACAGGGGATTGTACCATACATGGTCAACGCAACATCATTTTCCTATTTGATTTACAGGGGATTGTACCATACATGGTCAACGCAACATCATTTTCCTATTTGATTTACAGGGCATAGTACCATACATGGTCAATGCAACATCATTTTCCTATTTGATTTACAGGGCATAGTACCATACATGGTCAATGCAACATCATTTTCCTGTTTGCTTTACAGGGGATTGTATCATACATGGTCAATGCAACATCATTTTCATATTTGATTTACAGGGCATAGTACCATACATGGTCAATGCAACATCATTTCCTGTTTGCTTTACAGGGGATTGTACCATACATGGTCAATGCAACATCATTTTCCTATTTGATTATAGGGGATTGTACCATACATGGTCAATGCAACATCATTTTCCTATTTGATTTACAGGGGATTGTACCATACATGGTCAATGTAACATCATTTTCCTATTTGATTTACAGGGGATTGTACCATACATGGTCAATGCAACATCATTTTCATATTTGATTTACAGGGCATAGTACCATACATGGCCAATTCAACATCATTTTCCTGTTTGATTTACAGGGGATTGTACCATACATGGTCAATGCAACATCATTTTCCTATTTGATTTACAGGGGATTGTACCATACATGGTCAATGTAACATCATTTTCCTATTTGATTTACAGGGGATTGTACCATACATTGTCAATGCAACTTCAGGTTCTACTGTACTTGGAGCATATGACCCCCTGGAAGCTATAGCCGACATCTGTGAGAAATACAAAATTTGGATGCATGTAGATGGAGCATGGGGAGCAGGTTGCCTGTTGTCACGGAAGTATAAGGGGTTCATGAAGGGAATTGAAAGGTAAATACTGTGTTAATAAGAGTTATGGGAGTTTGACATTATTGAATTGATACAAGTAAATTGATGAGTTCTTTACTTTGAGAATTACTGATGTATTATTCTGCATTGTTGGAACCAAAGTTGTTTTCTTTTGCAAAAAAAGTATGGAAATACTGCTTTAGGCCATTATAAAAGAATTCCTAAATTCTCACTCATTGAATTTTTATTTAAATTGGTGCTGGGTTTGGGGGGGGGGATTATTTTGTGTCTGTTTTTCGTGAAAAAATGAAAGAAAATAGCAAAAAATCAAAACACTTTTTTTTAGCTCACCTGGCACAAAGGGCCATTAGTGAGCTTTTGTCATCACTTAGTGTCCCTTGTCCGTCGTTGTTAACTTTTACAAAAATCTTCTCCTCTGAAACTACTGTGACAAATTTAACTAAACTTGTATATAGTTTAAAATGGCTGACATGACTAAAAATAGAACAAAATGGTAAAATGCAAGTTTTGTCTATTATTTTGAAAACTGTTATAAATATAGAAAATCAGACAAGGCAAAAATGTTCAGAATGTTGAGCTCTACTTATTTTCCATATTCATCAAAACTGTCAGACAACTTCTAAAAGAGTTATTGCCCTTAAATGACAAATTTTACTATTTGTTTTCATTTTTGCCTATCATCTTGAAAACTATGATAGAGAAAGAGAGAAACTTTAAATTGCAAGAATGATCAGCAAGACAAATAATGGTCAAAATCGTCAGTCAACTCCTTATTAGAGTTTATATTGCCCTTAATTGACGATTTTTATACGACCGCAAAAAAATATTTACGGTCGTATATTGGTATGGTGTTGGCGTCGTCGTCGTCCAAAGACACATTGGTTTTCGCACTATAACTTTAGTTTAAGTAAATAGAAATCTATGAAATTTAAACACAAGGTTTATGACCACAAAAGGAAGGTTGGGATTGATTTTGGGAGTTTTGGTCCCAACAGTTTAGGAATTAGGGGCCAAAAAAGGGCCCAAATAAGCATTTTTCTTGGTTTTCACAAATTTAACTTTAGTATAAGTAAATAGAAATCTATGAAATTTAAACACTAGTATAAGTAAATAGAAATCTATGAAATTTAAACACAAGGTTTATGACCATAAAAGGAAGGTTGGGATTGATTTTGGGAGTTTTGGTCCCAACAGTTTAGGAATAAGGGGCACAAAGGGTCCAGAATTAAACTTTGTTTGATTCATCAAAATCAAATAATTGGGGTTCTTTGATATGCCGAACCTAACCGTGTATGTAGATTCTTAAATTTTGGTCCCGTTTTCAAATTGGTCTACATTAAGGTCTAAAAGGGTCCAAAATTAAACTTAGTTTAATTTTAACAAAAATTGAATTCTTGGGGTTCTTTGATATGGTGAATCTAAACATGTACTTAGATTTTTGATTATGGGCCCAGTTTTCAAGTTGGTCCAAATCTGGGTCTAAAATTAAACTTTGTTTGATTATAACAAAAATTGAATCCTTGGGGTTCTTTGATATGCTGAATCTAAACATGTATTAAGATTTTTGATTATAGGCCCAGTTTTCAAGTTGGTCCAAATCGGGGTCAAAAATTAAACTTTGTTTGAATTCTACAAAAATTGAATCCTTGTGGTTCTTAGATATGCTGAATCTAAACATTTATTTAGATTTTTGATTATAGGCCCAGTTTTCAAGTTGGTCCAAATCGGGGTCCAAAATTAAACTTTTGTTTGAATTCAACACAAATTGAATATATGGGGTTCTTTGATATATGCTGAATCTAACAATGTATTTAGATTTTTGATATTTGGGCCAGGTTATCAAATTGGTCCACATTGAGGTCTAAAGGGTCAAAAATTGAACTTTATTTGATTTCATCAAAAATTGAATTCATGGGGTTCTTTGATATGCTGAATCTAACCATGTATTTAGATTTTGGATATTGGACCATAATAGGTAAATGTCCAATTTAAAAATTTTAAGTTTTTAAGTTTAAGTTCTTAGACCACATTCATTCTGTGTCAGAAACCTATGTTGTGTCAACTATTTAATCACAATCCAAATTCAGAGCTGTATCAAGCTTGAATGTTGTGTCCATACTTGCCCTAGACTTGCTACAATTCCCTTTCTATTATTTCTCTCTTACTAATTTATATGTTTACTGATAAGTGCCAGCCTACTGATTGCCCTTGGAGAAAGGCCTTCCTCCTGCAGATGTCAGTATAATTATAATCGCCTAGTTATAGCAGTAAAATTATTAAAGGGGCAAAATTGAAAAAAAGAACAAAAAAACATAATTAGGAAGGGACATGTAGCAAGTCTATACTGCAACTGTTCAGGGTTCGACCTCTGCGGTAGTATAAAGCTGCGCCCTGCAGAGCATCTGGTAACCAATTGTTTGTGTTTTTAACTTATATCTAAAAAATTATAATAGATAGATAGAAACGCAAATGAGCAAAAATGACCAGCAAGACAAGATTTATAATTTATACAATTTGGAAGAAATCGTCTGACGACTCCTTATTGGAGTTAGTGCCTTTAAATGAGAATTTTTACCATTTTTTTTTGTGTTTTGGCTTATATGATAAAAATTATAATAGACAAATAGACACTTTAGATCACAAAAATGATCAGCAAGGCAAGATCTACTAACAACTCAATTTTTTCCGATATAGTTAGTAGACTGTCACTCTTTATAGGAGTAATTGCCCTTAAATGAGGATTTATTTATCATCTTGAAAACTAAAGAAGATAGAGAGAAACTAAACAGACTAAATGAACAGTAATACAAGACCAACATAACAGAAATTTTTGTCATGAATACTATTCTCGTCTACAATGTTGAAGAGTGTCCTTTGTTAAATATGCACATAGACAAAGGTGAGCGACACAGGCTCCTTAGAGCCTCTAGTTTTAGCTCTGAAAAAAAAACAAAAAAACAATTGGGTATGGATTTTTTTAGAATTTTTAATGTGCCGTTTGTGTGACTTCCAAAAAAGCTGTGTATGACTCCTATAGGTAAAGCTCATTGAATAGAATAGAAGCCTAAATCATAAAAAAACACTTCTTGTCACTTGATATATATTCTCTAAGCCCATTAAAAGTTTACTGTAAAATATGAAGAGACAGTCAAGACCAATATCTACAGAAGAAACACACTAGACAAGAGATGAAAAAAAAAACTTTTTGAAATCAGGGGTTTACTTAGCCAAAGATTTTTTATATATAAACCTGCTGTATTTGTATGCACCAGTCCTAAGTCAGGAGCACCTGGTGTCAAGTGGTTGTCGATTGTTGGTGTGGTTCATAAGTGTTTTTCATTTTTTCCGTTTTTTATATAGATTAGACCGTTGGTTTTCCAGTTTGAATTGTTTTACACTAGTCATTTTGGTGTGCTTTATAGCTTGCTGTTCTGTGTGAGCCAAGGCTCTGTGTTGAAGGCCGTACTTTGTTCTATAATTGTTAACTTTTTATACATAGTGACGTGGATGGAGAGTTGTCTCATTGGCACTCATACCACATCTTCTTATTTACATCACTTAATAATATTTGAACTATTTTGTTTAAAGACTATTTCATTCCTCTATATTGCTGACAAAGTATGAATGAATTTTATTTTTAATTAACTACAAATTACATACATGTAGTAACAGAGATTATATTTATAAACAAGTCTAAATTGAAAACAACGTTCAAACCTATGATTGCGTTGGATGAAAACCGCAATTTTTATACGTGTGCATGCAAAACAAATTTCTTGGTAGAGGGGTCTAAATACAGAACAAACAACATTTTCCAAAAGACCAAAAAAGTGATATGAACAATTACATTAAATATTAAAGCATTGTTTGTTTATTTTACAGGGCAGACTCTTTAACATGGAATCCCCATAAATTGATGGGAACAAATTTACAAGCTTCAGTTTTCCTTACAAAACATAAGGTAAGAATTGGATATTCGTTGAAACATCTTTTTAACTAATTGGCCAGTGTGAGTTATAGGCTATTTCTGGAGTCGTGTCTTTCACCGGAAAAGATCGTCAATTATGCACGCCTTTATGACGTCATTTACCAGATAGAAGGCGCCTGTATCCCTGCTATATTAAGGTTTCAAGCACTTTCAGAATCATCATTCTGCAGGGTAGTATAGAAATAATTTATGTTCTGTAAGTATTTAATCTTAATTCCTGTACTAATGAAGGGAGGGGGACCAACTTATTAGATTTTAATTTCCCAAATATTTTGTGCAGTATAAAATTAAACTTTTTCACCCGTTCGCTCAACATGTGTTGGAAGTGATGATGCTTTTACATTTTGGTCACATGGTGATGGAAGTCACATGACAGATTCAACTAAATACCATATCCCAGAACTGGCATATTGGAATCACTTGGAGTCCTTGGAGTCCATCTTTGTCTGTCAACTTCTTAATTTTTTAAATAATTCTCTGGGGACGTCAGTGGCCAAATGGTCTTAGTAGTCGAACAACTTTATCACTCACCTATCAACACTGAGGTTATGAGTTTGAATCCCGCATGTGGTTTTTAAGACTCCAATCTTAATTGATTAGGATTGTCAGTTTTTCTACAGAAGGTCTGTTTTTCTCTCCAGGCACTCTGTCTCCCTCCACCAATAAAAACTGACCGTCACGAAATTGCACAATAGTGCTGATAGTGGTGTTAAACACCAATCAATCAATCTAATACTACTGAGCCCATTTGAAACTACAATGGTCTGTTATCCTTAAGTTATCTAGTTTAAAAAAATGGTTAAAAATGTTATATATTGAACAAATCTGATGTGATAAAAATGCATGGATTGCAACTTGCAAATTATCACCTATAATCAATCAATTGTATTAATCAATATTTATAAATTTTATCTTGACTTTCAGACAGTCCTGTTAGATGCCCACTCAGCTAAGGCGAAGTATTTGTTTCAACAAGATAAATTCTATGATGTTTCCTATGACACGGGAGACAAATCAATACAGTGTGGACGTAAAGTGGATGCTCTGAAGGTCTGGACCATGTGGAAAGCTAAAGGTGATGCTGGACTGGAGGAAGACATTGATAATTTATTTTCCTGTTCAAGGTATGGCATATGTCAAGTAGGAGGGTATGAATGCCCTTTACCGTCAGACGTCATATGGTCATTTTCGGCTACCTTTAGCTTCAAATTGGTTAGCATTTTGATGATATATGTCTTGACTGTATTTTAGCACACAAAAGATTCTCTTCATGGTCACATGTAAAAACTTCATAATTACCATCGTCATCTAAGTGTTCTCTGGTATAACTTGGAGCAAGTTTAAGTTGGTAGACTCCAACAGTAATATTTCTTATATCTTCTTCTGATAATCGGGGAAAAGAAGGGGCGGATGAAGCATCAATCTTTTGCCATTTACAAGAACGTTTGTCAAGGCCTTCCTCTATTATTTTCTCATGAAGTAAGTTTTTTTGCTTTGAAAGATAAAGCATTTTAGACGCCAATTGTTCATCTTGCTCTGAGTCCCCTGTATTAAGTTCTGGCCAATATTTGTTCATGATTGCAAAGGCAATGTTGACATAATCAGACACAAATGGAATTTGGCTATTTGGTAGAACTCTATCTAGATATTTCCACGATTTAATGCGGCCATTAACGGACTCTACCACCCAACGGATTTTCGTAACAAGTCTTGTTACGTTGCTGTCTTCAACTGGAAGTTGAGACTCCCCTTTTTTATTAAAAGCTGGCATTTTTGTTTGAATACCCATTTCTTGCAGTAAGTCAAGTGCATCTCTAAAACCACGGTCAACAATCATAATATCATCCTCAGCCACCCATTTCTTAAATTCTTCAATGTCATGTTGGATGATGTGCTTCATTATTTGTGCATCGTTGTTTTTTCCGTCGCTATAGTAAGGTCCAATTACACTTATAATGTAACCAGAAGTTGTTACAAAGACCATTGGTTTAACCAGTGGTCGATGTTTGTGCATGCTATAACATTTACGTTGGAACTTGAATTGTGAACTTTTCTGGATATAGATATAAGTGCCATCTGCTACTATAATTTCTGGATACATTCCTTTTCCGAACAGTGATTGCGCTAGAGGTCGAGTATGCGATGTTATAACCTCTTCCCTACTTATATGATTAAATCCAAGATTAGATGGAACAAAATTTTCAGACAAGTATTTTCTAGCTGATGCAATAGCACGTCTTACAGAATCTTTACCAAGATTAAAAAGTGTTGAAAGTTTATTTGATAAACCGGACTTCAATTTGGTTAGAAATATTCCGATACAAGTCCGGACACTACGAGTCCAAGAATCCCGTAAATTACCCTTTTGGACAATTGAACATAGGTCATTAAAGTTTTCCTTAGAAAGGCCAGTAAGATTTAAAATGTCTGAGCTTGTAAGGGCATTTTCTGTGTCAAAGTCAATTCGCCGCTTGCTTCCTCTCAAGGCCATATCTCGGATTTGCGTAATAAGGTCCATTAAATCAGTACGGTTAAAAATGGACGAGGACTGCGAATGCGAAATTCTGTCAAGTGCATCAGGTAAAAATATTTCATTGCACAAGTGTCCTGGACAACATCTGGCACCAACTGTGAGTATAATGAGTTTATCTAAAAAGATATTAAATCTAGCGTTTGTTGGGACAACTACTAGCTTTGGGCCTCGGCGTTTACACACAACACACTGCGAGTGGCCACCTCCAGCTGATGGTATAGGCAGTGCGATACTAGGTGGAGATTTACATGGATGGCATCTGGCATACTTTGCTGGAGGGACGTACTCCGTGTCATCATTAATTGATTCAGATATTGTAGTTTGTATTGGGCATCTTGCATTTGTGTCAATTTCTCGAGAGCATCGTATTCTGCATTTATTACATATTACACTGTTAGCGTGATTAATTTTGTCATGTTCAATGAAAAACTTCTGTTGTAAACATTTACGTAGTGATTTATTGTTGGGTCCAATAAGTTTCCGCCTGTCTCTGGTTTTTGGTCTTTTTGAACACAAAATGCAAGTAAAGTTTCTTGGGGTTGACATTCTCTGAAAATTAGAAATAGAAATTGTTAAACACTTAGCACGAGGTAAATCAGAATAAAATAAAGAATATCCAAAGTGTGATTTAAAATTGAGACTATCAAAGTGCGTACGTTTTTTGGTGTGTTTATTTGTCTGCGCACCATGTGTGTTTTCTTTTTTTTTTGTTAATTTACATGTCAATTCCTTCACGAAATATCAGTTTTGAAAACCCTGTTTGCCCATACTTAATTATCGTTTTACGTTTACAGCTGATTTCCTAATGCTTGTAGAATAATACTTTGGATGGCTACAAACATTTGATCAAGCTTTGTAATAACAATTGGCATCTTCAAACAATATATACTCCGGCATAGTTAAACATGTATATATTATATTTACATTTGATTGGAGGCTATCCCAATTACAATTTTATACAATATACAAAGAAAACAAACAAGCTTACCGAAGTCTTGCTCTACATGTATTAGGAAATTAGCTGTAAACGGAACCTACTGACAAAAGTTCATGTCAGTATCAAAATCACGGATAGTTAATAATAATAAATAAATACTCTTCACTCTTCACATATTAGATATACAGCATAAAACATGGATTCAAAGACATAACAAATAAACATTTATAGGACAGCAACCCCCACCCATATAACAAAACACAAACAAAAAGCCGTACATTGACCTATAATGGTCTACTTTTTTAAATTGTTATTTGGATGGAGAGTTGTCTCATTGGCACTCACATCACATCTTTCTATATCTAAACAGAGGGAAACATATAATATTCAACAAAATAATTCTACTCAATATTAAAAACTCTTAAGTCTTTTCGAAATGTAAATAATGCATGCTCTCATCAAAATACGTTTACCATAATTACTAGAAGTTAAAACACGCAGTCTTAATCCTATACTCACCTTAAGATCATGAGTTCCTATCAGGAACCGACGTATCCATGTCACCCATTACACGTTTGCATTGTTTAAACCAGCTCAAAATCTGTTGAAAAAAATTCAAGATTATCAAAATAATGTATATTTATTTTGAACTGAATATGATAGGTTATTAAGGGAACATTTCATGGTTAGAATGTTTATCAAAATTACCATGAAAATATAAATAACCATTCTTTCAATTTAAAAATAAAAGATTATTACTTCTATAGCCGCACATTATAAACTGTCAAAATTAGTATTTTTGATTCTGTGCCTGATAATATAAATGTATCAATTAATCATCATTAAACCATAGGTTAATTAAACTCTTTATTCGAGCACAAAATGCTTTGAGAAAATGAATCAGTTAAAAATAAGGAACTATACCTCATTATGGCACCATTAAGTATGTAAGTGACAACTGCTACGTAGTACATACAGGTGAAGTATAATGTCTATTCAAAACAACATGTATACTGCTCTTCAGTAAATATCTATAAAAAAAAACAGTTCATCATTCAAAATCACTCTTTAAAACGTTATGACAATATAAAAAAGCATTTATGCCCAAAAAAAAAAAAAAAAAAAAAAAATCGAGATTCGATCTCAGCATCCCCGCCTTATTAAACTAACGACCTTATCCTCACGGCCATCGCTGCAATTGTCCATAAAATGGTAAATAACAGGTACTTAAATTCAACAGTACGTTAGAAAGGTGTCTTTATCATACGACACCTAACATTTCAAATTGTAGGATAAATTGTGATCTTTTCATTGTTTATTTTAATGTTTGTAATTTCATAGTATAATGTTATAGAAAAGTGACTCTCAAAAATTCCTAGAACAAGTAGTTTTCAAACTCCGTAAATGATTTCTTTTCATTTTCATCACCCACGCAATATTTATATTACGAACTGTTAAAAATTATTGCCGTGAAAACACATTTCTTGTGAACATACCGATTTATTTATGGTATATTTTGATTTTCTTACGGATTCATGCAAGTATTAAGTTTTTCAAGTTAAAATCGTGAAAATACTTTCAGTTTCATGTACCGTGAGAAGATATGACATAATGTATTCTAATATACTGTACGGACCCCGCATATTTCTGTTTAGATAAATCGATAAGTAAATTAATCAACATACCCTTTTGAATTGCAACCGAAATTGATAATCCTTTGCACAGCTATTCTCAAAAGTTAAGCGAAATAGATCGGGTCTAAATTACTGCTGGTAACTATAGACGCTTTCCTTTTGATTTCCTTTTGTACCGGGTTGTCCTAAAAGATGTCTTCTATACTCTGATCCGGATTTTTCAATTTCCGCAACTTCTTTTCTATGATCATGTTTATATATAGAGTGATCAGACAATCTAAATATTTAACATGTCACAAATCAAATAAGTTACTGTAGAATTAAGTTTTTTAATGATTTTTTTTTTATTTCATTTTTTTTATTTTTTATTTTTCACCGGACATCGTTTGACAACTCTATTCGATCCACAGTCATGTCAACAATAATCCACGAAAAAGACTAAGGAGACTAAAAGAAGTGTTAAAACAATCAACATTGAAATAAATAATATTAATTTGCATCACGTGGAAGTCGAGTTGTATTTGCGAGTAAACTGGTAATCTGAAACGGGTTTAACGTCAGGTGTTCAATGCCTCCCTTGAAGAAACGATTCCGCTTTTGACAAAAAATTCATACCCTCCGCAGGCATGTGCCAAAAAAATATTTTGCACTATCTTGTTTGTTTATAGTTCCGTTTATCGTTTAAAGGAAATTTTGGCACATGCCTGTGGAGGGTACGAATTATCGTAAAACGTACTGAAAATCTTTGTTTTTTAAGCAATAATTACAAATCATGGCGTTTTCGAGGTTCTATTGTGACGTCACGGAACGCGATTTTTGCCGAAAATAACATGTTTTTTGAAAACACACTTTATAATGATTATTTTAGTTGGTAATATATAACTGTAAAGGAACTTTGTTTTTTTGTGAAAATTGGGGCCGATTTTGGCCCTTATTGCCCCTACTCCTTTTACCGGGATTCGTCAGAGATCTAAAATTATTCACGTTACCGTTATTTTGAAAAAAAAATTAATGTGATTCGTAAAAATCAGTAGATTTTTTTTATCGTCTAAAAGAAAGTGTACATTTTATCGTCATGCATCAAAAATTACCATTAACATCATTTGGCAGGAATTTTTACCGGTATGTGTCATGAAGGTACCCGCATTCTGACCCTCAAGAAGGACTCCATCGGATCACTGTATCAAGTGTGATATGATCATTCTTCAATCTTTTCAAATTTTAAAACATTAATACTAAATGAGCATTTTAGATATTTAAATTCAACTGCCGAGATTGGAGATATATCGTATTGCACAATATTTGGTTGTGGAATCTGTTTCTCTTAAGTATTTTAGACAATATATAGAAATATTTTTATTTTTTATGCCCTACCTTAGATAGTAGAGGGGCATTATTTTTTTTCGGTCTGTGCATCTGTTCGTTCGTTCTTCTGTCCTGCTTCAGGTTAAAGTTTTTGGTCAAATTATTTTTTGATGAAGTTGAAGTCCAATCAACTTGAAAACTTAGTACACATGTTCCGTATGATATGATCATTCTAATTTTAATGCCAAATTGGAGTTTTTATCCCAATTTCACTGAACATAGAAAATGATAGTGCGAGTGGGGCATCCTTGTACAAAGGGCACATTCTTGTTTTTCAATGATCTGCAAAACGATGTTATCTTTCCATGTAACATCATCAAACATTATAGTCACCTGTATTAGAGATGTCACAATAGTGAATTCAGAGGAAAGCAAGAAAATTGGACATCATGATTGACATAACAAGACATGGTATGATTGTCAATGATACAACTATCCACAAGAGACCAAATTGTGTAGATATTAGCTAACTATAGGTCTTCAATAACCTTTTAAAGATATAAATGTACAGTGAGGAATGTGCATTTCAACCATCTTGTTTTTCGTATCTTATGCCTGTGTGAAAATATTATTTTACTTTGAAACTGCTTGTGTGTTTACCAAATTTTAAGAAGAAAGTATAGAATAATATATTGGTATTGATGCAATATTTTAACTCGTTCGGAATACTCAACGATCTAGGTACATTTACAGTTAGAGGAATACTAGTAAAAATATTAACTAATGTTTTTTTTACTAAAAAAATCTACTTGAAATATTTGACATGTACCATATCCTTGTTATGCTAAGAACTTATATGAGTAATGTAATTTATGTGTAATTAGGTCTTTCCACTTTTCTGTGGAAAGACCTATTGTTTTTCTTCTGATTATTTTTTTTTTTTTTTTTTTCTTCCGCCTAATTTTGTTCTTGCGATAAACATTTGTTTCGCAATATGTCGCTTAGATATTTGGTATATGATATCGAACAGTTTATGCGCTTTTGAAATTTACCCTGCGTAAACGAATACTTTTCTTTGTAGGAGTTATCTCCCCAAACACTGTTTTCCTTGTTAGCGCATCTCCTTCGCAACCGTAAAATATTATGACAAATTTATTTTACAAAATTGCTCGTTATATCCTTCGCATGATTTGTCCTATTTTGACCGAAGTGATATGAACGCTCCATATGAGAGTTATTTCCCCTTATGCATTTGATATAAGTGATATGCATTTCTATCTTGTAAACCATAAGTGCTAAAGACCAAGGATCTTTTGATTTGAGGTCCTTTGTCCAAAAAAATAAAAATTAGGTCAAGGTCAAAGGTCAAGGTCATATTCCAATTTTTTGAATTTGGCTTATTTCCACTAATTTCCAGAAACTGTATAAGATATCGACAAATTATTTTTTCTAAATTGTTAGTTGCGACATGTCGTAACACGTAAATTTTGATTGCAAGGGTACGTTGAACGTAAAAGTGAGTTTTCTCCCCTCTTGTATTTAAAAATACGTGTATGGTGATTTAACTGATTAACCAAATATAATTAAGTCCTATGGTCTTTTGATTTGAGGTCCTTGGTTTATGACCTTGAAATTGATCTCAAGGTCATAGATTAATTTGACGTTCTAGTTTTTGACCTTTGCTCTCAGCTCATATTTATACATGATATATCCATGAGACTTTTGGCGAAAGGTATCAAACCATTTAACCTTTAAAAAAACAACCGGAAGTGACCTTGTGTAAACCGGAAGTAGCTATTTTTGTACTTTATTAATAAAAAAGTATATAGAACCAGATCTTTTTGGAATCAGTGTCAATTAAATATTCAAATATTATCGGTGGTAACATTTTTCAAACCGAAAGTAACAAATTATCTCCCTTATTTAAAAAATATTGTATAGAAACCATATATTTCTGGAATCAGCGTACAATAACCTATCAGTTGACGATTGAAATGACATTTTAAACTTAATTTTACAACTTTCATATTAAAATACATTGTTTTCAGTGGAAAGACCTTCAATTGTTCTCTGAACAATTGGTTTTTAATTTTAGAAGTTTTTCTTTACAGGTACCTTACACAGTTAGCTAAGGCAAGAGATGGGTTTAAAATGGTACAAGAAGTGAGTTAATGATTATTTTATTAAAATGGAAATTCACACCTAAATACAGTGGATTCATTTATTTTCATGGGTACCAATTTTCGTGGATTAAGGAAAACTTGCATTTTCTTGGATATTTAATTTTACTGTTTTGCAAAAGTTTGCATACATTCCAGTAATTCATTAAACATTTATATTCGTGGTTCCCATGTGACCACGAAATGCATGAAAATTGGTATCCAACAAATAATTATAAATTCACAGTGAATATAGAAATATCTTTTTAATTTATACCTAGTTTAGCATAACTAACACTTATACTTTCTCTGTGCATTACCTTCTATGCTACACATTGCTTGACTGAGTCTATACATATTTGGGGGTCTGGATGGAGCGACCAGATTAGAGAGTATAGGGGGGGAAAGAATAGCAATAAATGTACAAAAAAACAAGGAACAGAGTAATGTGGTTCTGTTAAATACAGAAAAATTGCCTGAAGATTAAAGAATACCCCTCCCCCTTTTCCAAAAAAAAACCAACCAACATACATTATTATACATGTGAGTCTTTTTTAAATCAGAAATGAGTTATATGCACTCAGATTTTTTTTGGTCATTTAGACTTCAGCTAGTCTTTAGTACAAAATTTTTATTTAAATCTCTTGTTTCTACATGCACAAATGTATACATACTATTTCAGCCCCAGTGTACAAATGTGTGTTTTTGGTATATACCTAAGAGACTGAGAGGAAAACCTGAGACAGAGGAATGGTGGGAACAGATTGGAAAGGTGAGTGTATCTTTTTATTAGTCCCCTACCGATGAAGTCGAAGGGGACTTAAGGTTTGCATTCCGTCTGTCTGTCTGTCTGTCCATCCGTCAGGTCGGCAAATCAGTTTTCCACACTTTTTTTCTTCATGCTTGAAGATATTAATTTGATATTTGGTGTATTGTTTTATCATGAAAAATTACAGATCACGTTCAAATTGTGTTCCGGTCTGGTGATTTTGTGCAGAGTTATTGTCCTTTGACTTAGAAAATTCACTAAAATAACCAGTTTTCTGCACTTTTTTTTTGTCATTCTTGAAGATATTGATTTCATAATTGATATTTAGTTTTATCATGACAAGTTTAAGTTTAAGTTTGAATTTTGTTTTGGTCTGATGATTTTGTGCAGAGTTATGGTCCTTGGACTTAGAAAATTCACTCAAATAATCAGTTTTCTGCACTTTTTTTTCGTCATGCTTGAAGATATTGATCTGAAAATTGGGATACAGTTTTATCATGACAAATTACAGATCAAGTTCGAATTTTGTTCCGGTCTGATGATTTTGTGCAGAGTTATGGTCCTTAGACTTAAAAAATTCACTTAAATAATTCAACACTTTTTTGTCATGCTTGAAGATATTGACTTGATATTTGTTATATAGCTAACACCATGACAAGTTATAGATCAAGTTAGAATTTTGTTCCAATACAATGATTGTTTTACCAGTAGGGGACTATGTATTGCCATGCAATACTCACAGAATGCTTGTTTCTATGTACATTAAAATCTGGGTCTCGGTTGACATCACCAAAAGGGACTTAATTTTGCATGTTTTGTGTAGAAAAAAAAATCATTCAATTGTTTCAAATAAATATTACTAAAAGTTAATAGCTTAATATACTGTCTGTCTGAATAATTCAAAGTTATTTATAATTGATCAGGAAAAACTCTCAGAAGGACTGTATTATATTGCTTTCTTATGAAATAAAATTTATCTTGTGGGGAGGGGGGAATTGGAGGCACTAAAATTAATTACATATGGTTGTTTCCATTTTCCTTACAATTTTGTAAGAATTTTAGGTAAAATGATTTTTTTTTTAAATATGGGTTGTCAGGGTCTTAAGTAAGTGCCTTCAATTCTCCCCTCCTTTGCATTTAAATCTGGAACAGACCTAATGATAAATATTTAAAAAGTATTTTGTTTACATTATTCAAGGTTGCTCCTGTAATCAAACAGAGAATGGTGGAAAAAGGAACACTTTTGATTGGTTATCAGCCTGATGGTGAACTTGTGAACTTCTTCAGAATGGTTTTTGCCAATAACGCAGTAACGAAGAGTGATGTTGAATTCATAGTTGATGAAATTGACAGATTAGGCTGTGATTTATAGTATTAACTATAGAAAATAATTAGGACTCTGCGAAAGGATGATTATTATCCAAAAAACTGAAATTTTTTAGCTGTCGACCCCCTGCTGATGAAATTTGTTTTTAACATAATACAGCTGTGTATTATTATTCATGTGGATTCTTTTATTTTTGTGGATTGAGGAAAAATTTTAATTTTTGTGGATTCTTTTATTTTTGTGGATTGAGGAAAAATTTTAATTTTTGTGGATATTTGATTTTGTGGTTGTGCAAAGCCTGCATATAGCCAATTCGCGTTTCAGAATCTAATGCATTCTGGGTAATATTTTCAAAAGTGTACACCAAAACGTTGTGATTGGTTAAAAACGTCCTAAACAATGGAAATTCAACCAATGACGCGACGTTATTTTCATTTTGGGGTACAAACAATGAAATTATCCATAGTCCTTTAGATTCTGAAACGGCCAATTGAACAGTTTTACATTCGTTGAACATTTGTGGTTTACCTTTACCCATGAAAACCATTAAAATTAGTACCCAATAAATTATAATGAATTCTCAGTACTAGTTTTTTGTGTATATTTTTGCTAATTTTTAGCCACAAATATAAGTGTTCTACAATATTTATTGACTAGCATTGAGAATTTTTCAAAACCATATTGTCCTCAATCTACAAAAAAATTGATATCCTAGAAAATAAATTAATCAATAGGAATTCTTTCTATAGTATAAATTTATATTATCTTACTCACTCAGTGTTGAACACATTTCAAAACGATATTAAAGAAAAGAAAGATCTTGAATGCATAAAACCTTTACTTTAAATTAAGATTTAGACCAAAGTTAAAAATATGTGTTCTACACATTTCCGTCATGAATTTTAAAAGAAAAAAATATTTTTGATTTTTATGGTATAAATAGCTTGTTGTGAATAAAAATTCAACCTAATCAAGAAAGAGTGCTTGTATATGGTTGTAAAGAAAACAGATGAATAAAACAAGTTGACAAAACTTCGACCATAAGTTGGTTACACCGGCCGTGTATATGCAAGTGATCATCTACGATCAGCTTGACTTTAAAATATCATCAGTACTAAAGTCATTTTTTAAGACTATTTTCAGTTAGTGCATGTCGAATTATCATATAAAATAATAATGAAAATTCATCGCACCTGCAAAAATTCCACATCAGAAATTATTGCACTTTCAGTGATAATCAATCGCAACTATAGTTAAAATGAATAGCATCCAGTCAACAATATTATGGATGCAGCTGCTTTAACTACACTTGTTTTTACTTTAATCTTGTGATTATACATTAGAAACTTATACTAGTATTCTTATTTAATTGTGTTAAAACATACATTTAGATCAATTATTTCGTACTTTCAAAAAGGAAACAAACGCAGATTTTCCCGTCATCCTTTCTACAATAGACATACTCGCATATATAACAGTGAAAATGAACAAACTGGATTGATTTCGCACCTTATGGCAGTAATATTGTATATAAAATGCATCGTGTATAGTATCACTTAATTCTTTCAAATATTTTACTTTTTATGTAATTATTTAGTATGGTGTGTCCTATAATTGAAAATATGTCTAAATTGTACAGCTCACAATATTGGCAGCAGAATTCCATCCTGAAATTTAAAAGGAAGCTGTCTTGGAATCATGATTTTTTATAATTTGTTATTGGTTTGAAACTAGGTCCCACTAAATCAACTTGATTTTATTGTTTGAAACCGATCTGGTAAATCTTACATATCTGCCGTGGTTAAGGCGAAGAAGATGTTGGGGAGCCCGCAATCATGTTTAACTCCGCAATATTTTGTATATACTGTCTCAAGTTAAGTTTCTGTAATGCCGTGAATATCGTTTGTAACTGTATATCATATTTTGCTATTTATTTTGAACAGAAATTAGGCTGGTGGTTTTCTTATTGGAATTCCTATACTTTGAATTTTGTCGCAGCCTTTTTTAACTTGTTAAGAAGTATGGTTTTGCTCATTGTTGAATGTTGAAGGTCTGTTGATGACATATAGTTGCTAACATCTACGTCATTTGATCTTAGGTGGATAGTTGTCTCATTGGCAATCATATTGCATCTACTTATAACATATTACTTCTTTGTATGTGCGTTCTTATGCCCTTTTGTGTTTCAAATGAAATAATTGTTGTTAATTTTGATAGTAACTCTTCATTATACACGACAAGAATTACATAACTGCACCATATCCAACATGAACTAAACCATGACACGAATAAACCAAACCATGACACAGATATTTCAGTAATTTTGAATTGAGTGCAAAAGCAGTTTTTTTCAGAATAATTGAAGGCTGTATTATATCACGAAGAAATATGTGATGTAACAGACAGAAAGATAATAACTTTTTTTATGCACATTAAACCAATTAGCAACTTTTAAATTTTGACATACGCAAGCTTTGTTCTGTGTTAAATCATTAACTATATGATACAACTTGTGACGTACTAACACGGCTGGTATCTACACACGCAGAACATTTGGTTCTGCAATGAAAACCGTGAGAGGATTTTCCGGTTGTGCTTGAGTGGAGAATTAGTCACCGCTTCAAAAGATATGTACATTTCCAAATCGCAATTTTTTTTATTTAACTGATCAATATATTGAAAATCGGAGAATTTTATGCTGTGGTGAATACTTTTACGAAGAGATACATGTATCATTTACAGTTGTACGTGGAGTTGAACTCCTACAAAATCAGTTGCCCCACGAGACTTTGCCTAAAAAAGGGACATTTACATTTTGAAAAGGTTCTATTAACAGACCTACAAGTTCAAATTTACTTTTTTTTTTCTGTCAATGGGTATGAATACCGTTTTGGGCGGCGTGTACGCTGTCTGGTGTTGATAGACGTCTTAACAAATCGAAAAATCTAATATTTTCATCATTTCATGTGTGAGGGGATCGGTTCTGATTGAGGACATCGTGAATACGTGAGGTGACGTGAAATGATATCTTTATCTCCAAGCTATGAGTCGTTGAAAGTTGCCTAAATTATGTTAAATTATTCATGAAAAAACACATTTGTGTTCCAAAAAAATTATGAGATAGAATTTTGAAATAACAATAAATCACCAAGTTTTTTTATATGAACAAACAGTCTAACCAATAAATTGCAAATATGTCTCAAAATTTGCGGATATGGGCAAATAATCGGTCTAGTTTGGAGACATATTTGCAATTAATTGGGTAGACTGTTTATTTATATACAGAAAACTAGGTGGTTTAATGTATAAATCAAAATATTTAAACAAATATAAAAATTTGTGTTTTCACAATCAATCATTTTTCAAATAAGCAGTTGAAGGGGAGATAACTCTTTTCGTAAAAAATATATACTGGGCTGATAGGGAAATTTAACTTTTATTTGTAGCAAGAAACAAAATCGTTGACACCATGTTTTCTTTTTCTCCTTCGTAAAACATATCATAAAACCAATCAATTTATTTCAAAATTCTATCTCATATTTTTTTATGCACACAAATGTGTTTTTTTTTCATGAATAGTTTAACCAAATTAAACCAACTTTCAACTACTAATAGCTTGGATATAAAGATATATGATTTCACGTCCCCTCATGCATTCACGATGTCCTCAATCAGAACCGATCCCCTCACGCATGAAATAATGAAAATATGAGATTTTTAGATTTATTAAGACGTCTATCAACACCAGACGCCGCCCAAAACGACATTCATACTCATTGACCAAAAAATAAGTAAATTTGAACTTCAAGGTCTGTTAATAGAACCATTTCAAAATTTGAATGTCACTTTTTTAGGCAGTTTCTCATGGGGCAACTGATTTTGTAGGAGTTCAACTCCACGTACAACATTACATGATACATGTATCTCTTCGTTAAAGTATTCGCCACAGCATAACATTCTCTGATTTTCAATATGTTGATCAGTTGAATAAGAAAATTGCGATTTAGAAATGGTCATACCTTTTGAAGCGGTGACAATTACTCAACGCAAGCACAACCGGAAAATCCTCTCACGGATTTCATTGCAGAACCAAATGTTCTGCGTATGTAGATTACCAGCCGTGACTAACATATTTACTTTATACAAAGGTACTTACCAGCTTGAATTATTGATCAGAAGTTCCTTTTACAAAATATTCGAATGTTTACATTTTTGCATTGATTGTCATCAAAAACTCTTAACACCGTCATGTCAAACTTATCCAAACTATGACAAAATCACTGTACTAAACGCTCCTCGATATGACGACCTTACTACCCGTGAGTATCATACCACCAATAACATATATAAGAAGAGCAAAACCCGTTGCATGCCAACAACTAGTTTTAGAATTAATGCCGACATTTTTGTGCGCCTTTGTAAAAAATATAACCATAAAAGATTGGATGATATCCTTGTATCGATGTAGTCCAGTGAATCTGGGGTTTTACCCTAAACAAATTCCAACAGAATTCTTTTTTTTTAATGAGAAACGAAGGTTATAACTATAGAATTAACATAACAAACATCGGCAAAAATCGGACCCCGGCAAAGTTGCATAATTTTGTAAAATAAAAAGTTTATAAATTTTACTGAATGTCATGCAACGTCTTGCAGGCCATATTTCAAAAGGGAAATAACTTTTATAATTTAACTTCAATGTCAACAAGCGGCATTTATTTTGGACTTGGATTTGACCCGTTGTAACTGAACATTGGTGAGTAAAGCTTTATTATTACAATAAATGTATAAATATAAATACAATTATCGTGTTCTGACTCCGTAAAAGTATTGTCCCCCGGAGTAGCTATATTTCGCCGTATCCCCTCAACTTGAAATTTTCGATTCCAACATATTTTACTTTGATATATTCAAAGAAATCCTGTTTCTTAGGCTTGTAAATGGGTTTAAGTAAAAATAATTGTTACGGAACGCCATTGGTGACAAAAGGAATGAACGAGTGAATACAAGTATTTGTATTTTCATTCCTATAAATGCTTCTGTAGTAATTGTTTGTTGTTTTTAAGTATCTTATAATGGCCCGCTGTAGGCATCGGGATGTTTAGTGTTCTATTATCCATGTTTGTCCGTCCGGATTTCGATTTCGGGAGCATAAAATCATTTAATTTGTAGAACGTGAACGTAAAAAGATATTCTTCGCCAGACTGCATTGAAACTGAATTATGTTCATCATATATGTCCGGAAGTAGCTGTGTGATATGCAAAGAACCTTTGGAGAGTTGACAAGTTCTGATAACGATAAGAGACAAAACAAGTCAACCAATGAAGTAAGCCAACATAGACAACAAAACGTATGTGTTCAATGTAGCCGGACAAATACTACACCAAGAATGTTGAAAAAAATATACAAATGTTAAAAAGATTCAGAAAATTTGTAAAGAAAATGCTGATAAAGACAGATTTAATCGAGACACGCGATCATTACAGTATTTTAATCTTAGAGAGCATTGTTTATTTTGTCGACAGCCAGCTCAAATGTCAGATAAAATATATAGAAAAGGATATCCAGTTAGAACTTTTGAATTCCAACAGAAAATTGAGGCAATATGCAAAGACCGAAGGGATTCCTGGGCTGCTGACGTTTTTGCAAAACTTAAGTATGCACAGGACTTACCTGTAGCAGATGCTATTTAGCATCAGAAATGTAGCGTTAACCTCAGGAAAGGGAAAATATACCTATTGGAACACTAGATCAAAAACAAAATAGTAAGGCAGACTAGATTACACTGAGTCAAATTCTGCCTTTCTGAAGACCATGGATTATTTGAAAGAAAATGAAAAGGACCACTTGACAGTGATAGATTTCGTTCTTCACTGGGCTTTTTGTCATCTTATATTAAAGTTCAAAAACACGGCGTGACAGATAATGTCGACCATAAAACCATATTTAGACCTTTTTCTCGAAATTACTACTGATGGTAGGTTAATACTAAAATTTATGACAAACGCGATGTTTTTAATTCTCCTATACTTTCCATATCAATGTAGCAACATCCCAGCGGCACCAGCATATGGAGTATATGTGTCTCAATTGATACGTTACTCTAGAGCTCAAAGTACGTTGATTTAGTTGAACGAGGAATACTGCTTTCTCAAAAGTTGCCAAGACAGGGCTTTGAATCAATGAAATTAAGGTAATCACTCAAGAAATTTTACGGTCACCGTCATGAGCTGATTGGCCATTATGACAAAAGTGCGTCAGAAATCATATCTGATATTCTTCCCCAGTTATAATAACCTTCCATCATTACCGAACTGAACAAAGAAATAACACGACGGGTACCGTATACGGTGCAGGAAATGCTTACCCTTCCGGAGCACCTGATTTCAAAACCGGTTTTAAGTGGAGTTCGTGTTGTTTCTTATATATTATTTATAACTGTTGATGTAAATGTCCTTTGGTTTTGTGAGTCTTTGTTTACTCCTTGTTTTTAATTGTTATTGTCGTTACCCGATAACCTCGATCAGTCTTCTCTGTAGTACTTTTTGACCAAAGAAAAACATTGGTGGTCAGCGATGTGTAGTTTAGTGCAAGACGGAACATACCCTGGTAAATCGACAATTAATTGTTTGCCTATGATAGACCTTGAGCCGGGAAACCTTTTATGTATCTTTTCGACTATGCAGTTCGTATGTAATAAAGCGTTTGAGTACAGAGCTTATCCAATGCCTACAACCGCTGTACTGGAAAGCACTCATAATTATTGATAATGAACCAAAGGAAAGCGATTTGAAATCAATAGTTCCCAGAGCAGGAGGTTTTCACCTCGAGATGAGCTTCCTGAGATCGATTGATAACATTATGAGCGGATCTGGACTAGCTGAGCTCAAGGAAACTGTATGCACATAACCTCATATGTTAACCAGAAACGCAGTTGGTAGAGCACTATGCGGTCATTTTCTCATTCATAATGCTTTAACTACATTATTGCTGTGCGAACAGTTTCAGGTATCTTCTGTTGTCTTGAAAGATAAGGACATTGCAAATGGGAACATGTTTCATTTCTTGAGGAAATTTCGGGTGACATGATCAGCGAAACTGATACATGTATTGAAGACTCTGAAAATCACAGTAAAACACCTTTCCCAAGGATTTTAATGAACTGACTTCTGTTTTTGATAAAAACCCACGAACGACGTGTTCCAGTAGATACCCTTGACCAAAATGAGATATTAAGAAAATACGCGACAGTATATCTTGAAGAGCGAAATCCATTTTCGATAGATAAATAATGATGAAATTTAGTAAATGGGTTGACTAGTTTGTGATATCGAAACTCCTTGTGTAAATTTTTCATTTATACAGATATTACACAGAATACGTTGTTATGGTCGTGGTAGTTTTGAATCCCCCAACCCACGAATTGACATACTAACCACGCTTCATTTGAGAAAGAACTCCATACATTTCAGTGCACCGTTAGTCTTATTCCGAATTACTGTGTTTTGAAAACGAAGATTGATTGTATTTTTCCTTTTCTTTTGAGCATGATTTCTATTGTTTGACTTGGCTTTGTTCTTTTTGAATGCCCTGTTTAAACCAGTTTTATAAAAGAGACTACATGACATATCAAGTATTGGGAATTGCGACATTTCTACAGACTGAGGGGGAACAGACTTGAGTTTCAACATTTTATTTCATAGTTAGCAACACATACACGACACCTTGTCTTATAAGAGTCCGGCCATTACAAGGAATTCGAAGTACCGGTGATCATGTCATACATCTTTAAGTATATTGCATAATGGTGGGCCGTAGTGGTAGTCCGACGTTTCAATAGTCCGACGGTCCAATGGTCCGACGGTTCGATAGTCCGTCGGTTCAACGGTCCGACTATTTTTTAGTGTCCTACAGTTCGATGATCCGACGGTTTAGTCGATTTAAAACTGTCCTGGGCATTCTAAAACAACAAAGGTCCTGATTCATGCATAAAATCCACACTTTTCATTCAGATGACGATAGCATTAGTTGTCATTAATTAATTACGTTTAAAAAGTGTCGAACGGTTTATATTCATCAAGACAACTTGCGCAATGACTTGTTAATATTGTTTATATTTTCCTGTAGCTGTTTCCATTGATCTGGTTTAAGTCTAATACCTCGGTCCGACTCGGAAAACGTTTTTTCTTCCGAAAACTCGCGAATATCAACGACCACTTCTTCTCCGGAGGCGAAGACTCCAACACGACGTTTCCATGACAGTGAAAACAAAATCCAGTCTGCAAAAGAGAAAAAAAAAGAATCTTTTATAATCAGAGAAAATATTCTTTACACTATGGACGTTACTTTCGGAATACTACGGTATAGAAGAACTTATCTGTATTTGTCAAAACCTTTTGAAAGTTTTGGGTTCTCAATAGTCTCTAAATTCGTACTTTATTTGTTAGTTTCAACTTTTTTGGTTAAAGCGTCACTGATTCGTCTTTTGGTGCCTGGAACTGGAATGGTACTTCCATCTACTTTTGCGTATTGTTTGTTTAGATTTTAATTTTTTTTTTTTTTTTTCGCATTTTATATTTAATTTTTTGAGTTTTTTTTATTTTACTTTTTGTTAAATTAAAACTTATAGGCAGTAAGGGTGAGCATCTTCAGTACAATTAGAAGTAAGCACGACAAACAAAATCATTACCTGGAAATTCTTCTTTTCCCGGCAATTTATTTTTATCTTTGCAATCTTTTTTATCTTTCTCTTTTTCTTTCTCTTTCAATGTTTTCTGTGTAGTAGCAATGGCACTATTGATATCATCTACCTGTAATTCTAATTTATTCCATTGTTCACAGTTTAGACTGATTCCGTACTTCGTTGGTTTCGCGCATGTGCGTCCTCTAGGAACAAAGTACTTCCGGATGCTCACGTGCAGGTTTGTCTGCACCTTGGTTACAGTGCAACACACTAAATTCGTCAAATCGAAAGTGTTGTCATCAAGTTCATAATCACCATCCGCTTCCGAACCTTCATAAGGAATTTCTAATTTAGATCCAGATTTTCGTCGACCAATGGAGGGTGCGGAACTGGCATCGGTAAGAAGTCTACTTTTATCACTCGGAGGAATACCGGAGAAACCGTCCACTAGTTCAGCAAGTGTATTTCCATCAACACCCCGCAAATGGTTTCTATAGTAACAGTTTGTCCAGAAACAAACATAATGAAACCAGGAACTAGATTTATATTCCCGTACTCCAAGTCGAAGTTGATCTGAATTGATCAAGGATTTGCACCCACAACAACGAATATCAACTTTTGTTGGTTGTGAGCTTACAATGAATGGAAGAGTTTTAACACGCTTCATTTTTGTATTGATTATGTCTGACAAACCGAAAATTCCTTTTAAAGTGTATATATATAGTTATCTCCCTTCCAATTTGTTTATACGTACTCAAATTATACACAATATACTATTGATTTTATCGATCAAGCCATTACACATTTAAACAATTTAAATGTATAGTGGTATATTGAACCTTTTTACCTATTTAAGATAACGTTTTAACTATTCAATGAATTGGATTAAACCCACACAAACATGTTCAAAGATTTCCAATAAGATGAATTCTTTTTAGCCCAAGAGTCTAGTATTAATAGAAGAAAAGCTTGATATAATTTTTAATTGCATATAACATAAATGTGATTAAAAGAATTGAATGATTCTTTTTTTTTTTAGTTATTTTCAGGATCGCAAAACCTAATTGATCGTGTGTACATTTGGAATGAAAAATGAGTCTTGCAATATATATATATTCGAAAGGTGCTTCAGATTTCTAAGGTGGCATGGTTAACGACACTGCATACGGAGAACCTGTTGGTGAATTTGAATTCGGGAAGACAATAATTCAAGAGCAAATTCTTTTCTAAAGATTTTGATAAAATAAACGATTTTCCTGAAAAAATTTTGTTCAAGTTTTTAATAAGTTTCTAAAACATATTTATCATTCTTTGATTTAAGGTATCATATGCCATTTACGTATACAAAACCATCTTCCTTCTTTTTTTTAATTCAATTTGTATCAAGTTACTTTCAAGTATATACAACATCTTCCTCTTTTATATATCAAATTTTAAATATCAAATGACTTTAAACGTAAATTGAATGTGAAATATTCTTGTTATATATTTGAATACTTAAACTTTTACATACGTCTATTGGATACTGTCCTCACTCAGACCTTGCTGAAATGTTAACTGGTTTTGTTTTTACTTAAACATAGAATTGTTTTGCAAATTTAAATGTATGTTTTCAATAAAATTATCACAATACTTTTTTTAAACAGAGTTTTACAGTGCTTATTGTTGTATGCTAGTGTATTCTGCCGCTCAATTGAAGTGAAGGTATGATGCCTGATTTTAGATCTTCGCAGGGCGGGCAATGCATGCATTGCAAGCTAAAAGACACCAACCCTCTCAACGCACGTGGTCTTGGTTCTCATGGCGTTCGTGCTATTCTCTAAGGTTCACTCAAAAGTCTCACCTTGATTTGTGTTTTCTTGGTCGATTTCCAAAATTTATAATCAGTTTGAATCTAAGTTTTGGCTGTTCGCCCGGTTGTATGACTATTAAAGAATTAATGGTATGCTACTGTTGCCTTTACTTACTGTGCGTATTGCTGTTAATTTTGTTCATTCCGCCCTAGAATGAATGTATGTTGGCTGAAGCAGATCAACACAAGGCGGGTGATGAATGCAATGCAGGATACGTTTATCCTGTCGAAGCATTCGGTTCATACAATTCCCTCAGGTTAAATGTCTTACTTTGATTTGCGTTTTCTTGATTCTTGCCGGATTTAAAATCTGTCTACTACTCTACTGTTGCCTTAATTCTTCAGATTTATAGGACCACAGAATTTTCTTGAGTCATTGGAGATAACGAAACTCATATCCTTGCATCACAAGCAAACACGGCTTTTATGGTGAAAAGTTATTATATAAAACTAGATGAGATGCCTCGTGTAAGGAGAGTGACACGGTCACTGCACGCTAAGAACCTTAGACAGTTCCGTAGTCAGTTTGTTGGAAAGTCTCCTTTCTATACATACCCAACATACCCTTCATTAAATCGACGGTTGAAACTATTGTCTTTTATCCGGGTCAATCAATTTCAGAATATACCTTTTTGATTTGGTTTCATTTTCCCCGTCCTAGTTATGCATGATGTTGTGATACTGAACGCAAACAAACTACAATAAGTCAAACAAAAAACGTAATCCTCTATCTCAGCTTCATATAACACACTTATATTTTTAATCTAGATATTTGAAAAATTGGTTTGTAAATTTTGTTCTTTTCAAGAACATTGTTTCTTTCTGTCATTTATATCATATATACAATTACTATCTGTAATACAGTAGGGACATTCGTAATATATACTAGTCAACAATAGAAACGATACACGACTTTGAAATAAAATTTATCAAAAAGTATTAAATATAAAACAAAATGAAATACACTATTTTAAAAAGCTTTCATTTGCTATGTATGCACATGTGATAATGAAAATCAAAACTTGTCGGAAAGTATCTAAATTCCCTGTAAACGACTATAGGGTGCAAATAAGTTTTGCGGAAAGTTGAATAAAAAATCGACACGTAATTTTCTAATACCTAAATAAAATTTCAACTTTGTTTAAAAATATTCAATATGCTAATCAAGTTGTGTTTCGTGTTGTAACTAATGGGTTGAAATATTGTTTTTTTCAAATTTCTGGGAAAAAAAGTGTTTTTTTGAAATCTCAAAAAATGCAAAAAAAAATTTTTTTATTTTTGTCTCAAATCAATGCTTTGGATATGAAAACAACACACAGTAAATTTGGAACATTTCGGATTAGTTTTAAGATTGTGACCGCTTTTTGAATATCACTTTACACATACTGTCTATGGTAAATCAGTTGATAATGTATACATTTTAACGATTTCTCGTGGGGCCGAACTTTGGTAAACAAATAAACGAAGAAACTGTATGATTTTTAAAAACAAATTGATGGCAAACATTGTCTTTACCTTTAAATGAGAGGTTGGCATCATTGGTTGAAACTTCTGTTTTTCAAATTGTCGTTTTATGTAAATTTTGTAAAAAACAAAAAAAATCGTCAAAAAACATCACGAAAGCAAAAAAAATATTTTTTTTAAACGGATTTATATTTCCATAATGATTAAGTATTACTACCTTCTATATTGGTCCTATAAACGGAAAACTTTATCTTAAATTTGAAAAAAAAGTCTTGTATCGTTTCTTTTGTTGACTAGTATAGTTTCATTAAAACGAAAATAATGACAAGGTATTTTGAACATTTTATTAATGATTTAAAGGGAAAGGTTAAGCATATTATAACTTTGGACAAAAATTCAGTCATTTTTTTAAAGTGCAAAAATTACGAAAAGGTCTGTTGCATATATATTGTAGAGTTATAGAGTAAGAGATCCTACCTCAAAGACTTGACTCAAATGGTTATAATAACAGATAACTCATCTTATAATCAGATAACTTTGAAAACAAGAATGGATAAATTCTTATAATAGTTCAAATTATTGTTTTAAAATTTCACTTTTAGTCAAATTTTATTTTAAAAACATCAATATACTCTCCACCAGCTATATAAACTGTGTTATCGTCAGTGCTAATCCACATGTCCCAAGGATCAACGACTTTTTCGAACTTTTCCAATAGAGTAGCTTGCTTTTTTCCATCGTTAGATAAAGCATATAAAGCGCCTTTCTTGTCAAGAATTATAAGCACATTTAAGGACAACATAACAATACTAACTGGATTTCTTATCTTGTCACTCTTGTACGTGAATATATTTCGACCATTCAGGGAAGAACATTTTATTTCTTTTTCAATTGTAGTGTAAAATATTTTTTCCTTGGAAATGGTCATGCCATTCAGTCCTCTGGAATTGGTGTTGGTTGGAAAACCTCTTGTCATTTCCATTGGTGGATCAGATGGAAAGAACTTCTTCACTGAATCATCGACTATTATATAAATATGTTTATCAAATCTACATAATGCTCCGACAAAGTCTGTGTTGAACGATACTCTATTTATATGGGCAATAGTTTCGCCTTTTAAATCAGCAGAAAATAGTTTTTTTAGTATAGCATGATATAAAAATTCGACTGAGGTCTTTATCGAAATATAGGCGTTTAACACTTCCAGTTATCTTTGTTTTATTTATCGTCAGCCCGGTTGTTATGTCAACTAAATGAAGTATGTTGGGGTTAGTAGAAGCGTCACCTAGCAAAATGAATTTATCAGCGATGCATACGCCACACGTTAATTTTGACCCAGGAAAGTGCATTGTTCTTAAATGCTCAATTCTTATGCCTTCAAATCTCTGGATACATATCTCAAAGTTCGAACAAATTTTGAATACATCACCCATCTGATTAGTATCTTTCTCTCTTTCTTCAATACTTAAAGATCCAATTTGATCAACACTCTCAACCTTCTGAAGTGTCTCATTTTTCTTGAAACTTAGGTAAATGTCGATATCACTACCGCAAATTTGTTCTAGCTCTGTGGTGCTGTTCTCGATTTGTTTTTTAACTGTTTCCACGTGTAAGAAAAAAAAATGTGTTATGCTTCCTGATGTTTGAACAACTTCGGTTACTTTTGCCCAGTGTTCGATGCTTTGAATCAGTTGTTCTAATAACCGTATTCGTATGTTTAGTCTGGTATTTTGTTCATCATGAAACACTGTCAATTGTTTCTTGAATGTTTCGAAGCAAATATCTAACTTAGATCTAATACCTTGGATGAAATTAGCAGCATCCTCTTCTGTGTTTTCTGCCATCACTTTGATATTGGCCTTTTCCTGTTGTTTTGCCTGCAAAAGAGTTGTTGTTGATTCCCTTAATATATCATTAAGTTTTTCAAGTAGTGTCTTATACATTCCACTGCTGTGAACAATTTCTTCGATTGACTTCACATTATCACATTTTCTATGATTGATGCCTGCACATAAACCGCAACATGCAGTTTTATGTTGAAAGCAAAAAACGTCGACCATTTTCAATGGATGCATCCCACAGTATTCTGAAACTGCCCTAAGATCTAAACCACCTGTTTTACGCCCAACGTCCTCAATGGGAACAACATCATGTGTCATTAGAAGTGTCATCCTATTATGCATTGAAATGCATTTCTCACAAAAAGCTTCATAGCACTGTTTACACCAGGATTTCGCCTCGAATGTTTGATTATATCTCTTGCAAGTTTGGCATTCCAAAGCTTTATTTCCGTGATCCATAGTTAACACAGTATTTATGATAACGTTATCCTGTAACGATTTAGCCCATTGGTCTAGTTTAGCTTCAGCATCTTTTGGTTTAACCACTGTTCTACACACGGGGCAATTAAAGTCTTTTATTGCAATATCCTTCTTTCGAGCTGTAGACAAAATGAATTCATGAATACATTGCTCACAAAATGAATGTAAGCATGGCAATATTTTTGGCGATTTTAACGTTTCTGAACAGACTGGACAAGAAAATGTATCAGAACTTTTTGATAAATCCATTGTACGCTTGTTCATATCACTTCCTGTTTGTGTCATCCACTATTACTATATGGATATTTATAGAAATTCACCAGTGCACTTTTGATTAGAGAGAAAGAAAATCATATATTATTCAAAGCGAGATAATCAACGAATTGAATTCAAAGTGTTATTTAGTGTTTTCTATTTATTAGAATTCAATACAGACCTAAATATGGATTTTTTTAAATTTAGTTTGACCATAAGCTGTCATTCTAGAATACAATACTGCCGGCAGACAAAAACCAGTGAGAACAATATTTGTATACCCTTTAACAACCCCTTTAAAAGTTTAAGGATAATACCAGTCTTAATCCTATATTTAATATACTGAATAAAATTTAAAATAAGAAGTATTTAATTCTTAAAGGGATATGAAATGGATTTCTGGCATATTTTATGTTAAGAAAATTATTGAACATATCCATGAATATATACCAAATTAAGTCATTTGTGTACTTAATGTTACATTTAGCTTGAATCCGTTACGTATAATCAACATAAATAAAGTGATTGTTGAGTAAACATTTTAACAACTAATTAGGTCTTTCCTCTTTGACGTGGAAAATCCTCATGGTTTGGTGCTGATTATTATATTTTTTTTTATCTTCCGCTCCTTTTATATCACAAGTTGTCGCTTAGATTTTTGGTATATGATATCGTACAGTTAATGTGCATTTGAAACTCTCCCTGTTAAACCGAAAACTTATCCTTGTAAGAGCTACCTCCCAAAACACTGTTCTAAAATTTCCTCCGTAACAAAAAAGGTACCGACAAGTTCTTTTTCTTAATTGTTCGTCACATCTTTAGAAATTTTGACTGACTTAGACCGAAGCAATTCACCTACATCTGATAGGAGATATCTACTACTGACAACTACATTTTTCTGTATGTTCCAGTAAGCCGTATAGACATGGGGATTTATAATAGAGGTCCATGGGTCCAAACTTTGAAAATGAGGTAAAGGTCAAATGTTAAGTCCTTGTTCTAAATTTTGTCTAATCGGATATTACTAAATTTCTTCTACGATTACTGACTCTTTCTTCCTTTGCATTTCCCCTTCGCATTTGCGCTGAGATGGTCGAATTTCTAAGGTATCATGGTTAAAGTCACTGCATACGAAGAATCTGTTGGTGAATTTGAGTACGGGAAGACAACAATTTAAAAGCAATATATGTCTGAAGATTGTGATGAAAAATAATAACCCTTAAAAAGAAAGTCGTTGTACACGTGTTTTATGGTTACACTTAGCCATTCAAGTATCTAAAACATAGTCATCCTCCTTAAATTTAAAGTATCATATAACTATAAAGCGTATAAAAACATCTTCTACTTTTTAATAAAATTATCCAATGTATCTAATGACTTTCAAGTATGTACAAAATCTTCCTCTTTTTTTTTTTAAATTTGAAGTACCATTTTACTTTAAATTCATGAGAGATATTCTTGCTGTATATCTAATATATATAAGAAGATGTGGTATGACCACCGCATGAGTGCCAATTAGACAACTCTCCATCCAAGTCACAATTTGTAAAAGAAAGTCATTATAGGTCAAATTTCGGTCTTCAGCAAGGAGCCTTGGAGCACGCCGAACAGCAAGCTATAATAAAGGTCCCCAAAAATGACTAATGTAAATCCATTACAACGGGAAAACCAACGATCTAGTTTATATATATATATATATCAACGAGAAACACTTATGAACCACATCAACACACGACAACTACTGAATATCAGGTTCCTAATGTTCATTATTTTTATGTACTTTTACACACAAATGTATGCATCTATTGGATATTGTCATGACCGTGGTGTAATGTTTACTGCCTTTTTAAAACTTAAACTGGAAATTGATTTGCAAATTTACTTTTACAATAAAATTAACACAATACGTCTTTTAAACTTAGTTTTACTGTACGTATTGTTGTGTGCTTCTAAAACTCCGCCGCTTGAATGAAGAAGATTTTCGCAGGGCGGACAATGCATGCATAGAAGGAGACGCTTACCCTCCCGTCGCACCCGTTCTTGGTTCTCATGGATTTCATGCTATTCTCTAAGGTTCACTCAAAAGTCTTACCAAGGTTTCCCAGTTTTTTAAATCGGTTTAAAACTCAGTTTTAGTTTGTGACCGGGATTTTGTTTGCTTAATTGATGTATGACTATTGAACAGTGGTATACTACTGTTTCCTCTGTTTACTGTGCGTATTGCTGTGCGTTTAATCATTCCGCCGCTTGAACTAAGGTATGTTGCCTTGACGCGAGTGGTGCATTGCCAGAGACGCTTACCCTCCCGGCGCACCCGTTATTGGTTCTCATGGCGTTCATGCTATTCTCTACGGTTCACTCAAAAGTCTCACCTTGATTTGTGTTTTCTTGGTCGATTTCCAAGATTTATAATCGGTTTGAATCTGAGATTTATGTTTTGACTCGGATTTGTTTTCGCTTAAACGATGTATGACTATTGAACAGCGGTATGCTACTGTTGCCTTAACTTACTGTGAGTATTGCTGTGTATTTGTTCATTCCGCCGCTTGAATGTATGTATGTTGCCTGGAGCAGATCTACGCAAGGCGGGTGGCGAATGCAATGCAAGAGCTGCTTACCCTGTCAAAGCAGCCGGTCTTGCTATTAAGAAGTTCATGCGATTCCCTCAGGTCAAATGTCTTACATTGATTTGCGTTTTCTTGATCGATTTCCAGGATTTTGAAATCTACTCTACTGTTGCCTTAGTTCATCAGATGTATAGGACCAAAGGATTCATATCCTTGCACAACAAGCAATTTATGCCCTGTATGTGAGATTGTCTGCATGTGATGCCGCTTGTAAGGAAAGTGAAACGGTCACTGCACGCTCAGAAACCTTGACAGTTCAGTAGGTAGTTTGTTGGAAGGTAACCTTTCTATCCATACCCTACAAACCTTCATTCAAACGACGGTTGAAACTACTGTCCTTTATCCGGGTAGATCAATTGCAGAATATACTTTTTTGATTTGTTATCATTTTCCCCTGTCCTAATTAAGCATGATGATGTGATACTAAACGTAAACAATCAACAATAAGTCAATCAAAAAAAATAACTTTTATTTTTAATCTAGATATTTGAACAATTGTGGTTTGTAAATTTTTTTTTAATAACATTGTTTCCTTCTGTCATTTATATCATTATACAATTACTATCTGTAATACAGTGAGGACATTCGTAATATAGTTTCATTAAAACGAAAGTAATGACAAGGTATTTTACACATTTTATTAATGATTGTAAAGGTTAAGCATTTTATAATTTTGGACGAAAATTCAGTAATTTTCAAAGTGCATAGATTACGTTAAATATATATTGTACAGTTATAGAGCAGAAGATCCCATCTTAAAGACTTAATCACAAGGCTATAATAACAGATAACTCATCTTATAATCAGATAACTCATCTTATAATCAGATAGCTTCTCATCTTATAATCAGATAACTCATCTTATAATCAGATAACTCATCTTATAATCAGATAACTCATCTTATAATCAGATAACTCATCTTATAATCAGATAACTCATCTTATAATCAGATAACTCATCTTATAATCAGATAAGTCATCTTATAATCAGATAAGTCATCTTATAATCAGATAAGTCATCTTATAATCAGATAACTCATCTTATAATCAGATAGCTCCTCATCTTATAATCAGATAACTCATCTTATAATCAGATAACTCATCTTATAATCAGATAACTCATCTTATAATCAGATAACTCATCTTATAATCAGATAAGTCATCTTATAATCAGATAACTCATCTTATAATCAGATAACTCATCTTATAATCAGATAACTCATCTTATAATCAGATAACTCATCTTATAATCAGATAACTCATCTTATAATCAGATAAGTCATCTTATAATCAGATAAGTCATCTTATAATCAGATAAGTCATCTTATAATCAGATAACTTTGACAAAAGAATGGACAAATTCTTTTAAAAGTTCGAATTATTGTTTTAGAATTTCACATTTAGTTCTATCTTATATACATCTATATGCTCTCCCCCAGCGATATACACTGTGTTATCGTCAATATTAATCCACATATCACAAGGATCAGCCACCTTATGAAATTTTTGCAATAGAATAGAATGTTTCTTTCCATCGCTAGATAAAGCATGTAAAGTACAATTTCTGTCAAGAATTAAGAGCACGTCGGCAGACAACATAGCAATACTTACTGGTTGTCTCATCTTGTCACTCTTATGTGTGAATATTTCACGGCCATCCAAGGAAGCACATTTTACTTCTTTATCAACTGTAGTGAAAAAGACTTTCTCCTTGCAAATGGTCACACCATTCAGTTCTGTTGAATTGGTGTTGGTCAGAAAACATTTCGTCATTTCCTTGGGTGAATCTGATGGAATGAATTTCTTTATTGCATTATTTACCGTTATATAGATATGCTTGTCGAATCTACATAAAGCTCCGACAAAATCCGTGTTGAACGACATTTTAATTATCTTAGCAATGGTTTCGCCTTTCAAATCAGCATAAAATAGTCCCTTACTATAGCATGATATAAAAATTCGATTGAGGTCTTTATCGAAATATAGTCGTTTAACATCTCCAGTTATCCCTGTTTTACTTATGGTCAAACCTGTTGTTCTGTCAACCAAATGAAGCATTTTTTGATTGGTAGTAGCGTCACCCAACAAAATGAATTTATCAGCGATACATACGCCACACGTTAATTTTGACCGAGGAAAGTGCATTGTTCTGCTATGCTGAATGCTTATGTCTTCAAATTTGGGGACGCATATCCCTATTTTTGAGCACATTTTAAAAACGTCACCAAGCTGATTAATCTCTATTTCCTTTTCTTCCATACTGAAAGAACCAATTTGGTCAACACTCTCCAACTTCTGAAGTGTCTCGTTTTTCTTGAAATGAACAAGAATGTCGGTGTCACTGCTACAGAGATGTTCTAGCTCTTTTATGCTTGTCTCTATTTGTCGTTTAACTGTTTCCACATGTACGAAAAGTTGTATTATGCTACCCGATGTTTGGACAACTTCGATAACTTTAATCCATTGTTCGATGCTTTGAATAAGTTGTTCTAGTAACCGTATACGCATGTTAAGTCTGGTATTTTGTTCATCACGAAACACTGTCAATTGTTTCTTAAATACTTCAAAGCAAATATCAAACTTAGATCTTATCCCTTGGATAAAATTTGCAGCATCCTCTTCTGTGTTTTCTGCTATCACATTGATATTGGCCATTTCCTGTTCTTTTGCCTGCAAAACAGTTTTCGTTGACTCTTTAATATCATTTAGTGATCCAAGCAATGAGTTACCGGCATACGTTTCGCTACTGTGAACAATTTCTTCGATTTGCTTCACATTATCGCATTTTCTATGATCAATGCCTGCACATAACCCGCAACATGGAGTTTTATGTTGAAAACAAAAAACTTCGACCATTTTCAATGGATGCAAAGGACAGTATTCTGAAACTGCCCTAAGATCTAACCCATCTGTTTTACATCCAACGTCCTCAATAGGAACAACATCATGAGTCATTAGAAGTTTCATCCAACTATGCATTGAATTGCATTTCTCACAAAAAGCCTCAGAACACTGTATACACCAGAATTTCGCCTCGGATTTTTGTTCATGTCTCTTGCAAGGATTGCATTGAAATGATTTATCATTGCCATTATCCATGGTTAACGCAGTGTCCATGATATAGTTATCAAATAGCGATGGAACCCTTGTACTAGTTTAGCTTCAACATCTTTGGTTTGAACACTATTTTACGAACGAGACAATCGAAATCCTTTTTTAAAATGTCCTTGTTCCGAACTGTAGACAAAATTCGTTAAAACATTGCTTACAAAATTTATGTAATGATGGCAGTTCATTGGGCGATGTTAACGGTTCAGAACACACTTGATAACAAAAATGAACCAAAACGTTTTGATACGGCTTTATATATATTATACTCCTGTACCTTAAACTTCCTGATTGTGTCACTACTGATATGGATATTTATAGTATTTCACCTGTGAACTTTAAATTTGATAAATCAATTCTGACAAAAACATATAATTGTTTGGTGTTCTAATAATATCCATTTGAATAAAATGCAAACAATGTGTTTTTAATGAAGTTTTCGTATTATAAAATCATTATAAATCAAGTAATCTAATCTGAACAGACCACATTTATTGTCCGTATATAAATAAACTCATCATAGATACCAGGACTAAATTTAGTATATACGTCTAGATTCTGAAAAGGCGAATTATGTCAGAACAAAAAATCACTTTGATCCAGGTGGTTATTATAGAATTAGGATTGTTGTGAATGTCCCTGTGGCAGGTTTCAGATTAAGATACACATTCTGCTTTCCTTATGAAAACTTACCTGTACATTTTGTCTCTTTTTTCCGTTTTGAATTTTTCTCGGAGTTTTTTTTTTTTACAATTTTGTTATCAAAAAATGATGGAAAGGTTTGCTCTTCACATATGCTTCAATATAATGTAAGAACCAAGTCCTTTAATTAACATAATTCAATTTAATCATTTACTGCCTGTTGTGACAAGATTCTGACTGGCATTTTGCAAAATGTTCAAATGGATGAATACTTAAAAAGTAATTTGATAAACAAAATAACAAAAAACATTTTTAGACTGTAATACTACTTTAGCATGATGAAACAGCCATTGAACTAGTATATATTTGTTTAGGGGCCAACTGAGAGACGCCTCCGGGTGCGGGAATTTCTCGCTACATTGAAGACCTGTTGGTGACCTTCTGCTGTTGTTCTTTCTATGGTCGGGTTGTTGTCTCTTTGACACATTCCCCATTTCCATTCTCAATTTTATATCTCATGAACAGTGGTAGGTTATGAGTTGTTTTTTTCGAAATAGTAAAGTTTAGGGGATATAATCAAGATTTGAGAATTTCATCTGAAATTTTTCTGTCAATTTTTTTTAAAAGAAGTGTTTGTACGTAATTAGAAAAAAAACTATAGTGGCGTCGATATAGAGTTCCTGCAGTGTTGCCTGTGGTTGATAAATAAGGCGATCGTTATAGGTGAATTCTTGTATTTCTGTACACCCATTTCTACGTTTGAGGCAAAATATTACTCCTTTTGCTTTGACAATATCTGCCTAAGCTAATGAATTTATTTATTGTTGCAGAATATTGAGTCTCTCCTCATTTATTTTCAGTTCCTATCAGGCCAGATTATTCCTCTCCAAAAACCTTCTGTACGTCTCTTGTTAGATGCTCATCAAAGTAAACAGTAAAATCGCAAAAATACTGAACTCCTAGGAAAATTCAAAACGGAAAGTCCTTAATCAAAAGGCAAAATCAAAAGCTCAATCAGCTTAAACGAATGGACAACACCTGTCATATTCCTGACTTGGTACAGGCATTTTCTCAAGTAAAAAACTAAACCTGTTTTTTTGGATAGCTAAACCGCTCACTTGTATGACAGTTGCATGAAATTCCATTATATTGACTACGATGTAAGTAAGTGACAGATTGTATTCGTTGTAAGATCCCCCTCAAACTTGCAGATATTATGATTTATGATATCTGAACATGAAGTGACGCTTATCATAAACACGTTGTATAAAATAATGGCCCAAGCAGTTGTGAGGAAATGTGAGATATGCAATCAAGCAACAGGTATAGAGTTTTGCAGAGAATGTGAACAATTATTTTGTAATAATTGCAAATTAATGCATTTGAGGATGAAACTATCGCGAAATCATACTTTCAGAGATGTCGATCATGAGGACGCCAAACTGACCGTATGTTATGAACATGATATGGAATTTATTTTATTCTGTGAAACATGTGAGGCTCTTGCATGCAAGGCATGATGTATAACGAAGAACCATAAGGGTCACGAATTTGAGGATATAGACATTGCTAGAAAATTGGAAGTTGATGTGTCAGAGCAATTAGAGAGTCATTCGAAAGCTTGAAAAAGGTGAGGGATGGGATTAATAGTCGCGGTGAAACGTTTAAGTCTTGTGTGGATGAAATTGTATTTTCTTTAAACAGTCAAAATTTAAGAAAAGTAAAACAGCAGCAAGAGAACGCAAAGTCATATATTGATGAACTAGGGAAACTTGACGAAATACTAGACAGATTTAAACACGAATACAGGATGATTCGTGACAAAATAAGTGGTGTTGCCTTACTTAAATCGTTACACAATTTTCAAAAAGATATTAACAGAAATTATACAGCAATACCTTTCCAGCCGTTTTGGGGTCAAATAGTATATGCTGATCAATGTAAATATACCACTAGTTATTCTGAGGCAATTAAGAATTTATTTGACGACTTAGATGTTGACAGTAGTTCAGAAACGTATTCCGACACGGAATAAACTAGGGCATATTTTATAACTTCCAATGCCTGGATAAAATGCTATCACATAATGATAAACAAAGACAAGAAATAATGTTGTATGGACTAAAGAAAAATAAAAATGAAAAATTGTACAGATATATGGTGACTTTGTATAGAGTGTTCATCGTAAGATGACCTCCTGGCCACCGTTTCACAAAGCCTTCTTAACTTACGATCATCGATGAACACTCTATACAAAGTCACCATATACCTGAGAACGGAAAAAAAATTGAATTAAAGTTTAAGAAATAGTATTGTTTTGTATCACAAAATTTAAGACTCGAAAACAACTACATGTAGTTTAAATCATATAAATAAGCAAGACAAACAAATGTGCAAATGATATAAGTAAACACAATAATAAATCGTGTTACATCTACCAATGAGAACAATTATATAGAAAAGAACTGACCATAAACACGACTCCTCATTTCACGAAACAACTTTAGTTAAAAAATTAAAAATCAACACACAGTATAGCAGAAAATAACTCGTGGACAATTCAGAGAACTGTGCTAGTAAGCCATAATGAAGCAAAGAATGAAATTAAATATATTGACCAGAACCAATTTAGGTTGATTTTTATATTGCAATCATTAAGCTGAAACACAGATTTGTCATCTTTAAGACTCCCTATGCATTACATCATCCTCTTTGGCAAATCACACAGACGTATGCAGTAAGAAAATTAATATTCCGAAAGTACAGGTAAAATAACACAACTGGACCGGGATTTTTTTTAATTTGAAACAAAATTTAAGACACGGATAAACCATAATCTCTTCAACAACAAGAAATGAAAAAAAAAGAAACTAGAAAGGAAACCTGATATTTTGAAGTTACAAAGCTGATATATAAAATACCAGTGAGATCAGCGAGGACAAAACTACATCCAGGTCTGAATATTGAGAAACTTTCATTCATTATCGTACAACTGCATACTATAAAAAGGTTCTATAATACATATCAATTGAGAGAATAGGAAATAAAGAAAGGACAATTCTACAAGATAAAAATACTATTGCCTATTTATGACAACAAACGAGGGCTATGGACAAATATAATGTGTGTCTCTCGTGATAAGAAAATCCCCAAATTTTCTTAATTATTGAAAATCACCACAACTCTGCATCCATTCTGATTAGCAAACCATACATCACAGTAGCCCTAACATAATAACATCCAGTGTAACAACCTTTCATGCATAATGCATATTGTATGATATGAACATGGTAAATATATATACGTTAAAGTCATAAGAAACGAGTGACCGGTGAAAAATAATGTTCTTCCAATTCTTGAACCAATGCATACAAACATCATAAACTTAGTCTTCTGTGCACGAATTTATCATTTCTTTCGTGTAAATTTCGTATAATCGTCAATTTTTTTTTCAATCGGTCAGTGTTATTGTGAAAATATGCCAGGTAATTAAAGTTCGTGTTTTGAAGCCGAAGTTTAACGATTGTCACCTGTTTGTCAACAATCGATAAAAAAATCAACAAAAAAGCATGGAAATTGAGCACGTGTTTAACATGTAAATTCAGATAATAGTTTATTTTAAGGACATCCATGCGTATTGCGATCACCGGATTTTTACGAGATGGGTCACACTGAGGTTACTTTGCATACGGAAAATTTGTCGGGGGGAATTGCTTCCTGGAAGAAAGCAATTAAAATAAAGTAAACTTCTTCTAAATATGAAGTTCTTCAGAAAAAAGTAAATGTACATAAGTTTTATAATGAAAATAATGAAAACTATCCATTGAGTTATAAAAAAACATATGCATTATTTTTTTTAATTTGAGGTTTCTTATGACTTTAAAAAAAAAAAGATACTATTGAATCGATAGTAATCTTTATATAGTTTGTTATCCAAATATTATAAATTGTGTTCCGTGCTTTAGGAAAAGTAAGGAGTTTTGCGCTTGCCTGACTTATTCAAACATATTAGAAATTTAACAAACTATTTGGGAAAATAAATAAATCCTTTGATCAAACGATATTTGCAAAATTTGGAGAGAAAAAAAATAATGGCGACAGAAGTTTAGAATGTTCAAATGTCGTATATCGACTAAGAAGAGACAAATCTAAATATAACAAGAGACTCATGAGAGCCTGATATCGTTCACCTGTAATTTCAGTTTCATACATTTGACTTATTTGTAGATCTTACTTCGCTGAACAATTGTATCGTTTTAACTTTCTCTCTTTCTGTGCTAATATTTAAGATATAACACAATCCAAAACTGTAAAAATTCCGAAAAATGGGCTATTTCTGGACAGTAACCCAATAATTAGTTGTCCTAATGGTCTGAAGATTAATAGAAAGGTTTTTTGCAAATGTGTTTTATTCAATTATAAATTGTCTTGCCTTTTCCGAAAATTCTAGCTTTTTAAAAGCATTTTTACTTTATTGATGGCATTGAAGGGGTCACTTAACAAAAATTTTTTTTGTTGATCCCATCTTCTTCTCTTTTCATTTTTCCTTTTATTCTCCATTTTTAATCTTTATTCTCATTGTGTTTTTATTTTTATTTTTGTTGACCTATTATTCTCTATGCTGTATTTTTTCAACTTCATTAAATATTTAGACACTCAATTTTTCTCGTTTTTCTAAATTCAAGTGCGCTTATTTACTATCTTTTATTTTTTGGTCGTAATGAACGTACAGTGACCTAGAGCTGATTCAGAGCTGTTTCTTTTGTCTCTTGTTCAAATGTTGGACTTGGATTTTGCAATTTATTAACCGTCTTTTAATTTGTTTATGATTTTCGGTATTTTTTTTATTTTACTTTTAACATCTTAAGGCGTGTCTCAGACACGTCCTTAGATTATTATTGATAATGTTCCTGGCCCCAAGAATCTTTTTAAATATATTTATTTCAATTTTTGTATTTATTCGAAAATTCCGCTTAAAACCATTCAGATAATGTGGTCACATGAAGTGACGCATATCCGTTGTTTGATAAAGGTATTGATACATTAAAGGTAAACTGTTCTTTGAAAATTGTTTTAAATTATGGCTCAATCAGCTTTAGAAACATGCGAAATATGCAACCAAGCATTGGGCATTGATTATTGCGAAGAGTGCGAACAACTGTTTTGTAATAATTGCAAATTGATGCACCTTAAAATGAAAATATCGCTAAATCACACTTTTAAGGATGTAGATCACCAGGAAGTAAAATTAAACTTGTGTGACCAACATAATCTGGGATATATTTTATATTGTGAGAAATGTAGTTCACTCGCATGTAAGACATGTATAATTGAGAACCATAAAGGTCACGCATTAGGGGATATAAACGTTGCAAAAATATCAGAATTGCAAGTCGAAGTGTCGGAAAAATAAGAAAGCTATTCGAAAGAGCTAGATGAGGGACATCGTAATGCACTTTTGGTGGAAGGCCAGTTGGAAAATCTTGAAAAGGATTGTAAAAAGGCGAGGGAAGAAATTAAAAGTCGCGGTGATACGATCAAATGTAATGTGGATAAAATAGTAGATTCGCATACCACACGAATTTTGCAAAAAGAGGAAATCCAGAAACAGAAAGCCAAGGCGTATATTGATGCAGTAGAAAAAATTTACGTAAACGTATGTAAACTAAAACGAGAGCATCGGAATATTTCCGACAAAAGAAGTGGTGTTGCCTTACTAAAGTCGTTACAAAAGTTTCAAAAAGAAAATAACAATTTTAACTTAAAAATACCTGTCGTGCCATCTTTGGGTCATATATATGCTGTCGAAGGTGACTATGAGTATTTAGGAAGCCTTTATGATCGGACTAAGAATTTATTTGACAATTGCAATTTTGAGTTTGGTTCTGAATCGAAGTAAACAAGAAAAAAGATTATCTACAGTTTGTATAAAATTAAACAATCAAAATAAATGAAACATTGCAAACTTCGTACTTGTTTTTAACAAAAACAATCAAATACCCATGGAAAGACATACATCCTTTTCATATACAATTATTTGCTTTAGGGAGCTACCATTTGATTTTTATGGGGGGGCTAGGATGAAAAATTTTGTCCTGCTTTTTTTTTTAGTTGTAATCTCTGTCCTGCCTTTTTATTTTTTACTCTATTCGGTCCTGCCTTTTTTTTTACTAGTTTATCCTGACTTTTTTTACACAAATTGTCATCCTGCCTTTTTTTTTTAACAAGTTTCTCATCCTGCCTTTTTTTTTTACTCAAAACTCCTGTCCAGCCTATTTTTTTCAAATTTCATCCTAGCCCCCCCCATAAAAATCAAATGGTAGCTCCCTTATACTGTCATAAATTTATTCTAAAGTTAACAAATTAATATCAAGTGGAATGGAAAATCTCTTTAACAATTGACAAATATATGTTTGGATATCTGCTGTCACAAATTGATTATCCAAAATGGTACAGGAAAACAGAATGTAGTATGGACAGTTGGGGAAAAAATACAAATTAAAAAATGATTTGTGTTTTGAAATAAACCTAACAGGACCTCTATCAATGACGACGACCTTTTTTACAAATCCGTATTTATGTATCCTTCAGTAAAATGTATTAGCTGGAGATTGGTTATGCATGAATTAGTCGTGTTCAGCCATTAAAAGGAAAGGGTGTCAACATTGAAAATGGAACACAGTCAAACTATTTCATTGACTGATTCGATTCACAAAAATAAAACATTATTATACAAGTAAACACAATAACTAACTGATTGTTCTTAACCTAAAATATGAAATAAACAAACATAGAAAAATTCAATTGCACTATTTCGCTAACTATTTATATCGGGTTGTATGATCGTCGGCAGTCTTCGGATATCATCTCAATAGTAAATAAGATTACGTCTAGACGAAAATACACACGAAAGTCTGATATAAATATTATCGAGTACAATCATTGTTGACTGTTTATTTCAAACTGATGGTAATTTGGATATACAATTTAATATGGTATAAATCAAATAGGAGAATTTGAGTTAAATCGTTTCTCTTTAGTCTTTTTCGTTTTTTGCCTTAGCGTTGTGAGTTTATTTTCGAGTTATTTTTCCCCTCTCGTTTGACATGAAAACATCCGAATGCAATATCGTAACTCATACAGGCGTTATAAGACCGATTTTTTTTTTGCATGAACCCCCTGAGGGGTTCATGCTTATATATTGGTGAGTTTTGGATGTGTCTATGGGCCACTCGATATCTCTCGGCCGGAAGTCGGAATAAAATTCTCGGAACGTCTCGAATGTTGTCGATTATTTATACAGGTATTAATCTATGCTTTGGCTACGCTAATCTGACTTAGTTTGAATATATAAACGTATTTGCCTTTTCACAAAACATATATGTTTTGATAATAAGCGGTGTGAAAGTTTTTATAAAACAACAACGCTATTATATTTGTTTTGAAGCGATCTCTGAATATTCTGTGTGTATCTAGGTCAATTATAACACGGCATTGTTCAGTGGCAGGATAACATGCGTGAAGAATTAACCACGTAATATAGTGTATTAATAATTTTATCAATGACTTGGGAGATAACAGTTTGGTTTAAATATTTTTATTTATTTAAATCGGAAAACCGAAAGATAATATGATTTTAACAACAACGCTATTATATTTGTTTTGAAGTGACCTCTGAATATACTGTGTATCTAGGTCAATTATAACACGGCATTGTTCAGTGGCAGGATAACATGCGTACGTAATATAGTGTATTAATAATTTTATCAATGACTTGGGAGAGAACATTTTGGTTTAAATATTTATATATTTAAATCGGAAAACAGAAAGATAATATGATTTTAAAAATTAAGTTAGTTTCAAAGCTGTTAAAGAAATATATAGAAACTATTAACTGTATTTATCATGTTTATGTTTTTATAGAAACTAACAATAATTGAAGTCAGAATATTTGCAATTATGAGAGGGGCGTAAAGAGGGTATCTGCACGGAAGAACGCTAAATAAAATTGTTATTCACGATGAACGAATAAATAAAAAATGTCTTGCACATTAATTGATCTTTTTTCGATTTCACGAAAATGATGAATACAATGTAATGGACCTTTTTCACGGTTGCATGTGAAATAAAAATGGCAAAACACGTTACGCGTAAATAACCCTTTATATTACCACACTCTTAAGAATTTTAAAGTATTTTCAATATTCATTTGTAGTTGAAATAAATATTTATACCTATAAGACTTATATATAAATTCTTGCATCTTAAAAAAATTTTGATCAACAATAATAATTGTTCTACGTTATATTTAATTCATACAGTTTTAGTAAGGTTTTAAAAGTAATTGTTATGTAATATATCCATAAAAAAGAAAGAAAGACTTGAAGACAATTTAGATGAAATGATAGAGGAATTATTAAAAACTTGAATTTGTTTTTGTTTATTGATGGTAGTTATTAGAAATTTCGAAAAAGGATTTTGAATATGAATTTATTTTTATTTAATTTCAATTATTTTTTATTTATATTTTTAAATAACAGTTAAAGTCTAATCTTGAAATATTTGCATCTTTGAAATATGTTGCAATTATGAGAATAGTTTGCATTGTTTTTCTTCATAACAAATCGTTAAGTGTAAAGTAAAAATCCATATGGAATCGAACTTTATTTAATTGAAAGAAAGATCGTAGAGAGCCGATCGGTCTTTTTTGGGTGCAAGTGTGAATATGAAAGCAAGATGTGTCAATATTGTGTATCAATAAATAACCCTTTGAAGACATCGCCTTTGTTTATTGTATTGAAATAAAATTGGTGGATAATTACGGACGTGTACATCCCAGATACTGGTCACTTCTATAACATGAAATAAGGTTCCAAAAGGGAAATATTTATCGATTTATTCTTTAAAAGTGTTAATTCATCATTTTTTTATTAAAACATTTTTATAGCATAAACTCATATTTAAATTTCGTATTTGTGATGTTCTTTAGTAAGTTTTATATATTATATATTTATATATATATTTGTATCATAATACGTTTATAAAACAAGTGTAAATTATTATACCGATCTTTGCCAATAACTTTACTATATCTAATATATGTTATATTTCGGAATACAATTTATCTTAACTAATTGGAGATAATGCAAATGAAAAAAAATATTTGTATTTCAAAATTTATATCATATATTATCAAACATATCCCTGTCACATTCAGTAAGTATCTGCCTGTAATTGAATGGTTGTTGCTGTGTTGCATGATTGATTTTTCGTTTCTTTTTGGGTACATTAATCAGGTCGTTCCTTTTTTCGTTTGTATTGTTTACATTTCTTATTCCAAGGCCTATTGTAGCTGACTGTGGTAGGGCTATGGTTTTTTTTTATGAAGGCTGTTTGAAAATGTATAGCTGTTAATTTTTGTGTTATAAGGTCTCTTGTGAAAGAATCTCATCGAAAATCACACCAAACTTCTTTTCTATATTAATCTTATTTGGTTTACTTTTTTCTTGAAGGTATATCACAGAACAATTCTTATATAGTAGATATTATAAGTCATATATCAAGGTATTTTGACAAATAACCTAAACCATATATTCAAATCTGAGGTCCAGAACTTTAACATTTATTTATCTTATATGTCCACATTGATTACATTACAAATAAAGTGTGTATAATTGTCACAGACAGCCTCAAATAATTATGCAGGATAATTAAAAACTTCCAGGAAACAAATTAAATCGATATCAATTTTTAAAAGTCAAAATAAATTAACCACAACAAAAGCAACCTGAGGATTAGACGTATGTTGCAGAGTTAATAAAATTTCCCGTAGTCACTTAGAGTTTGCAGAAATTGGGAATTGCAATAGATCAGCAGCAATTTGTACATGAAACACAAAGTAAAAATTAAGTAAATTCATTCACATGTGCAATAATCTACCCACTATTACATATTTTCAATAATGATGTGACAACAAAACTCATTAATATTGATCAATATCTCATTCACAGTAAATTTGTTCAAATCAAAAGCAAATAAAATCAACTAATGTTATTGAACGCAGTCAGAAGTTGTGGGTTCATGTATTGCTTTTCTTTTTTTAAAGAAAGCAACTTATTTTCTAGTTGACGTTAATGTTAATTATGTACATTTTTATAAATTTCCTGTTTACAAAACTTGGAATTTTTCGAAAAACTAAGGATTTTTTTTTATCCCAGGCATAGATTAACGTAGTCGTATTTGGCACAACGTTTTGGAATTTTGGATCCTCAATGCTCTTCAACTTTGAACTTGTTTGGCTTTATAAATATTTTGATATGAGCGTCACTGATGATGAGTCTTGTGTAGACGAAACGCGCGTCTGGCGTACTAAATTATAATCCTGGTACCTTTGATAACTATTTTTGTATATATAAACACCTGTCTTTTATGTAAAAGAAAATACTTTAACTCTGGGGTTTTTTTCGGTCATATTCAGGAGCGATAATTATATGTTCTATATTCTGTATTAGTAATAAGTTTAGTATAACAAATTTTTCTCGCAATGAAAAACTGAAAAAAATATTTTGTCAATCACTAATTCACTAGTCAGAGAGAGATAACTCTAGCTGTTTCTTGGAATGCTTTTGATTCAATTTATGCTATGATCTTTAATGAAACATAGTATGCAATGGTCTCACTTAAGTTTAATTTCTGAAAACATACCACATCTTTTCTTTATCATCCCTAATAGAAAATATGCAAATTTAGTTCGAAATGGAAAATATGGATGTCTATGTTAGTATTTCACATCCATTAGGAAATATCTCATGCATATCAAGATGATTATTCCGTCATGTTGACCTACCATTACTTTTACATACTGATTGACTAGTGAAAAAGTAGCAACTTCCAATTTTCTAGTCTGTGGTATGACATGAGTAGGGATTAAAGAAGGTCTGGCTGAGGGGTCCTTCATTATTTAGAGCATCTCTAGAGCTTTTTTTCTCTCTATCTTTTATTTATATTGACACTATTTTCTTATGTTCCAGCTCTTAATAGTTCTATGTGTTTGTTCTTATTTTGCCTACTTTTACATTTTTTACCCGTTATTCTGCAAAATTTACTCATTAATCTCTTTTCTGAAATCAAGCCCCATTCAAACCCCTAAAGCTTCAGCACTTCAAGTGAGCATGCTACCACAATCTCACTGAGACCACTCATACAGTAAAACAAGAAAAACAAAACTTCCTTTTTTCTTTTATTTGAATCAACAAATAGTAGAAACTCTATCATTAATGGTGTAAGATTTTTATGAGAAATATTTTGAAAAAACATTTGCACAAGAGACTAAAGTTGTAATTATATTCAAATTGAAATGATTTATCTGGGTTTTGATTATATACAACATAATGTAGTTGATCACTGCCTTGTGACATTTCTTGTGTAATACTGTCTTTTTATGTTGAATATTTAAATAAAAGTAAAACATAACTATAAATATAATAAGTAGCTGTTTTAATAATTTATAAATACAAGGCCTTTCTGGATAATGATATGAAGTTTTTTTTTAAACCAGTTTATGAATAAAGAATCAAAAATAAACAAGGTTATAAATATTTATCTTTGATATATATTTATAATATATATAATGAAAAGAGATCAGGCTATATGTATTCATATTATTTCATACTAAATTTTTCTCCTGGAAATATAAAAATGATATGGACATATATAGATCAAGCTAACAGAAATATTGCCTACATGTATTGGTATAACATGATAAAGTATGTAGATATAACAATGATAGAATTAAACAAACATGATGATATAAGTAAAAAAGAGGGAGCATACAATTTATGCAGCAGTAAAATATACAGTTAAAGTAAAAAGAAGGCTCACTACATACAGGCTCATATAGAATGCACTTGAAAATGATATGAGGTTAGAAAGAGACATTGTTATCTCCCCTTAGTCTTTGTTATCTCCCCTTAGTCTGGAATGTTTGAATATATTCTGTGGATTCATCTATTTTCATCTGCATTTCAATGGTTTTCGTCTATCGTTCATTAAACCAATCATATGTACTGAAAATGGTTTTCATTGAATAAATGATTGTTAAACCAATTATATGAATCAATACTGATAGAATGGTTTTTAATGAATGAATAATTATTTGAAACAATTCTATGATCTGGTAAAATTGGTTTTCATTGGATAATTATTTAAACCAATCTTATGTACAGATAAAATGATCGTTATAGTAAAAATGCATAGATATTTTTTTGAAAGCAATGCAAGTCCATAGATTTGAAAAAAGGGGGAGGCGCTACCAAAAACACAAAATATGAAGATTGACCAGTAAAAAGTCTATGCAATAACCATATATTTAGCTTCTTAAGGGACATCATACCCAAACTAAAGTCTCATATGTATTGATATTCAATATATGGTCAATAGTAAGGGAGCTACCATTTGATTTTTATGGTGGGGGGCTAGGATGAAATTTGAAAAAAATAGGCAGGACAGGAGTTTTGAGTTAAAAAAAAAGGCAGGATGAGACACTTGCAAAAAAAAAAAGTCAGGATGACAATTTAGGTTAAAAAAAGTCTGGATAAACTAAAAAAAAAAATGCAGGACCGAACAGAGTGAAAAATAAAAAAGCAGGACAGAGATTACAGCTAAAAAAAATGCAGGACAAAATTTTTCATCCTAGCCCCCCCCCCATAAAAATCAAATGGTAGCTCCCTAATAAACAAATTCAAAAATATAACAAGAACACAAAAGTAAACAAATAAGGCAAATGCAAAATATGTAAGAAAAGAATATAAAACAACAACTTATACATTGAACCTTTTATGTTTTGGAAGATATAAGATTACTACAATAAAGGCAGGACCTCTTGATCTTGTTTCAAAGCATAAACAGTTAAAGCATTCAACAACACAAAAAATGGTACTGAAAATATCACTAATGTGCAATCAAATGTTTCTAGAGCATTTTCTTTGACGCTTATCAGTGGCGGATCCAGGGGTTGGACCCCCCCCCATTTTTTTGTTGTCAATCAATGCATTTGAATGGGGACATATAGTTGGAACCCCCACTATATCCTGGGTTGGGAACCCCCTTTTAAAATGGCTGGTTCCTCGCCCCTGCTTATTTACATAATAAAGCCTGCTTTGAAATTTACAACATTAGTTATCAATTAAAATGGCAAGAAAGATAATTAGGCATTGAAGAACAAATTTTGACTAGGCACGTACTACAGTTTGAAATGGTGTACTGACAAAGTAAAATAACAAAATAATGATATGCATGATCACTACCTGGTAAAAAGGCACAGCATTTAATAGCTTGGTTTCATGAAATCTTCACCAAGTTCATTTCTGAATTTTCTATAGTTAAATTTGTTTGACGATTATCATCATGTAATTAGGACAAAAGGTTGATGGTTAATACTATAAATCACAGCCTAATCTGTCTATTTCATCAATAATGAATTCAACATCACTTTTCGTAACTGCATTATTGGAAAAAATCATTCTGAAAAAGTTCACAAGGTCACCATCAGGCTGATAACCAATCAAAAGTGTTCCCTTTTCCACCATTTTCTGTTTGATAACAGGAGCAACCTTGAAAAATATAAACAAATCAGTTTTAAATAGATGATAATAATTTAACATAAGAATTGTTCCAGATGTAATTGTAAAGAAGGGGTGAAAAAAATGCACTTATTTAAGACCCTGACAACCCATATTAAAAGAAAATTAGGGAATGTATCCAGGGGACACAAATGATGCCCTAGCTTGCATATAATATTACAAAGGGACATAACTCCAGAACTGTAAAAGTGACACTACCCAAATTTGTACTTCTTCTGAATTTTGTGGTAGCAAGTATTGTGTATATGTTTCATATCATTTCAATAGTTGAGGCAAACTTAAGTTAGAGAATGGAAATGTAATCTTTAGCAATATCTTTATTTATTAAGGGGCATAACTCAAGAACGGTAAAAGCAATGCAACCAAATTCAAATTTGGTCTTTTTTTAAGGTAATAAGCATTGTGTATAAGTTTCAACATTTTTGGAAGAAGCAAAGTAAAGTAAACGGAAAAGAAACAAGAAATTCAGCCATTTTTCTATTTGTAAAGGGGCATAACTCTACCATGGTAAAAGTGATGCTACAAAATTTAAACTTGGTCTGTGTAATTTTTGTTTAAGTTTTATAACATTCAGTTGCGGCAAACTAAAGTGAAAATTCTTACAAACTTCTATTGTATAAAGGAATTCGAAGATGAAAACAACAACATTTGAGCTTCGTCAGATAGAAATGGACCTTATACAATTTCAAGTACACATAAATATGATAAAAAAATGTGGGCCTATTTTGTAGGGTTTAATAACAACTACATTTTTCAAATAGTTACAGACTTTGCTTAGAGAGTTTGTCAATTGTCAACCCGAAATAAGTTAGCAGATACATGTATTGATATCTATTTGCATAAGACCATTTTCAATCCGACGCAGCTCATTTAATTTTCTTGAGTGCCTCCCAGCCCCCCTTTCTTTAAGTTTTTGAACAGCCCCTTTATCATAAAATATAGGATCTGTTCTATTTTTAGACAGTTCAAATAAAATTGAGATACACCTACCTTTCCGACCTGCTCCCACCATTCCTCTGTTTCAGGTTTTCCTCTCAATCTCTCAGGTATATACCAAAAACACACATTAGTACACTGGGGCTGAAATAGTATGTATACATTTGTACATATAGAATCAAGAGATTTTAATAATAATTCTGTACCAAAGAATCAATTATGAAAAAAAATCTAAGTGTATATAACTCATTCACTTTCATGTTCAATGTTTTTCACTCTTTCAATTGGTTGACAACATTTGATTTTGTAAGGTTTAATGAACTTCTGGATTTGACTTGAAGATAGGTATTTATGTAATATAATATATCTTCTTTTTTTTCATATCAAACAAATATTCACACATTTTTGTTGTTAATTTTCTTAATTAGTGGGCTTATTCGTTTCCCAGTTCTCCTTATTCCATGAAAAACAAGAATGTGTCCTCAGTACACGAATGCCCCACTCGCACTATCATTTTCTATGTTCAGTGGACCGTGAAATTGGGGTAAAATCTCTAATTTGGCATTAAAATTAGAAAGATCATATCATAGGGAACATGTGTACCAAGTTTGAAGTCGATTGGACTTCAACTTCATCAAAAACTACCTCGACCAAAAACTTTAACCTGAAGCGGGACAGACGGACGAACGGACGAACGAACGGACAGACGAACGGACGCACAGACCAGAAAACATAATGCCCCTCTACTATCGTAGGTGGGGCATAAAAAATGAAACAATAGTATCTGTCATTAGTACGTTTAAATAATTATTAAAATATTAACTCACTTCTTGTACCATCTTAAACCCATCTCTTGCCTTAGCTAACTGTGTAAGGTACCTGTAAAACAACACTTCAAAATTACACATAAAACACATTTATTTTTTTACTCATAAAATAATGCCCCTCTACTATCATAGGTCACCAGGGATATATAAAAAAATATAAATTTCTACACATTGTCTAAAATACTTAAGAGAAACAGACTCCGCAACCAAATCTAGTGCAATACTATATATCTCTAATCTTGGCAGTTGAATTTTAATTATCTGAAATGCTTATCAAGCCTTAAAATGTGTCTTAAAATTTGATAAGATTGAAATATGATCATATCACACTTCCTACAATGATCTGATAGAGTCCAGGGAGCCTCGGTGGTCCAGTGGTCTAAGTAGTTCTACTAATGTAATCATTAGCCAGTCAACACTGAGTTTGTGAGTTCAAACCCCGCTTGTCCAGGTGCACTGGACTCCAATCTTAATTGACTAGGATTGTAAGTTTTCCTAGACCACGTTCATTCTGTGTCAGGCTTCCTCCACCAATAAAAACTGGCGACAGACAATAACCCAAAAGTAGCGCTTAAGGAGGTAGACCCAGGTTAAGAGAAATAACTCTTAAAATCATCAGTACGTTTGTGTCAACCGTTTTCATAAATATATTCTAAGCTTCTAGGTTACATAGATTATTTCCAATCTGTTTCAGGTAAATGCTTGAAAAACATTGATGAAACTTGACTTTAACAAACACATAACTGATTTAAAGAGTTATCTCCCTGAACCAAGGTCTACCACCTTAAAAGTGGCTTTAAAACACTAACAATCAATCAACCAATCAGATGGAATCCTACTTGACATATGTCATACCTTGAACAGGAAAATAAATTATCAATATCTTCCTCTAGTCCAGCGTCACCTTTAGCCTTCCACATGGTCCACACCTTCAGAGCGTCCACTTTACGTCCACACTGTATAGATTTGTCTCCTGTGTCATAGGAAACATCGTAGAATTTGTCTTGTTGAAACAAATACTTGGCCTTTGCTGAATGGGCATCTAACAGGACTGTCTGAAAGTCAACATTAAATTTATAAATATTGATAAATACAATTGAATGATTATAATAAGTGTTGAACACTCATAACTTAAGCACAATTTGCAAGTTGAAATTCATGAATTTGTATCACATCAGATTTGCTCAATACATAACATTTTCAACAATTTTTTTTAACTAAATACCCTATTGGCCAAAAAAAAAAATAGGTGTGTTTCCTGTTGCATGCCCCAAAAAATTAGGGTCGGTAGGTAGGAATTTTTTTTTTTTTTTTTTTTTTTTTTTTTTTTTTTTTTTTTTACTGGCCTGCTTCGGTTGTTTTTTGTGTATTTTTATAATCAGTTTGTTATTCTTTCAGGTTATTTTCATCAGTTCATTGTATAAAGTATACAAGATATGAATAGTCCATGTTCAAAAGTTGCAGAAGACTTGGCCAGGACTTCCAGCTTATAAAATTTTCAAACTTTTCAGAACTGATATGCCATCTGTACGGGTCAGGCTATAGTCTTACACAGAAAGCCCATCAAAGTCTGTCTCAGCAAAGACCTGTTTTATAATCAGTTTCTTTCAGACAATTTAGTTCACAGAACTGATGCCAGCTTTTCTACAAATACCAAATATTAATAACATGATAGAGGGATGGGTGAAAATCTTTGAAATTTTGATTATATACTAGCTGTTTAAAAGAAAATCAATTACAAATTGAGTTTTGGGGCTATGGTTGAGCAAATATCAGATATTAAAATTAAATTTAATCCTAAATTGAACGTTTGGCTTCCCTCTTGTATTAGAAAAGACTGTCAGAAGTAAATGCCAAAACATTGTAAACTTGTTATACTGTCAATTTTATTCCTATAAAATTCTGAACAAATTATAAACATCGAAACAACCGAAACATTCAAATAATGTGAGGCAAATATTGCATTTTGTAGAATGCAAATAGTCATTGAATGATATAAAAAAACAAATTTATCACAATTGCAAAATTAACATGTATCAACAATCAATTGTATAAATCTTTAATGTGCAAAACAATGTTTATGCTCTGAAAATAAATGTATAATTTTCACTATGACTTAGACCTTTGTCAATAAAAACTGTTATTGTTGTTGGATGAAAATATTACGAAAACACTTTGACTGATGGCCATAGCACAAGCCATGCCGTTGTTTGACTTCAATCTGTATCACACAAATGCTTACTGTATTAAAATTTTATTTGAAATCAAACGTTTAAAAGATGCCATTCAAAGGCTATACTAAACAAAAACCGTTTCCGGAAAAAAAACGTTAGGGTCGGCGCCAAAAAATTAGGGTCGGTCGGGCGACCGGAAACACACCTATTTTTTTTTTTGGCCTAAATATAATAATAATAAAAATAAATAAAGGATGACAAACCATTTGTAATTTCAAATACTGTAAATTCAGAAATTATTGCATGCATTTATTATTGCGATTTTGTCATTTTAGACTTAAATCAAAAAGCAAAATCTTGTTTAATTCATATAAAACATTTCAAAATGCAAGTTTAAATTATTGCTTTTTCAACTCCGTCGCATTTTTCACAATAATAAGAACCTCGCATTAATTTCTGAAATTACAGTAGATGATCGATCATATGTGTTTAACACCATTAATTTAGACACAATTTGCTAGTTGCAAGCCATGCATTTTTATCACATCAGATTTGGTCAATACATAAATTTTTTTACTAGATACCCTAAGGATCCCAGACCAGTGTAATTTCAAATAGAGTTGTCTTATTGGCAGTCATACCATATCTTCTTATATCTTTTAGATTTATTGATTGGTGTTTAACGCCACTGTCAGCACTATTGCACTGTTTCATGGCGGTCAGTTTTGAGGCATTCAGAATGCCAGAAGAGTACAGAACCCCTGACCTTCAGTAAGAAAACTGACGATCCTAGTCAACTAAGATTGGAGTAAAGCCACATGCGGGATTACTCATAACTCATAACCTCCCTGATAACAGGCTGGTGATAAAGTTAGTTTGACTACTTAGACCAGTAGTCTTAGAGAAATTATCCAATAATTTTGCAGTTGACAGATAAAGATGTATTCAAAGTGATAGCAATTTCTCACACTGGCCAATTAACTAAACAGATAGAGATAGTTTTCATTGAATATCAATATTATACTTGAAACTTGAATTGTTTTTTCTTTTTCTTTTCTGGGCAGTAAGAGTTATCCTTCGTTCCACATATACAATGTAGGCAACTGACTCTTCTCATAAAAAAATAAAAATACATTTGTGTCTGTATTTTTATCTGTATTTTCTTTTTCTTTTACATGTTGTACTGTTAAATCAATCATCCTTAATCAGAACGATAGTTGTATGTGTGAGTGTATGCGAGAAGGAGAGAAAGGCTTTTTATTTTTACTTTATGTGATTACATGCTTGTAATGAGCCCTATGATTAGGACATAAAATATCTTTATCTTAATATTGTGTTTACCTTATGTTTAGTAAGGAAAACTGCAGCTTGTAAGTTTGTTCCCATCATTTTATGGGGATTCCATGTTAAAGAATCTGCCCTGTAAAATAAACAAACAATACTTTAATATTTTATGTAATTGTTCATATATATATATATATATATATTCTGTTTCTATGTAATTTGTAGTTAATAAAAAATAAGAGGAACCAAATAGATAAAAATTTATTAAATCAGTATTTATATAAAAAAACTTTGGCTAAGTAGACTCTTGTTCAAAAACTTAAATGTATTTTTTTCATCTCTTGTCTTATGTGTTTCTTTTAAAGGCTTTGGAAGGGGAGCTCAGAGTTCTAGAATAGGTGTTTTTTTAATGTGTAGAAGTCATTTCACAGGACATTTTCTATGCATATGCCTAGATTTTTACACAAGCAAATTCAACAAAAGCAATTTATCCTTTAAATAGATTTGCACTTATAAAAGTTGACCACACTGTTCTTTTTTAATTTCCTCATCTTGATGAAAAGGTAATGTGACATTGTCTAACAGTGCATAGATTCAATACATAATCACAAGACTTGTATGTAAAAAAAAAAAAAATCAGAAACAGTAGAACAGACAGTCTCAAAATTAAGTATTAATCTTGGCTATCACTTGTAATCTTACAATAATTCCAGACACAGACACCGGGGTAATTACATTTCAATAATGTCAAAGTCCCATAACTCTTTTCAATAGTGTCAAAGTCTCATAACTCTTGTCAATAGCTTCAATAAAGTCAAAGTCCCATAACTCTTGTCAAAAACTTCAATAATGTCAAAGTCCCATAACTCTTGTCAAAAGCTTCAATAATGTCAAAGTCCCATAACTCTTGTCAAAAGCTTTAATAATGTCAAAGTCCCATAACTCTTATTAGCACAGTAATTACCTTTCAATTCCCTTCATGAACCCCTTATATTTCCGTGACAACAAACAACCTGCTCCCCATGCTCCATCTACATGCATCCATATTTTGTATTTCTCACAGATGTCTGCTATTGCTTCAAGGGGGTCATATGCTCCAAGTACAGTAGATCCTGATGTTGCGTTGACCATATATGGTACTATGCCCTGTAAATCAAAAAGGAAAATGACAGTACAGTGATAAGACGTTAATCAATTTTAGAACATTCAAATAGGAAATTAAGGTGGTACCTAACACTACAGGGAGATAACTCTGTAAAATCAGCTAAACGTTTTAATTACGTTGTTAAGGGAATATTAAGCTTCTCAATGATCAAAATTAGTGTTTGTGTTTGTCAAACTGCTATATAACCAGTGTAATTTTTCTGATAAAATGGTTGGTTCAAATTTCTTGAAATCTTTATATTTTTGTCAAAGGGTCAAAGTAAATACTTTGGCAAAATTTTATGAAAATTAAACAAGCCAAATAAATTTTAGTGAAGGTGTTGGGTACCACCTTAAAAGCTGATTGGTGGTATGTTGTGTACAGGGTTCTTATGTCATGTATATCTCCTCAATTTTCAAACAGTTATATGTATGTGCCTGTCCCAAATCAGGAGCCTGTAATTCGGTGGTTAGCATTTGTTTATGCGTTACAAAGTTGTTTTTTGTTCATTTTTTGTACATAAATAACGCCGTTAATTTTCTCGTTTGAAATTCAAACTTTGAATTGTTTTACATTTTCATTTCGGGGCCTTTTATAGCTGATTATGCAATATGGGCTTTGCTCATTGTTGAAGGCCGCACGGTGACCTGTAGTTGTTAATTTCTGTGTCATTTTGGTCTTTTGTGGATAGTTGTCTCATTGGCAATCATACCACATCTTCTTTTTTATATCTTTTCATTTGCTAATTTCTTTATGATAACATGTATTTGTTTGGCAATTTCTCCTTTGATGTCAGTGATTTTTTATATGTTCCCCTCCGTTTGTCTCTTCATCCTTCTGTCATGCTACAGGTTTAAGTTTTTGGTCAAGGTAACTTTTGAAGAAGTTGAAGTTCAATCATACCACATCTTCTTTTTTTATAAAAACTTTGCATAGAGATTTTCCCCACCCTAAATAAGTAAATAGATGTACTGATATGTACCGATTATCAGGTTATCTGCATGTTGATATCGTAAAATATCAGCTGCGAGACATAATATGAAGCTTTTTGTCGAGTGAGCATAGCGAACGAGATCAAAAAGCCTTCATATAATGTCAAGCAGCTGATATTTTACAATATCAATATGCAGATAATCTGATAATCGATTTATCGGGCTATATTTGCGTGTTTCAGAAGTGTTTTCTTTGTTTCACCAGCACACAAAAGATGACTTGATAAGTTCGGGTCAAAGTTATTAACGTCGGTTCAAACATTATGACGTCGCTGATATGTCCGGGTCAAAGTTATTAAGGCCGGGTCAACGTATTTGACGTCACAAAGACATGATACGGAATAATATTAAGAGCTGAACAGAGTAATGTAGACAGTGAGAGGACCGATAAATATTTGCATGAGGATGGTTTCTATTCGAAGTAGCTCATATTAAAAATAATATTTCAAATAAACTTTTTTTTATAATACAACATCTCTGACATTTAGACAATATACGTATAGTGTCTTGAAATATGAAATTTATTTGTATGAGGCTTTGAAACGGGAAAATGCGAGGTTCTACCGAGCATTTTCCCGTTTTGTGCCAAATACAAATAAATTTCATATTTCAAGACACTATACGTATATTGTCTTTATACTGAAATCGAAAAAAAAATTTAAAAATGAAAAAAATATGTAACAAAAATTGTTAAAAAAAGTGTTTGGAATTTCCCTCTTGGGGTACCATTTTGGGGTATTTCCCTATGAGCGTAGTCCAGGCGGTAAGACATTGACATGTTAAGGAATTAGAAAGGGAAAATGAACTTAATTAATAACATTTGATAAACATTGTATATCAATAACCAATTTGAAGACATAAAAGTTTAAATTCATAAAAGTTTGACCATTGTTACTTTACGTTGTCATGGTCGTGACGTGACGTTGTTGATGAAATACAATAGTTCCGGTAAGGAGGCGGGGCTTATAGGTTAGTTGAGGTCATTGACGTATAAAGCTAACGTTTATACGTATAGCTTTATCTGTATAGTAAAATAGCTGATTGCAGTATAATATATAGTTACTTTTTAATTTATCTTGCATCTTTATAAGATATCTTTCATTATTCAGAACACATTTATAATATATCATATGTCTATATAGACAAATACCTTAGATATACAGTCCTGTATAGTTTCTTCCAAAGCTTTGGGACACATTCTACCCTGATCATCAGTTTTAATAGGCAGAACATTGTCCATACCAATACCTAAAAATCCTGCTCCCTTCTTCAATGAATAATGTCCCTGTAGAAGAAATAAAATATCTTCAGTAATACAAATCTGAGGTTTAATGTGCTACTTATAAAAAATATGGGTGCCACATTTTGAGCAGGATCTGCTTCCCTTCCAAAGTATCTGAGATTACCCCTCGATTTTAGGTGGAGTTCGTGTTGCTTAGTTTTTTTTTCTTTCAATGTCAGGTTTTTAATACTGTTGTACGTCTGTTGATCCTTTTTTTGTAATTAAAAAAAAAAAAGATTTTTGCTGCCATGGCATGGTCAGTTTTATTTCAACTAATGAGTTTGAATGTCTTTTCGGTATATTTTGCTTTCTTGTATGTTTTTTGTCTTAATTTGATTTTAATGTTTTGAGACTAAAACTCTGTAATTAAAAGAGAATGAAAAAAAAAATTAAAAGCCCATCTGGTAAAATGGGCAACTATTAAATGTAGAGTATAAAAAGTAAAATCACAAAAATACTGAACTCAGAGGAAAATCAATTCGGAAAGTCCATAATCACATGGCAAAATCAAATAACAAAACGCATAAAAAACGAATGGACAAGAACTGTCATATTCCTGACTTGGTACAGGCATTTTCAAATGTAGAAAATGGTGGATTGAACCTGGTTTTATAGCTAGCTAAACCTCTCAAAATATTCTATTAATAGATTAAATTTTTTGGCTTTTCACACTCAGAATTCAAAATAGTTTTCTTTAATTTATAAGCTTTCTCTGTCTGATGAATATTTAGTGTAAGCTTCTATTTTATTGAAAAGTTGATATCAAAATACTGTGGATTAATTTATTTTTTCGCTGTCTTGGAGTCCAGATGAGAAAAAAATTGTGTTTGCTCGGATATTTGTTTGCATAGTTTTCCAAAGTCTGTGTACAACGCTATAGCATATAGAAATTTTTTTCTTTAAAATTATCGTTGCCTTTAACCATGAAATCCACGAAATTTGGTATCCCATGAGTAATAATGAATCTGCAGTAAGGCGAAATGTTTTATTTTCAATAAAACAAATTTGAACACGAGACGAAAGGACAATAATGTAGTATCTCAGACTACTAAAAACCAGGCTACATCAATAGACCAAAATAATTCATATAGCATCAAAACTATTTAAACCCACATAAATTTCCCATATATTTTTTCATATGAATTGTTTTATAATTGATTAATGTCAGACTAATTATTAGGGTCTACAGAGGGTTAAGAGAACACAGAAACGAGAAAAACAGCTAGGTAATAAAATATAGAGAATCATGGGGTGCTAAAATATAAAGGCTTAAGTGACAAATTAGCCACAAAAATCATATAGAATATTGCAAATTGGTTAACTGTTGCTATGGACTACCTTCTCTGAGGTCAATACACAAATTTTAGGTAGGGCTTGCATCCCCTTCGTTTTGCAATCTGGAAATCGTTGATACCGAGCTACGTTAAGTGCATACATGTTGGAAATGGAGCCGCCTGGAATAAATCGTATTTTGTACAGGAAAAATAATGTCTAAGTGCAAACATATTGATTGGAATATAATATGAAGGTATGAAATTTGATACTAATGAAATAAGCAGAAAAATGACAACAAATTCTTGTAATTCTTGAATGAGGGTTTGCTATTCATTATCATGATTATGTGCTATAGCTATATTGGTGTTCGCTATCCATGGGGTGTTTATGAATAAGTTTCATCCAGTTATTATTAAAGTGCTTTATGAATTTGTCTCCCCTGTTTGTCATTGACTTATGAATTCTTTTTGTGATGTGATGTATGAATTCTTTTTTTGTGAATTGTCAAGTAATTCATTAATTCCTCTCCACTATTTGTGCTGTAATATATAAATTGATTTAGCTATTCCTGATGTGCAGTATGAACTATCTTTGGTGATTTTTTATTTAGAAATAAAGTTATTTTTGGTTCCTAAAACTTGTCTGAGTGTCTGACCTTGAAGATTATGAAGATGTTAATCATAATCGTTTTTGGATCTTTTTTTTTGTTGCTATTTAGTATGATTTTAAAGTATACTGGTAAATGATTAGCTTTTGAACTTAGAACCCCATTGGCCAACCAATCCATTTAATAGAGTCCTCGATCATATTAAAGTATTGAAGTTTGGTAGATTGACTTTGTCAGAATTTCCAAACTGTGCCTCAAATGCATAATTAAATATGATTCAAATTTGTCAATTTTACAAATCAATTTAAAAAAAAATAATAAGGAAATAAATTTCATCTGAATGCAGCATAAAAATTTACCTGGACAAAATATTCCATCTCCATTTTCAATTCCTGCAAAATTCAGCATTTTCCTGATGACACATTGCTCCATCAAAGTAAACACTGGGCTGACTTCATATGTGTACCTGGTTAAGTTTAAAAAGCATGTCAATTTCAGTAAGTCATATCAGTTCATTAGCAAATGTCATAGATGCTGATCCTTGATTTGATGTTACATTTGTAGGTGGGGATGAGCCATTAAGAACTACATCTTTTTTAACATGGCAGCTAATTATACTATTATAACAATTTTTCGATTACTAAACAGGGAGCATGTGCATGCGCCACCTGGTGTCTGAATCCTAAGTTGCATCATAAATACAAATCATAATACTTTCTGAACATTAAAAAACATGAAAAACAAGAAATTTTAAGCATGTATTGTCACAAATTAGATATATATGAGAAAAGCTTTTTTGTATATTACTGTCTTCTTAGAGAGCTACCAATTGATTTTAATGGGGGACAAGGATGAAAAGTTTAGTCCTGCCTTTTTTAGTTGTTATCACTGTCCTGCCTTTAAATTTTTCGCTCTATTGGGTCCTACCTTTTTTATAAGTGTATCCTGACTTTTTTTTAGTATAAATTGTCCTTCTGCTTTTCTCTTTTTTTGCCAGGTATTTTTTTCACTCAAAACTCCTGTCTTGCCTTTTTTCAAATTTCATCCTAGCCACCCATTAAAATCAAATGGAAGCTCCCTTTTACTAGTATCATGTATATATGACATCCTTTCAAAGATGGAATAACAACTTACTGGCTAGAATTCAATGTTTCTGTAAGCCATGCACCACCAAGGGTATACTCATCCAGACCACCAAACAACTGATTGAAAAACCTAGGATGTCCTACAACAATTACAAAATACTTCTATGTTTGTTGTAGTACAATGAAACAATGGAATTTACACACATTATCTAGTAATAACATGAATAATGTGTTTGTTCACATGCAATGCAGTATAAATTTAGTATAAAAGTGTCAGGCCCCCTATATTTTGTTGGGTTGTGGTTTCATTGATGTAAACCATGCAACTCCTTTAACTCTAACTCATAAATAAGTCAGTACATTTATTGACATATCAATTAAAAATTAGAGTCCAAACATTAGAATTGTATCGAATAAGTGGACGGACAACTGAGAATTAAAGTGTATGAAACCTGATAAAAAGGAAACAAATTATCTCCCTTATTTATGGTCAGTTTGAGAAAATAACAATATTGAAATTAAAACTATTAAAGTAAACAATTCATTTGTATATATATTCCTCAACTGTTTGGTTGTCATCAAACTTTTTATTTGTTGGTGTTTTTTTTTATCTTTTTTTTTAATTTTTTTTTCTAGCTGGGGAAAAGGGGGGGGAGAAAGAACTGTGAAAATTGCAGGAAGTTGTGCATAAATACAAAAGAATATTTTGGGACTGAAAAAAAATCACAGACATGAAATAGGGAATTAAAATGTAAGATTTTGTTTTATCATGATCCACTTTTCAAAAATTGCATTTAGTCTTATGAAGCACAGAAATTCAACCCCTCCCTCCCTTTTTTAGGGTTCAAATATATCTTATCTATGTAGTGTTTTGATGATTTGTTAATCAGTTAGTTTTGTTTTCTTTTTTTTTTTAAACATGGAGTTTTCAGTCTTTCAATTATGAGATAATGATTCAAAAATACCTTTAGTATCTATTCCTTTTTTATCACGATAATCAAATTACTAAAATAAGACATGATTTTTTTTAGCACTTTTTAACATTAAAATTTTTCAACTTATTGCAAATTACCTCCCTTTCTCCTAGCAAACATTTTGTCAAAGTAATCTAACCTGTTTTTACACTGTATTTTATCACATCATTACATATATCCAGCAGACGGTCATCACTGGTTGGGTCCTTCAATTTCAGATCTACAATTTTCTCTAGTTCTTTGGGGTGTTTGAATTCCACAATTTTATTTTTCCTGTCATTGGCTTTGTCAATACCCTCTGTGATCATCAGATCCATAAGTTTTGTCAGGAAATGGTGCTGATCTTCTGCTGGGGCACTATTTGCCCCATTGGTGGCTCCATTACGTTCCATTTTTAACTTTTTGACATCACTGACACCATTTATTGTTGAAGTAGTTTGGCCGTTTTCCATTTTTACTTTTTACCTATGAAATAAATAGAGTAAGTTGAAATGAGTAAAATTATTTAATGACACCTTAAGGAGTTATTGGCCTTTGAAGGGGTATGGTGTGTACGAAAAATTAGTCTCGACAGTAAATTCGTTCCTGTTTTCTTATGCAATTAAAATTATTATCTCCTACGGAATGACACTGATTAGATCCAGGAAATATTATTGTTTACCAGAGATATATATTATGAATATATGTATCTGTTGTTAAATTAAACTAGTAAGTAATTCATTAACCAACTCTACATTCCGGCAATTCAGAGTCTCCAATGTAACAATAACATTTTTATCAATATAATTGCATTTCAATGTAACCGCAACCAGTTGCCTTTTAACAATGAAATATTTCACTTCCCGTTTTGCGAGACGTACGTCATACTCACAGGCACTCGTCTCAGATCCCCCCTTTATGTACCTTTATATGATTGAATTTGTTTTCCTATATACCTTATATAAAGGTGTATAGAAGAAAAACATCTGAGACGACGGTGCCTGTGGTCATACAGAAGAAAAGACATGGAAAATGTTTCGTTTTTTCATATTCTATAACTTTCGTTTCAAATCATTTGCATCTCCAACGGAATGTTCATAAATATCTTCTCCCGCCAACTGTCCGCACACGGTGAGGCGAGATAGACCAAAATAATTTCGATGTTGACACTGCTGAGAGAACATAAGTACGTACTGATAGATAATTATATATTAAGAGGTTATGGGTTTATGAAAGAAAGAAGATCAAAGTAGAGACGGTGGCGGATCCAGAAATGTTCGTAAGTGGGGAGTGGGGGCCCGTTGACTGCCTAAGAGAGACCCGTTCCGGTCATGCTTCAGTGATTGCCTATATAAGCAACCAAATTTTTCCCAGGAAAAGGGGGCGGTCCCCTCCCCCACCCCCCCACCCCCCCCACTAAATCCGCCTCTGAGAGACATCAGATATGTGTAGAGTATAACAAAAATCATTTAAAATTGATTCTTGGTCTTAACCTTGGTTAACGATTTCACCTCCTTGCACTTTGCAACATCCGGAACGTGTTCTCATTACTAAGCCATGATCTAATAACTTTATTTCCTTCCTTTCCTATCTGTAGCATAATCTTAAATGTCTACGCTATTAGGCCACCCAAAATGAATAACGTTTTAACTGTAATTCGTAGCAGATGATTAGCTAAAGCGTTCGTATTTGCCCCCCTCCTTTGCTTTTTTTTATATATTAAAACAGATGCGGAAACAAGCAACGGGGCTTACTACATATAAAACCAACAGAATCTAGATGACACTACCATTTTCTGTGTCCAATGGACCGTGAAATTGTGGTCAAAACTCTAATTTACAATTAGAAAGCATGATCATATCATTAACTATCAGTTATTAGAATCATATTCTTTTTTTCTTATTTGTAGGCAAGAATTACAATCCTAACCACTTCTTTTTGGTTGGGAAACAACGTGAAATTTAGAAAGAGATTCCGAAGGGACAATAACAGATCATCGTTAGCATCATAGTCGAAGTCGAAAGATGAAGATGCTCAGCATGATCGAATGGGTAGAAAAGTCTAACTCTTGACAGACGAACAAAAAATTGAAGTTTTATCAGTGCATATAAGGTGTGCTCCGGAAAGGAAAGAGATTATTGTTGTGCTAGTGATAGACTGTTACCCGTGTACTAACAACTGATTCTTAATTTACACATTGTGTTTTTTGTATTCTTTCTTTTACACATTGTGTTTTTTGTATTCTTTCTGTTATACATTGTGATTTTTTTTTATTCTTTCGTTTACACAAATGTGTTTCTTTTTTTGTTCTTATTAACACATTGTGGTTTTTTTTTTTTTTTTTTTGTTCTTAATAAAAATTGTTGTTGTTGTTGTTATTAACACATTGTGTTTTTGTATATTCCGAAAGCATACTGCATATTTTCCGGAGGGAACCAACCTATACTTAGTCTAGTGACTGTTATCGCGTTAATATCATAAACATCCATTTCTAGCACATGTTGATGCACAAAAGAGAATGGTTATAATATATGAACTTTGGAGTTTTCTGGACAAGTAAAATAGACAATACTGTTGATTACCATAAAAACAATGTATCATGTGAAAAATAATTAAAAAAAAAAAAAAAAAAAAAAAAATAAATACAAATATACCTGCCTTAGTCATGTTAGTGGAATCTATTTTCTTTTGCGTCGTTAACTGTGTATATACAGTGTATCAGGCAATGTATGTATGCATACCACGGTTGATATATGACCTTCACCAGAAGCATATATTTTCGTTTGTATATATGTCTCTGTCTTTACTTTGTGATACCCTTTCATACTATTTAACATGCTTAAACTATGCTTCAACTGAATTTACATATATATGAACGTATAATGTGTACGTATGGCTGACTTTCTCCTGACATTTGTGAAAAACATCAATACTCAATCATTTATTCATCCGCCTTGGAATGAATTCATTATCAAAACATGACCGATCTCAAGGTTACACTAAAACCTTTAAATCGGTAACGTGAAACACTACAATTACTTTTTAACCGAGACATATATTTAAACGTACGTCTCTACTTCTCCACAACCTTTCACAGTAAATAGGTCGTTATCTTACTTCACAATCACCCCATATGGAATTTTCTGCCCTCCCTTTTTAAATGTTGTACAAGGTCATTATCACACTATATAACGGATGTTTTTCCCCTTAGTTTGTCACAAACAGGTTTTAATATATGTTTAAGTGACAACAAAGATTATTATAAAACTAATATTACATGCAAATGCTGATCTATATATTATTAAAATGTTTGCACAACATTTAATATTTAATTATCTCTCCCCTTCCAATTCTCCAACTTTAAAGTTTAAAAAAATCTTACTACTATTAAAAATGTCATTAGTCAAGGCAGATAAACCCTCGATCGAAAATAGGACATTTATCAAGGCCTCTATGCTTGAGAAAATCGCGTTTCAATCGTTAAAAGTTATTAAAACACGGATGCATATTAAGTTGTAAATCAGTGGCGGATCCAGAGGGGGGGTTCCGGGGGTCCGCACCCCCCCTTTATTTTGGCCGATCAATGCATTTGAATCGGGACATATGTTTTGCACCCCCTGCACCCCCCCCTTTGCCCTGGGCTAGCACCCCCCCTTTCGAAAATTCCTGCATCCGCCACTGTAAATAAAAAAAAGAAGATGTAGTATGATTGCCAATGAGACAACTCCACAAGAAACCAAAATGACACAGAAATTAATAACTATAGGTGACTGGTCCCCGTACGGCCATCAAAAATGAGCAAAGCCCATACCGCATAGTCAGCTCTGAGCGTAGTTCTACTCAGTATTTCCATTTATATGTCCCCTTTCAAATTCATTGATCATCCCAAAAAAGGAGGGGTTCGAACCCCTGTACCCTTTCTATTGATCCGCCACTGACAAGTATCTGTATAGTTCACTGACAGAGTTCAGGATCCAGTGATCATTTTCAAAAGGATGGAAAGGAGGGGGACTCCGGGACACATGAAACTTTCACATAATTCAAATAATCCATTAAAAAAAATGAAAAAAGGGGGAAACAAATTGTCAATTAACCCCTGGAATACCTCCCCACTTTCTGGATCCGCCAATGTAGATACAAATCTTTGAGCACGACAACACAATAAGAATAAAGAGAATTACACTTACAACCAGGTGCTCCGCAGGGCGCAGCTTTATACGACCGCAGAGGTCGAACCCTGAACAGTTGGGGCAAGTATGGACAAAACATTCAAGCGTGATACAGCTCTGAATTTGGATTGTGATCAAATTTTTGACATTACATGTTTTTTTTTACACAAAACAAATGTCTAGATTTTACAAATCAATTAAAGATTTCTTCTTCAAACTTTTTAAATCTAAAATTAAATAGTTGACACAGCATAGGTTTCTGACACAGAATGAATGTGGTCTAATGAACTTAAAATATTTTTTTTGCCTTTGAGCAATTCACTATGCTGTTGAATATTAATCCTCTCAAAAAAATGTTTGAAGAAATTTTCTTTTTATTTATGAAATCTGAAATGAGAAAAATTTAAACCCCCCCCCCTTTTTTTTCACATCCCCGTTTCCCTTTTTCCAAAACTGATATCAATTCAAATTTCTAATGGAGTTTGCAACAATAACTACTCTTTTAAATACATCATAAAATATTAAAATGTAAAATAAAGTGCTTGTTATCACTGAATGGTAAAGATTGGTTGGTAGTAAAAGTGAATATACATTGTTTATTGTATAAAACAATAAAAAAAACTTCATCAGCAACATTTTATATTGGCAAATTTCCAATGAAGTTATTTACATAAATTTATTGGCAAATAAAAATAGAAAATGACATCATAGTCATGTCTGGCAAATGTCCAACATACATTATCTAAAAACATTTTAGATAAGATAAGGAAAAAAAGCTTCATCAGCAACATTTTATATTGGCAAATTTCCAATGAAGTTATTTACATAAAGTTATTGGCAAATAAAAATAGAAAATGACATCATAGTCATGTCTGGCAAATTTCCAACATATATTATCAACTTCTATTCTATACAAAGAAAGATAACTCCAAATGAAAATTAATTGCTATTGCACAATATTGTGCAATTAGATATTTCTTGCTATTGTGCAATACTGTGCAATTGAAAATTTCTTGCTATTGCACAATACTTGATATGGAATCCTGATTTGGACCAACTTGAAAACTGGGCCCATAATCAAAAATCAAAGTACATATTTAGATAAAGCATATCAAATAAGCCCAATAATTTAATTTTTGTTAAAATCAAACTTAGTTTAATTTTGGACCCTTTGGACCTTAATGTAGACCATTTGAAAACTGGACCAAAAATTAAGAATCTACATACACAGTTAGATTTGGCATATCAAAGAACCCATTTATTCAATTTTTGATGAACAAAGTTTAATTTTGGACCCCCATTTGGACCAAAATGAAAACTAGGCCAATAATTAAAAATCTAAGTACATTTCTAAATTCAGCATATCAAACAACCCCCAGGATTCAATTTTTGTTAAAATCAAACTAAGTTTAATTTTGGACCCTTTGGACCTTAATGTAGACCAATTTGAAAACGGGACCAAAAATTAAGAATCTGCATACACAGTTAGATTCGGCATACCAAAGAACCCCAATTATTCAATTTTTGATGAAATCAAACAAAGTTTAATTTGGACCCTTTGGGCCCTTTATTCCTAAACTGTTGGGACCAAAACTCCCAAAATCAATACAAACCTTCCTTTTATGGTCATAAACCTTGTGTTTAAATTTCATAGATTTCTATTTACTTAAACTAAAGTTATTGTGCGAAAACCAAGAATAATGCTTATTTGGGCCCTTTTTTTGCCCCTAATTCCTAAACTGTTGGAACCAAAACTCCCAAAATCAATCCCAACCTTTCTTTTGTGGTCATAAACCTTGTGTCAAAATTTCATAGATTTCTATTAACTTAAACTAAAGTTATAGTGCGAAAACCAAGAAAATGCTTATTTGGGCCCTTTTTGGCCCCTTATTCCTAAAATGTTGGGACCAAAACTCCCAAAATCAATCCCAACCTTCCTTTTGTGGTCATAAACCTTGTGTTAAAATTTCATAGATTTCTATTCACTTTTACTAAAGTTAGAGTGCGAAAACTAAAAGTATTCGGACGACGACGACGACGACGACGACGCCAACGTGATAGCAATATACGACGAAAATTTTTTCAAATTTTGCGGTCGTATAAAAACATGTCTATAACGTTATCAGTGCTTGTAGACTTAAGATGGATGTCCTCGGCTAATCTTTTAATTCTCTTTAGTTAATTTGGTTAATAAACTACTGGCGTACTCAGGGACTTTCTATACTAAGTATACTTAGAATAGAAAGTCCTTGCGTACTTAAGTACTAATAATATAAATGATTGGTTTTGGTTTTTGTTGTTGGTTTGACATTGTTTAAGCGTTCCAGACATAACTTACTCTACAAAAGTCTTTCCTAATTGGTTTGGGTGTACCTCTAATAGGTAAATCTGTAAAAGCGTTTCCAACCCGGACTAATATAATGCATACATGTGCGTGCACATATTTGTGTATCAGTTAGAACGCACCAAGTCATGTTAATTACATTTTCATGATTTTGTACTTCTGCAGTTCGAAAATCGGTACTTATTCTAAAGGTTACAAAGAACAGAACACAGTATGGTTTCGTTGCATGATATCTGCGTTACAATGACATTTTTAAACGCAATGTGCTTTCTCCTACCTTACATAATTGTTCGTCTTCGGCATCATAAAGCACGATAATTCAGGTACGTGTAAGACGTGTAAAATATAAATAAGAAGATGTGGTATGAGTACCAATGAGACAAATCTCCATCCAAGTCACAATGTATAAAAAGTTAACAACTATAGGTCTAAGTACGGCCATCATCAAGTTGTCTGGACACACCGAACAACAATAAATAAACGACCCGAAATTTACTTGTGTAAAACAATTCAAACAGGTAAACCAACGGTCTAATCCATATAAAAACTGGACACATCTCATTGATAAATGTGACCAGCCACGACATATCCAGGCTTCCAGGCTTATGGAGGTAGAACGTCATTGTGAGAAAAACGCCGTTAACTATATGTGACTAGCCACTTCCAGGCTTCGGTATGAAAATGAGACTGTTCTATGACGGCTTTTATTTACTGAAGGCATTAATTTATAAAATACAAAATTATTGTATTTATTGGCTCTTAGTAATGTTCAATAGCGTATTAGAATAACATTTCAAAGACTTAAATTTACTTCAATACAAACAATTATTAGCTCTATTTTAGAACATGTAATTTAAACTTGTTGAAATGAAGTTAGTAAATTTGTCAAAGTAAGCTTTAAGAATTCCTTTTTTTTAATTTAGAATTATTATGCATGTCCCTATACTTAGTATGCGACGCGTAACAGTTTATAAGTAGGTGTTCTTTTATATGCATTTTATACGGTACATTTGTTAGGGATATATTTCAGATTTCTTTATGAAAGGAAATCTATAGAGCAGAAATTTGATTTTTTTTTGTATCAATTTAAAATGTAGATTCAAATATTTTTCACTTCAAACGATAAAGTAAGACTTCTTCAAAACTTATATATGATGTATAGTTCGGCGTCAGTAAAAAAGAAGCCAAGGAAAGTGTTTACAAAATGTATCTCTTCTTCACAAATACGTATTTCATTGAATCTCGATATTTATCATATTTATAATTTTTCTAACAATGACGTTCTACCTCCATAAGCCTGCAAATGTCATGGCGGATCACATATATATACCGACCATGCGAGAGCTGTAAACCAGTCAAGGTCGTTAAACACTTCCATCCTCAGCTTCCATCATCATGGTGCCATAAAGAAATTGCATTAGTTGGAACTCTCCTTTAAGCTACGTCCGGTCATTAAGACTCAAACATGATTAAATACGACCTGCGATCTTGTGTTTCCCGAGCGATCTTGGGTACTGATGATTGGCATCTCATTCAAATGCACCTGCACATTTTAAGAGTTTAAAACCGACCTTTTTGTAAGTAAATTTAAAAATGACCTAGTGAACTTAGATTTTTTCAAACGTGACCTTGTGATCTAAGAGAAAACCATCATGAGGCACTGTTATTGTCTTTTATATTGTAAGCCATAACTAAAGCATATGGCCAGACTGAGTGTATACAAAAAAGGACCACACAATAATGGAGAAACTATCATTCTCTATACAACACTTAGATGGCTTAGAGGATATTGAAAACAAATAACTATTTTCTCTGCATATCTACACAACTACAAATTGACAGCATTGAATGATTTATATATAGTCTTCCTATAAAATTCGTTTAGACTACTGAATATCAAGTTCCCTCATGTGGAATCCTATACTGCTACCAAAAACTCTTATAATGTATTTTTGATAAAAATTAGGCATACTTTTTTACCGATTTTTGCGATGATATATATATTTTAATACAATATCATGCTTATGGAAATATCACTTTCATTAAAATCTGAGGCATCACTGCAACACACGCATATTTAACCAACTAAGGAATATAAACTCAATAAAATGAGACAATGGCACATCGCTTTTTAGGAAGGTAAAATTAACAAAAGAAAGACTAGGTATGTGATTTTTAACTGTCAAGGTCAAAAGAGGACATCCGTCTCTAAATTAACGTTTGATTTAGTGATAATGAGTTCTAATGGATACATAATGATCCTGATCCTAAGGTATATCATTTCGACACAACCGGTCTCTTTGTGTTAGCTAGCTTTTTTCATCTTGGTACTATAGTTTGTCTGAGTAATCGTACACTGTACTGTGGTTATTTTTTTATTTTTTTTGGCGCAGGGTCGGGATTCATCGGGGCTAAGGATATCTCAGTACAATAACACAAGGGAGTATACAGCACCATCTAGTGGCTTTTGTGTCTTGACCTTCATAACTCACACAGGAAGTAGTAGCAGCTTTTCTAAGTTAATATTCTCCTATTACTATAGTATCAATGATAACATCCATCTGATTTTCATTCGATATTTAGAAACACTTTGATTACTAACAGACCAGGGGCGGACCCAGCCATTTTAAAAAGGGGGGTCCCAACCCAGGACATAGGGGGGTTCCAACTATATGTCCCAATTCAAATGCATTGATCGGCCAAAAAAAGGGGGGTTCCAACCCCCAAACTCCTCCCCCCCCCCAGATCCGTCAATGCAGACATACGATGTCAATATCCGTTTGTATTGTTGAAATTACTTTACAAGTGGTATTTTTTTTGGGGGTGGGGTGGGGGTATAAAGCTTTGCAGTCACTAGTGATTCATAGCAAATATATGAATACATCTTCGACAATATCGAAAGGACGGCATAGACAGGAAGTTCACAGATAAAGAGGGACATAAGAATACCAGCATAGACTAATGTGAGATATTTTTTGTATAAATTATAAGAGTAATGATTACTGCCAATGAAAGCATTACAACCAAACTAACCTTCAAAGAATCGTAGCTCATCCAAGATTTCCACAGAGTTTTTCACACTCTAGACTGAGGAGTGGCGTCCCTTGGTTAGCTATTATAGACAGATTTGTCAGTCTATTTACTTCTCTGAAAGAGTTTATACTGGATTTTCCAATGTAATGTAACGGTGTTTTTATACAAATAGTTCCGGAAACTTTATGAGTACCCATGGTAATTATACTAATTAATATTCTTCTCCTATATGTATGTACCTTTGATTGGTTCTCGGTAAAGTATTTTGTGGTTCTTCGTCTCGTTATTTCCGGCAACGACCGGTAAATACCGTTTTTACAAAGAACTCACTGTAAACAACATACAGAACGTTACAAGGTGTTAGTTAATTCTGGTTAAAACTAGTCGCTAAGTTATGTGTAATATATTTCATTTATTGAACTGCAAAGAAGTAGCTCTTTTTAAGCGCAATTTTGTCAAAAGCAATAACTATATATATTGTTTTTATTCTATTATGCTCCTAATGTGAATAATCATTACTTTAATTATTATATATTGTTTAAAAAAATACTAAACATACAACTTTGAGTTCGGTACTCGGCACACAAAAACAATTTAGTATTGTCGGCTTTAACTAATAACCGGTCACATCAGTACGTGGCTTTCCATAATAACCAAGTTCGTTCTACCATAGCACAAGACAAAACACCAATATTTTACATTCATTATATAGAAAAATAACATGTTAAAAATTGTTAAATTTTCTTATATTTTAGCATGATGTACTCACCTAGTACAATGCGATACCTTCCTCACCGGTCTTCTCGAGATTCCACGTGATTAAGTGATGATTTTGTATGTTCTAGATTTAGGACAAGATATTCTATTTTTAACGATGGAAACTTACTGGGATATTGATTTTGTTTTATTTATATATTTTCTTAGTGACCACAGAGTTCATAAAAAGAGTAGCAGGGTTTTATATAGACCGAATAATCTGTCTTTTGACATTTTATATTTCCTATTTATCATTTGGATTTTTCATTTTTTTTAAACACGAAAACAAACATTTTTTTTTTTTATCAAAGGTCAAAATGAGGGAAGCAAAAAATATGGGAAGGGTGAAATATATGGACACAGGAGACAGAAAAGTTCAGGGACATTAGCAAGATGTAGACAAACAAATCATTCATTTTGTGGTTTTATTCCAAACATTATGATTTACAAAATTTAAATAGTTATATCGAAATGATATTTCGCTATTTTAGCAGTTAAAGTTTGGTTCAAATTTGAAAAAAACCAAATTCAACAGTCAATGACAATAATTCAATGTTATATCATAGATTAATTACATCTATGGTTATATGAATCCGTTTCAATGCGGCCTTTAAAATTGATCATAAGCTGGAGATGGGTTAATTGCGCTTGTTTAGTAAATGGAAAGAATAGAATGCCTGTTTAGCATAATTGAAGAGTATCAATTGAGGAAAAAGGCTCAGAAAAAGGTCGAATAACAATTAAGAGGGGGGGGGGGGGCAATACCTTTTTATGTTAACCTGTTTTGATCCTTTTCAAGGTGCTGTTAACTGTTATCTGAGATACATTTAAGCTGTTTACTGTTTTTAACCCACTTTGTTAACTGTAATCAGCATTTTTGCATTTTTGTTAAATGTTTTTGCCAAAATCGCTCCAAAATCGAGGTGTTGTTAACATGTTAACGGACCCCTATTGCCCCTCCTCAATTAATGCATTTCTCTACCATTTCTACCTGTAGGTAAAACGATTGTGTACACTTTTTTTTTTACATAACGGAGAATGCCAGATTTGACTGTCAATTTTAGACTAATTTTAAGTTTTCTATATTAGCGTTTAATTATTATTGTTTCAAATTTTTCTCTATTATCTATTCTAGTCTATTATTAGTTACATAGTGTTCTAGTGACCTAATACGGTATATATGGGGTCAGAAAATTCTATATGGTGTGAGAGCGAAGCACACTATGTAACGAATTTATCTTACCGACTATCTTAACGTTTGAAATTTAGACCTATCAAAATGAGCAAGTCTTCAACTCTGTTAGCATTAAGAAACTACTTTCATTGATCTTACAAAAATAGATTCCACCAATAACAACTTGTTAGGTTTAAATGTGTTTTATGAATTTATTTCAATCTGAATCATCAATTTCTTCGCCTGTTGAAACTTTTACGTTTTTTTTCTCAGTACCGTTTTGTTTTTATAAAGGGACGTAACACCACTACTAACCGTGTATGAAATAAGCCCCGCCTCCCTACTACCTTATATGGAATATAAAGGGACGTAACACCACTACTAACCGTTTATGAGATAAGCCCCAGCCCCCTACTAACCTAATATCAAATATACACGGTCTCCACGAGGGCGCTTTTAACCAATCACGTTCCTAGAAATGTATAGGAGGTAAGGTAAACATATTTATGAACTGAATTCTTCACTTTCCCCTTTTTCTCTCAATCCCACCCCCTTAATCCCAACCCCTTAATATTTTTAATTTTTTGGGGGGAAAATTGTTGTTTATTCTGTAGATCCCATCAACTGAAAACGCATTTCATAGTTAAAGTAAATGAATTGGAAAAATATCATCTTCCTTTACTTTTAACAAGTGTTATTTCTAAAATTGTAAAATAGTAAAGATTATAAATGCCGTAATAAGAAATTAATCACAAAAGTAAGCGGGTTTATTATACTTGATGCTAATTTCTTATATTATCCATTTATTTAATTGGACACGTTGCATTTGTTAATTTTCACTAACCTTTCAAAGATCTTCAAATGCTCCGCCCTAACCATTTTGCTAACATAGTAATATCTAATAATATTAGCAACGGGTGATAATGCCTGAAATAAACACCCGGCTGAGTCTGAAGTTTGTCGACCCCGGAACAATTTAAAACACCCGCCTTATTCAAGACTAAGCAAGGCAATATATGCATAAGCTGGTTCCCGGCTGACTACGTCACTTTGTTTATAGACAGTTGTTAGAGTGACTACAAATGGATTCCAGATTATGCAGTATGATTAAATTAGAAACTTTTATAACAGAAAATTTAATCAGACAGTGGACCACTTTGCCGGAATTCAAGATATGACTTCTATTTCCTCATTTAATAAAAAGATTTTAAAATCTAACATATAAACATATTTTTGGGGTAAGTTAAGTGATGATGCCTCTCATTGGGGTGTCTAAGTAATCACAAAATCACATTTGTCAGTTTGCCAATTGAATATACTCACATAATCATTGATTGTTTTTTAAAACAAGATAATCAAATGATCAAAACCACAGTACTAGATAATGAAATATTTGGTCTAGTAATCAAATAATCACTTTAAAAATGGCTAAGTAATCACATGATCAAAAATCCATGATCATTATTAATATGTCTGAACATGAAGAATGAAAGGTAAAACACACAGACTATTTGTTCTGTATGTGTTCAAACCCACATATTCTGGACAGTGATATATACAGCTCAACATTATCGAAAGAAACTAGATACATCAGGTGTATATATCGGGTTTGACTCATCGAAACAAAGAGCAAAAGCTGAAGCATGCATCTAACAAACAGATAAAAAGAAAAGAGAAACAAAGTACCCATGCATCTATAGGAGATGGGCGAAAGATACCACTGTCCAGAGGGACAGACAAACTCATGATAGATCGAAAATAAACTGACAACCACATGGCAAAAAAATCAAAAGCCGACCAGACAAATAATATTATAGTACACAAGCTAGACACAACATAGAAAACTAAAGACTTAGGCAACACGAATCCCACCAAACACTGGGGTGATATCAGGTCCTCCGGACGGGTGAGCAGATCCTGCTCCACATGTGGCACATGTGAGAACTCGTAGTTGTCGACAGGAAAACCGGCAACCCTGACCAATAAGATTGGAACCGAGCACACCTAATTCATACACGTTTTCACGCTGTATGTTTGTTTAATCTAGTACATTGGCTAGACGTATAGAGGGACAGAGGATTGAAATCTTACAAAACGTGTTTAAACCCGCCGAAATATTTAAGCCTGTCCCAAGTCAGGAGCAACTGCCCTTTGTTAGTCTTGTGTATACAATAAAAGTTAGAAGTCAAGATGCGGTATTTTTGCCATTGAGACAGCCCATAGGTAACCGTATGTTTTGTGCAATCTTGGTTTATTTACATGCTTCGTAGTTTAGTGTGACGGCCATTTTCGCTGAACTAGTACACATGTGTGTTTAGGGGCCAGCTGAAGCCCGCCTTAGGGTGTGGAATTTTCTGATTTTGGTGGCGTTGTGCTGTATTCTGCTCTTTGTTCGGGTTGTCTCTGACAGACTCCGTTTCCAGTCTTAATTCTATTTTTTACAGGCTAATGAGATAGTATATAGTTTAACTCTGTCACCGAAGCCATGTTTTTCATTTACAATTTTAAATTTGACGTGTGTATACATGTATTCAATTTTGCACAGAGGCGGACTAAGGGGACAGGGTGCCCAGTTCTCTTGGCTTCATTTGTGGGAAAAGTTTGGTTGATTATATAGGGACTCAATGAATGATGACTGGAGCGAGTCCACCCTTTCCCCTTTTATGAAATTTCTGAGTCCGCCACTGTTAAATATAATCAAATGTTACATGTGAATAAACAAAGAAGATCTTTAAAAAAAAACATTTTATTTTTATTGAATTCCATTTACCACTGTTACATGAATAAATATATTATATGTTATAATATTTTTTGTCATGATAAACAAAAAAGTCGCGTTTCAGTTTCTAATGACCTTTTTTCAATTTCAAACAATTAAAAGGAGGCCCCTCATGGGGTGTCCAAGTAATCACATTATCAAAAATTATTTGCCAATACATGTATAATCATATAATCATTGATTAAGTTTTTAAACAAGATAATCAAATAATAAAAAATACAGTCCTATATTATCAAATAGTCAAATAATCATGAAATATTTTGTCTGTTAAACGAAATAATCACTTTAAAAACGGCCCAGTTTATCACATAATCAAAAACACAAGGAGAAGGGCTCTAAAAAGGAATTTATATCTTCTGTTCTGCTAAGATGTCTTAAAATTTGTCGGAAACATCAGAAGTTTACTTGGAAATATTTGCACCTCTGCACCTGCACGATGCTCCACTATAACAAGCTTCATAGTTGCTAGTTTCACAATCCCCACTTGAACAACATTGCCAGTCATAATTACAGCTGTCCCCTGTGTTTTTGCAATGAGATGATTTCTTGAAGATTTCCATCAGTAAATCGTCCATTTGCCTACAAAAATAGTGTTTTAAATTAGATTTATGAATTAACGCGTTATATGCTGGTAAACCTAGAATATGACATGAATTACTTATGATACAGTTTTGTTTGCTTATTTTAAGTCCACAAAGGTAATTTGCTGTGTTAAAAAGCTGAGGTCGATACTAACACACAAAGGTCTTTGGTATATTTGTTGTTCTCCGCCAATTATATTTTTGGTTTCCCAAATGTTTGGTCTCGGGTTACTCGATATATGTAATTTCTGAAAATAAAAGTTTTGCGCACGTTTATAATATCATTTGTTTTGCAATCTAATTAAAAGCCAATCTCTCATCGCTCCCGTTTTCTGATATGTCGCGTGGGAGATCTAACGAAACCCGCTTTGAGGTCACATGTGAGTGACCTCGTAGGTGTGTCTTTTTCGACCAATGAAAATCAGTCTTCCACGATCTTGAAAGTTTATCATGAGGTAAAGGGATGTAACTCATTTTATTTACGAAGAAATCGTCAGTCAAAAAGCATTCATAAACTTTTTTGATTGGCTTATTGATAGGTCGTCAACTCATTTGCATATCATTATAAATTCATAACTTCTAGTTCATTCACATGTGACCTCAAAGCGGGTTTCGTTAGATCTCCCACGCGACATATCAGAAAACGGGAGCGATGAGAGATCAGTGGCGGATCCAGAGGGGGGGTTCCGGGGGTCCGCACCCCCCCTTTATTTTGGCCGATCAATGCATTTGAATCGGGACATATGTTTTGCACCCCCCTGCACCCCCCCTTTGCCCTGGGCTAGCACCCCCCTTTCGAAAATTCCTGCATCCGCCACTGGAGATCGATTTTTAATTACATTGTTTGTTTTGTAGAGTGCACTTAAAGATGTACTTAGATGAGGGTTTGTGAAATTTATAAAAACAAGAATTAAAATTGATACAATAAGTCAGAAGTGCATTATTTATAGGTCAAGGAGCTCCTTTTCCAGATATGATTTTTTTAAAATAAGGCGGGGAAAAGCTGACTCGGACTATTACCTTATATTTGCATTGGTATTATTTGGGTCTCAAATCAAAAGTAAAAAATAAAATCTGCTTAACATTTGGCAAATGACCCTTTATGAGCTATTTTAAGTCTTATATATCAAAAGATATATGAGTGTTATGGGGCAAAATATTTGTATATTGTATTGTATAGGGGAGAAAAACAAGGAGTCCGACCATTTATTACAAATTCCAAAAACCTCATGACCTAAGTACATCCTTAAGTAATACTGAGGTTTTGAGTTCAAACCCTGCACGTGACAGGTGTATTCGACTCCATTCTAAATTGACTAGGATTGGCAGTTTTCTGCCGGAGGTTGATGATTCTCTCCGGGCAATTAATCCGGCTTCCTCTACCTATATAAACTGGCCGCCAAAAGAGATATCAGAAGGACATTCAAACTCACAAGTGAATCTCTCATTAGAGGTTTCCAGATTTGCTACCGTACCAACCGTAGTACGAAGTGGGAGCCGTCATTTAACTTTTGAAAATTATTGATGTATACACTTTATATCAACAAATGTTTTAGGAATCATATGCAGAACTGTTTAGAGAAATTTTAGCTGTAATTTGGGACTAATTTCATGTGGTTTCTTCTTGTATTCGAAAAAAACAATAGTGTGTGCACTCGATTATGCATTCAAGCAACCGTTGCAAGTAACCGTCGGTACGAAAGGTTTATAGTTAAGAGTTATTTCCCCGTGAAACTACATAGATACAAAGGAGCTAAATTACAAAACAAATTTAAAACTTTATAAATTTTGTTTGTAATAACTTTATGTATCATTATAAAATGTTAAAGTTTTGTATTTATTTTGGTAAGTTTTTAGAAAACATGATCAAATAAAATGTATTTGAACGAAATAAATTGACCTTAATAACAAAAGAAAAATGACAAAATTAATATAAAACCAAATCACTGTTCTGTCAGTGCGCGACAGGTCTATTACACTTGTCAAGAGATATAAGAATCAAGATAAAAAAAAGTCCAGTGAGACATAATCAGACATACTTTAAAAAAATTTATACTCTGTTACAAGAAACGGAAGGTGTCAAAACGCATGATTTCTTATTTCTGTACTGATTATGTATGTCATTATACTTAATAACATTGCCTAGTGATAATTTTGTGTAATATGTAATATATCTGTTGTAAATATATGTTGAAGAATTGAATAAAGATAATAAAAAAAAAATCAGACATCCGGAATGAAGTTATAAAAAATACAAGGTCGTTTACATCTTCAATTTGAACAATTATGCATAGAGATATGGCTGATATCGTATTTACTTGGCATCCTTCCTTTTTGGACAATTATCTTTACCGTCGGGCTTAAAGTTTTTCTTTATAAAAAAAAAAACCCTCATAAAATCAATATGCTCTATAAATTTTAGAAACATGCCCTTTTTAATATCTTTTTCGCAGTAAGCCGAGAGAGAAAACTCAGAAAAACTGAAGTTAAACTATTTTTTAAAAGTAATATCGTATTCATGATACTAGTACATATAAACCTGAACCAAATTACAAGAAACATTTACCAACCGATGAAAATGATCCTTAATTTTGAGTCCATAAATCAGTTGTAAATGGTGCAAAAGACATAATTATATAGCAACACAGTATTTTCCGTAGAACATTACGAAGAGTTAGAAAGACATATTCATATTGCATTAGACTAAGTGTAAATATAGCGTCAAATTATGGCTGTTATCAGTGAACAAAATACGCTGTGTTGTATGAAGTTTTTCTGGCAATGCTGTACGACCAAAGGATTAATGGATGGATATTGGTTTAATATTACCCCTCGTAGATTATATTATACTACTCGCAGGCATGTGCAATTTTACTCGCGACAATATTTACAAATATTAATGTAATAACAATATCTAGTGACATAATAATAATAAGCTGACACGATGAAGTAACATCGTGATGATAAATATTTCTACTCAAAAAATGGTTTTCGTTAGTGTCATAAAATTTTTATTCTTACAGTTAATATAATCAACAATTTTATTAAAAGTTCAGTGACAAAATATAAGTAAAAAGATAGATCGATAGTTTTACAATGTGTGTTGCGTTTTAAGAAAAAATGTTGCTCAAATGATCGAAAAGATAGCTTAATTAATAAAAATTTATTTTAATGAGAAATCAACACAATTTTGAACTCATTTTTGCCATTAGCACGTGTACTAGTTCAGTGACGCATCCAGAACTTTTCATAAAGGGGGGGGGGGGGGGGGCGCTCCATCCATGCTTCAGTGATTCCCTATATAATCAACCATTTTTATCCCCGAAATTGGGGGGAGGTTCCCAAGCCCCCCTTCCCCTGGATCCGTCTATGTATATATATAGCCATTAACGACACCAGTAAGGTTCAAGTAAGATATTATTAAGTAATTTCTAATTATTCCAATTTATATTTCAGTATTAGATTTTATTCTAATCCTTTTCTTAATATACAAAAACAGAATAGCTATACAGAAACGCAAATCTATATTTAGAATATAAAGGTCGAGGCAACTCAGTTCCAGTAAGGACTGTTTGATTCATTCTCTTGGGCACAGAATAAATTTTATCGTATAAAATCACATGCAAGGTTTTCTAGAAGCATTGAAATCGTAATAAAATAAAAGATAACGGTTTTTATCACTGATATGCAATTTTGTTTCTCTATTTTTATCATGATACATACAATAATCTCATACATTAAATGAAACCTCCCAAACAGCACCAACGGTTGTGTTACGTACCAACCGTACCTGATACGTAGCAAATCTGGAAACCTCTAATGAGAGGGTCCAAGTATTCACATAATGATAATCACAATTTTGTGCCAATATAATCACATTATCATTTATAATTACTTTTGAACAAGATCATCAAATAATCAAAAATACAGTCTAAGATAATCAAATAATCATGCAATATTTGGTCTGGTAATCAAATGGTCACTTTATAAACGACCAAGTAATCACATAATCAAAAAGAGGCTCACGTAAAAGACAAACAACAGTCAACAAAACACACACAACACAACACACACAACACAACACAGAAAACGAAGTAAATTAAATGATCAACATAAAACTCTATGCAAAACAGGGTTGAATTCAGGTGCATCGGACGGGTAATTTTATTACACATGATTAAGACACCCGCATCGACAAAACGTCTTGTAAACAATAAGATAATTATAAAAAAAATCACAGAATGTCTCCATGCAAACTTTTTTTCTATGGCAAATTTCATTTTTTATGAGACCTTTTAGTTTAGCATTATGGAAAAAAAACATATCTAAACATGGTGTGATACGATAATCAAGGATTTTTTTCATTATAGCCTTCCGGTAAATATTTAGGACCTCATTTAATCTTGTCATGGAATAGAGTCAGCAGTGATGTTGCACCAGTGTAGCATTGTAAGCATGTGCTTACAAATAATTTATAAAACTGAATTTTTTTTCAATAAGAATTTGACGAGAATCGTTCAGCTTAAGAAAGACTGCAGCCCTCAACCCCCTCCCCATTTGCTTAAATGTTATTTCCCCGTGTCTACACCACTAGAGTGGCGCTGATCTATATTCATCTGACCATCCGGCTTTCAATGGTATTTGTAAACGCGGAGTAATTCCTACCGTGATTCCGTGTTACTTTCTTCTTTTAGTTCAGTGTTGATCATATCCCTGCGACTATAGTCTTTCAAATCATCAAGTAAGCGTAACAGCCCGATTGTTTCTTTTGAACGCACAGAAGCGCTATGTATTGCTGAAAGAAAACAACAATTATTTTACATAAATTACAAGTGTGGACACAGATCAGTGTGGATAGTATGTTTGGATGTTTGACAGTGTTTTCTGACAAAAAGAGTTTTCTGGTTTTTCCCAATAGGATTCTTTGTTGAACTGTTGTGCACAGTGATAGCCAACCTTTACCAAACACGGAAAATAGCAGTGTTTTTTTATTTTTAAATATTGAGTTTTAAAGTTTAAGACTGTCATGGAGGAGACACTACTTTACATCAGTGCCGACCGTTCGTAGATTTTATTTAACTAGACATTGCTTTTTATATCAAATCTATATATTGACCAACGTACTATGAGTGCTTAGTGTATATAATATGTACATTCCTGTAAATAAAGGTTGTGCATGCATGTGCAACGTTATATTGGAGGATTTCCTTTCAACATTTCAACTTTTGAAATAACTTCTATGTCATGTATGTGAAAAGTACATTAGCATTTTATTTTAATATCCGTTTAAGGAACACAGCTGACTGAGTGTTCGCCAACTCTGGAGTGATTTGCGTAAAGAAGCGGAAGATTGGAAGGATTTCCATATCCATAAAAAAAAACGATATAACATACGGTACGGGTAGGCGGGTTAAATGTTTTCTCTCAAATATTTAAGAATTATTGATCGACGCTGCAACTCGAAATTAAAAGTAATTTGAAACAAGTAATCCTGTGTTAGGATGCTAACACAAATGTCACCAAAACGGACCCAAAATCATTGTTCTGTGGTGTCCATAGTGGTAGTTAACATTTGGGAAAAGGGTCATTATATTTAAATGATTTTGGATTTTTGCAGTTTCCATGGTTACGGTGGCCATTTTGGAAATTTAAGAGTCAAAAGTCATGTCTACATATGCTAGGTAAGGTTTGTTTTTAGTTTCATAAATTTTAAAGCATTTTGATTGTTTTAACATTTAAGCAGTTTTCATGGCAACGGTGGCCATTTTGGAAATTCCAGACTCAAAAGTCTTATAAAGATATTTTTCGCAGGTTTTTACTGATTATGTCAAAGTCATGTGATTCGCTATGATGGAGTTGACCAGTGTGTAAAAAAAAAAAAACGCCACTCAGTCATTTTGAAATTCAAATTACAGTAGCACATTGCTTAGGCTGAGGGTGACAACCATGATACCCAGTGGCGGATCCAGAACTTTTCCTATAAAGGGGGGGGGGCGCTGACTGACCTAAGGGGGGCCCGATCCAGTCATGCTTCAATGATTCCCTATATAATCAACCAAATTTTTCCCACGAAAGGGGGCCCCCTGGATCCGCCTATGATACCTTCAAAGCGACATAGGATTGAGCAAGAACGTAGTGACTTCTATTTCACAATTCAACCAAACAGAAAGTAATACTCTATTACACTCTCATGAAAAAAAATCCACAGCAATATTATTTACCTACGAAAACATGTTTAACCCCAAACGCCCCAGCCTATTTTAAAATAACATGATATCTGAATAATGACCCCAGTTAGTATAAGCTCTAGATAGATTTAAAGTCGTAAGTACGAACCATTTGATTTGAGGAGGCAGTCTAAGGTATTTGAGAGAAAAAAATCTGACTCTGGTTTTTACATTAAATAAAAGTTCTGGCCGTATCTGGATTGAAAACAATAACCTTGTCCACTTTTTTGCAATTAGAAATGAAAATTTCCAACAGAATTTTTTAGCATTAAATGAACATGATGAACAAAAAACGGGCGTATTTTTTTAGGGCCGGGGTTTGCATGTCTGACCGGAATGTCTGTTTCTGATATATTGAATACTTTTTTCAAGACCAGACTTCAACCTGACTGCTGAGTGTGGCCTTTATGTCTCCATTTGTCGACCGTCATTCATAAATTCGTTGTCATTTCAGACTCATTCGTAGCCTTTGATTGATTTGGAACCCCTCACCTCCCTTAATTTTGTTGGGTGAAAACAAAAATCAACCAAACATTTGGATAAAAATTGCTTGTTTAACTTTTAAAATATGCTAACTTAACATACAACAAACGAGAATTTTCCATGTCTATTTTTAACTGACAAGTCCCACATCAAATATATCAGTACATAGCTTTGGATCCATACTATCATTTATGATAGACAATCAATAGGGAGAATATATAATACAACATAAAAAATGTCCAGCCCTTACACTTTACAGTAACTATAGAATATACATGCCCCACGACAGGAACCGTTTAAAAAGTGCATGTTACACTAATTTTATGTTTTTTAACCCAAAAAAGGTCCCAAACATTTTTCGCCTCGATCCGCTCGTCAAACTTTTAAAACCGTCGCCCCCTTTCCAAATTCCTGGATCCGCCCCTGGTAGCAGTAACAAGAGGCCGCAACACCTCAATGAAGCGGGGACCAATTTTTCTATATACATGTAGTGGCATGTGCACACTTGGCAATTAACAGAGGCGGATTTAGGGAAGAGGACACCCCTTTATGAAGCTACACATATGAAAAATGTATATACTTTTTACAATGCAACAGTCCAGACGTTGACTAAATATGTGTCCCTTTTTTAAATTCTTGATCCGCACCTTATTTATATGAAATGTGTTAAAACGGCGATACATAATTTATGTAACAAGTTTTAGCTTTCTAAAAAGCTATGGACTGCTTCGCTCTACCCTAATTTAAGGTAATATGTGTGCATGTGGTTGTTAATTAGTTTTGGAAATGTGGTATTTTTAGATATTGATTGATAAAAACTTGATGTTCTTTAAGAGTGTCTGTATGCGTTATATACCCATGCTTTTAAAAAATCTAAATTTCTTGTTGAAAATTAAAACAATTATAAAACAACACGACTCTGGGGTGTGCCTAGATTGTCAGAAGTTATAAACTACAGATAACGCTTTTTTATAAACATTGTATATGAACATATTGTTTAGTAAAGCAAATCGTGCAAACTGAGTAACAAAGCAAATACACACGTATTAATAATTAATATTTCAGTATTGAATTCATCTGTGAAATGTATATATGCAAAATAAAACGAACATGAATTAATGACAATTGTTTGGAACTGAATTGTCAATTTTCCGGCATTTAATGTCTTATCCTGGCCGAGAAAAGTCTGTAATTCTTTATTTCATTTAAGCCAATAGCTGTTGCTGTATCTCAGCCGCATCCAATCAGAATATATACGTGAAAAGTAATTTATTCAAGATGGCGTGTATTTCGATTGAAACTAATAGCTCCGCACCGTGATGGAAGCAATTAGTTGAAACCCAAATGCAAGAATCTTGACTGTCTTCCGGTAACTCATGTATGAATCATGGGAGACATAAATAAAAACACGGAATTTTCTTATCACTGTTCATTAAAAAATTACAAAACGATGAAGTTTCTCTACCAGACCAAAATTGGCCGAAGCCATGCAGAGTTTTTTTGATGTGCTCATTTTATGTAAATTTTTTTGTTCATAAAATGTTTGAATATTTCGAATCACTATGTTTTCCTATCCAATATAAAAAAGAAGATGTGGTATGATTGCCAACAACTATCCACAAAAGACCAAAATGACACAGGCATTAACAACTATAGGTCACCGTACGGCCTTCAACAATGAGCAAAGCCCATACCGCATAGTCAGCTATAAAAGGCCCCGATAAGACAATGTAAAACAATTCAAACGAGAAAACTAACGGCCTTATTTATGTAAGAAAAATGAACGAAAATCAAATATGTAACACATAAACAAACGACAACCACTGAATTACAAGGCTGCTACGTATATACGTCAAAAATATTCTAATGGAGTTTTATTGGTATTTCGGGAATTTAAGATAACTAATGGTACTTACTCTCAGGATTTCAAAATGGAATTAACAAGTCACGGCTTCCACTTGAGGTCGATGTTTTGAAATAATTTGAATGATTTCTTTTAACTAAAAGCCTATAAATTGGACCACAATGGTCAAAGCGTACAAAAATATTTCGATCAAAAAGATATTCAAACTTTTCCAAAAATAAAACTTTCACTATTCGATCTAAATATGCATAAATTGCCGAATGTATCACCTGTGAGAAAATGAACAAATACATGTATATTCTTAATATAATAGTAATTAGGTCCATACATCAGCATGTGTACTTACCAGAGATGGAAAAAAGCACCAAAAAAGTCACACTTAAACTTTGCATCATTTTCGTTTTATCCTTGTCTTTACCGATACTTTCTTTTATTCAAAATAGTTTCTTTTTATATAGTAAATTAGACCTAAACATCTGGATTCTTTTAGGGGTACCTCCACGGGGTTTGTATAACTAAAACCAAAAAACATAACTTTAGCGAAACGTATAGAAAATAATTGTAATGAAAATTAACCTTGCATGTTCCTTTTATATCGTAACCAGAAAAAAAGAGTGTACAGAAATGTTCAAAAACTTATCGACATTTTCGATACCCTTAAATTGGCCCATTTGTCAATTTCGTGCGTTGAATGTCTTAAGCCAATAGCTACGATGACAATCTACGAAGTTCAAGATTGCTATCAGGTCACGGAGCTTCTAAACAGCTTGTATATTTTTACGTCTTAAAAAGATTTTCGTTAATTTTTACAATGTAATTTAACACCTAGAGATAAAAAATGATTATTTGTTTATGGTTTATTAAATTTGTAAACATTTTGAAAATATTTTAGTGTTATAATTTTAATAAAATATTTATTTGAGTTTTAACAGATATGTTGACAAACAATCACGCGACTGATTTGAATAAAAACAACAACAACAACAATAAAATAACCTAGTAAAAAAGTTTTCTCGTTTGAACTATTTTACATGTGTGATTTCGGGGCCTTTTACATGTATAGCTGACTATGCAATATGGGCTTTGTTCATTGTTGAAGGCCGTACGGTGACCCATATCTGTTAATGTCTGTGTCATTTGGTCTCTTGTGGATAGTTATCTCATTGTCAGTCATACCACATCTTTTTGTTTTGTATTGGTTTTTTTTTTCATAACGTCTTTATACTTGTCACAGATTTTACTTTACATGGCATTGACAATAAACATTTCAATTTTTATTGTTGCTGATTCCTCGAACAAATAAATTTTGAAAATGCTTTAGTAACGTACTCTTTTTAGGCCTACAGTACACATTTTGGATGATCAAAGAAAACATATCGTCGCTGGGCTTCCAAAATGTTGTAAATTACAAATTTTTCAAAAAAAAAAATTTCTCAGTAACAGGCTTTGAAAATTTTGACAAAATGCATGCTTCAAAAATGTCGTATGTGAACTTGAACATTTTTGCAAATATCAGTGAAATAAAAACTTTGACATTTCTGGAATATCCAAGAACTTAACTTATTTTCCCAGAAATACAGAAATGTACAATTATTTTATTCCCAAAGCCATGATACAACGATTTTCAAGTTTTCATACAACATTTTGGAAGCAAACTTTACAAATAACTGACATTGGCAATTTTGTATTATATGTCTTATTTCAAACGTTTTAATTGGTCTTACTGTATGCTATTTTGTTATACCAAAGATTTCCTCCCGTCCAGACCATTGGTGTCAAAAAGTATTTTTGGCCAAAAAAGTCATATACGACATATTGGAAGCCCAGCGACGATATGGAATTAGCACTTGTATTGCTGTGTTTCGTCTTGAAAGTTTTTGAAAGGCTTTTGATTTAATTATCGATTCTTTAATTAATTTAAGAGTATACATGTTTATGCATATACTATATATGTTCAATTCTGTATAAAGGGTTGCAAGATTTTGCAAATACATACTAAATTAATGCATTCATTCATTCAATATAGGAAGCGATATTTGACTTGGATGTCAAATGTTCCAGTTGAGTGATTTTTTGATTGATGGGTAATGAAATATACGTGTACCCGGAAATTTTGAAAATATAAAACCAGGTTTGCTATTCCGATCTTCCTTTTGTTAGTTTTAGGCTTTAAGAATGACCTGTTTACAATTTACATTAGCTTTACTGTTGTTCAGTTTTTCTGTTTCAAATGGACAATTTCAGAAAATGTTCGGACAACAAACTGTTCTAGATGGACATCCGGGAGCTAGTGATGGCAAAATATTAATAAAATCGGAACTAGATATCAAAACCACTGTAAGTAGAATTTGCCGTTTGCATTCTTTTGGTATTCTTTCCTTTTGAATTCTCAACCTCTTTTTTAAAAAAAAAGAAAGAAAATCAAATTAAAAAATCATTTATAAAAATGAATAATAAAAAAACAAACATAACATTTGATGTGATTATTATTCAAATGTTTCGACGTTTTTCATATTTAGACTGAAGAATTATTTGGGTTAACGTTTATGGAGGATGCTCTAAAAAACAACCTCCTAATTATTTTTACTTTATCTGTCACTTTCAACATAACCCAGTAGCTGTGACCTAATTTAATATCTACGCTAAAGTTCAAAGTTCTAACTGAATTGACCCCGAGTTTTTATAAACAGAAAGGGATGCAGATTAACAATGTTGTTATCATTCTCAATGATCTTGTTATTTTCTGAACGAATGATCAACTCTTATTTAAGAAAATTACATGTGATTTGTTTATTATCTCTTCCCGGAAGTACGTCATTGCCGAAGGGTTCTCTGTTGTTTACACATATTTTGTTGTATCGCCCTTAGACAAAAATGCCTGATAAATAATACAAATACCTATTTATGTAAAAAAAAAATTATTACATTCCTTTTTCTTTTTCTTGAATGCAAATTAAAATATTTGCATCTAAGAGCAGGTGCCAGGTGCATACTATGGGTACATTTATATACAAAAATATTTGTCATTATTCTTGCAAAACATGCACCTGGCACCAGGTTCGAAAATATACGCACACCAAATGATACCATTTCATCAGTATTGCACTATCCATTCATCTCTTGTGTGGAGGGTAGCATGTTTTTATTAACTATATCTTGTCTTTGTGCTTCGGTCTTTGACTTGTGTTTGAAAGTTTGGGGATCTCTTCCATCTTATACATATACACACAGGACATATGTACCCGATTTCCCATAAAACAACGCACTGAACAAAAAAGCTTACCTAAATAAATTTTGATACCGCGAAGCGTTCTGTATGCCTTTTCGTTTATTTAGTTTCCGATGTGTGTCTTTTTTTTTTTTGGGGGGGGGGGGGACTTTTTCTTCTTCTAGTTAATTAAAAAGAAAAATGCTGAATTCAGCAAATTCTGTTCATTTCATTTTGAATTAATTATATATGTTCTTCGAAGACAGAAAATAATATAAAATCAGGTGCATATACCGGGTATAGCCCATATATAGAGGTTCTAGGATCAAGTCGAATCTGTATAAATGTAACCTCATAACAGCCCATGTCCATACATGGTACGTTGGGTGTTTTGGTGTAACATCAAAATTACGCTTATAAATCCATTATGTAACTATACATAGCTGAACTGGGACGCCTACGGGTGCGGGAGTTAATAGCTACATTGAAGACCCATTGGTGGCCTTCGACTGTTGTCTGCTCTAGGGTCGGGTTGTTGTCGCTTTGACACATTCCCTATTTCCTTTCTCAATTTTATACTGGCTTTCGTATAGTGTAACATCATAACAGCACACGTCCGTGGTATAAACTGGCATTTTAAGTCTCCTCATAACAGCACACAGCGATTCGCTGACTAAGCTGTGCCTTATAAAGCCATATATGCGTGTTACCTCATATAACAGAGCACGTACGTGGTATACTGGCTATCTCAGTGTAAGCCATAAGTTCGTGTAACAGTTACTCCTGAACTCTAATATAAATACTATATTTATTTAAAAAGTGTCATTATGTTTTAATTTCATGTTTTATGGTGATAATTATTGTGTGTCTTTCTATGTGATGTTACGCTATTGTTACAGGTTAGGGTGAAGGTTGGCACCGGTTAGTTTTATTGATCTTTATTAGTATATTTATAACAACGTCAAGCTTATTCAGTGTAAATGACAATACAGTTTCGAATATGACTTTACATCATCACTAAATACTTTAATTCCACATGTTTTATTTCCTTTTCAGTATTTGCCAGAAGATTGTACCATAGTAACGAAGACAGGTGACACCATCACTTTAGAGTATGATGTATGCTCCTTTTTATTTAGTGTTACTGTATCTCCAAACGTTACGTCAGCATATGACGTACGTTGTATAAGTTTTCTTATTTCCCCTTTCTCTAAACATAACAAAACTAAATCTATAATGCAATTTGCAGTCGGATCCATGTCCTTAGAAACGACTGTATAGTCAGCTATAAAAGGATCCAACATTACAAAATACTAAAACGACAACCATTGAATTACAGATAAATGACTATGGGTAGGCACATGTATACATATGACGGTATTAGACGTATTTGTGAGGGACAGTGTTCAGGGGCGGATCCAGCCATTTTAAAAAGGGGGTTCCAATTACATGTCCCCATTCAAATGCATTGATCGTCCAAAAAAAGGGGGGTTCCAACCCCCGGAACCCTCCCTCTGGATCCGCGCCTGAGTGTTGCAATAGAACAACATAAGAACACACTTTAGATATCAGTCGCAAATGGCAAATGACCCGTCAGATCGACAAGGAACACACACAAAAAAAACCAACTGAAATAAAACAATTTAACTTGCACAAATTGTCGTTCTAAGATTACTTGCAGTCACTGAAAACTGGTTCAAAGCCAATAAAAACTCAACAATAAATCGTGTGCTCCAAGTCTAAAACTCATATCTATCTATCCTCGAAGACCGTGTATGAATAGATATAGAGTTGATAAGGTTGATATCTTAAAAAGATCAATACAACGAATATGTGTCTGAAGCATAATATACACTTCCGAACGACAAAAATCTCTTCTTTTATCTCATGGCATCTTCGCTAGCCAAGGGTTACGATCCAGTCCACTCCTCTCCACGGAGGATCGTAACCCTTGTTCTCATAGTAGCTTGCGTTATTTATTTAGAGCATGGAAGTAACATTTAAATATGTTATAGGTACATTTTTCATGTTTTTTTAATAAGATAAAAGACGTATCAAGAAGTTAATTAAAAATCTGTTTAAAATTAACAGGCTTATGTGAACGATGAACATAAAGAAACATCTAAAGAAACAGAGGGCATGCCTGCTGGACTGCTGGAATTTACTATTGGTAAACGAATGGTTGTTTTAGGTTTGTATGGTTTTTTTTAGATTTCCATTTAAAACCTGGAAAACATCAGACCAATGTATAAGATTAATTCTTATGTAACCGTCGAATTATTACTAAGATATTTGATGATTTTAAGACAAATTTAAGAACTTTTACCGGCAATTTAACTTGATTTAATGTGCTTTCTAAACAAATGTTCGACTTTTTTAAAAGAATTTAATCAGTGATATTTTAGAAAATAAAAAAGACGAAAGCAGCATTTTTCCAATTTTTTAGTTTAAACCTGACGAGTGAAAAATTGTAAGCAAACATATCCTTTTTGACATGAAATTTAGAAGGGAAATGGGGAATATGTCAAAAAGACAACAAACCGACCAGAGAGTAAAAACAGATGAAGGCCACCAATTGGTCTTCGACACAGCAAGAAAATTCCAACCCGGAGGCAAATTTCAGCTGGCCCCTGAACAAAAATGTGTACTAGATCAGTAAAAATGGACGTCATACTTAACTCCAAAATATATAAATGAACAAACATTTAAAAAAAATATATAGGACTAACATAAATTCTAGAGCCCCATAGGTGACGATAGGACAGGCGTAAGCCGCGGAGTTAAACATGTTTAGTGAGAACTCAACTCTCCCTCTATACCTCTAGCCAATGTAAAAAAAAAAAAAAAAAACCACACAGCAATATGCACAGTAAAACTCAGTTGAAAAGAAGTCCGAGTCCGATATCAGAATAAGTTACAAAATAAACTAAGTTAATGACAAGAATACATAAATTAACAAAGGACTACTAGCAGTTCCTGACATGCCATGCAGCTCTACTTGACATTAACTAAATACATACATGCCTTTTTAAATGATAATTTATTTAACTTTAATTGATATTTTGTAGGTCTTGATATAGGCGTCGTTGGAATGTGTACTGGGTAAGATATTATAGACAATAATCAGTAAAATATTTCATTGATTTTTTTTTTTTTTTTTTTTTTTTTTTTTTTATTAAAGTGATTTTTTAGGGGTATGCTCGAAATATAATTTTTGGAACACACCATATGTATGTATGTTTGTAAGCCATTAGCCGATATGGGCGTAAAACGCTTTTAAAAAAAAAATTATAGATCATAATAAATCAATAAATTTCATTGAAAAAATGCACTCTTATATCCCAATGGGGTTGATGGCATACGTGAAAACACATCACAAAAATGATTTTAAAAAAGACAACAATACATATATGTACATATAATGCAGTTGTTAAATTCACTCGCCTCAGTAACAAAGACTTTTTGATAAATTGAGCTGCATAGTGCATAAATGACGGACAAGAAAGACATAAAACTAGTGTTGTCAACGGTTAACCGGTTAACCGGTCGGACGACCGAATACCGAATACCGAAAACGCTAACCGGTTAACCGGACTTTTTTTTCAATTTTGATAGATTTTATATAAATTTGAATTGAAATCATTAAAAAGTTAGGTTTTATTTAAAAAATGTCGTCGTGGTAATTAATTTGACAAACAAACAAACAACATATTTTATTTCCTCAGACACAAACGTGTACAAGAGGTCAAAACATAATAAAGTATACATATAAATCGACAGCAGAGTAGTGTACGATAATAGCAAGTGATTTTCATGACATTGAGACATATACATTATATATATTACCTATTGAGTTTAGAGGATTACATATATACAGAATTCTTTCTTATTGTTCAGTGATTGTAAGTAAATTGATTGCTATTGTTAATCCTATAAACATAAAATTAATTAGAACTTGTCTCTCAGCTCGGGGCAGGATCTTAAAGAAACATAATTAGTATACATGTTTTTTTTAGCAGTAACTCTAAATCAGTAATGCGATTAAATTTTACAATTTACTTCATTATTTCGTTTCTGATCTAATATTGTGTAAACCTACATCTAAATGTGCAACCTCCGTCTTGTATAAGGCTTAGTCTTACTTTAAACGAAATGCTAACTCAAAAATTTTGAAATGCAAACTAATGTGAATGTACTCAATGTATACGTGATAGTACGAGTAACATGCAAACAAAGTAAAGAAACAGGCCATACGGTGACCTATAGTTGTTAATTTCTGTGTCATTTTGATCTCTTGTTGAGAATTGTCTCATTGGCAATCATACCACATCTTCTTTTTTATAATCAATCACTCAAAATGAAACACTCCACATCATTTTCGGAGACAACAAGTGAAAAGGAAAGAATAATCAGTTTCAGACATATTCAATTCTACGAGATCAAGAAGTTTTTTTTATATTATTTTTCAATCTGAAGTTGGTACAAACGCAATAGTTGATACGGTGTAGTTGATTATTAAAAGTCAAACTTCGCCAGGAATCCTCACAGACAAGCCTGATAATGCCAGAGGACAAACTTCAATTCTAAAAGCGTAAATTTATGACTTGCATGAAAGGTTGTCAATTTGACACTCATACCACATCTTATATCTATGTGTAGGGTACTATTGATAAGGCTTGCAAGCACCAACTCAAACTACCGGTTAACCGGTTAATCGGTCGAACGATTATCCGAGTAACCGGTTAGTCAAAAGTGTACGATTTGACAACACTACATAAAACCAATTTATGAATTAAGATTAATTAAAATCCATTGTTGTCTATTTCAGAGAGAAGAGGTCCATTAAAATACCTCCACAGCTGGCTTGGGGAGAAAAGGGTATCCCGGGAATAATACCAGGTAATTTCATCTTCGGTATGATAGTTCTTCATAACCATGACATTAAACTTGAATCGCCATTTCAGAATCTATCGATCTAGTGTGGCCTTTGTGATATTTTCACATTTTGCGGATTCAACCTTCCGGAAAATTAATGTATGAAAAAGAAAAAAATCAGTCTAATACTTTTGTTTATTGTCATTCCACCAGGAATGTGACTTACAAATTTACCGCGGAAATTATTTGAAAAATCATTCATTTTTGATAGACTCTAATGGATCAAAAATGTCAAATATATCTAATATTTGTGTTACATATTTGTTTTTTGGTCATTTTTTGTACATAAATGAGGCCTTTTAAAGCTGACTATACGGTTTGGCTATGCTTATTGTTGAAGGCCGTACGGTGACCTTTATTAAATATATCTTTACCAAAAAAGTAATTATAAAGATATGTTTTCTCACTTGTTTTTGAAATACACATATTTTGAAAACTATTTCAGTTTTCGAAGTATATGCTTCATATATAGATATAAGAAGATGTTGTATGATCGCCAATGAAAAAACTCTCCATCAAAGTCAAAAATTGTAAAAGTATACCATTATAGATCTAAGTACGGCTTTCAACACGCCGGGGGCTTCAGGTCTACGTGTCATATTTGCCACTGAACTTTAAGTAGCAACCTATCAATCAGTTTTTAAGACAAAAGATGATACTTATTAGATTTGTTTTCGATAACTCTCTTCAGCTTCGTACTTATTTTGGCCTTCAAATATTTACTTTTAATATTTGAGCGTTACTGATGAGTTTTTTGTAGACGGAACGTTTGTATAAAAGGCGTACTAAATTTTAACCCTGCATATATGGTATATATGATGAGTTTATTTATATCTTTACAGCAAATGCTATGGCCAGATTTGACATTGAATTAGTAAAAATACAAGGACAATCATGGGCCGACTGGTACGTTGAGATATTGCAGATTGTGTGTGGAATCTGCTTTGCCGCAGGCGCTATTGCGTTGTTATGTGAAAAAATCAGAGAAAAGAAAGGCGGCAAAAAGTCAAAGTAGATATTATGGATCGTTTGAGTTTTCTATATTTATGTAATAAATGGTTATTGTTTTTAACATCTTGTCATTTTATCCTTTCTGACCGTTACAGACCGGAGGCGGATTTTAGGGAGGGGGCCGGTCCTTTCTCTTTTCTGTGATTTTTTTTGTTGATTATAAATTGGGAATTACTGAAGCATTACCGGATCGGGCCCCCTTTTAGGCAGTACGTGCGTCCCTAATTATGAAAAATTCTGGATCCGCCACTGCAGATAGAACAGACATGGTGCAGTGGCAAATATTTCATGTATATTATGGTCACAAAAATGGTACCCCACCCCGAACCATTTGCAACAAAAGAATTTTTTTTCTTTTTCTAGGTGCCTTTGGAACTGTTTTACTTATAGTTTTGGTCCTGAAAATACCGTTTTTAATTGTAGTTTAACTTTCTAATTCGGTATGTAGGTATCATATTCTAATGTGTTAAAAATCACGTGATACAGGAATATAATTATCTTTGGCTTGGGGAAAGTTGACAGTCCTGTACGTGAATAGATCGTTTAGAAAGCAAGATCAGGCCTCACGGTCATAAAACTGAAGCGTTTTGTTGGTCCAACGATATCATTGAAGCATGACTGGAGCTGGTCCCTATTAGGCAGTTCATGCCCCCTTACAAAAAAATTCTGGATCAGCCACTGAAGGTTTTTATTTAAGAAAATTGGAAAGCCAAAAGTCAGGGACTATTTTTACCTTATGAATTATATATATGAAAGGTTTTTCAATTGTATATAAAAACAAAAGGTTACCGGGCATCTTGTGAATTGTGAATGGGCTTACCTCTTTTCTCCAGCCTTCAACAATAAGAAAACAAACCCTCACTGTTAAGTCAGCTATTAAAAGGTCCCAGCATGAAAAATAAGAATAATTCAACTGAGAAAATAACGGCCTTATTTATCACAAATCAGTTTGCCAAAAAAAAACCAACCAAATATGACAGACATGAACCACTTAACTATATACAGGCTCCTGACTTAGGACAGGCACATACAGAATGTGCATGGCAGGGTTAAACTAGAAGCAAGCGCCTAATCCTTTTGAAACATGGATAGTTTCGTAATAGAAAAACACCAGAATAAACTGTAACAAGAGTGTACACGCTGAAATGTCTCGCCTTCTTTACTAACCATTGCTAATATGTTGATAGTCCTTCATATAAAACTTTACAACTTCCACATCAAATTAACATGCTCCAAGAAAGTTAGGCTAAGGTCAGATAAACCAGACATGTACTCCTTACAATCGTTCCATACATTAAATGTGTTCTAAATACAGTTGACCTATTACACATTGAAGAATCAAACTTAACCACTGTTCAATGAACCATGAAAATGAAGACAAGGTCAGATGAAAGATGCCAGACAAACATGCACACCTTTCAATCATTTCATGTTTCAAATATATAGTTGAACTTTTGCATATTATAGTACCCGGTTTTCGACAAAAAATAGTTGAAAAGAGCTAAACTCATCCAATCGATACAAAGCCGAAAACATCTAACGAAAATACAGACTGCAATTGAATGTGGCAACGCATCTATACATCCAACAACAAAAAGGATATAAGAAATGATCTGAGAATATTCGCTGATGTCAATGTAAAAGCATACTTTGAACTGCAAAAAAATAAACACCAAAATTTCCGAAAAAATGAATTCAAACAAATATTGCTAAGGAAGCTAGCTATCTATTGATTTATACAAAGAAGTATCTGTTTAAGTTTGTAAAATACCTTGAAGATTAGACGCAGTTTTTCATGTTTTATTTGTTTTAACAAAATCGTTCTTGATAATAAGCTTTCGTAAAAGTTTCTTCCTATTTCATGATAGTTCTTGGTGTATTAGCAACGTTAGATTGTATCAAAATAATGAATTTTCCTCCAAGAACACTCCTTTTTCCGCTTGTGGTGACCTTCATAGCTTGCTGTTCGGTGTAAGCCAAGACTCTGTGTTAACGATTGTACTTTTTACAAATTGTTACTTGGGTGGAGAGTTCAACTTGTCTCATTGGCACTCATACCACAAATAAATCTAAACCTGATGAACATTTAAACCCATCGTCAAGTTTGCCCTTGATGCTTTAGTTTCAGATATATAAGCCAAAAATTGCATTTTACCCCTATGTTATAGTTTTAGTCATGGCGGTCATGTTGGTTGGCAGACCGTCAAATGCATCAAATACACTGTTTTTTTTTTATCTAGATACCTTAATAATGATTGTGACCAAGTTTGATTAAATTTGTCTTACTAGTTTCAGAGCAGATTTTTGTAAGATTACAAAAATTTACATTTAAAAAAAAATAACTCTTAAAGGGGTCAATTGACCATTTTGATCATAATTACTTATTTGTAGATCATTCTTTGCTGAACATTATTGTTGTTTTCCATTAATCTCCATCTATAATAGTATTCAAGATAATAACCAAAAACTGCAAAATTTTCTTAAAATTACCAATTCAGGGGCAGCAACCCCAAAAACAGAGTGTCTGGATTTCTCTAAAAATTTCAGGGCAGATGATCTCGACCTGATTAACAATCTTAACCTGTGATAGATTTGCTCTAAATGCTGTGGTTTCAGAGTTATAAGCCGGAATCTACATTTTACTCCACTGTTCTTTTTTTAGCCTGGTGGCCATTTCGTTAGTTGCCCAGGTCATCGGACACATATTTTTAACTACATACCCCAAAGATGATTGTGGCCAAGTTTTGTTAACTTTGGCCAGTAGTTTCAGAGGAAAGATTTTTGTTAAAGTTAACAACAACTACTGAACATCAGATTCCTGACATACATGTAGGACAGGTGCAAACAATTGCAGCGGGTTTAAATGTTTTAATGGTACCAAACCTTCACCCTCATCTGAAACAATAGTGTAACATCACAAGATAGAAAGACACTCTATAAAATATCAATATACTATAGCTACTCTTTGTTTTGCTTATTATTTTAGTAACATGTTTAACCTAGCTCCTGCAGTTTGTTTTACTTAATAACAGTTAAACCTGTAAATAAACGTCAAATCAACATGATTTCACCGGCGATAACTCAAAAAAAGGGGTTGTCTAAATTTTTATTGTAGATTATCAAAAATCTAGTGCTGATAAATTTTGCAAAAGAGTATAGTCACATATTCTTCAAACTTTGAGGGTGGATATATCTTGTTCCAATTTCGCAATTTACACTTTCAAACTAGCACATATGGTTTTCTAAACAATGGCAAGTTAAAATCAATATTTCACTAAGGGGCAGTCAGGGCAATAATTTTTCAACAGCTGTGCCCTTGTATTCACATGATGTGCTCGTCACTTTTTCAAAAAAATTAAGTTCAATGACATATCTGAAATTAAACAAGGATGTGTCTATAGTACATGGATTCCCCAATCACACTATCATTTGCTATGTTCAGTGGACCGTGAAATTGGGTTCAAAACTCTTTTGTCATAAAAACTAGAAAGGTCATATCATAGAGAACATGTGTACTAAGTTTCAAGTTGATTGGACTTCAACTTCATCAAAAACCACCTTGACCAAAAACTTTAGCCTGAAGCGGGACTAGTAAACCAAATGCCCATAAATGGGGCAAAATAATAATGCCTATAAATGGGGCTTAAATATATAAAGGGAGGTCATCTTATAGATATAAACAAAGATATTATCTGAAAACAGAAAAAAAAAACTTTTTTATATAGTTATGAAAAACTTATGATTATAATCCATCAATCTCCAGCAACTTGAGATTGGCTTTTTTCTCAGTTGATGTCTAGGATAATAACTAAATAAATAAACAGATTATCTATAAAAGATAAGAAAGATTATGGAGTATCCATCCATGACACAAAATCAGTATATATACAAACCAGATGCTCCGCAGGGCGCAACTTTATACGACCGCAGAGGTTGAACCATGAAAGGTTGGGGCAAGTATGGACACAACATTCAAGCTGGATTCAGCTCTAAATTTGGATTGTGATTAAATAGTTGACACAGAATAGGTTTCTGACACAGAATGAATGTGGTCTAATGAACTTACAATATTTCTTTTGCCTTTGAGCAATTCACTATGCTGTTGAATATTAATCCTCTCAAATAAATGTTTGAAGAAATTTTCTTTTTATTTATGAAACCTGAAATGAGATAAATTTAACCCCCCCCTTTTTTTCACATCCCCATTTCCCTTTTTCCAAAACTGATCTCAATTCAAATTTCTAATGGAGTTTGCAACAATAACTACTCATTTAAATACATCATAAAATATTAAAATGTAAAAAAAGGTGCTTGTTATCACTGAATTGTAAAGATTGTTTTAATTTATCAGTTGGTAGTAAAAGTGAATATACATTGTATATTGTATAAAACAATGATTTAAGTTGATTCAACTACTATTCTTGACAAAGAAAGATAACTCCAATCAATTGAAAATTTCTTGCTATTGCACGATATTGTGCAATTATATATTTCTTGCTATTGCACAATATTGTGCAATTAAAAATATTTGCTATTGCACAATACTGTGCAATTGAAGATTTCTTGCAATTGCGCAATACTGTGCAATTGAAAATTTCTTGCTATTGCACAATACTGTGCAATTGAAGATTTTTTGCTATTGCTGAATACTGTGCAATTGAAAATTTCTTGCTATTGCACAATACTTAATATAATAATTTTGGATCCTGATTTGAACAAACTTGAAAACTGGGCCCATAATCAAAAATCTAAGTACATGTTTAGATTCAGCATATCAAAAAAGCCCATGAATTCAATTTTTGTTAAAATCAAACTAAGTTTAATTTTGGACCCTTTGGACCTTAATGTAGACCAATTTGAAAACGGGACTAAAAATTAAGAATCTACATACACAGTTAGATTCGGCATATCAAAATCAAAACCCAACCTTCCTTTAGTGGTCATAAACCTTGTGTTCAAATTTCATAGATTTCTATTTACTTATACTAAAGTTATGGTGTGAAAACCAAGAATAATGCTTACTTGGGCCCTTTTTTGGCCCCTAATTCCTAAACTGTTCAGACCTCAACTCCCAAAATCAATCCCAACCTTCCTTTTGTGGTCATAAACCTTGTGTTTAAATTTCATTGATTTCTATTTACTTATACTAAAGTTATTGTGCGAAAACCAAGAATAATGCTTATTTGGGCCCTTTTTTGGCCCCTAATTCCTAAACTGTTTGAAATAAAACTCCCAAAATCAATCCTAACCTTCCTTTTGTGGTCATACCCCTTGAGTCATAATTTCATCGATTTCTATTTACTTAAACTAAAGTTATAGTGCGAAAACCAAGAAAATGCTTAATTGGGACCTTTTTGGCTCCTAATTCCTAAAATGTTGGGACCAAAACTCCCAAAATCAATCCCAACCTCCCTTTTATGGTCATAAACCTTGTGTTAAAATTTCATAGATTTGTATTCTTTTTTACTAAAGTTAGAGTGCAAAAACTAAAAGTATTCGGACGACAACGACGATGATTCAGACGACGCCGCCAACGTGATACATTGTACCAATATACGACCAGCGGTCGTATAAAAATACTCAAAGCAATAGAAAAGCTTTTTTATTACTGTTCTTCATCACAAAGTATGTTTGTAGTCTTTAAAACTATTTTTTTTGCAATAATTCCCTTCTCTTCTTCAGCACCTTAAAGCTATAAGTTTCCATCAGAAATAAAAGTTGTAATAGAACAATATTGAACATTTATTAAATATAATGCTGTTTTTAAAATGACAAAGTTTGAATGAAACATCTTTGGAATGTATGATACAATTTAATATGTGAACATACAGAAATTGTCCACAGTCTACAAACATCATCGTTTCATGCATACTGAGCTAGAAAATATTGCACCATGACACACAAAACTTCAATTACAATTGTTTTGCCTACTTTTTCGTATTGATAGCAATATATATAGTAAATTATTCCTTTCTCTTTCAAAAATATCAAACATTTCTTTTATTGGATGTGTACGTTATGAAATTCATGTTTTTTTACAATAATGTTAATCATTAGTAAAGGCAATTTAAAGGAAAATAAAGGAAAACTTACAGGTAAAACAAAAAAAAAAAAAAACTCCATGGAAAATTAAAAGCTTGAATGTATCAAACTTATTGAAAACTAAAAGTTTTATGTAAAGAATAACAAAGTTCTTATCAGAATAAAAGGTTAAGATTGCTTTCATATTGCAATGTAAGCTAAACATATACATGTAACATTGATTTGTACATTTTATTGTAGTTTAGCATTGGAACACATTCAGGCAAATTATATATTTTGATTTGGAGTTATCTTTCTTTGTTCAAAATTTTATATTTATAATTACTATTTTTCAAAAGGTAGAAAGAGTCACAGAGTCATACAGCATGAAAACTGTCAATCAAAAATCGAAAACATTTTCTTGACAAGAATATATAAAGTTATTCAAAAATACATCATTTTGTAACTTGAATATATGATTAATTCATCAAAAAGTTTGAGTCACAAATACAATTTATACAAATTGAATGACTAAACCTCAAACTTAACAATATTAATTATGAAAAGAAATCATTTCTCTGGTGAGTGCAATTTGCACCCACTTCATTTCTATCACTATAGCAAATTGCTCAAAGAACATACAGTTATACATTTTGAGATATTTGGGTGTGAATCAGATACATTTTTTGAGAGAATGACCAGCATTCACAAAGATATTCACCATAACAAAGAGTGTCTATCTTGTGTGTACTGTAATAAAAATGCTTCTTAATTTATTTTCTGAGATAAAACATAAATATACATTAATTTCATATGAGGCAGGCATATACTTCATCATACACAAGTGACATACAAACAAAATGTAAGAGACTGTTCAGATTATCTCCCCTGATGAATATAGATTATCTCCCTTGTTCAAAATATATACATATATATAGGTTTGAACTTAGTTTTCAATTTAGTGTCTATAAATAGCAGCACATGACATACAAATCTATGGGAGTGTGGATTAATCAGTACAGCGATTAATTCAATTACACAAATAAAATTATAGATTGCCTAACAATGTAATTTTAACACACTATTTAGTATGTAAATATAAGAATGTTTTAAATATTTACAAAATGATGAAAATAAACGCAATATTTCGCTAGACCAACTAGCTTTATCAAGCGTGCATCTATCCAGGTGAAATCCGATTTCACCTGGATAGATGCACGCTTGATAAAGCTAGTTGGTCATGTTGGTCTAGCGAAATATTGCGTTTATTTTCATCATTTTGTAAATATTTTAAACATTCTTATATTTACATACTAAATAGTGTGTTAAAATTACATTGTTAGGCAATCTATATATATATATATATATATATACAATATATCTTAACATCAACCCAACAATGTTAGATCTGTAAATTTGCTCTTTCGCAAATTTTATGTTCTTCCCTCACTGGAATTTGAACCCATGCTACCTAGATATCGTGACACCAAATCGCCTGCACTGTAGCCGTCCCGCTACATATATATACTCATTTTCACAAAGTAAGGATTTTCGAATGCGTTTCCAACAGTAATTGAAATAAGACTTACTTAAAGTTTTATGGCTACCCGGGATATAAGTTACCAGTTTTTCATCTTTTTCTTCTTTTTCAGTACATTTTATAACTAAGAATAGTACACGTATGTGCTTAACTTTGTACAACTATTTTGTCTGAATTCAACATACATTTTTACATGTCTCTCTTTTATAATAAATTAGGAGGGTTTTACTGGAAAAAAAATGAAGCTTGAACAACACTGGACAATTAATAAATCTAATAAGAGTTGAACAAACAAACAAAAAATGTTGGCTTCAATCAATGGTCAGACCTTCTCATGTGTTAAATGTAAATGATAACCTCATATATTCTTTCAGCTCACTTATACATAATACTACATCTGTCTTGTATCTGGCAATTTGGCTGCTAGAGAAACAAAACACCAATAAGCCTTAAATAAAACAAAATGTTCCTAAAATCTATGTAAAATACTTCCATAACAAAAACATTAAAACTAATGACACTATCATTCCACCAAATAAAATAAATTTATCTTGATAAGTTCTCTTTTCTATAAGTCTCATGACTGTGTTTGTAAGGCCAAGCTTGTTTGCAATGTCTAAAATACGTTTGTGTGCTCCTTTCAAAGTCATTCTCTGTTCACGTAAATTTTCTAACACACTTTGTCCATGATCAAGAAGATTGTCCATGCCTCGATGAGAATCTCGAAGTTTAGTATGATGTTGTAGTCCAGCATCCATTGCGATTGATGTATCACCTTGGTCATTAGTGGTAAAACTTCGGGTCAGTAATGCTTCTCTTTGTCTTTCTTCATCATCTCTTTGATATCTGAAAATAAAAATAACCACATGGCAACATGAAAATTTGGTCCTTTATCTTGATTTATATATACTGAGTGCCAATGAAAACACAACACTTGGTTTTTCAAAAATAAAATTTATATAAGAAATGATAATCTCTCAAAATAAATTGTTCTTCAAAATTAACAATTTTAACAATAGATCGATATCAAACAAAAATGTTTTATTGTCATCTTTCGGGCGCAATAGGTACACGAAACATCCAATTTCGAATCATCAACTAACAGTCCTAACAAAAAATGTTACAACCCCGTGGTTCAGCGCAATCTCGACAGCGCCGTGGAATTGATCATCCCGGACGTTTAATGTGATCCAGAGGAATGTTATTCCACTTGTCCCGCAAAGCAAACTCAAGCTGACTTTATGATATTGGAGGTGGTTTTCATCGTCTAAAACATGTCAAATCGGATGCAAAATTTGATCGATCGGACCAAAATCCGGCAAAAAGCATGACTTTTAGCCAAGGCGGGTGCTAAATGTCTATGTAACCACCATTGACGTTTTTGGTACATAATGAATGATTTTTGGTCTACAGAGTTCGATATTTATGCCAGACGGCCGTTTAGATGTCACTAAGGAAAGACTGTGGTGCTACAATTTCTGCGCAAATGGTGCTTTACTGAAATTGCTCCAAAGGTTCTACCATGACCACCATTGAACTCTCGTGACATTTGGACAGCCATCATAGTCGATATCGGATATGTGAAAGACCAAATGTATCGGTCTTGCTGAGCGTTTCTTGCTTTTTGTACCCCTGGATGTGGCTTATCATTAAATGATCCATTTTGGTTGAATTTGTGGATGATTTGGGTTATTGAAGAGGCTACAACTTCAGTCTTCTCGTAATTGTATGCTGTGAAAGGCTTCATTTGATCATGCCCAAAACTGCATGTCGCTGGTTGTCGGAAAGTCCTGGCATTTACTCAGATGTTTACTGCAGTTTCCTAACAATAAGGGCGGGAAGATTCATGACATTAGCCAAGCTTTAAATGACAAAATCGTGAAAATGAAAATGGTGCGTATGTTGAAAAGCGGTGAACTCGGTTTATGTTCTTTTAAAATAACCCTTACTTCGCATTTGTTCCAAAAATCACTCAACCGTAAAGTTGATGAAAATTGTCTTAAAAGTAATTTTCAACCAACTAAATGTATACAAAGTTCTAATAAAAATAAAATAAAAATTACAAGATTTTTTGGAAAAACAAAAGTGTTGCGTTTTCATTGGCACTCAGTATATACATGTATAGGGAAAAATTACTCTTTATATTAGTTGGTCAGAATTTTTTTTTATATAATTACAAATAAATAAAGGTACATGTACATTGTATGAGCTTAAGCCTTAAGATGCACGTTTCACTAGTATTTTCAACAGATCGGACTGAGCTAATTTTCAGTATTACATTGTATGACAGTTGTTTAATGTATTTGAGCTTTGTTTGATTTTGCCATTTGATTAGGACATTCCGCTTCAAATTTTCCTCTGAGTTCTATGTTTTTTTTATTTTACATTTTTATAGTCAAATTTAAATTAATAGTTCAAATAATTATGATTTTTTGAAAGGCTACATGTACTTTTATTTGGGTCTGTGATGCCTAGGATTAGGCCACATTTAAAAGAATGTCTGTTTCCCCTCCCCCGGGTCTACCCTTTGTAAACAGACCAGGAAGGCAGGTTCTTTTTTTTTTTTTTTTTTTAACTTGATGTGATTGTCATAGCATGGTCACATGAATGGTTTGACTTGTCCAGTCCAGGCCACTTATCAGTTGTTTGTGCTCAATTTGAGTGTATTTATTTAGATTATCAATCCTTCTGCTTTCAAGCACTTTCCAAAAATGGAAACAAATTATTTTCAGGAAAAAAATAATTTTGATTTTTTTGTGGAAAATAATTTTTTGACCCGGGGGCTTATTTTTGACCCGGGTGGGGGGAGGGGAAACAAACATATTTTTAATTTTGGCCTTATGGCTTTTCGTGCTTTTTAGCATTTTAGAATACATTGTGATGTAAGAATTTCTATTGAAAAAATCATTCATTGTACCAATACACCTACAAAATGTAATCGCTCATGTCTGCATTACAGAATACTGGAAATCGTAAAATTTCCACTAAAATTTTGTCATCAAAATAGAAAATATCTGTGGCACAAATGGAAAAGTGGTTGTATGACGTCAAAAGTTCAACCAGCCCAGATTATGGGGTCAGGCGGAACATATCTCTAAATAGCGATAAGGTGTATTCATATGACGTACATTTTTTGTACATGACAAATGAAAACATATGTCTGTGATTATACCTTCTGTGTTGTATCTGACGTAAAGCTGCCTGTAAATGTTGACAATCATATTTTAATTGGTCCACTCTTAGTTTAGCATTAGCCCTTCGTGTTGGTTGTTCTTTGTTTACTAAAACGTCAAGTCTTTCACAGTTTTTAATGATAACATCTATTTTTCCATTTGTGTGATGCTCCAGGGCATTTGCATCTTCACCTCTTGCTCGTTCTAAACTTCCTAGTGATGCTTGGACTTCTTGAATTTGTCTATTGGTCTGGTGGTACAGGTTCTCCATTTGGTTACGTCTGACTTATCAGCCTAAACGGCTATGAAATCAGAAAAATATGTCAAAACTGACGTGGAACTGTCAGTGAAAGTCCACTTCCGGTTGGAATTTTTGGGGAAGTTATAAATTAGGTACTCATCGCCGAGGGGAACCACTAATGACAGGACGATTGCCCGGATAGTGACAGGACGGTTGACCGGACGACATATAAATAGTCATAACTTTTTTGTTATCCGTTAGATTTGTTTAATATTTGTAAACCTGAAAGATATTAAACTATATTTTATGAATATAAAAAAAAAGAGGAAAAATAATTATTTTTGAGCAAAAAAAGTTGACCGGACGGTATTCACACTCGCCAATATACGCTAAATATATATTCAACTGGTTGACGACAAGTGTTAATATCTCTTTTGTTTTACAATATTTGTCCATGAAACTCAGGAATCTGTGAGATTTATAAATATATTATACGAAAATATAAACTTGATTGCAAAAAAACGTGTTTTTCTCAAAAAAAAGTTGACCGGACGGTATTCACCCTCGCCTATATACGCTATATATATATTGAAATGGTCGACGACAAGTGTTAATATCTCTTTTGTTTTACAATATTTGTCCATAAAAATCAGGAACCTGTGAGATTGAGTAGTATATTACACGAAAATATAATCTTTAAAGTGAAAAAGAAAAAAAATCTGCAAAAAAAGTTGACCGGACGGGCTGGCTAAAAACTACTAATATTTGATCTTATTCTTAAATTCAAAGCGTGTAGTATTGTAAAATATTTACCTGCATATGTATGTAATATTTGCCGCAGTACATTTAGTTCTACCTTGTAATATTATCCTGGCTACAAGCCTGTCTATAAACTACTAATATTTGATCTTACTCTTAAATTCAACGCGTGTAGCATTGTAAAATATATACTAACCGTATTCATACTTTCTAGGTTAACACAATGTTCATTGCGACACCATGGATTAAGTTTTTTTTTATTCCAAACCAATATTTAGAACAAATATCAATGATATACCGCAAGATCGTCATGCAATCGATAAAAAATAAAGACAACAAGCTAAAAACACCAGGCATTTGTGGATTTTCATTAATCATGATTCACCAAAAGCCGAATATTTGAAAGCCAATGGTTTATAAAAACTGCAATAGCTGATTAAAAATTAACGAAGATTGTTCAAAATTGTACCTTCAATAATTTCATCTGCCGACATAATTGCAGGTAATAAAAAGTCGTAAATAAAAAAAAATCTGAAAGCAAATATTCAACAATTTTATGCCTTAACGTACAGTAAAACATATATTAATACTCAACCCTAACATACTATTTGGCTTAATGCGAGTTGATTATTTTTCAATGTTTCTCCTAAATGATGGTCGTTTGGAACATATCAAAAATGTATGGTTGATAAATCTTTAACTTAATTTCTGCATACCATTATCAGAGTAACAAATGAAATAATATTTTTTGTAGTAAACTTTATATAACAACTGAGTTTATTAACATGGTTATGCATGTGCTCAGTACTTTTAAAATAATTTGATAAAAGTTCGTCTAAATATTTGAGTTACGGTCATCTTTCAAAGTTACGACCATCTTTTGTCGATTACGACCATCATCCAAAATACTATAGTTAACATTACGACCATCACAAGTTAAAGTTACGACCATCATGCTCGAATTTTTGAATGACTATTTTACGAAAATTGGAATGATTTTATGCGTCAAATTTGGTTTCAAAAACAACGCACTCACGATATGAGTATATGACACAAGCGGTTTGACTCAAATGAACCTTTTACTGCCCGAAAATCGGAAAAGAAAAACTTATCCCTAGAGTTGTGTCCCATATTCAGATGGTCGTAACTTTTACCACCAGTGATATCAATAGTTCAATAATGAATATATATTGAAAATTGTCTTTAAAAAGACATGCTAAAAGCAAAATATAGTAGAAATATAATTTGTGTGATCTGAACTGGTTGAAAGTCAGAGCATAAATGACTGAACAATTGAATAGTTATTATCAGGTGAGTTAAATGTTAATCTGAAATCCTGAACTTCATAAAATTTCTTCTTAAATTGGATACTAATTACCAACTGATTATAAGGTAATTCAATTAAATGTATTTGATGTCTCAGGTGTGAAAACTTTAATGACATGTTATTTGGCTTGATTGGTGATTACAACAAGACTTGTGTCAAAATTAGATTAATTTGATTAAATATCATTACTTCTAATATGCATTGGTGAACTCGCTCACATAAACATTTTGGGCTCATTGTTTTTACTTTAAAGTTTATTTTTCTTGTAAAATATTTATTTAATCTCACAAATTATTTCATTTCATGGACAGATATATTATAAAAATGAAGAGATATTAAAACTTGTGTTGATCAGTTCAATATATTTAGATAATAATATCGGCGAATGTTAATTCCCTCAGATCAACTTTTTTTTTTAAGAACAACATTTAACATATTTGATATAAAGTTTATATTTTCATATCAAGTACTTATTGATCTCTCAGATTTCATAAATTTGATAAAATAAAAGAGATATAAACACTTGGGTCTACCAACTTATATTAAGGCATATAACGGCGAATGTTTGTTCCGTCCGGTCATCTTTTTTTGAAGAAAAACATTTTTATTTACTATAAAGTTTATATTTTCATATCAAGTATTTATTGATCTCGTAGATTTCTTAGTTTCGTGTAAAAATATTGTAAAACAAATAAGATATTGACACTTATTTGTATCAGTTCAATCAAGGATTTGTATAGTACAAATCCTTGGTTCAATATAATTAACGCGTACATCGGCGAATGTGAACACCGTCCGGTCAACTTTTTTTGGAGACAAACTTTTTTTTTCACTATAAAGTTTATATTGTCGTATCCAATATTTATTATTCTCACAGATTCCTGAATTTCATGATAAAATATTGTAAAACAAAAGAGATATCAACACTTGTCGTCGACCAGTTGAATATATATAGCGTATATCGGCGAGGGTGAATACCGTCCGGTCAACTTTTTTTGCAGATTTGTTTTCTTTTTTACTTTAAAAGTTATATTTTCGAGTAAAATATTATTCCATCTCACAGGTTCCTGATTTTCATGGACAAATATTGTAAAACAAAAGAGATATTAACACTTGTCGTCGACCATTTCAATATATATATAGCGTATATCGGAGAGGGTGAATATACCGTCCGGTCAACTTTTTTTTGAGAAAAACACGTTTTTTTGCAATCAAGTTTATATTTTCGTGTAATATATTTATAAATCTCACAGATTCCTGAGTTTCATGGACAAATATTGTAAAACAAAAGAGATATTAACACTTGTCGTCAACCAGTTGAATATATATTTAGCGTATATTGGCGAGTGTGAATACCGTCCGGTCAACTTTTTTTGCTCAAAAATAATTATTTTTCCTCTTTTTTTTATATATTCATAAAATATAGTTTAATATCTTTCAGGTTTACAAATATTAAACAAATCTATCGGATAACAAAAAAGTTATGACTATTTATATGTCGTCCGGTCAACCGTCCTGTCACTATCCGGGCAATCATCCTGTCATTAGTGCAACCCATCGCCGAGTATGTTTGCAAATTTCCGCGGATTTGCCTCTGCGGATTAAGCGTGGTATCAGAGCGATAATATTTTATTTATGAAATTGATGAGTATAACTTTCGATAACTTTCGATAGAAAGTTAGAAATTAAATATTCATATCCGACCTCATCACTAAATTGATCATGTTAGTCATTGGACGTCAGAGTAATCTCGGACTAATCACGTTTGTGTGTCCCATATTATTAACTTTCTCTTCCGTGTACATGAAATACCTGTTCAGTTTCCTATTGTGATGTATTTTATTCTACTATTATTTCATTGTAATAACAACAAATTGCTTCGCTGAGCGCAGCTGTGTACGACCGCATATGTCCCGGGGATGAACCCTGAAAAGTTGGGACCAAAATGGACACACTATTCACGCTTGATACTGGTTTGAATTTGGATTGTAATTAAATATTTGACACATAATAGGTTTCTGCTACAGAATAACTGTAGTCAAAGAACCCCAAAAAATGGTTATACGATTTGAATTTATATACATTTTTTTGCTTTTGTGCAATGCACTATGCTTTTGCGAATTGACCACCTCCCACCTAAATAAAACTGACCCCGTTTTTTTGCTTTGTGTAATACACTATCCTGATGAATATAACCCACCCCCCCCCCCCACCCCCCCCCAAAAAAAATAAAAAAATAAAAAATATTTGAAGAAATTTTCTTTTTAATTTCTAAAATCTGAAAATTCCCCCCCCCCCCCACAAACTCTTATTTCCTTCTCCCCTTCACAAACTATTATTTCCCCATCCCCCTTTTTTCATATACCCTTTCCCTTATTCCAAAAAAAATGATTCCCTCAAGATATAGACTAGTCAAAATCTCAATTAAAATTTCTAATAAAGTTAGCAACCATAATTACCCTTTTAAATACATCATACAAGCTAAAGTCTTAAAATATAAAATGAAATACAAAGTCATGACTGAAATAATTATTAATTAATAGTAACTTTTAAAAATAAATTGACAGCTAATCACTTCAAGACAATTTGCTCATGAAATTTATCTGAGTATCTTATCTTAATATCTGTACCAGCCTTCTACGTCGTTGTTAGTTTTAGTGGGTTAGTTGTACACACACGAAACCAAATAGACTTTAGTTATCTGATAGCTAGAAGGCGGTGGTAACATGTTTTGCGGACATAACAGACGAAAAAAAACATGATAATAAATAATGTATTTACAAATTATACGTTAAGAATAATTAAAGTGAAACATTATTTCAAGGACAAGGACAAGGACAAGAGACAAAATAATTTTATTAACCAATCATGTTAAGATACCATGAGATGAGATGAGATGAGATGAGATGAGATGAGATGAGATGAGATGAGATGAGATGAGATGAGATGAGATGAGATGAGATGAGATGAGATGAGATGAGATGAGATGAGATGAGATGAGATGAGATGAGATGAGATGAGATGAGATGAAACACAAAAGACAAGAGACAAAAAGTCAAAAGACAAAAGACAAAAGACAAAGACAAAAGACAAAAGACAAAAGACAATAGACAATAGACAAAAGACAATAGACAAAAGACAAAAGACAAAAGACAAAAGACAAAAGACAAGATAAGATAATTGTATCCAACCATGGTAAGGTACGACACGATAAGAAAAGAAACAATGAGACGAGACGAGACGAAACAAGACGAGATGAGACGAGATGGTGATAAGATAAGATAAGATAAGATTAGACTAATCACGATACGATACGGTACAATACGATAACCCTCTTCACAAGTGGGGCGAAAATTACATGATAATAAATAATGTATTTACAAATTATACTTTAAAAGAAAGTGAAACATTATTTCAAGGACAAGGACAAGGACAAGATATTATCATTTTATTAACCAATCATGGTAAGATACGATACGATAAGACACGACACGATAAGACACGATAAGAAAAGATACAATGAGATGAGATGAGATGAGATGAGATGAGATGAGATGAGATGAGATGAGATGAGATGAGATGAGATGAGATGAGATGAGATGAGATGAGATGAGATGAGACACAAAAAACAAAAGACAAGAGACAAGAAACAAGAAACAAAAGACGAAAGACAATAGACAATAGACAAAAGACAATAGACAATAGACAAAAGACAAAAGACAATAGACAAAAGACAATAGACAAAAGACAATAGACAAAAGACAATAGACAAAAGACAAAAATCAAAAGACAAAAATCAAAAGATAAGACAAGAGACAAGAGCAGGAGACAAGAGACAAGAGACAAGAGACAAGAGACAAGAGACAAAAGACAAAAGACAAAAGACAAAAGACAAAAGACAAAAGACAAGAGACAAGAGACAAAAGACAAATGATTTTTTTGAAAGTGAGGCGAGTTGGTGAAAAGAAGGGGCGAGATAATTCAGCCATGAACCCGTTCGGTCGTTTGTCGTTTCGGTCATACACCTGCTCGGCCTTGGTTGTTTCGGTCCATTATACTTTTTTCATTCCATAGAAAGAATTAAGTGGGAAGTAGGCATTTCTTTATCCTATTTGAGAAGACTTTCGTAATAAAGGTAATTGAAGGTGAAAATGCAGCATAAGCTTGTGCTCAGCTTGGTGCCTATAACACTCTTTCAAAACATAATGATATTTGAAATATATTCCAAATTACAACTTCAAAGGCAAACAATGTAGACTAATTATCACAGCAATCCTAGAGTGCAAAAAAACCTAGCCTAATAGAGATGACCAGGATATTGACGAACGAACGTACGAAAGCGTAACTTGACGAATCGTACGAAGCGGGAGCGGCAGTTTATACATATTAATGAATTAATCCGACATCAAATCGTCAAAGTGAAAGAAATTGCATGGTTCTGCATGTAGTTTAAAGAAATATTACCTGTTTATAAGTTTACTCCAATCATTAATAATTTAATGTTTGCTACAATAGAAAAAGGTACCAGGGGCGGATGCAGGAATTTTCGAAAGGGGGGGGGGGTGCTAACCCAGGGCACCCAGGGCAAAGGGGGGTGCAAAACATATGTCCCGATACAAATGCATTGATCGGCAAAAATGAAGGGGGGTGCGCACCCCCGGAACCCCCCCCCCCCTGGATCCGCCACTGTTTACAGACTGCTATTATTCAATATACCACGTCATAGGAGGTGCATACTGGTGAGGGTCCAATCTTTGAGTACTACGGGATATAACCCTAGAAAAATTGGACCAGATCATCCAACCCACGCACACTGATGGACCTAAAGTACATTTCAACTGGCTGAGTATCACATTATGGCTCACAAAAATAAAAAAAAATCAGACAATATAAATAAAACATCATTTTGAATTCTTGAGACAATTACATTGTGTGACATTTGTCCAACTGCTATGGCTTCATGTAAAAATCGACAATTAAGAACAAAGTTCTTTTTTTTTTATTTTTTTAATTTCCACATTTCAAACGTCAAAAATAATGACATGAAAGGCTTATTATTGGGAAGAACCGAAATACATTGTTTTCTCGCCGAAACTCCAAAGTGAAGACCAGTTACTTGGCAAAATTGATGGACTGCAATTTAATTCCTTCATGGAGGTGTGTAAACGAGGATCTACCAACCCACCAACTTTCACGTGTATCTGAAATCAATTTTAAGGAGTTGCGATGCTAAGGTTTATATTGGACCGAGTAAAATTCTAAAGTGCTCTTACACTTATAAAGTATTTTCCCAAAGTTACTGGTCTTTGGAACTTTGGAGTATCTGTGACAAGTTGCATAATATATACATTCAAACTTTTAAGTTCAATAGGGACTCTAAGAGATCTCAATGAACCGGAGCATCCTATCTACATTGAAGTTTCACATCATTGTCAGGATCTTTATAAAGTTTAGACAAAAAACACTTTTCATTTATATGTGTTAGAGTCTAGTATGACGTCCGTTTTCACTGAACTGTTGCATAATTTTATCGAGGGGCCTGCGGAGGCCCTCCTCCGAATACGGTATTTCTCGCGGAGTTAAAGACCTTTGGTGGCCTTCGGCTGTTATCTGCACTATGGTCGGGTTGTTGTCTTTTTGACATATTCCCCATTTCCATTCTGAATTTTAATTAGAAATAATTTTTGCTGATTTTATTTTGTAACAGCGGTCCAGGTTTTGGCCTAATGGTGAAAGGAGAATATGTCAGGAAATCACAAGGCTTGCAATTTCAAGGGACCATTTTGATTATTTTATGTATTGTTATTTTGTGATAATTTAACAGAATTACAGCGGATTGCATTGAGTGTGTAGGTAAAGGTAGAATCTTTTGTTAGCTTGCTTGTTAGTCATTATTATGTAAGGTATACTACCCTCCTTTTATTATAGATCAAAGTACGGCCTTCAACACGGAGCCTTGGCTATAATGTATGGGTTTTTTTTCATAAGCTTGGCGAGATAAAAAACAATTAAGATATATATATTTTTTTGCAATAATAATGTTGTTCTAAGCATGAATAGTGAACTAAGAAATTGTAACAGAGTTCACGTTGGTAGCACTAGTAGTTAAGCGTTAATAGGTAATTTGTAAAAACATGGACAATCTGATATTTAAATCAATAAAAATTACAAAAAAACACCAATGAAAAGAACAAAGGGGAAAGGGGGGTCTACATCACAAACGCTATTGGTCATTTTGATATATATATTAGTATCTGCATTTATCTTATAAATCTGTCGTGAGGTTTGAAAGTGATCTTCAAAGTCGTCATTTGCATTGTTAATGGACCAATTAAGATCAATTAAGCCTTGTATGAAATCTGATGACCAGTTTAACACTAAACAGATTGCCACATCAGAGGTTGACAGGTATAAACAAAAGACTACCATATGAATTTAAGGAGGGGTACATTTGAAAAGGGCAGGACATGAATGTGGAGTAAAAAAAGGCGGATGACAATTTATGTAATAAAAAAGTCAGGACAAACTTATATAAAAAGGCAGGACCAATAGAGTGAAAAATAAAAAGGACACAGATTACACTTAAAAAAATGCAGGACAACATTTAACATACTGCCCCCCTCCTCCTTTTAAAAAAACATTTTCGAACGGGTTAAAAAAATATATATAACCTGATCGATGAGATTTCATATAAAACTTGAATACTCAATTAAAAAGACAGATAAAGAAACGATCCCACAACATTACATATACATATTGTTTCAGAGCATCTAAATTATGCACTCATATCTGTATGAGTATAGTAAAGGTTGTCGGTGCACTCGAATACTCCTGTTTGTATTGTACATTTCATCATGCGTTCAACAATAATAAAAACTACATGTATACGATTTCGCATCATATGTAACACTTTTATACGTCTTTTATCTATAAACCACGAAAACCATTTAAAATTAATATATTTAATGCATTTCTCTTTATTATCGTGATTGCATCCAAATACAATTCAAACATATTAACCATTACATAACAACACCTTTTAGTTTTAAGTACGTTTGTAAACATACAATTACCGCTCCTAATACGTTCGTTCGTCGAGATAGGTTCGTTCGTCAATATCCTGGTCATCTCTATTTAGCCATGGTTATGTCCGTACTAAAATACCGTGCTGTCATCTGGGACCCATTCACCATTAGGGAAATACAAAAAATAGAAAGCATACAGAAAAGAGGAGGCTAGCACGTTTCATCCTGCATGATTATAAATCCAGAAAAACCGGGTGCGTCACAAATATGCTTTCTAAGCTGAAACTACCACATCTAAGTTCAAGAACGAAGGAAACATCAGAGGCTGACTATGTTCTACAAAGGGGTTGAGGGATTGGTGCCGGCTATTAATCCAACTGACTATACTTACAAGAGATCAGAAACAAACGACAAGTTAAAGCAAATAAACTTTAGTGACTTTCAATTCACAAACATCATGGAAAGACAAGAAACCAGAAATAGCCGATCATACAAATTGATTAACTGCAAAACAGAAATCCGAACGAACTATTTTTAGCCCAAAACAATTAATAGTTCAGTGGAACCATCTGGTTGAGGAGATTGCATGCCAATCGGACCCTGCACTGTGAAACCATGGAAGTAATATTTAAATATTACTTCCATGGTGAAACGTATAGATACAGATACACACCAAGGCCGAACGGCTGCATGGCCGAAACGTCTTGTTTCCGAATTGCCAGTCGGGCGATTTGTCCTGCTTCACAATTGAAAATGTTAAAAGACTATTATCATTATTTACAGAAAAAAATATATGTACAAAAAAGTGGATCCGTACCATAAATCTGTGAAGACTTAGTCAGGAGACTTGTTACCTAAAATATGTGAAGGCACTGGCTATACGGTTACATGGAAAATATTATTGTTACATCGGAGACTAATTGCCAGAATGAAAGGTTGGGTAAGCAACCCGGCGATTAATTACCTATGTAACAATAATTATTGAGGTCACGATTACATTGCGTTATTGTTATATTTATTCACGTCAATGTACACTGGGACTAGTAAACTAAAACTTGAAAACTTTATTTGAATTTTACAAAATTGCATACAATTTAAAAAAAAATGCAATATTACAGTTTCTACAAATCCAATCTGTTGTTTTTGTTCTGTCTTAGTCCAACGAATCTTGGTGAAACCAAGCAGTCATCGCAAACGAGTGATGCAGCAATATCCACTTCAGTAATTTCATACTCTAAATTTAACTCTTGCGAGTGTTAACTTGTGCTATGTTTTAAGTGTACTATATGCTTTTAACTTACTGTATACATATATATATGTCATTTATGGTATCTTACTATGCACAAGGACGTATATGTTAGTTATACGTCCTTGCTATGCATTATATGTTTAAAACTGTGTTGTTTTCAAGACGTTTGTATGTGTGTATTGTCCCAGCTAACACATAATATTTTCATGATATTATTGACTGGTTATATATATGTTTTTCAAAAATATTTACCAAAAAATATTTTAAAGACACTTTTTTTACATCAGAAATTATGCATTAATGATATTTTAACAATAATATTTCGTCCCAATGTTTGATTGCTAATATAAACACATTTTTTGTAAATATTTTTTTATAATGAATAATAAATATTCTTTGCTGATGTTTTTAAAACGTTAAATAGACAGTTTTATAAATGAGAACAATTGTATGTCGAGGAGATATTTCTTTGCAATATTCAATCAATATCTGATGGACATTTTTATATAACATTTAATATATATATTTTTTAGACGTGTAAAAGAAATATTTATAAAACATTTTTGATTTACATCTATGTAAAGCATAGGTTTGATGTATAATAAAATATCTTTTTGATGTAACATCAAAATACTTTTCTTGTCCTAATCAAAAAAATAAAAATGGTAATATCTAATGAATATTTCAATAACATCATAACAATATATTTTTTCGATTTTATTTAGAAAATATTAGTTAAAGACTGTTTCATAATAGTTTTAAGATAATATGTTTAATAGATATTTGTAAGATGTATGCTAGAAATGTTCTCCAAATGTTTGTCAGTGATATTTGAGTGAAGCACATGTTTGATATGAAAAAAGAAATATTTTATAAACATTTTTACATAATATTTTTAATTGATATTTGTAAGATGTACGACAAATGTTTTTCTTATCTTTGTTAGTTATATTTGTGTTAAGTCCATATGATGTTTGATATGAAAAAGAAAATATTTTTTATATAATTTTTTAATCAGATTAACATGAATGTCTCCTCATGATCATTTTTGATAGAAAAGTCTTAACAATTCTAATCTAACTTAAATAAAAATTCAAATCAAGTCGAAAGAAAAATTATCTAGCGAATAACGATTGTGTTCTAAGAGCATTGAGGACCCAGTAAAAAATCAAAATGATAAAGTCATACCAAATGGGACTACGATAATCTGTGCCTAGAACTAGAAAATTCTTTGTATTTTGCCTAATTCAAAGTTTTTTAAAGTGTTTATAAAAAAATATCATTGATATTTCATGCCGATAAAGAAATATAAGCCAACATTGTGCCAACAATATGCCAACGTATTAGGTACTTATCTCCCCCATTTATACCACATACTTGAAAATTATATTATTCCAATGTTCTAACAAAAAATGTGCTCTTCCTTCTCTTTATCTAACATTTTCAAATTTGTGTAGTCATTTAAATGTATTTACCTAAATGATTGAATAATTTTATGCACACAAAAAATATTTAAAACCAGCCCAAAACAACAAATACAATTTGAATATACTTTCATTTTTTCATTTTTAATCTACTGAATCTACTGAATATACATATTATAATATCAACCAGTAGAATTTATGATTTGAGTTATAATCATTCAATTCTATGCCTCAACTTTTTATTAAAATGAGAATAAGGTTGACAGACTGTATTTAAAAAAAAAACATTAGGTAGACATCAATAAAACATATCCTAGACATTGGAAGAATATTTTGTCCAGATGTTTGAAAGATGTTGTCTGGATATTTTCAATTGAAACTGAATTATATCAAAATTATGTTATTTCAATATAAAATCAAAATATTGAAAACTAATGCTCTTTAAACATTCAGAACAAATATTTCCAGAAAATATGCTATTCACATGAGTACAGCCAGACATATCACGTCAAAAACATGTTTTTGAATGATATTTTCAAATTGGTGATATTTTGCAATATATTTTAAAAATATCAATAAAATGTTTTTGTGCTACCTGGGGTATTGTGTGTGTGTATTGTATTTTGTTATTAAGTCGATTTGAAAAGCTCACTAGAGCTTGTGTTTATGTAGTTTATTGAATATCGACTCTAAATAAAACTTTGAATCTTGAATCTTGAATCGATCGATCAAGAATTTGTATATAAATATCATTGGTGCGATATTTATACTTTCACATGTGAGGTTGCAATATGATTTCATTACCGGAAATTACTGATTTTAATATGTTCACCTCCAATTTCCATATCCAGATTGAAATACCAGTTAGTCAATTTGCCGTTTCGGAATCTAATTCATTCTGGGTAATATTTTCAAAAGCGTACACCACGACGTTTTAATTGGTTTACAACGTTCTACACAATAGGAAATTCAACCAATGACGTTAGTTTTTTTTTCACTTTGGTGTACCAACAATGAGATTACCAACAGTCCTCTAGATTCTGAAAAGGCGAATTGTGTATTGATTTTATCATTTGCCGACATGTTGAAAGTGGTTGAATCGGTGTTTTCATTTTCAGAGTCCAGATATTTTGTGATAGTAATTTCAGAGACATATATATGTCTCTGGTAATTTCATTCTAATTGGATTCTTACTATACAAAACCTTGATTGTACAGATATTGCAGATTATAGATTGGTAAAAAAAATAAGCAACACAAGTATAGAAGGTTTAAGTCTAATTAATCAAGGATTTGTATAGTAATAATTTTTTTCTTACTATACAAATCCTTGAATTAATCTAGCATACATTAAGTCCATTAATGTAACAATAACGCAATGTAAAATAATATATTTATTTTTGTTACATTTCCATGTAACCGTAGCCAGTGCCATATTTTAAGTCATAGTCAGTACTTTGACATGTCTTTTAGCTTTACCATAAAACATGGGTCCCTGTACTAACTTTTAGTATAGGTACCAGATTTATTGTGGCTAAAATAACTTTTCCTAATTTACTGCTTGAATCATGATTGGAGATAACTTATCTTTGCAAAATTTCCAGGCTTGTGTTCTTTATGGCAGTTTATGAAAGCTGTTAATATAATGTATTTACCCTTTTATGTCATGGGTAGAGGACTGTGTTAAAACGAGAAACGAAATTGTAAGTTGTAACGCAATGATGATCGAAACGAGACACGAAACGAAAGTAAAACGAAAAATTGACAAATCGAAACGAAATATTTGATTTTTGATGAACTTACTTTAAAAATGTCTAAAACGGAAGGATTTGTATAGTTAGGGGGGGGGGGGGGGCTTCTTCCTTAACTATTTGATAGGGGCTGCCGCTGTCACCCTTTTCATTAGTCCAAATAATTATGACGTCTTGAAAGGCTATTATAATTTTTTCTTTGACGCCTTACATTGACGATGTAAGGCGTCAAAGAAAAAAATTATAATAGCCTTTCAAGACGTCATAATTATTTGGACTACGTAAGGCGTCAAAGAAAAAATTATAATAGCCTTTCAAGACGTCATAATTATTTGGACTACCCAGAGACATATATACACAGAGATTGGCAACTGTAACAGTGGTCAGCGAAATCTAATCCAAACATCGCATCACGCGAGACTTTAACGAGATCGCCATTTTTATTCTATCACGACAAGTACACCACCTCGCTTCGATTTTTATTTTACATCAAGCATTTCAAAACAGCATAATGTAAGTACATATTTCAATTTCGTATATGAATTACCTTGTTTTATTCAGTTTGTAGTAGTTATTAGTTAAAATATTGCTACGATTAACGTTTAATTGCAGTATATAATAAAGGAAGCTTGGCCGACATGCACGTTATGAAATTTTTTAACCCCTGTCTGTTTACACTTTATAAACTTTTCCGTCTTCAGAGAAATATTGTACTCAGCACATGCATTACTTTCCTATGACAAACTGGATTGGTATATATAGGTTGTTTTATTCATATTTTCAACCACTTTGATGCAATTTACAATTAAAAATCAGTATTATAGCGGCCATGTTTTTTTTTTGCTTCAATATCAAGACAGGCCCCTGTCTGTTTACACTTTATAAACTTTTCCGTCTTCAGAGAATTATTGTACCCAGCACATGCATTACTTTCCTATGACATACTGGATTGGTATATAGAGGTTGTTTTTTTCATATTTTCAACCACTTTGATGCAATTTACAATTAAAAATCAGTATTATAGCGGCCATGTTTTTTTTTTTGCTTCAATATCAAGACAGACCCCTGTCTGTTTACACTTTATAAACTTTTCCGTCTTCAGAGAATTATTGTACCCAGCACATGCATTACTTTCCTATGACATACTGGATTGGTATATAGAGGTTGTTTTTTTCATATTTTCAACCACTTTGATGCAATTTACAATTAAAAATCAGTATTATAGCGGCCATGTTTTTTTTTTGCTTCAATATCAAGACAGACCCCTGTCTGTTTACACTTTATAAACTTTTCCGTCTTCAGAGAATTATTGTACCCAGCACATGCATTACTTTCCTATGACAAACTGGATTGGTATATAGAGGTTGTTTTTTTCATATTTTCAACCACTTTGATGCAATTTACAGTTAAAAATCAGTATTAAAGCTGTAGGCCATGGTGTTTTGCTTCAATATTAAGACAGACCCCTGTCTGTTTACACTTTATAAACTTTTCCATCTTCAGAGAATTATTGTACCCAGTACTTGCATTACTTTCCTATGACATACTGGATTTGTGTATATAGGTTGTTTTTTTCAGATTTTCAACCACTTTGATGCAATTTACAATTAAAAATCAGTACTCAAGCTGTCGGTCATGTTAATTTTCTTCAATATAAAGACAGACCCCTGTCCATGGCTACAGGTTAAACTTGTCCATCTTTAGAGAAAAATTGTAACCATCACATGATTTAATTTCACAAGACATACTAATACTGGATTTGGGTATAAAAATTGTTTTTTTCATTATTTCCACCACTTTGATGACATTTACAATTTTATATATATATTTACATTCAGTATCTGACAGCTTTTTTTTTTAACAGGATCCTGCACGTTATAAAAGAACAAAGATGTTGATCAAATTTACCTAACAGTGCAGCATACAAGAGATAAAATATCATACATGTGCTGAATGTAGGACTCCCAAGTCTTTCTGATTGAAATTAAGAATCCCTGGCAAACAGGAACAACTATTAGTGATGACTTTATCCGAATGTGACGGCACTGTCATGTAGTGGACTGATTACTACTATCAATGTGATACTTAACAATGGTTTTGTAAGAGAGAAAATTACATGTGCTTATCCTGACTGTAAAAACACCATACTATTGTAGTTCATATGCCAAACTTGATGTACATGTGTATGCGATTTTTGTGCAATTGATGGCGAGACCATTGAACTAAAAACAAATACAAGACTCTGCATTCAATCTATTGAATTTGAAGCAGAAGTGATACAGTGGCAGTTGTGCAGATGGATAAAAAAGCAAATAAATATCTTGTGTTCAACTTCATTTGTCTTCTTTATGTTTACAAAGTATACATGTACATAGTTTTTACATACATGTACATGTATAACAATATGATGATGTAGTATGATTGCTAATGAGACAATGATTTACATGTATGACTATCATTGGAAGGCCACTCTATAATATCTTTGTACATCATGAGAATGGAAAATGCTACCCTTGTAGCATAAAGGTAGCATAATGTAAAAAAAGAGAAACTGTTCATTTATCTTACAACACCCCTGTGATATATCTTGACAGTACTAAATAGCAAAATATTTCGTTTCACAAATTCCTTCCTCTCCATGGAAAGTAACATATTTAATTGTTTACATGAAATGACAAAATGTGTAGAAAAAGAAGCAAGAAATGTCCACTCTACTACTGTACACTAGTCGCTCACATTGGTCACCATCTATGATTGTTTCAGTCCTTTAACAAATTGTCAATGGTGCTTATTTATATTTATCTGTTTCAGTTTTCTTCTTTATAATATAACATGTTCTCATTCTGTGATCACTATTTCACCTCTCCTGTTTTGAAAAAAATGTTTATGCTAATATTTTCTGCAATAAATTGAAAAGGCACAGATGCTATGACTAAACAGAAATGTGAGGTATATGTCAATGAGACAACAACCCAACGACAACAATATTCTTTGCACATCTATGAATGTTTAAGAATTCGTGTGAAGGTCAAAAGCACATAACATGTACTTATATATCCATAACCTGGTACATGTATGTACCTATTTCTGCATTCCGTCCTAAAAATAAGTTGTGTGAAGAGACCAAGCAGTTTATATGCTGATAAAAAAGCTGATATTAAAATGAATAACTGTATAACAAATTCCGGGAATGAGACTATTTTATTTAAAACAGATGACATATGTTTTAAATAAAATATATTGGTGGAAAAGGTTTAAACAGAAGCAGGAGATGTCAAGGGGTAATACAAAAAGTACAAGGTCGTGTAACACAGAGGAAAAAAATAACAAATGAAAAGAAAATAACTGCACCGAAAATTACCTTGAACAACATAAACTCACAAAAGATCGTGCACAATTTTAAATCTTTCTAATTTCAAACTCAAGTTTCACTACCCGATAGGAAAGAGTAAAGATAAGAATGTAGTAGTACTCCGGTGATCTATGAAACAAAACATTAAAATTCTACAGTTCAGCAGGGCATTTTTATGTACTTATGATACAAATTGTTTTTAATCAAAGTCTGTGATATCAAGTCTTAAAAAAACTACAAATAATGACAGATTCATATTCAATATTTTATGGCAGCAAAAATAGTGATTTCGACAACACTATAATGTACGTGCCTTTAGGAAAATCAAATTTATGCAAAGGTTCCATAAATAATTTTATTCTAGGTCAAATTGACAATTAAAAATTAAAATTAAATTAAAACAGATATAAAATCAGTTTCTCACGATACAAAATTCTACTGGCTACATATTTTTTATATATGAAAAAGTTGCTTCATTTCTTTTTTTGACATGTTAAAAGACTTTTTGTTTTCCTGATTGAATACTAAAGTATTGGCCAGTGCTTCTGTTAAAATAAAGTTCTGGTCATGGTTAAAATAATATGTCAGAATTTTTTAAGTTTTAAAAACAATTACCAAGTAATAATCCATATAGAACTTCACCTCCGGCAAAATTCAGGTGATTGCAGGGCAATAAATTGCGTAATCGCACACCTGTGAAGCAACAGTCACAACTCTAAGGGACTAATTACCGAAAAATCGGACACACATAATTTCACTGTGTAATTAAGGAGCAAACTATTGCAAAGATATGCGGTAAAGAAAAGTTTCTTGTAATAACAATTGATCATTACCAGATTTGAATTTTAAAATTATATGAAATGCAGAAAAAAATATTTTTCTCAATAAATACATAAAAATGAATATAACGATTTCAAGTATTTAAAAAAAAAAGAAGAAATTATAAGATGATCTGAAATAATTTTCCCTTTGCTTTTCTTGATTATCTATCGAGGTTTTTTATCCCTGACTTGATTACATGTTCTAATATTTATCGACGAGAATCTCATCCCGGGCCGCGATCTTTCACGGGATTTCACGGAGTTGCCAATCTCTGTGTATATATGTCTCTGGACTACCTTTTCATATGATTTCGATTTTAAAAATGAATACCTTAATATATTGCATCTTAAACAACAAAAATCTTTAAACATTCTTTTATACAAATACATATGTTCTTTCTCTAGCATTATAAGTCCTATTGATTGAATAAATCACATATATTTTATTCATTTTTTGAAAGAAAGAAAAAAAATTATATTATATATGTTTTACTTTTTTTTTGTATTACAAATATATCATGATTATGGAGTAACCATTAAACTTCAAAAAAAGGGGGGGGATTCAAGCGTCACTGATCATGCTGATAAGTCTTTTGTAGACAAAATGCATGTCTGGTATATAAAGTTTTATGCCTATAAAAGTATCTATGATGAGTTTATTCAATATTGTCCAAAGAATACTTAGTAAGATAAAAAATAAAATGAAAAAAGAGTATTCGTAACCATTCTGATTCATGGTTATGTTTTTTTGTCCGAGTCAGAAATGTTTTCCCCGCAAAGTGCAAATTGTTTTTTGGTAGTTAAAGTTTTTGGAAGCTATCAATCATTTTTTTTTCTTCAAAATTTAACACTTGATACAAAAATTTGGTATTACTTTGATTTAGTCACATTTCTTTGTGCAAAAGCTGACCTGTGGAAGTCATTTTATGATAAATTAAAATCTGACATAAACTGACCTGTACAAGTCATATTGTGTTGAGTGCAAGAAGGGAGACAACACTTACATCAAATTATATCCGACCTATGGAATTTATTTTATTTTGACTTGTTTATTTCAGAGCTCTGACTGCTAAGGGGGAGATTATACTTAGACAATTTAATTCTATATGGAATGTACAATAAATTAACATATTTTGTTCTGTAACAAGAAAATGAGCAAGATGAATTTTTCTTTCAGATTTTATCTCTCATTCTCATCAAGCAAATGACAAAATAAAATATTCTGAATCCAGATTTTTCCCATACAGGTCAGCTTTTGCACAAAGAAATGCGACTTAATTTAAGTTAATTCATATTATAATAAGATTTATCCTGCAATCAGCCATCTATTGTAAAAATAACAGGTATACAAATAAATGTTTGCAGTACATGTACATAGACAAATGGGATTTTCATTGTCCATGAAATTACACTTAAATGATTAGTAAAGACATCTGCAATGGGCAGACAAATTAAAATTCTATTAGAACAAAGAAATCCTAAGAATTAAAGAAATGAAGATAAGATGACTTTTTCACTTGAATAAGTAAAAAAATTTGAATGTCTAAGGGACATAACTATGTCAATCAATACTTTACCTATATGGGTCAGAATTTACTGTCATGAAATTTTTGTTACATCCAAAACTGTCTTTTTAGAAAATTTAAAACTACTCATAAAATGAAAAGGCCACTGTAAATTAAACCTAGGGATCAAGGCCTTTCCATTTCTGTATGCAAAAAGATAACTTGTTCATGCAACATGATATTAGTGGCATTTTTTCATTTCATTGAATGATGTAACACAGACTCCAAAACTTCTTGTAAATACTGGTTTTCAGAAATTCTATGAACAATTTAACATCTGTGTAGGGTTAAGTCTGTTCATTATCTCTAAACAGATTAAATACTAGCAGTATTCTGTCTAATTTTGAACCATATTCTAGAAATTTCACTTTTAAACTCATGGATGTAACAGGACACTATTTCGGTTTTCTTTTCATGTTTCTGAATATACCACAATCAATTTTTGGTGAAAGGTTACAGGATATCAGAAATGCATGGTGCAGATGAAAAAAAAAGTTGACTAAATCCAATTGGGTCCTCATACTTTTTTTTATTATAAACTATTTTTCAAATTTGTTGTCTTTGTTACATCAAAAATTGATTTAGTTTCAGTGTTACACCATATACTGCAGTATCTATATTAGCTTATCTTTTCATGGACCTTTCCTAGTATTAATATTGTGGTGCAATGTGAGCTAATCTCCGTGTGTAAATTGGGTTACTTTTATTCATGAATTTTTCATTAGCCTAAATTTTGACAAACAATTCAAGGGTGTAACAATGAAACCATATTCTATATGGACTTATTGCAGCAAAATGGTTGTACCATTCTTCATCTATCATAAATCTGTTTACATCAAACTTAGCCGTACCAAATTTGTCAGGTTAACAATCTTGATGATATCAGATTTAGAAATAACAAATTAAAATTAATCACAGTAATCCTTCATTACGTGTATATTTATGTGGTAAATATAACTGAAATATTTCATGTACATGATGTAACTAATGTCTGGTTTGCACTTCCTTCAATTTTGCAACCTTGTTTTCTTCCATTGAAAGTTGAAAAGACTGCATGTGTTGAATATGGTTGTACATTAGTATGACATTATGTCATAAATTTTTCAAAACATCAATTGAATATTGCTATTATGTTAATTGGTTCTCTTTTATTTAATTTATTAGTGTTGTATATAAGATGTAACAAATTGACACTATTTTCATGGATGTCCAACACTTGCATATTTGAAGTACTTCTAGGAAAAACCGTCCATGCACAACATTATACCCGAATGTTGGAACAGTTTATCTCCGGGTAAATCTGCATGTTTTTGACAGGGAACATCTCAAAGCTGTTTTAAGTAACATTTTTTGGATGTAACATTTATGACACAAAATGTTACATCTTCAATTTCTGCAAATATAACCTATTTTCTCGTTTTAATATGACATGTATACCCTGTTAAGCACCATTAAATAGTTATCTAACACCCCTTATTGATATTAATGAATATCTTTATTTGAAAAGCACTTTACGCCCATATGGACCAATGGCTTAAAACATTATACATAATATACAGTTTACATAAAACAATGAAAATAAACAATGGACACACTTTGAACTATAATTTGTCTTTTTTTTTTTAAATCAATATATATATATATATATATATATATATATATATATATATAAGAGATTCAAATTATATCAAGGACTCCCTGCCCTCAGTCTTAGTGACTTTTTTAAAAAGGAGCCTAATTTGCAAGTGTCCTGTTTTGTTTCAGGATTGAGAATATGTTTTAATTTATCTATATCATTTAAGTTATTATATTTATTTTCATTTAAAAATTCTTTTCTTAATTGTTCATTTATTTTACATTTAAAAAAGAAATGAAACTCATCATCTAGTACATCACAATGTGTACATAGTCTTAAATCTCTGGGAATTTTCCTGTATCTTCCAGTTTCTATTAATAAGCAGTGGTCACTTATTCGAAATTTAGAAATTAGTTGTCTATATTCAAAGTTTTGAGAAAGTAGGTATGGTTCAAAGTTATAGCTTTTCTTTATTTTTTTAAAAAGTTGGAGTTTGCTATTCTCTTGTAAATTTAAAATTTTATCATTATATAAATTTTCATAGGAGTTTTCTAGATTTTGTTTGTATATTAGCCTATTATTTTTAAGGTCTTTCCTCTAGGCGAGGAAAGACCTTATTGTTTTTCTAATGTTTTTTTTTCCTTTTTTTTTTCCTTCCAGCATTTGTTTGGCACGCCCTCCTATCGCTTCTATTGGAATTATCAATACCAAATTTGAACCATCGATAGACCTCATCATGAACTTTTACCAGATGAACTTTTGTAGGATTTCATCATCCCCTTTAAAAGTTATCTCCCTTTTTAACCGGATTTTTGTGACAAAAATGTCGGTTATTGATTTGGGGATGTACGGCGGGCGGCCGGGCGGTCGGGCGGTCGGGCGGGCGGGCGGTCGGGCGGGCGGGCGGCAATCAAATGTTGTCCGTGCATTAACTAATGAACCGTTCAACAAAAGCTTTTAAAATTTTAATATGTTATTACTGACAACTATACGAAGGTCAAGTTCAATAATGGCGATTTTGACTTTTACCGTTCAGGAGTTATGGTTCTTGAAAGGCGGCAATCAAATGTTGTCCGTGCATTAACTCATGAACCGTTCAACCAAAGCTTTTAAAATTTTAATATGTTATTACTGACAACTATACGGAGGTCAAGTTCAATAATGGCGATTTTGACTTTTACCGTTCAGGAGTTATGGTTCTTGAAAGATTGAAAAATGGAGTTTTCAGTCGTGTCCGTGCATTTACTCATGAACTGTTCTACCAAAGCTTCCCAAATTTTATTATGTTGTTACTGATGACAGAATAGAGGTCAAGTATAATAATGACGATTTTGACTTTTACCGTTCAGGAGTTATGGTTCTTGAAAGATTGAAAAATGGAGTTTCCAGTCGTGTCCGTGCATTTATGCATGAACTGTTCTACCAAAGCTTCCGAAATTTTAATATGCTGTTACTGATGACAAAATGGAGGTCAAGTTCAATAATGACGATTTTGACTTTTACCGTTCAGGAGTTATGGTTCTTGAAAGATTGAAAAATGGTGTTTCCCAGTCGTGTCCGTGCATTTTCTCATGAACCATTCAACCAAAGCTTATGAAATTTTAATATGTTGTTACTGATGACAAAATAGAGGTCAAGTTCCATAATGACGATTTTGACTTTTACTGTTCAGGAGTTATGGTTCTTGAAAGATCGTAAAATGGCGTTTCCATTCACGTTGTTGCATTTACTCATGAACCATTCAATCTAAGCTTTTCAAATATTATTATTTCAAAATGTTGATACTGATGACAAAATAGAGGTCAAATTTGATATTGATGATTTTCACTTTCACCATTCATCAGTAATGGTTCTTGTGATATTGCCAGGACACAAATAAATGTAAATAAATCCGGTTTGCTGTCGTTGTGACAGCCTCTTGTATTGATTTTTTTCAACATGCCCCCCCCCCTAAATGTTTTACAAGATATCATGACCTTATATGGACAACAGTTAGATCTCATCATGATGTATTACCATATGAGGCTGCTAAGGATTTCATCATTCCCTATGAGAGTTATGTCTCCTTGAAGCAATTTCTTTCTTTTGCATTTTTCTTAAAAATCATTCCAGATAGAATCGATTTGAAAATGGCAGCATGTACAAGAACAGATGGCAATGTTTATCAACATAAACAATTAATTTGTTACTAAGCCTTATAAGGAGTTATTCCCCTTGAAAAATTGTGTTCAATTTTAGAAAAATTGTATTTCAAGAACTGGAAGTCATAGAGACTTGGGACCTCCACCAATAATCTTTATTTCATGTGACCTTTAATATGCACCCAAGGTCAAAGGTCACAGAGTGCAAAATAAAATTACGCTGCAGTTTCAAGCTTACATATTAGGAAAACGATAAGACTTTGCTGCATACATACAGCGTATAAATTGTTCCTCTCGACGAGCTCTACATTTTATATGATAAGTTCAAAAATGTCCGACTGTCTGTTCAAAAGTTACAACGGGATAATTCTTAAAAGTATAGTATTTTGTGTATATCTTTTTAAAGGTAACATATATCAACCTACTATAAACTGCAAAGATCATTAGTAGTTCAAGACCTTCAATTTGAGGTCAATGTCAGGTCATGATGAAATTTCACCTTGACCTTCACAGCATACTATGACCTTGACCTTGTGATATTTGAAAGGTCAAGTGGTCCAGAGTTGAATGGTGGTAGTCCCATGTCTCCACGACTTCCGGTTCTCAAGTTTGGTATTGCATCATATATTTGATGATTAATTGTGACCTTGTTGAACTTTGGAAGTGTCCCAATTCTTTTTTATAATGTTGTCTTTTAACTGTAGATCATTTACCATTTAACAGATTTGAGATATCTATTGTCGTTTTAGAGATAATGCAGTTTGAAATTTGGCTAGCGGCGGCATGTATTTCTGAATCAACAACAGCTTACCACTTAAAATGTTTAAGAAATTGAAGAGGTTAACATAGTTATATGTTTGACCAAATACCAAAAACATTCCATTTAAAAAAACACCAAAAAATAATTTTGAAATTTTCATGTTTTGCATTGACTTTGTAAGTTTCATAACTTCTATTTATATCGTTGATATTGCATCATTTTTGGCACTTTGTCAAATGGGGTCATCTGATATATCAAATTGAAGGTCTCAATAAACTCTACTTAAAAATGAAAATTTTAAACCTCTTTTTCATCCCAGGGGAAAGGGTGGGGTCATTTAGTGCAAAAATTCAAATTTCTCAGATGGTAAGGTTGTCGCATATCAAATGAAAGAACATCAAGCGTATATTTCAAATTTCAAATTGACGTCCCCAAAAAATTGGTTGGATGGGGTCATTGAGTGCAAAAAATAAATTTTCTTTTACGATAGGGTTGTTGTATATCAAATGAAAGGTCATGATGTGTACATTTGAAATATCAAATTCCCGACCTCCAAAAATTAGTTGGATAGGGTTATTAAGTGCAAAAATCAAATTTTCTAAAACATGGCGTTGTCGCATATCAAATGAAAGCTCATCTACTCTATGTTACATATATCATAATTCCGATCTCAAAAATGTAGGCGGATGAGGTCATTAAGTGTTAAAAGCGAAAAGTTTCAGAAGGTATGCTTGTCGTATATCAAACGAAAGGTCGTTCAAAGTACATTACAAAAACATCACTTTTACTGGAAAGACCTTTCAATTGTTTTACAAACAATTGAGATACTAGTTATCCTTATTTTGGTTAACAATTTCTAAATCATTTTGACTTCTGACATGATTTACATAGGAGTACCAAGAATAAATACCTGCATTATGTAAAGTTTTTGCCAAATTTAGTGTCTCTTTTAGTAAGGGACTAGTTTCTTCCCTTAATAGTCTATCATGAAAAAGAAGAGTTTGTCTTTTTATAAAGCAATCAATAGGGTAGCTGCCTAATTCAGATCGAGCAGCTATATTGCAAGAGCATTTTTTTACTCCTAAAGTTAACTTATTAAATTTATTTAGTACTTTATCAGGTGGACTTTTGTCAATGAAATTTAGAGTATCTACTTTTTTGTTATTTTTATCTCCTTTAATTGAAGCTTTATAAAAGGATGAGTATGCATCCATATACCATATTTCACTGTTATAAGTTAATATTGGTCTGACGAGAGAGTTAAATAAATGGTTTGACAAATTAACAGGAGTCTGATGAATCGAATTACAATATGTTTTTATAGAATACATTACTTTCATAGATTTTTTGGCTAATTCTTGTGCTGAATGAATAAGATTTCCATTCTGACTAATGATATTACCAAGAAATTTAAACTTTTCCATTTGCTCTAATTTATCACCATTATAATTAAAAGAATGGTTAAGATTTTTCCTATTGTTACTTGTGCTTAAAATCATAGTTTTAGTTTTTTTACAATTTACAGTTAACTGCCATTTATCACAGTATTGAGACAAATGGTTTAAACTTGACTGAAGACCCTCTTTAGTTTCAGACATTATCAAAATATCATCAGCAAATAGGAGGCTTCCAATATTTGTCTGTTCTATTTTCAAGGGATCACAGTCATCCTGTTTAAAAATTTGAGGTAGATCATTTATGAAAATATTGAATAGGGTGGGACTTAAAGAATCCCCTTGTCTTACCCCTCTAGTTACTTCAAACCAGTTAGTGAGTTTATTATTAATCTTTATTGAAGATTTAGTGGTTGAATACATATTTTTTATTACTTGATACATTTTACTGCCGATACCCTGGGACAAAATTTTATATAATAAAGCTGTTCTCCAAATATTCATATAGCAAAGAGTATTTGAAAGATACAATAAACTGAGACGTATTTTTAACCACATGATTTTTACGGACACGATAAATTCAACAAAATGTCCAGCAAAAATCACATTGAAATTTAGTATAAGAAACACTTGCATCAGAAAAAGTGGAATTCTATTGGGATTATTTATATCATCATCATGCAAGTTTTCTTCCTTTTTATGTTTTATTCATTCTGAATCTTAATTGACTATACATTTTAAGAAATTGTCAGATGTAACACAAATTCCATGACAGTAAATTCTGACCCATATATATAGATACAAGTAAATAAAATTCACTTGTATAAGTATCCTACAAATTTACTTATATATAAGTATATTTTTTTTCACTTCCTCAAGTAAACAAAAATTACCTGTACAAGTAGTACCTCTGACTGCCTTTTAACGTATTTTGACTGAGAGAGGTCGTTTGATACGCCCGTTTACAGGACCTATTATGGTATATTGTTGACTGTCTGTCCACCCGTTGTCAATATATATGTCGGACATTAACTAAAAAATGCTGTAACCATTTTGAATAAAACTTAAGGTTTTATATCTATTGACGTGAGCTCCCTTTCGGTTTTTATACGACCGCAAAATTTGAAAATTTTTTCGTCGTATATTGCTATCACGTTGGCGTCGTCGTCTGCGTCGTCGTCTGCGTCGTCGTCTGCGTCGTCGTCGTCGTCGTCGTCCGAATACTTTTAGTTTTCGCACTTTAACTTTAGTAAAAGTGAATGGAAATCTATGAAATTTTCAAACAAGGTTTATGACCACAAAAGGAAGGTTGGTATTGATTTTGGGAGTTTTGGTCCCAACATTTTAGGAATTAGGGGCCAAAAAGGGCCCAAATAAGCATTTTCTTGGTTTTCGCACTATAACTTTAGTTTAAGATAATAGAAATCTATGAAATTTTGACACAAGGTTTATGACCACAAAAGAAAGGTTGGGATTGATTTTGGGATTTTTGGTTTCAACAGTTTAGGAATTAGAGGCCAAAAAAGGGCCCAAATAAGCATTATTCTTGGTTTTCGCACAATAACTTTAGTTTAAGTAAATAGAAATCAATGAAATTTAAACACAATGTTAATGACTACAAAAGGAAGGTTGGTATTGATTTTGGGAGTTTAGGTCCCAACAGTTTAGGAATTAGGGGCCAAAAAGGGACCCAAATAAGCATTTTTCTTGGTTTTCGCACCATAACGTTAGTATAAGTAAATAGAAATCTATGAAATTTAAACACAAGGTTTATGACCATAAAAGGAAGGTTGGTATTGATTTTGGGAGTTTTGGTCCCAACATAATAAGGGGCCCAAAGGGTCCAAAATTAAACTTTGTTTGATTTCATCAAAATTGAATAATTGGGGTTCTTTGATATGCCGAATCTAACTGTCATGACTGTGTATGTAGATTCTTAACTTTTGGTCCCGTTTTCAAATTGGTCTACATTAAGGTCCAAAGGGTCCAAATTTAAACTTAGTTTGATTTTGACAAAAAATGAATCAGTTAGGTTCTTTGATATGCTGAATCTAAAAATGTACTTAGATTCTTGATTATTGGCCCAGTTTTCAAGTTGGTCCAAATCGGGGTCCAAAATTAAACTTTGTTTGATTTCATCAAAAATTGAATAAATGGGGTTCTTTGATATACCAAATCTAACTGTGTATGTAGATTCTTCATTTTTGGTCCTGTTTTCAAATTGGTCTACACTAAAGTCCAAAGGGTCCAAAATTAAACTTAGTCTGATTTTAACAAAAATTGAAATCTTGGGGTTCTTTGATATGCTGAATCCAAAAATGTACTTAGATTTTTATACGACCGCAAAATTTGAAAAATTTTTCGTCGTATATTGCTATCACGTTGGCGTCGTCGTCTGCGTCGTCGTCGTCCGAATACTTTTAGTTTTCGCACTCTAACTTTAGTAAAAGTGAATGGAAATCTATGAAATTTTAACACAAGGTTTATGACCACAAAAGGAAGGTTGGTATTGATTTTGGGAGTTTTGGTCCCAACATTTTAGGAATTAGGGGCCAAAAAGGGCCCAAATAAGCATTTTCTTGGTTTTCGCACTATAACTTTAGTTTAAGTTAATAGAAATCTATGAAATTTTGACACAAGGTTTATGACCACAAAAGAACGGTTGGGATTGATTTTGGGAGTTTTGGTTTCAACAGTTTAGGAATTAGAGGCCAAAAAAGGGCCCAAATAAGCATTATTCTTGGTTTTCGCACAATAACTTTAGTTTAAGTAAATAGAAATCAATGAAATTTAAACACAATGTTAATGACTACAAAAGGAAGGTTGGTATTGATTTTGGGAGTTGGTCCCAACAGTTTAGGAATTAGGGGCCAAAAAGGGACCCAAATAAGCATTTTTCTTGGTTTTCGCACCATAACGTTAGTATAAGTAAATAGAAATCTATGAAATTTAAACACAAGGTTTATGACCATAAAAGGAAGGTTGGTATTGATTTTGGGAGTTTTGGTCCCAACATAATAAGGGGCCCAAAGGGTCCAAAATTAAACTTTGTTTCATTTCATCAAAATTGAATAATTGGGGTTCTTTGATATGCCGAATCTAACTGTCATGACTGTGTATGTAGATTCTTAACTTTTGGTCCCGTTTTCAAATTGGTCTACATTAAGGTCCAAAGGGTCCAAAATTAAACTTAGTTTTATTTTGACAAAAAATGAATCAGTTAGGTTCTTTGATATGCTGAATCTAAAAATGTACTTAGATTCTTGATTATTGGCCCAGTTTTCAAGTTGGTCCAAATCGGGGTCCAAAATTAAACTTTGATTGATTTCATCAAAAATTAAATTGAATAAATGGGGTTCTTTGATATACCAAATCTAACTGTGTATGTAGATTCTTCATTTTTGGTCCTGTTTTCAAATTGGTCTACACTAAAGTCCAAAGGGTATAAAATTAAACTTAGTCTGATTTTAACAAAAATTGAAATCTTGGGGTTCTTTGATATGCTGAATCCAAAAATGTACTTAGATTTTTTATCAGGGCCCAGTTTTCAAGTTGGTCCAAATCAGGATCTAAAATTATTATATTAAGTATTGTGCAATAGCAAGTCTTTTCAATTGCACAGTATTGCACAATGGCAAGAAATATCTAATTGCACAATATTGTGAAATAGCAAATTTTTTTTTTAATTACAGTTATCTTTCTTTGTCCAGAATAGTAAGCAAGAAACATCTACATTTGTAATTGCAAAATATTGTGCAATAGCAAGATTTTCTTTTAATTTGAGTTATCTTTCTTTGTCCAGAATCAACTTAAATCTTTGTTATATACAATATACAATGTATATTCACTTTTTACTACCAACTGATAAATTAAAATAATCTTTACCATTCAGTGATAACAAGCAGTTTTTTTACATCTTAATATTTTATGATGTATTTAAATGAGTAGTTATTGTTGCAAACTCCATTAGAAATTTTAATTGAGATTAGTTTTGGAATAACGGAAAGGGGGATGTGATTAAAAAAATTGGGTTCAATTTTTCTCATTTGAAATTTCATAAATAAAAAAGAAAATTTCTTCAAACATTTTTTTGAGAGGATTAATATTCAACAGCATAGTGAATTGCTCTAAGAGAAAACAAAAAAATTAAGTTCATTAGAACACATTCATTCTGTGTCAGAAACCTATGCTGTGTCAACTATTTAATCACAATCCAAATTTAGAGCTGAATCCAGCTTGAATGTTGTGTCCATACTTGCCTCAACCGTTCTGGGTTCAACCTCTGTGGTCGTATAAAGCTACGCCCTGCGGAGCATCTGGTTTTATTATGGGCCCAGTTTTCAAGTTGGTCCAAATCAGGATCTAAAATTACTATATTAAGTATTGTGCAATAGCAAGTCTTTTCAATTGCACAGTATTGCGCAATGGCAAGAAATATCTAATTCACAATATTGTGAAATAGCTAATTTTTTTTTAATTAGAGTTATCTTTCTTTGTCCAGAATAGTAAGCAAGAAATATCTAATTGCAAAATATTGTGCAATAGCAAGATTTTTTTTTAATTGGAGTTATCTTTCTTTGTCCAGAATCAACTTAAATCTTTGTTATATACAATATACAATGTATATTCACTTTTTACTACCAACTGATAAATTAAAATAATCTTTACCATTCAGTGATAACAAGCAGTTTTTTTTTTACATCTTAATATTTTATGATGTATTTAAATGAGTAGTTATTGTTGCAAACTCCATTAGAAATTTTAATTGAGATTAGTTTTGGAATAAGGGAAAGGGGGATGTGATTGAAAAAATTGGGTTCAATTTTTCTCATTTGAAATTTCATAAATAAAAAAGAAAATTTCTTCAAACATTTTTTTGAGAGGATTAATATTCAACAGCATAGTGAATTGCTCTAAGAGAAAACAAAAAAATTAAGTTCATTAGAACACATTCATTCTGTGTCAGAAACCTATGCTGTGTCAACTATTGAATCACAATCCAAATTTAGAGCTGAATCCAGCTTGAATGTTGTGTCCATACTTGCCTCAACCGTTCTGGGTTCAACCTCTGTGGTCGTATAAAGCTACGCCCTGCGGAGCATCTGGTTTTATTATGGGCCCAGTTTTCAAGTTGGTCCAAATCAGGATCTAAAATTACTATATTAAGTATTGTGCAATAGCAAGTCTTTTCAATTGCACAGTATTGCGCAATGGCAAGAAATATCTAATTCACAATATTGTGAAATAGCTAATTTTTTTTAATTAGAGTTATCTTTCTTTGTCCAGAATAGTAAGCAAGAAATATCTAATTGCAAAATATTGTGCAATAGCAAGATTTTTTTTTAATTGGAGTTATCTTTCTTTGTCCAGAATCAACTTAAATCTTTGTTATATACAATATACAATGTATATTCACTTTTTACTACCAACTGATAAATTAAAATAATCTTTACCATTCAGTGATAACAAGCAGTTTTTTTTTTACATCTTAATATTTTATGATGTATTTAAATGAGTAGTTATTGTTGCAAACTCCATTAGAAATTTTAATTGAGATTAGTTTTGGAATAAGGGAAAGGGGGATGTGATTGAAAAAATTGGGTTCAATTTTTCTCATTTGAAATTTCATAAATAAAAAAGAAAATTTCTTCAAACATTTTTTTGAGAGGATTAATATTCAACAGCATAGTGAATTGCTCTAAGAGAAAACAAAAAAATTAAGTTCATTAGAACACATTCATTCTGTGTCAGAAACCTATGCTGTGTCAACTATTGAATCACAATCCAAATTTAGAGCTGAATCCAGCTTGAATGTTGTGTCCATACTTGCCCCAACCGTTCAGGGTTCAACCTCTGCGGTCGTATAAAGCTACGCCCTGCGGAGCATCTGGTTTTTATAAATTTTAGATTTAACATTTCCGAGTAATGAGGTTTTATTCATTGTAAAAAAGGTGATTTTCGAATTTTCAAACAATAAAAACTCAAGAATGCTTTCACTTACTTGCAAGAAATTTTTGTGAATTGTTTATAAAATGTATCTTTTGACATGAGCTCCCTTTTGATTTTTTATGAATTTTATATTTTATGTTTTTTTTGAGATACAGGATTTTATTCATAGAATAAAGGTGGATTTTCCAGTTTTCCAACAATAAATAAAAATGCTTTCAGCAGTTCTCATGAAACTTTGGTGAATCGTATATATGTTGATGTATTAGCTCCTTTCAGAATTTCATAAATTTTACATTTTTAACCGGATTTTTGTGACAAAAATGTCGGTTATTGATTTGGGGATGCTCGGCGGGCGGCCGGGCGGCCGGGCGGTCGGGCAGTCGGGCAGTCAGGCGGTCGGGCGGTCGGGCGGGCGGCAATCAAATGTTGTCCGTGCATTAACTCATGAACCGTTCGGCCAAAGCTTTTAAAATTTTAATATGTTGTTACTGACAACTAAATGAAGGTCAAGTTCAATAATGGCGATTTTGACTTTTACCGTTCAGGAGTTATGGTTCTTGAAAGATTGAAAAATGGAGTTTTCAGTCGTGTCCGTGCATTTACGCATGAACTGTTCTACCAAAGCTTCCCAAATTTTAATATGTTGTTACTGATGACAAAATGGAGGTCAAGTTAAATAATGACGATTTTGACTTTTACCGTTCAGGAGTTATGGTTTTTGAAAGATTGAAAAATGGAGTTTCCAGTTGTGTCCGTGCATTTACGCATGAACTGTTCTACCAAAGCTTCCCAAATTTTAATATGTTGTAACTGATGACAAAATAGAAGTCAAGTTCAATAATGACGATTTTGACCTTTACCGTTCAGGAGTTATGGTTCTTGAAAGATTGAAAAATGGTGTTTCCAGTCGTGTCCGTGCATTTTATCATGAACCATTCAACCAAAGCTTTTGAAATTTTTATATGTTGTTACTGATGACAAAATAGAGGTCAAGTTCAATAATGACGATTTTGACTTTTACCGTTCAGGCGTTATGGTTCTTGAAAGATTGTAAAATGGTGTTTCCATTCACGTTGTTGCATTTACTCATGAACCATTCAATCTAAGATTTCAAATTTTAATATGTTGATACTGATGACAAAATGGAGGCCAAATTTGATATTGACGATTTTCACTTTCACCATTCATCAGTAATGGTTCTTGTGATATTGCCACTATGTTGTAACTGATGACAAAATAGAAGTCAAGTTCAATAATGACGATTTTGACCTTTACCGTTCAGGAGTTATGGTTCTTGAAAGATTGAAAAATGGTGTTTCCAGTCGTGGCCGTGCATTTTATCATGAACCATTCAACCAAAGCTTTTGAAATTTTTATATGTTGTTACTGATGACAAAATAGAGGTCAAGTTCAATAATGACGATTTTGACTTTTACCGTTCAGGCGTTATGGTTCTTGAAAGATTGTAAAATGGTGTTTCCATTCACGTTGTTGCATTTACTCATGAACCATTCAATCTAAGATTTCAAATTTTAATATGTTGATACTGATGACAAAATGGAGGCCAAATTTGATATTGACGATTTTCACTTTCACCATTCATCAGTAATGGTTCTTGTAATATTGCCAGGACACAAATAAATATTAATAAATCCGGTTTGCTGTCGTTGTGACAGCCTCTTGTACATTCCTGAGTTATGCCAACTCATCGGGTTTTATAGTCTGACAACAGATTTACTAAGTATTGCACAACAGCAAAAGATCTTAAATTGAATATAAATTCAATTAATATAACCAATTTTAAGTTCTTTGACTACATTTATTCAGAAACCTATAATATATCAAATATTTAATAACAATCCAAATTCAGACCTGTATCAAGCTTGAATTATTCCTACATGTTTTGGGAAATTAACCCCAAACTCAATCCCATCCTTCCTTTTGTGATATGGAACCTGGTGGTACAATGTCAGAGAGGTCCATACACTTACACACAAGTTTTTGTCTGGAAACTAGAAAAATGCTTGATTTTGGACACTTTTTTGCCCTTTATACCTAAACTGTTGGCCCTATTATCACTAAAATGAATCCCAGCCTTCTACTTGTGGTATTGAACATTGTGGTGCAATTTCAGAGCAATCAAAATACTTATACACTAGTTATTATCCTGAACCTAGACAAAATACTTGTTTTGGGCCCTTAATTCCTAAATGGTTTGGCCCATCATGCCCAAATCAATCGAAACCTTCCTTTTGTGGTATTGAACCTTTTAAAAAATATTCATGGATATCCAATTTCTTAAACTAAAGTTATTGTCTGGAAACTAATGTGTCCTTGGACAACCACACAGACAACGCAGACGACAACGTCAACATCATACCATTATAAGATAATCCCCAATTTTTTTTGTGTCCGTATCAAAATGAAAACAACAAGATGTAAATTTGTTGGGTCTGAAGTGCTTTTCTGGATTTACTGTCTTCAAGAATGCCTAAAGCCAAATACTATGTAAAAAGATTCTTATTATAAATAATTTATATGAGGAGACAGAAAGTACAAAATATATTCTGTTATTATGTCCTTTCCTAGATCTAGATATAATCTCATGATTGAACTTTTATTGCAGGGTGTGATCTTTTGAGTGTAAGTGCACAAGGCTTCTGCTGAAGACATTTATAAAATGAATGACCAGGCCACCGGAGAAGGGTATGTTTTTACTCATTGATATCTTATGAATAGATTCCCTTAAACATGTTAAAGCAGAACCAAGAACAAAATATATAAGTGAAAGCATTATTGTTTTAGACTTTTGCAAATCTGAAAATTTTTACTACATGAGTTGTACCTTACTTTTTCATTATCCTTAATTTGACTCAAACAAATTTGCAGCCAAAATCACTTTATAAAGTTATGAATTTCCTTACCAAATTCATGACAAAATTGTGTTTTGGTGATGGTGATGTGTTTTTAGATCTTTATTTACTGAACATTCTTGTTGCTACAATTATCTCTATCTCATTGTATCTATAATGAACTTGGCCAAATAACATGAATGATTACAGTGGAAAATATTTTCTAAAAATTTACCAAAATTTACAAAAATTTATGAAAATTGTAAAAAATTGACTATAAAGGGCAATAACTCCTTAATGGGTCAACTGACCATTTTGTTCATGTTGACTTATTTGTAGATCTTACTTTGCTGAACATTATTGCTGTTCACAGTTTATCTCTTTCTATAATAGTATTCAAGATAATAACCAAAATCTGCAAAATTTCCTTCAAATTACTAATTTCGGGGCAGCAACCCAATAACAGGTTGTCTGATTTGTCTGAAAATTTCAGGGCAGATAGATTTTGACCTAATAGACAAATTAACCACATGTCAGATTTGCTCTAAATGCTTTGGTTTCAGAGTTATAAGCCAAAATCTACATGTTACCCCTTATTTTCTATTTTTAGCCATGGCAGCCATCTTGGTTGGTTGGCCAGGTCACACCACACATTTTATGATGATTGTGGCCAAGTTTGGTTAAATATTGCCCAGTAGTTTCAGAGAACATTTTGATAAAAGTTTACGGACGCCGGACGACGGTGGACGCCAAGTGATGAGAAAAGCTCACTTGACCTTTCAGGTTAGGTGATCAGCTAAAAATGAAGCTTTTGGTGGCTGAGTGTTACCTTTCCTCGTCAGTTTTAATCTAGCGTCCTACTACAGTACATGATATATAAGGCATGAAGATGTAATTTTTTTTACAGATCAGCTAAATTATCTATATATATATAATATATATATATATAAACAGAGTTACATAAAGGGCTTCTTTTCATACTATAAAGCATTTTTTTTTAACATAGAAATACACAATCGTCACTTTTTGAAATAGTAAACAGTCAGTATAATAATGATATTAATGTTGTGTTTAATATTGACTATGGAAAATAACTTCGGGTCGTGCACTATTGTCTCTCACCCTGGCTACTATTTTCGCAAAGTCAATGTTAAACACAACATTAGTATATAAATAGAAATCTATGAAATTTAAAAACAAGGTTTATGACCACAAAAGGAAGGGTGGGATTGATTTTGGGGGTTATGGTCCCAACAGTTTAGGTATTACAGGCTAAAAAGGAGCCCAAATAAGCATTTTTCTAGTTTTCAGACAGTAATTTGTGGAATGGTGTATACATGTAAATTTCTCTAAAATTATACCACAAGTTTCCATACCACAAAGGGATGGTAAAAATTGGCTTTGGGGGGTTATGGCTCAAACTGAATAGGAATTAGGGCAAAAAGTGGGAAAAACAAGGGTGGCCTGGTTAATGGACAATTGCTTAAGTACAAAACATAATTTAAAAGCAGTGTAAGGGAAGTAATTCAAATACAACATTTTGAATTACCTCCCTTACACTCCTTTTAAATCATGTATAAAGAAATGTTGTATTGTCTTGAGGTGAATAGCTGTCAATTTATTTTGAGAAGTTACTATTTTAAAAATGCTGATGAAGGTAATTAATTTTAGCCATGATAATGTAGAATCATATTCAAAACAGTGTGGCTGTGGCCATTGATTGACGACCTATATTATCCTGTTGACTGGGACAGATTAGGTGAACGTTTGACTGTAACGACCACTCCTAACTATTTACTTGTTAAAGACACTTAAACTGTGGTGTCACCAAAGGTTCTCAACGCCTGAATAAAGTAATTCGAAAAACTAATCAGGATGTAACACGATGTTTTGATTTATATCAATAATATAAATCAAAACATAAAGGTTATTCCTGATTAATTTTTCGAATTATTTTAATATTAAAAGCTTTAAGAACCTTTGGTAACCCCACATTTTAAATTCTATAATAAGTAAGGTGTGAGCAGTGGTTTTTACAGACAAACGTTCACCTAATCTGTCCAAGTCAATGGGATAATTTAGGTCGTCAATCAATGGCCACAGCCACACTGTTTTGAATATGATTCTATTTCATTTCCTATTTTAAGACTTTATGATGTATTTAAGTGGATTATTATGGTTGCAAACTCCATTGGAGGGAAAGAAATTTTTTTGGGGGGTGGAAGATTTCACAAATTAAATAAAGGAGGGGAATTCACAACAGCATAGTGTATTGCACAAAAGTAAAAAAATGAATATAAATTCAAATCACATAACCAATTCAAGATCTTTGAATACAGTTATTTTGTGTCAGAAACCAGTATTACGTATCAAATATTTAATAACAATCCAAATTCAGACCAGTATCTGATATGACCATAAATAGCAAGAAGTCAAAATGTATGCTTGTTGGATCAGACAGAAAACTGGTAAACTGTAATGAATGTTTATGTGTTTTATCACAAGATAATATCGCTTTAGATAATGTTGAAGTTGAAAAACTTCTCGGAATTCATATTGATAAAAACCTATCATGGTCAATTCAAATTGATAAAATACGCGAAACTATTTCAACCAGAATATATTTGTTAAAAAGGTTGAAACGTTATTTACCATTAAAGGGTCTTATTCTTTTTTACAATAGCTATATATTACCCATTATTGACTACTGTTGTACAGTATGGGGTCTTACCACACACATTAATCTGGAGAGGATACATAAGCTCCAAAAACGTGCTGCAAGATTAGTTTTATCTGTTTCTTTTGATTTTCCATCAACAGTAATGTTTAAAAAAAACTTGCATGGATGACTATATTTACGAGGATACATTATTTTCAAGCTGTGTTAATGTTTAAATGTATGAATGGTCTAGCACCTGATTATCTATCTATTAAATTTACTGCTTGTGCTGATCTTTATAATTATTGTCTGAGGTCGACAACATCAGGACTTCTTCATGTACCAAGACCTAATTCTGATTTTTTAAAAAGAACATTTAAATATTCTGGTCTTATTACCTGGAATAATTTACCAAATAATATTAAAGAAATAGATAATTTAGATACATTTAAGACCAACTGTTCAAACTATTTTCTAACTGAACAGAATAAAGATGCACGAAACTAATGTATTATTTCTTTTTCTACTGAATGCATATGTACTTATTCAATATTTAAGCTGCTATATCTAACTGTATTATGTATTTTATTTTGTATGTATTTTTTTTGCTGTTTTCTATTTGTATTAATAGTTTTTGAAGGCCTCATGGAAGATTAACATGTAATTGTTAAATGTGTTACCTTCGTTAATAAAGAATTTTATTATTATTATTATTATTATTATTATTATTATTATTATCAAGTGCGAATATTGTGTCCATTTTTGCCCCAACTGTTCAGGGTTGGACCTCTGTGGTCGTATCCATCTGCGCTCGATGAAGTAACTTATTTACCACTGGTGAAAGAGTTAGGCTCTTGTGAGCTTTTCGCTCTAAACACTACAATATGAAGACATTCTCGACCCTTAAGTGCGCATAAGCATTTTAAAAAGTTTTTGCTATGCCCCACCTAGGATAGTAGAGGGGCATAGTGTTTTCTGGTTGGTGCGTCTGTCTGTCCCGCTACAGGTTAAAGTTTTTGGTCAAGATATTCTTTGATGAAGTTAACGTCCAATCAACTTGAACTTAGTACACATGTTCCCTATGATATGCTCTTTCTAATTTAAATGCCAAATTAGATTTTTGAAAATGATAGTGTGAGTTTCAGGTTAAGGTTTTGGGTTAAATTTTTTGCTCAAGGTAGTTTGTGATGAAGTTGAAGTCTAATCAACTTAAAACTCAGTATACATGTTCCCTATGACATTATCTTTCTAATTTAAAAATGCCAAATTAGATTTTTGACCCCAATTTCATGTTCCACTGAACATAGAAAATGATAGTGTGAGTGGGGCATCTGTGTTCTAAGGGCACATTCTTGTTTTTCTTGTTTTAGTATATAATAGGTCATGTTTTTTTTCGGTCTGAACTATTTCAAATTTTATTGTGCTAGTGCCTTATATAGCTTACTATGCAGTATGGGTTTTGTTCATTGTCAAAGGCAATACAGTGACCTATAGTTCTTACAGCCATCTCCTTTAATTTGATGGATTATTGTCTCATTGGAAATCAAACAACATATGTTTTCTCTTTTTTATTTTTTTACATACCGGTATACAGATTTTGAGTTGCAAAAGTCCAAACTGGAATAGTCTGAATCTGCATGAGCTTTGACTTTAGGTGAAGGCAAAGTATGAAAGCATTCATTTATTGTCAAATATTAACCATGATCAACATTGTTCTTAAATTGAGTTTTGGGGTTTTACACATTGTTCAACGAAACCAGATTGTTAAAGTTGGCGTAAGAATGCATGACAATGCATGATGTTCAAAAATGATGTGGGTTACAAAGCTTGAAAAAGATCATAAAAAAAAAAAAAAATCTGGAACAAACATTCTGATACCAAGAGACAAGAAATTACACAATGTGTTATACAATGTATCTACTTTACTATTGTAATTAATGGAGATTCAGAAAATGTGCCAAATAGTAAAGTAGGATCAGTTCTAATATCAGCTGTTCCTTTTAGATCAAATGAAAAAGATAATAAAGGAAAAGGAAATATAAAACATGGCAAAATGTACATACAAGGTCAAGATCTTGGAGATGAAACTAGAAATAAGGAATTCAAACTTGGTGCAGGTTCTTATGAAAGCAATGTTTTAAAGAAGGATGTGTCTAAGTATATGTGTGGGTTCCTGAATAGTTCAGGAGGGACATTATACATTGGTGTTGATGACTATGGTATGTACATGTAAATAAACGTTATATAATAAAAACCTATCAGGGAATAGGGTTTTCCTAAATAGGCTTTCTGGTACAATAATGTGAATAGTTATTCAGTGACATGTAATTACAGGTATATAAAGCCTGACTAAAATACAAAATTCCTAGATTCTCATACCCACCGATTCAGTTATTAAAGAACAATATACTCTTGCATTTTAATTTCTGACTGTTTTACTTTAATTTAAGTGTTCTTAATTATTAATATAAAAAATCTAAACATAACATTTGCCTATATTATACAATTTAGACAAAAATAGTTGGATCATAATATACAATATTTTAAGCCTTAAGAAAGAAATGAATTGTTTATTAATGTTGGTCGATACCATAATTCCAAATTAAGTATTATTTATCTCTTGAACCTTTTCTACTGCTACCAGAAATGTTAGATTTTGAACAAGCATGGAATGTAACAATCTTTGTAATACCCCAATATTTTTATACATTTTTTTCTATTGCTTTTTATATCAGCTTGCATACTGTAGCTGATAATAAGACCTTAACATTAAATCATTGCCTTCTCTGAAACTAAAACCTCATTTCTGATTCTTACTTGATTTGTTCTTTTCCGGACCTGTTGATTATTTTTATTTAATCAACATGTGAACCAGTTAACAGTTCTTCATCAGTCGAAATTCGACAATGACGTAAAATTTGCTTTCTGAAATTTCTATTGTGACGTCATGTAAAAAGACAACCAATGGCATGCCTGATGACATCACACAGGAAGAACACATCTTTATGAAGGTCGTTTTAAAGTTTGGTTTAAGATTGTTTGCATATTGTCTAGAAACCATAATAGAGAAATAGATTTCACCACCAAATCTGTTGCAATGTGATATATATTAATCCAGTCTCGACAGTTAGATTTTAAATATTTAAAATGCTTGGCGAGCCTCTTGAAGATTGAACTGTCTCCAGTGAATAAATAAAATATTACACTCGATTCAGTGATAGAATCTATATCTATATCTTAAAGAATCCCCAAATAGTTTATCAATAAATCAAAAAAATTGCAAAAATCAACAATGCATGAACTTTTTTCCAGGTAAAGTGATTGGAACTCAATGTGATCATGCAACAAGAGACAGAATCCGTATAGATATTGATACAGCTATCAAGACAATCAAACCAAATGTATTTCCACAGAATTATCATGTTGACTTTATTCCTGTGTATCACAAAAGTAATGCTCTTAAAGGTTAGTTTAATATCTATTGTACTGCCATTACTGGCTGTCTGGTATTGAATAATATATAAACAGTTAAAACAGAGTGAGTATAACCTATTAACTACATATTTGACACAAAAATAAATGAATCCACAGTTTCATTAATTCAATATACATGAAATATAAAACATGATATTTACTAATTTTTACCTTTTTATACGACCGCAAATTTTGAAAAAATTTTCGTCGTATATTGCTATCACGTTGGCGTCGGCTTCGTCGTCGTCGTCGTCGTCGTCGTCGTCGTCGTCGTCGTCGTCCGGCGTCCGAATACTTTTAGTTTTCGCACTCTAACTTTAGTAAAAGTGAATGGAAATCTATGAAATTTTAACACAAGGTTTATGACCACAAAAGGAAGGTTGGTATTGATTTTGGGAGTTTTGGTCCCAACATTTTAGGAATTAGGGGCCAAAAAGGGCCCAAATAAGCATTTTCTTGGTTTTCGCACTATAACTTTAGTTTAAGTTAATAGAAATCTATGAAATTTTGACACAAGGTTTATGACCACAAAAGAACGGTTGGGATTGATTTTGGGAGTTTTGGTCTCAACAGTTTAGGAATTAGGGGCCAAAAAAGGGCCCAAATAAGCATTATTCTTGGTTTTCGCACAATAACATTAGTTTAAGTAAATAGAAATCAATGAAATTTAAACACAATGTTAATGACTACAAAAGGAAGGTTGGTATTGATTTTGGGAGTTTAGGTCCCAACAGTTTAGGAATAAGGGGCCAAAAAGGGACCCAAATAAGCATTTTTTTTGGTTTTCGCACCATAACGTTAGTATAAGTAAATAGAAATCTATGAAATTTAAACACAAGGTTTATGACCATAAAAGAAAGGTTGGGTTTGATTTTGGGAGTTTTGGTCCCAACATAATAAGGGGGCCAAAGGGTCCAAAATTAAACTTTTGTTTGATTTCATCAAAATTGAATAATTGGGGTTCTTTGATATGCTGAATCTAACTGTCATGACTGTGTATGTAGATTCTTAACTTTTGGTCCCGTTTTCAAATTGGTCTACATTAAGGTCCAAAGGGTCCAAAATTAAACTTAGTTTGATTTTGACAAAAAATGAATCAGTTAGGTTCTTTGATATGCTGAATCTAAAAATGTACTTAGATTCTTGATTATTGGCCCAGTTTTCAAGTTGGTCCAAATCGGGGTCCAAAATTAAACTTTGTTTGATTTCATCAAAAATTGAATAAATGGGGTTCTTTGATATACCAAATCTAACTGTGTATGTAGATTCTTCATTTTTGGTCCTGTTTTCAAATTGGTCTACACTAAAGTTCAAAGGGTCCAAAATTAAACTTAGTCTGATTTTAACAAAAAATGAAATCTTGAAGTTCTTTGATATGCTGAATCCAAAAATGTACTTAGATTTTTTATTATGGGCCCAGTTTTCAAGTTGGTCCAAATCAGGATCTAAAATTATTATATTAAGTATTGTGCAATAGCAAGTCTTTTCAATTGCACAGTATTGCGCAATGGCAAGAAATATCTAATTGCACAATATTGTGAAATATCAAAAAAAAAATTAATTAGAGTTATCTTTCTTTGTCCAGAATCAACTTAAATCTTTGTTATATACAATATACAATGTATATTCACTTTTTACTACCAACTGATAAATTAAAATAATCTTTACCATTCAGTGATAACAAGCAGTTTTTTTACATCTTAATATTTTATGATGTATTTAAATGAGTAGTTATTGTTGCAAACTCCATTAGAAATTTTAATTGATATTAGTTTTGGAATAAGGGAAAGGGGGATGTGATTAAAAAAATTGGGTTCAATTTTTATTTGAAATTTCATAAATAAAAAAGAAAATTTCTTCAAACATTTTTTTGAGAGGATTAATATTCAACAGCATAGTGAATTGCTCTAAGAGAAACAAAAAATTTAAGTTCATTAGAACACATTCATTCTGTGTCAGAAACCTATGCTGTGTCAACTATTTAATCACAATCCAAATTTAGAGCTGAATCCAGCTTGAATGTTGTGTCCATACTTGCCCTAACCGTTCAGGGTTCAACCTCAGCGGTCGTATAAAGCTACGCCCTGCGGAGCATCTGGTTTTTAGTGTTTTGCCTTTAATTTTTTTTATAATAGATAAATAGACACTTTGAATTACAAAAAAGATCAAAGGGCAATTTCTATTACTAACAAGTCAAATTTTGCTTATACAGTTAGTAGACTGTCACTCTTGATAGAAGTTATTGCGCTTAAATGAGGATTTTTTTTAACCTCTTTTGTGTCTTGAGATAAACTAAAGAAAATAGAGAGAAACTAAACAGACTAAATGATCAATAATACAAGATCAACAAAACAGATTTTTATCATGAATTCTATTCTCGTCTACAATGTTGGAGAGTGTACTTTGTTAAATATACACAAAGACCAGGGTGAGCCAAACATGCTCCTTATAGAGCCTCTAGTTTCTTATTGGTAGCAATTTATTTTCACAATCTTCTAACTTTGTTGGATATATCTCAGAAGATCCAAGCTTAACATATTTGTTGCATATTATTTTGATACAACTCAACATACTTTACCTTATGTTCACGACTTCTGGTGAAAGATTTGAACACATAGTGTACATACAATTTTCATGACTTTAATGGAAATCAAGCTATAAAAGAAAGTAGAAAACTTAGTAACCATTCATATTCACTGTTTTAATTATAAAATGAATGCTGTTTAACAAAATACCAAGAAATTAAATATCACATGTTTATAATTTGAGGGAAACATCATTCTTGCCTCAAGGTATCCAAGCTTATACTGGTCAACCCCAAACTTTAAAATTGATGTGTTCTGTAGCTCTGCAAAACACATCATGTTCATGAGTAAGATTCGAGACTGTTAAGCTCTGACAGTCAGAATACCTGGTATCTTTTTTTTTGTAGGTTGACATCGATGTCTTCCTCATGCTTTTACTGTGTGAGCTAACTTGTCTATAATCTAATTGAGCATACATCTGTCTAGTATAAAGCCGGGTTCATTAGTTTCTCAATAACATATTATCTTTAGAGCAATGAGGTTTTCTGTAATGGTTCATTATGACATTTGATTGCCTCTGATTTTTATTGTCGAGCCTGCGACTTTAGTTGCAGAAAGCTCGACATAGGGATATTGTTCCGGCGGCAGCGGCGGCGGCGGAGTTAGCTCACTTCTTAAAAGCTTCATATTTTAGAAGATGGAAGACCTGGATGCTTCATTCTTTGTATATAGATGCCTCATGTTACGAAGTTTCCGTCAATCACATGTCTAATGTCCTTGACCTCATTTTCATGGTTCAGTGACTACTTGAAAAAAAAGTTAAGATTTTTTGTAATGTTAAATTCTCTCTTAATATAAGTAATAGGATAACTATATTTAGTATGTGCGTACCTTGCAAGGTCCACATGCCCGTCAGACAGTTTTCACTTAACCTCGACCTCATTTCATGGATCAGTGAACAAGGTTAAGTTTTGGTGGTCAAGTCCATAACTCAGATACTATAAGCAATAGGTCTTGTATATTTGGAGTACGGAAGGATTGTAAGGTGTACATGTCCAACTGGCAGGTGTCATTTAACCTTGAACTCATTTTCATGGTTCAGTGATTATAGTTAAGGTTTTGTGCTTTGGTCTGTTTTTCCTATACTTTATGCAATAGGACTACTATATTTGGTGTATGTTATGATTGTAAGGTGTACATGTCTAGCCGGCAGGTTTCATCTGACCTTGACCTCATTTTCATGGTTCAGTGGTTATAGTTAAAGTTTTGCGTCTTGGTCTGATTTTCTAATACTATGTGCAATAGGTCAACTATATTTGGTGTATGGAAATGTTTTATGATTTATGTCAGTTGCGAAGGTTTTATTTGACCGTAACCTCATTTTCACGGTTCATTGCTCAATGTTAAGTTTTTGTGTATTGGTCTGTTTTTCTTGAAGTATAAGCAATAGGTCAACTTTATTTGTTTTATGGAATAATTGTTAGATGTACATGTCTGCCTGGCATTGTTCAACTGACCATGACCTCATTTTCATGGTTCATTGGTCAATTTTTAGTTTTTTGGTTAACATGAAGTTTATGTGACAGTTGTAATAAAGCTTTATATTTAGGACTGTCAACATAATATTAATGATAAGTAAAGAAGGCGAGACATTTCAGTATATGCACTCTTGTTACACTCTATAATAGAGTTCATTTTTATACGACTGCAAAAATGCGGTCGTATAATGGTATGACGTTGGCGTCGTCGTCGTCGTCATCGTCCGAAGACATTTGGTTTTCGCACTATAACTTTAGTATAAGTTAATAGAAATCTATGAAATTCTAACACAAGGTTTATGACAACAAAAGGAAGGTTGGGATTGATTTTGGAAATTTTGGTCCTAACAGTTTAAGAATGAGGGGCCAAATAAGTGTCCAATTAGCATTTTTTTGGTTTACGCACAATAACTCTAGTATAAGTAACTAGAAATCTATGAAATTTTAACACAAGGTGTATGATCACAAAAGAAAAGTTGGGATTGATTTTGGGAGTTTTGGTATCAACAATTTAGGAATTACGGGCTAAAAAAGGGCCCAAATAAGCATTTTTTGGGGGGTTTTTTGCACAATAACAGTTACTGTAGTATAAATAAATAGAAATCTATGAAATTTAAACACAAGGTTTATGACCACAAAAGAAAGGTTGGGATTGATTTTGGGAGTATTGGTTTTAACAGTTCAGGAATTAGGGGCCAAAAGGGTCCAAAATTAAACTTTGTTTGATTTCATCAAAAATTGAACTATGGGGGTTCTTTAATATGCCGAATCTAACCGTGTATTTAGATTCTTAATTTTTTTGTCCCGTTTTCAGATTGGTCTACATTAAGGTCCAAAGGGTCAAAAATTAAACTTAAGTTTTTTTACAAAAATTGAATTGTTGGGGTTCTTTGATTTACTAAATCAAAACATGTACTTAGTTTTTTTAATATGGGCCCAGTTTTCAAGTTGGTCAAAATTGGGGTCCAAAATTAAACTTTGTTTGATTTCAACAAAAATTGAATATATGGGGTTCTTCGATATATGCTGAATCTAACCATGTATTTAGTTTTATGATATTTGGGCCCGGATATATACAAAATTTAGTCCTGGTATCTATGATGAGTTTATTTACAACCACTGGGTCGATGCCACTGCTGGTGGTGATTTGTTTCCCCGAAGGTATCACCATCCCAGTAGTCAGCACTTTTTGTGCTGACATGAATTATCATTGATATGGTTATATTTATAAATTAACTGTTTACAAAATTTAGAATTTTTGAAATACTAAGGCTTTTCTACATCTGGCATAGATTACCTTAGCTTGATTTGGCAAATCTTTTAGGAATTTTGATCCTCAATGCTCTTCAAGTTTGTACTTTATTTGGCCTTTTTAATTTTTTTGGATTCGAGCTTCACTGATGAGTCTTTTGTAGACGAAACGCGCGTCTGGCGTATGTACAAAATTAAGTCCTGGTATCTATGATGAGTTTATTATCAAATTGGTCCACAGTGAGGTCTTAAAGGTCCTAAATTGAACTTGATTTGATTTCATCAAAAATTGAATTCTTGGGGTTCTTTGATATGCTGAATCTAACGATGTATTTAGATTTTGGATATTGGAATACCACAAAGGGATGGTAATAATTGTCTTTGGGAGTTATGGCTCAAACCGTTAAGGAATAAAGGGCAAAAAAGGGGGAAAAGGGTAACCAGGTTAATGGACAATTATTTAAGTACAAAACATGATTTAAAAGCAGCATAAGGTTGGTAATTGAAACCTATTTGAATATTTCACCTAAACTGCTTTTAAATTATGTATATTGGAAATTTGCCAAAAACTTTATTATTAATAAATTCCATTGGAAATTTGCCAATAACTTTAGTTTAATGAAATTCATTGGAAATTTGCCAATATAAAATGTTGCTGATGAAGCTTTATTGTTTATCTCACCTAAACTGCTTTTAAATTATGTACATTGGAAATTTGCCAATAACTTTAGTATAAACTTCATTGGAAATTTGCCAATATAAAATGTTGCTGATGAAGCTTTTTTGTTTATTTTTAGCCATGATTATTATTCTTTAAAAATTGGAGTTATCTTTCTTTGTCCAGAATAGTAGTTGAATCAACTTAAATCAATGCTATATACACTATAGGTGTGATACCACCATTGATTTTCCCCTATTAGTCTTTGTTAAATTTGCGCTTTTCAAAAAAATCTGTAGAATTTATCTTTATTTCAAATAAAGAAATACTTGGCATGAGTAAAGTTTTATCATTTCCAGTACTACAAAAAAAATATTCACATAACATTTCATTGCATATGTGAAAATAACCATCACTGGAAGTTAACCAATCAAATTTCTCATCTTATTTTATCTGTGTACAAGGTTTAATCACCATGTAACCTCAAGATTACAAAATATTCTATAGAAATACCAAATAAAAAAATAATGGTGCTTTGAAATACTCAAGACATATGTTTATGACACAGAAATCTTTTACTGCAATAAAATGTAGGATTAATTACCTACAACTGTCAAATTCAAGCGAATATTTCTTTTTGACCTATTTTCGTATACAACCAGATATGACGTACCATGATTTTGTGGTATTACACCTATACAATGCATTATTCACTTTTACTACCAACTTATTAGTTAAAACAATCTTTGCCATTCAGTGATTACAAGCACTTTGATTACTTTTCTAGGGTTATGCCTCTTTACCAGTGGAAAAATTGAAGATTTTTTTCTTTTCTGTTCTCTTTACTTAAGTTTGTCTTAACTAAATTTATTAATGAAATGTTTATATAATTCTTAGCACCTCTAAACTCAGTTCAAGTTCAATTTTTGGCAGCTTCACTTTTACTGTTCTTTAGTTATATACCTTTTTAACGTTATATGCTAGTGGGGGCATCATCTGTGTCCCTTTGGACACATTCCCCATTTATTTTTTTTAGAAGTTACTATTAAGGTGGTACCTAAAACCTGAACTAAAATTAATTTGGCTCGTTTAATTTTCTTAAAATTTTGACAAAGTATTTACTTTGACCCTTTGACAAAAATATTAAAAAAATCCAAAAAATTGAACCAACCATTTAATCAGAAAAATTACACTGGTTATATAGCAGTTTGACAAACACTCATTTTGATCATTGAGAAGCTTAATATTCCCTTAAGATCACAACGTCATTAAAACGTTCTGCTGATTTTACAGAGTTATCTCCCTGTAGTGTTAGGTACCACCTTAAAAAAAAACTAATTTTAACCATGACATTTTATATTTTAATATTTTATGATATGTATTTAAATGTTATTGTTGCAAACTCCATTAGAAATTTGAATTGAGATCATTTTTGGAATAAGGGAAAGGGGGAGATGAAAAAAAATTGGGGGGGGGGGGGATTTCAAATTTTTAGAGGATTAATATTCAACAGCAATGTGAATTGCTCAAAAGAAAAAAAAATGTTTAAGTTCATTAGACCACATTCATTTTGTGTCAGAAACCTATGCTGTGTCAACTTTTTAATCACAATCTAAATTCAGAGCTGACTCCAGCTTGAATGTTGTGTCCATACATCGTTCAGGGTTCAACCTCTGCGGTCGTATAAAGCTGCGCCCTGCGGAGCATCTGGTTTATATTGGTCTTGTTTTCTCCACATTAAAGATGCATACTTTGGTCTTATTTGTAACAATTAATCCAGATATTGTCCATGTTTTTATTTACCGAAGATTGTAAAGTTATAGAGATTACAGTAGAAGCGGTGAACAACATCTCACAAGTATATGAAACTGACGGAAAAGTTTATGTATACAGATATGGATCTATACAGGATACCCTTAATTCTTCAAAGATAAAGAAATGCATTACCACTTATCCTGATATACAGGTAAGGAAGTTTACAGAGTCCACTTAAACCAGTTATAAAAGATTTGTCTAAAGAGCAAATGAATTGTTGACTGCCACTTAAAATGTCTCAAAAACAAGAATGGTATAAGCAGGTAAGGAAAGGTTCAATGCCTAAACCTAAAGATATACATAAATGGTTAACAGTCAAAAAAGTGGTCATGGTCCGCTTAAACCTACAGATATACAAGAGTTGTCCAAAAAGTTAGGAAGAATACAGGGTCTACTTAACCCTACAAATATACAGGAATGGTATAAACATGTAAGGAAGTGTACAGTACCATCTTAAACCTAAAGATATACTGAAATGATTTGCACAGATATGAAAGTACACAGGAACGACGCAAACTTTCAGATACCAGAATGGTCTAGAACGGTCGAGGAAGTATACCTGGGTCCTGGGTCCAAATAAACAATCAGATAAACAAGAATGGTCTAAACAAGTTAGGTAATGTATAGGGTTCAATAATAAATTGTCTACATAGGTAAGGAATTCTGCAGGGTCCACTTAAATCTACAGATTTAAAAAAATGGTATACACAGGTTAAAGGGTCCACTTTAAATACAAATATATACAAAAATGGTCTACACTGGGTCCGCTAAAACCGATATATATATATATATATATATATTTCTGTGACTGTATCTTACATTAATTTGTAGGATCCTTTACTATAGATAAAAGAGGGACGAAAGATACCAAAGGGACAGTCAAACTCATAAATCTAAAACAAACTGACAACGCCATGGCTAAAAATGAAAAAGACAAACAGAAAAACAATAGTACACATGACACAACATAGAAAACATAATTTAGCTGATCTGTAACAATAACATCTTCATGCCTTATATATCATGTACTGCAGTACGCCGCTAGATTAAAACTGACGTGGAAAGGTAACACACGGCCAGCGAAAGCTCTTTTATTTGAAAGCAAATTTACAGATCTAACATTGTTGGGTTGATGTTTAGACGAATTATATATATATATATACAACTCGTCTAAACATTAACCCAACAGAGTTAGATCTGTAAATTTGCTTTCGCAAATTTTTGGTTCTTCCCTCGCCGGGATTCGAACCCATGCTACTGTGATATCGTGACACCAAATCGCCTGCACTGCATCCGTCCCGCTAGACCATACGACCACCTGGGCTCTCAAATAAAAGAGCTTTCGCTGGCCGTGTGTTACCTTTCCACGTCAGTTTTAATCTAGCAGCGTACTGTAGTACATGATATGTAAGGCATGAAGATGTTATTGTTACAGATCAGCTAAATTATCTATAGTAAAGGATCCTACAAATTAATGTAAGATACAGTCACAGAAAATAATTATATTTATAAGTACGTCTGAGTCAGTGACAACACTACAACAGATGTATCCATCGGATCGCCATCAATGATGGTGATACATGGCTGTGTACATAATGTATATACAGCTCGTCTAAACATCAACCCAACAATGTTAGATCTGTAAATTTGCTTTCGCAAATTTTTGTTCTTCCCTCGCCGGGATTCGAACCCATGCTATTGTGAAATCGTGACACCATATCGCCTGCACTGCAGCCGTCCTGCTAGACCACACGGCCACCTGGGCTCTCAAAAAAAGAGCTTTCGCTGGCCGTGTGTTACCTTTCCACGTCAGTTTTAATCTAGCGGCGTACTGCAGTACATGATATATATTAAGGCATGAAGATGTTATTGTTACAGATCAGCTAAATTATCTATAGTAAAGGATCCTACAAATTAATGTAAGATACAGTCACAGAAAATAATTATATTTATAAGTACGTCCGAGTCAGTGACAACCCTACAACAGATGTATCTATCGGATCGCCATCAATGATGGTGATACATGGCTGTGTACATAATGTATATACAACTCGTCTAAACATCAACCCAACAATGTTAGATCTGTAAATTTGCTTTCGCAAATTTTTGGTTCTTCCCTCGCCGGGATTCGAACCCATGCTACTGTGATATCGTGACACCAAATCGCCTGCACTGCAGCCGTTCCGCTAGACCACACGGCCACTTGGGCTCTCATAAAAAGAGCTTTCGCTGACCGTGTGTTACCTTTCCACGTCAGTTTTAATCTAGCGGCGTACTGCAGTACATGATATATAAGGCATGAAGATGTTATTGTTACAGATCAGCTAAATTATCTATAGTAAAGGATCCTACAAATTAATGTAAGATACAGTCACAGAAAATAATTATATTTATAAGTACGTCCGAGTCAGTGACAACCCTACAACAGATGTATCTATCGGATCGCCATCAATGATGGTGATACATGGCTGTGTACATAATGTATATACAGCTCGTCTAAACATCAACCCAACAATGTTAGATCTGTAAATTTGCTTTCGCAAATTTTTGGTTCTTCCCTCGCCGGGATTCGAACCCATGCTACTGTGATATCGTGACACCAAATCGCCTGCACTGCAGCTGTCCCGCTAGACCACACGGCCACCTGGGCTCTCAAAAAAGAGCTTTCGCTGGCCGAGTGTTACCTTTCCACGTCAGTTTTAATCTAGCGGCGTACTGCAGTACATGATATATAAGGCATGAAGATGTTATTGTTACAGATCAGCTAAATTATCTATAGTAAAGGATCCTACAAATTAATGTAAGATACAGTCACAGAAAATAATTATATTTATAAGTACGTCTGAGTCAGTGACAACCCTACAACAGATGTATCCATCGGATCGCCATCAATGATGGTGATACATGGCTGTGTACATAATGTATATACAACTCGTCTAAACATCAACCCAACAATGTAAGATCTGTAAATTTGCTTTCGCAAATTTTTGGTTCTTCCTTCGCCGGGATAAATATATATATTATGCAAAATTGTCTACACAGGTGAGGAAATCTACGGGGTGCACTTACACATTTAAAAATGTAGGACTCTGAACCCCGAATGGTGGCATTTTGACGCTGTCGTGTTGCTAGCTACCCCAAAGTGCGATGGATTACTTAAACTTTATATTCAATGTGTTTTTAATGTCGATTAAAATGTCAATTGGTTAGTTAGACACACCTTTTCATGTTAATTAAGTATGCCATCGAAAAAATTAACACGTCTTATTAAAATCAGTCATAATTATTATTTCCAGTCGTAATAGTAACGTTATAGTTCGCTTTGTGCAAACATAACTTAAGCCAACGTTCATACAATCATTTAAGACACAACAAACGAAGGTTATTTTCCATTAAAACCAATTAATTTCAATTACCGAAGATGGGATAGCTGTTTAAAATGCATTATATAATAAGGGCCTTATAAAGTGATCACCCTCATTGGTTTTGACTGCACCTGAAGAAAATATGGAATGTTTTTTCTTAAACCATTGTGGTGACGTCAGCCTATTCATTTACCGTAGATTTTTTTTCTAGAATCAACGCTTCCTAAATCGGTCGTTGAAATGGGCTCACTATATTAGATTCTTTTGTTTCCTTTGTGTGCCTAATCTCATTAAGTTTGAATTGACTAATTAACTGATTTCTGTTCACTAATGGAATTGTTTTAAAAACTTACCTTTAATTTTTGTGATTTCTATATGCCTTCACTGGGATTCGAACCCGTCCATGAATTCTGATACGTGTAACTGACATCAACATACATGTATCAACGAAACCTCTGGGCTAACAATCGGTTACGATTTAAATGTCTATTTTATATATTTAAATGAATATATGATATACATCGGTACAACAGACACACAGGGCTTCTACCTTTATATATTCATAATAGGCAAACGAATAGCATGAATTGGTAGCCACGAGGTTTCATGGTTAAGATACTGAGTTAAGATAAATGAGATTTAGGTACGGACTTGTATTTTTAAGTTCGAATCCCTGAATTCTCTTTGTCGTCCCTTTTCTCTACTTTCCCAGTTTCTGTTCTTGTTTTTATGTTATGTTATTGTGGATAATGTTTGTAATAAAAGCGAGTCTGGTCGTTTATTTTTGGATTATTGTTGGCTATTCCACATGTTTGAAGCAAAAATGATTACATTCTCATGATATGTCCATTTTTGTTTTATAAATTAATAAAATATGATTTCATCTGTTTTACTACATAATTTTACAACTGTTTAATCGTAAATTCCTATGCTACAAAAATCGTGATGTGCCTAGAATTAGGCTACTTGTTAGAAATTTCGGAAACATAGTACTTATTATATGTACTATATATATGGTCTTTGTCGGGTTGTATTCCCTTTGATACATTTTCCATTTCCATTTTCCATTTTCCATTTTAAATAGAAATTAGTTAGAATAATTTGAAAAAACAGACAATATTCAGATGCCTGATAGTATGAAGATCTCTAAGGGCAGACGTGTTGTGTTGTAATATATTAATTTGTATTTTTGTTTTAACCATTTAATTGTGATATTCAATTTATTGTAATGAATCGTTTGACACGATTACATGGTTATTTAATCTCACCTACAATACCTTCTAATAGGCGTTAATTTTTAAAAGACATTAATCGATACAATTGATAAGCGTTGATTCATTGAAAAACAAACCATTCGCCCTCCGGGCTCATAGTTTCTTTTGCAAGAATCAACGCTTATCCATTGTATCTATATCACATATTCAACATAAATACAACTTGAATTTTTTTATATACTACTGAAAAAGGGAAAAAGTTGTAGACAGGGGAAATTTAAATGAGATAATTTTTCGAAATCTACTCGAGTTTTGTGTTTAATGAACGATGCAGCTTATAATTCACTAACTTCATCAGGGAAGCAAAGATACTCCCCGTATTAGGATAATATAGTTAATGTGGAATTTATGAGAGTTGAGATTACTTTAACACATTTAGTTATCTCTGATGAAAGGAACAAAGTAAAATTAAACTATTATGTAGAATAATGTCCCCATGCAGCAAATTTAAGAGAACATTATATCATTTAGTAGGAAACTGCAACCATAAAGATCATCGCACTTCAGACGAAACGCGCGTCTGGCGTACTAAATTATAATCCTGGTACCTTTGATAACTATTCAGCCAACAGACCATCACATTTCAGAGTGAGTATCAAACTTCACCGTCCCCATCACACCTTTGAGTCCTACAAATACAAGAATGGTCTACACAGATCTGTGTACACTGGGTCCAGTTAAACCTAAATATAAATATATATGGTCTACACAGGTAAGGAAGTGTGTAGGGTCCACTTAAACCTACAAATAAACATGCATGGTCTACACATGTAAGGAAGTGTGTAGGGTCCACTTGAACCTACAAATAAATATATATGGTCTACACATGTAAGGAAGTGTGTAGGGTAGGGTTCACTTAAACCTACAAATAAATATATATGGTCTACACAGGTAAGGAAGTGTGTAGGGTCCAATTAAACCGAAAAGTAAACACATTACGTCATATATGGTAAACGCAGGTAAGGAAGTATACAGGGCCTACTTGAATAAAGGCAACAGTATTATAATAGATTACCTTAGCCGTATTTGGCACAACTTTTTGGAATTTTGGACCCTCAATGCTCTTCAACTTTTTACTTGTTTGGCTTAATAAATATTTTGATATGAGCGTCACTGATGAGTCTTATGTAGACGAAACGCGCGTCTGGCGTACTAAATATAATCCTGGTACCTTTGATAACTATTTACACCACTGGGTCGATGCCACTGCTGGTAGACGTTTCGTCCCCGAGGGTATCACCAGCCCAGTAGTCAACACTTCGGTGTTGACATGAATATCAATAATGTGGTCATTTTTACAAATTTCCTGTTAACAAAACTTTGAATTTTTCGAAAACTAAGGATTTTCTTATCCCAGGCATAGATTACCTTAGCCGTATTTGGCACAACTGTTTGGAATTTTGGATCCTCAATGCTCTTCAACTTTTTACTTGTTTGGCTTAATAAATATTTTGATATGAGCTTCACTGATGAGTCTTATGTAGACGAAACGCGCGTCTGGCGTACTAAATTAGAATCCTGGTACCTTTGATAACTATTTACACCACTGGGTCGATGCCACTGTTGGTAGACGTTTCGTCCCCGAGGGTATCACCAGCCCAGTAGTCAACACTTCGGTGTTGACATGAATATCAATAATGTGGTCATTTTTACAAATTTCCTGTTAACAAAACTTTGAATTTTTCGAAAACTAAGGATTTTTCTTATCCCAGGCATAGATTACCTTAGCCGTATTTGGCACAACTTTTTGGAATTTTGGATCCTCAATGCTCTTCAACTTTTTACTTGTTTGGCTTAATAAATATTTTGATATGAGCGTCACTGATGAGTTTTATGTAGACGAAACGCGCGTCTGGCGTACTAAATTATAATCCTGGTACCTTTGATAACTAATTATACCGCTGTTCAATAGTCATAATTTGTTTAAGCGAAAACAAATGCGGGTAACAAAATAAAACCAAGGGAAACACATTAACAACTATAAGAGGAGAACAACATACAACAGTCAAACCTTCATCATGTTCATGGAATGTTATATTAAATGGATAGAAGCTTTTTATGATAAAAACAAATCGTAGCCAGAGCAAACAATTTTTTTATATTTTTTTGTATTTCACTGATAAAAGGACCCAGTTTTTTAGTTATCATTAAGATGCAGTATGGTGCCAAAGTTTTTTTAAACATCAAATAGCCAAATACTTTGTCAAACCTTCATAAACTTTAATGAAACTTTTTTTTATTATTATTATTATATAACAACTGGATATCGTGTCTTAAACAATATGTTCGATGAATCAGCTGGTCAACTAACATGGCTGACTAGGCTACAAAGCAGCAATGGGGTAAATGTTAAAATGTCTATTTTAATATAAACCATTCAGTTCTGGAAGGCGGGAATAGTTTCTCTTCCTCAATTCCGTTATATTCATCATAACTGAGACACGAATGCCAGGAGCTTGTTTCTAAACAGATATTTTCACAAAAGTGGTCAATTTTAGGAAGTAGTGTGAGATTAAGTTTTTGGCAATTAAAAAAAAGGAAATTTTTTATATGGCTTCTTGATAAAAGTGTGAAATATCTTTAGTTACAAATTGATAATTTCTAAAAATGCAGTTCTTTGCAAACATTATATAACGCCTAAGTTTGTTATCAAAATTAGCATCATGTTCAATATCATTGTACATATATCTTTTGTGTATATGCTGTAATTGTTCCTGGCATCGAGGGACATAAAGGATATTGACTTATTTGTTTGGAAGAAAGAGTTTGTATTGTATGATCTGTGTTGCTTTTTGTATATCACATTTTCATAAAAAAGTATTTTTCTGTACTAAAAGTAATAACATTAACGGTACCAATTTTCTTGCACCAGATGCGCATTTCGACAATACATGTCTCTAAAGTGATGCTCGTAGCCAAAATATTTGAAATCCAAAGCTTATATAAAAGGTGAAGAGCTATAATCCAAAAGGTCAAAAAAGTGTAGCCAAATCCGTGAAAGGAATGAGAGCTTTGCATGAGGGAGATACATTCCTTAATAGTTTGCATGAAATTTCAAAATCTGTCCTTATCCAATCTTTATGAACGGTAAGAACCTTTTACTCTTGTTTTGACTTCCAAAAGTTAATTAGACAATGATAGAGTGTTGAAGGACCTTTGGATGGAATGAACTTTCATATTATATAGCATCTTATACATGTTATAAAACAGATCATGGGAGCACAAATTATGATGATTGAAAGCATTTTTTTTAAGGAAAATTGTAATATTTGTTTTAGCGAGGACAAATTAACTTTCAGTTGGAATGTAATAGATTTGATTTATAAATACTTTTTCATGAAAGTTTGACAGAATATAAAGAATGCAGAAATAAACTAATCATCATTTGCCAAAAATTTGAATAAGGTTAAAACACAAGTCCTGAATTTAAATAAATCTGCTACTTAAATGATCGCATTTCAGGTTTAAGGATGTTTGCTCCTCCACTTTTTGATTTTTTGTCAGATTTTCAGAATCCTCTGGTTTTATCCATGTATTGTCATTAAAAAAATTTGCCCACTAACCCCTACTTTTCTTTTTATAATTGTATTACATAAAGTTAAAAAAGCCATATTTCAAAATTTTACAAAATTCTTGTTATTTTTTCATAGTGTTTGAAACAAATAAGGTGTCAATGTCAAATATATGAAAAATCTAGAGAGAATAATTTCCCGCCAAATTTTCAATGGCTTATATCTCGAAAACCAGCACAGGGACTCTCCATTTTTTTCTACTTTTTTAGTTTCTTTATTTATATACTATCAATTTATAATAGTCTTTTAAAAAGCTTGTTATTTTTTAACAGAGTAGCGAACATCCTTTAGTCATTTTGTGTTGCAGGGGGAATTTTGCCTATCTCCTTTTGACACTTTAAATTGCTGGTTTTATTTCACAGTTGTTAACATGAAAATTTCTATTAAAAGATTAAAATGGCACTCCACAATACTTTGCTATATTTTCTACTGTAGTGTATTTCGATTTTTGTAGATGTTCACGTCAAGACAAACTCAAACAACTTTATCCAGCAGATCCTTTGAAGGTTGTACAAGTAATTTTTTATTTATAAACATATAAAAATAAGAAGATGTGGTATGATTGCAAATGAGACAACTTTCAACCAAAGTCCAAATGAAGTTGATGAAAGATTACAGTCCTGGCTTTCTACAATGAGAAAAAAACATACCGTATATTCAGATATAAAAGGCTCCGACATGAATGTTTTCTTTACTCATAAAAAACTGAGATAAACAAATAAATGTTTTCATTTGAATAAGGTATAACTATCTTATTTAAGAAAATTTTATGAAAACATTACTGTAACATTTAAGCTGTCTTCTTTCAGAAAATATTCATTTATCATTTAAGCATTCTTCTAACTGAAAATATATGGAAATATCTTTTAATCATTTATGAAAATATTTCGTCTCATTTCAAAATATTTTTAGATCATTTCATTCCAACTGAAATCAAATTGTTGTCTGACAAAAAATATGTTCCTGTGTACCTTAAATTACTTGAGTCAGGCTCTGAGAAGAAAAGGGAAATTCGTTTGGTAATTGTTGGAAAGAAGGGTACTGGAAAAACCTCATTGCTGAAGAGATTGTTCGGAGAAGAAATTAATAATGGACAGGTGACCAGTACAAATGGGATTGAAATCCATAGAATTAGATGTAAAGCAAATTCTGATGATGGCATATGGAAAAAATTAGATGGTAGGATTTTTGTCAAGTCTGCTACTATTTGTAGCAGAAACGAGACGAGGGGATCAGATGATCCCAATTTGAGACATCAATTACCTTTTCAAACCTCCACATAATATTTTGATACCCAATCAATGATCAACACATAATATCCGCTGCTAAATTTGATTTTTTTTTGCGCTTTCCTTTAGTTCACTACTAAATAGACTTGCTTTTTTTTGCAGTTATCAAATTGATACAGTATAAATTTATATATTTTTTTCATCAATATAACTTTGTCATACTTTCTTAGAACTTTTGCATAAGTGTTTAATGATGAAAAAATTATGGTGCAAAATTTGAAAATATATTTTATAGGGTTTAGCTAGTTTGGCTGTCCAAAACCAGTTTATTTCAATATGGTGATTTAATGGGGAAAAAGAACATATCTAATTTGTGTAATCAACTCCTACAGTTTTTCAACCATAATGTATTGAACTCCACACCTGCTATTGTCGAAATATTTTAGGATTTTTTTCTCATTTCTTGGACTTTTTTTTCCAAATATTAAAATGTATAGAGCATACCTATTGTTTAAGTTAACTAACTCATGTGATTCTTTGTTCAATCTTTAATAGGTGTCTATTTTTATTCTGTTTGTCTTTTGTTTATTTTTGGATTTTTGCCATGGCATTGTCAGTTTGTTCTTTTGACTTGAGTTTGAATATTACTTTGGTATCTTTCTCCTCTCTTATTCAAGATTCATAAATAAGCATCTTAAATAAAATTTGATTTAAACAAAAATAAAAGAACAGATCGAGTTCCATTGTCCCCAGCGTTGCACATATTTTATCTATCCAGGGGCAATAACTAAAAAAAGAAAGCATTTTTTTGTGGTTTTTTTAAAACAATTTATGAATAAATAGCATGCGCAGGGGACAAAAAGGTTAAAAAGCATATTTTTCATTAATTTTACGATTCCAAGGGTCATAACTCTTTTTAAAAAAGTGGAATCATCTACTATCATAGAAATTACTTAATTGTCTGAGATATTGCTGATATTAACTTAAGTAAAACTCTGGCAAGAATAGTACCTGTAAATGCGCTGTTGAGGCCATATTCCATAAATTAAATAATTCCAAGCGGCATAACTCTTTTAAACAGAGTTGATCGGCCGACATTATAGAACTTATCCGAGATATTTCTTATATTCACCTAAAGTATAAGTTTTATAGAATCCTGTGAGAGTGCTTACAAAACCAGACAGACGGATCACAGACTGACGGATGCCAGATATTTCAATGTCACCTTCAAGGCGTTACGCAGGGGACAAAAAAGCTGTATTTTACTGTTAAATCGAATTTTGTCTTACAATCCTACATTACTGGGGTTGATATCATTCAAATTTAGTCTGTGGGTCAAGGTTTTGTTTTGCCTAGACAGAGCCAAAAAGCAAGTGTTTGGTTTGCTGTTCCGGTTTCTAGAGAGATGGCGACATATCAATTTAAGGGGAACCACGTATTGTTAGTCACTGAAACTTTATTTGCAGTTGTATTGGTGCATCTCACTTCCTTGGAAGATTATTTGTCCTGCTCCCTCATTTATGAAGATGGTCTATTAAATTTTAAAAGATTTGCATAGTTTGTATGTTGCATTGTCAGTGTTTCTGTTGTTTTATTGTTTTCCTCTTATAGTTGATGTGTTTCCCTCGGTTTTAGCTTGTAACCCGGATTGTTTTCTCTCAGTCAATTTAAGACTTTTGAATAGGGTATACTACTGTTATTTACTTTATATGTAAGAAATGTTTGAATATTTGAATTATGCTCTGAAAACTTTATAGAGGAAACCATGTTCTAGCAGTTTATATTGCTCTTAAACATGATAAAAGGATGATTTGTTTTATCACACCTGTGGGAGACTGGGAAATACATACATATATTGCATTACCGTTTTGTGTTTATATAAAAAAAAAATAATGAGACAGTAAAAGAACTGAATGCTTTATACTGTTTATACAGATGCCTTAATTTACCAACTTTCCATCTGGCATATTTTCATTATCCTTGACCTAACTTTTGTGGATCAGCAGTTACTGTATAAAAAGACTATTCTTTGTCACTTAATTAGGATAAGAATTTCATTTGCCATAAGGGATCCTTGCAATGTCAGCAGGCAAACTTTACTTGACCTTTACCTCATTTCATTGATCAGTGATTTGATCAAAGTTTAGTCCTTATGACCAAACTATAGACAATAGTTCAACTTAACTGTGTGTAAGAAATGAAGGTAAGGCATTTATATCCGTCTCACAGATTTCATCTTATCATGACCTCGTTTTCATGGTTTTATAAGTACTATATGCAATATTTTTCTGATTTGTTGAATAAAAAGTATAACAAAAGTACCTAACTCTAAGACAAATTCAAAAAAGGGGAAGTACATCATAAATATAAAAACTGACAAAATAAAATGTTATCAACCAAAGGAACAAGTAAAAAACAACTGCCATATTCTTGACTTCGTACATGCAGGTTTAAAACTCCAAAGAAAATGGCAGGTTAAACCGGGTTTTATAGCTATAGCTGAATCTCCAACTTGTATGACAGTTGATTATAGTTCTGTTAATTGGACAAAATTTGGGTCCAAACAGAGTTTATAGGTTGATGTCACAGGCACTCGTCTCAGAATTTTTTTTCCTATATACCTTTATATAACACAAAGTACTTAACTCGCGATTTAGAAAAATGACAGGCGGTGACGAAATTCCGTTAAATACCGATTTTTCGGCTGACAACCCCACTAAAACTTGTTATGTCGTAAATTAATTTATTTATCTTCACAATGGTGTATAACACGACTACTTTTGTTGTAATAATTATCCGTAGCAATCCTACCAAAGTGTGTCAATCGACAACAGGTTTTAGTGGGGTTGACAGTCGAGAAATCGGCATTTAACGGAATTTTGTCACCGCCTGACATTTTTCTAAATCGCAAGTTGAGTACCTTGTGTTATATAAAGGTATATAGAAAATTTTGTTTCTGAGACGAGTGCCTGTGGTTGATGTGACAATAATGTGGATCCTGCAGCCAAAACTGTGTAAACATACACCACAAAAGAATAAAAAATTTCAAACAAACGTAAAAATTAATCTTAAGACACCAACAAAAGTGTGTAATAAAATGATTGTAAGGTGTACATATTTGTTGGCAGAATTTATCTGACCATGGTCTCATTGTCATGGCCGAATGCACAATGTTAAGTTTTCATGGTTAAGTCCAATTTTACAGCAGTTATTATAGGCAAAAGGTCAAATATATGTTGTATGTGGAATAATTACAAGGTGAACATGTTTGTCTAGCATGGTTTATCTGACTTTTACCTTTTAATATTAACATGGATCATTTACCGTTTTTTTATGTCGAGCCTTCGACTTTTGTCACAGAAGGTTACGTTTTAGTGGTCAAGTCCATATCTCCGATAAGTAGGTATAGTATATTCGGTGTATGGAAAACTGTAAGGTGTACATGTCTAGCTGGCAGGTGTCATCTGACCTTGACGTCATTTGCATTGTTCAGTGGTCAAAGTAAGTTTTGGAGTTTTGGTCTTTTTTTCTAATACTATATGCAATAAGTCATTTATGTTTGGTATATGGAAATATTTTATGATCTGCATGTCAGTTGCACAGGTTTTATTTGATCATGACCTCATTTTTGAGATACGATTGCTTTTAAGCAATCTGTAGACTTTTACCGTCGACTCAGAGCTCATTCCCTCACGTCAACCGTTCTATTCTAAACATTCAGCAACATCTCAGATTCTTATGATTGTCTTGCTTTAAAAGGTAAAAACAAGCAAAAGGATTGAACATAAACAACTTTCCTGTAATGTTCTTCTCATAATCTTCATGTTTGATTTTCCCCCTGACTTATATGCGTGTTTTTAACAACACGGAAAATCAGAATTAAGCAGTATTTATATTTAGTGTTTTTATAAATTTAGAAACACGTCAGAGGGAATTCCCCAGTTTTGATAAATGCGAGAGTTCTTTGAATCCGATAATTCTATTTCTGTCATGTAAGAACTGAAGTGGAGTTTTCTATATTTTACCGTTATGAAACTGATACTGTACTCTTATAAAGAAATTGACCAGTTTCATCCAGTTTCATCACATCATAAATTAAATAAACGTTCTTGTTCCAAATCGCAAGTCGCGGGTTTGTTTATGTATTAATGCGCATGCGTATAGTTTTCTTGATTTCTAGGGGTATCAGATTGAGTGGTTGTTCTGGATTCCCCGCTTATTAATTAATTTGAAACTCATTGGATTCTTTCTATGTCTGCCTGCTATTGAGGGTTTAATAATGTTGCATAATTTAAAATCATATGCATCATTTAAATTAAAATCAATGAAGTTTTACCTATAACACCCCTTTAGCCGAAATGGAGTCTTCCATATTATCGTTTCGAGTTGTCTCCCTTTCAGAAGTATTTCCCGTCAAAATCGTCAAGAAAAAAATAACTCGTTAGATGTCGATAAACGTCGTATTATATTAAGAACGATCTCAATTTAAACAGAGGAGTGTGTACGGAAGGATTCATGCCTACTGACCCAACGGAAATTAATAATTTAAGATTTAGAAACGGTGATAAGATACGAAGTGAATAGTCCGAGATTACTGGGTACAAGTCAAATCGGCACCTGGTCAAATCGGCACCCATAGAAAAAGTCAAATCGGCACCTGGTTAAATCGGCATCTAGTCAAATCGGCACCTATTTAAAAGTCAATTCGGCATCCAATAATATTTGATATAATATACGGGACTGGGAAATGAGGTTCTTCCTAGAATTAACGGTGATAAGATACGAAGTGAATAGTCCCGAGATTACTGGGTACAAGTAAAATCGGCACATGGTCAAATCGGCGCCCATAGAAAAAGTCAAATCGGCACCTATTTAAAATTCAATTCGGCATCCAATAATACTTGATATAATATATGGGACTGGGACTATTTAAGTTTTTAATTTTAAAAGTATACTAGCATAAAAGTCCCCCACGGTCCCAGCTTGTCTGGCAAATCAGCCGTCGGACATCAGAGTAATCTCGAACTATGAAGTGAAATACCTTCCTTCTCTCTCTCAGTGACTGCTGTGGAAAGTAAACTTGGAATTGATAGCACACAAATAAAACACAATAAGTACATTGCTTGTACACTTGTATCCGGGATTAGCTATTTTTAAAGTTGAGTGACTATTCAGATTTATATTACCTTTGCATGTGCAGTTGAATTAGTTTTGAAAATAATACTATCCAGCTGTACCAGGCCTTGCGGTCATAAAACTTTGAAGCCTTACTTCGACGTCGAAGTAAGGCGTCAAAGAAAAAAAAATATAATAGCCTTTCAAGACGTCATAATTATTTTGACTATCAAGGCCAGGGCTGCCAAAAATGTGTGAGACTCACGCATGTTCATGTTTTTTTGCAGCAGTATCCTTGGATCAATTTTTTCCTCTTTGATCTTTTCTATTTTGGCCAAATCTCACGAATTTGCTTAATGAAAAGTTGGCAGAACTGCTATACATGTGTCAATGAAAACTATATGGCAATCGTATCCCTCAGAGCATTCTGCTCTTTGATTACGGTTCTTTGCTCAGCGATAAGTTTTTGTGTTTTAATTTTTCTTAAACTATAATCAATAGGTCAACTATATTTATTGAATGGAAGATTTGTTAGCTGTACATGTCTGCCTAAAATGGTTCATCTGACCTTGACCTCATTTTCATGGTTCATTGGTCAATGTTTAGATTTCTTGGGTAATGTTAAGTTTATGTGACAGTTGTAATTATTTTATAATTATTTTATAATATAATAACTTTATATTTGGGACAATCAACATAATATCAATGATTTGTAAAGAAGGCGAGACATTTCAGCGTGTGCTCTCTTGTGACAACTGTCAAAAACTCTTTATATGAAGGACTGTCATCACAAACTCACTCATGATCAGTTATGCATGGTACAACTTGCGCACTCTTATTTAGAAATCCTAGCATTTTTGCCTATAAGCTTTATATCATAATACTGTAAATTCAGAAATTATTGCGAGGTTTTTATTATTGCGAATAATGCGACAGAGTTGTAAACGCAATAATTAAAACTCGCATTTTGATATATCTTATCTGAATTAAACAGGCTTTTCTCTAAATCGTAAAAATTAAAATCGCATTTAAGTTTGAAATGACAAATTTGCAATAATAAATGCACTCAATAATTTCTGAATTTACAGTAGATGGACAGAAACCGTATTCTGCAACAAACAAATCATGATTTAAATTATAAGAATAGTTACCTTAAGATATCATTTTTACCAAATTTTTGCATTTTTTTTTTATTTTTCTTGAAGTTTATGTAGGAAAGAGCAGCTGTAAAAAACCAAATAATAATCTTAGCCTGAGACAAAGTTATTTCGTAATGCATTTCTTTCAGACAATACAAGCAAATTCAAAACAACACACCTGCGATTTATAAATAATATTTTTACAGTGTGGTGAACAACTTATTGGACAAGTTATATCAAAATCATAACAGCTCTCACTCAAAATATAGACAAATTTACGTTAACCTGTCTTGAATTCTGTTTGACATCTCTAGACACTAATTTTTAACCTTTTTCAAGCTGGAACAGATAAATGATTTACTTTAAAATTTACTACCCAAATTTGTTAACAGGTTAATTTCATTCACCTACTTGCTATTTGAGTGAGACACCATAAAGAAATAAATTGGAGGGGTCCGACAAAATTGAAAGTGATACACTGTCTTCACGAGGGACTATAAAGGCAACAGTAGTATACCGCTGTTCAAACTCATAAATCCATGTACAAAAAACAAAATCGGGGAAACAAACTAAAACTGAGGGAAACGCATAAATATAAGAGGAGAACAACGACACAACACTACAATGTAACTAACACACACAGAAACGGACCAAGCATCAGACAAAATCCCACGAGAATAACAAATATAACATCAAAACCAAATACATGAATTAGGGATAGACAAGTACACGTCTTATCGCAATGTCAATTTACACTCAAAAATAAAAGAAAACAAACGACGCAACGTTAAATTGTAACACACACAGAAACGAACTATAATATAACAATGGCCATATTCCTGACTTGGTACAGGACATTTTTAAAGGAAAAAATGGTGGGTTGAACCTGGTTTTGTGGCATGTCAAACCTCGCACTTTAATGGCAATGTTAAATATAACATAGAAATGACAACATAATATTACAGGACTACAATACAAATAACATGAATAAATAGGAAAACGTATTAGACAAAGAAACACATAATTAATGAATAACAAAAAGCATCAGGTTTAAAATTTAATACGCCAAAAACGCGCCTCGTCCACACAAGACTCACCAGTGACGCCCAGATATAAAAGATCGAAAGCGAAAAAAAGTACAAAGTTGTACAGCACTGAAGATCAAAAGTTGAAAAAGGTTTTGTCAAATACGGCTAAGTTTTTATGCTTGGGATAAGAACATCCTTATTATTTAGAACAATTAATGCTATTGCCAACAGTAAATTTTATCAAATAATTATAACAGATATACATAATGAAACTGAAGTATTAACTCATTACATAAAACAAACACGAATACATAATGAATGACCAACACAGAATAGACACACCCGACTCAGTCCAGGCCTCAACGCAGTAAATTATGAAAATGACGTCACATACGATGGTGAAAAGGCATTAAGAATTACGTCACATTTGAATATATGAAATTTCTGAAACAGCAGAAAAATTACGTCACATATGAAAAACTATATCTCAAAAGTAAGATAGAATTAGGATTGATTAAAGATTAAAATAGCCAAAATATTTGTAATCTAAAGCTTATATAAAAGATGAAGAGCTATAATCCAAAAGGTCCAAAAAGTATAACCAAATCCGTGAAAGGAATCAGAGCTTTGCATGAGGGAGATACATTCCTTAATTTATAATAATTTCTATAACTCTTTTATTTTCTAATCATACATTTGTCATAGGCAAAAAAGAAGAAACTGAGCTTCATGCTAGACTGCTAAAACCGTTCAGGAAATCCCTAATAAGCCAGGTCAAAGACCCAGTTAAAGTATCAGTAGACGAAGCAGCCCACAAATTCAGTCAAGACAATTCACAAGCAACAAGCTTTGTTGAAGGTCAAGTAGTCGACGAATCTCAGGTCACACCTTCTGTTACAACAAAATCACATGACCTACATTTGTCATCTGAACAAGCATTTAGAGATATCGAAATCATGCTAAAATCGGATGTGGATTTACAAGACAAAGAGGATTACGCAACTTTATTTCTATGGGATTTTGCTGGAGATGAAGAATTTTACCACACTCATCAAACGTTTTTGTCTCCAAATGCAATTTATCTTGTTGTTACAAAACTCAATGAGGCTGACGACAAAGATGCACAAGGTAAGGTTTCGACCAACTTTGTGAAAATTTCTTTTTCTGGTATGACAATTTAAGAGAGTATTTGTAATACTAGTAATGTATAATATGTTCAAAGTATCAATCATCAACATGATCAAGTAGGCAGTACAATGTTAAAATCAAAAGAAAAAATTATCACAAAAGAAGATTCAAAATCCCAACACAGATCCCAAGGGTGATTGTTTGAATATACTATATTGGTATTCAATAGATGTGTACATAATTTTTGTCTCCCCTGCAACCTAAACTATTTGTATGGGGCTTTTATATTTCAGAAAGAAGAAAACCTGTATGCTTCACACCATGTTTGCAGATGCCTTATTGTACTATTTTCCGTCAGTCACATCCCATTGACAACATTGTCAGGGTTCAGCAACTGCTTGAAAAGCATTGAGTTTTTAATTTGAAATACTCACTTATAAGATACGATATTTGGTATATGGAATCCTTGCAAGTTCTGTCTGTCTGTCTGTCTGTATGTCTGTCTGTTTGTTAGACTTAACCTGACCTCGACCTCATTTTTTGGATCAGTGGTCAAGGCTAAGTTTGTTTTTCATATACTACAATCAATAATTCATCTACATATGGTGTGTGTAATGATTGTAAGGTGTGCATGTCCGACTAGCAGATCTAATATGACCTTGGCCTCATTTTCATGGTTGATGTTACGTTTTTGTGTATAAGTCTGTTTCTCAAATACTATTAGCAATATATCAACTACATATGGTTTGTGTAATGATTGTAAACGAAAAAAACAAACTAAAAAATCAAAGGGAAAACAACCAAAAAACGATCAAAATAACAACTGTACACATAAAAAACCAAAAACTTAGTAACACTAAACTTGGGAAAGGAGTTGGTTTTAGGTGTTCCAGAAGGGTAAGTTGTACCTGTCTAACTTACAGGTTTCATTTGACCTTGACATCATTTTCATGGTTGATGCGATTTTTTGTGGCTTTTCTATCATTTGATAATATTAGTAATAGGTCAATTATAGATGTATTTGGTGTATCGAACAATTGAATGGATTTTAATGGTACGATTCCGCTGATTTTTGCCTCATTTGTATGGTTATTGGGTCAATATTCAATTTTTCTTATAAGGTCTGTTTCTTTTTAATTTTCTACGCAAAAGGCTTTATTTTTGGTGTATGGTATGAAATTAAGTTATGATAAGCAGGCAAGACATTTCAGCGTGTGCACTCTTGTTTGGTTATTTAGACAGTATAGCAGAAAGAGGTTTTTATTATATATGGTTTTACAGGTCTTACTTGGTTTTGATTTCGTGGTAAATAAGGTACCTGGCCTTTCTATAAGTCAGTTATTTCACTAATTATTATACCCCCGCTTCCAAGAAAGTGGGGATATACTGTTTTACCTCTGTTTGTTCATCCGTCAGTCCATCCGTCTCATGAATATTTTCGTCGCATTTTTCTCAGGAACTACCTACCAAGGATTTCTGAAATTTGGTATCAGTGTTTATTAAAGTCAATTATACAGTTTGATGCGTTTTCAAATTCAACACTCAACAACTTCCTGTTTACCGAACACTTGTATTATTTTACACATGACAGCTATGTTGAAAATTTTCGTCACATTTTTTTCATGAACTACAATACATGGATTTCTATAACCAAACTTTATGAAACCTATACACACTACTCATTACCACAAAACTCAGATCAAGTACAAATTTGGGCAGCATCACTTTTATCATTCTTGAGTTATGACCCTTTATAATATTGTATGCAAGCAGGGGCATCATCTGTGTCCATGGGGACATATTGTCCTTTTTCTTTTTAGATAAGTGTCTTTTTTTTAAATATTGTTATAACTTTAATAAATAAAAGCCATGATCTTGATTTTATAAAGAAAGAAAAAATGTTTTTTAAAATTATTTTCATGGTGTACAGGGGCGTAGCTTGGGTCTTATATATAGTGAGGCAATTCGCCGAGCGGAGCGAGGCGAAAATTTTTTTAGGGGTGTTTGAGGGCCTGAAACGCGTTTTCCTGGATTTAAATGTATGATTTGTGATGACAACCTAATGCCATATCGCCATATTGCAACATATCTTGATGAGGAAAGTTAGTCTTGATACAACACTGTCTTTTGGGATGACAAGTACTAAATATTAAATAAATAGTGTATTCGTCTCAAAAGTATACCTCTTATGCATTGTATGGGATTCTCTTTTCACATGTAAAATATGACAGTGTACTATTTTTTGCAATTTTAAGTTAACACCTGTGTACAAGTACATGTAGTTATCAAATTATCATTAATGTTAGAAATCATATTATAAGTTCATGCAAGTTAATCGTTGACAGTTTTTTTGTTGCTCATCATGAACGTCTGATACGACCGTCTTTCCGTAAGAAAATGAAATATTGCCTATCAAAGTGTTATAAAGGACGGACAGACAGACATACATGTTATTAATTTTTAATATTGTACGGTTTGTATATTTGTCTCATGTTTGTGTGTCGGTTTAAAATAGCCCTACAGAGCTTATGTTATTTGTACATGTAGTTACCGACTTTAAAAACAAAAAGGGGGTGTAAATATTTCTACCGATATGTCTCCGACCGCGGACTTTCTCTTTTTTTTTATTGGGAACACACATTAGTATGTCACAGGGGTGGATCCAGGTTTAAATACTAGGGGGGCGAAACAATGACAAGTATATGCTAAAAAAAGAGAAAAGTGCATGTTTAGGGGGCGTATGCCGGGTCCGACCCTCCCCCATTTTGTCTTCCATCTGAATCCGCGCCTGTGTCATACACAATTTAAAGATCTATACACAATAAATCGGATATAATGCTGTCATGATACTAAAGAACTATTATATATTAATTTACCCAGATCCATATTATCCGTGGATTCTGCAGTGACTGTCTTTCTTTTTTTAATAAGATATTTGTCCATGATTTCCAATTTTGGATCGTCAACAACTTTTTACAAATTTATAATACCAATGACGGGCGACAATGTATGTTTCTGTAAAAAAGCTTTACAGAAAAAGACGATGATCTAGTATTTTCTTATTTGAAATAAAACTAAGTGTCAAGTACATGAAAATATATTTCATATTTTTTTTGGTTTTTTTTGCCAAAAAAAACTAGTGAGGCAGTTGCCTCATTGCCTCAATGGAAGCTACGCCACTGGTGTATAATGTATGCTAAATTGCATATTTTGTAAAGAACCTGAAGGCAAATAGATGTATTTGTTAGATTGTTGATACAAATAATGCAAAAAAAAGGTAACCATAATGTAAACCGTTTTTTACAATTTTTGATACAACATTCTAAAAAAAGCATCTTTTTGCCAATGTCTTCCTTGGTACTATTGATTATTGCAAAATGTCAAAATTGTATCTTTTTGTCTGATACAAATAACTGAATACCTACATTGCATTTGATTAAATGCTGATGTAAAACCATTGAACTATTACTTTGTGTAGATTTATTCCGTTTGTGGATGAACTCAATACATTGCTACAGTAGACAAGAAGAGGACAATAATAAATCGGAAGACATCAGTAGAGAATCAGATGATCTTGATCCACCAGTAGTTATTGTTGGTACATGGAAAGATGATGTGTACTCGGAATCAGGAGAGGTATAGATTTTTTCACATTATTAGTTACTCAGTGTGCTAGTGATTTAATTTAATGTATATTGGGTCAGTATATTTCATATGGGATAAATGCTTAACTCCGCTTTAACACTATGTTGAATTTGCTGACCCCATATAATATATTACATAATAGGTTGTAAATTCCATATAATTGGCCTGAGAACTTCAATCTGCTCTCGTCCCAAAAGAAATTTACTTAACCTATTGATATCGTATTAGCTAGATCATTAATTATACACTGTGTTACAAGTTTAACACCATGACTTAAAAAGTAAAAGACAAACAAACAACGTAGATAACAAAAGACTTAGCACCACAATCCCCACCAAAAACTAGGGGGGGATTGTTATTGTTATATAATTATGCTTTGTCAGAGTAATCGTTATGTAAACAAGAATAATAAATAAATATATAGATATAGGAAGATATGGTGTGAGTGCCAACGAGACAACTCTCCATGCATCCAAGTCACAGTTTATAAAAGTAAAACCATTATAGGTCAAGGTACAATCTTCAACATGGAGCCTTGGCTAACACCAAACAGCAAGCTATAAATTTCTTCATCTACTATTTGGTTAAAATGTTTCAGACTTTTCATCAATGGTGTGTTGTTTTTAATTATTAATGGACATATCACCACTATACTAACGGTAAAATAAACACGCCAACTAACTCCATATACATGTAAAAGGTCTCCATGTGTTCCCTTTTAACCAATGATATTCCTAAAAGTGTACAGGAGGTCAGAAAATTTCAAAGAATTGCATTTTCCCTGTCATTCATATTCAACAGTTATCTGAAAATTTTGATTGAAATAAAACCTTTATTCCACCAATGCTTATTGCAATATCAAATGAAAAAGATGCATCATTATTGAGTTTCCAAATGAATGAGTTAACCTTTAAATACTGTGTAGTAGGACTAGTACTACCAAACTGGAAATTTGAGTTCTATCATTAAAAGAGGAAATAACAGTTTGATTATGGTGATACGTATTTTTTATATTAGTCAATATTCATGTTGAAGAGACTATGAAAACAATTATTTCATTTTTTTAGTTTGAAGATGTATTGAGAAGAAACATTTTAATGTATACTGAAAATATGACTGAAGATGAATGTGGACATATCAGGAAAGAATTTTTCATTTCTAATACAAAAGATGACAACAGTGTATTCCAGCAAATGCGACAAGACATCTTAAATTTAGCAAGATCTATGAGAACATGGAATAAAGACTATCCATTAAAATTTATTCAGCTGGAAAAACTTCTTCAAAAGAAGAAGAAGGAGTTACCAATCATTACATTGCAGGAACTAAAGCATATATCTACTGGACCAACAAATCCATTGAAAGATGAGGAACTAATGTTGTATTTGAAATATCACCATGAAATCAAAGCTTTAGTTTATTTCGAGGATCTACCAGATTATATCATTTTAGATACACAATGGTTGTCTGATGCTTTTAAATGTATAGTAACAGCAAAGAAATTTCGAAATGTAAGCATAAAAAATCAAAAGCGTTGGAAAGAATTTCACTGTAAAGGAAAATTACACAGGGAAGTAATAGAGGAAATGTTCAAAAAAGAACAAAACATTTTGTACAAACATAAGGACCATATCCTGAAAGTAATGGAAAAATTTGATATCATCATACGTCCAACCATATCCAATACAGATGTTCCTGGTGAAAAACAATGCTATTATGTACCTTGTATGATTAAAGCAGAACCTGAATATGACATTTATCAGCTGTTTAATGTGACAGAAAATACCTGTCAAAAATCTACCTGGTTATGTTTTAAGTTTAAGTTTTTGCCACCCTATCTGATGAATCATTTGATTGCCTCATTGTGCAGGGAATATCAAGTGGCTGAAATTGCTACATCAGAACAGAAAAGACAAATTGCTCTTTTCAGAGGGTCTGCTGTCTTTGAGTTACAGAAGACAACAAAATTAAGAAAGTTACTAGTTATGAAAAGTCTAAATACTATTCAAATTCAGGTTTGGCAGTTTGGGAAACAAATAGAAAGAGGGTTGTACAATTATATTGCTAACTTCGTGACAGAGGAAATAATCAAGATAATAGATACAAGATTTAAGATGTCCAACGTCAAATTTGAGAAAAAGTGGGAATGTGGCCTAACAAAACCAGAGTATGTGACAGGATCGAATGAGTTTAGTGAAGAGCAGATTGAAAATATATATTATTGTGACATCTGTAGAACTACACATACTTTCACTGATGAATGGTCAGATCCACAGAGACAAAAACTTTCTGTAAGTTAATCCTTTAAATAAGGTTTGGATTTAAATGTAAGACCCTTGAAATGAACCAATCAACGTTTTAACACCGGTTTACAAAACACTATACAAGAAACTAATTGACAATCAGCAAATATTTTTAGGTGAACAGTGCTATTTTTCTTAAGTTGCACTCACTGAAGTTATCTTTAGGAAACCCAGTGGGGGATCCAGAAATTTTATAAGAGGGGGCCTATTCCAGTCATGCTTCAGTGATTCCTTATACAAGCAATCAAATTTTTCTCACAAAAGGGGGGCCCGGGCCCTCTAAAAAAACCTCTAAATCCGCCATAAAAATATACAGTACTCCACTTAATGATCCGTAGTAAAAGAAAACCTTGATAAGTTAAATTGTTTACTAAAACTACAGACACAAAGTTGTTTTTAGACATGAAATCTATAACAAATGCCTTGTTCGAATAAATATGGTTCAATAAAACGTTTTATGAATTTAACACACATAGTAACTGTTTGTTATTCCAGCCTGTGTTTTTTTTTACAAAAATATATTTGATTGATAGGGAATGTTATAAAAGAACTGTTGTTTTTAAATAAGAATGATTTGAAATCGCCAGTGTTTACCTGTAAAAATTAAACTTATGTGTAAATGCATGATACATTCAATAAAACAATAGAAAATACGAAAAAAGATAAAAAGATTTCATCTGATTTTTCAATTTGAATCAATTCTTACGTACAATACATTTATGTATTCTTGTGGTTATAATGTAGCTCTTTTATTTAGTTTGTCGTGAAAAGCTACATTTTGATTTATACTAAAATAAACTCATCAAAATATTGATTTTCGCTTTACTGTAGTACATTATTGTAAAATCTATATATAAACTTAATATAATCTGTTCTGGCTATTCTCCCAACATCAGGTTTGCTCATTTTGTTTTCATAATCATAATAATGTTATATTAACATAGTTAACATTTCTTAATAAACAAATTTGTTTGTGAAAAGTTAAATAACAAAAATACCGAACACCGCGAAAAATGCAAAACAGAATGTTCATAATCAAATGGAAAAATCAAAAGCTCAAACACACCAAACGAATGGATAACAACTGTCATATTCCTAACTTGGTACAGACATTTTCTTATCTAGATAATGGTGGATTAAACCAGATTTTATAGCTTGCTAAATCTCTTACTTGTATAACCATCGCATAAAATGTGTTATCTCTATCAAGTAGAAAGAAGAGTAAAGAATGTGGTTTTGATAAAAAATTTTAATTAATCAAATGTTTAATTTGTTTTGAAGAAGTGTTCAGAATAGACTATTGATTGTAGTTAGAGATATGAAAAAGCCCCATCCTCTAATACTTTATTAATTTTCATATGCTAAGAATATCATTTAATTTTTTTCATATTCTCTACTGTTTATTAAAATTTTAAGAAATAATCAAGAATTAATTCATCGTCCATAAACATTCAATGTTTATGACAGTCTCTGAAAATTAACAAAATAATCTGAGATCTGGAAAATTCGAAAAGAACATTAATGTGTCACATCTGCATATAAAATGATGTGAAATGCCAGGTTTTTATATTATCATTTTCTGACTAAATTAAAATCTTCCATGTACTCAGCAATCATTATCTCCATCATTGGTTTTTGATGATCATATCATGTATATTGTGGTATTAATCCATAATTATTTAAGATTTCTAACTAGAAACAGATTTGTTAACAATTTAATGAATTGATAATTGTTACTGTTTTGAATATCATTTTAGTTGCCCCGGATGCCTTTTGAAGATGTTCCAGAAACAGATCCTAAAACAGAAACAACTAGGAAAAGTCAAACAATTTCTACAAAGGTAAAAGGCTATTTGAGACTGATTGGAGTATTGTAAATAATATTTTAATATTTTCATACTAAACATTGATTATTGAATATGACTATTCTCATACCACACTCTATTTGCATTTGATAATAGTTTAGTTATTGCACAAAAGGTACGTATTTCTCTGTTCCAAAAACGCTTTAGAGACTTTTAAAACATGCCAAAACGGGTTAAATTGTGACAATCAATCACATAATCCTAACAGGAAATGAATGACTGCTTCAATAACAAAACTTGAGCTGATTTTTGTCGCAGAAAGCTCGACATAGGGATAGTGATCCGGCGTCGTCGTCAGTTGCGTTAGCTTACTTCTTAAAAGCTTTATATTTTAGAAGGTGGAAGACCTGGATGCTTCATTCTTTGTATAAAGATGCCTCAGGTTACGAATGTCGAATATCCTTGACCTAATTTTAATGGTTCAGTGACTACTTGAAAAAAAACTTAATATTTTTGTAATGTTAAATTCTCTCTTAGGATTAGTTATAGGATAACTATATTTGGTATGTGCATACCTTGCAAGGTCCTTATGCCGGTCAGACAGTTTTCACTTGACCTCAACATCATTCCATGGATCAGTGAAAAAGGTTAAGTTTGTGTGGTAAAGTCCATATCTCGCATACTATAAGCGATAGGTCTAGTATATTCGGTGTATGGAAGGACTTAAATGTACATGTCCAATTTGCAGGTGTCATCTGACCTTGACTTTATTTTCATGGTTCAGTGGTTATAGTTAAGTTTTTGAGTTTTTGTCTTTTTTTTTCTAATACTATATGCAATAGGTGAAATATATATGGTGTATGGGATATTTTATGATATATATGTCAGTCGTGTAGGTTTAATTTGACCTTGATTTAATTTTCACGGTTCATTGATTAGTGTTTTAATCTGTATGCAATAGGTCTTCTTTATTTGGTGTATGGAATGGTTGTAAGGTGTACATGTCTAGTTGGCAGGTGTCATATGACCTTGCAAATGATCTCATTTTCATAGTTCTGTGGTCAGAGTTAAGTTTTTCAGTGTTTGTCTTTATTTTCAAATACTATATGCAATAGGTCAACTATATTTGCTGTATTGACGAATTGTTAGCTATACGTGTCTGCTTGGCATGGTTCATCTGTCCTTACCTCATTTTCATGGTTCATTGGTCATTGTTTAGTTTTCTTGGTTAATGTTAAGTTTATATGACAGTGTAATAAAGCTTTATATTTAGGACTATCAACCTAATGATTAGTAAAGAAGGAGAGACATTTCAGCATGTGCACCCTTGTGTATATTTGTACTGTTCTTTAGTTATCAACTGTGTTCAAAAATCTGGGGTAAAATTTGGGAATAATTGATTATAATGTTGAAATATAAATTGGAACTCTTAAATACATGTTGCTTTAATTTAATTTCAGTGACCTGTTTCCCCTTCTTATTAATTTTTAAAGAAACGGTGGTATTATGTTCGTTTTTTTTTGCAAATGTATGCCAACAATTGTCAATATGTAAGCCTAAAATGATAAAAGAATCAAAATCTCTTTATTCTGTTATGACTGATATATTAATTGAATTAAAGTATATATTTTGTAGGTGCATTTCAATTTTCAAAGTTGTATGGACGCATTTTCAAGTGTCTCTGAAGGGCCAAATAGAACAGGCAGTTCGACAGGGGTATGTAACGAATTCACCAATTTAAGGTAGTATGAGTGTCTTTTGCCATCTTGGATTGTAGATAAAAGAGATCATAAGGTCCAGATTTTTAATCGAATTAGCAAAATTTTACGAGTAATGAAGATAACTAATGTGAATTTTCATTTAAAAGAACAAATGTGTAAGATATTAACTTATAAATATTAATAGTTTGAATAGCATACATTTATTTTTCTTTGATTTTTAAAGCTCTTAAATTGGCATTTTAAAGGGAATTTACTTTGAAATAGTGCATTTTGTTGAAGGAATTTACTGCTATTTTATAATTTAAATTGTTTTGATATTATCAGAGCATATTTTAAAAGCAATCTCCTTGTACTTTATTTTTACAGTTCTAGCATCAAATGTAGCTTATAATTGCGTAATAATGTTTTGTCCTGTATAATCTTTGCAAAATGTGTCATTTTGCACAACCTGTAGCTTAAGAAAAAAGCTTGGTGAACTTATATATTTTTGAACATATCACAATATATATATGATTTGCAAAGTATGACCAATTTCTATCAATATTGATTTCTACTCCCATACAATGTACCTGTATTATTAGTTGTCAGTCATCACTCCATGGTTCATTTCATGAGATAGGCGGGAGATACCGAAGGGATATTCAAAGATAACAAACTGATTAATCCATGTTTTTAATATAAAAACATGAAAAGTCCAACAGTCCAAAAAAACAAATTAACAAAAAACTAATAAAACTTAACAACAGAGGTGTTCTAAGGTCTTATGGAATTGTAAGTAGATCCTTCTCCACATGTGATACCCATCACTTTACTTCTATATAGTAAGTTGTTAAGTTATATTTACTGGTACAGCATCATGTAATAGAAGACTGATAGTTGATTTATCTCAGACAGATTTTCATAAACCATTGGTCAGGTAAATATATCAATTCTGAAACATTTTTTTACTGCGATCTTGCAGCTGTTTTTATTTTTAGCAATATGTATGACCAAACGAATTAAAGGTAGATTCATGGTATACCACCTTCTTGGATTGTACAGCAACGGTACAAAATCGGTCCAGTTTTTTGCATAAATCTGTGAATTTTGCGCCATGTTTGTAAAAGATTTATTTTATTCTTACTGTCACTTTGAAAAATAATTCAAACTTAATTCATCTGCCTCAAGGACCTATGATCCGTGAGACTTGCACATTGCAACGATGAAGTGAACTCCTTTAAAAACTAAGCTTATATTGTCTATTAATAAACATATATTTCGATTTCTGACTTTTGTGCCAGTTTTCAATTGGTCCAAATCGGGAACAAAATTAAACTGTGTTTGATTTCAACATAAAATGAATATATATATTGAAATGCAGAATCTAAACCCTTATTTATTTTGATTATTAATTAGATAATACCACATTGAAGTCCAAAGGGTCCTAAATTATACTTTGTTAATTTCATCAATTTTGAATTCTTGGGGCTCTTTGATATGCTGATTCTAACAATATTTTTTCCATTGAATCATATCTAATTTTCCATAAATTAGTCATCACTATTTGGTATTATATTATTGATTATAAGTTGAAAATAGATATATATCACATCATTTCTAATTTGTGAGAACTTTTTTGTTTTATATGAACAGAAAATTACATAGATAAGATTAAACTGTGTTTCAAACATACATCAAAGTATATGTATGGTACTTTCAAATGCTGAATCAGAACCTGTATTTGAATATTAGATTTTTGGGCCCAGTTGTAAAGTTGGTCCAAATCAGCGTCCAAAATTAAACTTTGTTTGATTAAACAAAAATTGAATGTATAGGGTTCTTTGAAATACTGAATCCAACCATGTATTGAGATAATTTGGATTGTAGTCGTCTTTATCAATTTGGTCCCCATTGAGGTCCAAAGGGTCATAAATTAAAGTTTTGTTTAATTTCATAAAAAATGAATTATTGGTGCATTTTGATATGCTGATTCTAACAGAATGTACTTAGCTTTTGGATATAAGACACAAATTGGTAAATGCCCACTTTCAATTATTCAGTTATTTGACCACCTTCATTTTGTGTCACAAACCTATGCAGTGTCAAATATATAATCACAATCCAAATTCAGAGCTGTTTTAAGCTTAAATGTTGTGTCCATACTTGTTCCACTGTTCAGAGTTCGACATTGCAGGTCAAACTGGTTTCGCGATTTCAACCTTTTAGGGAGCTACCATTTGATTTTTATGGGGAGCTAGAATGAAAAATTTTGTCCTGCATTTTTTTTTTAGCTGTAATATTTGTCCTGCCTTTTTATTTTTCACTCTGTTCGGTCCTGCCTTTTTTTTTCTTAGCTTATCCTGACTTTTTTACAACAATTGTCATCCTGCCTTTTTTTTTTGCCAAGTTACTCATCCTGCCTTTTTTTTACTCAATACTCCTGTCCTGTCTATTTTTTTCAAATTTCATCCTAGACCCCTCCCCCCCCCCTAAAAATCAAATGGTAGCTCCCTTACTTGATCCTGTTTGCTGTCAATTTGATATCTACAAAATTGATTTTTCAAATCTAGGTGATCAGTTATTGAACAATTTCTTAGATATTTGTTTTGCAATCAACATATTTTACAGAACTTTTTTAAACTTTTAAAATATTTTCAGTTTACCAAGGAGGAGTTTAATTTTGCAAAGATGGGGATGATTGTTCTGAATATTCTTGCCAATGCTTTATATGATCTACTCAAACAAGATAAAACAAACCTGCGAGCAAGGAGTGATTGCGATATAACATACTTGTATAGTGAGCACAGGAAACTTAACAAACACATTCCTAGTAATTCAAGCCACCGACGATGTCCTCCCGGACCATGGGGAGGATCTTGGCAAGATATACAGGTTACAGACATAGCTATTGGAGATGATATTGAGCGCATAAGACTCACCAGAAATGAACTACAACACTCTGGAACATTTAAACTTGCTGATAAACTTTTCAATGATTTGTGTGAAATTGTAACAGATCTATTGAAAAGATTTGATCAACATATTCAACCAGCAAGGCTGTATACAGATCATCTAAACGAAATTTTGGCAAAATCAATATCTGAGGAGGAAGTGAAAGTTGTTCATCAAAAGATTGAAAATGAAATAAAATCAGGTACATTTATTTTCATTGCTCAAGTTATATAATGAGGATATCCAAAATAGTTCTAGATTGTATATACGGTAATCTGTTCTGCTGTCTTTGGATTTTAATTTTTTTACAGCAAAACTATATATATATGATACCTCAAGTAAATCTATTAAAATTTTGTGAATGTCAGTGAAATGTTTTACCTCATAAAGAAGGTTCCTTTTCAAATTTCAACATTTTAGATATTGTTTATTTGAATTTTTTAATCATCAACAACAATCTTTATTTATCAAAATGCAACGAATTTCAATATACTTACAGTTTAAAATACTAGGTAATTAAAAGTCGTATAAAGTTTTTCAGGGATGTTATTATACCCCCGCTTTAAAAAAAGGGGGTATACTGTTTTACCTCTGTCTGTCAGTCCGTCCGTCCGTCAGTCAGTCCGTCCCATGAAACTTTCGTCACATTTTTCTCAGGAATTACACATCCACCCTTTCTGTAATTTGGTATCAACATTTATATATGTCAGCCATACCGTGTGATGCGTTTTCAGATTCATCACTTGACAACTTCCTGTTTACCGAACACTTGTCTGATTTTACACATGATAGCCAAGTTGAAAATTTTCGTCACATTTTTCTCAGGAACTACAATACAAGGATTTCTGAAATTTGGTTTCAGGATTTATATAAGTCAGCTATACCGTGTGGTGCGTTTTCAGATTCATCACTCGACAACTTCCTGTTTACCGAACACTTGTATGATTTTACACATGATAGCCAAGTTGAAAATTTTCGTCACATTTTTCTCAGGAACTACAATACAAGGATTTCTGAAATTTGGTTTCAGGATTTATATAAGTCAGCTATACCGTGTGATGCGTTTTCAGATTCATCACTCGACAACTTCCTGTTTACCGAACACTTGTATGATTTTACACGTGATAACCAAGTTAAAAATTTTCGTCACATTTTTCTCAGGAATACAAGGATTTCTGAAATTTGGTTTCAGGATTTTTATAAGTCAGCTATACCGTGTGATGCGTTTTCAGATTCATCACTCGACAACTTCCTGTTTACCGAACACTTGCATATTTTTACACTATTAATATTATCCACTTGCGGCGGGGGTATCATCAGTGAGCAGTAGCTCGCAGTTTCACTTGTTGTTTTTGTCTCCCTTTTGGCAAAACTCGTAGAAATGGTTTACTAGTGCGTTTTTGCCTCGGAGTTAATTTATGTTTATGTTATGCAAGAAAACGTTTTTATGGGTTTAAATATGTTTTAATACAATCGTAGGGTTGTTTCAGACAGGAAAATTTAGAAGATTGTCTACCTCTGACTGTGTTTGTAAATGCATGTTATCAATTCATGTGAAGAACAGCTTTATCAGACATGATTTGGTGGTCATGTTTAATAAATTGAGAGTTTCATCCTTGATTTTAAAGAGTAGTCAAAGTTCTGACCAATATCTCATAAATAAATCGCATACTGAACAGACTGTTAATTGACAAACTGACATATGAAATTTAGAGGCAGATAAAGCAAGTTGTAAGCATGGTAAAGACTAAGTTTCCTGCCTTTATGCAATATAAAGTGTTAAGATAAACTGCTTTGCTGGACACCTTTTTTGTAGGTTTTTGCCTATTTTAAGTACACAGTTTTGAGTTTTTATGTTCCTCTGTTTATTTTTGGATGCATGATAGTTTTCATGAGTTGTTTCAAATGGTTGTATAGTAAATGTGCAAAATATTTCGTTTATTTTATTTTAAATTACTGTATTTAGTAATGATTTGCTTTTTTTTCAGCATTGGCATTTGAACTTGAAATTGAGCATCAAGTTCATGTTTGACCACAATAGAGCAGATTTGGAGAGAATGATTTCTATTGCAATAGATTACATCTATATACCATTTATTCACACACTATGTGAACTACTCAGCTGGTACTACTATTGGAATTTATTTTTAAACGAAAGTTTAAATATTCGGCCAATGTTGAAATATTAGATCAATGGTAAATTATTGGACTTAGATTTGAATATGAAATGTTCAAATTTGGTACTAAAATTAAAAATGTACATGTGTACAGTACTTTTTTTTTAGCTCACCTGGCCCAAAGGGCCAAGTGATCTTTTCTCATCACTGCGAGTCGGTCGTCTGTCGTTGTCCGTCGTCTGTCGTCCGTCGTCGTTTAACTTTTACAAAAATCTTCTCCTCTGAAACTACTGGGCCAAATTTAACCAAACATGGCCAAAATCATTATTAGGGTATCTAGTTTAAAAATTGTGTCCGATGACCAGGCCAACCAACCAAGACGGCCGCCATGGCTAAAAATAGAACATAGGGGGGAAAAGCAGTTTTTGGCTTATAACTCAAAATGCAAAGCATTTAGAGCAAATCTGACAGGGATTAAATTGTTTATCAGGTCAAGATCTATCTGCCCTGAAATTTTCAGATGAATTGGACAACCAGTTTTTAGGTTGCTGCCCCTGAATTGGTAATTTTAGGCAAATTTTGCTGTTTTTGGTTATTATCTTGAATATTATTAGGGAGAGAGATAAACTGCAAACAGCAAAAATATTCAGCAAAGTAAGATTTACAAATAAATTCTCAGGACCAAAATGGTCAGTTGACCCCTTTAGGAGTTATTGCCCTTTATAGTCAATTTTTAACCATTTTTCGTAAATCTTAGTTATCTTTTACAAAAATCGTCTTCTCTGAAACTACTTGGCCAAATTAAACTAAACTTGGCCATAATCATCATTAAGGTATCTAGTTTACAAAATGTGTCTGGTGACCTGGCCATTCAACCAAGATGACTGCCATGGCTAAACATAAAACATAGGGGTAAAATGCAGTATTTGGCTTATAACTCAAAAACCAAAGCATTTAGAGCAAATCTGAGGGAGTGAAATTGTTAATCTGGTCAAGATCTATCTCCTCCAAAATTTTCAGATAAATTGGACAACTGTTTGTTAGGTTGCTGCCCCTGAATTAGTAATTTTAAGGAAATTTTACCGTTTTTTGTTATTATCTTGAATATTATTATAGATAGAGATAAACTGTAAACAGCAATAATTTACAGCAAAGTAAGACTTAAAAATAAGTCAACATGACCAAAATGGTCAATTGACCCCTTAAGGAGTTATTGCCCTTTATAGTCATTTTTTTTGCTATTTTCATAAAATTTGTAAATTTTTACTAAAATTTTCCACTGAAACTACTGGGCCCATCATTATAGATAGAGATAATTGTAAGCAGCAAGAATGTTGAGTAAAGTAAGATCTACAAACACATCACCATCACCAAAACACAATTTTGTCATGAATCCATCTGTGTCCTTTGTTGAATATTCACATAGACCAAGGTGAGCGACACAGGCTCTTTAGAGCCTCTAGTTTATGTCCAGCTTTTAAAATTTTACAGATTTTGAATGTAGTCAATTTTGAGGAACTTCCTTTTGAAGCTTCAAGCTGGTGTCTTATACTCGAATTCTTCGTACAATTTTCAATGCAAAATCTTTTAATTTTATAAAACAATTGGTAATATACTTAGTTGCGCGTTTACAGATGATGCTGTTTTTCTTCATATTTTTTTTCAATTAAGAGTTGTTAAATCTCTAAGTACTTTGTGTCCTGGCATTATTCAATACCACAAGGACCATAACTCCTGAAAGGTAGAAGTGTCAATCATTAATACTGAACTTTACATTCGTTTTGTCTTCAGTAACAACATATTAAAATTTGAAAAGCTTTGGTTCAACGGTTTTAAAATGATTAAGCACGGACACGACGACTGGAAACACCATTTTTGCAATCTTTCTAGAACCACAATTCCTGTGTGGTGAAAGTGCTAATCGTCAATATCAAACTTGACCTCCATTTTATCAAAAGAAATAAGATATTAAAATTGAAAAAGCTTTGGTTAAACAGTTCATAAGTAACAGCACCGACAAGACTGGAAACGCCATTTTTTCAATCTTTCAAAAACCATAACTTCTGAACGGTGAAAGTGAAAATCGTCAATATTGAACTTGACCTACATTTTGTAATCAGAACAAAACGTATCAAAATTTGAAAAGCTCTGTTGCACGGTTAATGAGTAAATGCACGGATACTGTTTTGCAACCGCCCACCGTACACAATTCATGACTGATTTTTCATTCGGAAATCCAGTTAAAATTAAGTTAATAAGCGTGCTAGTATTTTTTATGCTTATGTGTAAAATTGAAATTGAGAATGGAAATGTATTTGTCTTACATAAAACTTTGTTGAAAGTAATGTTTTGTATTAATGTTATAAGTCAGATGTAAAAAAAAATCTTAAAATATTAAGCTTACTCAAGTTAATGTTTGTTGTTAATTGTACATACATGTATGTGCCGACTCTAAATGATTTTGAAGGTACTTTTGCCTATTCTCCCAAAATCATAAAATATTAAGATTACTCAAGTTAATGTTTGTTGTTAATTGTACATATGTGCCGACTCTAAATGAAACTACTTAAAACATACCAACTTAAACTGAGTTTAATATATGAAAATGTATTTTGTAGGTACTTTTGCCTATTCTTCCAATTTTAGAAACAAACATTCATACTAAATACGTCATACAGTCATGTACATAGTCCATACAAACATTCACACTAGGAACATAGAAGAGCTTACAAACATTCATACTATGTAATTATACATTGAAAATATTTACCATTCTTTAAAGTGATATGTTTATCCTGAATTTATTGCATTCTATAAATCTGTTTTGGTGCATAAATCCATCAACGATGAGTCCCTTATATATTCAATTCATAAATGTAAAGCAATGTCAGAAAAAAAAATTGTTTAATGAAGACATCTTGCAAAACTTTGACTTTTCAAGTCAATATCAAACTTGACCTAAGTAACAGCACCGACAAGACTGGAAGTCAAAGTCAAAGAACAACCATTAATTTCAATTTTCCGTTGATAAATATTGTGCTTGTCTAATTAAATAATTATGACGTCTTCACAGCACTAATTTAAAAAAAACTAGTAGCCTTTCAAGACCGTCATACTCATGATAATTATTTGGACTAGTATTGTGTAAATAATTGGAAATTTGTGGTATCTTGTTTCATAAAATTGTATAATCAAGATTATATATACGTCACAACAATGCGTCACTTTTTGATTCCTGTGCTGTCGTTAAAGGATGGTGTACGATGTTATTCGGCGGTTTACATGTTGTCATCGTACTATTATATAATGCATTTATGTGTTAGTTTGTGCTGAGTGTTCTTGTGTATGTTTGTACTGTATTCCTTTCATGAAGTGAAATACATTGCGATATATTTACATTGACATATAAGCGGAAGGTTTGGCTAGAAATAAAGCCAGGTTTTCTTAAAATGTCCTCAAACAAGTCAGAAATATGGCAGTTGTTAACATATACTCCGTTTCTATGTATGTTGGTGTTTGTATTGTTGCACTTTAGTGTGCCTGTTGTTCCGTTGAAACAGTTTTACTCTTATATTTGATGAGTTTCCCTCAGTTTTAGTCTGTAACCCGGATTTGTTTTCCCTTAATCGATTTATGACTTTTGAACAGCGGTATACTACTGTTGCCTTTACAAGGACTTTCTCAAAATACACTTTCAATATGAAAACACCATAGTAAATTCTATTTATACAATTACCGATCACCAATTTGGCTTTCAGCATTGAGCAAAACGTATACCATAAAGTAACGATTATATGATAAAAAGACCCTGGATGAAAAAATTGTGGTACGATTCAAAGGAGCACAACCATGGGCTGAATTAGTCAAAGAGCTAAAAAAAAACAACGAAAAACCATAATTGCAGACTAGGGATTAGACATAATGAATGTGTCATGGTTAAAAATGCGTTCAACTGTCTCCTTGAGTTGAGACATTGATGTAAAAATACAATAAAAATGCTAAAAATCTAACAAACTGTTAAAGAGGGACGATAGGCATATCAAATTTGTCAACTTTTGAGTAATTGTACATGTTTTGAAAGAACGAAGGTAAATTGTATCAATATCTGTATTTTATAACACATCTAAGAGACATTATACCAAATCATCTTACTATTTGTCTAACTGGTAGAATCACCTGACCATGAACTTAATTGCGTGATTCAGTGGTCAATCAAGTTTTTAAGGTAGGTTATAGAGAAAGAAGATGTGGTATTAGTGCCAATGAAACAACTCTCAAACCAAGTAACAATTTGAAAATTTTATAGTAAACCTATATAAAAAAAAGAGAAACATTTATGAACCACATCAACAAACATTTGTTTGGGACTTTCTGTTTTGAATTTTCCTCGAGTTCAGTATTTTTGTGAATTTACTTTTATATATAAATTCTTATTGAATGCTAATTGCATACAATTATACAATTGAAGGAATGACATAAACTATTTTGATAAAACTCGTGCTATACATGGCAAACATAGGAGCTGACCTCTGGTCACTATGTTATTTCAGAGACATAAACATTCAAAGACATGCAATAAAATTCGAATTGAACAATTAAGAAAAATCAGAGTAAAAATAGGTTACACTGATAAATAAAACTAAACATGATTAAAGCGCAATGTCCGAGCAAGCACTTTTCTTTCAGTAAGTCTCGCCTCTTCTTCCTATCATTTTCAAAAAGAGAAGTCTTGCTATCATTAAGTCTTGTTTGTGAGAATCTTTTCTTGGCACTTATGATACTCAGGCAGTTAGAATCAAATGTCAATAGTCTTGTTTGATTAATACAGTCCATTGTCTACTGTTCTTCTTATAATTCTTTTAAATAAGGACGAACATAAAAGTATAAATCGCAAAAACATTGATTTGGTGGTGCATTGATTAAATCAACTGTTTGGTTACTAATATTTATAGCATTGCTGATAAAGTATTCGAGCTATAATCTAATATTCTTAATGAGAAGTTTTCTTGGTTCTAATACTGAATCTAGTTTCAGTTTGGTCACTGGTTTATATAGGTATAACTTTGACATGAAAACTTTTATCCTAAATAGATTTAGAGATTGTAATAACGATATCAGGAACACATCCGCTGTCATCTGCTAAACGGTTATTTCATAACGGTCAACCAACTCGTGATGGAGTCCGTAAAACTTCCGAAGGGATAATTTCAACTTCATCATTTTGAACTTCTGGTTAAATAGGTTCCTCGTGACCAGTAACTCTCTATTAAGGAAATCATGATAGACAATACAAACCCGGCAATATCGTATCAATTGGGAGATATGTACTCTGTATGCAGGCGCTGCTGGCATGTTGCTACATAAAAGTGGAAAGTTAACAATGGGAAAGCTAAAATCATCTCTTTTTTTGTAAAGTTTTGTTTTCAACCGACCCTCATTGTCAATTTCTAGATGCAAGTCACTCAACATTTGTGTCTTTAAAGATTGATGTAGCATGGGTTTGATAGACCCATTCAGTTTCATAGTTCTGATTTGTATCCATTCGTAAATAGTATATACGTCTTCTTTCTTGTATTTAACCCATTACCTGGCTTGACCCTTCACTGAATTTATCAGTATTTTGAAGTTGTGTTTCCGATTGATGGATCGCGATATTTCGGACCTCTGGACAACACATTTCGCAGGGAAGTGTTATTGACATTGGTGAGGTCATCGGTAATAACTAGGCCAGCCAAACGCGCATGCAAGTTCCGGAAACTTCGACAGAAGCATGTTTATGATCAATATAGACAAAATAAGCAAATTTAGAAATACATTCAGTTTTTACGTTACCATTTCGATGCAATCGGATCTTCGTGATTTCTAATTAAGACGTCAAAACTTCATAAAATTTTATGAAACTTCGACAGTAGCATGTTTATTTACAAAGTTCCATTAAGAGTACACCTTTTTTTAATTTATATATATCTTCCAGTATCAGCTAAATTCTGCACAGAAAATCCGATTTATAAGTCGAGCAGTCTATTTTAAGGTCAAATGAACAAAAGGACTTCGGGTACTATAGGTAAGAATTCTGAACAAATTATCAAAAGTATTTTTTATGTAAACTAGCTCAAATAGCACTTATTTCGACAGTCTAATCACCTTTGTCTGTTTTAGGAACAACCACAAGTTTGAGAATTGTGTGTTTAGTTTGTAGATCTTCTTCTCATTCCGTTAAAAAGTTGGCCTCATATTTGAGTGTTTTAATAACTCCGCTCGGTAAAACAGCAGGCTTCTTCAATGAATAAAATTGAAAATGTCCAGAAATTTAAACTATTTACATTGTACAATTTGGCAAGCTGGTGTCTAGTGAGGCTGCATCTGGGTCCAGGGTACACTGGGTAATCTGGCCCTGAACTCTTCAAGTATTGCTGCAGCTGCTACTGTGTCTTGCAGTAAGCTCAAGTCTCTTATAGAGCTTGGTAAAAAGGAGTTGTTGTATACTTCCTTTGTTGTCCTGATTTTTCTAATTTTATGGCCACCCCTTGTTCTGCTGTCCCCAGTTTAGCAGAAAGTAAAATCACCAAAATACTGAACTCAGAGGAAAATCCAATCGGAAAGTACATAATCACATGGCAAAATCAAACGACAAAACACATCAAAAACTAATGGACAAGAACTGTCATATTCCTGACTTGGTACAGGCATTTTCAAATGTAGAAAATCGTGGATTAAACCTGGTTTTATAGCGCTAAACCTCTCACTTTGTTGACAGTCTCATAAAATTTATAAGGATCCACAAATAGTTCATTCCACTACGCGATTAAATAATTTTGACGTTTGTAGTTCAACGTATTTTCTAATTCATAATACAATATCATAATGACATATTATAGAACAATAACATACTGACGGGATATTTTAAAGTACAGAGTCATGTTATAAGAACCAAAGAAACACAAAAAGTCGCATTTACAAAACACACCAGCTGTGTATAGTAGATACTAGTAGCTGGTTATAGGTTGTATCTCCATCAGTTGGTTCTGAGTCTTGTAGCAAAGGACAAGTCGTATGTTCATTCGTCTTTGCTGTAGGGTATTCCACTGGAGTTGGTCTAATATTCCAGTGAAACATCCTGGGGAAGTGTCGGTGTACTGGTTATATATAAACCGTGCTGCTTTGCGCTGTGTCCGTTCGAGGTCTTTGCTCAGTGTGGTTTGATGGGGCGGTTCCTGCGGAGAAAACCGAGGGTCCTGGTTGCTTTTCGTTTTCCGATGGTGTTATTTATGTGTTTATATCACTGTAGGTCTTGACTAATGGTAACTCCAAGGTATTTTTCCCTATCAACAACTTCTGGTTGGTGTCCATGCAAGGTGTAATTTGTTTGCAGGGTGTGACGTTTGTTATATATCCTCATGACATTGCACTTTTATGGATGAAAACACATCTGCCACTTGTGTTCCCACTCTTCCAATGCAGTGAGGTCTCTCTGAAGAGTTACAGCATCCTCAGGATTTCTAATTTTCCTGTGGACCAGCCTGCAAACAATCTTACATCCGAAGATGTACAATCTGGCATATCGTTGATATATTTCAGAAATAGGAGAGGACATAAAACTGTCCCTTCAAGTTGTTGAACTCCGGATAGAACATGTAGAACATCCAAAGCGGTAGATGTATTTCCTTCTAGGATAGCTGACTGGGTTCTGATGCTCAGGAAGTTTTATATCCAGCTCAACGTTGTTCTTTTCACCCCATAATGTGACATTTTCAAGAGCAAGCGTAGACGTGGTACCTTGTCAATGGCTTTTGAGAAGTCCAGTAGAATGTTGTCTGTCTGGTGCCCCTGGCCCATGTTTTTGTGAGCTGGTTTAGTGTAACGTCTAATTGGGTCTCACAGAATCGGCGACTTCTGAAACCATGTTGTTCGTCACATAGAATGTGGTGTCGATCAAAGTGATCCATTACTGTGCTGTGAATAATTTGTTGTAATAGATGTTAATGACACAGGCCTGTAATTTGAGGGTTGGTGTTTCTCTCCTTTCTTTAAGATTGGCACGATGTTCGCTTTGCGCCATTCATCTGGGATCTTACCCTAGTCAAGGGAAAGCTGAAACATCCGGGAAAGATACGGAGCTAGTGATTCTGCTGCCTGTTTAAGGATATGAGCTAGAACTTCGTCTTGGCCTGTCGCTTTGAATGGTTGGAATCCCTTTAAGGATTGTATACACCTCTTTCATGAATGATGATATTGTCCATCATAGATTTCAAATGTGAACTAGTAACTAGGTCAGGTAACAGTCCGGCGCTGCTTACGCGGACATCTTCCAGTTAAGAACTGTTGCTTGTCTAGACTCCTTCTAAAGTTGTGCTTTCTGAAATTCAGACGGTTTAGTACTTCTTCTTGTCACGCGTTTTCATGATAACTGCTTTTGGCCACGGTATAGGCCCTCTGATTTTTAAAGATGTATCTTTATTTACTATATCATGTATATACAGTTCTACAAATTCAATTGTGTATCCATACCGCTGAATCATAGAAACCTCTATCCCCAAAACGAGCAAAGAATCTGTAATGAGAAGTAACATAATTGCATACATTCTTCTGAACATGCATGAATGTTTGCCATGCACAGGACGTTAAGTAACCAACAATGGATCAATCAAATCCGTAAAAATTCAGAAAAAAACCCCGTTTTGTTTTATTTCTCCATATTTTCAGAACAACTTGACAATAGTCCATGTTTACTATGCATTTTGTGGGAATTATATGAATGTCTGTTACTCATTTTCAACTGAAAAGCTCATTTCAAAAATTCATTAACTATATAAGAGGGTCTGGATGGGGGTCTATTATTCTGTAAACATTTAATTTGCATCCCTTTTTTCTCTAATCTTCAAAAAATTAACCCCTTTTTTCTCTAATCTTCATTTTTTGAGGGCATTATTCTTTAATCATTTAACCCCATCCAAACCCTCATATAATTTCTCAGTGTACGTTTCCGTATATTTGACTTTTTCGCTAGATATAATTCATCTGTTATACATTATGAGAAGATTTTGTGAACATTTTAAAATAACTGATGTTAAAATACGTTCATAATGGCAAATCATAATAAAAAAATATAATAGGCCGAATTTGTTCACTCTATTTTTTTTTAATTTATATAATAGTCATGACTAGGTCGAGTTTGTTATGTACAGTCAAAGTTTATGATACTTTGTTTTGGACCGACCAAGGACGTATCTTAATCAGAAGCGTTTGACACCATGTCTTCGTCGCAAGGATTCCAGGCTAATGAATCTTTTTAATGTTATCAAATCTGTAAAAATGCACTATAAACATAATAATTTAAGCCAGTTCAGTTGTGTTCTGAATTAATATTTAAAGTCGAAGTCAGTACGTTGATACATCTTTTAGCCTTTTCACAAAATGTGGTTCCCTGTTCTACATGCAAACTACTTGTCCTGAATACATGATTTAGTAACCAGATTCACTGTTGCTAAAATAACTTTTACTTTTAATTTAGATGATATACAAATCTTTGATTGAAGATAAGCAATTGCACATTTTGACAGTTTAAGAAGGTTAAACTTATAAGAAATACTTTGGAGCTGTAATTTTTTTGCAAAACACTTAAAAAAATCTACATAGCATCAAGGACAACAAAGAACATGCTAGTCCAAATAATTATGACGTCTTGAAAGGCTATTATAATGTCGATGTAAGGCGTCAAAGAAAAAAATTATAATAGCCTTTCAAGACGTCATAATTATTTGGACTAAGAACATGCATGCATAGCCTCACTGGACGAACGATTTTTGAACTTTAATTATTTTTTTTCTTTGTAGAATTATCAATACTTTTCTTGAATTGTTTGTACCATAGAATTAAAGATGTATGAATGCTTTTCATTTTGAATCATAACACAAATAATTTTCTATTTACGTTGGGATACTTTGGTAAGATTTTCATGACCTGGTTTTATAGGTCTGGCAAAACCCAATATGGACGCAATTACGAACGGCACTATATTTATATATCTGGCAGAAAAAAATCAATGACAACGATCTAAATTTATGAAACATACATTAATCCAAGGATTTGTATATCTCACTATACAAATCCTTGATTAATCTTATCTAAAACACATTTCCTAAGAAAATAAGAACTGTAATCAAGGATTTCGGATTTTTTGTTTTTATGCAAGTTCTTTCGTCTAAGAAGCACTGAATTCTCTTTTTAGTTAGTGAACCTATGATTTTAATTTATATTTAACCTTTACTTTCAGAGTTCTCGGGACTTTTCAATAAAAATACTATTTTCTTTTGACAATGCTCAGGGTCACCCGAGTCTGAGAAAACGTTAATTTTTGGATTATTTGGGCAAGTTTAGGGTATCACACATATGAACAGATTCAGGAGATATTTTTCTATCTATATAATGACAAAAGAAGGCAATTTGCACTAGCTTGTGTGCTTTATTCATGTAATTTCCAAGAGAGGGAGTCATTATTTTGACATTTACCAAACTTAATTTTTCGTCGTCTGCAACATTAACCAAGTGCGCATAAACTTTTTTTTCGTGAAAACACAAGTATTGATGTAGTGTGTTTTTTATTAATAGAAACATTTATTAATTATCATGCATAAATATAATATAAGGGGGCAAACATTAAAGATTGTTCGTAATTGTGTCCAGTCGTAATTGCGTCCGGTAAGGCTAGTCAACATTTCCTCAGACTTCAATCGAAAACCGACACTTTAAAATACAGTTCCATACCAAATAAGATTAAAGATTGGAACCTTCAACCACCGGATATTTTCACCAAATTTCAGACAGTACAAGAACCAACTAAAACCTGTAACGAAATTGTAAGGGGGGCCCCACTTAAAAGTAAATTACTTGACGCATGCACGGTGTATTTTTAAAATATCCTTGGATGTATCACCGTAAACCTATCAAGATCAAGATAGCCAATGGGCAGATGCGTCACAGAAAACCCCCCAAAAAAAAACCAAACAACAACAAAACCCCCCAAAAAATATCATGAAATAGCGCCATTCAGACGTCATGATTATTGATTTGAACTTAAAAACTTAGCAGAGTTAAACAAGCGGTTTCGAGATAATCAGATTGCTGATTTTTTTGTAAGCATGCCATGTAAAAGTCAATATATTGTGCCGTGAAAACAGGAAAGAACTAAGTCTAGCAAGACATGGGAAATTACAAAAAAAACAAGAATTGCTGACGTACATACATGTTAAGTGTAAGCGTGATATGGGATCAGAACATCCTAATTGACAACACATTGGGTTCCCACTGCTTTGCTCACCTGCACACTGCCTCAACTTGATACAATCATACTCAACTTTAACAGAAAATTATTCAAACAAAATGTTGGCTTCAACAGGGGAGAATGGGGAGGGGGGTTGTTATGGGCTACAGTTCTGCCAACATTTCATGAAGCAAATGTGTGAGATTTGGCCAAAATTGAAAAGATCAAAGAGAAAAACAATACATGAAGATCAAAGGAAAATGCCACTAAAAAAATATGAACAAGCGTGAGTCTCACAAATGCGCGAGACTTGGCAGCCCTGTCATATTGTACTGTGTACTTGAAATACCTGAAATAATATGGAAACCCCAAGGTATAGCAGATGGGCTATATTTAAATGTATGTCATATATTGATTTTGTTAAAATGCATAAAATTAATGAATCTATTACAACTGTATACATGTAGTGTAAATTTATATTCAAAAACCTTCAATAATTACTTGTGTTGTTGTTTATAGCTGATACATGTATGTATGTATGCAATTCAATCTTTTTAAAACATTGTACATATTATTATAGTAGTTACTGTAAATTCAGAAATTATTGCGATGTTTTTTTTATTGCAAAAAATGCAACAGGATTATTATTAAATTGCAACAATTTAAACTAGCATTTTGACATTTTTATATGAATTAAACATGATGTTAATCAATAAAGCAAAAAATAAAATCACATTTTAGTCTACAATGACAAAATTGGTAAAAAATAAATGCACGCAATAATTTCTCAATTTACAGTCAGTGATTGTCTTTAAAAAAAGAAAAAGAGGTGATAATAGATTTTTTTCTTTTCCAGACATATATATACATGTAGATTGATTATACTGCAACAAGATGATACTGAAATTAGTCACAAAAGGAAATTGAATTCGACTGATCAGATGTGATTGAAAAAATTTGATGCTACTGCAAAACAGAGCGGCGAAAGACCTGATAGAGAAAAAAATATTTGCCATGATGAACTTCACATGTATTTCCAGTAAAGATACTGTAAATTCTGTTATTTTTTTGAATCTCAAATGATGTTAATTGAATGAAGCTACACACATTATTGTGATTTGGTAAGCAAGTTTGTAGAGAAGTCCTGGTTATTTATAATTTTCCTGAAAATTAATCCCTGTGAGGTAGGTTATCAGTAGGATTCAAAGTTCTGGGCATTTAAACCTTTACTGATTTACATAATTTGTCAACTTTATTCTCCTTTTTTTTACTTGCAAAAAGAAAACAGACAAATTTTCTTGCTTTTTATGTGCCGGTTGAACCTTGAAAAAGATATTTTTTCGTGAAATTACCAACAGTCAGAAAAAGAAAAAAAAATGAATAAAATGAGATAATGGAGTGTGTTGACACACTATTTCTTATTTAAATACATTAAGCCCTAAAAAATGCTGAATATAACAGTTAACTAGAGATGTAACTTACCATACTGCATACCTGCTAACATTTCAAAATGCCCATGGACATAATGGAGGTTTTACGTGCAAGATTGCTCTCATAGTCCTACAAAACCTTTAAAGGAGCCTCCATATTTATTTTAATGTTGTTTATTGCTTCTACTTACTTTTACAATGCAATACCAATGGTAAAATGGATTGTTTTTGTTTTAAATTGTGGACAAAATTTTGAGCCTTTGTGGGGGAAATCCCCGCAAATAGTGACAGTTGGCAGGTGTGATACTGTCTTTAACAATAAATAAGCATATTTACACAAGTACCAAACTTTCCAATTTTTACAATCACCCTTAGTTTTGGCAATTTGTGGATGAATTTTAAAGAGACCACTAATGAACTGCATAGGAAATATTTGAAATAAAAAAGAACACCCATGACTGAGATATATTTATAGACAACCACAAAAAAGATTCTGAACTTAGGACTAGCTTTTTTACTGATGGCTGGGTAAATATATATTGAAGTTCTACTTCGGATAAAATAATTTCATGACTTCTGATAAATGAGATATTATAAATATTAAGTTCAGAAAACAGAAAAAAAGTAAGGGAATTTTAAACAAATGAAAATGTTTCATATTTTTTTTTTACAGGACATGATCTTTCAATAGAAAGCACACAAAATCACAGCTAAAAACATAAAATGAATGACCAGTCTGAGACAGGGGAGGAGTATGCTGTCTTTATTGGTAATTTGAAAAAAGATGCTTCGAAAACTGATCTCAAAAGAAAACTATTTGACTTATTTAAGCATCATTTAAAGATAGGCCTATAATTCCACGACATTAAATTAAAGGGAAGGAAAAATAAACCAAAATATGCATTCATCCATTTACAGTCAAAGATTGATCGTGACATGGCATTAAATTTGCTTGGTTCATGGGAGAGTCGTTCTCAGTTGAGCTTTGGGTTTTTACACATTGTTGAACCGACTCAGATCATTAAAGTTTGTGTCAAAAAGCCAGATGTTGTTAGCAAAGCTGGAATGAAATCTGATTCGAATCAAGAAAAACATCATGAACAATACAAAAATTCAGATACAAAAACTAAAATAGAAAATACGCATTCACAACATAAACAAGGTGTCATATTAGCATCCCATATTTCTGAAGATTCAGAAAATGTGCCGATAAAAGCAGGATGGGCTCGCAAATCAAAAACTGATCATTTTAGTTCGAATGAAATTGATGATGGCAGACAAGGAAGTATAAAACACTATGAGGAAGGTGAAACACTTGGGAATGAAACTAGGGATAAAGAATTTAAAGCTGGCGGAGGTGACCATTATATAAGTAAAAATTTGAAGGATCATGTTTCAAAGTATTTATGTGGGTTTCTGAACAGTTCACAGAGAGGGACATTATACATTGGTGTTAAAGACAATGGTAGGTACATATATAAACATGCACAAAATATTAAACATTTTTCAAATTCTGTCTGTGATTTGATCTTACAATTTTTTATTTTAAGAAATCTATAACAATTACCTCCCAGAAATAACTTCTTTTTGGTGACCGTTGAAAATAAAATAGCTTGGGAAATATTAACATGACTATTTGTGAATACAAGAACTTCTAAGCCATCTATTTATCTAGTCCCAGATTACTTTGACGTCCAACGGCTGTTTTGCCAGACAAGCTGGGCACGGCCCCAGCTTGTCTGGCAAAACAGCCATTGGACGCCAGAGTAATCTCGGACTACTATTTATCATATAATTTAAAAAATAAATAAATAATTAACTCTCTTTTAAAAAATCTTGTTCTAAAATATTAAAGTTTAAACATGAAAAATAAAAAAATTCTAAAAACTGATCATAGCTTTTAGAGAAATTTCCAATTTGTTTATGAAATTTTTAAAGGCCTGATACATTTGTAGTAAGCTAAATGTATTGTGGGATTAGAAAAAAAGGGGATGTGCCAGAGTACTGCGAATTCAAAAATATTGGGTGCACTTATTATTATTAATTTTTGTTAAAAGGGCAAAATTTTGGGATTGTTTTCTGTGTTTTTAGGAAAATCTGTATTTTTTCAGGTACTGTGGTTGGAATAGAATGTGATCAGCATACAGAAGACAACATTCGTATCAAAATAGACCAAACTGTCAAGACAATCAAACCAGCCATCTTTCCACAGAATTATCATGTGGACTTCATCCCTATTTATCACTCAGGTGGTGCTCTAAAATGTGAGTTTTTCTTATGGATTGTACTGTCACCGGTTGTTTACTGTGGATTCATTATTATTCCTTGGATACTAATATTATGGGTTTTGTGGGTACAGGCAAACCATGAATTCAAAGGTTCAATGAATTACACATTTTATATAGGCTTTGTACAATGTAAACAGAGATAGCAAAACCACGAAATCAAATATCTACAAAAACACAAGTTTTTCTCAATCCAAGAAAAATTGATATTTACAAGAATAAATATTTATTAAATGTTTGCTGAACTGTTCTTTATATTTAACTCTTAAAGTGTATCATTTTTCATTTTTTTGCCAGTACTGTATATTTTTCTTAGAAAGAAAGATTTTAATTGTCATTTTGGTTCTTCCAGATCTACTTTGTGTAATATACTATCCAGATCATGTCAGTGCTTTTACTTACAGATGATCATAAAGTGTTAGAGATTACAGTAGAAAAGGTAGAAACCTTGACACAGCTGTATGAAGCTGCTGGAGAAGTATATATACGACGAGATGGAAGTGTACAGGGTCCACTTAAACCTTCAGATATACAGGAATGGTCCAAACAGGTAAGGCTTTGTACAGGGTCCACTCAAACCTTCAGATATACAGGAAGGGTCCAAATAGGTAAGGATGTACCCAGGGTCCACTTTTAAACCTTCAGATAAACAAGAATGGTAGCAATGTTCAAATACCAAAAAATAATTAATCAATTTGATAAAAGGTTTCATACCAATTACAGCTAAACGATGTCCAAATTCCTTTATGGAGCATTTTAAAATCTTGAAAGAGCTATAAACATTGTCAATTATTGAATGAAAAAAATAATTCTTGATGTAATCTGTGGATTCATTATTATTCGTTGGATACCAATTTTCATGGTTTTCGCGGTTACAGGTGAACCACAAATTCAGAGGTTTAAAGAACTACACATTTTCTATAGTTTTAGTATGCAGAGATTGGCAAAACCACAAAATCAAATACCCACGAAAATGTAAGTTTGCCTCAATACACAAAAATGAATACCCACAAAATAAATGATTTCAAAATTAAACTATGCCAGAAAATGACAAACTTTCATTGTTTTCTTTTAGATTCATCATAAGGAATTACAGAAGGCACTGAAAAGACAGGAAGATGAAAATAACAAAATTTTAGAACTTGAAAAACAGAAAATTGTTTTGGATATGGAAGAGGAGAAGAAAAGACTTCATGACAAATCAGAACAGGAAATTAGTCACTTACAAAAACAAATATCAGAAGTGAAAGAAGAAAATAAATATTTGAAGAAACACAAGTCAAAAGTCTGTGTAGTAATGTGATTCAATTCAACACTTTTCTTTAGGGTTTCTAGCATAATTTTGTTGAAGGTGAAGTTTTTTGACTCCTCAATGGGCTTTAACCTTACATAAGACATTATTGTTTTAAGGAGTCTATGCTTCAAACCTCTTGGGCTTTTAAAAACTTTCACTAGACATTATTATTTGAATAGGACATATTGACCATGATAAAATTGTTAATACAATAAAAGATTACACTTACAGAGATATATCTAAATTATTAGTTTCATAAAGTGCAATGTAGAAATTATATGGATGAATCTGCTACATTAGGAATTAGATTCTCAATGTGTGTGCCTTTTTTTTTATTTATATTTTAATTTTTTGAATTAGATATTTCATCAATATATTTTACAAAAGAAATAATTTAAAAGCAATAAAAAATGTCTAAATTTGCAATCTATTGTATAAGGGGAACAACTTTAAAAACTATGCTGCCTAACACTAAAACACCTGTGTCACTATAGCTCTTTGTTAGACATTGGTAGATACAAAAGAATTAAAAATTGAAAAAGATTCTGGAAACAAACCAGTTGTTGGCATGACACGGGTTATGTTCTTCTCATATATGTTATGATGGTATGATACTAAACCCCTAACGGGAAGGATTATGCCTGATATTCATATGATGAAATCATAATCTTTCAATCAGTTTAATTGAAGTCTGGAGCTGGCATGTCAGTTAACTGCTAGTAGTCTGTTGTTATTTATGTATTATTGTCATTTTGTTTATTTTCTTTAGTAATATCTTCTGACATCAGACTCGGACTTCTCTTGAATTGAATTTTAAATGTGCGTATTGTTATGCATTTACTTTTCTACATTGGCTAGAGGTATAGGGGGAGGGTTGAGATCTCATAAACATGTTTAACCCCGCCACATTTTTGCGCCTGTCCCAAGTCAGGAGCCTCTGGCCTTTGTTAGTCTTGTATTTTTTAAATTTTAGTTTCTTGTGTACAATTCGGAATTTGTATGGCGTTCATTATCACTGAACTAGTATATATTTGTTTAGGGGCCAGCTGAAGGACGCCTCCAGGTGCAGGAATGTCTCGCTACATTGAAGACCTGTTAGTGACCTTCTGCTGTTGTTTTTTCTATGGTCGGGTTGTTGTCTCTTTGACACATTCCCCATTTCCATTCTCAATTTTAGTACATGTATAATTCTGTTAACAGTGGTGAATCCAAAGGGGTGGGGGTCTGGATTTTTAGGATGATCAATGCATTTGAATGGGAACATATAGTTGGAACCCCCCTTTTTCCTTGGTTGGAAATGGCTGGAATCGCCCCTGATGTATAAGAAGGTTGAAGATGACAGGATTTGTTTCTCAATTAATAAAAGTAATAAATCTTTGCATAATAAAATAATAAGATATTGATTTTATCTCTCTAAGATCATGGAAACTGCTAAAAACTATAACTTTTTATTTATTCATATATTATGCAGCTTACTGTTCTATTCATTAAAAATCATTGGCATTGAAGAGAGTTCTCCACATCTGCATTTACAGGGGCCTTTGTTGCCTTAGTATTCCATTAAACTGTATCACTAACATGCATAGTCCAGTCATAACTGAGGTTGTGAGTTGGAGTCCCACATGAAGTAGGTGAATTGACACTAATCTTAATTTGCTCAGATTTTCCTTCCTATGGTCAGTGGTTCTCTCTTAGCATTCCATCTTCCACCGCCAATGAAAAACTTATCGCCACAATATAGCACTATAGTGTTGAGAGTGACATTAAATGTCAATCAATCAATCAATCCCCACCTACATAAGTATTCATTTTTTAAAATCATATTGTTATTTTATGTTTATATGTAAACTACTTGTTGTGTTGTTTTCATAAAACCCCTAGGGGTATAAATTAATTATAAATAATACGTTTATTAAATTATATGTGATATTTTGCATAATTAAATGTTTTCATAATGATTTGTGATATTTATTGATCTTTAGATTTTTTTATGTGGTCCAAGACCTCTTGTTTTTATGTATTGACAATTCAATCTTACTGCACTAGGATTAGGATTTTTGGAGGGTTTATTATTTCTGCATTCTCTAATATTTTAGGTGATTGTCTCTTCATATTTTCTACCGATTATTATCCTTTTTTAGCCTTCCTCCCTTCTCTAGGTTTTAGCCAGTCTTTCTTCTCTATATTTACCGTTTTACCAATCAATTTTTCTCTTTTTTTTTCTCCATTATTCACTGTTCTGCAAACCCCTGTAAGAACTCATCTATTCTCTTATCACAGATTCTTTTTGCTTTGAAAATAGCTGCAACAGTCTAAAATCTTGCACTGAGGGCAAGGGATTATGTATGCATTAATGTTCTGACCAACTTTTTGTCTATAACTGTTCTTTAGTTGCAAGTGAACAGTTTTCCCCACTGTCCTCAATTAAGATTTTGCTTACTTGTAGTATATAAAATGATTAAATGAGCTGGTTCTAATAGAAATTGACCTTATGCTTTGCAACTTAAAAACTCAATTTTTATGAGTATGCTACAAACTTTATAGAGATTTTATCAAGCTGAAGTAAATTAACAGATCTTGCAAACATATATGATTTACATTTGACCTAGCTCAAATCGTGCAGACATATATGATTTCTTCTTGACCTAGCTCCAATCTTGCAGAAATAGGATTTCTATCTTTCAGAAAAAGATTTTCTATCTTGCAGAAATAGGATTTCTATCTTGCAGAAAAAGGAATTTTTTATCTTTCAGAAATAGGATTTCTATCTTTCAGAAATAGGATTTCTATCTTTCAGAAATAGGATTTCTATCTTGCAGAAGAAGGATTTCTATCTTGCAGAAATAGGATTTCTATCTTTCAGAAATAGGATTTCTATCTTTCAGAAATAGGATTTCTATCTTGCAGAAATAGGATTTCTATCTTGCAGAAATAGGATTTTATCTTGCAGAAAAAGGATTTCTATCTTGCAGAAATAGGATTTCTATCTTACAGAAATAGGATTTCTATCTTGCAGAAATAGGATTTCTATCTTGCAAAAATATGATTTCTATATGACGTAGCTCAAATATTGTACACATATCAGCTAAATTTTTTTTGTGTTACGATAATCTTTATTTTTGATAATGTATTTCTTACTATGTAAATGTTATTTTCATGTTTTAGAGATTTTATTTTCCAATAAAAGTGGTAAAATTATATTCTTTTCTTTGTTACAATCATCCGAGGTAAACCAGAATTTCTGGGTACATGTATTAGGATATCCACTCGGAATACTGTAAGTTCAGAAATTATGCAAGGTTTTTATTATCACTAATAATGGAAACAATGAGGATTGCAATAATAAGAACTCACATTCTGATATCCGATACAGATTTTCCTGAAATCACAATTATAATAAATGTTTCTTTTTTTGTTCATTTTTAAAAAATCACAATAATAAATGCACAGGCCTGTAATGGTTTACTTTTACATATTGTAACTTGGATGGAGAGTTGTCTCATTGACACTCATACCCCATTTTTATACCCCACGCAACGAAGTTGCGGAGGGTATAATGTTTTTGACCCGTCCGTCCGTCGATCCGTCCTTCAGTCCTGTTTCTTGTCATCGCAACTCCGCTCAAACCACACAACAGAATTTCACGAAATCTTTTTATATGAAAAGGACATATTATGTAGTTGTGCATATCTTCCGGAAATTACGATTCAATTTTATTTCTATGAGTTACGCCCCTTTGAACTTATTTGCTTCAATGTACTTCTGCAACAGTTTGTCATCTCAACTTCTCTGAAAACACACAACAGAATTTCATGAAATTTTGTAGATAATAAGGACATACTATGTAGATGTGTATATTGATAGGAAATTATTATCCAATAATTTTTCTTATACAATTTTTTTTTCTTATACTTATTTAATTTCTCCAATGACAATGTGGGGATGTGGGGTATGTGAGCGTGCTCACTAAGGTTCTTTAATCTTATATCTATTATTTGTGGTTATGCCCAATCTTGAGAAGTAATGTTATAATGTCATTTTCAGTGGCATTTATCTCATAAAAGGTAATACAGCTATAAAAATATATAATTTATTTAAATATTTATTTTTTTAAATATCACAGTCTCAGATTCTACATCATCCAATTAATAACTCATTTGCATACGTTACTATATATCACAGTACTTTTTCTGGTAAGTCATGTTTGATAAATATTTATCTAGCTAATATATTTGAAGGTCAAGATTATTTTAATCCTACTAAAATCCCCCTCATAACCATAGAATGAAATCACTTATAAAGAAACATTAATTTTTTGAGTAAATCAAAACTTATTGTCGTACTGATTCCCACACAGTGGAATACCATAGCCTTTAAAAAGAATTATTTATTCAGTTCTGAATTATTATATGTATGGAGTCAACTATAAATTTCACCACATACATAAAAAGCAAAGGAAATTGTGAGTTATCTCCCTTTAAATAGATATAGGAATATGTATTATCTCCCTTTGACAATTAAAAAATCTAGCAAAATGCAGTCACAGATAAAAATGAGTAGTGTCTCTTTTGAGAATAATGTAATATACTCCCCATTCAGTATAACCCGAATAATGTCAGTCTTATATTCCACTGATTTCCTTTTAATCTCGGATTTCTACATTAAATAGGCTAAAGGCTGCTAGAGGGTGCAGAATTATTCAAGTTACATTAAGTACTATATGAAAATATTGTCTCCCTTTTTAAAACAATTAAAAAGACATGCAAGCTAATCAAAAATAAATTAATGATTAGTCTCCCTTTATAATGAGAGTTACTCCCCCTTTATAAGTACTGTAAAAACAAATTGTCTCCCTTTAACAAAGAAAAAAGACTCACAAACTGCAGTCACAAACAATTGTCATGATGATTTTGCTTAATATATGTATAATAAATGATTGTTTTATTATATGATTTGGTCTAACTTCAGTTATAAAATATACCATATAATTGTGGAAAACAAAGCACATATGAAGCAAAAAAATATAAGAACTTATTATCATATCTTTTCATTTCCCTTGAAATGAACATTATGTAATTAATTAATTTTAATAAACTACAAAAAAAATTAGAAACTGATTCAGTTATTTTATCAAATTATGCAAAAATTAAAATTACAAAAATTTGGAGCTCCAATAACACTCCAGAAAAACTGAAACAAAGACAAAAAGATTGAAGTCTGCAATGCCATGTGTATTAGACTATTAAAAAAATTAATCACACAAATAACAGACGTTTAAAAAAGAAGAAAGACATTTCAAAAAACGTAACTAAACAACTACAATAACAATTGAACACTACGTTTGAGACATAGAAAATAGACAAAGTTTAACAAAAGAACACAATTATAGCGAGGTCTGTAGATTGAATTGTCAAACCCTTGATAAAACCATAAAACAATTCCACAAGACAAATTTAATAAAAGATGTCAGGTATTGGTGTATGTCTAATCTGGCATTTTTTAAGATATCAAATTCTATGGTTAACTTTCACCCAATCTTCCCCAATGCCCAATGCCCCCCTCCTTTTAGAAAAACACTTTTTTAATTGTAAAGGATAAAAGTAATTAATCAAAAGAAAGTTTAAAGAGTATATTTTACAGCGTAAAACAAAATTGATATTAAAATTTTCATGCCGCTTGGAAGCCCAAAGAGTAAAGGATTTGTTTCTTTTCTCTTGCTTAGACTACTTTAATCTTTTGAACTCTTAAAAGAGCAGAATATTAATATAAAAAAAAATATAAAAAAAGATTAAAGTAAAATGAAATATGCATTGTGTAAATGGTAAACAGGCTTGTGAAAATTAAAGTTATAACAACATAGAAATATAACATATAACAAGAATAAAAAATATGAACACTAAAATAACACTACAGATACAGAATACAATGGTATAAAGAAAAACAAATTACCATGGAAACACATACAGCTTAGCAGTTACCAGTTTAATTTGAGAGGCCCCTCATGGGGTGTCCAAGTAATCACATAATAGGAGCTTCAGTTGAATTTCAAACAACTTTTAGAAATTTGAAACATAAAAAAAGACATAATATCAAGAGAAACAGCTTGTTTTAGGTGACTTCAACTTAAATCTATTAGAGCAATTTAGAATTCAACACCAGGCTTTTAAAAAAAAAAAGAAGTTTTTTGATAAAATATAAAATGCAAATATGGTTTTGTTTGTAAAGAAGTCAATGGAAGTATGGTTTTACTGTAAGTAGTCAATAGTTGAATTACCCATATACAGAGAAACCACACTTCATTGAACCCTGCATAAGGTAAAAATTTATCTCAATCAGACCCTGCATAACGGAACCATTGCATACACAAGTACAATGGTTTTACACTTTGACATAAAACACCTGTCTTATCAGGATAATATATCCAGTTTCAATTTGCTACAGTTAAGACATCTTTTAAAGATTTCACTGTATATTTGAAACGCCTAATACATTAAAAAATTTATCAAATCATTCCAAAAAGGTTCACTCACATTAGAATAAAAAGAATCTTTGTTCCTGCTAAGCCACTTTTATTTCACAAAAAAATAATCTTTAGAAAGTTGGCTGTCAATAGACTCATTTATAAAGGTTTGATAAATTAATGTCAAGGGTGTATTTTTGGGGGCAAAAAAATGCAATTAGACTACCTACACCTATTTCTCGTTTTTTAGTAGTTCATTGAATAAATTGTTTTCATCTAGTTAAACAAATGCAGTTTTGTTTTTTTATAGAAATCAAGCAATTTCTAATGTGAAACTAAACTTTCAATTGACAACCTTGAAACCTCAGGCATCTGCACATTTTGGACTTATCTATCTATTTACTTGCTTAAAAGAATATAAAGCTACAAAAGCTCAAATTAAATTATATGGTCATAAAAAACAAAAGATAAGCACCATGCACCAAAATGTATTAAAAAAATCAAATTCTGATTACAATTATTGTACCGTATTTACAAATCATTGAAAATATTTTGTAAAACAATATAATGCTAAGACTTTTTTCATATGAATGAATTTGGCAGCATAGTAATAAAGCTTTATATATAGATGGTGACACTAAAAAGTAACAGTTATTTTTTTCTTTGTTTGTGATAGATTTTTTTTTTTTATGAAAACTTTGGCAAATACACAAATTAAAGAAATGAAGTACCTATATATGTCATGTAAGTTACTAATAGATTGAGCACTTCTTGTCATTTTCAAGGCTTCAAGTACAAGATTTGATAAATGTAAGCATTCAAATTCAAACACCATCATGAAATGTATTTATATTTGAAATTTTGAAAAAAAATGAACAAAAAGTTCTAAGCTCACTATTATTTATTATAAACATCTATAAATGAAACTCATTTTCAAAATAAATTACTGAATAATATTTAGGTTATACTTTGACTGAAATTCAAATTTATGCAAATAGCTTCATTTTTAACTGATACAAAATTATAGCAAGTTTTATCTCGAAGACCATTATATTATATAAACTAATTTGTTGTATACATCATCATCATGTTAGTCTCAAATTCTGTGGAAAAAAAAACATCATTTGAGCTGCGTCGGATAGAAATCGACCTTATGCAAGTGCATATTTACATGTACATGTATACAACTTTGATTTGTTTTAGGAACATTCAACATGTTCATATACAAATAAAAGATGAATTGTGGTCTTTTTTATATGGGTCTTATAACAAACTCAATTTTCAAACAGTTACAGAGTTGTGATCAATATTTTATTTCAAGCTGAAATACGATAGCAGTTATATTGATATCAACTTGCATAAGGTCGATTTCTATCTGACGGAGCCCATTTGAAAAAAAATTCATTTGATAAGATTTAAATGAGTTAATGCAGTTAAACTACAACTTTGGTGTATTGATTCATGTGAATACTGTTTTAACATTTTGGCAAAAAAGTTTAGATTTTGATTTCGCTATTTTGGGGATTGGAGTGGAGGAATGAGGGGTCACACTAAATGAGAAATGTATGTACTAGTTATATACCCGGAATTAAATATTAAAATAAAGCACCCAATTTTTCATGTAAATTCTGATAAAAAGGCTCATATTTAATGTCACTTGATTTTTTAAAGCCAACCTAGTTCAAAATATGTGAATAGGGATGGTTGCCGTAAGTGATTGGAGTCAAGCCGGCCCAAATCTCATATGGCTTTAGACAAGACCTTGCAGTCTTTAAATTGGAGTGGTCTTTGGTTTGATAACACTAGTCCATCTATTGTAAGACTGTCCCTTTAGCTGAGGAATCAGACCATTGTAAAAGGTGTCTGATCACATGAGTGGTTCCGGACATAGAGCCAAATTCGAAAGATATTATTACCAGTGGAACAGAAAACAATGGCATCATATATAAAAGATCACATACTGTAATATTTTTCAATTCTTCACTTTTCAATCAAAAAATCAATCCCATCTATTTCGAAAATTAGCTTACAATGCAAAAAATAAAAACAACAGAAGCAGCATAAATATTTCAGCCAGTTGTCATGGGTCGGATTAATTTCTTATAAGCACTAGCACTACGTCGTGGGACTGCCATTGATGTAGGAGTCTGTTTTTTCGATGAAGTATCATCTTTCTCATCATCCTTTTTGACAGGTGGCGCTGTCTGTGGTCGTATAACCTTAGGGAACTGACCCTGAAACCATTCTTCAAATTGTTCAATAGACATTTTTACGATTTTTTCTCGGCAAAATTCTATGGCGGCACTGATATCTGGGCTGCAAATCTCCCATTCACGGAGACGTTCTAAAACTTTGAGGAATTTAATTTTACTGTGCTGTTGACCAAAGCCTTCAATCTGAAATGATATAATTATCTCCCCTTATTAAATTATTCCACTTTACTTAATATATCACTCTAGCAAATTCACTATTCTATGTACATGTAGTATTATTTACTATTGGGATCACAAAAGGAAAGAAATTCCTAAAAGACATTTCAGAAAAAAAGAAGACAATACTGTAATAGTTTCTCTAAAGTTTACTCCTACTACCATGCAAAATAAAAACTTAACTTCTAACAACAACCTAAAAACTACCAATGGCTCAAAGAGTCTCACCCTATCTTAATATCTCACCAATATTATAGTGTTGAAGCTGACATTGAAGCCAACAATCAATCAACCAATCAATCATTGACAATATTTTTACTTTTGATTAAGATAACTTATCTAGGGTATATATTGCCGGTCTCGATAGCCTGAGGTTTTGATTCAAATCCTGCATGTGGCAGGTGCACTTGACTCGTATCTTTATTGACAAGAATTGGTTTTTTGTCTTACTGAAGGTCACTGGTTTTTACCAAGGACTACGACTTCCTTCACAAATAATAAGTGACAGTCATGAAAATAACACAATAGTGCTGAAAGTGGCATTAAACACTGATTAATCAATCAATCAAATATATTGCCCTTTTGAAATATTATCTCGTATTTAAAATAGAATAATGTACTTGTTTAAGAGAGTCAGTACTTTGTACATAATTTTTATATCTTCAGTCAATTATGATAAACAATTCAACAATAAGTGGAACAGAATCAAATAAATTTTCTGTTTTGAATTTTGTAATTGTGATAAAATAAAGTATACATTTTTTTTTGTGCCAAGGCTTTAATTGAAATAAGCTATAGATATAAGAAGTTGTTGGTGTCAAGTCTTCAATTGAAGCAATAAACATAAATAAATTCAAGTCTATAGAAATCATACAAATATAACAAGAATAAATCAAAATTTGTGTTAAAGGGAAGCAACTGGTGGTTATTGTAAAGGTATTGATATATATTTTTTTTAATTCTGGTAAACAGGATTCTAAAATAGTCTGTTATTAAAAAATCACTAGTTATGATATGACCTTTATTTTTAAAGGAAACATGTGAATAAGTTATTCGTAAATTGTATTAACAACTGAAAATTAAAGTGCAATAATGGGAAAGTGGATGGGTATATTTGTGGTTGGGTATAGTTGTACAAATAATAAATAAATAGTCACCAAGCAAACACTGTTTCTACTAGAAAATTAAATCTAATATCAATTACTGCTTTTAATATTTTTACATTGTCGAGAATTTTCCCAAAAATGTTTTCCTTAAAAAAAAAATAGATTCTCAATTTCGAGACAGTTTCTATGTTAATATTTAGTAACTATTTCATGCATTCCACAATTGGTCAAATTTTGGGGTCTTTTTAAAAAAAAATCCCCATGATTCAAAGTTTTTTTTCCCTGTGCGTAAAAAAGATTGTTTCTCAAGCCAAAATAAGCATTTTTCTGAAACAAGAGCAAAAGAATATCTAATCAATTTTTCAACAATGTTCAATAATATATTTACATTATTAATAAAATGTATAACTTTATTATTTGCTTGGTGACCAATTCCCTGCTTCAGAATCTAATGCATTCTGGGTAATATTTTCAAAAGTGTACACCAAAAAGCTGTGATTGGTTTAAAATGTTCTAAACAATGGAAATTCAACCAATGACATGACAGGATGTTCATTTTGGTGTACGAACAATGAGATTACCCATAGTCCTTTAGATTCTGAAATGGCGAATCGACAAAGTGAACGTACTCAAACAGTGAAACATCGTGAAACAAGACATATACCTGTACAACCGTTGGTCTACGTTGTGAACTACGTCGTGTCTGAATTACAAACAGTATATATCTAACATGCAGGGAAAAAATACAACTAGTCAAAATATAGCATTGAAAAAATTAAAATTCTGATCCTGTCTTTTTCTTTCTAGCTGGAATAAAGCATTATGTCTGCCATGTATAGGGGAAAGCTTAAAAGGGAAAAGCAGGACTTTTGGTGTGTTTTCTGCTGTTCTAGCAGAATTCCTCATAAATTCAGGTGAAAAGCAGGGGACATAATCAAATAAACACATACTGTGTTTTACAAAAATTCTTACACCTAAAATTGATAAAAGTATGCTAAATTGTATAAGTCTTTTGATCAATTTGGTAGTTGTAAGATTCTTTATGTAACGCAGAGCAGATTTTTCACTACATTTTATTTATATTCTAAACTTGGCCGTCTACAGAAGACCTTTAAAACAGAAAAAAAGGAAGAATGTAAAAATAATTAACAATAAAAAAATATATACAAATTAAATAAAAGTATTAAAAATAAATAATAAATTAAGACTACTGGATGGATGGACGATTGTCATGTTAGTTTCCTTAGATTAAAGGAAGTTAATTATCAGATGTATGGGAACTGTAGGCAATTTTAAAAATTATATTAAACCATCTGATCAAATACTTGCTTGATAAGATTGACGAAGCATAATCTGTATCTGAAGTAAGATCAAAATTTTATTTTCAAGCTATATTTAGACACCCTGTAAATAAAATGATTAATTACCATAACCAGAAATATATACATGCAGTTTTCATTGGTTCAGAGTTAAAATTGAAATAAATACAACCCATTATTAGACAGTTTACTTATGATGTTTAGTGTTTCTCTCTTGTCTTAAAGTATGTTTTATCAATGCCTATAACATTTTTTCTGGATGATCTGAAATCCTCCAAAATTTGACCTTCTGACCTCAAAACTAATTTGTTTGTTTTTTCTGTATTTAAATCTCTTAAATCTCGTGAAAAACTTCAACATTTTGTAAGAGTTATTTCTGGTAACCATGACATTAAAGGGAGATAATGGATACATAAAGATACAGAACATTTGGGTCAAAAGTTTATGAAGATCAGATCAGAATCAGTACATATATGGATGAAATAAGAGACTGCTGCAGTGTTCCTTCAAATCTTAAGGAACAATGTAGCATGAGTATAATAATCACAAGCAAACTGTCTTAGGGTGTAATAAGTGCATATAATCAACACTAATGCAGTTGAAAGCATCACATGATTCTGTTGATGAAAACATTTGAAAATCCATGCCAAGGAGAAGCAGGGATCATTCCACTTACTCTCTGATGTTTAAAACTCCCAGAAGATTCAGGTTTCTAAAAAGTAAAATCATACTCTATCTTCTAATTTTTATGGAAATATCTAGGTATCAGTTTTTATCTAACCTCTTGAGAGAGGTTTTAACAAAAAAACTGAAAAAATTATATAAAAATATATCAGTACAAAAAAAAACGAATTATGAATGAAGAGTTTTAGGAATTCAAAATGACCCCAAAATTTACTTTCTCAATTTATTTTTGTTTATTATGTTTATAAGACATTATCATTGTTTCAGTGGCAATTATACCACATGACAGAGGCAGATACAGGATGGTTTTCTGACAGCAGAAAAAATCATTTAACAATTTTTTAAGATCATTCATCCGTAACCACACCTTTTCACCAGTTTAATAGCCCTTTTCTGAACCTCCTTACAGATAGCTGTTAGAATTGACCTTGAGAATAACTCTATGAACTTACAGATCCAAATTTGGACTTGAATTTGTCTATTATATGTTTATAATGCCACTTGTTCTGTAAATCTTCAGGTACATTCCTCAGTAAATCTGTTAACCTGTAAGTAAATGTGGATTGAATTTATTTTCTGTAGTATTATTTTATGTGGTTCCAGAAATTTTTGCTTTTTCAAGGCTACAAAATTTTTGATTGCATCATCTTGACCTATAATTTTAGAACTAGCATATGTTTTTAACCTCTGATCTTTTTTTTGTAATACATAAACTGTTTGTATACAACAACATTATAATTTAGACCAGTTTTATTATATACATCGTTGTGAATACAAAGTAAATTGTATATGTAAAACAATCAATGGCAATTGTGCTGTGTATCGGAAAAAAGTAAAATCACAAAAATACTGAACTAAGAGGAAAATCCATTCGGAAAGTCCATAATCACATAGCAAAATCAAATAACAAAACGCATCAAAAACAAATGGACAAGAACTGTCATATTCCTGACTTGGTACCAACTGTGATGGTATCAATATCAGTCACAGTTGCAAAGGTTTTATCAAACCCCTTTCCTGCATGACGTCATATAATCGATACCAGTCACAGTTCCAAAGGCTTTAACAAACCCCTTATATGTCTTATATTTATTGAAAAGTGAAAAAAAACCCATATAATTTAGTAGTACTTGAGGTACATGTATATGTAATGAAGTGTATATGATTTGGCTTTTTCAACCCTCAACCTATACCTTATTGCTATTTGTCCGCAATTACTGGAAATCACAAAAGTTCTGTAAAATTTTGACGTCATAATTGAAAATAACTGACCCCACAATGGAAAAGTGGTCGTTGTATTCCGTCAAAAGTTCAAGCAGAGCTCCTAGGAATATATTGGTGTCTCAGTTTAAAACAGGTGTGATTTAAAAAAAAATTATAGGATATTTTCCATTCATTGCTTGCTATCTCAAACACATACATAAATCATTCTGATTTTACTAGAAATAACAAAGAAACAACAATATCACAAAATGCATAGATATTTCCCCAAATCATAAATGGGAGATAATTCTTACCAATTTTCCCAAATCATATATGGGAGATAACTCTTACCAATTTCCCCAAATCATAAATGGCAGATAACTCTTACCAGTTTCCCTGTTCTTCCATTTGTTTTTTCTTCAACTGTTCGTTTGTTGGTCTGATGAATAATTTATCACTTCTCTCTCTCATTTGACGTAAAGCTTTATGGAAGCTAGTTGTTCTCTGACTGTTGATAGCTATAAACTTATTCTGGCATATCATCATTCTTTGTCTAAAATACACCAATCAGAAAGCTTGTTACTTAAATTATTCTGACAAATCAACATTAATTGTCTAAAATACACCAATCAGAAAGCTTGATATTTAAATTGTTCTGACAAATCAACATTTATTGTCTAAAATACACCAATTAAAAAGCATGATATCTAAATTATTCTGACATATCATAGTTTGTTGTCTAAAACACACCAATCAGAAAACTTGATAAGTAATTCTGACAATCATAATTTTTTTTGGAAACACACCAATTAGAAAGCTTGATATTTAGTTTTGACAAATACTCATTTATTTTTGGTGGGTACCAATCTTCGAGGATTTAGGAAAACTTACATTGGATTTTTAATTTCAGGGTTTTGCCAAAGTCTGCATACCAGACTATAGGAAATTTATTATTCCTTAAACCTTTAATTTCATGGTTCATCGTAACACACAAAATCCACGAAAATTGATATCCACCAAATAATAATGAACCCACAGTACACCAATAACAAAGCATGATATTTATACTGATTTTACTATTTGGTCTTATGTTTTAATTTTACAAATGAAAGAGAAATAGTTCTTTTATTGCTGTTATTCTTCTGACAATCACATGAATGAATGTTGACGTACTTACAGTATCAATGATTAAAATCACAGATCTAATTATTTATATTTCAATGCATAAACTTTTCTTTTTCTTAAATGTGTGCACAACTAACATTTACTGTCTCCGCTATATTTTTTCTCATTTATCATGATAAAGAATGATGCATTATAACCTACTGTGTTTAAATTTTAATTTTTGACCTATGAACAATTTTGATTCATCACTGATGAGTTTGATGCCAACAAAACCCACATAACAAATTATAAGCCATCCAATGGCTCCAACAAGTGTTTTTTTCAATCATTAAAGTAGCCTAACTATTCATTGAAATACATCAAAAAAATTATAATTTAACTGTTTTATGCAATTCAATGCAATTACTGTCTGCACAGGTAAACAGAATAATGGTTTCTTATAATTACAACAAATCTTACTTTTCTCTATGTTCTAATTCCTCATGTAGAAGTAGCGCCTTTTCCTCTTGTAATCTTCGAAATTCTGTGTTGATTTTATTAGCCATATTACCATGTTTTAGACTAGACCTTGTATTTTTGAAATGCATCAGTGCAGGTGAACTGAAATATTTATTATGAAGCTTTAATATATATTTCATATGAAAATTACAATTTTTTTTTTTGTAATTCTTAGTAGCATGTGCAGATTGCTACTTGTTTGGTTTACAAAATTTATTTAAAAAAATAAACATGCAAGCTTTAATTCATGCAATGAATGTCATGTCATATTTCTAACATAAGTGAAAAGATCTCATTGATAAAGAAACCTTCTTCTTGTGAATACATACCAATTTTCCTATGCATTAAACATAGAGACCTTAGATTTAGATCTTCAATTTCATATTTTGGTATATTAAAAATCCAAGCAAATGACTTTTGGTCAGTTGACCTTATGTCATTTACTTTTTTGGAATTTGACATCAAACATTTTCTCTTGTATAGGTAAAAATATAATCATGAAAATGTTTATTTTCTTCAATTGTTGACAAGATTAGGGTATTGTTAATAATTGGCAATTTCTTTCTGGACTTTCTGTTATAAAACATTGGTCAGTAATGAGTCTACTGACAGAGTACATAACTTGTACTCCAAACAGTAAATTCATTGGTTGATTTCATAGCCTCTGAATGATGATCAATCTGAAAGTTTCTATTACTGTAACCCTAAGTATTCAATACAATAATTATACAAGACACTATTGCCCCTTTTTTATCCTACCTTTTTGGACGTATGAAGTGTACATCTGCCCTATCCTGTCTCCCAGGCATTTTGTCCGTTTGATTCAATGATTGTCGAACTAGTTGTTCTATTTTGGCAACTTTTGTACTCCTCTGAAAAATAAATGTTATTATAAATTAATAATTGAAATTTTTATGCGACCCGGTAAAATAGATCATTGCTTTTTTACCTTCAACTGGCTATCTAATTTTGAAATAATTATTGTAAACTCAAATTCAAGGAGTTTTCCATTTGGAACCTCCAGCTTAAAATTTTACAAACAGGGTAATAGAGATTTAAATTATATTTTCACAATCCTGTTTGTACTTGGGAAATATCATGTTTATTTCATTGCCAATTTGGACATCCTGTGAGGCAGTGTTTTACAAAAGTCTTAAAGTATATATACAATTATACAAAGAAGATGAAAGTTTATTTTTATGTTACCTTTAATTCTGAAGCTGTTTTGGCTAACTTATTCTTTTCTTCATTAACTCTGAAATAAGAAAAAACAGTTCAATTAATCTATTTGTTCAATGACTTTCCATTAGTATAAACATTAGAAGATTATAATATAATTCTTTTTTTTTTTTTTTTTTTCATTTTTAGTGGCAGATGTTATTAATAGTCCTTTTCTATGTATGTTGGAATTAGCTATTGTTGTACAGGTCAGTGTTTCAGTTGAGTTAATAACAGTAAATAAATAAAAGCAATCAAAATCCAACTTGACCTGTACTTTATGGTCCAAACATATGGTAAGTTCAATTTTCATCATCTGGAAACTAAAATTGTTATGGATGGATGGATAAAGAGAAAAGTAATAGAAACACATGTGCATCACCATATATATACCCTTATCTTTGATTGATTGATTGCTGGAGTTTTAACGCCACTTTAAAGTGCCACTTTTTATTGGTGGATGAAGCTGTAGTGCCCGGAGAAAACCACTGACCTTCGATAGGCAAACTGACAATCCTAGTCAATTAAGATTGGAGTCGAGTGCACCCACAGTGTTGACTGGCTAGTGATTACAGTAGTAACTACTTAGACCACTCGGCCACTGAGGCCCCCACCCTAATCTTTGAGGTTGAGGTATAATAAAATACAAATATTGAATTACTTATTAGTCCACTTTTCTATGGCAGCACTTTCATCTTTATCTATGGAGTCTTCTGTCTTTGTAGCACCTTCACTGCCTGCTTTAGAACCTTCAATATCTACCGACATTCGAGATGTCCCTAAAACAGAGAACAAAATAATTATAACAATATGAAAACTCCAATTACCATGACAACAACAAACAGCCATTGTATTTATAACCAAGTTGAACATACTAGATTTCCCTAAAAGAAGATATAAATATAAGTATAAATATAATTAGTTCAACATTCAATCTTTAATTCAAAGTACAATCAGATTGATGGTTGATTAACGTCCAGTGATAAATATTTCATGCATGTTCAGGACAAACTGAATGAAAATTATATAATTATGGATGAATGAATGTATGATGTCTGTGTTAATTTAAAAAAATTAACATTGTATGATGTCTGTGTTAATTTAAAAAAATTAACATTGTATGATGTCTGTGTTAATTTAAAAAAATTAACATGATGCTGAAGTATGATGATTGACTGTGATGACGTGAATCACATAAATAAGTAAATTTAGTTACAAAATATGAAATATCTATTAATTTGTTATTTGATGAGGGAACCTAGGCTTACTTAACCTTTTGATTCTTAGAAATTCATATCAGAAAAGACGACTTACTCAATGGAAAGTCATCAGATACACATGTAAGATTTTGACTGCCGGTATACTCAAAATTATAACGCAATTCCAATATTGTCTATCTATGCAATATACTGTTGGTAATTAAATTTGATAACGCATTCAATTTATTTTTTCTATTTTGAAACACACCTTTTAGCAAAAATACTTGGTAAATAAATTTTTCTCAAAGAATCAATTTGTTTTTTACTATTTGAATATATTTGATGCCTTTGTGAAGCTTTATAGAATTGAAAAAGGCTCCTGAAAAAAAATTATAGACTATTTGACATATTTGACACATTTTTGTTAGCGTCAATGATAAAATGGAACCACTATTGTTAGCATGGATATAGATCCCTTATACCAGATCATGATTTCCCCAGTTAGTTGAAAATTAGTTAAAGCTTTTAAGGTGGTACCAAACACTTTCACTAAAATTAATTTGACTCGTTTAATTTTCATAAAATTTTGTCAAAGTATTTACTTTGACCCTTTAACAAAAACATAAAAATTTCAAAAATTTTGAACCAACAGTTTTGTAAGAAAAGTTACACTGGTTATATAGCAGTTTGACAAACACCAATTTTGATCATTGAGAAGCTTAATATTCCTTTTATAACACAATGTAATTAAAACGTTTAGCTGACTTTACAGACTTATCTCCCTGTAGTGTTAGGTACCACATTTAATATCTCTACAGTAACGTTATTTACCTAGTTGATTTAATAACTGTTACATTAGTTGTACATATAAAGGATAAAATCTTTGTCCAAATTCTTCATTTGGATATGATACATATTGGTCATTGGATTGTATTCAGTTTTAACATAGGTTACATATTAAACACCTCATCCCAATTTTAAGATTTGACCTAATTTCTGTCCTCTTTAAGATGAACAGATTTTAAGATTAATTTATAGGCCATGAACCAATAACCCTTCACCTTTTCTTTCCAATGCCACCTTAAGGGGTTATTGAAAGATTTATAACATACCATAGTGTACTCTCCTTAAGCTTGCTGTAATAATTTACAAGTTATTGTATTAAATGAATCTGCCTGTTCCTAACACTGAATGTACTGATGAATGGACCTGATCACTATTTTGGAATCTGCAACACTTGACCCTTTACACTTGAACTATCAATGTCATACAACAATTACTTTTGTGGGGTCAAGACATTTTCTCTTGTGACATCAGAATTCTAGGGTAACATGTATGATATTCAGTAATGGCAGACAAATAGCGATAAGGTGTATACAATACCAACCAATGGACATGAGAAATTTCAAGATAGCAACAAAATTATGGGAAAAAAAACACAAATTATGACCTAACTACAGCTATATATATATTTAAAATGTCTGACTTAATCAATTGCAAGTTATCCATTTCAAAGGAGTAGTTAGACCCCTTTTTGGCCCCAAAATATAACAGCTTTACAAAATTGTGAAAATGTAATCTTTTAGCTATTCATTGGAAAGTATAATGCTTCTGATACATAAATATCATCTGTTTTTGACAATACAATGCACATATATCAGGTACTAGCATCATAAAGCCATGCTAAATTACTGAAATCTTCACAATTTTAGCATTTTAGTTAAATTTTAGATGGTTTCCGTCCTAAATGAAAGTGGCCGCATTCGTGTTCATTTATAATATTGAAATGTAAGTTGTATTTGACGATAATACATAACATATATAAAGGTTGAGGATGAACATGGATGCAGCCACTTTCATATTTGACAAAAACTATCTGAAAAGTGACGTTTTTTGGCATATTTGGTAGATTTTTCATATTTAAGCTTGAATCGGACTAAATCAGTTAAAATCTTTCACAAAAACTAATCGAATCAATTGCAATGGACACTTAAGTGTTTAAAAAGTGTCCCAAATCTTTCTTTAGATGAACCTGAAATTTGAGGCCAAAATCGGCCCTTACCGGACCTACTCTTTTGCTTTCAAAAGTAATCATTCTGATCATTAGTACATTACAATGATATGGTACTGTTATTAATTTGAAACAATTCCTAAAATTATTTCCTGATTAAGAATTGTGAGATCATGTCTGCAATTTTTGCCAACATAATTACATAAAAAAAAAAATTCTCCAAAGATCAATTACAATATTTCAACATTTCAAACACACTATCTTAAATGATTAAATGATAAATTCATATTGTTCAAAAACTAAGAATAAGCCATGTGTAAACTCAAGTAAACCTGTAAACATAAGACCTACAGATTTGATCATGGAACCATTTACTGATTGATAATTGTAATAAAATAATTCTATCCAAATAATTGTGTCTAGAAAATGCTTCTTCAGGCCTGCTGAAATTCTGGGCTGTAAGTTCTTGAAAAAAATGGTTACTGAACATAAGCAGTGCATTCTGAATGGAAATAAAAGACTTCTTAATTTATTATGCATTAAAACTATTATACACAATTTTTCTCTAAATCTACAAAAACATCATCTCATACAAATACAGTACAGCACAAGTGGATTAAGCTTTTTCCACCTGCACACAGTAGGTGTAGACACATGTTTGGGAAAAAGTTCTAGCATGTCTACCATACCATTTTTCTTTTGTTTCATCATACAATAGACTATTTTCATATTACCGACCTTTGACTCCGGATTATATAATTTGATGATTTTTTGACTGGTTACCTTGGACATCATGGTACCAAGTTAGGTAAGAGCAAGCTAAAGAAGAAAAAAACAAGCTTTCAATCGGTACAATTTTGGGGCAAAATTACCTACTTAACTTTTTTTTTCACTACAAAATCATCGGAAAACAGTAAACTAATATAAAATTCCCCTCAAATTACACCGATTATATGTTTGATTACTTATTTTGGTTGCTCTTACTTGACCGAGTACCAGGATGTCCAAGGTAACCAGTCGACAAATTATATTATCCAGAGTCAAAAGTCTGTAATATGAAAATAGTCTATTAACCCTCAAAGTTATTCACTAAAATCAAATGAATATTTGTTTTGAAAATGATTGTCCCACATAGGCTGATGAGCGCTGTCCCCTGGCTATAATGATACCTACGCTCAATCAACCAGATTTGAGACATATTTATCAGTCTAAATTGTACCGGTACTACAATATAAAAGTTAGTTATTGGGCAAATCTGGATGGGTTGTTATTTATTACAATTTCGATGATAGGTCAGGGTAGGGTTAAATTCATGCATAACTGATACATTTTCTCTCACACTTATATATTTGCCGTCAATCAAATGTTATCACAGAGATATGTCTCGCTTTTTGGTAATTTCAATAATGCAAATGTTGAAATTAAATTAGCTACACTATAACGTAAGTTTTGCAAATATTCAGAGTCAATGAACTGTGACTGAAGGTACATGACTAAACAATCTCCATGGAAATGAGATGTCCCAATACTAATACAACTGCATACCAAATATCTTTGACTTACCACTAGTGGTTCACCATAAACTAGACCTAATCACAACCTTATACATTGTTGAAGCCGCCACCAACGTCTGAAACAGCATACCTATGTCTCGCTTTTTGACTCTGTCAAGGGAGACAAAATTGCATTCACCTTGGGGTATTTGCAATATTAAACATGCATGAGAAATAAGTCATGAAAATCCAAGCATGAAAATTTCAATATTTTTCTGTAATAGATGCATGTGCTGGCTGTCCACCGTGGTGAAGCGGACAAAGCTAAACCACATGAACTGTAGTGTAACTGTTCTACTCAAACATATAAACTGATTAAGGTGGTACCCAACACCTTGACTAAAATTAACTTGGCTCATTTAATATTCATGAAATTTTGACAAAATATTTACTTTGACCCTTTGAAAAAAATTTAAAAAAAATTAAAAATTTAACCAAACACTTTCTTGGAAAAAAATGGTTGGATATAAATCAGTTTGACAAACCCTAATTTTGATCACTGAGAAGCTTAATCTTTCCTTAGCAACACAACGTAACGTTAAGCTGATTTTACAGAGTTATCTCCCTGTAGTGTTAGGGACCACCTTAAACTACTTGACACTGATAGTTTTGATGCTAAGAAATAAATATGAATACATGTACTGAAATAAAAGTAAGTTATTTCAAATTCTTAATGATGTAAAACAAAGGGAAAATGCAAATAAAACATGACTGATGATGTGCATGAAAATGAGACAAATGAATATCCAGGAAAAATACTAATAATTAGATTGGAACGAAAACAGACATTTTGGATTCATTTAGTGGGTACCAATTTTTGTTAATATTTAATTTTGTGATTTTGCCAGAGACTGCATACAAGCCATTACAAGATTTCTAACTTTTTAATACCTTGTTAACAAAAAAATCCACAAAAATTCGTATCTCACCACTAAATATGAATCCACAGTTTATACAGATCAACAGATTAGAACATACAGTGCAACCTGCCTTATCCGACACAAGAGTATTCCAAAATCCTGCTTAAACGGACACATTTTAATGATCCCAAAATATGCCTATAATCCTTGCAGAAATTTTTTTTTATTCCAACAGCATGCTTAATCCCTCATTTTTTCTGGTCCCCCAGTGTGTCTTATTAGACATGTTGCACTGTATTTACATATTCAAGGTCTAAACATAAAAAGATGAGAAATAACATTACTGATCATACTTAAAACAAATGCGAGAATAATTGATTCTAAGACACATATTGATTGATACAAGAGACTGTTATAACAGGATATAAATTCACCAGATTCTAATACATGGAAAAGTGAAGGTCAAGGAGAACAAAGTGACGAAGTTTTGTTACACAGGTAACCATAGTAACTCACCTATACTTCCCAAAACAAAAACTTTGGAAAATGCATTTTTTATTGCAACTGAAAACAATTCATTTAAATATATATTATATTATGTGACAACATATTTGAAATGCAGCAGTGATTCATTTTACAAAAAAAATGTTGCAACAAAAAAAAAGAATCATTAGTTCATTCCAGTATATATAGTAATTTTTCAATTCATATCGTAAGATTTTTTTGTCAAAAGAGATACAGAATAGTGTAAGCAAACTTATTTTTGCCAGTTCATTATTTTACCTATAGTCCTTTTAAGCCGACTTTGATAATATTTATGATTTGTAAATAAGGGAAGATTAAAGTTTTATATATGCCTGAAAATTTGTATTCTGCGTATTTTCAGATTTGTTTAAGTGAGAAAAAAAAAATTGCTCATGAAAATAAGTTGGTTACAGTAATAAGTATGAAATCATCTTGTAAACTCTAAAATGATTGTGACATTTTAATAATAATTGTTTGACAGCCTACTGAAAAAAGACAAAATGTTTGCCTGCTTATATCAAACAAATATCTGAGAGATGAGAACAGCAATTACAGCGCTGTTCCTGGTTGTTTTGAGTATGTCTGTGGAGTTGTATCAACTGTATGCTGGGTTTTGCACTAACTATTTTAATAAGCTATATCAATTCTTTTCCATGCTAGTTAAACATTTTCCCTACTCAACCTCTCTTCCATTTAAGATAATCATAAAATGAAGCATTAAAGTGGTCAATTTCTAAAGACTATAAAAAAAACACAATTGCATAGGAAATTTATTTCTAAGTAGGTAATGTTTTAGACAGACTTTTACAATCATATATTCTTAAAAATTTCTGAAAACTTATCAATTTTTAAATGAGGAAAATACCGTAAGGGCACTTAGGGCTGTTCCAGAACTTAAAGCATGGGGTAAGGGAGTAACTTTTACTTAGACTTTCATATTGAACTTTGAAGCTCAGAAATTACCTTACTGTAATCGTCTGTTGTATCTATCCTTGTGCGTACCCTTCAAGCAGAAGAAAACTTTCACAATGTATGTAACCTACTTTTACTTGGACTTTGACCTTATTATTAACCTACTTTTACTTGGACTTTGACCTTATTATTAACCTACTTTTACTTGGACTATCATCATCCTTGTAATCATCATCACCATGGTTGTCATCTTCATCAGCACTGGACCTCATGGTACCAGATAAACCCATAGCAGACCCAGCAAGAGACGTTCTCCAGGTGGCTGGTTTCTTAGCTGTTGTGGTTCCCCTTCTCTGCATGTATAATCGACTGTTGAATCTATCCCTGTGTGTACCCTTCAAACAGGAAGAAAACTTTCACTATGTATTTAATATTTATGATGATGAAGATAAATGCATATTCCGGAAGACTACAATTGAGGAATCTCTAGCCTTTGTTAGTCTACTGTTTTTTAATTTTGGTTTATTTATATGTTAAGAAGTTAAGTGTGACGTCCATTATCTATTATTGTTAGAGGGCCAGCTGAAGCCCAACTCTGGGTGTGGAATTTTCTCTTTGTGTTGAAGACTATTTGATGGCCTTGGGTTGTTTTTTGCTCTTTGACACATTTCTTGTTTCCATTTTTAATTTTATTTTAATGTGATATTAAGATGAACCCCATTATATATATTATATTCTTTATAACAAACAATAGTGAATAAGAAGAGGTAGTACATGTAGGATTGCCAATACAAGGTGACAATTATGCAACTATAAAGTCCAAAGTTCTTTGATTAAACCAACTATGTTGTACAACCTTCAACAGTAAGAAAAACCAATACAGTATAGACAGCAGTTTTTTTATTTTGTAAGTTTTTGATATTGAATTTGCTTGAATATATAGTTGTGTAGGTTGAAATTTATTTGAGAACACTACACAGGCAAATTTGACTCACATCAGTTTCACATCAAACGAGCAATTTCTCATCGCTTCTAGTATGAAACTCATGTGAATTTCACAAGTATTTTTAAAATAGAGTAATTCAAATAACATCTTAATTTTCAAATTTAAAAATTTACCGTATACGGCCGTGTATTGTCCGCATTTGTGTATAGTCCGCACCCCCTCTTCATCCCCAAATATCGAGGAAAAAGTCTAGTTCGCTTGTATAGTCCGCGGCAACTTTTGACAAGATCGGGTCCGCGAACAATGACGGAAAATGTCGAATTTGCGGTATTTTTTTTTTTATTTTTTTTGCCGAGATCGGCAATATAGTAAGTATTGTTGTTGAAAAGATAGATAGTCAGTTAAAACTTATGATAAGTTTTTTAATGGTATCTTTAAAGATATGTTTTTAATCTTTGTTAAAGACCGGCAACACAGTAATTATTGCTGTTAAAAGATCGATGATCAATATAAAGTTATGATCAGTTTGTAAAAGAAGACTTAAAAGATATGTATTTAATCTATTTTAAAAGTTTTCAAAAGATTCTGTTTAATTGCTTAATTAAATTGTCTTTCAGACTATCATTCTTTAAATATTAATTTAAAGTCCCAAACAATGAAAGTAAGAACTGTATTCATGTAATAAATGTTAATTAATTCAATCATGTACATTTAATTAACTATCGGCTTCTCACTTTTGGTCTCATTGAAAGTGGTAGCTTGCCCAAGCCAATAAACTGTTTAAAATTCTAAAAATAAATATTTGGTATGCTATTAAACAAAAGATGTTCGATGTTTAAAACTTGATTAGAACTCATTAAAATGTTACAACTCTTTAATCTTATCATTTCTTTTATTGATTTGAAGAACTGCCTCAGGTTATTGAATTACATTCATCACTTGTCAAAAGTTGACATGGTTAATTAATTGCTTTACACACAAACCCGTAAACTCATTCATGTAAGACGATACACCTGCACAATGTGAACTTTCACCTGGAAATAAAGTTTCGTATACAAAATTCCACTTCTTTCAGGTTTACACTTTCAGTATTAATGGTAACGATTTACAATTAAAAAATGTTAGGTCTTGATTTATTTACGTTGATAACTTAAGAGTTAAACACAAATAGTCGGAATACGAAAATTTTTGATACTTTAATCACACATTTTCAAAATGGCGGATCGTGGTTTACTTGTACTGTACACACGCGAATAACATTAAACAAAATCGATCTTGGGAAGATTTCACTAGGTTTCAACTTGTCTATTATGGTTTTACCATTGAAGGGTTCATCTTTCATTGATATTCAGGATTCAGGTACACTGTTAAGATGCAATGACACAAATTTGACCAAATCCGAAACAAAGCGGACATTCGATCAAAGGCTGATTTTTATGCAAATTACTAAGTCAACACTGTTGGATTATTTATTTTATTTTAAAAAAATAACAAAGAGTAGTCAAGAATACAGTTAGATTGTTTATTTTATTTCTAAATAATACAAAGAGTTGTCAAGAATACATTATAACATTGACAACACATGATGTTTCTGTTTACTTGGCCAAACCTCGTTCAACATCGTATCCCAACTCTGGAAAAAAATGTCATGAAATCCTATAGTACTGCATAGTCCGCACCCCTTCCATCAATTTCATTCCCAGGGTAAAAAACCGCGGACTATACACGCCTTTCTACGGTAATTAAAATCATGAAAAATATATTTTTTTTTCATTTGGAAATTTAACGTGAAATGCATGTGAAAAATTTCACATCAGATTCATGTGAATATCAATTCATGTGAAATTCACAAGAAAATTTTCAATTGAATTTCATGTATAAGCTCGTTTGATGTGAATCTCAAGTGAAACTTTTCATGTGAGTATTATGTGAATTTCATGAAATTCATGTGAGCAAATTTTGCCTGTGTAGTGATACATACATGTCCATCTTGATCTCTGAACTTTTTCCAGTCTTTATCAATTTCTTTGTCTCTAATGGCAACATCCTCCAGTGTAGGAACACCTCCTATATTACTGCAATAAATAAAATTATAAACATAAATTTCTGTTTTGTTTGTAGACCTTGAAAGCAGAAAAGGATTGCTTGAACAATGCTATCTAAAGAAGTTATTTGAGAAAAAAAAGTCTAACCATGAGAAGACAAATTTTTTATACCATTTCTTTATTCAATATCAATTTTGTCAAATTTTCTCTGTCTTCATATTCTAACACTATTTTTTCCTATATTTAATTTATTTTTTATTTTTGCTCTTTGTTCTGCATTTTTGCCCTTTAAAAAAACCTCTTATAAAGGTCAACCAGGCAGACAAATTCAACACAAAGTTTATATCAAATTGTAAGACATTATTAATATATTAAACATGCAGATCACAAATTTGCATTTTCATTTGTTAAATTATATTTGTTTGTACATTTGTGTGTATTTGTGTGATAGATAGATAGTTTATTCTCATAAAACCATGCAAGTACAAAGGTTACAGAGAAGTTAAAAAATAATATACATAAAAATAAAAAATGCATTAAAAATGCATAAAATTCAAAATTTCGGATGAGATAACATATAAAAGAATATATATATATAGACATATATAGTCAAATGTAAAAGTTAAAATTGTGTATTGAGCAAAATTCGTGTTGATTTATTTAGTGAATTTTTCCTTGTTAAAGTACTTTACTTACATTAATTTCCAGCAAGACATAATCGGTGTCATTTTTATTCCTGAATCATCGCAATTTCTCATCGCTTCTAGTATCCAATGTAATGCACAAAGCTGTCTAAATAAAGCATCACTGAAATACAGAAAAATATTATTTTCTTTAAGGACAGTTATTTATATGTTTGTTACTTTTGTTTTTTCAGATATATAATAATTGAAACTGAATACTGTAAATTCAGAAATTATTGAGTGCCTTTATTATTGCGATTTAGTCATTTAAGACCAAAATGCGTTTTTAATTTTTGCTTTATTGAGAAAAATCCTGTTTAATTCATTTCTATAATAAAAATTTGGTTTATCTCAGATTGAAGTTTAGATCGAACAGGAATTGATAAAAAGTTTACAACTGTGTACCTGTATAGTTCATGATGCACTATAAGCAAAAACAAACCTGGGACCAGTCTTTTCCTTGACTTCCTCCATGATATTGACAAAATGTGGTGTATATGGTCTTGGTATTTTCTGTTTCTTCTTCTTTGTGCTGGCAGATGTAGCTGGCCGTGACATGGGGATGATGGCTTTGTTAAAAGGTGATGAAGTGATATCTTCCCTAAAACTATAAATAGAATCAATCATAATACAGTGTACACTGATAGGAGTAACAATTGAAAATAAAATCAAAAATAGAAAATTTCAATTTATTTTTCAGAGTTTGCGAAATCTTTTTTTCCCTGCTGGTACTTGAAGAAAATCTGCTGGTCCTCACTATCAACTCTATTGAAAAATACTAAAATTGTGTCATTCCTATGCAAAATTTGGTGGTTAAATCCTGAGGACCACCACTTTTTTGGTGAACTCTGGTTTTTAATCAGACATGATATTTAAAATCTTCAAAATGTGCTACCAAATTATATTTTGAATTACCAGAACAGGAAAAGGAAATGAATGTTATATTATATTTAATGCACTATTATACATTTTTAATATCAATTATACTAAGTCAGATTGACTCTTTTATATTATCAAGGCATTTTAAGAGTACACATCTGTAAATTTAAAAAAAAACAAGTGAAACTGCGAGCTACTGCTCACTGATGATACCCCCGCCGCAAGTGGATAATATTAATAGTGTAAAAATATGGAAGTGTTCGGTAAACAGGAAGTTGTCGAGTGATGAATCTGAAAACACATCACACGGTATACCTGACTTATATAAATCCTGAAACCAAATTTCAGAAATCATTGTATTGTAGTTCCTGAGAAAAATGTGACGAAAATTTTCAACTTGGCTATCATGTGTAAAATCATACAAGTGTTCGGTAAACAGGAAGTTGTTGAGTGATGAATCTGAAAACGCATCACACGGTATAGCTGACTTATATAAATCCTGAAACCAAATTTCAGAAATCATTGTATTGTAGTTCCTGAGAAAAATGTGACGAAAATTTTCAACTTGGCTATCATGTGTAAAATCATACAAGTGTTCGGTAAACAGGAAGTTGTCGAGTGATGAATCTGAAAACGCATCACACGGTATAGCTGACTTATATAAATCCTGAAACCAAATTTCAGAAATCCTTGTATTGTAGTTCCTGAGAAAAATGTGACGAAAATTTTCAACTTGGTTATCATGTGTAAAATCAGACAAGTGTTCGGTAAACAGGAAGTTGTCAAGTGATGAATATGAAAACGCATCACACGGTATGGCTGACATATATAAATGTTGATACCAAATTACAGAAAGGGTGGATGTGTAGTTCCTGAGAAAAATGTGACGAAAGTTTCATGGGACGGACTGACTGACGGACTGACGGACTGACGGACTGATGGACGGACGGACGGACGGACTGACAGACAGAGGTAAAACAGTATACCCCCCCTTTTTTAAAGCGGGGGTATAAAAATACATTGATTTTATTGGTTGCTGTCTCGTTCATGTGTACTCACAATCTCTTTCTAGCTTTTTTTTGATAAGAATAAAAAAATAATAATAGAAGAATGTGTTTATTAATGTGACACTGGTAAAATATTCTTCAAAATTCATATTTTTTAATGCTAACCTGACAGAAGAAGACACAGTTTTGTCTCTTGGTTCAGGTGATTCTGCATCTGAGGCTGCGTCATCATCAATGTCCTCATCTGTATCCTTACCATCTCCATTCATAAAACTGTAATTTAATCATATTTACGTAGATTCAGTTTATTTTCCAACCAATTGTTGTTGATTTACAATTTTTTTTAATTTAGGACGAATTAAATTTTAATGGAAACTTGATTTTGTTATTTTTAACAAATTTTTGCCACACGAAGTGAGTTGAATCTGATACAGGGTAGGATTTGTTGCACAGATTTTTTATTGTCCGAAGAGCATGGCACTTTAAAAATGTAAAACACACGAAAAAAATACCTCATTTCAATCAGACGGCTGCATATTTATACATACATATAGCCAAACATACAACACATACAACACTTGGGTTGCTGTCAAAAATCAGATTCAGAAGTAAAGAATCTTTAAAAGTATTTAAATAGAATACAAGAAATTTATTTGAAAATTTGAAGATTTCTTTTTTAGAAATTGTCCAACATATATGTTCCGCACTAAATTAAGCATAAAATGGTAGTAAAAAAGCATCAATTAGAATATATATATATATATGTAAAAAATTAGATCCAAATTTCTTTAGATTCAAAATAATCAAGCTTAAAAAACTTCACCCAAGCAAAAATTCAACAGTATTAAAAACTACTACATGAACATACAAAATATGATCACACTTTTCAAAAACATTGTGTAAAAACATGACAATAAAATATTCTGGCAAGTAAATTTTAGCATCACTCACATAAATATATACATATACGTTGATCCACACACGTTAAATCCAGGATTAATCTTTACTGAGAGTATGAAAGGGTCTTTTGTAAATAAAATTAAGAAAAGTGTTGATGATTTAAGGATGGAATTCTATAAAGTTTCAGAATAAGAAAAAAAATTGGCATGAGTCTTGAAAAAAAAAAACAACAAAAGATATTGATATTAACTACTTTTTAAAATTGTACAATTTTGTAATATTAATGTTTAGTGAAAGACACATTTCTATTGTGGAAGATTGTATGTTGACTTCAAGACATGTTTTGTGTACCCAATATTCTCTTTCCCTTTTCCATGGCTGGATTATCTCCCTTAGCTCCTGAATATTTCTTATGTTATTCATTTGTGTCACATTCTTTTCATGATTTTAAGTCATCCTGGATTTGTTTAAAAAACAAAACCTATATTCACAGGCCAAATTTAAAGTTCACAAAACACCCCTTTCTCATAAGTTTAGCAACAACAAAAAATTGACATTTTACTAATTTTTTTTCTTTCATTTTTCGTTATTTAATTTCAAATTGTATAGAATAAAAATGGAAAATATTTTTTTTGTGAACTTTAAATTGGCTCATATTTGCTCACACTAGCTGGTGACTTTTACCTTAAACTTATAGTTGGTACATCAGCATCACTGTCATGGAAATGTTAATTCACATATATTCATAAATGATGTGTATTGAATTGAATGCTCTAACTCATTATAAACATGCATGACTGTTTGTATTTCAAATTTATGTTATTCATTATAACTGATTAATGATTATTACATATAAAATATATAAAATACCGGTAGTTCATGCTTTCATTTCATAACCTTTCATGCACACCTTTCATTAAGTGTAGTAAAATGCATAACCTTTAATGTACATTTTTCTATTATGTGTACCTATAGCTAGTAACATGCATTAAAAAAATTTAAAATAATGAAATTACAAATAAATTATACCAGTGTGTCCTTAATGAAGGAAATTTAAGCTTGGTTGCTGATCAGGTGCACCATAAATTCTTCATTTGCTAAATATAGAATTAACCCAACAGATCAGATTGTTTAAGCATTTTTTCGGTAACTGTTCAAGAACTTTATCAGTAAATATTTTAAATAACAGTTGTTTTCTTTCAATAGGTAGTAAACAAAAAGAAATTATGATTTCATGGTCTATTTAGCAAGCAAGGAAACTTAATTCAAAATGAAATAGCTGTAAGCATGGTAAGGCCATCCTTATCAAATTCCTTGTTTTTCTGTTGCCTACCTATACCTTGTAGAGTTTGATTGGTAGGTAGGACATTTTATTTTGGAAAACAAAATATCAGGTTACATGTTTTAAACAGGAAACTGATGTTAGAGCACTAAAATTTGTTGACTTGTTTAAAATTTGTTTATTTGTTTAAAAATTAAAATGATTAATTTCATAATTTTTTTCAAGTAAAATTCTTTTTTGGCTAAACTTAGAGGGGTACAAGACAAAAAGTTGTATTGCATTTTGTATACATGTCTCAAATGCAAGATTAACATTTAAAAAAGTATTAATTTAAATAAGATTATCTTCCTTGATTAAACAATGAGAGAAATGGATGCAAAGTTGTCGTTTTGATTTTGTAGGGTTGTGTTATGCGTTTTTTCTCAATTTAACATTTTACATACTTTGATAGTTCAACCTCGTCTATTAATTCATCATCTGTTTCTTCATCACTGGAACTCTCCTGTTTTGGAGGTTGCCACTCGGTTTTCCGTCTTTCTAATTTTAGACGTTCAGCTTCTTCAATGGCTGCTTCCTAAAACAGAATAAAAACAGCAATGTTACAGTAAAAATGAGATATACATGTATGACTAAAACAAATTCGACTTTCCTAAAATTGTTTTGAAAGAAAGAAAAACAAAATCTCCGTATTAAAATCCATCTTTAATACGATAAATTATTAGAAGTCAATCTTTTGACGAACAGTGCCTGTAGCCTGTAATTCAGTGGTTGTCACTGATTGCTGTGTAACATATCTGTTTTTTGTTCATTATTTCGAGGATAAATTTGGCAGTTAGTTTTCTAATTTAAATTGTTTTACACTTGTCATTTTGGGGCCTTTAATTTCATAGCTGACATCTTTAAATGCCTGTATTGAAGACCTAAAGTTGTTAATTTATGTGTCACTTAATTGGTCTCTTGTTGAGAGTTGTCTCATTGGCAATTATACCACATATTCTTATTTTTATCCAAAAAAAAAGTATTTAATGAACAACATTTTTTAAAACTTTTACTTATTTTGCTGTCATTCAATGACTTAAAATCAAATAATAAAAAAATCAGTGTGGATTACAAAAAGATGTCCTTTTAACAAGATAAAACACTCATGAATTGAAATCAATTAACCGGTTTTACACTGAAAGGGAAGAATCTGAATATCAATAAGGAAACAAAAACCTCTTGATACATTCAGACAACAAATTGGAAAGTCCAAAAATCCAGAATATTATGTCTGACAAAAAAATAAATGTCCACCAACCTTAGAAGTTTGTTCTTGTTTAATAATATCAAATAATCCATGACCAAGTCTGACATTCCTGATTACATGCCTGAAAAAAAAGGTATAAATTAACTTGTTTTAGATTATACATTGAAAAAAAAAACCTTTGGAAAACAGTTGTCATAAATTCTACTACTTGGTATTTTTTCAACAACTCAAATCAAATATTTTTCTTTATTGCCCTTAAACAGTAATTTGTTTACACTGTGTTTAATGCTTCTTTATACCAACTTGGCAATATCGAGGCTGTCATTTTTTATTTGTGGAGGAAGCCAGAGTACACATTAAACTACTGTTGGAAAACTAGTTAATAATAACAATAATGGTAGTTCTATTCATTTCAAGTGATTAATACTTTTTCAGCATAACTAGGTATACTGAGAAAATCTTAAAACATGATTTTCTTCATTCCTGTAGTATATACAAGAGTGCACACACTGAAATGTCTCGCCTTCTTTACTAATCATTGATATTATGTTGATAGTCCCAAGTATAAAGCTTTATTACAACTGTCACATAAACGTTACATTAACCAAGATAACTAAACAAAGACCAATGAACCATGAAAATGAGGTCAAGGTTAGATGAACCATGCCAGGCTGACATGTACAGCTAACAATGCTTCTATAAAACAAATATAGTTGACCTAATACTTATAGTTTAAGAAAAATAGACCAAAACACAAAAACTTAACACTGAGCAATGAACCGTGAAAATGAGGTCACAGTCAAATAAAACCTGCGCGACTAATATATAAATCATAAAATATTACCATACACTAAATATAGTTGACCTATGGCATATACAATGGTATAGTATCAGATAAAAAGACCAAAACTGAAAAACTTAACTTTGACCACTGAACCATGAAATGAGGTCAAGGTCAGATGACATCTGTCCGCTAGACATGTTCACCTTACAATCATTCCATACAACAAATAATAGTAGACCTATTGCATAAAGTATGAGAAAAACAAACCAAAACACAAAAACTTAACTATAACCACTGAACCATGAAAATGAGGTCAAGGTCAGATGACACCTGCCAGTTGGACATGTACACCTTACAGTCCTTCCATACACTGAATATACAAGCCCTATTGCTTGTAGTATCTGAGATATGGATTTGACCACCAAAACTTAACCTTGTTCACTGAGCCATGAAATGAGGTCGAGGTCAAGTGAAAACTGTCTGACGGGCATGAGAACCTTGTAAGGTACGCACATACCAAATATAGTTATCCTATTACTTATAATAAGAGAGAATTCAACATTACAAAAAATCTGAACTTTGTTTTCAAGTGGTCACTGAACCATGCAAATGAGGTCAAGGACATTGGACATGTGACTGAAGGAAACTTCGTAACATGAGGCATCTATATACAAAGTATGAAGCATCCAGGTCTTCCACCTTCTAAAATATAAAGCTTTTAAGAAGTGAGCTAACACCGTCGCCACCGCCGCCGGATCACTATCCCTATGTCGAGCTTTCTGCAACAAAAGTTGCAGGCTTGACAATATGGATTTGAAATTTATTCATATTAATTTTTCGTGCATAAATGACAGTGCATCATAAGCCTCGAAAGGCTGGTTGGTATAAATATACATGTTACTTGACTTCTTATGTTTAAAATTGTAATATGTTGTATTTCATGTATATGTACCAAGTTATGTACTTTAAAATAAAAATATCTATCTATCTATCTATCTATACATACATATTCTCCAAGACAATACCATATCATAAAATAATTACTCTCAAAGGGAAATAACTCTTTAACTGAATCTTAATTATACCTATTATGATTGACTTCTTTGTGAATTGTGTGTAAATCTTTTCTTGTTCTTTTTAATCTGAACTGCTGTGTGGATGACTGAAATAAAAAGTTTCATAATAAACAAAATATCTTAATATTGTAAAACAGAAATTATTGCGATGTTTTTATTATTGCAAAAAAATGCTATGGGGTTATAATCACAATAATTTAAACTCGCATTTTGAAAATTTTTAAAAGAATTAAACAGGATTAAAAATTAAAATCGCAATAATAAATGCATGTAATAGTTTCTGAATTTACAGTTTAATAACTCATATGTATACTTAACTATTTGTTAACATTTTACAGGAAGTTTGTTTTCCCCCAAGATGGATACCTAAAGTATAAAATCTTAGGTGACTCCTGATTAGATGATACAGGGTTGGAATTATTTTAAACTTCAATCAAAGACAATAATGTTTAAAAATCCCATAAATCGAAAATGTCTTCAATGTATTTACGAAGAATCCATTATAAATTAAATGTAAATTTTAGACTTTTTAACAAAACTGCTAACTATTTTTAGGAGTTAGTTTATTCTTCAAGAAATAAAATAAATACTAAAATTTCCTAACTATGTTCCATAATTACAATCAAATTTAACCTTTATACAAAATTAACGCAAAATATTTTTTTATAGTTTTCCTCTATTTGTGGATTGGGGACTCATGGTTATCTACACTGCATCTTCTTTTTACCCAAACTGAACAGTGATATTCTTGGCTTTTTTCAAAACTACCTTTACCCCTTTTTTATTGGGAAAATATGCATCATTTTCATCAAATTGGGATATTTAAAATTAAACCATGAATTTGACTGAAACTTCAATATACAACCCATTTTCAAACCCTGCTTTAAAATAAGACCCCATTTTGTCAGTGATGATACATCAATAGACCCTCAAATGTGCACATATAGTCATTTTAGGCAAGAAAATTGTTTAAATTAGTGTTTTTCAGTTTGTATTCATGCACAATTACTACTGAGGCTCAGCCCTGTTTGGGAAAAAAGTTGTCTTTTTGGGAATAATTTTAAGCCATTTTTTTTTCCAATTGGAATTCTTCTCCAGGGAAAAAAAAGCCTTTATTCTCCACTAATTAATTAAGGCAAACAATATAACTGCTGAAGGAACAGTAAAATGTGATCTTCATACCCAATTACATTTTACAAACTTTGCTCCACATTGACCATTCAATTTAAAATTAGACATGTGCTTTATTGGTAATAATATCTGCATCTGTTTTTTGAAACTTTTTATTTCATATCGAGTATTCAATTCACGTAAATATTTCATATGTAATCTGACTAGCCAGTCTCTATGACAGAATTGTATCGTTGATCCTTTTGTCAGAAAAAAACAATATATATAAAGATTCTCAATTGTCTAAAGTCTGGCAAGCAGCCAAATGAGAGTCAAAGTCAATTATTCTGAAATAATTGATTGCATCCGATTGTTCCAAGAAGTATAAACCGATTCTTTATTATTTTATGAGTTTTAACAATTCAGAAATTATCAACGCTGATTTCTATGAAGTGGAAATGGACACCAAAATATAATGATTTTCCAATCAATTTTTCATCCTGTACTGTACGAAAAAATTTTATTTGAAAAGTTATTGAATTATAATTTAATTTTGGATGTAACACGTTTTCTGATTGGCTGACGTTATTTTGTTATGAGCCCATAGACATAATTTAGTCATGTGACCGTGACGTCATCAACGTTTTTTCAAGGTTTTCTGCAGTTTAAAATGGAATTTAGAATTAAATTATAAGAAATGACTGTAATATTTTTTCTGTCTATTCGAATTAACATAAAAAATGTGGTGCACACTGTTAAATAACCCGCTACGCGCGTTATTCAGTGTGCACCAAATTTTTTATGTTATTTCTTCATAGACAGAAAAAATATTACAGTCATTCCTTAAATACATTATGAAATCAAGGACGGTCAGGACTGAAAAATATATACCCAGAATGATCGGGAAAAAACTCATGTATAAAAAAAATGAAAATATTAAAAATGTAACTACTCAGAGGCAGATTTAGAGAGGACTCAGGGGGCTGCAACATTTTGTATTGATATTTGTATCCAGTAAAGAGATTACTTATTATTTTTATTATGCAATCCAAATGAACAACACTTCTAAAATGTGTCAATACTGAGCATTAATTGTCTCCCTACTTTAAACTGTTATTTTTTTTTTTATATAAAATCCACAACCTTAACTTGAGTTAGTGTAAGAAAGTTTGAGGACAAAAATCCTTTAAACCTGGAACAACAAATCCTGAAATCCTTAAAACTGAAAGATTTAAAAAGATTTTATAAAAAAAATCTGAAAAACTATAAATACAGATTACAGTCAAACCTTCTTAAGAGACCACCTGTGTTAAGCAAAAACCTGTGTTACAGTACTATTAATTAACAAGAGTGCACACACTGAAATGTCTCGCCTTCTTTACTAATCATTGATATTATGTTGATACTCCTAAATATAAAGCTTTATTATGACTGTCACATAAACTTAACATGAATCATGAAAATGAGGTCAAGGTCAGTTGAACCATATGCCAGGCAGACATGTACAGCTAACAATGCTTCCATACAACAAACATGACAAATATAGTTGAGCCTATTGCTTATAGTTTAAGAAAATAGACCAAAACACAAAAACTTAACACTGAGCAATGAACCGTGAAAACCAGGTCAAGGTCAAATAAAACCTGTGCGACTGACATATAGATCATAAAATATTTCCATACACCAAATATAGTTGACCTATGACATATAGTATTAGATAAAAAGACCAAAAAATGAAAAACTTAACTTTGACCACTGAACCATGAAAATGAGGTCAAGGTCAGATGACATCTGTCCGCTAGACATGTTCACCTTACAATCATTCCAAACAACAAATATAGTAAGCCTATTGCATAAAGTATGAGAAAATCAGACCAAAACACAAAAACTTTACTATAACCACTGAACCATGAAAATGAGGTCAAGGTCAGATGACACCTACCAGTTGGACATGTACACCTTACAGTCCTTCCATACACCGAATATACTAGACCTATTGCTTATAGTATCTGAGATATGGACTTGACCACCAAAACTTAACCTTGTTCACTGATCCATGAAATGAGGTCGAGGTTAAGTGAAAACTGTCCGACGGGCATGAGGACCTTGCAAGGTACGCACATATGAAATATAGTTATCCTATTACTTACTGTAAGAGAGAATTTAACATTACAAAAAATCTGAACTTTTTTTTCAAGTGGTCACTGAACCATGAAAATGAGGTCAAGGACAATGGACATTTGACTGACGGAAACTTCGTAACATGAGGCATCTATATACAAAATATGAAGCATCCAGGTCTTCCACCTTCTAAAATATATAGCTTTTAAGAAGTGAGCTAACACCGCCGCCGCCGCCGCCGCCGTAGCCGCCGCCGCCGGATCACTATCCCTATGTCGAGCTTTCTGCAACAAAAGTTGCAGGCTCGACAAAAACCCTCTGTAGTGTTTTCCCCCTAGATTGAACCTGTATTTAAAGACCACCTGTCTTAAGAGACCACTTTTTGCTCTCCCTTAGGTGGTCTCTTAAAACAGGTTTCACTGTACTTAAGACCAGAAACAATAGACAATAAAATACTTACACTAGAACCTATGGGTTCCTTTAATTTACTGCTAATTTTTATATCATCTTCATCTGAACTTGAGCTTTTGACCTTCTCTTCTTCTTTCTGTCAATTAAAACACAAATTAATTAATCCAGAAGTTTACTGTGCAAAGTTTTGAAGGTTTCTCCCCCTCCCCTTTTCAACTTCATTATCCATCATAAATCCATCCTTTAACCAAAACTGTTGCCTTATATATACAGTTAAACATAATTATATGTAATGACCCCTATATTGTTGTATTGTGGGGTAAAAATGCAGAAATTCCGTGGTTGTCAAAATAGTTTTGCATTTATTGTTTTGTCATAAATTTAAGGCAGCCATTTTTTATTTTAATTGTTTCACATTTGTAAAATATGTTGGATACTTTTATAGCCAACTTAAACATGACTAATGCATGTAATGTATGGTTGTTGCTCATTGTAATGGAAGGCTATACAGCTTAACCTTTAGTTGCTTGATGGAAAGTTCTCTCATTGGCAATCATACCAAATCTCATTTTATACAGAAAACATAATACCCCAATTGTCGAAGGGCACAAATTGGCATATGACAAGTTTCACCACATCCTTTTATCATTATCCAACAGATATTTGATGTTTAAGTTTAGTAATCTGTTAATAACTTTGCTAAAATATAATATCTATCATTGTTGATAAAAGAACTGTAACATTTCTACAAAGAATTTCCATAAACTGCAACAATAATGGGATAAAAAGACCTACATAGAAATTTAAATTAAGACTATTCAAATTACTAGAAAATTTTCTTTACACATATAAATCCTGCATCAATATTATTTTGATATTTTCAGTTTAAATGTTTTTCACGGATAATTTAATTAAAAATTTCCATTGCCTATACAGTTATTGGTCACCATATTAAATCCAAGGAGTTAAATCAATATGGACTTTATTTAGTAGAAAGAATTTTCTTAATACTTATGACTTTAAGAGTATGAAAAGATATTACTATCAACTGACAGATCTAGATGAATCTCAAATTATGACTAAAAGAAGGGGGAGGGTAAAAACTGAAGCTGAGCAAACAAACAACACAATGAATACATGAGCAGTGAAATAAACAACTAACAGGCTATTATTTAAACTTGGAATTATTATCAATTATGGAATTTTCATAATTTCTTGTGCTTGAAATTTCTAATAAATTCCATGTTTATTCTGTACTTCAATGGTCTGTGCTGCGCACAACACTTTCTTTTACAAAGAAGATAGTACATTTTCAATAGAATGTACTGTGCCGCGCACAACACTATCTATACAAAATACATTATATGGCAGTGTTTTGAACCACTCAAGACATTATAATTCCAAATAAACATGGAATTTGTTAAAAATTTCCAGCATAGAAAATTTAGCAAATTCCATAATTAAAAATAATTCCAAGTTTAAATAATAGCCTGTTAACTACTATTTAGAGAATATCATATTGTACATGTACTGATGTTTAAATTTTTAGCCATAGATGGGTGTGTCTAGAAGTGGGATGGGGTGGGGGGTAATCTTTTCTATATAATCCCCCCCCCCCCCAACTTGTTTTGTTTTGTTTGCCCAATTTTACCTATTTTACAATGTACATGATGTAATAGAGCTTAATATACATGTTATACATGTTATATGGATGGTTTCTATACTAAACAAAGGTTAAAAGTTTATATATACAATTTTGTACAGGTCACGCTGACAAGGTCTTGAATAATGGATTAAAAACTATACAAGTAGCCATTTAACAAATAATATTTATTCACACTATAATGGGTCATAGAACTAATCGTCTAACCATGTATACAGATTAATTTAATCTTTTATAATCTTGTATCCTATGTCAAGAGTTATCTGCACCTGGAATCTGATCTTATAATAATGGGGAATAATATTTTATTGTTTTAAATTGCCACTACTTACTGAACAGTATTGGTAATGTCTCTGAATGAACCTAACATTGTCAACAGATTCATGATAAAATAGTTTGTAAAAACAAATGCGTAATTATATTTTACGCATTCCAATTATGAATCAAGGTTTACATGTACCGAATTTATATGGATATACATGTACATGTACATGTATTTACATAAACAAATTGGTATTCTACTACTTCAAAATCGTTGATTTATGTTGTCATTTGAATCTTCTGTTGTTTTATGGCTATTAACATAAAATCCTAAATCAAGCCAAGTATTTGTTAAAGCTATAGCATTTTTTAAAGTTTATTTCTGGCTTGTTGTTTTTTTTCAAATTGCCAGACCCAGTTTCACATTGTATGGCAAAAAAACAAAAACAACTGCCTTCAGAAATTATAATTAGTTTGACTATAACTTTTGGATTTTTTTATTGTGGTCCAATGAATTCCTCTCTCTTATGCATGTAATACCTGTCATGCCTGTAAATTCATCTTATTTTTTTGTATAATCACTGATAATAAAATTCTTATTCTTTCGAATGCAAATTTTCATTAAAGTAGAATTTCCAAACAAAAAACAGGAAAAACACTATATTGTATGAGAGAGAAAACAGTTTCTCTAATTCTTCATCAATTTATCCCTTTCTGCACCCATTGTATAAAAAAAATTTAATCAACGTGTGGTTCGTTTGATCTCAGTACTTCATTGGTTAAAATCTGATTATGACGTCAAATTTTCTTGCTTTCCCTAAAGGATTTTAAATTTTATCTGATGCAAAAAACCTCAAAAACCAAGTTTTCAAGGACTATATGTATACAAAAGTACAATGTCAAATGAAGAAACTTATAAATGACCTTCACATTTAATTTGCTGTTTTGCATGAAATCTCAACAGCTTTCAAATGTTCACTAATGATCAAAGTTTTGCCAAGAAAGCTTTTATAAATTTGGCAATGACCAAATATATGCCAATGTAAAGTAAAATCTTTCACTTATTCCTGACAAAATACAAACACAGACAGTCAGATACTAATGTGTTAACGTCAAACTACGTCCATGTGGTATGAAATAAATTTAAATTCTTATGTTTACTAGTTTATCTAATAATGTTATCTTATTTCTGTATAGTTTATAAGTACTATGAAAGTTAAAAGACTTATCTAAGAACTGTCAAATTTATTGTTTGATATTGAAAATATTTGTCAAATGAAATAGGAGATTTGTCACTTTCAAAAGTACATATTTCATGACTGTTTGTTTACATGCTGAAAAATGTAAACATTGCAAGAAAATAAATCTTTTTTATTTATTAGTTCGATACTTTAAAGCATCACTTCTGTGTAGATAACAAATGAATTAGAAAAGATAATAAAACTTAAATAAAATGGTAATGCATTTTTTTCTTCAATTTAATTAACTATAAACTCAAACATTGAACTTACAATATTAAAAAACAATTGTCTTACATGTCCTGCAATTAATATCCACTTCAACTCAAAAATTTAGTCCTGATACTTCAAATTTGATTTTGCTTAATTATTAATTCAGATGATGTGAATTCTAATTAACTTTGTGCTATTTAGATAGTCTTCTCTTCTATAGATTTTGAAGAATTCTCCTTTTACATTGTTTGAAGACTATTTAAGAACAACACACTTTATAATCTATAGATAGAAAATTAATAACAAAACTAAGAACTAGTGACAATAATTTAAATATAGAAAAAGGAAGACATTCTAATATTTCTAGAGAGCACAGTGGCAGATCCAGAAATTTTCATAAGTGGAGGCCCACTGACTGCCTAAGAGGGGCCCGCTCCAGTCACGCTTCAGTGATTCCCTATATAAGCAACCAAAATTTTTCCCAAAAGGGGGGACCCCCTAAATCCGCCTCTGGAGCAGATATTATGCCTTAGTTAAATGTTACATATAAGAAGATATATGTAAGGCTGTAGGACATATATTATACATGTATGTAAGACATTTTTTTTAATCTTGTAAATTTAATTTACTGTAAACAAGGATTTGTGTGTAGTTTAATTTTTAATAATTTGCATGATTTGTCAGATAGGTATTTTCTACATTTTAAAGTTCACTGTAAATTAAAAACAGACCATTCAGTACATTTGTCTCGACATGCACTTATATAATATACATTGTATCAATTTGGCACAAAACTTTTCATGATCAAAAGTTTCCATTAATCTTCACATAAATTAGTCGAAGTCAGGTAGAGTTCTAAAATTTTCCTTATAATGGCAATTGATCAACAGTTGAAATTAGATTAATAAAACTGATTAGTTGACATTTGATTATCGGCATATTTAAATATTTCAGACCAACAAGGGTATAACCTTGCAGATTCGTTAAATGATTAAAATCAAGATTTGGAACCAAAACACCTTTTTAAACAAATTTAAGTCTTTAACATTCTCATGATTCTGTAAACATCAAAACAGAATTAAACTAAAATTATATAATATAACTTCAATTAATGAGATTTGTGTAGACTGCAAACTTGCAATATTAATGTATTTAAGTAAGTGCAGAACCTTTAAATGAAAGAAAATAAGTTTAACCCTTGGTAAAAATAGAAATTTGTATATATGATTTAGAATTTTAGTGCACTAAAATGAAATTAGACATACATTTTGAAGCAATGGTCTTTTTTTTTTTAGCAAAAGGTTAATTAAATTTAACTAATACACATGATACAGGAATCATCAAAAAAATCAATTGAAAGATTGATAGTGCTACAGTCATGACAGTAAAAGTAATTTCCAGGCCAATGTATTATGTCCAGCATTAACATAGGCTGGTTACATCTTCTGACATCAGACTCGGACTTCTCTTGAACTGAATTTTAATGTGCGTATTGTTATGCGTTTATACTTTTCTACATTGGCTAGAGGTATAGGGGGAGGGTTGAGATCTCACAAACATGTTTAACCCCGCCACATTTTTGCGCCTGTCCCTAGTCAGGAGCCTCTGGACTTTGTTAAGTCTTGTATTATTTTAATTTTAGTTTCTTGTGTACAATTTGGAAATTAGTATGGCGTTCATTATCACTGAACTAGTATATATTTGTTTAGGGGCCAGTTGAAGGACGCCTCCGGGTGCGGGAATTTCTCGCTACATTGAAGACCTGTTGGTGACCTTCTGTTGTTTTTTTTTTTCTATGGTTGGGTTGTTGTCTCTTTGGCACATTCCCCATTTCCATTCTCAATTTTATGAGTGCATTTAGCTGATTTCAAAATTAATTTACATTACTCTGTTCACATTAGTATGAGATGTCTTATAGTTCTGATTTTGTTCCTAAATAACTAATGGATTGAGACTGATTACACATATGACATGTAAAGGATCATCTACATGTACAATGATTTTACATTTAAGCTTTTACAATCATCTTAAATTTGATTCTAAAATTATATCATAAGTAAGTTGATTTATTTCGACTTGTCATGATTGTGTACATGATGAAATATCTTAATAAAATTTTGGCAATTGGATTTTATTTTCATTGACTTTAGCATGTTCAGAGCATTAATTGATGAATTGATTGAAAATTCTGACCATGCTGACAGACAAACCAAACATTTTTTCTATATATACATGATATACATGTATTTTGTCTGGTGAACAAGATTTCTCTAGATTTTCTGCTGATAAAAATTTTGCCTTTTAAAAGTTGATAAATCAAATAAAATAATTATGTCTTCTGTTACCCTGTTGAACTTTTATAACATGTCAAAGTGAATTTTCTAAACCTCTGTAACTGTGGATTCTATTTCTTTTCATCTTTTCAGAGAAGACCTAGTGAGGGCTTCCAAAACGGTCATATATTCCGGTCATTTGTATAATGTCCGGTAAAAGTCGGCTGAGCAAAGCATGAAACGGTCATTTACTTTTTAGTTTTCAAGGCTTTCAGGTCATTTTTACATAATTCACGATCTTTTTGGCCCAACCTTTTGCCTTTAACATCAACACATTTCCGGTCATAAATGTGACATGATGATTAATTACTATCAAAACACCTAGGTACTTTTAGTGTAGTACTGTAGTATAACACCTACCTCACTTAGCTGTCCTAATGCATGTAGAATTAGTTTATCCTCGTCTAAATAAAATGGATCTCCAATTCCTTTATAGGGCTTTTCCTTTCTGGCGTTGAAGCCATGACACTCCATTTGCATTTGTCTTCGTTCATAATTATCTTTTCGGATGTCCAATCTTTCCAGTTCATCTCCTCTGGTTCTGTAAGCTTCTAAATTTCTTGTGTTGATTTTGGTACCAGTTATAAATGGTTGAAGGACTGGTTTGAATTTCCCACGAGGATGGGGATGTTTCATTTCATAATTAGTCCAATCAGCTGGTAAAAAAATAAAATATTGTACATGAAAGTGGAGTAGTTATAAAAACATGATCAAATACCAGATATATTCATTCAGCTGGCGCCTTACACATTAAAATTTTGTTTGAAATGTGTAGACTAAAATTACTGTTAGTGACATTATTAGGACAAGAAGCATCAAGAAGTAAAATTTGGCAACAAAGAGTCAAAATTAACTACTAGACTTGGATTATGTCATGTATGTTTTGTCTTACATGTACATGCCTTGTAACCATGGTAACATGTATAAATTATGGGTTGTTTTTCTGTAAATGTCACAATGCAATTTTCCATAAGAAGTCCTTTTACGGATAAAACTGTACCACTTTAACTATGAAGTTTTGAAAAAAAAATGCTTTCCTAGAATGGAAAGTTTATATGCACTACTATTTTTTTCAAAAATCATATTTTTATATTAAATTTCACCACATATATATGTGTTCACCAGCATTTTGAACATTCATGTGAAATCAAATTTGAGTCCTTAATCATGATCATCAATGCATGCTCTTCAAACATTTTTGTCAAATTTGAAGTTTATTTGGTCTTTTTAACAAACAATACATGTTCATTTAATTAATTTACTGTATTTGATAACTAAAATGATCATGACTGATTAGTCTTTTTATAAACATGATAAAGACATGAAAGATGAAATACATGACTTTTTGTACAAATGTACATGTACAAATGAAGTATGCTAATTTGGCATACAAAATTTTAAGCCTGGTATCTACAAATGTACGAGTTTATTTTTAACATTTTCAACTACATATGACTGGTACAGTGTTCTAAACACAACTTTCTTCAAATTAAGAAATGAATAGCATTCTGGTAAAAAGGAAAAATCTATGTTTATAGAAATTATAGCATCACATCCTTAACCATGTGTTAACACATCAGGACTATACATGATAAGAAAATTATTTCAGATACATGTAGCAATATTAAGCATCACATTACCATGGCATGATGCTAAAAGGCCCTAGGGAGAACACTACAGTAATCTATCTTAATCTCTTTGAATTGTTGCATGTGCAAAAAAAATCTTTATAATATATAGTTATGGTTGCAAATTACATGCAATATATACATGTCTGTATTGAGACATTGGCGTTAACATGAATTAGGAAAATATAAAACTACATGCAAAATGCATTATTTTATATCATGTGTCATTTTTAAACAAAAATACAGAGAACATTATGTCATGCATGTATTAAATAAATATTAATACATACATTTGTAACATGGTTTTAAAAACTAAAATTAACTAATTAACTCATGTAACTAAACCAAGACAAAAATGCAACTAAAATGTAAATAATTATACATACTTTTATAATAATCTGCAATTGTTTTAAACAATCATTGAAATCATATTGTACAAATGTTGTATATGAATTCAATGTAATAATTCAGCTCAGTTTTCAGCACTGCCATTAAAATTATTCTGTTTTATTCTACATGTTTTATCTGTCTATATGTCTATAATACATGTACAGTCTTCACGCTGAACTGCTAAATCTACGGCCTGCAGCTCAATTTTTGAAAATTTTTAGTTAGATTCTGTTGGCCTGTAGGTCTGATTTTTACAGGCCCGATAGCAATTTTACCAGCCTGGGCTGCCTGGGCTGCCACTCAGCCACTGGTCGTGAAGACTGCATGTGTACAATTTGGAAATTAGTATGGCGTTCATTATCACTGGACTAGTATATATTTGTTTAGGGGCCAGCTGAAGGACGCCTCCGGGTGCGGGAATTTCTCGCTACATTGAAGATCTGTTGGTGACCCTCTGCTGTTGTTTTTGATTTGGTCGGGTTGTTGTCTCTTTGACACATTCCCCATTTCCATTCTCAATTTTATGTAATATAAATTTGTTACTTTATCAGGTTTATTGCAGAATTTTGCTAAATGCTGTCTTGTCGTCACTTATTGTCACGTGTACATGTACAAAAATGTATGTAGTGAGACTACTAGTATATTTATATCAATACACTGTTCCATTCCAATTTTGACCTTACAACTCTTTAATATTAATAAAATTGGAGCAATATGTCCCATTGCAAACAGGAATAGGGTTATACAACTGTTTATACAGATGTAGGCTACTTTGTTGTAAGTAAACTGGAGTGAATCAACAGGCTTTGGCATGGGTACTGCGGTGAAACAACCCTCCTTCTGAAGGGACCAATTTTGAATTCCTTTTTATTATATTTACATGTACATGCATACATGCATACATGTATGAAGAAAAAGTGATGCAGCCATAAGAATCATCAAGAAGACTATCATGATTTAGCGACAAGAAATTAAAAAAAAAAATCTTATAAAAATGACTTATTCCAAATACATGAAATAAAATATATTAAAAAAACATGAAAAATATGTATTGAAATTTTTTATATCAGGCATGTCAGGGGCAGTTATACATGTTATAAAGTGATTTTTTTTTTTATTTATCAAATTGATAGATGAAGAAATTAAACATTTGTAAAGAAGAAAGGAATTGTCAAGTTTTTTTTATCCAATGATAAACATGATAAAGAATATGTTTGCATGGTTTAAGATAATGTACAAAAACAAAAAAAAATTTATACATGTACATGTACTGTTTTCATACAATGAGAAAAATCAAATAAGAATAGCAATACATGTGTCCCTTTTTATATGACTACAATGTACATGTACAATTACACGCTCTAAAATATACATTTTACAATTCTTGTAAATAGTGAACATGGTGAAAACAGGTCTAAAACTCAACATTGTCTTTTTTTCATATTTAATCTTCAATCTACTTGACATGTACATGTACATTAAACTATGCATAAAAATGTGAGATGCTTTATGGCAGATTTTACAGTATTGTGTTCTGTCTCCTACTTTCATGTTGCTAACGTGACAGAGACAAAAATGAGTTATGTTAGCGACATTTGGACATGTCACATGAGCAACAACATCTTTAAAAGTTAAAATGTATGCACACAGTGATGTTTAATATATGCCTGGAGTAATAAAATTGTACAGTCTGGTTTAGAATTTCTAAATATACAGAATGTCATTTGCAGGTGTACTTTGTATCAAATGAATACACAAGAAACCAAAAAATGAGTAACGTTAGCGACATTTGGACATGTCACATGAGCAACAACATCTTTAAAAGTTAAAATGTATGCACACAGTGATATTTAATATACGCCTGGAGTAATAAAATTGTACAGTCTGGTTTAGAATTTCTAAATATACAGAATGTCATTTGCAGGTGTACTTTATATCAAATGAATACACAAGAAACCAATTCGTAATAGTAACATTAGCAACATCTACTATCATGACATTACGTTTTGTTGCGAACGTCTTTTTGGTGGACGGAATACATTTAAGGTCCTCTTGTAACGATATTACATACAACTTACCATCTTTGCTTCCCCATCATGTGAAGGAACTGACTCCGAATCTATTTCTGCAAAGGGCGATATCGTAACTCCTATACAGGAGAGTTACAGATCTAAATATATGTTGCTCACGTGACACTGATTTGGACGGAAACGTCGAGAGTAACGTTCGCAAAAAATAAAACAGCCAATGATATTGATTCCTCAAGTCCTTTGAACCCCTTACGTCATCCAAATTTAATATGATTGCTATTTTCAATTATTTATAAAACCCGGGATAAAAATAACTACAATGGGCTGTCTGAGAACCATCAAGAAAATTGCGATCGTGACATACCACAATGGACGGAAAAGACGTGACGTTAGCAACAATATTATTAAATTACCTCTTTTAGCCTTTACAAATAAAAAACTGCCTTAAAGTTATGATTAAAACACAAAAGAAGACTTTTTATTAAAATATAAGTCCATGTTATTAGGCTCCACTTATAAATAATACTTCAAAATTCCACTCCAAATAAGCTGGATGTCAGTAAAGTAGGTCATGATGTCTATTCCATGTCCAATATTTTGAAATTGAAAACCCTCTAATTCTAACAAAAAACACAAACACAGAGTAATTTTTATTTTTATTTACTCAGAAAGACACATTTTATTCAATAACATAATGCATTACTCCATTACACAGTCTGTTTCACAGTTTCAGCAATTGCTTTTTTTATGGATACAAAAAAACAATATTTCCTTCTTATTGTAAAATCTGCCTTATTACTTTAACATGTTTAAATATTAACTTTTCCTATTAATTTATATTCACTTTCCTGTCGTTATATTTGTTTTCTTGTCGCTAAATACATGTAGTCATGCTTCTGGTGGCTAAAATTATTCTTCTTGTTGCTAATATGTGAGACCGCTCACAATTCATAAGCATAAATGACTTCATTGAACTCGTAAAAGTTTTGTGTCCTTGTGACATAGAAAATGTATGTGAAAATGCAGGAATGTTGTTGTCGTCTGTATGTTGTTTGAACTTTCATAAATACATGTACATGTCACAAACAGGCACTTGTTTCTGTCAATTTCCGAGAGAGAAAAACATTGACAGAAACAAGTCCCTGTGATACACATAACTGTTAGATTAGAAATAAGACTTACTTGTCAATGTAGGTTTCGGATGTTTAAATTCCTGCAGAACTGAAGTCATTGTGGAAATGATATATCAAACCAAGAGTGGTCAAAAATAGCAAAAATATTCTTGAAATAGAAAAGAGCCTTTTTGCACTGATTTTTAAATTATCATTTTCCCTTTCACTTCACTTTCAAACCAAATTCCATGCCACAGGTAACCTGAATATATTAAATATTCTCCTAGCGAGTTGTGGGCATACTGTCAAGTTACACTGCATTGATTTCTGAACATTTTATCTATCACATTTTCAAACACAGAGCCAAAACGGAAGTGGAATTACCGGAATATAAATAGTTCGTCGCCGTAGCTACAGGAGAAACCGGATACAGCGGTATTTTCAAAGAGTATAAATTATTGCCCGACAAAACTTAAAAAGGGTAGATCTATTACACACAAAAAATTTTCTAAAAGAAAAATCTGGTAAAATTTGTAAGGCATATAATCGTATTGAAATCAGTGAAACGTACTTTTTGTTGTGAGTCTGTCTAAAAAATTGTAATTTAAAAGTTTGAGATTTCCCTTGCGAGATTTGTTTAACCGAAATTACTTCGGATATTAGAATTGAAACTTCCGGTGATCACACCACAGGCGAATCAGAATTTTGTTGAAGTGGTATTTACCAGTGTTTACTATTAAGACCAAACACATTAGATTCAAACTTATTTCTAATGCATCATAGCTTTCTCCTCTTAACATAATCAACGTTATCCTCGTGCTCGTACTACATATTGTGTCACAACATAATTTGCATACTTGTATAAAAAATAGTTGTACAACTGTCAGAACTGAACAACTTACTTTAATCATGCCTCATGGTAATGGGTCCACCATACAACAACTTAAAATTTTCAAAACGTACATGGCATTAGAAGATTATGTATATAACTATGTCTTTAACATTAGTAAGATGGAAACTGGAAAGACACAAACTTTGATTTTTTTTTATACATTTTGTGTAGATCTGTGACCATGCATGACCTACACAATGGGTAGCACACAATGTATACATTTGGTTTATATCATTTCTTGATGCAGAACCGTAGCTCTTATGACCTTTTGATATTTTTGACAATTTGAAGACCTCCTCAAAAATTTCAGTCTGCACCAAAAACTTTTTCAACTACTAGTCCGAAGACCAATATTCTGACATTTTTCTTATTGGTCCAAACAAAGTTTTGCAAAAACTTACTAGTCTGAAAGAAATTTTACTAGTCTGGGGCATCGGACTAGTGGCTAACCGTGCAGACTGAAATTTAAAAATATAATACATGTAATAAGTACCATAACATGCATAAGCATGATAAGAGTTATGGTTCCGTAGATATTCATCAGGCAGGATCCCCGTTGAAATAGAACAAAAGAATCGAAGCTCTTTGTTAGAGAAGGTCATAAATGCTTACGTACTGTAATGTCTACTATAGTAACAAAATTTTTAAAAGTTTTATTTTAAAAACACTATTTGCATAAGTCTTCAATTTATCTATTACATAGTAATGCAGAACAATTAGAAATCAAGTTGACGACATGGGTATCTACATTTTGTATCAAGTTGGATGTAGAAAATGCATAACCTCCGATTTTTTTTTTAAATTACCAAGGACGGAGAACATATCAATCAGTTCAGTCATGTCAGTAATTTATGTGTCTGCCCTTCCATTTTGTGACTCGAGAAAAAATTCCAAAAAATGGGTAACAATTGTATCGAAAAGAGAAAATCAAGTGCACCTTTTTATGTTAGGGCGTGTTTGAGGTGTATATTTTGTCTTTACAACGTACAAAGCAAGAGTATTTGATAGATCATCTTGCTTCAGATTCTATCATTTTTGTCGAGCCTTCGACTTTAGTCGAAAAAGCGAGACTAAGCGATCCTACATTCCGTCGTCGTCGGCGTCGTCGTCGTCGGCGGCGTCCACAAATATTCACTCTGTGGTTAAAGTTTTTGAAATTTTAATAACTTTCTTAAACTATACTGAATTTCTACCAAACTTGAACAGAAGCTTGTTTATGATCATAAGAAAGTATCCAGAAGTAAATTTTGTAAAAATAAAATTCCATTTTTTCCGTATTTTACTTATAAATGGACTTAGTTTTTCTGCGAGGAAACATTACATTCACTCTGTGGTTAAAGTTTTTAAAATTTTAATAACTTTCATAAACTATCCTTGATTTGTACCAAACTTGGACAGAAGCTTGTTTATGATCATAAGATAGTATCAAGAAGAAAATTTTGTAAAAATAAATTTCCACTTTTCCGTATTTTACTTATAAATGGACTTAGTTTTTTTGCCAGATACAAGACATTCACTTTGTGGTTTAAGTTTTTAAAATTTTTATAATGTTCTTAAACTATCCTGGATTTCTACCAAACTTAGACAAAAGCTTGTTTCTGATCATAAGATATTATTCAGAAGTAAATTTTGTAAAAAAAAAATTCACTTTTTCCGTATTTTACTTATAAATGGACTTAGTTTTTCTTCCAGTTAACATTACATACAGTCTGCAGTTAAAGTTTATAAAACATTTATTAGATTCATAAACTATCCTGGATTTTTTACCAAACTTGGAAGCTTCTTTCAATCAAAAGACAGTATCGAGAGGGAAATTTTTATTGATGTTTTTCCTCATTTTTGTTGAGTCTGCGATTAACAGCAAACGTAGGCGAGACACTGGGTTCCGTGGAACCCTTATGAATTTTTATATATCAAAGCTACAGGTTGACTTTATAACATAAAAAAATCAAAGTACGAAAAGATGAAATATATGGGTCAAGTGAAATACCTATCTAATGAATCACAAAAACAGAGTAGGTGTGTTCCAATAGCTATTTTTTTACTAAAAGTACTTGACGACAGTCTTTTAAGTTGTATGATGAAAATGCATATCTTCGAAAAAAAAAAATTTTTTTGTGTGTGATAACTAGGGTTTATAATCTTCAACCACTGAACATTTTTAGTCTGCCCTTCCTCGAAATATTTAATTAGAAATTTTTAAATGTTCAAGAATTTTCGAAAATTCCACCTGACAACCAATCAGACAATAGTTTTAGGTTGAATCAATGCAGACGAGATCATTAACTGACAACATGACTGATGCTCATTAACTAGTAGATACATTTGTCTTTTAAAATACAACTGACATATACATGTAAGGATCATAATGGTGCTATATGGATACATTTATCGGTTTTCAAGAGCAAAATTGGCAGCGCGTCATCCCTATACTAGCTACAATTGCTTCCATTTATACGATTGTGAAAATGAACTGGCGTATGTATCATTTCCATTTGTACCAGAAATGCTCATTTACTACATGTGTACTCTGATTTGTTTCTATCATTTAAACTTTTTATGGGCTAAATGGATCCCTGTAATTTTGAACTGGTAAAGTAATTGTTACTGCTTGACATTTTCCAAACACCTGTCTTTATTCCTAAATGACATGTACCTCTAATCATGCTAATGCATTTAAAAGAAGTTTATGACAAGTTATAACCCTACCTAAATAACAGGTGTTATTATTTATAGGTTTAGGAGATCTTTTGAGTTTATATTGTGCTCAGTTTACAGAGTTTGGGGTGCGGGAGGCCTCAGGGTGCTTTGCTCATTTTCATAGTACATGAAATTATACTTTTATCACGTAAATGAATAGTTAATAGGCCAAATATTTTAATGATGGACAATAAAATACTCTATTAGAGACAGGTAGTTAAGAGAAATTCATATATAGAAAAAATTCAGATACAATGTATTTCCACTTACAGGACTTACAAGAACATGTTGTATATAAATTTAGATAAAAAAGGTATGATGGCCTTACAGTTTGGGAAACTACTGAATAAGTTATTTTAAAATCACTAATTTAATAGTTTATGTAGCAAATATAAAATTCTGTGATTTTGTAGTTTGTACCAAAATTTGATTTTATCTATTAATAAAAATGCAAATAATTGACATTTGCGTCTTTAAAGTAGCTAGGTCTATCTATGTCTTTGAATCATTTTAATATTCAAATAAGTGATATCGATTGTCATGTCATTTACCGGTACTCATTATCCTGGATTCAGTACATTGTCATTACCTGACATGACCAGTAATTTTATAAACTCATATGTGAGATCTGATAACTCAGTGGTGGATCTAGAAATTTTCATAAGTGGGGGCCCACTGACTGACCTAAGAGGGGGCCCGCTCGAGTCACGCTTCAGTGATTCCTTATATCAGCAACCAATTTTTTTCCCAAAAAGGGGGGGCCTGAGCCCCCTGCCCCCCCCTAAATCCGCCTCTGTAACTTATATTAGTATCACAATTAGTTTTAGGATCATTAGTACATATGTAACCATGCAGTTAAAACTACAATAAAATATAATCAATCAGATTTTATTTAAGAAAACACTATCATGATCACTATAGTCTTATTCATGTTATTTGTTATAACATTTCTAGAGAAAATGTTTCTTGAATAAGTAGTTTTAGAAATCACTTATTTAAGTAATTTCCGTAACTGTCTAAGGGATTCAACTGTAATCTCTGAAATAATTTACCTGTACAAGAAAATATAATCAATCAGATTTTATTTAAGAAAACACTAGTCTTATTCATGTTATTTGTTATAACATTTCTAGAGAAAATATTTCTTGAATAAGTAGTTTTAGAAATCACTGATTTAAGTACATTGCAATTACCGTAACTGTCTAAGGGATTAAACTGTAATCTCTGAAATAATTTACCTGTACAAGAAAATATATAATCAATCAGATTTTATTTAAGAAAACACTAGTCTTATTCATGTTATTTGTTATAACATTTCTAGAGAAAATGTTTCTTGAATAAGTAGTTTTAGAAATCACTTATTTAAGTAATTTCCGTAACTGTCTAAGGGATTCAACTGTAATCTCTGAAATAATTTACCTGTACAAGAAAATATAATCAATCAGATTTTATTTAAGAAAACACTAGTCTTATTCATGTTATTTGTTATAACATTTCTAGAGAAAATATTTCTTGAATAAGTAGTTTTAGAAATCACTGATTTAAGTACATTGCAATTACCGTAACTGTCTAAGGGATTAAACTGTAATCTCTGAAATAATTTACCTGTACAAGAAAATATATAATCAATCAGATTTTATTTAAGAAAACACTAGTCTTATTCATGTTATTTGTTATAACATTTCTAGAGAAAATGTTTCTTGAATAAGTAGTTTTAGAAATCACTTATTTAAGTAATTTCCGTAACTGTCTAAGGGATTCAACTGTAATCTCTGAAATAATTTACCTGTACAAGAAAATATAATCAATCAGATTTTATTTAAGAAAACACTAGTCTTATTCATGTTATTTGTTATAACATTTCTAGAGAAAATATTTCTTGAATAAGTAGTTTTAGAAATCACTGATTTAAGTACATTGCAATTACCGTAACTGTCTAAGGGATTAAACTGTAATCTCTGAAATAATTTACCTGTACAAGAAAATATATAATCAATCAGATTTTATTTAAGAAAACACTAGTCTTATTCATGTTATTTGTTATAACATTTCTAGAGAAAATGTTTCTTGAATAAGTAGTTTTAGAAATCACTTATTTAAGTAATTTCCGTAACTGTCTAAGGGATTCAACTGTAATCTCTGAAATAATTTACCTGTACAAGAAAATATAATCAATCAGATTTTATTTAAGAAAACACTAGTCTTATTCATGTTATTTGTTATAACATTTCTAGAGAAAATATTTCTTGAATAAGTAGTTTTAGAAATCACTGATTTAAGTACATTGCAATTACCGTAACTGTCTAAGGGATTAAACTGTAATCTCTGAAATAATTTACCTGTACAAGAAAATATATAATCAATCAGATTTTATTTAAGAAAACACTAGTCTTATTCATGTTATTTGTTATAACATTTCTAGAGAAAATGTTTCTTGAATAAGTAGTTTTAGAAATCACTTATTTAAGTAATTTCCGTAACTGTCTAAGGGATTCAACTGTAATCTCTGAAATAATTTACCTGTACAAGAAAATATAATCAATCAGATTTTATTTAAGAAAACACTAGTCTTATTCATGTTATTTGTTATAACATTTCTAGAGAAAATATTTCTTGAATAAGTAGTTTTAGAAATCACTGATTTAAGTACATTGCAATTACCGTAACTGTCTAAGGGATTAAACTGTAATCTCTGAAATAATTTACCTGTACAAGAAAATATATAATCAATCAGATTTTATTTAAGAAAACACTAGTCTTATTCATGTTATTTGTTATAACATTTCTAGAGAAAATGTTTCTTGAATAAGTAGTTTTAGAAATCACTTATTTAAGTAATTTCCGTAACTGTCTAAGGGATTAAACTCTAATCTCTGAAATAATTTACCTGTACAAGAAAATAAAAAAAACACTCGTCTATAGTATAAAAACATGTACAATGACGTCTTTTAACTAATATATAATCATGTTGTCAATTACCTTTTTCCTTTTATTTCAATTGTTTCTTTTAAGATCAAACACATACTGAATAAACCCAATGGAACAAGTATGAACTAGAGCAAAATGACGAGCGTTTACCATGAGATTATTAATGATAGTATTACTGTAGATGATGAAGAGATTGATGAATTATCTGCTCAAGGGTATGACGAGGATGATAGACTACCAACACTACATATATGGCCGAAGAATATAGGCATTATACAAATAGTGTTTGGTTTTGTAACAGTTTGTATAGGTAGGCGTTGTTAGTTTGTTTTAGATTTATGAGTTTGACTGTCCCTCTGGTATCTTTTGTCCCTCTTCTAAATGTATTCATACAAAGACATTGAGAAATACAAAGGAAATACAAATGAAAAACAAATGAATATCACCCCTACCTGGATCACCTGTCATTACAATTTTTATGACCCTAGGGTAACAAGGGGGCATTAAGTTTTACCCTTGTCCGTCCGTACCTCCCAATGTTGGCTTCCGTTCTCTAACTTAAGTTTGCCTCTAACCAAATGTTATGAAACTTATACACAATGCTTATTACCACAATATACAGATCTAATTTGAATTTTGGTGCCATCACTTTTACTGCTCTAGACTTGTTTACAAATGGAAAAATTGCTAAATTATTCATTTTTTGTCTTAAAATATCAATCAAGTAATTTTTAAATTGGAGTTATCTTCCTTTGTCCATGTTTATAGTTGAATCAATTACAATCAATGCTTTATACAATGCAATGTTTAACTTTGCCTCCCACTGATAAATTAAAGCAATTCTAACCCTGCTTTCTAAAAATATTTTAATGTCTTCTTTGAAAATTGGAGTGATCTTTCATTGTCAACTACATCCAATGCTTTATACAATGCAATATTTAATTATACTTCCTACTGATAAATTTAAGCAATCTTTACCATTCAGTGCTTCCAAGCACTTTTATTACTTTCTAGGGTAATGCCCCTTTACAGATGAAAAAATTGCTGAATTTTTTGTTTCCGTTCTCTCTCTCTTGACTTTTTCTCAACTAAATGTATATGTTATAATGCTTTTAACCTCAAAACTCACTTCGAGTTCATTTTTTGGAAGCATCACTTTTACAGTTCGTGAGTTATGTCCCTTTATAACGTTATATGCTAGCAGGGGGCATCATTGTGTCCCTATGGACACATTCCCCATTTATTGTGTTATGTGAAAATTGGAACTTGGAATGTCCTTCCAGCATTTTTGTGAAACTTTTCAGTATTCATGATATGTGTCTTTTTCATTTGATTTCCTTCTCCTTCAATTTTATTTTGGCTTTTTATTATTCACTTTTTGGTTTCAGGTGTATTAGAGATATTTTATCTGCCACTAGTCATACATCCAGAGGAAGAAAGAGAAATACATTTGGGAAAAGATAATTGTTATGGTGCTGGGCTATTTGCTGGCATATGTGTAAGTAAAATTAAAAAGTATGACCAATACATCTAGAGAATACACAAGCTGATTCAGTTCAACTTCAAACAACTTGGTTTTTTTTTCACAATATATGCTGGTGATATTAAATGGGGGAAAACTAATATGATAGACATAAACCAACAACAATGACCATGATGACTGAACTATTTACAGGGTCGTGACTTGGGACAGGCACATACAGAATGTGGCAAGGTTAAGCATGTATGTGAGTGCTTGAATCTTCCCTAACCTTGGACAGGGTTGTACATGTAACAGCACAACTTTAGCATGATAAGAACAAACTGTAAAATAAGTTGCATTTGGCTTCATAACTAAAAAGATTGGTACAACTCAAGAATAACGAACATAAAAACAATAGATGCATTTTTTATATATAATTGAATGCAAAAGAATGCTCCGGGTGCGGGAATTTCTCGCTACATTGAAGACCTGTTGGTGACCTTCTGCTGTTGTTTTTTTCTATGGTCGGGTTGTTGTCTCTTTGTCACATTCCCCATTTCCATTCTCAATTTTATTAAACAATATTTTCCCCATTATTACAAAATGTACTTGATGAAAGGGGAATAACTAAACATTTTCTGATTGTGATTATTCCATTTCCAGATGGTCCTGACAGGCAGTACAGCTGTAAGAGCCTCAATCAGCAGGAGACCTACCTCTGTAAGTTAAACAAAAAATCATGTTTAATAATGATTGTAATAATACCTTTTAGATTTTATTGATAGAAATATTGGTAATTAAACATAGTAATATGGTAATAAGTCCATCAGATAAAATCTTTCTTTACGGACTTCCAGTGTTCTAGCCAGTGTTTTGAAAAGGGCAGGGTGACAGTCAGAAAAGGGCAATTTGACGCGTTAATTAATGTCTGACACTGAAAAAAAGGCAATTATTTAAGCCTCAAAATTAATTAGCACATAACTTTTATTATGCATTCTTGTAAATTCAAGTTTCAGTTAAAATGGAGTAATATATTTCAATACTTTTGGCACAATGTTATATGGTTGACTTCATAAATCTATGGTCATGATGCTGAGACCGTTTTAGGAAGCTGTTTCCTTCATATTATATAGTTGCTGCTACAATACCAGTCTCAACAAGTGTGTAAACAGATTGTGAATTATTTATACTTCATTGCACTTGATAGATCAGTTAACATGGTTAATGGAAGTAAAGATGCAAAATATAAATTTCAAAAACTACACAAGTTCTATTGTCATCATTATAATAAGATGTGACACCATTACGATAAGATATGACATGTATCAGTCAACTTACAAGAGACATGGTTTGCTACTCTTGCCTGAAATTTATTGTCACAATTGATTGATTGAATGTGTACTGAGATAAAAATAGGCAGAAGATACCAAAGTAATATTCAACTCATTAAAAGTAAAATAAAAGCTAACAATGCCATGGCTTACAAAAAAAAATAAAGAAAAGATTAACAATTCCGCAAAAAACACAAAATTGAAAACTAAAGATTGAGTAACACATACCCTATCCAAAATCACATTAGAATTCTCATATCATAGTCAACAAACAATGAGCCGCAAACCAACTTATTTTCGTGTTTTTCGGAGAGTAGAAAGTAACGTGAATCCTCGATAATATTTAAAACTTTGATCTTTCCTTTTTTGACTGCATGAGTTAAATTAGGATATTGCGAAATTAAATCGACGCTAAGTGGACTTCAAAGGGCTATACACGAACTTAGGAATTCGAGAAAATAATTTGGTTTACAAAAATCTGTTTTAATAGTGATAGAATTTATGAGAGATAACCAGGACACCTCAATTTTGAAATTTTGATTGCTAGCTTTCTTTTGAAATTTGTTAATTTTGTTTTCCTTTATTGTTTAGGTGAGGAAGTTTTTTAATTTAACAATTTTTACATTGTTACTATATGTAGCTTCAGCAGTTCTATTAATAGTTGGTTACAGTGTGAAATGGACAACTAGAGATCAATATCCTGTAAGTTTATTGTGTATTTAAATCTTAAAAAACAGCATTTTGTAAGGGCTATTCCATTAAAATGTATGTGGAAAAGTAGGAAGGCACTTTCAAAATATCCCTCCAACCAGGAACCATTTTAGATAATTTTGATATAATGGTAAAAGACCCATGACCCACATTCAATAATTATACTTCCCTTCCTACCCTCCAACAAACTTTCTAATGGAATAGGCCTAATTCATATCTCTATGTAGTGATTTTGGATTTTTTCTTTTCTTTATATTGTCAATATTTTGTAATCATGTTAATAATGTATTGATAAGTCTAGTATGACTCTTTTTGTCAACATAACCTGATGTTGTTACTTTTAGATTTCTGTTATTAACTTCATATCTATCATTTTTCTATATCAGACCTACATGTAAAGCCCATGAATTTGTTTTGGAATAGAAGGAATGATATAAAGTTTTTGATAAAAAATCAAGGGGTTATCTCCCTTTGTCAATATCATTAACTGCAAAATGACATTTTTAAATTGTTTGATACAGTATAAGCTTTCAGAGATTCAAAGGGGTTTATACTTGTAGTATTTGTTGTCTCTTTTAATTGTTTTGATGGATAACTTGAAAAGTTTGGGACTTACAAGTATGATTAACCTCAAACAAGTGAAACAACTCTTGCATTGGCTTAATTAAAAATTAGCATGTTTATTTATTATGATTTTGAGGATCCATGGATAACTAAACAAGTTTTCAAATGAAAAGATATCAAATTTGGTAATGATTTATTTTATGATTTTAAACAAAAAAGGATTATGGACAGGATTTGTATTATTTTTTACTCAATATGATTGATTGATTGTTGGTTGTTTAACGTCCAGTGGCAAATATTTCATGCATATTCAGGACGATACTCAATATGAATAATTGCCTATAAATCAATGCCGTGTGAATTAAATTTTCACTACAACTCAAATGGATTTTGTCTTTTTCAATTGACATCCAAGATGAAAACAGAACATATTACAATGTATAATCAAAGTTCACATTATGTAGATGGTCAACTGTGTCCTCCATGTGGAGAAGGTTTATGAATCCAAAAAATTAAACATGTAATATCTTGTTAAAAGTAGTTGAGTTTATGTATTAAATTTTCTACAATTATCTAATGCTGAAAAGTCAGTCAAATGTAAGTTTAAAATACCATTATAATATGTATGGTAAATGGAACGTTAAAATTTTACTAGAGATGGTGATTGTTTTTGTTTAAAAAATCTTTTTTTTTAAATTTTGCAGGTGGATAGTTACCTCTATGAGATCCATATTTTTGTGTCTGTGTTCACTATGATAGGATTCCTGTTTATAATAGCTACATTTGTTCAGTACTATGAGACTATTTTCTGTGGAGATTTCCAGCTGTGTTATAATTGGTTTTCCTGCTGTCTTAGATGCATACCTAAAAAGGTAATGTATATATATCTTCTGTAAACCCATGGTGATTTGGTGAGAAATCACTACTATTGTTTTTATACGCCCTTTTACAGGTCCTATTATGGTATTTTTTCTCTGGATCACCACCAATCACCCTGATTGATATTCACTTAACACCAGCAAAAATCTTGATTCACATTTACTCTAACTTCATATTTTGATTCACATTTACTCAACAATTCTTGATTCATATTCACACAACACCAATAATAACCCTGTTTCACATTTACTCATCACCAACAATCACCCAGATTCTCATTTACTCAAAAACCAGCAATTAACCTGATTCACATTAATGCAAAACCCTCAATCACTCTGATTCACATTTACTTAACATTAGCAATTATCCTGATTCACATTCACCCAAAACTTGCAATCACCTGGATTCATATTTTCTCAACAACAATAATCACCCTGGTTCACAATTACTCAACACCAGCAATCACTTTGATTCACATTTATTCAATACCAGGTATGACTAAGTTTACCGTACTTTTCACTTTCTTTGTAGATTTTACAGAAAATAACTAATTCTGTACGAGGAAAAACATGAGGTGTAATGTTAACAACATCATGATAAATGGTTTAAACCAAGAGCGAAGAATAGTTCTGTGAAAACATTTATAAATAGATATAGTCATAAAAAAACATTGGAGATAGTCATATAATATTCTAGTCCTTGATATTCCCATTAAAGTCTTGCCATAGTACAAATTATACCATATTTATCTATAGTACAAATTGTACCATACGTATCATAAAATGATTAACATAAGAAATGCATCACCTTGTTTTATTTTTTATTGCATAATTAAGTTTTTCAAAGGTAGAGATATTTGAATCAATATGTTTTGGAGACAAATATGTTTTTATGTCCCACCTACGATAGTAGAGGGGCATTATGTTTTCTGGTCTGTGGCTCTGTTCGTCCGTCCGTCTGTATTTCCGTTCGTTCGTCCGTCCGTTCAGGTTAAAGTTTTTGGTCAAGGTAGTTTTCGATGAAGCTGAAGTCCAATCAACTTGAAACTTAGTACACTTGTTGCTTATGATATGATCTTTTTAATTTTAAAGCCAAATTAGACTTTTGACCCCAATTTCACGGTCCACTGAACATAGAAAATGAAAGTTTCAGGTTAAAGTTTTTGGTCAAGGTAGTTTTTGATGAAGCTGAAGTCCAATCAACTTGAAACTTAGTACACTTGTTGCTTATGATATGATCTTTTTAATTTTAAAGCCAAATTAGACTTTTGACCCCAATTTCACGGTCCACTGAACATAGAAAATGAAAGTGGGAGTTTTAGGTTAAAGTTTTTGGTCAAGGTAGTTTTTGATGAAGCTGAAGTCCAATCAACTTGAAACTTAGTACACTTGTTGCTTATGATATGATCTTTCTAATTTTAATGCCAAAGTAGATTATTACCCAATTTCACATCCCATGGAACATGGTAAAGGATAGTGCGAGTGGGGCATCCATGTACTTTGGACACATTCTTGTTAATTATTTTTTTATGGAAAAAAGAAAGTGATATTTGAAATAGCAAGTCATAATTAAGATTATTCTGAGCACAGTTAAATGTTTTAAATGTTTATAGCATTAAAAAATTTGCCATGCAGATGATTACACAAAATAAATTCATTTACTACTTACAATAAATGATGACTTTGAATCATTTAACATTTTTAATATGCTCTCTGTGTTTTTTGTATGACTCACAAAATTGCTCTCCTTCACTACATCATGGGTTTAAATGTTATTAAACAAATCTATGCATGTGATAATTTCAGAAGATCACACATAAGTATTCTTACTTTTGTATATTTGAATAGAAACTCATTGTGTGAATATTTCAAGGATGATCATCTTAATCCAATAATTTTTACATTATGTTTATTTTTTTACTATTTTTTAGCCAGAAATAAGACAACCTATTGCACTAAACCAGCCTATATGATGCTTGCTACAATTTCCAGATAATGCCTGCTTCATCTATAAAATATGTTCGCTTATGCAGACTTCATAATGCTTTGTATATAAATAGAAAATGTAAGAATGCCATAAGTTTCTCCTAACAAGACTTTTCTGATGATATGCCACCAGGAGATTAGTGATAAGTGTCATTCCGTATATTTTGGAATATCTGATGCTTGGTTAACAGTCTATATTGCTTGTCAAACCAACATGTTGTCAACTCTTGCAATTATTTAATCAGAAAATTCTTGAGTTTTTGCTAAAAAAAAATTCTGCTGATTGTATTAAGACTGAAAATCGGACTTAATTTACCCAATATTTTTTTTTCATGATTTTTTTCAAGTCATACATATAGAAAGTCCATTTTGTACTGTGAATTCATATATTTATGTGGGTACTAATTTTCGTGGTATAAGGAAAACTTGCAAATTTGTGGATATTTAATTTCTTGGTTTTCGCATAGTCTGCATGCATTCCTTTAGAAAATTTACAATTAGTTGAATATTTAAATTCATGGTTCCCTTTCACCCACAAATTCACAGTAATTTGTATCCATGGAATATTAATGAATCCTCAGTTCTTCATAAATAAAGTAAGAAAGCATAATATTTACTTAGTTATAGTTGCCAGATTGCTTATTAATAATTTTTCCCGAAATCAATGATGTGATTGTCAAAATGTACTTAATCAAGGTTAAATATTTGTTACACTTTTTTGCGGTATTGTAAATTCTAAAATGATTGCAAATTTTTTTATTAATAAAAATATGACCTTGTGAGTATTGCAATTATAAACCATTTGCATTCTGAATTCATTCCATATATCTGAATGTAGCTTTTTCAGAAGTCACTATAATGTACTCATTTTTTAGTCCAATCTTCAACAAGTACAATATTAATAATGAATGCATGCAATAATTTCTGAAAATTATTTTGAAGTATTACATATTTTTTTTTATGTTTCATGGAATTGCATCTGCCTTCTGACACTTTTGAACATTTATTTCTGGTATATATTTATACTGTATCTGCTAATTATGAATTTTAAGCAGCATTTAAAACTTGTATATGCCTTATCTTTATAATCATTTAGAACTCTATTGTATTATGCAATGATAAGTTGTAATTTTATATTTTGTTATGTCTTTGCTTAAGCTTATTAAATCACTATTTTTTAAAGCTATGCATGTATTCTCATTTTTTTTCTTCTGAATATAGAAACATTAATGCTAAAATTCAATTAATATTGCCTCATTTAAACCACTTCAGAAAGAAAAAAATATTTGACTTATGATTTCAATTACATAAGAATATTTATTTTTGATCTTTTTTGGTAGGCATGTTTTCTGTTTACTAGTGTTTCATCATAGCCATTTTTGCTGTCTTTACTGAATTACTTCCCCTTATTTCTGTGATTCACGGTTTTTATGGTGTCACCTCTCCTCATTTCAAAATGTGGCGTAAAGCAACCAACAATCAATCAATCCTTTCAAAAGTATTATTTTCCATTCCTCTTAAAAATAATATACATGCACTGATGACCTATTCAACTTATTGAATAGTAATCTTTTGTTATTATCATTGTATATAGTGATTTAAAGATAGGGATAAAAGACAATCATTTCTATTTGCCACATTGCACAGTTATGGGAAAAAGTTCATATGAAACAAATACTCCTATATGTCCCAGCATTTTTTTTGTATGTAGTACTTAGCAAAATATGTTATCTATGTGCAGTAGGTTTTGTAGACATTTTTTTTTATATTGTTTAATTTTGACTTTTTGAGTATTTTCACTTATGTCTAAAGGCAATATATGTTTGGGTTTCCCATTGTATCAGGAATTCTTCATTACGTGTGGATTAATATGCCAGACATTTAGTTTTTATGCCCCACCTACGATAGTAGAGGGGCATTATGTTTTCTGGTCTGTGCGTCCGTTCGTCCGTTCGTTCGTCCGTTTGTTCGTCCGTCTGTCCCGCTTCAGGTTAAAGTTTTTGGTCGAGGTAGTTTTTGATGAAGTTGAAGTCCAATCGACTTCAAACTTGGTACACATGTTCCCTATGATATGATCTTTCTAATTTTAATGCCAAATTAGAGATTTTACCCCAATTTTACGGTTCACTGAACATAGAAAATGATAGTGCAAATTTCAGGTTAAAGTTTTTGGCTTCAGGTTAAAGTTTTTGGTCAAGGTAGTTTTTGATGAAGTTTAAGTCCAATCAACTTGAAACTTAGTATACATGTGCCCTATGATATGATCTTTCTAATTTAAATGCCAAATTAGAGTTTTGACCCCAATTTTACGGTTCACTGAACATAGAAAATGATAGTGCAAATTTCAGGTTAAAGTTTTTGGTCAAGGTAGTTTTTGATAAAGTAGAAGTCCAATCAACTTGAAACTTAGTATACATGTTCCCTTTGATAAGATCATTCTAATTTTAATGCCAAATTAGAGAATTTATTCCAATTTCACAGTCCTTTAAACATAGAAAATGATAGTGTGAGTGGGGCATCCGTGTACTGTGGACACATTCTTGTTTATTGTGTCTGACTTTCTGTTACTAGAAATGTGAAATTTAAAAAAATAAAAAGTGAATCACTGAATTAAGGGGATATTTGGAATCATTCTCAATTTCAAAACCATGATGAACTTTTCATCAGATAGAATTTTCATTTTATTTATTAATCAATTATTAAAACCTCAATATACCACAATGTATATTATCATATTGGGCGATTACTAAAAGGCTGTCCATAAATTAAAGTTTACAGCTGTAAGGTTGTTATTGTTTTATATACATTTCTTTATTATTTGTTTGATATTCTGTACTAATTTTTTGCAGTTTGGATTTAATTTTATTAGTGAATCTCATAAAAAAAGGTAAAGTGCAGGAAAATACTGTGCATCATTTATTTTCCAGAGTACCAATTTAATGATAAAGGAAAATTGAATTATATGTGGATATTTGATTTCATGATTTTGCTGCAATGAATACAAGACTATAAAATTTATACTGCATCGAACATTTAAAATTTCAAAATCCATGAAAATTGGTATTCATTGAAAAACTTTATTCAAAATAGTATTTACGAAAATCTATGATCTTGCATTTTATAATATCTGCAGATTCAATTGTTACCGATGATATTGTTCTTTTTGAAGGATTTTTTTTTTCATACCATTTTCCAAAATATATATAATAAATTCTTATATAATTTAAATTTTTAGTTTTTTTTTAAATATTCAATTGACTATAGTAGAAATGGTATTGAATCATTGTAATGCAATTGTTTTTTTTTAATTCTTTTTGTTAAAACAATTTTTTATTTAATAGATAAAGGAGACTGGGTACAATTATATGATTTATGTAAAAAAAAAATATGAATTTTTGAGGTCATTCATATATTTATCATTTTTAACTGTAGTAGATCTTTATTTGTCAATTTATGAGCTATGAATAGAATCTGGTAATTTTATTTCAATGCATTGCAATAAAATTTACACACAATATAAATGCATAATAGTTTTCGTATGTGATATTCACATAAATGAATTTGTGATTGGATGTATAATTAAAAAAATGTATACAATTATATATATTATACTGGATATACATGTATACACATATTGTGTTTCACATTTAAAGTATTTTTGTTGAAAATAGTTTTCTTTCTTTAAAGTTGTGCAGTATGTTATTAAAGGTTAAAAATCTCAAAATCCTGTTCATAAATTGAAATATGTATCTTATTCAATTTTGTTGTCATATTTTATACTGTTTCCACATGTATGCAGATCAGGTAAAAAATAAAGTAGGCTACTTTTGATATATCAAAGTCATAGGATTATTTCCATCCTATATCAAAATAAAACTAAAAAGTTGGTACCTGTTACTTTCATGGCAAGCATGCTATATTTAAGAGTTTGAAGAAGAGAAATTGGCTAGGTTTACCTTTTAAATTGTTTAACATTTTTTCATCATACAAGTGCCTTTTACAGCTTAGTTTACAACAATGGGTTTGTTCAGTTTAAAAGGATGTACTGTGACCTTTGGTCTTAAAAATCGTTATCTTAAATATGAAATTTGAATTTGTCATGCTTTGTTCTTAAATAACAGTCAGATTTTTTAAATATTTGCTTATATGGCAACAGTTCACATGAATACACCTTAATGACACACATGATTAAAAATGTATATGAAATTAAAAAGATGTGGCACGAAGCCAACAAGATAACTTAGTATAAGTTGCTATAACTAAGCCATGGCTATGACATATAAGGGCAAGCAAATTTTTGTATTATTACATAATTATAGAAAAAAAATTATTCATTTATAAGCAGTGCAGATTATTAAAGTTGTACAATTAGAATTCTCTTAAGCAAATTTCTGTGTTTGACCTGGTCATGTCTAACATTCTGACATATTGTTTCTAACAGTTTGAAACTCTTATATGTTATACATGTTTGTATATATGAGGTGTTGATATTTTGAATCGTCATATTTTGTAATTGCCTTCATATTTATTATATTAATTTGATGCAAAGGTTTTGTTTCATTTAATAACCAAGATTTGATACTCTCAAATGGCCCATTTCTTACATGTCTTTTTCTTAATTTCTGAAAGCGAATTAAGAATAAAATAAGAGATCGATGAAACACTGACTTATGTTAATGAGAAAGCTAACTCAACAACACAAAACACTAACAGACTGGATGGAATCAGCATAATATAGTCTTCAATAATAGACAAAATAATTGAAAGAAAGGACAAAGATATTACCTGTTTTCCTCATGGCTGCAGAAAAAAAAACAAATCCAAGTCCTTTCATAAAAGAATGGTATAAAAGATGTCAAAAGTAACCAATCATTATCTACTCACAACTAGTGTTGTGATTGACCAACAGCTTGTTATTCAGTTATTCATGGATGATCTAAACCAAAAATGACTGAAAAATACATATATGCATACAACTTTTTCTTTTAATTCAGACCACCATTTGTCAAAAATAAAGGGTCCAATATTTCCTCTGAAGAATTGTTGGATCATCTTATACTTTTATATTATTGATCTTAGACTTCTTCGAAGAAAACTACTGAAAAAAGTAAAATAACAAAAATAACTAACTTAAAGGAAAATTCAAAAAGTACCTAATCAAATGGCAAACTCAAAAGATCAAACGCATCAAACGAATGGATAACAACTGTCACATTCCTGACTTGGTACAGGCATATTTTTTATGCAGAAAATGGTGGATTAAATGTGGTTTTATAGCTAGCTGAATCATTCACTTGTATGATAGTCACATAAAATTGTATTATATTGAAAACTAAGTGTGAACAAAACAAACAGATAAAGATAGGTAAAAATGTAAAAAAAGAAGTTAGGAGTATGGCAGTTGTTTTCCACTTGTTCCAGTTTTATGGACTTCCCCGTTTTGAATTTGTCTTGGAGGCCGCTTTTTAGCTCACCTGGCCCAAAGGGCCAAGTGAGCTTTTCCTTGTGCACTTGGCGTCTGGCGTCCGCCGTCATTGTCCGGCGTCGTTAACTTTTACAAAAATCTTCTCTGAAACTACTGGGCCAAATTTAACCAAACTTGGCCACAATCATCATTGGGGTATCTATTTTAAAAATTGTGTCCGGTGACCCGGCCAACCAACCAAGATGGCCGCCATGGCTAAAAATAGAACATAGGAGTAAAATGCAGTTTTTGGCTTATAACTCAAAAACCAAAGCATTTAGAGCAAATCTGTGATGGGGTAAAATTGTTTATCAGGTCAAGATTATCTGCCCTGAAATTTTCAGATGAATCGGACAACCCGTTGTTGGGTTGCTGGCCCTGAATTGGTAATTTTAAGGAATTTTTACTGTTTTTGGTTATTATCTTGAATATTATTATAGATAGAGATAAACTGTAAACAGCAATAATGTTCAGCAAAGTAAGATTTACAAATAAGTCAACATGACTGAAATGGTCAGTTGACCCCTTTAGGAGTTATTGTCCTTTATAGTAAATTTTTAACCATTTTTCGTAAATCTTAGTAATCTTTTACAAAAATCTTCTCCTCTGAAACTACTCGGCCAAATTAATCCAAACTTGGCCACAATCATCTTTGGGGTATCTAGTTTAAAAAATGTGTCCGGTGACCCGGCCATCAAACAAGATGGCCGCCACGGCTAAAAATAGAACATAGGGGGTAAAATGCAGTTTTTGGCTTATAACTCAAAAACCAAAGCATTTAGAGCAAATCTGACATGGATAAAATTGTTTATCAGGTCAAGATGTATCTGCCCTGAAATTTTCAGATGAATCGGACAACTCGTTGTTGGGTTGCTGCCCCTGATTCGATAATTTTAAGGAAATTTTGCTGTTTTTGGTTATTATCTTGAATATTATCATAGATAGTGATAAACTGTAAACAGCAATACTGTTCAGCAAAGTAAGATTTACAAATAACTCAACATGACTGAAATGGTCAATTGACCCCCTAAGGAGTTATTGTCCTTTATAGTCAACTTTTAACAATTTTCATAAAATTTGTAAATTTTTATTAACATTTTCCACTGAAACTACTGGGCCAAGTTCATTATAGATAGAGATAATTGTAAGCAGCAAGACTGTTTAGTAAAGTAAGATGTACAAACACATCACCATCACCAAAACACAATTTTGTCATGAATCCATCTGCTTCCTTTGTTTAATATTCACATAGACCAAGGTGAGCGACACAGGCTGTTTATTTTCATTCCTTAAATGGGAATTCTTTCCAGTTTGTTATATCACTCTTGGAATAATGATTCCAGATAATGACACATAGAGTATAGATATCAAAGAGTATCAAATACCAAAATGATAGTCGTCTACTAGTAAGTGATTTCCTATCATATCTAAATAAAGTGATTTTATCAAGGCATCTCTCTTGAAATTATTAATGAATCAAAATTTTTAAAAAAATCGATTGTTTGTCTTCATGGTCCATTCTTTATTTGTAAAGTCTCAGTTATTTCAAAGTATCAATTGTTTTTAGCTAAAACAAGTAATTAAGGCAGCTGTTTATTGTAATTTAGTCCTGACCTGTAATCCAATTACATTTGTCGGGTTCAGTAGTGAAAGGCATTTTGTCGTCTGATCGAAAAGAATGGTCCTAAGTTGAAGCATAGAAAGGTAGATTCATTGTTGTATTCGGGACTTTTCATTTAAATCCCCGTATCTAGCATCAACTTTCCTCCTGTTTAAAACAGGTTTTACAAAAGAGAAAATTTTGATTGACCGCTATTTTTGCTATAAACGAGTGTGAGAGGGGCATGTCATCAACGTGTTTTCCTACAAAAACAGATTCACCGGTTTTAAATCATAATACTTAAAATTCCAGATATAGCTTTTATAAAAACCGATCTAAGCACAATAATTTTCATTTTCACATCTTGGTTTTACATTGTCTGCTCTATATGGTCGGGTTGTCTCTTTGACACATTCCCCATTTCCATTCTCAACTTTATTTACATTCTCTACAATTGACGAGTTATTTCTATGTTGAGTTCGTATATATATGTTTGTTTGTTTCTTTATTGTTTATTTCTTGTTTTAGCCTTAGCGTTGTCTGTTTATTTTCGAAGTATGTGTCGGAATGTCCCTTTTGTATTTTTCACCTCTCCTTTTCAAGATTGTAACATTTTCTACCACGGTTTCTGAGAAAGGATACATTAAATTGTATGTCTTTCTGACTGAACACCAATTATAGCCGGGTAAGGAATGATCTTAAAGAACTTTATCACATCATCTGCCAAAGAAATACGATGATTTGAATCTGAATTTCAAATGGACGAACCAAGTTTGGTAAATACAGGTCTGGAATCAGGTGGGAGTCTTAAAAATTATGTATGCTTTAAAGTTTTAGGCCATTTTTCTGTATACACCACTGCTGGACAACTTTTTTTCGTACTTATATATATCCAGCAAAGTTCTTTAATTCCACACTCAGATAAAGTGAAGATATTCTGTCTCTCAATACCCCAAACATCAATGCTTAACTCCCATACGCCCAAGTGAACTTGAAATAAAGGATACTACCCTGCTTCATATCGTTATATTTTCCTTCATATTTACTAGGATGGCTTCCAACTAGTACCTGTAACAAACACGACGATTATTTTTTTTTAAAAGAACACGTTGAATAATTTCATGCCGCGTTCGGAGAGCGTTCTGAATTTACCTGAATTCATCAGGAACGCCCAAAGCCGAATATTTGAAAGCCGAGAAAGTACCGAAACAGTTGTAGAGATTTTTGACAAAAACACATAAAAAAAGGAGCCAAATCTATATAATTTCAACAATGCCTAAGCGAGTTTAAACCTTACTGTCAATAATTTCAGTGCTCATCAACGAGCAATTTTAGAAAGATTGTTATAAATCATGTCAGCACTGAAGTAACTTTCTAATTTCAGCTCATCATTTCTCAGCAGTAACATATTCTTAGCTTCACCTTTTCTCTCGTACACTTTCTTAACAGGGGAGTTCTCTTTATACAAACATTCTAATAACAGAGTTATAAGAATGAACGAATGAAGTGGACAATACATAATTGTGACGGTCACCATCAATTATAGTGTTTGACCTGACAGTTATGTGCGAGTGTCTCAAGCCTATAGATACATTTTTTGGCGGTCTACATCTTTTAAGTTTTATCTGTAATTCTACAAATTTCGTCTTATTTCCGACTAAGAATTTTTTTACTGCGTGTAATATGACTGCCGGGTAATAAAATAAGATTGAGAAAGGAAAGGGGGAATGTGTCAAAGCGACAACAACCCGACCATAGAGCAGACAACAGCTGAAGGCCATCAATGGCTCTTCAATGTAGCGAGACATAGGCCGATCCAGGGGGGGGGGGTTGTCGGGCCCGCCCCCCCCCCCTTTCGTGGAAAAAATTTGGTTGATTATATAGGGAATTATTGAAGCATGACTTGAGCGGGCCCCCCCTTAGGAAAAGTTCTGGATTCGCCACTGCCGGAGAAACTGCCGCACCCGTAGGCGTCCTTCAGCTGGCCCCTTAAAAATATATATATACTAGTACAGTGATAATGGACGTCATACTAAACTCCGAATTATACACAAGAAACTAAAATTAAAAATCAAACAAGACTAAAAAAAGACAAGAGGCTCCTGACTTGGAACAGGCTCAAAATTGCGACGGGGTTAAACATGTTTATGAGATCTCAACCCTCCCCTATACCTCTAGTCAATGTAGAAAAGTAAACGCATAATAATGCGCACATTAAATTCAGTTCAAGAGAAGTCCGAGTCCGAAGTCAGAAGATGTAACAAGAGAAAATAAATAAAATGACAATAATACATAAATAACGACAGACAACTAGCAGTTAACTGACATGCCAGCTCAAGACCTCAATTAAACTGATTGAAAGATTATGTCTTCATCATATGAATATCAGGCACAATCCCTCCCGTTAGTGGTTTAGTATCATACTATCATTAAATATATGAGAATAACATAACCCGTGTCATGCCAACAACTGTTTTCAAAAAATAAATGTGTTTAGTTCCGATGCAAAGACCCTATAAGTGAATAAATATTAAAGCCAAAATATTCAATATTTAATGACCTGACAACGATATCCCTTCTTAATAAGTCTGTTTAAAGGTTTTGTAAGCTTTTTAGGTGAATACTGACATTTTTGTGCTTTGTAAAGAATATCACCATAAAAGATTGGATGTGAAATACCTTAACGTATTAGATGTCTGCATGTTGAGTTATATTTACAAATTATTTCCTTATACCGATGATAAAATTCAGTAAATGTTTTGACGAGTTTGGGATATCGAAAACTCTGATGTAATAATTTTTCAGTAATACATAAATTTCTCTCGCTAAAAACTAATACGTTGTTACATACACGAGCGATTCGTACAAGTTGAGATATATAAACACCATAAGATGGTGACAAGGGAACGTCACTATCTAAAAATGAAAATAATTAACGATAGGAAATGAAAAATCATCTCTTTTATGATAAATTTTTGTATTAAGCTTCCCGTTTATAATGATATAGATATCAAGATCGAGGAAAGGGCAGTGGCCATTGTTAGTATTAGCTTTATTTAAAGTAAGTTCAACAGGATAAATTTCTTTAGTATACATACTGAAGTCATCATTATTGAGAGCCAATATATCATCTAAATATCTAAAAGTATTGTTAAATTTTTGTATCAAATGTTGTTTCGATGGGTTTTTGCTAATGCATGACTTACCCTGTTAACAAATTCAGTCTTGCTCCTATTGGACTTCATGAGATAACTTCCAATTCTATTTCTTATCCTAATTTGTCTCTTCCTAGTCGGATTACGAGATTTGAATACCGATAAAATGGTTGTCACCTTTATTCATTAGAAATTATAATACACATGTATTAAGTCAGGAATCTGACGTTTAGTAGTTGTTTTTTCTCGATGTGGTTCATAATAAACTCACCATAGATAACATGAATGAAATTTTAAATTTACACAAGACGTGCGCCTCGTCTACAAAAGACTCATCACTGACACTCGAATAAAATAATGTTACAAAGGTCAAATTAAGTACGAAATCGAAGAGCATTGATGACCAATAATCCCTAAATATTTTGCAAATACAGGTAAGTTTATCTTATAAGTGTTTCTCGTTTCTCGTTTTTTATATAGATTAGACGGTTGGGTTTCCCGTTTGATGGTCTTACACTAGTTATTTTTGGGGCCCCTTATAGCTAGCTTTTCGGTGTGAGGCACGGCTCAATGTGGAAGACCTATAATGGTTAACTTTTACAAATATTGACTTGGATGGAAATTTGTCTCATTGGCACTCATACCACATCTTCTTATATCTACAATTGTAATGTGCGCCGATGAAAATCCTGCCTCGGAATAGAAATCAAAACAAAAAATCTTATTTGCTTTAATCTAAAAAATACATAAATAGATTCCAACACATATTGACAATAGTTGTACTGATGTACATGTTTGAAATAACTATTTTTAGACTATCATTTCATTAAAATTATCAAGTTTGAAAAAAAAAGAAACTGTAATCAATCATCGGTATAAAATTTTTCAAAGAGATGGAGGCAATTTTGCCCCTATTTGTTCCATGCTCAAAATAAAAAACAGCAAACAAATCGAATTGGTAAATACCTTCTTGAACTCGTTTGTTAGGGGGAATAACACATTTCATTGCAAATTTCAGATGTTTCTTTAATGTTTAATGAATATATCTTTGACAACATATACAATTACTTCTATTGAAGTATGATAAAAACAACCATTCAATTTTTTTTGTTCAATCTGAATTTTGTCAAGATTTATTTAGATTGCAGATTTGAGTGAACTTGAGGCAATTTATTTTGTTCCCTTTTTTATCAAAGCCAAAATGATATGAACACCTTCAATTCAATATAGTAATCTCTACTATTGAGATTTGAAGCAAAAGGTAAAATTCCTATACCAACACATGAAAGAAAAGGATATGGGGTATCCATCCATTACACAAAATCATCAACTGCACAGCAAAAAACACACAAAGTGTAAAGGAACAGAGCTTTTATGCTGTATTCCATTTCAAAGTCACAGTGAGTCCTTTAACAGAGGGAATAAATTATCACCTTACTGCAAGTTTGGGATGGCCCACAGCACCGTTTTGAATGGAAATCTTTGCAAAATAATTCGGGCAGACTTTGTAAGATAAAACACCGCCAAATCGGGAAGGGTAAAACAACAAACTGGAAAGAAGTACAGTTTTTTTTTTAAATTAGCCTTATTTTAAAATAAATACAGCAGAATATGGTCTTATCCTTTCTATCGGCTGTGAAGAGTAGGGATAATAAATCCCGCCATCGAAATCAATTTTATTAATCTGATACTAAAAAGAAGTAAAATTATTAACTTTGTTATAATTTGAGTTTTCCCACGTTTACATGACACCTTTTTGTGTATGAATAAAGCAACTAAAACTTATCTTCGAAAACAATAAATATAATGATATAAGTTAATGTTTATGAAAAGAAATATTTGATGTTTTTGTCACTCAAAAATATAATAAAAGACAAAAACTATTTACACATTTACAATACATTCATAAATATAGTTTCGAAAACGATTATAATAATGTCAGTATAAGAAACTTAATATTCAATACAATATAAAAGTAATCCTGTTATCATTCACTTGATTAACATTTTGATGGCATAAGCTGTATCGACAATATGCCTTAATTATGATATACATCAGAAAAGGAGATTGGTTAATAATAACTTTTGTAATAAACTTCGTTTTTTGATTGAGTCAAATCATTCCAATTGATATTTTATAGTGTATCTTTCTATGTTGTGATGTGATACTACTGTTTCAGAAAAGAGAGAATGTTTGGTACCATTATAACGTTTAATTCCGCTGCAATTGTTTGCACCTGTCCTAAATCAGGAATCCGTTGTTCAGTGGTTATCGTTTGTTTGAGTTGTTCATAAGTGACTTTCGTTTTTTATATAGATTATACCGTTGATTTTTCCCTTTGAATGGTTTTACACTGGTAATTTGGGCCCTTTATAGCTTGCTTTTCGGTGTGAGCCTAGTCTCCGTGTTGAAGACAGTATCTTGACCTATAATGGTTTACTTTCATAAATTGTGACTACGATGGCGAGTTTTCTCATGGCACTCATACCACATCTTCCTATATATATAGGCATGTATACATATATATATATTTGGATATTGCAGAGTGAAATTTTATATAAATGAACTACACATTTTTACTTGTTGGTTTTCAGTTAGAAATATGGGTGGAACAAATTAACCAAACTTACACAATATTTTCTAATGGGGAAAGTTGTAATTCTATTTTTGATATTTCAAAGAAAATATTGTTAGTATGTTAATTTGTACGGATTTTACCAATTGTAAAGTGTTTATAATTATTTCGCTTACTGTCGTGCCGTCAAATTTTATCCCTTTATTTACCTTTGGCAATAACATTAAAAAAAGTTTAATTAAGAAACCAAAAAAAAAAAAAAAAAAAAAAACCATCTTTTTTTACATCACCTGAGAGTTTTTACAGTTATCTCAAGAATATGTAATGGTATTACACTATTCAAAGTTTTCCTAAATTAAAATGTTGCTTTTTACTATTTGTTATATAGGTATTTTATTTTGATTATTTTCTTCAAAATGTCGCCCTTTCATAGCATAATTTTCTGTACAAAAAGTTTCTGCATTCTATTATCCTTATAGAAATAATATTTGTACTTGCCAGATGTTTACCGTAAACAAATGTTTGCCCGTTCTAATATGCAATGGGCTAATTCCGAAAAATAATGAACGCTCACACTTCTTTATGCGCACTAGCTTATAAGATGATTAACGCAAGTACGTTCCCTAAACAATTAGAAGACCCCCCCCCCCCCCAGATGTTTTTGGAGAGATCTTTGGAGAGATATACATCAATATACCTTTTTCCCAAAGATTGAAGACAGCAAAATTGTCTTTAAGAAATCTACAATTATGAGTGCACACATGAAGGTAATTTCAAATACAGGGAAAGGATGAAGATTGTGTATGGAAGAGGCAAATAATGCCAAAAAGGCACAATAGCTGTACAAAAATGATATCATGAAACAAATGATCTCGAATTCTACTGTTCAACACAAAAAATAATCAAACTGAACTTAACAACTGATATCTTATGCCTCTCTCTGTCAAATACATTTTATAAAAAGAAAGAACAAAAATGAATATGAATCAACTTTTGCAATATCAGTGAAAACGGGTATAAAATGTCTTCTAGCTTCCAATGGATTTGAAATTAACAGAATAAAAGACTACTAGTATCAGCAAAATTTCATAATTTACCACTAATAATTATTTTTAATACTAACCTTCTTCTAGTACCTAGATCCCTATGAAAATACACTATATTTAGCTAAATAAACCTTTTTAGTACTTATCGGACTACTTTGTATATTATCAAAATTAATAAATAGCAAATATATGTACCTCCCAAAGCATACAAAAAAGTCAATTTAAATGGTAAAATGGAACTGATTATTAAAAGTTGTCTAGGAAAACGAAAATAAAAGAGAGAAAAAACAATGAAACACTAACATCATATGGAAATGTGTTTTTCTTTTCAGAAACGATTGTGTTGAAAGGAGATTTTGTCGCTGCAAATGTCTGAAAATAAACTAAGGACCTGAAAAAAGAAAGAAAATATCAATAAAAACAACAATCATAACATAAGAAAATACAATGCAGCATTAACATGAAATTGGATTGTTTTGAAAAGAAATTTTGTCGCGGCAAATGTCTCAAAATAAACCAAAGACCTGAAAAGAAAGAAGGATAACATGACCATTAAAACATTTTTGTTTTTCATGTTCCTTGTTGATTCCTACTTCATGACCATGTTGACCTTTCAACCATAATTGACTTCATAAATCAAGATAAATCAATGAATGACTTTGTAAATCAAAGTTATTTGTTATGAATAAACGTTATGACGGTGTTTGTGTTGCCAAATGCTTTATTGAAGTGATTTAAATTTATTTTCGGAAGTGAATTTCTTTAACATTTTTGAATTTTTATTTTTTGTTGACCTCTTAGTTGTGAATTTACTTTGATTTAAAAGGTAGGTAAATGCTTTTTTTTTGTGTTTTTCAATCTAACAAATTATGTATTTGGATGGTTAACAGAGTAATTCATTGACAACACAGAATATAACATACCTCTAAAATGTAACAATCAATCTTAATGGCAATTAATCGTCATGTGTAGGAGTTGAATGGGACCATTCTCTGAGCACAATATCATACATTGTGCTTCGTAATCAAAAAACACAGCAGATGATGGCATAATATCATCTAACAGTATTTTGTAACTTTCCCCATTGTTTGATATGACGGTAAGGTGAGTTCCGTTTGTAACATAAACATTTCTGCACAGATCTGTAGTTATTCCATACAGTCGTCCAAGACAATTGTCTTTAAATTGCCACAGTATGTTTCGTCGTTTTTCATCAAAACAGTAGACGATATTCTTTCCCATTTCTTCCCTTATTGGATCGTATACACTAGTATATATATTTCCTCTTACCGTCAGCTGAACATCAATTGTATTGCTCATACGACTATAATCGCGAATTGCAAAACTGAGTTTACATACGTGAATAGTGTCTGATTGATGTCCATGACTGTTAAGAACTGTTATCATTAGTGCATTGTTATTCATTTGGGCAAGAAAGAAGGAATCTCCCGAAAACGATAAGGCAAATTGTTTACGGTCCAGACTATTCAATTTTATTTCCTGTACGAATCCACCACTTTCACCAACACAAAACCATGTTATATGCTTAGAAAGTAAAACTGCTATTTCATGATTCCCAACCACTGTTATATCCAATGGTTCCTCTTTTAGTTCAATATGAAAAGTCTGTTTTTCAAACGTTCCGGTTTGTTTTGAAATTTGATATGAAAATATTTGGGAACGACTATCCACACAGACAATTAAGTCATTGAACTTTATACATTTTTTTATGAAGACTGATGGTGAATCATTAGGCATGGATAGCAAGTTTCGTTCCGTTATTACAATGGAAGTAGTTGCCCAAACGTCCCAATCTGAAGTAAATAATATCATTATTGATGTACAGATATGTTTTTCATATAAGCTTCCAAATATATTGGATGGTACCAGGTTTATAATTTTGTACATCATACGCGCGGTTCGCCTACATAAGACTTATCAGTGACGCTCAAATCAAAATAGTTATGAAGCCAAACAAGTACGAGATTGAAGAGCATTGAGGACCCAAAATTCCCAAAAATTGTGCCAAATACGGCTATTCCTGGGATAAGAAAGTCCTAAGTTTTTCGAAAAATTCAAAGTTTTGTAAACAGAAAATTCATAAAAATTACCATATAATTGATATTCATGTCAGCACTGAAATGCTGACTACTGGGCTGGTGATACCCTCGGGGACGAAACGTCAACCAGCAGTGGTATCGACCCAGTGATGTAAATAGTTATCAAAGGTACCAGGAATATAATTTAGTACGCCAGACGCGCGTTTCGTCTACATAAGACTCATCAGTGACGCTCAAATCAAATAAGTTATAAAGCCAAACAAGTACAAAGTTGAAGAGCATTAAGGACCCAACATTCTAAACAGTTGTGCAAAATACGGGTAAGGAAATCTATTCCTGGAATTGATAGGAAATAGCAAATACTCTTTTTTTCGTATATGTATGATCATAGTATACAGAAAATCACGAAAATAATTGTCCTGAAAATTATGTGTTATTTTAAACACAATCCTAAAAGTGAGTCTTGTCTATCGTTTCATAAGCTTATGATAATAAGCAAAAATGAAAAATCAATCAACATTAAATTTGTCATTTTTGGGCAACAGCTCATACATGCATACAAATATATTTAGCCATGTCGGCCATGTTGGTTGGTAATCAGGGTCATCGGACTGACAAATGACAATAAAGAGCAATAAGTCCTTAAGGGGTCAATTAACCATATTTTTAAATCTTACTTTGCTGAAAACTATTGCTGTTTACAGTTCATATCTCTATCTGTAATACTATTCAAAATGATATTTAAATAATGCAAAATTTCCTTCGAATAACTAATTCAGGGGCAGCAACCTAACTGCAGGTTGTTTGATTTGTTTGAAAATTTGTGAGCAGATAGGTCTTTACCTGATGAATATTTTTACACTAGACAGATTTGCTCTAAGAGTTTTTAGTTTCCGAGATATAAGCCAAACTTGCATTTACCCCATTGTTATATTTCTAGCCCTGTTGGTCGGAAGGCAGAGTCATCGGACACATTTTTGAACTAGATACCATAATGATAATTGTGGCCAAGTTTGGTATAACTTGTCTCAGTAGATTCAGAGGAGAGGATTAAAAGATTACAAAAATTTACAAAAACTGTTAAAAATTCACTAAAAAGGGCAATGTCTTCGTAAGTGGTCAATTGACCGTTTTGGTTATGCTGACGTTTTTGTAAATCTTCAAAATCCTGACTTGATGACCAATTTTATTCACGTCAGATTTTCTCTAAATGCTTTGGTTTCACAGATATAAACCATATTCTACATCTTACTAATATGTTCAGTGGACACATTTTAAAACTAGATATGCCAATGACGAGTGTAGCAAAGTTTTGTTAAATTTGGCCTCAGACGAGAAAATGTTTGTAAACGTTAACGGACGACGTCGACGGAGGACGAACGACGGAGCCAAGTGATGATAAAAGCTCACTTGGCCCATTGTTCCAGGTGAGTACATTTAACTTCTATTTCAAAATAATCTTTGGATTGATTATGCATTAATATCATTTGTAACAATTTTTATGATAAAATCATCGATGATTTGTTTAAAGGATGTCTGCTTGTCATGTTTTGGAATTTTTGTCAGATTTTCGGAATCCTCTGATTTTATCCATTTGAGTGCCTTAAAAAAATTTCCCCACGAACCCCCATTTTTCTTTTTATAAATCTTTTACATGTATAATTATTAATCATTTGTAAAAGTCTTATAAAATTTTATTCATTTTTTAATAGTATTTGAGAACTTTAACTGGTCAATGATAAAGCTATGAAAAATCAAGAGAGAATATTTTCCCGCCAAAATTCCAATGGCTAATATCTCGAAAACAACCACATTGACCCCTATAATTTTTTGGCTTTTTTGATTCCTCAATTTATTCCCTATCAATACATACTTGTTTTATGAAAAGTTATTTATTTTGCAACTGAGCAGCGAACATCCTTAAGTTAGATATTCAAACAGCACAAAATGCCCCTTTCCGCCCTAATATCACGAAAAGGAGTAGAGCTTGCACCACAATAAGTGGTGTGTTTTCAAACTTACATTGTGTGAATAAGTCCACTGTGTATTTAGTATAAAAATGTAATATTTTAAACAAATATTTATAGCCTTCATAAATAATAAATTTATCAGCTTGAAATTTCATATAATTTTCATTTCAGTCTTTTTTTCTTTCTAGAAATTCATTATCTTTTCGACCTTATTTTATGATTTCATATGTGACACATTCTATCGACCATTGAAATTTTGGTTGAAAAAAATAGTGGATGTCTTTCAGCAAAGTTTTAGTTGGCAAATGGTTTATCTACTGTTTATTTAAAAAAAAAACTGTCATAAATTTTGCCAAGATAATACAAATATCAGGCATTTACAAATTCTCCTAAGTTTCTGATGTCACAAATTCATCGCTTATGACGCAATTAGAGTAAATCTGTTTCTTACTGAAACAACTCATAATTTTAACGAAGGTTTTCATTAAATTTTTACAACATCATTGGGATTAAAATTAATAAGTTGTAAGACCAACATCGAGAGTTAGTACACGAATGCCCTTAATAGAAATTAATTATGTTCACGGAGTTGTTGCACAAATTTGACGCATTCTAAAATGTACAGAAGATCTTCAACATGTTTTAACACAAATCTGTTTAGTTACGGTCGTCTGTTTTCTGCTGGTTGGTCGGGTTGTTGTCTTTTTGACACTTTACCCATTTTCATTCTCAAAATTTATAGTTTTTATTGCTTGAAAAAACAAACAAAATTTGCTTTTCTGTCCCCATAAAATACAACAAAATAACAAAAATACCGAATTCCAATGAAAATTCTAATAACAAAGATATATTTATGGAAGCCGTAATTTGTTTGGAAAATGTCTTAACTTTTGCAACCAATCATCATAAAAAGTAAGACATATATTTAATTTTTTTTTTAAATTACTACTAGGTTAAAAATAGCTTGACTAAACATTTTCTGAAAACAATAACCGTAGAATTGAAACTGTATCATATGTTTTCTTTTAAAAAGAATTGTTGTTTTGAAATCTTAATAAAATTAATTATTTGGAGAGATGTTGATCAGACTTTCGAAGGCATTGACAATTTTTAATCCCAAATTTAATAGAACTTGAATGATATATGGCTAGACATATAAGGCAGACGCGCATCTTTTAATTTAACTGCAAAATTAGGATTTTCATGTCTTTTTGTATTGTTTTCGGTTTAACAGTTTGAAAGTCGCATTTTTATTCAGATTTGAATAAATGGCGTATTTGTAAAGTATTGTGATATTGAAAAGTAAATTTTAATCTTGAGTCACAACACGATCAGGTTACTTAATGACGTGAACTTTTTTTTTTATAACAATTCACTTACTTCACGATTTTACCTTATACACATCTTTGGATTATTTTTTTATGGAACTTACATAGATGAGTCATGATGAGTATTTACGCAAGTAAACCAATCAAAAATAATAAAACCTGTATATGACCAAATACAACATATTTTTCTACCATCGATTTTGATCCTGTCATCACTGTTTTATATTTCATTCATCTTCAATAAAGGGTACAAAGTTCATACAGAAACACAAAAGCATTTCATATTGTTCATATAAACCCCCTTCCCCGAAAGGAATAGCAAAAACATATACCAGTGACTAAATCTTCTTCTGCTCTAAGATGATGGTATTCTTGTTTAGGTGGTTTTATATTGAATGATTCATTATCCATATATCCCAAAACTGTAGATGCATTTGACTTTTGATTCATATTTTCTTGAAAACCATGTAATGTTGCTCTAAACAACTTGTCCTTTGTGATTGGATTTTCCACTGGATACTCTAAAAGCGCTTCATATTCAATGTTCATGCTTCCATCCCTAAAATAGAAATAGAAATAGTATGATGCGTTAACCCGTTCAACTGTAAATTGTGTTTGCCTTTTACTTGTACGTTTTCTGAATTTAACGAAACTTAACCTTGGAAAAAGTATTGAAGGATTGCTCGACATAGTCATGATAACGAAGCTCATATAATTAACTTGTTTTCTTCAACTTTTGTCAATTTAACACTTCTTAAAAAATTCTATACAAGACACCAACACGTAGCCTTTCACTCAAAACGCTAACGAAACCATTTAACTTACTTATTTACAAGTGAATTTCTCGCTGCATAGAAAACCTATTGATGATATTTGGTTGGTTTATGCTCTTTGGTCGGGGTTTTGATCCTATTTTATATTGTCTCTAATCAAAATATACCATATCGATTAAACTTGCACTAAGTATTCAATATAAGTTTATCAGCCACCCACCAAAGATACGACCTTATGCCAAACATGTTTTAACATGATTGGTTGAGAATGAAACATTATTATTTCTTTTACACAGATTCATCTAACGCGAAAACTTGTTTATAACAAACCTTATTTTTGTAACATTCAGTTCAATATGAGTTGCTTCTGGAAACTCTCTCTTGTACATCAGACGCATCTTAAAAAAGATAAAAAATAGGTAAAATAAATACATCCAAAATACAGGTAAAGTTATACATATTTTTATTGAGTTTTAGTTTTTGATTGTTTTTACATCAATTAGAAATTGAACGATAATACTGTATTTTACATTGCGACACCGAGTGAAATTACTATACAAACTCTGATTCATTAGGGTCTCATTACATTGACTTAAAGAAAAAGAGTGTATGTTCAAAATAAAAAAGAATGGTGAAATATGGTGAATAATTTCTGCAAATTATATATGAGGGTTGTCATTCATGAAGTTTCATTAAAGGGACACTAGCTTTCAAATTCATGGTTACTGATTGTAATCAAATTGTAATCAAAATCTCATATTTGATTTATAACAATGTAACACATTTATCCAAACGATAAAATGTCTTAAATAAACAATTAACACGGCACGGGGATAAAAAATACGTAGCTTCGTTTTGTGTGTAATTTAGTTTAGACGCTACCTAATTAATTATCGAGTTGACCTCTAAAGTCCTCCGATGACCATATAAGCGATGTAAAAATAAATATAGATATAAATAGATGAAGCAAACTCGTGCTAATGGATTATTTTACGTATATTTAATTTCCTATTAAAGATGAAAAATAAATGATTATCATCGTTTTTACAAGTATAAGAATGATTTTTGCGGATCGAATCAGTCAATCAAATGATTTATCTTTGTTTCACTTTCAATATTGACATTTGTTTCCTTTAAATAACTTCACACATACGATTCACCTGTTATCCATTTCAAGCTAGGGGGTTAAATTGAAGTTCACATGAATACGGATTAAATTAGGTCAAATTATTCACTTGCAAGTGAATAGCCAATAATTAACACATTTAACCTGAGGATTGCTATATAATCTCGAAGAAAAATTCAAGTTCTCTTAATAAATAATATTTCAAGGTTTTCGTTGCAAAAAATTATATGAACAATCGATAGACATAAGAATGTCATTCAAATAATTTTTGTGACATTACAATATAAGTTTTTAGTTGTTCTCAACTATAACCGATTACGGTCACGATGACATTTAAATTTACGCTTTTTCAATCTATATAAAAAAAAATATTAAAAAACCCAACAAATTATTAAATCAAACTTTAAGCCCTCTGCACATCAAATGTTTTCGGAAAAGTATTTTTATGACGTACGTATCTACACTAAACTAATATTTATCGAAATTTAATTGACACAGAAAGACCAAAACTGTCCCACAAATATTTCAGCGATATTAGGTAGTTTTTTTTGCAATATGTATTTTCAATATAAAACTGGAACTTTGACATGTTTGAGCTCTCCTAAAAAAATGAAGACAAAAAGTTTCCTATTAATTCCTTTTGTAGTCATTTGTGTGTCAATGTTGATAACTGTATGCCCAACTGTACAAAGATTGATTGATTGCTAATGTATATACAACGCCTTGGGTGTTAACTCCTAAACATATTTGAACTGTTGTTTTTCTTTTTTTTTTTTGCAATGGCGTTGTCAGTTTATTTTCGACTTATGAGTTGGAGTATCCCTTTTGATATATCCATTTGAATGAATTCCATTTGACATTGGCTTTCCATGATTTTATGAATATATACGGTATTCTCACTTGTAACTAGAGTTTGTATTCGTAAACTCATTTATAAAAGTTTCAACCTTTGAATGATATTTTTGACAGAAATCTATATTTCAATATTTACGTATTATATAAGAGTTTTATATACACCAGAGAAACGACAAGCGTAGTAGGACCGTGCTAAGGCCGTAGTAAGATCGGAAAGGTCGCTGTATCATCGTAGCTAGAGCGAAGCGAAAGCTGATTCTATTCGGAGAGACTTTTGGTTTTGTTTGTCTGTATGTTAGTAATTAGAACATCTTGTCCATTTTCTCTAACGGCTCAACTATGCTAAATAATCTGTGTCATCTCTGCTGTCGTTTACTAAAATATCGTCAATTGAGCTTGATGGACCAGCAGCACATGTTGTAATTTAGGTTTGATTGGTCGGTCTGACATTATTGCTGGATCAGGATTCGTTACTATCAGAGCTCCCTCTGCCTCTACATCAGCCCCTACCACCACACCCACGTGTTCCAGCATATTTTTATGGTTTGACTGTGTTGTCTCCGATAAATCTACGTTTGATCAGAAATAGAAGAAATGTAACAGTATTGAAATGGAGCACGATGTTGAGGTTATTGCTGAGAACGTAGTAAGATCGCGGTAAAACGTAGTATAATCGTGGTAAGAACGTGCTATAATCGCAGTAGAAGCGTGTTAAGATCGTGTTGCAATCAGATAACTCGTCGTAGTGAGAATGTGATGAGGGAAGTAAGATCATGATAATCGTAGACAAAGCGTGGTGAGATAGTGATATAATCGTAGCGGGATCGTTGTAGAAGCATAGTGAGGACGTAGTATCATCGTGAAAACAACGAAATTTAACATTTTCATGACGCTCAATACCGCGACCTCACCACGATCTGAATTAATTTTAGATCGCAGTGAGCGTGGTGCGATCGCGGTCTAGTGGGACTCGGGCTTAAGACAGTTAAAAAAGGACATGTCAACCTATTGTATGCATCTGCTACATGTTTCTGGCTTTACATTATTCAAGTTCGTTTTAACATTCGATACTGTAAGTTTTTTCACATGAGATGTCTTGTCAATTTCATATTAGTACTATTATACATAATATTCAGAGATTTAAAAGACCGGTAGTCTATAAAGATTTGTTATTTAAGCGAATCTGGTAAATAAATTAGAGAAGCTGTTTACCTCTTCCGTGAAAACGTTACTGGGTTCTTTGTTTGATCTAACATTAGGATCCTCCAAATCGGTCCACCATGCTTTTTTAAAAGCAACTGAACACTCAAATTTTCCTGTTGAATAAATCAAAAATATATTTTTTTAGTCTGTTTTCATCTAGTTATATATTTGTTCATGCTAGATGCACGACTGATATGATCAGATTCTCCTAATCGTCATCAATCGGTTTAAAATCATTTATTAATTGTGGACCTATCAGATGTATATTTAGCATTCATAGAATACTAGCGAAGATGTGAACGGTATATAGTCAAAAATGGATAACAAATATGAAATTGCACAAAACAAAAGACAATTAAGCAACTATTATAACGTTACAACTTCGGTATTGCTGTTAAACCGTCTCTTGCTAATCGTGTATATAATTGAGTAGGGATTGCACGTATGTAAATATAGACAATGCAATTTTACCTAGGAACTCCCTTGCGGCTAGGGTATGCCAATTGATAAAAAATAATATCCTAGAATTGAAAACTAATGTGCACTACTTTTTATTCAAAGGTCAAAACATAGGGCTTTGCGGCATATTTTCAACATTATATGCACCGAGCTTCTAAGAGTTTAAACTTACATAAACATTCTGTACTAACCCTACATTTTTTCTGATCTTTCCCATATTCATTTTGCACCGCTACCATGTGTTTTTATACTAGTAATACTCCCAAGTTATTTCTCTATGAGATGAAATATGGAGATCATATCTGGAAACCAGTTTATCAACAAAACAAAATACCTATGAATATTATATATCTTCTCATAAGATGCGTGGCTTGTGAAACAGCTGTATTTACAAAGTGTAACTTATACTAACATTTATTCAAATTGAAAACTCTTTAAAAACACTTTTTCTCACAACAATTCTTATTTATCAGAACTAGAGCTTTAAAGAAATCACTGTATATACTCTAACTTTTCTTTTTCAGTAAGTTTTATACCCCCAATCCTGTTTCAACTTTTAAAGAATTAGAAAAATAATTATCTATTGTCAGCTCTCCTAGTGTGCATGTTTGCTTAGATGAAATGACTAGAACCTATTTGAAACTATTCTGATTAAAAATTAAAAGCAAATTGGTGTTGTTGAAATAAATAAGACAACAAAAATGACAGAACATACTGGGCCCAGTTGTTCAAAAGTGTCGTTAAGCTAACGACTAGTTAAGCCTAACAACTCGTTAAATTTTAACATTGTTGTTAGTTAATTTCTGTGTTAAATTATGTTGTTCAAAAATATTTAACGACTGCGTTAACTAACAACTTGTTAAAAATTTAACAACTGATTAATTAAACATTTTCCCATAAATCCCCAAAATTCTTCCACTTCCTGTTTAACAATGGCTGAACAACAAACCCCCAACAAGAAACTACTAAGAATTAGAGGGACTAATTTCACAAGTATGGAAGTGAATTTGATCAGTAGAAGAGTGGTGGAGGAGCTAGGGTTATTGAGAGGAAAATTTGGCCCTGACATAACTGCAGATGCAAAAAAAACAAGATGTGGGCCAAGATTACAGATGAGGTGAATGCTCTGGGGGTCAGTTACAGGAAACTTTCAACTGTCAAAACCAAATTCAGGAATCTAACCCGAGATGCCAAGGAAAAGTTTACATACGAGAGAAAGGAGAGAAATAAAACAGGTGGAGGACCAGCACCAAAACCTATAAGTATGGCAGAGGGAAACATCATCAATGCCATGAAAGATACATCCTCCTTCAAGGGAATAGACGGTGGCATGGAGACCTCTGTAGGTTGGTATTTGAGAAATAGTAATATTACGGAATTTTCATTCCTTTGTTTCGCCTAAATTTGTCTGTTTTTATTGTTTTCTTTATTAAAGTTACAAAGAAAACCCCAAAACTAAAGCAGTCGTCTGCTATGACAGTAGGATATCCCTTATAAAGAAATTCCCTGCAGACGTCGCCAATGTTCTAAAAATAGATTCATGTGTTTTGCGATTACTTGGCATGACATTCATGTTACCTTTTATTTATATATTTCCTTTATTTCATATTGTTGAAAGAACCACCATCTACAAAACAAATTGTGGTTCACGATGGATAAGATGGTAATTAAATGCTGAAGTTTTCTTGCCATGGCTTTATAATAAAGTTTATTATGGCGGTCAATTTTGCAATGCCCCTTATGTCAAAATTTGCCCCATTGAAAAAATAAATAAAAAAAAGTGCGGTAAAAATTCCATACAAAATTTATTTACTTCCTGATATAATAATTATAAAATTAATATTAATTTGTTGATACCATCTTAAAGGCACTTGCAATGATTAAATTTCCACGGATATTTGACATGTCTATAGTCCTTTTAAAAATAGCATGCAGTATAAAAACATAATTGAGTTATCTTTCTTTGTGCCTTATCATCTTAAAAGTTATGGATTTTTTTCAGGGATTTCGCACCAAGACACCTGTAACAGCAGACACTCACAAGGTGTGTATATATATATATTACATGATTTATACATAATACTATAAATTACTTAAGAAATTGTGTTTCATGGATATTAAGAAGATTTGGTCTGAATGCCTATGAGACTTTATTAATTATGCATGAAATTCAAGTTTCCACAAATCTAAGAAGTGCAATCAATTTGTCAACTGATTTAATATATTAAGCCTTGAAATAGTAACTTATAAACAGTTCCATATGAATGGTTTTTATAATTGTATAGCAAACATGCCAAATTATGTCTGATCAGTTCATAATGAAGGTTTATAGAAAGCAAGGATTGTTTAGCAAATTTCAGTCATTTATAATGTTATTTTACAAGTATTCCAGATCTGTAAACTGTACCGTCAAATAAATGTTTTATATATTGATATACAAATTTGGGAAGAGAGAAACAATTGTAATAATTGTATAATTTGTTCTATTATGAAGAGTATAAAGTATCAATTCACTTCTTTAAATAAAACAAGTCTTTTTACATTATTTTCAGACAGCATAACATCTGACCAAATGTTTACAGTTGAACCCATTCACCAGTTCCAGCTCTGAATGGTTCTCCAACATGCCAGACTGTTGATGGTATTTATTACTTAGATTTTTTCATTAATGGTTTAGCAATTTTCTTTATTTTGCATTTAATATAAAGTTGCAATGATAAAGCATAAGTTTTGATAGAAATAAGTTGACAATAATATACAGTATGTGAAAAAAAATCTTAATAAAAAAAAATCTTCTATTTATTTTATTTTTATGTAACAGTATGTTTCAAGTTTAATCAAAATCTTCATGTAAAACAATTGTCAACTTGTAGATTTACCATCTTCTGTGGAGAGTATCTGGATAAGGAGACTGGGGCAGGTTCACCAGAGAAATGAGGAGTTAGCACTTTCTAGTGCTACTGTTCATGCCAGCCTACCTGTACCTGTACCTGTACCTGCACAAAACAGACTTGCACTCATCAACCACCAAAACCCAGGTATGTGTTTCATATGTTAAAATACAGCACTGTCTATGATGTATTTACACAAGTTGTTTAGCGAGTCTGATGAGAATAACGTTTTCCTACAGATTCCAAGTTTGTTTTAAGATAAATTATTTTGTAGGGAATCACTGAAGCATGACTGGATTGGGCACCCCTTAGGTCAGACAGTAAGCCCCCCGAAGTTCTGGATCTGCCACTGAGAGACCATGATTAGAATGGAACAATTGAGTTCTCACAAGCACATTCACTATTTTCAGATTTTGTTAGTCCCTGTCCCAATTAGGGAGACTGTAAAACAGTAAATGACTTGGGTTGCTGTCTAATTTTAGTTTTTAGTTTATGTGTCATTATTCCTTTTTTTTTAATTGTTCCACATTTGTCGTGTCAAGTCAGTTATTTATAAGAGCTAAACAGTATTGGGTTTCCTCATTGTTGAAGGCTGGGAATAGTAATATTATTATAACAAAATCTGTGTCATTTTGGCTCTTTGAATAATTGTCTCATTGGCAATGATATAATATTAACACGTCTACTAAATATTAAGTTAGATTTTAAAATAAAAATACCAAATAGTAAAATTTCTATATTTCAGTAAAAGTTTGCAGAAGAGGAAAACAAAGAGGACTGCAGATGATGTGTATGAGCTGCAGTGTCTTGTTTTAGAAAGTGACCTCAAAAGAAATGAAATACAAATGGAACTTTTCCAAAGACAAATGCAATTTTACAACATGATGATCCAGAAGAAAAGTATTGAAAGTGAAAACATGATTTTAGATGCTCTTTTAAATACAGAAGCTTAGTCATAATTAATTTTTATTTATTTATTTTTCTGTGTTGATGATTCTTGTTCTCTAATATTCCATTGTTATTGATAAAAAAGTATTAAAAGATGTTGTCATGATTTATTTTTGATTGTCAATGATCAAAAAATGTTGTTGAAATATGATCTCTAACAGCTCTTCCATCTTGATGACCATTGAAATGTTCCCCAAGATCACCATCATTGCCTACAATTACTCCATCATCTTCAATGTCTGGTTCATTCAACAAAATGCATATATTGTGGAGTATAGCACAAGCAATTATTATTTTGCATGCCTTGCCCGGTTTCATTCTTATCTGAAATTTAAAAAAAAATCATAACTTAATTTATTAAACTTAATAATTGTCTTCTTATCAGCATTTTGCTAAAGTAGTATTTTATAATAGTTGGCATTGCATGTATGTATGTATAAAACAGGAAGCTGTGATATCACAGGTATGATAGGCAATGAGACCCTTTTCTGTTGTGAAAGTAATGAAATATAAAAGTTTACAGTATGATATTCAACATTGGAGCCTATAGTAAGCTATAAATAGAACTACATAAAATGTGTCTATAGTGGTTTACCATGCATCACATTGTGGTAAGCATTTCAAAAGATGTAAATATTAGCTAGGCCATTAATTAGTTTTCTAGTTTCTAATTGTTTTACCTTGTCATTCAAGGGCCTTTTATAGTTGATAGGCTGTAGGGGCTTTGTTCATTGTTGAAGGCAGTATGGTGACCTATAATTGTTATTTTCTGTGTCCTTTGGTCTCTTGTGGAGAAATGTCTCATTAGCAATGTTACCACATCTTCTTTTTTATATGTATATAGATCTATATAGACTTACAAATTTTGACCCAACTATATTGTTTCAAACTAGGAACCATGATATCAAATTAAAAGTTGTAATGCATGTTGCATAATGCATAAATGTGCTGGTCCAGTCATCAGAGCAACACCAAATTATAAATTGTACAAAAGCTAGGGTACTCTAGGTTAATGTTTCTTTCTTTTGGATTGAAAGGGGGAAATTTAAGAAATATATCAGAAACAGCAGTGGTGGATACAGGATAGGGAAACCTCCCTTTTAAAGATTATCAGTGTATTTAAAAGGGGACATATGGTTGGAGCTCCCCTTCAGGCTTTATCTTATGTTGGGAACCCCCTTTTTGGAAATGGCTGGCCCCTGAGGCTGAACAGAATCTTTTTCTCGTTAAAGAAAACTAATATCTTCTCTTAATATTTGACTTACCAATATTTTAAGTTATCTTTAGTAGGTAAACCATATGTCCTAGATGATCCTAGATGAACTGAGTGAAAGTGAAAGTGAAAGTGAAAGTAAAATGTTCTTTTCTGAGAAACAGACTATAGGGGTCCCAGTCACACTGAAAAGTTGATACCAGTTTATTATTTACGAAGGTCAATGTCATATTAGATGAGAAATGTTTTACCTTTGGCATCACACACAGCCTGCACATTTACAGAGTGTACCCCTTTCCTATTAACAAATGATGCTTCATCTTCTGATGGAGCCTGGATACGGACGTGTGTCCCATCTATTGCCCCTAGCACATTCTGGAAACCACTTAGACGGTAAAAATCGCCTCTCGTTTCGTCCACATTCCTTGGCCACTTGATGAATTGATCCCGTTTGTTACAAAGTGATGTCAACACATCAGACACAATACGCGGGACAGTTCCCTTGTGCAAACCTGTAAACAGACCAAAAACATACAATAAGGGAGATCGTTTAAGAACAAAAATTAAAATGTGCATTTACTTGCGTTTGTTTACATATTATTCAAAAATTAACAAATTGAAATTATCATTCAAACATCAGTCAAAGATCATTATAGCAATTGATTAACACAATTTTACTAATGTTTACTTAATTTTAAATCATATATGATAAATATATAAATGAAATCTTACCTATTGTGTCTCCAACTACTTGCAAAAAACTGCCTGTAGCTAGAAATCTCAGGGTCACCATGACCATCTGTGGTACAGTGAGAGCATGGTTTCTCTTTGTTTTTTTTGTTATATCATCACTGACAAGATTAGAAATGAAATTAATTCCCTCTCTTCCAAATCGATACCGTTCTCGTAACTCCTCATTTGACAAATTCAAAGAAAGGTCATCTTTCAGGCGAAAATGCCTTTCTTTTCTGTGAGGTGGAACAGGTACTTGTCTAAAAGAGGGACGAAAGATACCAAAGGGACAGTCAAACTCATAAATCTAAAACAAACTGACAACGCCATGGCTAAAAATAAAAAAGACAAACAGAAAAACAATAGTACACACGACACAACATAGAAAACTAAAGAATAAACAACACGAACCCCACCAAAAACTAGGGGTGATCTCAGGTGCTCCGGAAGGGTAAGCAGATCCTGCTCCACATGTGGCACCCGTCGTGTTGCTTAAGTGATTACAAATCCGGTAAATAGTCTAATTCGGTAGGTCATATTCATGAAAGGGAAGGGGATTGTAGTTACGACGTAAGGAACATATCCGATATCATTTGTGAAACGGTTATTCCATAACGGTCAACCAACTCGTGATGGCGTCCGTAAAATTTACGAAGGGATGATTTCAACTTCACCATTTGGAACTCTTGGTTTAATAGCTTCCTTGTGAGCAGCAAACCTCTATCAAGAAAATCATGATAGGAAATGCAAGCACGGGAATATCGTATCAATTGGGAGATATATACCCCGTATGCAGGTGCTGCTGGAATGTTGCTACTTAGAAATGGAAAGTTCACAATTGGAAAGCTGAAATCATCTCTTTTGTCGTAAAGTTTTGTTTTCAACCGACCCTCATTGTCAATTTCTAGATGTAAGTCAAGATATGAAGCCGACTTAACTGTATCTGTAGTATCCTTTATCTCTAGTTCGATTGGATAGATGCGTTCCACATAGTCACCAAATTTTGAATTGTTTAGTGAAAGAACATCATCTATATAGCGGAAAGTAGAGTTAAAGGATATTGCTAACTTCTTATCTTTCTTCCTAAGAAGTTCCTGCATGAAGTCAGCCTCATAATAATAAAGAAACAAGTCGGCGAGTAGAGGGGCACAGTTTGTTCCCATTGGAATGCCGACAGTCTGTTGAAAAACACGTCCTCCGAACTTAACAAATATGTTGTCAATCAAGAAATCAAGCATCTTGATAATATCAGTTTCAGAGAATTTTTTGTTTGAATCAGAGTGATTCTTTACAAAGTAGGATTTATCCCTCCCTAAGACAAGATACTTTGGCCATTCTTTTTTATGAAGCAAAGTAATATCAACTCTTTCAATTTGTCTTTTAGTTTGGAATGTGGAATACTTGTGTACAGGGTAGAAAAGTCAAATGTTTTAATACTGTTACAAGATGAAAGAGAGTTAGATTGTATGTACTCTAAAAGATCTTTTGAATTTTTAAGTATCCACATCTGATTCACGCCACCTCTAGAATAGGCAGTTTCACAATAACTTTGAAGCCCGTCTTTGATTGCTGATAAAATAGATGTTAATAATTTAGAAAGAGGTTTCGTGGAGCACTTGGAAGACCCAGCAATATACCGTTGTTTGTAAGGACACTTATGTAGTTTAGGTATCCAATACAGTGATGGAAGATCCAGTTCTTCATCTTTGGTTGAAATTCCAAAGGAACATAGAACAGACCTATGATTATCCAGGATTTCCTCTTTGGTAAGTGTCGTGAGGGTATATGTTGAGTTACCAAGTGAATTGTCAATACCTAATTCGTTTATCAAGCAGTTGATGTAGTGACTTTTACACACAAAAACGATGTTATTTGGGGCTTTATCTGCAGGGACAACAACATATTTGTCATGGAGGTCGGATAGGTGTTTTGCAACATTTGGGTCTTTAAAGATTGACGTAGCATGGGCATTGATGGACCCATTCAGTTTCTTAATTCTGCTTTGTATCAACGACCTCACTGCCTTAATCCATTCGGAAAGAGTGTCTACGTCTTCCTTCTCGCGCTTAGCCTATTGCCTGGCATAATCCTCGACTGAATCCATCAAAATTTTAAAGTTGTATTTCCAATTGATGGATTTAGGCTCACGATATTTGGGACCTTTCGATAACACATTTCGTAGAGAAGTGTTATTAACAATGTTAAGGTCACCGGTAATAACGTGGCCAGCAGGATTATATGTGAATTTGGAACTAGCACAAGTGCAATCAGGAGGTTTAGACTTGAAGTCGTCAATATCGAGATCCTGCAAAACGCGTTTGTAATTGAAAATTTTAGTTGCAATAGGTTTGGTATAGGTATAAGAAATTATTGGTACAGACTGGTCTTTGAAATAAGGAGGTATTTTCGATTGCACTAATTTATGATGAAGGATATTGCCTAGGTTGACGCCATCGAGACCTTTGTTGGCAAAGGAAAGATTAAGAAAAGATCTTTTCTCTTTTTCATCTTTTCCAATGCGAACTGGCTTGAAAAGTCTGTGACTTGCAATATCCGAAATTATAGCTTCAAGTTTGTATTGGTTTGAATGAGGGTTTGTAACAGTGGATTCCAAACATAAATTGAACAGAGAATGAAGTTTCGAAAGGGGTAATGAATAAAGTTTCGTGCGAATGTGATGAATACCTAACGGCTTTTGTATGAATGGCAGCAAGTCATTAATAGAGACATCATGCAGAGAAGGTGATGTATAATGACGATGACCATGACTGCGTCTACGTCGAGGAGTCGAGTTGAAAATATTCATCACATTCACCGAGTTACACGAAGGACTAGATAGAATACCTATACCATCAATTTTGTCATTGCAGCCATAAGGTGTTGCAGTTCCCAATTGTCTAATCCAGTAGTCTTCTTTTTGTCTACGGAGAGTCGTTGAAAGATTAGGATTGTTAGAGCTATGGTATATCTTTTCGATAATGCGAACTAAAGGCGGCCATATTTAACAATAACTTAAATATTTAATCGACCTCCCAGAAGTTGTTAAAGTTAACGACTCGTTATCATTATTTTTGTCGTTAAATTTTTTGAACAACAGTTAACGAATTTGTTAAATTTAACGACACTCTAACGACACTTTAACGACTGCGTTAGCTTAACGACACTTTTGAACAACTGGGCCCTGAACACTAAAGTATTACGTTACGCTACGCGCAATTAAAGTCATTACACTTATTAGTCAACTTGTTCACACTTAAACCATAAGGCATTCAATTCAGTATAATAAAAAAAACATAACGGCCTTGGATAAAGGAGTGATTCACATTAAGTATATGATAATTTTCCCCTCGTGTTAATCTGCCCTAACACCTTTATTCAAGGGCTATATGTTTATAGTAAAGTTTAGCATATACACATCACATATATGTTGTATATATTTTAAAATGTATTGGAGTTAATATAGAAACGTTTGACGTTGAAAAAGTTAAAAGCATTTTGATAAGTAGATATAGGATTTACTGGAAAAATATTATACACGATAATTCAAATATTAAAAAAGGAAAATTGCGTACTTATTCTAAATTAAAAAAAAAAAATCTTCAAAAAGCGCGAAAAGGAAGCATTTTTATGTGAAGTTAATAAATTTCAGTATCGGAAAAGTTTAACTTAATTTAGAATCAGTGCTCATCAGTTAGCTATTTAGAAAGACACTGTAAAACAGTTGCATTCCAAAAACTAAATATACAATTTGGTATTCCTAAACGGAAGATGTTTAGTTATACACACAAAAGAAGAAGTATACTTTTTTCAAAAGTGATAATTTTCTAAAAGTTGTTTAACATTTCATAATGGTATCATACTTTAACTGTTTTGAAACATGTTTATTTACTTTTGATCTTTATTTATCCATTATAATTTTTATTAATGATGTATTTGAATTAAGGTATCACAGATCAAATTTATTCGTTCATAGTCTGTTAATTCACGTTTTTCGATTGAGTTAAGCCTTTCAATTGATATTTTATAGTGTTTCTTTCTATGTTGTGATGTTATACTATTGTTTCAGAACAGAGAGAAGATTTGGTACCATCAAAACGTCCAATCCCGCTGCAAATGTTTGCACCTGTCCTAAGTCAGGAATCTGATGTACAGTAGTTGTCGTCTGTTTATCTAGTTTATACGTGTTTCTCGTTTCTTGTTTTTATCTAGATAAGAACGTTGGTTTTCCCGTTTGAATGGTTTTACACTAGTTATTTTTTGGGCCCTGTATAGTTTGCTGTTCCGTGTGAGCCTAGGCTCCGTTTTCAAGGCCGTATCTTGACCTTCAATGATTTACATTTATAACTTGTAACTTGAATAGCGAGTTGTCTCATTGACACTGATACCACATCTTCCTATATCTATATAGTAGTAATGAAGTTTCTAATAATTTTGTATGTTTTATATCATATATTTTCAAACATCATCTAGTATGAAGTATAGTTATTAAATAATTTATATTTAATGATATATCTTTGAAATTACGGTATAATAAATATTATATACATATGTATATACCCGGAAACGGGGCCTTTGATTGGATTTAATAAATAGTTTTATTATTATGTTAAATATATATATTCTTTTACCGCCAGTGTTTTTTTTTAATTTTGGCCTTGTTTTTGTTATATGTTTATAATCGCAGATGTGCTTTAATCATTGTTTCTGATTGCATGATTCTACAACTACACCATTATTTCTAAATGTATTAAATGCTTTATTTAATATATTTTATCTAACATCGAGTTCAAAGTACTTTTTAACGATAGTATGTTACAAACAATGGATTCATGATGATAAAGTTCTGTTTGTATTCCGATATGGAGTAATTTCCTTTCAGAGCAACAGGTCATTCTTTACCAAGTTTCAATGATATATGTATATGTATGATATACATATTTCTCATATCTTATATAAAAGTAAGAGACAAAAAAGATTACCTCATAAATTAGTCTTAAAAATGGTGTCAAGAGACTTGTATATAATTCTTCGAATTTAATTCATTGATTATTCGTTTGTAATTGTTTATAATTGCCATTACAAATTTCAGTGGATATTATAGAAGGGAAAATGATCAGTTTCCAATTAGATGTGATTTTGATCTGTGGTAAAAACCAAATGCATCACCAATATATGTTTATAAATCATATCAAAAGAAAATGTATTTCCCTAATTCTTATTTCTATCAATGAGTAGTACCATTCGTTTGATGATTCTTACCTTGACGCATGCTAGGACCCTTTCTCCTAAAAATTCCCTGTGTCTTGTCACGAACTGAAGATCTTGTAGTCCAAAAATCTACAAAATACACATTTTGTATAGTCAAATATCTAATAAAAAACATATAAAGAAAAGAGCATTCATAAAATTGATAACACAGAATTGTGTATTTTAATATAATGGTAATCTTTATTTTCAATTCTAATGCAATATGGTTCTTTATCAAAAGCTGAAGGTTTTTCGTTGTGTGAACCATCCACATTCGGATAAAATTGCATTCAGGAACGCGTAGGTGTTTTTATATTTTCAATACTATTGTATTTTTCGCACATTTGCTGATTTCAGCAAATCAAAATGTCGGCTACATAGTAACAAAATGTCAAATGTGGATTCAACGGGAGCTTACGAGAAATCAAACGTGAATAATCATGGCAAATGTTTGGGTTGACAATTAAAAGAACTAAACATTTTTTTCTAGCAGTTATTTAAGAAATATAGATAATTTTACAATATTTGCTTTATCAAACAGGGGGTAAAATAGAACAATCACACAAACCAAACGGCATACCTAAATAAAGGCAACAGTAGTATACCGCTGTTCAAACTCATAAATCCATGGACAAAAAACAAAATCGGGGTAACAACCTCTCTTCAGTTTTTAAATGACCGTATTTGTCCTATTATAATCGAAATAATTCATGGAAGCCATAGGTTAGTTGTAAATCTTCACACGACCTAGGACGTGATATCGTCATTTTATAAATAAGATACGAATATCACGTCCACGCCATGTGTTATTGTCCAAATAATGCACGGATTACATGAACTATTTCTTAATCCCAACATATTTTGAGCCTTCACAATACTCTTCGCGTGAATCGGGAGTAGTGGTTGGTGTTGTTTGTTCTATTGATTGTTTATTTTATGATTTCTGTTATCTTGTTTATGTATTATCAACTGTTCTAATATATTTTTGTTCTCACCAATAAGAAACTCCTCTGAATATGCAGCTTCGCTAGACCCAAAAGAAGTATGAGATTTTACTCTTAACTGATAAGGTATTCCATGCTCTAAAGTGGTAAAGCTATAGTTGATCGTTTGGAGACCATCAATGTACAGAAACCAGTTTTGACCATTATCAGTTGACCCTTCTATACTGTAGGTTACATGATACATAACATGTCTATCTGGAGGGGAGGGAAATGTCCAGCGAAAGTTTACTGTACCATTGTCGATCAGGACTTTGGGATTTTCAGGTGCAATTGGAAAAATTTGTTCTAAATTAAACAACATTTTAAATTATTTTTTCTGAAATAAAAATTTTGATACAGTTAATGACAAGTAATACTGTGGATTCATTTATTTCGTGGGTATCAATTTTCGTAGATATAGAAAAATCTGCATCTTCATGGAAATTGGATTTCGTGGTTTTGTAAATTTTCCATACAATGCCTATATAAAAATTGTAATTCGATTAACATTTGAATTCGTGTTTCCCACGAAATAAACGAAAGTTGAGTTCCAACAAAAATTAATTAACCCACAGTATATGCATCGTTGATAATTAATTTTCCACTTTTCTTTACCATTCTTTATATACGGGTGCATGTAATCTGCTTCATTACTTGAATAATATCCTGTTGATTCAAAGTTCTATATAAACTGTAGAACAATATTTTGTTGTTTATTGAAATCGTTGTCATATGAAATGATTGAAACTAATCTATGTCGGAGAAAAGCGTACATCAACTGTTCCCTTTTCTGTTGTAACACTTTCGACACAAACACGGCTTGGATATCACACTTTGTGCCTTTTTGTTATTTCAATGTATTTGAAGTGCTGAAATTACTTTTACCGTTTAGGTTGATTACATTGTCATTTTTTGCGGTAAATTGTGCTAACCAAGGTATAATCATTTGTCGAAAGTGTTATATATAAGAATTAAGATGATTTGTTACAATCAACGTACTATCCCTCATTTCGTAGAATTGGTGTTAAATTGTGGCTTAGATGGTTACCCTAACGTTATATTAAAACTGTATTTAAAGAAATCGTTACCTCTATAAAACTTTACAGGATTTGACGGTTCACTAGATCCGAATCTATTACAAGCTGTAACTCTAAATTGATAAAGTATTCCATTGCTTAACCTATCCAATTCACAGCATAACCTTGGTAGTAACCCCTTATGGTGTGGAAACCAGTTCATACCATTATCAGTTGACATCTCAATGATGTAGTTATCAGAACCCAACAACTTGTGTGTATTATAGGTAGAGCTCCACCGCAAGTTAACAGTGTTTTTTTTTCTATATACTTTGATATTTCCAGGAGTGGTTGCAGGCGATCCTGAATTTTAGATTTATAAAACATGAACACATGATATATAGATATATACAGGTAAGTAAGTTAATAAAAAGATACAAAAGTAGACTTTAAGAACTATCCTTAATAAATCCGTGGTGAGTAATATTGTAGGATTCTAAATAATACATCATACATAAGTTGATAAATAAATATATATTATCTTCTTTTTAAAATATACATTCAATAAGCAGTCAGTAATGTTATTTCTGTGTCCAAAAAAACTCTACCATATGTTAAAGTCTAAAACAAAAACAGGATGAAGAACAAACAATTAAAAAGACTGTGATTGTCATCGGTACAAACAACATACACATTTTAAAATGAACAAAATAAAGATAACTTAAGAAATATTAATTTGAAAACTTAAGAAAGAAGATGATTGGACTGATTTTTTTGGGGGGTATACCGTTTCGGTGCAACCTACTGTTTTTCTAACACATCATATTTAAAGGGACGATACATACGTACATACATGACTCTTAGTGATTGTAAAGTTAATAAAGAAAATTGTATAAAACTAAAAATACCAATGTAGGCATGATACAGGCAAATTTCACATAATCAAATCTGTATGAATTTTATAGATTTTTCCTGGTCTTTTGAAACAAGGCCTAAAAAAAATCAGCATGTTTACAAGGTTGTACCCCCTCAAAACATGTATATTTATCAAATCTTTAAATTATTTTAATCATCCAACCTTTTTTAATTGAATAATTGTTACAATAAAATACAAAAAAAATGATACTTTTTTACCTATTGTGTAAAGAAAAGGGATTTTTCTCAATGGCTATATTTAGTCGGGGGTTAACCCCATGTTTCTTTTATACGAAACTGTTTATGACACCCTTTGAATATATTTATAGGATTTCGCAATTTGTTTTCTATAAACACACTTTATTATATACTTAAAAGAAAAAAAAAAGAAAAATGGGGTCACCGTTCATTTAAGTGTTTGTACCATATCATAAAATAACGACTAATAGTGTTATAAATAAAAATTGAAATGGAAAAATAAAAGTTTAACATTTTGCGTACCCTTAACTGGCCGCCATAGTTGATTTAGATCCTTTGATATTGTTCTTTATATCTTTTTCTTCCGCTTAATTGTGTTCTTGCGTTACATACTTCTGTCACACGTAAGCCGTTATGATCTAAGGTATATTGATTTGAGAACCTGAAGTAAACATTTCGAAACAGAGGCCAAAGTCAAAGGTCAAGGCCATTTTCTAAATATTGTTCATTGTGAGTGTGTACATCTTAGCTCAAACTATGAAAGCTGGATAAAAAAGAACTGATTCAAAATGTTGGGTTTTTGAGGAGAAGAAATGGTCCACAACTATCTGATGATATCTTATAGGAGTAATTGCCCGTAGAATGTTCAAATTTAAGGAAAATTTCATATCATTTCATTCTTGTACTTGACAAAGCCAAAGCGTCTATTCCAAAGGGTTGGTAACATATGACCTTAGAAAGTATAAACCGGAAGTGACCTTGTGTAATTCGAAAGTAGCTATTTTTCCATTTTGAACATAGATGTAAAAAAAATGATCGTCCGTTGGAATTTCAAAAGGAATATTCAAGAGGGGGGTGGGGGAAATACTTAAAAACTTAATATTTTTCGGAATCAATATGAAATAAGCTTCTAATGACCTGAAATACCTAACTATCTCCCTTTTTTAAAGAAACGTAATAAAAGTCATATACTTTTTGAATCAGTTGATAAAACTATCATATTAGACCCGAAATAACATTTTCTTAACTGGAAGTAGTAAATTATCTCAATTTTATATCAAAAGTATAAAGATACCTTATATCTTATTAATCAGTATGAACAAACCTAATTGATTATTTCTCTCATAAGATATTTAAAAAAACACAACACATTTCAAGGCCAATCACATTTCGTCATTTTTAAAATACTTACTAGAACACACCCGCGAAATGGCGGACATTTATAGAGCGTGGTGGAAAGTATGTAAACTGTTGAAGGATGATATTTTGTCAAAGATTTTATGACTGGAGAATTTCTGGAAAGGTATCAAAAGTCATGGGTTCTTGGAGACAGTACATTTTTTTTAGCCGTCCCCCTGTTTTTCAAACTCCTTTGGTTTTTTTAAAATTTTTATATTTATTTAGCGTTTTTTTCTGCTATAAAATATGACCGCCATCGATAATAAACTTTGATTGATATTAATAACAAATACAATATACTCTTTATTTATACGTATGTTCATACTATATAGAAAAATCGAAATTTCTATTATCACTTAAGTACCTATGCAAATTATGTGTACATTTGAACAGTTCTAAACAGACGTCTTGTCTATAACATAAAAGGCAATCCTTGACGGAAATAATATGCGGACGCCTTTATATACACAATAAGCATAATCATACGCAAGGAACACAAATGCTACTATGCATGGTACCTACAGCACACAAATACATGATGATTATTGTAGAAAGACGAGTTGCGACACACAAGATGATGTCTTTTTATTTCATAGTATAGATTTATTGATAGTAACAAATAATATACGGGTTGATTTCGCGGAAAGGTATTATAATAGGAGCATTAAAGTTGAGTTGATTGGTTGCAGACCATCCGCTTGCGATATTTCGTGAAATTAGCTTTTATTTGTTTCTTTCACATTATGTAAAACTGTTTTTCCCTTATATAACGTTGGTATTATTATTTGTATGATAAACCCATTATTGTTACCTCTAAAAAACATCACAGGATTTGTTGCTTTACTATATCCGAATCTGTTATGAGCCTGAACTCTTATCAGATAGATTATTCCTTTGGGTAATGTATCCAGATTATAATATAATTGTTGAAGTTCATCAATGTGTATTTCCCAGTTCATACCACTATCATTTGATACCTCAATGCTGTAGGTTTCTTGATTATATTGCTGTCTTACTTTGGAGGCTGATTTCCATATAAGGAAAACTGTGTTCAATACTTTAAGGTTTTCAGGAGTACGTGGTGGCTGTCCTAAATGTGAGATTATATACTTTTGTAATTGATAAGAATGCTAGGTTACATTTAGAAAAATCAAACTCATGCAAATAATGGTTATACAATGTTCAGTTCATAAAAAGATACATGGTGGTAATGGAAATGAAGAGTCAATAATGTACCATACGTTTATTGATCAAATCAGGGACTTATGAATACATCTTTCTAGACAAAAGATAAAAAATGGATCATGATCACTTTATTAAATAAATATTTAAAAACATTAAATATGAGTTTTAAACAGAATGGGTTTATTCAGGGAAAAAGTTCGTGCAAGACTAGAGCCATTATAAGAGGTGCCCGGCGACGATCGTGTTTCCTCTGGGTAAGTAGAATTTAGTCTTAAACAACTTGATGCCGTGGCTATATTCACGAATTTGTATTTTTGGAGTCCTTGATTCAATAGCTTTATTGTAAACACTTAACCGAATATCTGAGGAGAAATGATACGAAGAAGGTAATTTCATATAATTTTAATTGTTAGACAATATTATTTACTCTCTATGAATGCGCTGCTGAAATATTGATCTGACGAAATTAATGGTTAGGGTTCAGAGCGGCAAGAATTTACTTTTTTATACTCTAAAAGTATAGTCACAATATAACTCGTCCTTTTTAATTTGATTTAATTCAAGATATTAAGAAAATAAAACAGTTGCAGTTGTTTCTTTAAACTGGTGTAACAAATTACTGATCTATATCATGTTCGTAAATATACTTTGGCATTGCATTTGGTCGTGTTTGTCTCTACGTTTATGACCTCTGCATCCATAATCCCCTTGTTTTGTACTAAGAAGATAACTGTATTATATGTTAAGCTTGTTCTTCGGAAAACAGCCGTTTTCATCACGCATATTGATTAAACGGATAAGTATGACAGTTTTACAAACTCATTCAAGGCTAATTGTTAAACCCAATAGCTTTATTTCAAGTCTAATAGCTTAATTGTATATTAAAATATCAATAAGAGTAAATATTTTGGTTTCAAAATCTCAAAAATGAAAAATCCGCGAAATTGTAACATCGTTTTGGGCACCATAAACAATGTCATGTCATAGGTATACTCAATAAATTAACCAAAACACTTGATGTAAAAAGTGAAAGTTTTTAATATGAAAGACTAAAGCAGACAAATAAAACACAGGCTAAAATATGTTGTCGAAAACACGGTTTTAAAGGTTAAAGTTTTTAATATGACAACACAGTAGTATAATTGAATCATATTAGAAATAGATTTGTTGTTAAGCGCTAGTAGTTATGAAAATTGAGTTATATATTATATAACTTCCGTAGACAGTGGATTCTTTTGAAAATTGATCTTGGTGAAAACAAGATTAAGTTAAGGTTAATGGTACAGATGACTATGTTCGTTATTAGTAATTCATGTCAATGCAATGATATAGAAAGAAATATTCAAATACCTTCTTTTTCTGATGAATTCAGTAAACAAGTTGCAGATTCATGTTTATGTTTGCAGCTTTTTCTTTTTTTGTGATTCGTAAATTCATCAATTTGTAGAAAAACTTCGGAGCAGCGCCCACATTTAAATGTATCAGGTTCAACATCTGTTTTGATGAAAATGATAACTGTATCATGTAGAAACTATTTTGACAGTTAAATATGTCGATAATAAGACGAATAAGGTTTTATAAATAAAATGAAAACTTTCAACCACAGTAATCCAGGAATACATAATAACACTAACGTAACATTAGAGCAACTTAACGGCAGCCATGCCGGCCATAGCGATGTCTTAAAAAACTACCTCATTTTCTTATTTTATAAACACAATCAGGTTAAAGAATATAATTTTCTTGCAAACATTATTTATAAAAAAGGCAAATTTAAGAGATCTACACATGAACTATTCAAGAAAGTGCTGAAAGCATTATCTTCACTAAAAAAAATATGTTTCTAATTTTTATCCTGTCCGTGTCGACTTATCATGTGAATTATTTGATAAAACCCATATTTTTATATAATTGCGAGATCTGGTTTATGGAAGATTATTACTCAATTTTATATCGACAAACAGAGCCATAATGCATGGAACTAACTGTGATGATATATAAAGCCTTGAGAAAGTCCACCATAAATTTGTAAAACTGTTCCTGTAATTAGAAATAAAATATAGCCGCAAATAAAAAAAGGAATATGTGGCATGATTGCCAATGAAACAACTGTCCACAAGAGACCAACATGACACAGAAATTAAAAACTATAGGTAACCGTACGTCCTTCAACAAGGAGCAAAGCAAAGTCTGAGTTAGAACTGAGTTAGATTTAACTTGAAACCTTTATAAAAACTCAAGTTATATAATTATATTTTTAAAGAAGAAACATTTATGGAAAAAACGATTTAACACAGCCATGAAAAAGAAATAAACAAAGATACAACGCTTTAACTCCATTAATCCCTATACTGCATATACACTTAACACACAATCTTGCTAAAATTGAAACTTTCAAATGCCTATTCTTTAAAAACAATCACACGTAATAACAAGTACACGTAATTTTAATCGAAGAATCTCAAGTTTAAGCCGTAAATTTTTTTGCTTGAACATTATATATAATAATTTAGAAATGCTAATTCTCAATTATTATAGTGTTCAAGCAAACACTAAAATTCTTCTCTATTATTTATGCAAGAGTTTTGGAAAAGTAATACGAATGTTTTGTCCAGTGTCAGATGTTGTAAAAATATAGGTTAAGTTCATAAAGATAAAAAAAGCACAGACAAAAGACTACAAACGCAGAATTTGTAATTAATGAATATATCATATTACTTTTAATAAAACAACAATTGGGTTCTAAACAACCGAAGGAAAATTTTATTACCATCTATAAATTGAAAGCATGTACCTTTATTTTACCGACGTTATCTTTCAATTAAATAAACAATATTTTTACGGGGACCGCAATTGGTAACTGCAACGTAAACAATAATTTACATGTATCCGTTCGCTTCCGATAGACTTATGCGTCAACTATATCTATATACAGCACGGAAAGTATAGTGTCCGGCTAGGATCGTGGTTTTACGAGTGATTTGATCGAGCTTTTTCGAGTGTGTACACTTTTTTTCGAGTGAATATGAACCAAAATGTAAACAAACAGACATCATCTCTACGAAAACGTTTCATAGACGCATGTGTTTAATATACAAAGTTATATTATGTATGATAGTATTTGGTATAGAAAGATATTACTAACCCGACATAATTTTTCGTTAAAAAAAGTTAAAATAAGCCAGAAAATGCTTTAGTTCCAAAATACAGAATTGAAGGTACATCTTATATTACATAACAGGAATCTCTGCAGATTGTATATAACACAGTACAAAGAAAGATAAGCAGTTTACATAAATTGTTCTAACATATAACAAAGTTATCCCTTCTATACTGATATACTAAAGCATACACAGCAAACACTACATCTCTTCCTTCTTTTTTTAGATTTTAAAACATCTCGACATTTTTTTAATACAAATAAAAAAATCAAATACAATTGAACTACCCTATGTCATTTTTGTTTAAACTTAAATTCAAATTCACAACATTGTCAGTAATATGTCAACAACAAAAACATTTGTTATTACTACCTTCATAAAATAAATCATGTAACTTATAATTGTTCATAATAGTACACATTATTTTAAGACATAATCGTCAAACGATAACCTTTTCAATCTAACTGGTCTTTCTTTCATACAACAATATTCATATTGACTAGAACTAAAACACGTAATTTCATTCGAATGGCTAGATTCAATTAAATTCTCATAATCATCTTTGTGACTAGAAATAATTGCAGACTCTGTATTAACTACATTTTTGTTTACATCAGATTGTGAGAAAGATAAATCATTGTTTTCTCTCCCAATAAATTTCTTCAAATGTGTTACATTTATCCTGTATTGAACACCTTGATCAGATTCCACCAAACCACAATTACAAGTTTTCTCAACCACTTTAAAAGGGGATGGTACAAAAGATGTAGACATTTTATTTCGTTCGGCGTCTCGGTCACGTACTTCAAAATTATTATCATTTGAATCAATCAACTCAGGTAACTTTGTTCTAACTTTTCGACCAAAAAATAATACAGAAGGACTTATTCCTGTTGTAGAATGAGCAGTACTATGGTACATGATTAGAAATTTATTCAGTTCGAATTTGCAGTCATGACCTTCGCCTTGCGCAATTTTGACACGCTTCATTATCGAACGAGTTTAGCGCTCTACTTCGCCATTAGCCTGTGGCCATAACGGAGTTGTTCTATGATGAACTAAAACTTTGTTCTTAAAACTTTGACTAACAAACTGGGGTCCATTGTCGGTGTGAATTGATAACGGCAACCTGTCAGTCAAGCAAAATTTTGAAATGAACGACGTAATATTTTCGACGAAATATACTTGTTAACAGCGACTTCAAAATGGCGGCTATAATTAGCAACTAATACAAACATATAATGAAGACTCGGTAACGGTCCTAACAGATCAGCAGCTAAGTGTTGCCACGGCGCATAAGGCAACTCTTTACGCTCTAACGGTTCGGGTTTACTAGGCTGATTTACCAATTGACAACCGTAACAGCTTCGACAAAACTTCTCAATACTTTTGTCAATCCCTGACCCCAAGACCTGACTGCGTAAACACGTTTTCATGACAACAATGCCAGAGTGACCTTCATGAGCAAGGTGCAGTACCTGTTCCCGTAAACAAATAGGTATCAAGATACGAGTACCCCGAAGTACTAATTGACAAGTATAGCATAGTTCACTTCGAACTCGATACGGGACCACTGACTGTGAACAAAACCTTCTCGGACAGCCTCAAATTCAGGGTCATTTTCTGAAGATCTTTAAATTTCACGTGTTGTCATCGCAACCGGTGTTGATTCTTGAGCTACAAATTAAACGTATGCCTCAGTTACATTTTCCCGATTTCCACTTTGTTTTATGAATATGGTTGCAAACGGAGAACCCAGTGCTCAATTTGAGCACATATTTTCGACTTTCGTACGGCAAATACACTCAAGCGGTTTATGGCTTCCATAAATATAAACATGAAACCTTTTCGGTCTGCGAATATCTGCGTTCCGTATCGCTTTAAATCCTACTTGCGTAAGAAATAATGCGCAACTCATCGTTTTGTTCTTGCATGAGCACGGCTCCAAGTCTTTCTGGACTAGCATATACGATTACCTTAGTCGGTGCCGACTTGTCATAATAAGTTTCCGCATTGGCAAGACAACGTTTAGCTCATCGAACGACCTTTGTTCATCTTTACCCCAGGCGGTAATTGGTTGAAATAAAACAAAAGAATCGAAGCTCTTTGTTAGAGAAGGCGATAAATGCTTACTGTAATGTTTACTTAGTATCAAAATTTTTAAATGTTAATAGAAACAGATAAAATGGCAATGTTCTGTTCAATTACGACGGGTTTTATTTTAAAAACACCATTTGCATAAGTTTTCAATTTATCTATTACATAGTTAATCAGAATAATTATATATCAAGTCGACGACATGAATCTATCAAGTTGGATGTAGAAAATGCCTAATCTCCGATTTTTTTTACCACGAACGAAGAACGTATCAATCTATTAGTTCAGTAATTTTCGTGTCTGCCCTTCCATCATGTGACTGAAGAAAAAAATCCAAAAAATAGGTAACAATTGTATCGAAAAGAGAAAATCGAGTATACCTTTTTATGTTAGGGCGTCTTTCAGTTGAATATTTTGTCTTGAAAACGTATACAGCAAGAGTATTTGTTACATCATCTCGCTTCAGATTCTATCATTTTTATATATCTAGGCTACAAGTTGACTTTATAAAATAAAGAAATAAAAGTACTAAAAGATGAAATATATGGGTCAAGTGAAATACCTTTCTAATGAATCACAAAAACAGAGTTGGTGTGTTCGAACAGTTATTTTTTTTTACTACAAGTACTTGACGGCAGCCGTTTAAGTTGGATGTTGAAAATGCATATCTTCGAAAAAAAAATCATTTTGTGTGTGTAATATATAATTATGCTTTATAGTCTTCAACCACTGAACATACTTAGTCTGCCCTTCCGCGAAATATTTAATAAGAATTTTTTTGAAAGTTTATGAATTTTCGAAAATTCCACCTGACAACCGATCAGACAATACTTTTAAGTTGAATCAATGCAGACAAAAACATTAACTGATGCTAAATTGGCAGCGTGTCATGCCTACACTGGCTTCCATTTCTCGGATGGTAAAAAGATACTTTGACATCTGCTGGCCCAATATCCCGGCCATACTTTGGACATATCAATTTCACATTTATCATTGTATAAAGTTACACCTTTGTCTTGCAGTACCCTTAACAACATTTTCAAGACATTTATCAAGTTCAACCTCGTTACTAGCATATACAATAATATCATCCATAATGTTATGAACATCTCACAGCCCTGAAGGATATTTTGAACTACAACCAAACATTAAACGCATATTCCTAAACAACTCTTTATGAGTTACAAAAGTAGTTATTTCCCTAGACACTATAGACTCTGATTTTAACTCAACTGGGGATATGAATTATCGTCCTCATCGCATAAATGTAGGACTCTAAGGTGCGATTGTCGACGCTAAAGGAGGATGGTATATCACTTGAATAACTGGTGTATGTTGCCGTCCACTCAGTCTATCACTAATGTGAACACCTCCCCTTTCCTCCGTAATTGTAAATTACAAATACAAAGTTCGTTCATTGTCGGAATAAGTAACGTTTGTTTATAAAAGCTTTGATCTAAATGCGAAAGAAAGGCGGTGTTCACCGAGCTCTCTCCTTTTTCGTAGCAAGCACACATACATGTTTTATATTTCTACAATGTAAAAACTAAATTTGTGTTTGAGCAGTCATTTATAATTTACAATTGAAAACGTCGGTAAAATAAAGGTACATGTTTTCAATTTATAGATAATAGTTTTATTTAGACATGCATACAAATATATTCAGGTTTGTTTTCATATGCACAGGTTTGTATATGCAACATTTCATCTGATTATATGTATTGTTGTTTATACTCTTTTTTAAACATAATTTGTTTTTCATGTACACATATAAAAAAGCTTTTTTGTCCGACGCAATCCTAGATTTGAACACTGTTTTCAATATGTCAAGCGCGCTGGGTTAAATATATATTATCAGATGAAATGTTATATATATAAACTAAAAACCTACACAGTGGTTAAAACAAAGATAAAAAAAGTAGACAAGTTTAACCCTCCACAAAATATTGGAGATATGTTTGAAAATAGACTTAGCGAAAGACCTGTTTAACATCATTATTATCATAAATGTATTATGTGCACTGAAAAAGACATGCATCGCCTGCTTCTTGTTCCTATCAATGGTTGAGAATAGATAAATCAATATACATTCAATCAGACACATTCGGATGACTGTAGTCAATTATTTTTCCCCCCAGGTCTTTCATAGATTGTTCAGGATCTACTTTTCAGTTGTACCAAACATCCATAACATTCTAGAAACTTTTCGAATACTAATTTTTAACTTTTAACAAAAAATTATATCAGATATTTCAGATGATGTTAGAATCAAAATGAGACTTTAAGACTAAATTCCTTTACTACTGACCTTTTTCTTAAAACTTATTAAATTTTTATATTTCCTACCTTACTTTATTTTAATTCTAGATTATTTGATCTCGAAATTCACTAATAATAAGTTGGGGTTTTTTTACGAGGCAACCGGGGGCATTGTGATGTTTTACATATTAAAGTTTTGTTTGATGATAAACAGATTTATTCCGCATTCTTTCATGTATAAACATGATAAATGTATTTCCGAAATAAAAATCACTCACATAACATATCTAGTGTATGTGTTTTGTACAGTAAAAAGGAAAATAGAAGCTTTAATATAAATGCCCTCCTAAAAATTTTCAAACATCAAAATTCTATCATTCTACTTACCAGATATCTGTACCTTCACATCTATACACGTATCTGTAATTGTTAGTCCTGAGTTTAGGAAAAAATGTTCCAAAAACATTCTCAATTTGTCCATGAAGAAATCTTTACTTTGAAATAACTCATTCGACATTCTTGTCCATATGACTAAACTACCGTTATCAGCTCGAATCACACGGATTGCGTTTGATGATATCTTGTTCTGGTTTTCATTAATTTGTGCTAACCTAGACGATGACATAGGAGTTTTGACATCTAACACAACTGTTGCAAGCTGATGGAAACTGTCTGAAATTTCGGAATGTTTTTGTTTTAATTTTGAAAAAAAAAAAATGAAAATAGTAAACGCTTTTTTAGTTTAGAATAAATGAATCAAAATGATAAGAAACAATAGGAAGGCTATAATGCATACATAATGGATTAGCAACAAGTTGAAACCTACGTTGTAGATATGTTGAACTGGACTAATACTTAGAAATGACTTGGAAGTACTTCTTCACTTTCACCCTATATACTATTATACGTTATATCCAATAGGTCTTATGAAAAATGAAAAAAAGAAGAAAATATTGTTATTTTAAACAACAACAAAAGATTATAATGATAAAAGTATAAAATAAAATGAAACGTTATGTGAAACTAAATTGACAAAGACAAAATACGATCAATTCATAAAACGTTAATTGAAATAAATGAGACAAATAGCATGACTAATACATACGTATGACAACCGATTGCATTGAGTATGTATGGAAATGTAGAATCCTTGGTTAGCTTGCTTGTTAGCTGAATTATTAGGTTAAGTAAACTTAAACTCCTTTTGGAGTAGACTATAATGACATATAACCAATCCATCTGTCTGTGAGAATAGACGTATTCGAAAGGAGGGTAGTATACCTTACCTAATAATGAATTTACGGTTCAGCTAGCAAGCATGCTAATCAAGGATTCTATCTTTCAATACACACTCAATGCAATCGGCTGTAAACGCGTGGTTAAACAGTAGTTTGCAATGATGAACAACCCTTTAAGATAATTAAAAGAAGCTGTAAATGTCGTAAATATGTCAATATACTAAAATGAGGAAATTACCAATTTTCAATTATATGAAACCTTTCATTTGTTTTTGTTTTTTGGAGTTGAATTAATTTTTTTTATACTTATCATGGATATAAATGCATTTTTGTTTTCCCAAAATTGTGTTCTAATTAGATATTAAACAAATGACTTATCCATAACGTCTGCATCTGGAAATGGATGTACCAAATCAGTAATATGAATGTTGTTTTCCATTCATTTGATGTGTTAAAGCTTTTGATTTGGCCATTTGCTAAAGCACTTTCCGTTTCGAATTTCCCTTGTTGTTTGGTACTTTTGTTATTTTACTTTTTTCTATAAACTGACAGCTATAGAGTACTATAAATCCTAGAAAAAAAGACGAAAGAGACTAACAGAAAATAGAAAAACAAACCTAATCGAACACCATAAAACGCGAGCTAAAGTTACTAGTATTCGATATCGTGAGGATATAAGGCAAACTTAATCACAGCCATCGATCCAATATCCTGTATTCAATCGAAGGCGACATCAGCGAATGTTTATTGGAGTAAACGTGACTTTAGAAAATAGTTTTTTTCACAGCAGCTATATACGTTCTCATACATATTTGATAAAATACTAGTATAAGAAAACAACTACTGTTCAGTAATTATTTTCAAAACTCCAAATAAAATTAAATGATAATAATTTCGAATAACCATTTTCATTCCAGTTATAATTTTAAAATTGGATACATATGGCTAAATCTTGTACATTTTGTTTCTTATCTTTTGATGGAAAATGCAACAATTTATTAACTCACCAATATCTTCAATATAAGACGTTTCCTGCAAAATAACAAAATGTAATTTACAAATACGATCAGTTATGAGTTCTGTGCCTTTATGAGCTCAGCTCCCTAGCATACTAAGTCATTCCCTAAGTTTTGAAATTGAGAATGGAAATTGGAAATGTGTCAAAGCGAAAACAACCCCACCATAGAGCAGACAACAGCCGAAGGCAACCAATGGGTCTTAAATGTAGCGAGAAACTCCTGCACCAGGAGGGGCCCTCCAACTGGCCCCTAAATAAATATGTATACTAGTTCAGTGATAAAGGAAGTCATACTTAACTCTGATTTATACACAAGAAACTAAAATTAAAAATTTTACAAGACTAACAAAGGTTAGAAGCTCCGAACTTGGGACTAGCGCAGCGGGGTTAAACATTTTTTTTTAGATCTCAACCCTCCCCTATACCTCTAGCCAATATGGAAAAAAACAAACGCACAACAATACGCACAGTAAAACGCATTTTAAGAGAAGTCCGAATTCAATGTCAGAATATAAAAAAAAAAAAAAAAAAAAAAAATTACTGTAACGTGAACCTTTATGGGCAAGGCAGAATAGAGTCAAACAAAAAAATAGTTGATATGTTCTATTACTAATATCACATAAATCAAAATATACATCACATGATTATCAGTAATGTTATTATCCGCACACGTCCCCTACTAAACTAGTGTATTCATCAAACTATCGAATGTCACTCGTATATTCACTTAAATAATCCAAATAATATGATTGCGAATCGTCACTTTTTATAGCACTAGATATAATCCTTTCTCTACAAATGTTTGCTCCTCTTTGTTCCGTATTCCCGGCCTTTTTATACCAATTTTGGTGTACGGATCTCCTGACGGATCTCCCGATGGTTCTCTGGGGCTCCGACTGGATGTTCAATGAAAGAAAATACGCAACAATACCACCTTTCCAGGATTTTGGAATTCCTATTCCAGAAGCACACATTACCGAATTAAATATAAAATCCTACACAGGTGATAAATCACATCGTTCTATATAATAACATTCGATGAATTGGATTATCTATTTATAGATCTATTGTAAATTAAAGATTATAAAACATCTCAGGTACATTGTTGTTTGAATCTACAACATCATTGATTAAATTAGTAACTTCTGTTACAATATCCGGCACATTTAACTTATTTTTTTTCAACATTCTCTGTGTAGCCAATACACGTTTCCTTTTTGACCTTGACGGAGCCGTCCAAGAATTTCTGTTCAATCTTTATCAATGTTAGCGTTACTTTTTTTACGTCTTCCTCTACTACTAATTAATTAGATTTCATGGCTGTAAATTCTTCTTCTGTTATATCAAGAAAGTCATCATCCACTACACAAAAGCCATCTAAGTTGAAGTTTTCTTATTCTAATGTTACATAATTATCAGCTTCATATGTAGTTGCGTCTCCGTTGGCATTTCTATCAGGAAAATTATAATCACTAGTAATGTTATTGTTATCATCCCATTCAATCTCATCATCCGAAATGTCAGAATATTCAGGAATTTTAACAAGTAATTCTTTCTTTTCTGCTGGAACTTCTCGATGTCCTTTATTCTTCTTCCGTTAATACCCATATATCAAAACCAAATATTATTCTCATATTAATAATAACAAGAAATAGTAAAGTGCAATACCACACGACAGAGCCGATGGCTGGTTTAATTACCATTTAATGATAATATATCTCATGTACATAATATAAACATCTTTATAATGTCCTCGTATAAATATGTAAATAGTTCATTCAGTGAACCCACACATGTAACGCAAAATAATCTCTTAATGCATGATACAAAATCTATGAAAAACCGTAGTATTAAAAAATAAACGTGACCGATCGAGTGGACCCTGTCGTGCCGAATTATTTAACCGCCAAATCAGATGAAACACATAACCTAAAAAAGCCACCTATGGGCAGACAATTCAGAAGAAAATAATTTCATACTAATTCATAAATTCAACCGATTGAAATTATATTTCTTCTTCCGTTAATACCCATATATCAAAACCACATATTATTCTCATAATAATAATAACAAGAAATAGTAAAGTGCAATACCACACGCCAGAGCCGATGGCCGAATCACAATTTTCAATTGCGTTCAATATAGCCCATTTTTTCCATCGTAAAAAAACTTTGATAATACCCTTTTGTTGTAGATGCTGATAGAGATTCTGAAAGTAATTCTGGAAGTAAATTCAGTTTACTAAATAAAGAGACAGGTAGATTCTGCAATTCTCCAGCGAATGCCTGCAAAAATATATGTGTAATTGAAAGGAAACATTAATAATGAAAATCATTTAAAATCGTTACAATCATCTTAATACTACAATCTAAATGTCACTGTAATATTCGCCACTGTCAATACAAACACACAAGAAATCCATGTTAAATAACATTCTATAAGAAAAGATCAAGAGAGATCTATAATACATGCTCACATCAAAATGAGCTAACTGGATGAAAAATCCATCCGTAATGCTAACATGCGAAAAGTTTAATCAACATTGCCAAATATCGCCTTCTTACTCTTACCAGCTATATAAGCATTTTTGTAAGTAGGAAGATCTATAAAATTTATCACCTCAGAAATAAACCCATCACCAAAAGGACAAAACATTGGCCAAAAACTGGCAGAGGGCCAGTAAGGTAAAATTAAAGTACCAACAGCTTTACACTGCCGCATATACATCAGTACACGTGGGATCAAAGAAACAGGTGGAACAAATAACCCGTTGATCCCTCGCCAATCAACCGTGAACGCATCAACACCTGTTGAATTCAAATTCCAAAATCTGGAATAAAAAACGTGCAATTTAAAATTGTCGTCAGAGGCAAACCAATCAACCTCGTGAGGTCCCCAAAGGGATTCAACTATCTGAAATACGAATTCAGAAATAGCCCAATCATCTGAATTAATAATTTTACTTAGATAATCAGCTCTCTCGTTCTCAGTACGTGGGATCCATACCATATCTATATTAACATTTGTTTTTAATTTCCTATGAAGCAGAATTTATCCAGGGGCTAGTACAGAAAGGAGAAAGGAAATTAGCCCAGTCTTTTAATTTCACCATTCGATATATTGATGATGTACTGTCTCTAAATAATATTCAGTGATCACTAACATTTGATATATCCAAGTGAACTTGAAATTAAAGATACTACCGACACAGATAAATCTGCTTCATATTTAGACCTTTTTTCTCGAAATGACTACTGATGGTAGGTTGAATAATAAAATTTATGACAAACGCGATGATTTTAATTTTCCTATAGTAAACTTTCTATTTCTGTGTAGCGACATTCCAGCGGCACCAGTATATGTAGTATATGTGTCTCAATTGAAACGTTACTCTAGAGCTAGCTCAACGTACGTTTATCTTGTTGAACGAGGAATATTACTTTCTCAAAAGTTGCTTAGACAGGGCTATGCATCAATCAAATTAAGGTCATCACTCAAGAAATTTTACGGTCGTCATCATAGCTGATTGGCCATTATGACAAAAGTGTGTCAGAAATCATATCTGATATTCTTCCTCAGTCATAATTACCTTCCATCATTACCGAACTGAACAAAGAAATAACACGACGGGTGCCGTATACGGTGCAGGAAATGCTTAGCGTTCCGGAGCACCTGATTTCACTCCCGGTTTTTAGTGGAGTTCGTGTTGTTTCTTGTTATTATTTATAACTGTTGATGTAAATGTCCTTTGGTTTACTCCTTGGTTTTGGTTGTTATTGTCTTGTATAGAATATTAACATAAAAGATTGGATGTGAAATACCTGAACGTATAAGATGTTTGCATGTTGAGGTATATATTTACAAATGATTTCCTTATACCGATATATGATAAAATTTAGTAAATGTTTTGACTATTTTGTGATATCGAAAACCCTGGTGTAATAGTTTTTCAGTAATACAGAATTTCTCTCCATAAGAAGGTGACAAGGGAACGTCACCATCTAAAAATGGATAATTAACGATAGGAAATAAAAATGCTTCTCTTATTATGGCTATTGCGTATTACACGAATAACTTATTATAAGGGGAAGGGTTATAGTCCTTTGGTTTTGTGAGTCTTTGTTTACTCCTTGGTTTTGATTGTTATTGTCTTGTATTTTGATACAAATCAGAATTAAGAAACTGAATGGGTCTGTCAATGCCCATGCTACGTCAATCTTTAAAGACCCAAATGTTGAAAAACACCTATCCTACCTTACATCGTTTTCGTGTGTAAAACTCATTACATTAACTGCTTGATAAACGAAATAGGTATTGAAAATTCACTTGGAAACTCAACATATACCCTCACGACACTAAGCAAAGAGGAAATCCTGAATAATCATAGGTCCGTTCTAATTTCCTTTTGAATGTCAACCAAAGATGAAAAACTGGATCTTCCATCACTGTATTGGATACCTAAACTACATAAGTGTCCTTACAAACAACGGTATATTGCTGGGTCTTCCAAGTGCTCCACGAAACCTCTTTCTAAATTATTAACATCTATTTTATCAGCAATCAAAGACTGGCTTCAAAGTTATTGTAAAACTGCCTATTCTAGAGGTGGCGTGAAGGCGTGAATCAGATGTGGATACTTAAAAATTCCCAAGATCTTTTAGAGTACATACAATCTAATTCTCTTCCATCTCGTAACAGTATTAAAACATTTGACTTTTCTACTCTTTACATAAGTATTCCACATTCAAAACTAAAAGACAAATTGAATGAGTTGGTATTACTTTGCTTCATAAAAAGAATTGCCAACGTAGATACAAGTATCTTGTCTTAGGATGTTTTTTTACATTGTACTAGATTTTTCTCAAACTGTTGACCGGATGATGAAAAAAAATTGACAGTAATGCTTGAAATAACCAGCATTGCAACGAAAAAAAACCCACATTCAGTTAATTCAACAAAAAAGTCTTCTTTAGCTGTAATACCACTCAATCAAAGTACGTCAAACATGGTTGCATACGAAAAAGGGTAAATAAAAATATTCCCTTGGATTTGACAGTTTTAGGAAATAAATCCTACATTTCAGTGCAATAAAAAAAAAATCTGAGTTATAAACATATATCGTGAGCGTTTGAAAGCACCATTACTTTTTATATGGTGTTTCTATAAAAAAAAAATTGAAAACGTGAGGTTACATGGTTACTTTAGCTTATACACAGATAAAAAAAGAGGTGAACATTTAATTGGTTAACTTCCAATGATGTTTTTTTTATATGCAAAACAAAGATAAATTCTGCACACATTTTTAAAGTGAAATTGATAAAAAAAAAACCAAAAAGAAACAACAACCTAATAGTGGAAAATCAATGGTGGTAGAATTCATAAAACTCAATTAGTAAACAGAGATAAAAATTTACATTGAAGTCTAAAAAATTAGCGCTCGCAAAATATCTTTTTAACAGAGTTCTTATTGTAATCATCAAAACCTGATCAAATTATATGGCCTATTTCTTGCAAACCGGTATATGTTAATTTAGATGTTAGTGGTAAGATTTTAAGTATAAACTGTGAGCATGACGACGGATGTCATTAACGGAGTAGGATCTTCTAACCCTAAGAATGTATTGTGGACCTTGTTTGTATTTTTGTCCTTTTTCATATTTTGTTATGGCGTTTTCAGGTTTTCATTTCTAAAATGTTCTCTTGGTATCTTCTTTCATGTCTTGCCAATTGATGTTCGATCCAGGTAACGACTTTTTAAGTACATGTTCAAAATCAGAATCAATTTTGACAAGGGCACACTGTTAATTAAAAAAATTCATGCAACCATATGTACTTATTTTGTGGTATTGCACTTTTTAATGATGTTTTTAAACAAAGTTTGTTGGATGTGAACTAATTGATTCTTTAACCATGTTAACTTTAATGAAAGTAATCAATTAATTAGCTGTTACTGGCTTTGAATTGAGGTGCGTCATTTCATGCCATATTGAAGATTTATAGGTATGCCATTTCGTGCCAAAAGGATTTTTTTCTATGTAAGCCATTTCGTACGTCATGAACGATATGTGTGTACACTATCTCGCACCTCATGGAAGACTTTTTTTATTACCATTTAATACCTCATTGAAGGTTTGTACGTATATCATTTCATACTTTTGAAAGATTTGTATGTTTGCACTTTTGAATCTCATGGAAGATTAATATGTGTTTCATTTCTTGTTCAGTCTCACTGAACTTTTGCTTTCAGGCAGTAGAGGTCACCAGAAATGCTAGCATTTTAAATGAAATCACCTAGTATGAGATATTATTTAAGAATAAAGTCAATATATAAGGAATAAAGTCAATTTTGTTTGAAATCTGTAGAACCTTTGATTTATGATATGTATTTCAAGTATAAACTAGCGCATTAGTAACAGTACACATGTGTGCCAATAACATTGACTATGTAACTTTGTAAAATTATATCTTAGGACACGTGTCGTACAAGCGTCTCGATACTGACGTATGGTTTTAAATAGGTATCATTCTACTTAATTGGATTACAAATGTTCATTGGATACACGTGCCATCTAAAATTGCGACGTGTGCCTAAATATTGGGATATATACAACTGATTATCATTAGGTGTAGTTGAACTCAAATTTATATATGTTACTTGTTTAATTTCTTGAAATGAAAAAGCCTTAGCAATCTAATTGGTAATTAGAGGGGCAATATTTCCCCCATGCCAATGCAATTATGACATGTGTATATTTAACGGAGTGTAGCGACAACGTGCCACCCTATTTAATGCTCAATGAATATTCAATTTATAGTAAAGATATCATTAAAGCATTTATAAATTGGTTGAAATATAATCTCCTGAAAAACTTATTTAAAGATTTTCAAGCGAGATGGGGCGGAAAGGGGAGGGAGATAGTTAATATCTATAAAAAAAAAAACCAGTTGCAGGTAATTATTTCTTTGCTGGTATACTAGTATTAATCTCATATTTTAGAGTTGAAAACTGATTTAAGGATTAATCCTGCAAACAAACAAAGAATAATTTACGCTATTAAAATTGAAAGTACTGCATTAAAACCAGGTTCAATCCACCATTTTCTACCTTTGAAAATGCCTATACCAAGTCAGGAATATGACAGTTCTTGTCCATTCGTTTTTGATGCGTTTTGTTATTTGATTTTGCCATGTGATTATGGACTTTCCGAATTGATTTTCCTCAGAGTTCAGTATTTTTGTGATTTTACTTTTTATCAAACCAATCATGGGTCTTTACAACATTTCTACGACTGGATGCAAATATATGTACTATATTAAAATCAAATCAAATCAAAATGTTTTATAACTCAAATAATTACAACTTAATATAATTATGATACGAAATGGTAAACATGTGTATAGCCTACGAGGTCCGAAATGATGGATAAATCTGGCCCATAAAATACGATACGGTTTTTATTGTGAGTACGAAATGGTTAATGTTTGACAAGGTAATGTTAGGTACAAAATAGCAGGGTAAAAAATTACCAAGGTGCGAAAGGACTTGCTACCTTAATTTGTTAGTTAGTTGTCTCAATAGTTATCTAATCATATATCCATTGGTTTACAATGGCGCGTAGTATTTTCGCAATATTATCTAACATTGTCATAAAGCGGGAGATTTGGCATGTCATTAAACCAAATTTGGCTGTGTACATTATGTATATACAACTCGTCTAAACATCAACCCAACAATGTTAGATCTGTGAATTTGCTTTCGCAAATTTTTTGTTCTTCCCTCGCTGGGATTCGAATCCATGCTACTGAGAAATCGTGACACCAAATCGCCTGCACTGTAGCCGTCCCGCTAGACCACACGTCCACCGGGGCTGCACAAATAATATAGCTTTCGGTGGCCGTGTGTTACCTTACCTCGTCAGTTTTAATCTAGCGTCGTACTACAGTACATGAAATATAAGGCATGGAGATGTTATTGTTACAGATCAGTTAAATTATCTATAGTAAAGGATCCTACAAATTAATGCACGATACAGGTCACAGAAAATAATTCTATTTATGAGTACGTCTGAGACAGTGACAACTCTACAACAGATTTATCCATCGGATCACCAGCAATGATGGTGATACATGGCTGTGTACATTATGTATATATAACTCGTCTAAACATCAATCCAACAATGTTAGATCTGTAAATTTGTTATCGCAAATTTTTTGTTCTTCCATCGCCAGGATTCGAACCCATGCTACTGAGATATCATGACAACAAATCGCCTGCACTGTAGCCGTCCCGCTAGACCACATGTCCACCGGTACTTCACAAATAATATAGCTTTCGGTGGCCGTGTGTTACCTTACCTCGTCAGTTTTAATCTAGCGTCGTACTACAGTACATGATATATAAGGCATGGAGATGTTATTGTTACAGATCAGCCAAATTATATATCGTAAAGGATCCTACAAATTAATGCACGATACAGTCACAGAAAATAATTCTATTTATAAGTACGTCTGAGTCAGTGACAACTCAACAACAGATTTATCCATCGGATCACCAGCAATGATGGTGATACATGGCTGTGTACATTATGTATATACAACTCGTCTAAACATCAACCCAACAATGTTAGATCTGTAAATTTGCTATCGCAAATTTGTGGTTCTTCCCTAGATATTTATGCACATGCATAACACAAACAAAAAGCCTTATTTGCTATAAAGCAAGCTAAGGGAAAGAGGGTGGTTAAAAATATTACTGTCAATTTAAGGGTTTTCCTAAATTTTTTATTGCTACCTTAGTTAGCCAAAACCAACAAAGGAACCAGAACTTTGCATGAGAGAGATATATTCCTTAGAAGGAACAACTATATGTATTCCATTAAATGAACAACGGCAAAATCTTAAATTGGAATCATTACTGTTCTCAATTTTGATTTTTTTCTACAATCTACGTTAAATTAGTAAACAGTGTTTTCAATATTAAAAGGTTTTTTTAGATACAAAAATTGCCCGTTGAAGGTCATGAATTTATTTTTTGAGAGCAACCCCTCTGATTCGAGAAAAGAAATTCGAGTACACTAAAAACATCATCAAACTTCTGTTTTTTTTATCGATAACATATTGGATGTGTTAAGTAGATGGACATTTCAACCGACAGTCTGTTTTCTTGTAAGTACTTATAGGTACACCTTCTGGACTTGTTTCACGCAAATGACCTTTATCAATACAAATTTGTAAAGTTCTTGATTACTACTTTCTTATATAATAAAAGTGATCGCAAAAAATGAAATGACTTTGGCATATTCATTTGATATTTCATTCCTCCAAAAATATGAAAAGAATTAATACGGACAATACACTTTCAACTACTTATTATTGCAATATATATCAAATATGATTGAAGAACAAGGAATATAAATCATACCCTATAACAATTCTTCTTATGGTGTAAAAACTTCTTAAGACAATTGAATATAATTTTACACGCCCCACATTTAAGTTCGTCTGCTTCATCCTCATCTGAAAAGAAATCTAAAATTAGTGCAATATTCCAACTGGCGAATCGGTAAGTCCAAAAGAAAATTACAAACTGCTATACAGGCAATGAAATGACAATAAAGTTTTCGAATGCTCAAAAATTAAACTACAAGGTGTAACTCGTTAGTAGTTTGTCCGTTACAAAAACAATTCCTAAACAAAATTGATGTATAAAGGTACATATCGTTAAACCAATATAACACTTAGTTATGATCAATGTTATATCGACCTCACGATGACGATTAGCTGTATCAACTACATTGGTATTATTCAACTAATGATATTGCAAATTAATTGAATCAGCATTCATGTGAACACTTTGTTTGTTAAAATTTGGAGAGAACTTCGAAGAGCACGTTTGTATTAGTTAAACTATGGCAACAAAAAAGTGAACTATTTAAAGTGGATAGTATCTGCACGATTTATCGATAGTACTCTAGTATGTGCAACCATTAAGTGAGTTTTGCTGATTGTTCTCCTGTTTACCAAAATAATGCGTGAAAGCAATGATATGGTTATAAATATGTCAAATGAATCTCCTCTCTAAACAGTCAACAAGATACAAATTTACTTAAAAGATTAGTCTGACACAACAAGCTATACCTATATAGCAAATACAAGCAAAAGAACTCAAAATCGAAGGAATCATTTTCACACTGTGGTGTGATTTTGTATATTTGTTTACAATTATAGTAGTCACTTTCATTTCAAAGTCATTTATGATAAATTAATTTTATAATTCTTAGCCTAGTAACTTTGATAGTCACTAGGTACATTTAAGTGTTGGTTGATGTTTTATTATCGAGTGTATAACAAGCTAACCAGTCAGCACAATGTGTCAAAATTTTCTGTTTGCATAATTTTCAATTAAGACAAAGATGCCATTATTCTTAGTTGTCTGAACTGTTTGCTTTTGTTGAATTCAATATTCTTCAATTTGTTTAACTTTGTATTTATCTTGGTCGCGCAACTTTTTTTATTATCGAGTCTCTTATAATTTATTTTGGAACCAATTATCAGCTAGATATCTTTTGTGAATTTTATTATCATAGACATTAATAAGAAATATCTTTATCTATACAGTCATATATCTGCTATTTTTAAAGGCAAACGGTTGTCGTTCTTCTGTCGATAATGAACTGGTTTAGTTTTCAGATTTTTTTTCAATATCAACTCCATATGAAACCCACTATTTCATTTTATTAAGATAAGGATTTCAAGGTATGCATCTCTGTTTTTTCTTTAAAAAGAAGTTACAGAGTTGAAGTTTAATAATTAATTTGAATACTATTAACTTCACTTTTAAAAATATACTTTTTTTTTTAATTTCAATCAAACTAGTTCCTGAAAATTTCCTTTCATAATTATATTATAAACAAAGAGTTCACTTTATGACCAAGTGTCTATATTGTGAAAAGATTGGCTATAAAACAAACTAAACAGTGTTTTATGATAATGGTCAATATTCTGTTATTAATCATGACAAGGTCTTCATTTATCGTTTGACATTAATAAAACACATTTACAGTAATGCTTTTCAAATAAATAAAAAAACAATATTTAAATGATAGAATAAATTCTTAATTAATCTATAATCTAAAATTCTGCGTTTATTAAATTTCCACCAATCTGTTCAAGATATATAGTATGTGAAAAAGGTAATACCGTGAAAAGCATGAAATTACACAATTTGTTTTCCTTCTCGATTATTGCATTGAATTACAAAAACATGTAATTGAAATATATCTTCATTACAAATTTCATGCAATTACTTTGGAAGATGGTATGAATTCCCATGCATTACAATTACAAATTTGCATTATCTCATGCCTGATAACGACTTTAATTGGGATTTCAAATGATCATTTTAGTTCGCAATGTTAATTTGTATATATTTTTGCAGGTACAATTAAAATTGAAGAATTTACTTTGACGTTTTTTATCTTTTCGTCAAAATAAGTGGTATACGGTAATAGCTTGAAAAAAATGTAATGCGCAAAAATTATTTGTTCAACAATAAATCAATCTTCGAATAGAATTGAAAGAGAAAGGAATCACCGACATAGCTAGATAATAAAATTAATTATCTAGTTACTACCACAAATTGATATTAATTAGTATTATAATTTTCATTGTTATTAATAAATGGTTTATCAGTCTGACAAATCTAATCATGAATTCTATCCTAATTTTATCTTATTTTTGAGAAATCGTTTTAGGAATTCAAATGTGACATCACTTTGTGCGTTGAACTGGCTTTGGCTAGCTCGGCTGTGTATTTTTATGTGCTGGTTTTTAGGTTGTTTTATGTAATGTATCAGTTTTTATTCTGTAGTAAGTCACCACTTCGGTTTTATCATGTATATCTATTTTATAGTCATTTTATGAAATTTACTGTTTGAAAAAGTGTGAATTGTTCTAGATAATAAGGATGTTCTTATCCCATGCAGAAAACCCCAGCCGTATTGATCTCAACTTTTCGGAACATCCTCAAGGTACTCTGCACCTTTGTATTTGTTTTGGCTTTCAAACTTTTTTCATCTGAGTGTCACTGATTGGTCTTGTGTGGTAGAAACGCATGTCTGGCGTATTATATTTTAAACCTGGTACCTTTTGTTAGCTATTATTCGTGTGTTTCTCTGTCCTATATTTTCTCCCATTTATTTGTATTGTAGTGCAGTCATGTAATGTTGTCATTTAAATGTTATATCTAATATTGTCATTAAAGTGGGAGGTTTGGCATGCCACAAAACCAGGTTCAACCCACCATTTTTTCTTAAAATGTCCTGTACTAAGTCAGGAAAATGGCCATTGTTATATTATAGTTTGTTAATTCGTTTCTGTGTGTGTTACATTTCAATGTTGTGTTTCTGTTGTGTCGTAGTTCTCCTGTTATGTTTGATGCGTTTCCCTAAGTTTTTGTTTGTAACCCGGATTTGTTTTATTTTTTCACAATCGATTTATGAATTTCGAACAGAGGTATACTACTGTTGCCTTTATTTACAGAATTTTTGTTATATTTTTTTATTGAATGTGAAATGTCATGGCAAGTGATGCATGAATAGTAGGAGACGCTCATCCAGTCTCGGTTCAATCGAATGTGTACGTTTTGGTTTATTTTCTTGTTTTTGTTCCCTGATTGATTTTTCTCATCGATTTTACTACTTTTGGTACAATTTAGATTTGCACAAAGACATTAATGGTTTGTTGAAGTTTAAAGTAAAAAAATATGATTTTTCATAAAAAAATACTACCTGATAAATCATAACTGTCATCTATGTGATTTGCATTCGACTCTATCTCATCTAAAAAATAATATCTTGTGTAAACATTATACCTTACTAGTATTTTACATGTATAACTTATTCATAATTCTCTTTACACGTGTATGTAACTACGTAAAGGAAATGATAATTCATGTTCCAAAAATACATTCACATGATAAAATAAAGTATTTGGTAAAACGACGCGACTACATTCATCTTTGAGATTTGGAATTAGTGGGTGTCATCTTTAATTTTTGAAGCTTCCCGGGCTCCGAAAAAATCATCATGACTTTTCAAATCCCGAAAAGTGTAAACCCGAATTCCCACGAAAATAAATGTCAATCCCGGATACCCTCAAATTCGAGGCCCAATTCATATTAACCGAAAAAGGTGATATCTTTTGTAAGTTTTATTTTAATAGACATTAATACATCTGCTATTTTTAAAGGCAAACGGTTGTCGTTCTTCTGTCGCTAATGGACTGGTTTAGTTTTCAGATTTTTTGTCAATATCAACTCCAGATGAAACCCACAATTACATTTTATCAGGATAAGGATTTCAAGTTTTGCATCTCTGTTTTTTCTTTAAAACGAAGTTTACAGAGTTGAAGTGTAATATTTAATTTGAATACTGTAAACTTCAGTTTTAAAAATATACATTTTTTTTTAATTCCAATCAAAATAGTTACTGAGAATTTCTTTCCTAATTAAATAATTAGCAATTTATGACCAAGTGTCTATATGGTGAAAAGATTGGCTATAAAACAAACTAATTAGTGTTTTATGATAATGTTCAATATGCTGTTATTAATCATGACAAGGTATTCATTAATCGTTTGACATTAATAAAAGACGTTTACAGTAATGCTTTTCAAATAAATAAAAAAACAATATTTAAATGATAGAATAACATCTTTATTAATCTAGAAATCTAAAATTCTGCGTTTATTAAATTTCCACCAATCTGTTCAAGATATATAGTATGTGAAAAAGGTAATACCGTGAAACGCATGAAATTACACAATTTGTTTTCCTTCTCGATTATTGCATTTAATTACAAAAACATGTAATTGAAATATTTCTTCATTACAAATTTCATGCAATTACTTGGAAAGAGAGTATGCATTCCTATGCTTTACAATTACAAATTTGCATTATATCATGCCTGATAACGACTTTAATTGGGATTTCAAATGGTCATTTTAGTTCGCAATGTTAATTTGTTATAGCTAAAATTATTTTTGAGATATATTTTTGCAGGTACACTTAAAATTAGAAGAATTAACTTTGACGTTTTTTTATCTTTTCGACAAAATAAGCGATAAACGGTAATAGCTTGAAAAAAAAATGTTATGCGCAAAAACAATTTGTACAACAATAAATCAATCTTCAAATAGAATTGAAAGAGAAAGGAATCACCGACATAGCTAGATAATAAAATTAATTATCTAATTACTACCACAAATTGATATTAATTAGTATTGTAATTTTCATTGTTATTAATAAATGGTATATCAGTCTTACAAATCTAATCTTGAATTCTATCCTAATTTTATCTTATTTTTGGGAATTCGTTTTAGGAATTCAAATGTGACATCACTTTGTGCGTTGAACTGGCTTTGGCTAGATCGGCTCTGTATTTTAATGTGCTCAGCCTGGTATTTAGGTTGTTTTATGTAATTTGTCCGTTTATATTCTGTAGTAATTCATCACTTCGGTTTTATCATGTATGTCTATCATATAGTCATTTTATAAAATTAATGTTTGCAAAAGTGTGAATTGTTCTAGATAATTAGGATGTTTTCATTCCAGGCAGAAAACCCCAGCCGTATTGATCTCAACTTTTCGGAACATTTGATCCTCGCAGTGCTCTGCAACTTTGTCCTTAATTTTGCTTTCAAACTTTTTTCATCTGAGTGTCACTGGTTGGTCTTGTGTGGACGAAACGCATGTCTGGCGTATTAAATTTTAAACCTGTTACCTTTTGTTAGCTATTACTCGTGCGTTTCTCTGTCCTATATTTTCACCCATGTGTTTGTATTGTAGTCCAGTCATGTAATGTTGTCATTTAAATGTTATATTTAATATTGTCATTAAAGCGGGAGGTTTGGCATGCCACAAAACCAGGTTCAACCCACCATTTTTTTCTTAAAATGTCCTGTACCAAGTCAGGAAAATGGCCACTGTTATATTATAGTTCGTTAATTCGTTTCTGAGTGTGTTACATTTCAATGTTGTATTTCTGTTGTGTCGTAGTTCTCCTGTTATGTTTGATGCGTTTCCCTAAGTTTTAGTTTGTAACCCGGATTTGTTTTTTTTTCTCAATCGATTTATAAATTTCGAACAGAGGTATACTACTGTTGCCTTTATTTACAGAATTTTTGTTATATTTTTTTATTGAATGTGAAATTTCATGGCAAGTGATGCATGAATAGTAGGAGACGCTCATTCAGTCTCGGTTCAATCGATTGTGTACGTTTTGGTTTATTTCCTTAGTTTTTTTTCCTGTTTGATTTTCTCGTCGATTTTACTGCTTTTGGCACAATTTAGATTTGCACAAAGACATTAATGGTTCGTTGAAGTTTAAAGTGAAAAAATATGATTGATCATAAAAAGATACTACCTGATAAATCATTACTGCCATCTGTGTGATTTGCTTTCGACTCTATCTCGTCTAAAATATAATATCTTGTGTAAACATTATACCTTACTAGTATTTTACATGTATAACTTATTCATAATTCTCTTTACACGTGTATGTAACTACGTAAAGGAAATGATAATTCATGTTCCCAAAATACATTCACATGATAAAATGAAGTATTTGGTAAAACGACGCGACTACATTCATCTTTGAGATTTGGAATTAGTGGGTGTCAACTCTAATTTTTGAAGCTTCCCGGGCTCCGAAAAAATCATCATGACTTTTCAAATCCCGAAAAGTGTAAACCCGAATTCCCACGAAAATAAATGTCAATCCCGGATCCCCTCAAACTCGAGGCCCAATTTATATTTACCGAAAAGGGTGATATCTTTCGTGAGTTTTATTTTAATAGACATTAATCAGAAATATATCTATTTATACATTCATACATCTGCTATTTTTAAAGGCAAACGGTTGTCGTTCTTCTGTCGCTAATGAACTGGTTTAGTTTTCAGATTTTTTTTCAATATCAACTCCATATGAAACCCACTATTTCATTTTATCAGGATAAGGATTTCAAGTTTTGCATCTCTGTTTTTTCTTTAAAAAGAAGTTACAGAGTTGAAGTTTAATATTTAATTTGAATACTGTAAACTTCAGTTTTAAAAATATACATCTTTTTTAAAATTCCAATCAAAATAGTTACTGAGAATTTCTTACCTAATTAAATAATTAGCAAAGAGTTCAATTTATGACCAAGTGTCTATATGGTGAAAAGATTGGCTATAAAACAAACTAATTAGTGTTTTATGATAATGGCCAATATGCTGTTATTAATCATGACAAGGTATTCATTAATCGTTTGACATTAATAAAACACGTTTACAGTAATGCTTTTCAAATAAATAAATAAAAAAAAATTTAAATGATAGCATCTGGTGCAAGAAAAATTGGTACCGTTAATTTTATTACTACCACTGGGTCGATGCCTCTGCTGGTGGACTATTAGTCCCCGAGGGTATCACCAGCCCAGTAGCCAGTACTTCGGTACTGGCATGAAAATACGGATTTATTGTGTTATTAAAATTTGCTGTTACAAAATATTAGAAATTATTATAAATTAAGGAATGTATCTCCCTCATGCAAAGCTCTGATTCCTTTCACGGATTTGGCTATACTTTTTTGGACCTTTTGGGTTATAGCTCTTCATCTTTTATATAAACTTTGGATTGCAAATATTTTGGCCACGAGCATCACTGAAGAGACATGTATTGTCGAAATGCGCATCTGGTGCAAGAAAAATTGATACCGTTAATTTTATAACAACTTTATTAATATAGAAATCTAAAATTATGCGTTTATTAAATCTCCACCAATCTGTTAAAGATACATAGTATGTAAAAAAGGTAATACCACGAAACGCATGAAATTACACAATTTGCTTTCCTTCTCGATTATTGCATTTAATTACAATAACATGTAATTAAAATATTTCTTCATCACAAATTTCATGCAATTACTTGGAAAGATGGTATGCATTCCTATGCATTATAATTACATATTTGCATTATCTCATGTCTGATAACGACTTTAATTGGGATTTCAAATGATCATTTTAGTTCGCGATGTAAATTTGTAATAGCTAAAATTGGTTTTGAGATATATTTTTGTAGGTACACTTAAAATTAGAGGAATTAACTTTGACGTTTTTTATCTTTTCGACAAAATAAAAATTAACGGTAATAGCTTGAAAAAAAATGTAATGCGCAAAAACAATGTGTACAACAATAAATCAATCTTCAAATAGAATTGAAAGAGAAAAGAATCACCGACATAGCTAGATAATAAAATTAATTATCTAATTACTACCACGAATTGATATTAATTAATATTGTAATTTTCATTGTTATTAATAAATGTTATATCAGTCTTACAAATCTAATCTTGAATTCTATCCTAATTTTATCTTATTATGGGGAATTCGATGTAATTTGTCCGTTTATATTCTTTAGTAATTCATCACTTCGGTTTTATCATGTATATCTATCATATAGTCATTTTATAAAATTAATGTTTGCAAAAGTGTGAATTGTTCTAGATAATAAGGCAGTCTATTATACTTGTTTACGTTAAGATTTATTTATACTTAAATATGGCCTTGTTTTCTTGTTTGAATTGTTGCCGGGGCCTTTTATTGCTATTATACTGTATGACTATGTTCAATGTTGAAGGCTGTACGGGGGCCTATATCTGTTTTCGCCCACCCTATTAAGTTTTAGGCAAATAGTTGCCTCATTGACATTCATGTCAGATCTTTTAGTTTTTATATTTTCTGATGGTAAAAGTAGAATTCAGTCATTGGTAATATAAAAAGTATTAACCATATATCTGGTTACAAACATAACAGTTGGCAAGTCAAATATCTTCATCTGTTATCATATCAATTTTAATTATTTTTCTATATTGTATAAAAAAATTATTACAAATCTGGAGCTGATTTTGATTGATTGTCAATTTAAGATATTTCATGTTTCCAAAAGCGTGCTTGGATAGTGGGTTTTTCAATCACCAAAATGACTTCGTTCGTGCTCGGAAGATTGTAGTTACTTATGGTTGTGTTCTCTTATACATTTCAGTATCACAATTTGTTAGCAAGGTCAAAGTGTTATGAGGCATTTTAAGTAAAGAGATAAACTAATCGTATGCTCATTCTCGAAGGGCCCCGCAATATTAAGTAATCCACTAAAATGGACATGACATCGGACAAAGCGTTCAATACGATAGGACTTAACTTATAAGCGATATTGATTTTTTCCAAGATTTGTAACCTTAGTCAAATGTGCTTAGTTCCAATGTTACCACGATTGCAATACAAGAACAAGATTCCAAATAAGTGATTGAACCAAACAACAGTGAGAAGGAATATGTTATTTGTCAGATATACAAAGTTATCTAATTTTATACAAGTTAAAACTTCAGTTATGCTTTTATCTATTTTCATCTATTTATTATCCAGTTATGCTATTATCAATTTGCATCCATTTATTGACCATCAAACGGCGAAGTAGGTCATTGGCTTCGGGAATCTGTTAGCTAGTAGTTACTGCGGTCAGATTCTTGTTATTACACAAAATTACAATCAGAGTTATCTTTTATATCGACTCTCAATGTATGATACTGGTTGGCGGTAACAAGTTCCAAAACATTCTTTATGAAATGAATGTTTTTGAACTTGTTTAGTGGCGGACTTTATAGGCTGCACCAGTACCGATGCACTTGATTTATCACTGTATTATTATTTAATTTAGAACATTAATCCATGTAATCTTCATTTCCACCTCAAACGTAGTTTCTCATGTTGATTTTAGACATCTGTTGCCAGGGTTCAAGTCAGCACCCCATTATTTCAAAATTTCATTTCATTTTAGTTATATATTTGAATTTTGAATTTTATTTATCTATTTTATTTGCATCTAATTTTTATTTTTCTATTTTATTTGCATCTAATTTATCTTTGTTTGTGGGTTGGTAACCGACAGAAGCCATGATCTTACTTCGCCAATAAAATATATTTTGATTTTAATAACGTCTTCTCTCTTATAATTCTATTTTAAAGGGCTTGACCGTTAAATCGCGTTATCAGAGGAAGGCAAGACTTCCGACAGTTCATGCACAGGTCAATGTAACGCGCATGTCTTAATTCGATTACACGGCATATCAATTTTAACAGCTAAAGCACTCCTCACAATATTTTGAATGCACGGTCTGCTAGGAAGTAACTGAATTTATCTTAGGTCAGATTGTTGAGTTTATTGTACGCATAATTAATGTAAACAAATATTTACATTAATTACGCGTACAATAAACTCAACAATCTGACCTTAGATGAATTCAGTTACTTCCTTTAAGAATTCAAATCTGACTTCAATTTGTGCGTTGAACTGGCTTTGGCTAGTTCGGCTATGTATTTTAATGTGCTGGTTTTTAGGTCGTTTTATGTAATTTGTACGTTTATATTCTGTAGTAATTCATCACTTCGGTTTTATCATGTATATCTATCATATAGTCATTTTATAAAATTAATGTTTGTAAAAGTGTGAATTGTTATAGATAATAAGGATATTTTTTTTATCCCAGGCAGAAAACCCCAGCCGTATTGATCTCAACTTTTCGGAACATTATCCTCGCGGTGCTCTGCAAATTTGTACTTTATTTTGCTTTCAAATTTTTTTCATCTGAGTGTCACTGGTTGGTCTTGTGTGGACTAAACGCATGTCTGTTGTGTTACATTTTAAACCTGGAACATTTTGTTAGCTATTATTCGTGTGTTTTTCTGTCCTATATTTTCACCCATTTATTTGTATTGTAGTCCAGTCATGGAATGTTGTCATTTAAATGTTATATTTAATATTGCCATTAAAGCGGGAGGTTTGGCATGCCAAAAAAACCAGGTTCAACCCAACATTTTTTTCTTAAAATGTCCTGTACCAAGTCAGAAAAATTGCCACTGTAATATTATAGTTTGTTAATTCGTTTCTGTCTGTGTAACATTTCAATGTTGTGTTTCTGTTGTGTCGTAATTTTCCTGTTATGTTTGATGCGTTACCCTAAGTTTAAGTTTGTAACCCGGATTTGTTTTTTTTGCCAATCGATTTTCGAACAGAGGTATACTACTGTTGCCTTTATTTACAGATTTTTTGTTTTATTTTTTATTGAAAGCGAAATGTCATGGCAAGTGATGCATGAATAGTAGGAGACGCTCATCCAGTCTCGGTTCAATCGATTGTGTACTTTTTGGTTTATTTCCTTGTTGTTTTTTCCTGATTGATTTTCTCATCGATTTTACTACTTTTGGCACAATTCAGATTTGCACAAAGACATTTATGGTTCATCAATGTTTAAAGTAAAAAAATTTGATTGATCAAAAAAGATAGTACGTACCTGAATAATCATCTCTGTCATCTCTATCATTTGCGTTCGACTCTATCTGGTCTAAAACAATAATATCTTTGTTAACATTATACCTTACTAGTATTTTACATGTATAACTTATTCATAATTCTCTTTACACTTGTATGTAACTACGTAAAAAAAAAATAATATTTCATGTCTACAAAATACATTCACATGATAGAAATGAAGGGGGTGTCATCTCTAATTTTTGAAGCTTTCCCGGGCACCGAAAAATTTTCGAATCCCGAAAAGCGTAACCTGAATTCCCGCGAAATAAATGTTAATCCCGGATACCCTCAAATTCGAGGACCAATTTATATTCCCCGAAAAAGGTCTGTCCGCCTCTAAGTTTCGAGACAAAACAAGAATTAATATGTAACAAATGCCAAAGATAAAAAATACGGGTAAACGATTTCAAATAGCAGCCATAAAACACCATATCTTAAGTTTAAGAGGGTGACAAGACTGGAACGCTGCATAAGATGCATCCGATAAAAGATAAAACATGTATTTTCCCAGACAAGAAACTGACAGCTGTAATTTAAATACTAATAAGTTACCTGTTGTCACTTTTAATATGGAAGCTTCACTATTTCCAAATTCATTCACTGCTCGAACAGACAAAATGTAATCAGTGTTCGGATCTGAAAAAAAAACATTATATGAATGTTAGACATATCGGGTCAAACAAATATGACGGTTCTAACTATGGTTCAAGTTCTGTCAGACAAAATTGACCTTAAATGCATTTGGGTATTTGAATGAATCTTTTGGTCCTAAGGTAGCAAGAGACAGTTAGAAGTTTAGTTTCGCTTTATGGTCATTGCTAATTTTGTAAACATGAAAGTTTTTGACATTACAATTGATTTTTAGATAGTTGAAGACTAATACAGCCTTCCATGTAAGTCTATATGAACATTTAGATTGCTTTTAGCATGTTGGATAGGCCATTTGTATGTTTGACAGTCTGTATTTTTTTCTATACTTACCACCCATCGGTCCAGAGGAAATTATGGTAGTGTTTTTTCAACAAAGATGTGACCTCGAAATTTTCCATTTAATTTTACGGAAAAATTACAGATGAGTGCGGTCCTAACCTTGACAAAAGTTAACTTAGAGCAGACTTGTTGACTGCTTTCCAAGTTAACCAGGCAAGCAAGTTAACTTCGTCGTTGGTGGACCAGACCTACGGTCTGCTTTTTTAGGACCACTGCAGACCTATCGACAGGTCTGCTCCAGACCAGACCTGTGGACAGGTCTGCTTTTGACCAGTCCTGAGGACAGGTCTGCCCCAAACCAGACCTGTGGACAAGTCTGCTTTTGACCAGTCCTGAGGACAGGTCTGCCCAGACCAGATCTGTGGAAAGGTCTGCCCCATACCAAACCTGTGGACAGGTCTGCTTTTGACCAGACCTGTGGACAAGTCTGCTATTGACCAGACCTGAGGACAGGTCTACTAACGACAGATTATCGAATTTAAGAGTTTTCATATCAGACTTGAGCTTTAATTAAAACATGTCAACAACATTCGAATTGTTTTTCCCCAGATAGCAAATTTCTTTACTCGCTAGACTCTACTAGATATTATACATATCAACAAAATTCCTTTTTTTTATTTTATATATTCTTATATACATAAAACAATGGCTATACAATCACATAGAGCTATCAAGGAATGAGAGGGTTTTTTTTTTATTAGAAGGCGAATGGAAAGGTTATCCAACACATAGGAAGAATATTCTTATAATCATAGGATATCAACATCATTGTCGACGTTGCTTCGTTCCCCGGATTTTACCTGTCTCTTTCGAAATTTTACTTTATTCATTTATACATGCATGGATATTTCATTGTTATTCAACTTGTTTGCATTGGATTAACTATACTATTTTCCGCAGAATATTCAAACGAAAATTGTACAGTGTCCGGATACATACGGTGTGGTAAAACAGATTTGTAGAGAGATTTGTCTTTGCCGATAAATTGATGTACAAATAATGTATGAGACGTTCTAAAATTATACTCAATGTAAACGTGCACTTGAATGAAATAGTTGCCACTTGACCTTTAACTAAAAATAAAATTAATCAACCGACTTAATAGATAAACAGTATACTTTTCCAAGAAGAGAACCTTATATACTTTTTTTTTTTTTTATTAAAAAGTACAAATGAATTCAGACATGTCAGTGTTAGTACTTGGATGATGCGGCCTTATAGTTTTGTTTTACACACCATCCTGAACTACTCTATCTAGTGACAGTTCAATATTAATATGAATACAGAGATGAAATGCTGACATTCTAAATTTATGCAGAAAAAATTTGGCACGAATTGTTTTCAAATGTTATTGCTAACACATTTGCTGTCCTACTAAAATATGAACAGGAATGCCAGGAAAAGACATCAAGGCGCCAGTTTCGTATCAATATTTTGAATAAAAGGAGGACATGAAGGCACCCTTAATTTAAGCGAACAAAAATTTGCATAATTTGTTGTTATTGTATTGCAATATTGCTGTCCATTGTATTATACATTGAATCCTGACATAAAAAAATATGGCTGATTTACTATGCGGGTATATAGATTTACAAATTAAAGTGCACATATGGTCAGTTTTGGTTGATGGGGTCAAATAATTTTGTTGTACAAGTCAGCATGAGGTATCAAAACTACTGAAATTTTGTTATGTATCAATATTTTGAATAAATGGAGGACATTCTTGCACCCTAAATTTATGCGTACAAAAATTTGTTGTTATTGTATTTTAATATTGCTGTCTACTGTATTATACATTGAATCCTGACAAAAAAATATGGCTGATTTACTATGCGGGTATATAGATTTACAAATTAAAGTGCACATATGGTCAGTTTTGGTCGATGGGGTCAAATAATTTATTGTACAAGTCAGCATGAGCTATCAAAACTACTGAGATTTTGTTACGTATCAATATTTTGAAAAAAAGAGGACATTCTGGCACCCTTAATTTATGCGAACAAAAATTTCTTGTTATTGTATTGCAATATTGCTGTCCATTGTATTATACATTGAATCCTGACATAAAAAAATTTGGCTGATTTACTATGCGGGTATATAGATTTACAAATTAAAGTGCACATATGGTCAGTTTTGGTTGATGGGGTCAAATTATTCTGTTGTACAAGTCAGCATGAGGTATCAAAACTACTGAAATTTTGTTACGTATCAATATTTTGAATAAAGGGACAACATTCTGGGACCCTTAATTTATGCAATCAAAAATTTGTTTTAATGGTATTGCAATATTGCTGTCCATTGTATTATACATTGAATCCTGACATAAAAAAAAATGGCTGATTTACTATGCGGGTATATAGATTTACAAATAAAAGAGCACATATGGTCAGTTTTGGTCAACGCTATCAAATAATTTTGTTGAACAAGTCAGCATGAGGTATCAAAACTACTGAAATTTTGTTACGTATCAATATTTTGAATAAAAGGACAGCATGCTGGAAAAATTAGACGAAATGCATACGATGATTTAATCTCATGATAAATAAATATCTATGTTTTCAGAAGAGGCATTACTTTAATTGATTGAAATGTCCTTTGGATCAATGTTCATGATGTTTTAAGACTTTTTTGACATGCCTCCCTTCTTTTTGCAATGTCAAATAAATGCAGATTGATGCCATGGTTATACCAAAAAGGGATTATATTTCACCCTAATAACTATCATAAATCAAATCAATAGACGATTCTCTTTCCATAAATATACACATGCATAACTAACATAAGTCTTATGTGTTAGAACAGAAGAGAAAGATGTTGTTTTACTAACTGTGTTTTGATACCTAAAGCTGTTTATTTTGCAACCCGAAATTGTTTTCTCTCAATTGATTTATAACTTTTGAACAACGGTATAGGTGGCACGGTAGTATTTGCATTCCAGAGTTGAGGTTTCTCTTTTGTGTACCTTACCTAAGTCAATGTATCTGAACAATCTGGTTGGACAAAAAATACAGTATCAACTGAACATACTTTCCCAAACTGAGGGATGAATCAGGTGTAGAAAAATATTAAATAATATTACATACAGATGAAAATGAATTTTTGAGAATTTTTCTAAATTGTGTATTCACTGCATGATAAAAGACCTAAAAGCACTAGTGGCCATAGGTTTTTTAATATAGCAAAACAGTAAACGGTCATAATACACATTCAAATTCATTTCTGAATAGTAAAATGAAATATCTTCAGTGAACTATGAATGTAGATTTTTTGACAGTGTTAGATTGGGATTAAAATTCTAAAAAGGCTTTAACCCTTATGGAACATAAACAGACAGAGAAAAGGTATGTTTTTGTTTATCTATTACTTATTTGTATGATATCGAAGAGTATATATATACATACACAACGATTTTTTTTATTATGAGGTGTAACATTTTCTACAACTGTTCTAGATAAACACTGAAAAAACTAGAAATACACATCAAAATGATTAATTGAGTGAACCTTGCCTCAAATTAAATATCTCGTTAAATTGTTCTCATTGTATGGAAAGAAAGATATTAACATATGAAAACATCTCACAATAAAAAATAGGTATATATGTTTATATATTTTTCGATATCATAAAAATAACAATTTAATAAACAGAAACCTACCTGTTCTCTATCTATTTATGTTCTTTTTCACGGGTTCAACCGAACATACGGCATTTCTTTTCTATACAAGGCTTAAAGACACAAACACAAATATTCTATGGGATGTAGGTTTGCAGCATCGAGTCATTTAATAATAAATTCGGAACATAATAACAACATGTGAACAAAAAATTTAGAATGGAAGGTGTTACGCAAAAAACAGTCCTTATCACATTCTCTTCACTATAGAAGTATGATCAACAGCCTGCAAAATCTACAAAATACAATTACAAAAATTAGAAACAATTCACAACTACATGTAAATGATTGTAAACATAAAATTGAATAAATACTGTAACTTTGGACAGTGTACATGTGTGTCTGTTGAATTGTACTATACTTCTATTAGAAATAGCATATACGTGTGAAAGACAGTACCTATAGAACAAAAATTGTTTTAAAAACAAGAACAAAAAATTAAAGAAAAGTCAAACAGACCTTAACAACAATTGAATTAAACGTCTAGACTGATTGAATGCAAACCGTCGAATGATTTAAATTCCCGCTTAGTATGCACGGGTGGATTCACCCGTGCAAATTACTACGCATAACGGTATTCGTTAAGCCTTATAACGAAAAGAAATTTATTTATGTTCTTTTTCACGGGTTCAACCGAACATAAAGCATTTCTTTTCTATACAAGGCTTAAAGACACAAACACAAATATTCTATGGGATGTAGGTTTGCAGCATCCAGTCGAGACAAAAGGCGAAAGAGTGCATATCAGATGCCAAGGTTTTTAGAGACAGAAAGTCTTTTATCAATACTGTCTTTCACATATCCGTCTTTATCATTTTCGGATCGCCAACAGCATTGAACTTTGAAAAGCCTATCTGAAACCCCGTTGTTAGCGGCTTGGGTAGCGCCTCCGCTTCGTAAACTATGCAAACCAAATTGCTTTTTGTCTAATCCTATTGCGCACAAAGCTTCAAGAAGAATTTCCCTGGTATAAGATAAAGGCTTATTTAATTTACTAAATTTTAAAGTATCTTTTTTGGACTGCAAACAACGAAAAATGTACTCCGAAGAATTAATCTTAAGACTAGCAAAATTACAATAATGTTTTAAAAAATTAACAGGACAAGTCGGCATATCAGTACTTGCTATCATAACTATACTACCTTGTCTATAAATATCGGTCTTGCTATTGTGAACTATAATTTCAACGTATGTATTATGAAAACTGATATCACTCATTCTTATAAGCGAGAGTTCTTTGTATCTAAAAAATCCCGCATAAGCCAAAGATAACATACATAGTAACCTACAGTTAGACAAGTTAGAAATATCATGATACAGGTTGAATAATTTAACAATTATATCCGCTGTGATTGGTTCCTTCTTATGTATGGGTTTCGCCAAAATTCTTTTTCCCCCTTCTAAGACAATGTTTGACAGTGAACTGCAACAAGGGTTTGGATATAACAGTTCGTGATACCACTTAATTGCGTACAAGTTAGAATTAAGTACGGACACTGAACAAGCTGATTGAATTAACTCTGTGAGATACAAGGAAACTGTAGATACATCCGCTGGCAAAAACTTTAAATTGTACTTTCTGCACCAAATTTTGAATTTATTAGAATATAAATCGTATTTCTTGTTTGTGGAATCTGATTTACTCTTTTTAGCCATATCCATAACTGCAAAAGCGATATTATGTAACCCAGGTTTGAGCGAGAGTTTGTAGATATTTTTCTATTCCTTACTCAAAGAGATCTGCAAAAGAAATGGAAAGATATGCAATATCCTTTCAAGGACAGAAAATCACGGCCAGGTCCGTGACACAAGTGGCCAGATCTGCATATTCAACACATGTACACTGTACAATCAACAGTTACAGTATCATAAAAACAAAAAAGCGGTAAGGTCCACATAAAGAATTTTTTTCTCAAAATTCATTCATACATTTTTGGCATCAAGTTTCAATACAAGAACATTTGAAATAAACCTGCTTTCGTTGAAAACAGAATTCTCAGCAGACCCCCTGTTGAAAAAATTAGAAGGGGTTTCATACTCAACAAAGTCTTGCACTAAACTAACAAACTTGCCAGTGTCAACCGACACCAGCATCGGCCAGAAAACTGCCGATTTCCACTTAGGGATAACCAATGTACCTCTAGCTTTACATAATTGAATATGATTTACAGTGTGAGCTATTAAAGGTACAGGTGGCACGAGCCAATTATTATCTCTTGACCAATCAAACGTGAACGCATCAATTCCTTTTATTAAAGGATCTAAGAACTTTGAATTATACCTTGGGAGTTTAGTATTATTACTGTTAGAAAATCGATCTATGCTAAAAGGTCCCCATATTTTATTAAAAATAATGAAAAATTCTGTCCGACACCGACCAATCGTCGAAATCAAATATTTTACTATATTGATCCGCGGTAGTATTCAAAGTTCTAGGTATCCACTCAATTTTCAAACACACCGAGTTTTCTATACAAAAATAAAAAATCTCCATAGCTAGATTGTGCAAATCCTGTTTCATACTGCCAACTTCAGATATGTGAGCTACGCTTTGGTTATCAGTGAATAGTTTTAGAAATTTATTTTTAAAATGATCCGGAAAGCTTTTCAAAGTCAAAATCACTGCCTTTATCTCTCTCCAAGTTGAACTTTTGAGCTTTTCTTCGATTGCCCACATCTGATGCGCAATTTGATCAGAAAAATTCACAATGTAACCGGCGCCCGCATAAGAACTTGCATCAGTATAAGATAACCTCTCGGGAAGTCTCTGTATTGGTGCTAACAGGCAATTAGGTAAAGATTTTAGTGAATAATGCCAAAATTCTAACTCTTTAATAGACATAAGATCTAATTTAATTCTAGAGTCCCAAGAGGATCGCTCGTTTACTAAGTGATGTAAATGTCTTGTCATAATTCTACATATATTACCTAATGCGGTGATAAAGCAATGATTTTACCAATAACCCCTGCAACTTTCCTTGCAGTCGTATTACAAGGATTTACAAGTGATAAAGCAATATAATTCAAAATATTCAACATTTTCTGTTCGGGTACACTTAAAATACCCCTATGTAAATCCCATACAAAACTTAGCCAGTCTAAACTTTTTTGTGGCTTCCACACATTTTTTCATAATTTGGTAAAAACCCAGCTGACAATAAGTCTGACAATACTTCTTTTGACACCTTTAAACATAATTTTTCAGTATCTTCAAATCCAAGTCCATCATCTAGATATACAATTATTTTGAATCCTTTACTCCGCCAATATTTTACTAAAGGGCGTACCATTTTTGTGAAAATATTACAAGCTGAGCTCAAGCCCTAAGGTAAAGCTGTAAACGTGTAATATTTAATTTTAGCGTCACTTTTCCATGAAAACCCAAGAAACTTTTGCAATTCAACATGCATATCTATATGATGGTACCCATGTCTTAAATCAAACTTAAATGCAAAATGCTTATTTGCTGCATACATTTTAGCCTCTTTTACACCCTCATATTTAAATTTAGACAACACTTCATATTGATTCACATGTCTAAGGTCAAGAATCAACCTTTCCTTGCCAGTCGAGTTGACCGACACCGATAAAGGATTAACAACAAAAGGGGGAGTGCTAACTACCTTAGCGACTCCCGTGCATACCAAATCTGCAATTGCACGTTTAACAAAATTTTTGTGTTCAAAAGCAGATCTATTGTTATTCAAAAATACAGAAGTAGGTGTATCGGTCAATTTAAAAAAATAGCCAGATTCAAGTATAGGTAAAACTAAATTTTTTAAACTAATCAGCCATTAAAAGTTTTTCTTTCCAAAATTGTAAGTTATTATATAATCGACTTTTTACATTATAAACTTGTACTGACTCATTCTCATAGTCGTATGTGTCTAAACATAAATTAAAGTCAATCAAAGATACTACCTCATTTGGAACTGCTGATGTTGTTAGACCTGTGACTTTTTTCTGGACAGTTAGACGACCAGTGTCCTGTGGCACCACATTAGTAGCAGATGTCCTGGGGAGACGGTCCTTTCCTTGCTCTGAAGTTTGAGGTACTGGATCTTTGACTATTATATCTTGGTGTTGTTTGTAAACCATTGTTGTAGCTTCTTGCTTCAGGTGTTTCGCTAAAGCCACGAAAAAGTTTATCAGTTGCAAATTTCTTTGATGTGTCTTTGGGTGCGACTGGCTTTCTTTTACGAACTGCCCTGGTTTCGGCCTGTCGTAGACGGCGCTCATCATCAGAGTTATCAGCAAGAGGGTTACCTTCATACTCGCTAACGGTGTCCCAACCATGTTTGTTACCAATTTTAACAGTTTTGTTACGAGCAGCAATATCTTGTTGAACTTTTTCAATAGTTTGTAAGGCAAAGTCACGATTATCTGAGGAAATAGCGGCTTTCAAAATATAAATGTCCTTTGACACTTGGTCATTAAATTCACACTGCTTTCTATTGCTAATAAATTTGAACTTAAAGTCAGGCTTACTTGTAGGTTGGTTTAAGGCTGGAATTTTAGCTTCAAAGACTGTGAAGATGTCCTTTTTCTGTTTCTCCAATGCGCTGTCTAAATGCTTGGAAAACGACGAGAATGCATCAGCTGTTGGGTTGCTTGTAGGATTATCAGCTTCACTCCTATGATGAATTCTTGCAGATGAACGTTCAGGAAAACTTTGGATTTCTTCGTCAGACATGAAGGAGAAGAAAGTCAAACAGACCTTAACAACAATTGAATTAAACGTCTAGACTGATTGAATGCAAACCGTCGAATGATTTAAATTCCCGCTTCACCCGTGCAAATTACTACGCATAACAGTATTCGTTAAGCTTTATAACGAAAAGAAATTTATTTATGTTACGTCATAGTGCCGAATATTAGATAACATCGAGTCAAAAAAAAATTACCGGTGTAGTTTAGACTTGGTGTACTTGGTAAAGTATGTTCCTTGGGGTTTGTATTTCATCAAAAGAGCCGCTGCCGTTTACAACATTCGTTGTGAAGTACATATGAATATATCGCACATGTCTACTATCAACAACTACATATTATAACATACGTATTCATACTATTAAGGGCATCCGATACAGTTTCTCGATATAATGTCATTTTTATAATTTTGAAATATGTTGTAGGCCTTGGCGAGTTATAAAATAAAACACAAAATAAAACATAGGTCACCGTGCTTGTTTTCGAGAAAATTGAGGTTGAAAATTGGGGATTTGTGCAATTTTGTAAAAAGTTAGGCAATGTTATAAAATTTTTGGAGCAGATATTTTTCGTCGTAAATTATTAAGATCGGGTTCAATCTGAAGCTGTGATAAATGGCAATAAAGAAAAAATAAATCACTACACGAATGACTATAAAATCATTCAAGTCTTGCTTGACATTGCGGACCAGATGCTCAAAGTTGTATTTTGCTAAACCTAAAAAAATGGAAAAAAAACTGTTTCTGAAAATGTCATTTTTATCAATTCTCTGCATAAACTGATTTTTGTCATGCTTTCTCCAAATCTCAATTAAAAAATATAGGTCACCGTGCTGGATTCCATGATAATCGCGATTTATCCTAAAAAATTGCGTCACCCCTTTGTAACCTCAACGTTAGCGCTAAAGTGCACGACGTCGCTGGCAGACAATTTCGACGTTATCGCTTCAAATTACCGGCGACATTTTTCAGAAGTATAAATATTGCTTGTAAAGTACTATCTATAAATTGGTAACATTGTTTTCGAAAGTAAAATCATGTGAATAACAAATACCTCTCTGTGTTTGTGGTCTGAGAAACATCCCAAGAAAAGTTATTACGGACTGTTGATAATTTTTACGGCTTTCAAAAGTTAAAGACTCGGCAATTTAGAACATGACATACAGGTACATTTACTGTACACACTCGTATATTATTTCATACTGATGACCTCTATATGTTGTTCTTTGTTTTGTTTTGTTTGGTGGCTGCTGTTTCATTACACATACTCCTTAATATCCTTTAATTTACGTTTTTATCACTGAGAAAATCCGTTTTTGTTGATACAAATTTTAAAAAATTTAGCGTCGATTGGACAGTAATCAAATTTGACGCGCATTGCAATTTGAATTAGAATTTACGCTAGGACGCTAGGACGTAAAACATTTCGATTGCGAATTAAACTAATTCGAATTACGTGTGAACTCTCCTGCAAACGGAACTTCTTTTTTTTTTGTACATAAATTGCAGCACAACAATTATGCCGTTACTTTTATCGTTTGAGTTGTTTTACCTTATCATTTCGGGACCTTTTATAGCTGACTATGCGGTATGGGTTTTGCTCACTGTTGAATACCGTACGGTGACCTATAGTTGTTAATTTCTGTGTCATGTTTGTCTCTAGTTGAGAGTTGTCTAATTGGCAATTATGCCATATCTTCTATTTTATGTGGTCAGAAAACAGAAGCAAAATCTTACAAAGGAGAATCTTCAATTTGCTAATAATTATGGATGCTTTTGTCCAGACAGAGAAACTATAATTTTGAAATTTTTGATTTGGCTAAAAAACGATTGAATTAATAGCGAGAGGACTGGATATATTACGATTAGTTGCGATTAAAATCATTCTCTCATAGCGTAATTTAAATGGTAAATAACTATATATTTTTTTCACCACAGCGCGTACATAAAATACCGCATGTCCATTCTCCTGTCTGTCCTTCCGGACTTCTGGTTAATTAGATTTTTCAAGTGTACCATTCTTGCCAACTTTCTATAAAACTGATATCGTATGGACACGTTCGAAAATCAGTGCATATCAACTATTCTTAAAAAGAGTTATGCCATTTGGAAATATTAATTGTATTGAAAATTGCATTGTATTTTCTGTCATTCCGTCATTTCTCTAATATATCTATAAAAAAAATAAAGAAAAAAATAAACAGCTGCGCTTCGAGCGCATGATACGCCCTTCGTCTTATGAAAAAAACCCAACATAATATATGTTTTTAAAATAACATGGGGGTTGTACGGGAAGTCATGCTAGGTATATCCTGACTCATTCATTATTCTTGCTCAATAGGAAGTTTATATATCACAATATGTTTTATATGATTCCCAAATTGAAGCTCAATAAAAATTCAAGAACTCAAAAATGAATTAAAGAATCATCACCAAAGTATACAGATCTTAAGAATAATTTAACTAAAAAGTATGTGAAGTTTTATGCAATAATTATAGATAGTTTCTGAGATACGGCGCGACATGTGAACCCCCACCCCCTTTTTGTCATAAACTCAATAACTCTAAAATCAAATTCTGAATCATTCTCAAAAGTATATACAAATTCTTCAGAATTATATAACCAAGAAGTGTGTAAAGTTTTGAGCAATTGTCATAAAACGTTTTCTAGATACAGCGCGAACTGTTAAAAAACAACTGTTCTAGTTACGAAGTCCTGTTACTCATAAAGTTCACCAAAAATGATACAGATCGTTTGACCATCATGACTGAAAAAAACAACCATGTTCAGTTTAATGATAATATGCTGTACCATATTTACGACGGACAGACGGACGCGGGCATTTTTATACCATTAGGTCCCGTCAAAATTTTTACGGGTGTATAAACATATTGTTTGCTATTGCCTTTTGTTAGATAAACTACGTGCAACGTGGAGGAAATAGAAACTTTGTTCTTTTATAAAAGTTGTACCATTGTTTGTATTAGCGGCATACCATTATTTTTTTTACATAAATAAATTGAATAAATTGTTTAGAAAGGAAATTGACTTCTTCGTGTACATACATTTTCGGTATTCGTTTTAAAATATCATTGGTTTTCTATGCTGTAATAAAATATCGGATCCGGACCAAATCGTGGATGATGAATGATAATAAAATTTTAATTGACATGCATGATATTAGTATCACGGTCATAAAACTTTCGAGCATGATTTTTGTACTCAGACTCGAAAATCAACCAATCAAATTGCTGGATTTCATGTTTCGAGCATGATTTTTGTACTCCGAGCACTGAGCAAAGTTTTATGCCTTCCAGTCCAAAAGGGTTAGTCGTCTTGAGATTGCTCACTATACGATATTTGTTGAAGATCTCAAAGAAACAGTAATTTGTTTTATTTCTTATTATGTTATTAGACTGTTATCCTGGTAGAATCAAATGCACTGACTAATATTAATGGCGTAGAAATTAGCATGCGGGAGAAACATTTCACATTACGTTTCTTATTACGGAAAATGACACGCATTACGTCCCGCAAAAAGTGACGTTTTGCGGGAATTCAAACGCTTAACGTCGCGCCAAGAGTTAACTCCCTTGAAACTGTATCGGATGCCCTTAATTAGTTTAACGGAAGCGGAAATAAATAGCATTTGTTTATGCACGTTTTATCTACAAACTTCGTTCAGGCAAGTGTGTTCCACGAATTTTTGTCCGTGAACTATCGGTCAGGAATTTGCTAAACAATTTAATGTTAATATTTTGAAGTTGAATAAAAAGATAAGTCAGTTACAATCATAAGTAAAAAAAAACATTTGATGATTGATATTTGCATTGCCGTATTGCACTCACAAAGTAGTGTGTATATACATTTTTGTTTAACTCTGATCGGTTGTAATAGCGTTTCACAAAAAAGTCTTTTCTAAAGACGTAGGAATGAAGGTTTCCATTCGAAAAGTCAAGTGTTGTTTTGTTTTTATTTTGCCATTCATTTTAGTTCAAAGTTAAGAAAACGGACAAGTTAAAATACAAACTTCGAAGTAGCAACCTTTGAACTGATAAAACATGAACAGGTAATGCATATATGACACCAAGATTGTCAACAATTAGATAATAAAACGCAAAAAAAAAATCTTAAAGGCATAAACGTATACAGGTATACTATACTTTTTAATTACAAAATTACATTTATTAGTTTAAAATATTTTCAAGATTTATCCATGCATCAAATTTACTAATTTGTTAAAAAATTCGGAGATAATGTAGCGTCATTTTTTAAGCAATTACCTGTATAGAGACGGAGTCCAGTTCTCCGTTTGGTCATAATTGTGTCAAACACTATTGTTTACAAAAGGTCGCATTAAAAAATTGATAAAGTTGCACATATGTAAATCCAACGTCTACGTCATAATGAGAGAGCGAGCTATTTGGATGTTGGCAGCAGGAATGACTCAAATGTTCAATGTCCCTATAATGACTATTGCATGTCATAAGACTCGTCTTAGAGATGCTGGCACCACAAATGATCGTCTTCAAAGTGGCAGGCCACATGAAATGACGTAACGTCAAGCTAGGCACATCCGCATTATTCATTTCTGGAATCGATTTGTAAACACGTTACAAACTGCACGACAAACCCATTGAAAAAATTAGAAAAAGAATATCTGCCCAAACAGTTCGAAAATTATTCCGTTAAGTTGGTCTAATAGCTCGTCATCCGTTGAAGAGCAATATCCTCCCGCAGCGTCACATATTGCGCGACTTTTATCGACTCGGGTACGGACTCGATGGAATATGCTCACATGGAGACAGGGATTTTTTGCCGATAAATCGAAATTCAATCTGAAATTTAGCGACGGCAGAGCCAGGATCTACAGACGCGCACTAAACAATTGTCTAATACGTGCTTACACGAATTAAATCTGTTTGGTGGGGGCGGAATTATGGTATTGGGCGGAAAAACCTACCAGAAACGCACCGATCAATAATTATTAATGGTAACCTAAATGCAATAATGTAAAGGGACGAAATTTGGCTCCTGTCGTTCTACCGTGTCCAAAAAGAAGCGTCTTAACCACGTTTTTCAGCATTGTTTCAAATAGGAAAAACTTATAATTGTTCTCTTCAAATTATGTTAGCTAACTATTCCGTTAACTTATTGTTATAAGCTTTTTGTTGTAAAAAGTATAAATGATCTTCCAAACATGTAACATTACTTTTTTTGCGAAGTATATTTCCTGCTTGTTAAATTTATTAAGTTAGATTTGTTTTTTTATGTCGTTTTCTATTTCTATCCACTTATTTGAATTTCAAAACAATTGTGGTGGTATTAAAATGTCTTATAATTAATTTTAACAAGCATTATCTGTATCTTCATATTTACGTACAACAGTATGTACATTCCTTATGTAGGAGTGTGCACAATATCATTCAATTGTTTGCTACCTACACAAATCATGATTAAATTCAAACATTGTTACATCAGATCTAAGCCTACGAATATATCTTCCTTCAGCAACAAGTCCACATCCTACAATATATGCAGTAACAGGACAACTCTGGTGTTGTTGTCTCGATCGTGACCATTGTAATAAGATTCCATTTTTCGTTGCTTCGCATCTAAGGGACGTCGGAGATTGTGGACGTTGTTTCCATTCTGTTATCAGAAAATATGAACTACATTATTATCGTTAACATGATAAAACTACACTGTTCAATTAAAAAAGTATTCATCATTTCAACATTTTCTATACAAAACATTGTTGGACTCTTAAGTGCGTTTTTAATACGTTAATGTGCGATGGTAGTATTGTGATGCTATATAACCGTGCATTTGTGGTAAGGCTAAAGTATAATTGATAAAATAATATTACATATATTTTCATTGTGTCCATGTCCTGTTTGTTTGTTAGAAGCAGTTTTTTTTTATGTAAATCGTCAACAGTATCACTTGTTTGATGAAAAGTCATTTCACTTCCATTCATACATTTAACTATACAAATGGAAAAAAATATTGCAACACCAAATTGAAATTCAAATTAAAAAAAAACACTCTTTATTTTTTTGTGATAAAATATGTTGAAATAGAACTAGTTAAACATCATTTTAACATCACCTGAGTTTAATCAATAAATATTGACTCGATTAGTTCTTATCTGCGCATGCAGCTACTGTACTCGTAAACAATAAAACAGATGTTTTTATCCTCAATGTTTTCAACACTTTAAAGAACCAAGTTTATAAAGTTATGAGATTGACACCTTGTAATTGGTCATCCATAACTCATAACTGTAGCAAGATGGCAGATGAGAGAAGCAGGTATGTCGCTGTGACAATTGCACGTATTGGTGGTAATTACCATTCCACTATAAGTCGTTTTGAGAATAAAACCAGGCAACAAACGATGTTAAAGACCTTCCGAGATCAAGAAAACCCCCTTTAACATCTTTTAGGGAAAATCAAGCATAATGAAGGTTGGTCAGAAGGAAACCGCTTGCAAACAATACAATCCTAAAAAGAGAGTGATGACCTGTTCGAGATCGGCTTATCGCTCCTGGTTATCGTGCGATAAGACCATTTCGGAGACCTTTGCATACGACTAGACACACAGTTTCCCTTGTTCAATATAGTGCAGAGCTCGCCAAAGCATCGTGGAGGAAGATCCATTGTCCCAATGGAATTCGGTTTATCTTCCTTGGCCAGATCGTTTGAACTTTGAACCACATCGAGCATATATGGGACACTATTGGTAATAAAGTGCACGACAGGACAGCCCAGTTCAAACACGTTATGAAATAAACAAAACCCTTCGTCCGAAATTGTTGCTGCTATCTTAGCAACAAATTAGTCGACTTATGGCAGGAATCAGAAGACGTTAAGATGAGGTTATCCGTTTAAATGGAGGCTGCGCACAAAGTACCAACTATTTGGCGTAAAACGATCAACCATGTTGTGAACAATCATCTGTAGATTAAGTTTTTTTTCTTACTTACGATGGCGCGTGGAATGCTATAAACAAGGCTTATACGGGTACGAAGACAGATACTCTGTACTATAATTAAAGGCAGCAGTAGTATACATCTGTTCGAAATTCATAAATCGATAAGAAAAAACTAAACCGGGTTACAAACTAAAACTGAAGGAAACGTATCAAATATAAGAGGACTACGACAAAACAAAAACAAACACAACACTAAAATGTAACACACATCGAAACGAACTGTAATATAACAATGGCCATTTTCCTGACTTGGTACAGGGCATTTTAAGAAAAAAAATGGTGGGTTGAACCTCTCTGTAAAACTTGAAACTCAAGTGAGAAACAAGGTACAGTTATATCCACTTTCAGCAAAATTATTACTGAATAAATCATACAGTTAAAGAAAATATAGAAGACAGTTACTATCACTGCATCGATTTCTTTACAATAAATAGTGCAAATAAAGAATAACAATTAAAACAGAATGTAAAAACGGGAGTATGTGATTCATCATCCCGGCAGGCAAAGAAAACTACCAAAAGTATGAAAGATAAACATGACAGGATTTTGTTTTAAACACGATACGATTATAGATATAGGAAGATGTGGTGTGAGTGCCAATGAGACAACTCTCCATACAAATAACAATTTAAAAAGTAAACCATTATAGGTTAAACCATTTTTAACTTTAATCTAGTTCTAATACAATGTTTAATGATTAGTTTTTGATGATAAATGTATTCAAGAATATGTAACTACGTAAAGGAAATGATAATTCATGTTCCCAAAATACATTCACATGATAAAATGAAGTATTTGGTAAATTGACGCGACTACATTCATCTTTGAGATTTGGAATTAGGGGGTGTCATCTCTAGTTTTGAAGCTTCCCGAGTTTTATTATAATAGACATTCATACATCTTCTATTGTTATAGGCAAACGGTTGTCGTTCTTCTGTCGCTAATGGACCGGTTTAGTTTTCAGATTTTTTTTCAATATGAATTCCATATGAAACCCACTATTTTATTTTATCAAGATAAGGATTTCAAGGTATGCATCTCTTTTTTTCTTTAAAAAGAAGTTACAGAGTTGAAATTTAATATTTAATTGGAACACTGTTAACTTCACTTTAAAAATTATACATTTTTTTTAAATTCCAATCAAAATAGTTACTGAGAATTTCTTTCCTAATTAAATACTAAACAAAGAGTTCAATTTATGACCAAGTGTTTATTTGGTTAAAAGATTGGCTATATAGACAATAATAGTGCATTGACTTGACATATCAACGATATAAGGATGAGGCTTAGAAACATGCGAGGCTGTGCCGAGTACTTTCCCCGTTTCGGGCCGAATCCTTATATCGTTGATATGTCAAGTCAATGCACTATTATTGTCTTTATACTGCAATTTAAAAAAAAAACATTTTCAATTGTTGTTTATTGTGTTAATGTTATTTATTTGATTTAAATATTGGGAAAAATCTCCCTTTAAAAAGGCCTCATATCACACAGACGGAGAAATATAAAACACGATGAAATGTACATCATTACCGCAATCAATGGTGAACGAATTCGTTGCAGACTAAAATATCAACAATAAACATAAAATATAATGAGTTATCCTGCAATTGGGTGTTCTACTATACAGATACAGCCCTACAGATATCGCTATGCTGTATCTGTATACTATACAGATATCGCTTCAAAGCTCCGCCCACTGTCGGACTGAGTATTGTATGAACCTGCGTGACCTCAGAATGTGTATTGCTATTGCATTCCAATGACGATTACTTTTATACGTTCTGTTTGTTTTCAAGCATTTCGTTAGAGCAATAAGAATCACACCAATTTTCTTACAACATACACACATGAACAGCAGTCTTTTCTATCGATTTCAAAACTTGAATGTGTATGATTGTGTTACAAAAACAACCGTGTCAATTTCAGCATGCATGTTTAGTGAATGTCGAGTCTGAAGCGTAGGACAACTCGTACTCTCCTGTTTCAAATTGGACAATGTTTTGTTATTTGTTTTTACTGTTGAAATTAAATGTTATGTTAAAGTAGATAATTATTCACCTTGAGCGATGTATTATTGTTGACCATTCGAGATTCTTTTTTTGCGAAACCCGTCTTCAGCTGAATGTGTGATTACTGTATCGTATTACTACACGGGCCTCAAGGGGTTTCAAATAGAAAATAAATGCAAAACATGTGCTTTTTTTTTGTCTTTTAAAACACAAATAATATACAGAATTAAATCGCAGGATAAAGACAATAACTGTTTAGTGTCTTTAAATATCAGCTGTATTTGTACTCGGCTCGAAACAGGTGTAATAGCTCGCTAAAAGCTCGCATACACCTTGTTTCCTAGCCTCGTACAAATACAGCTGATATTTAAAGACACTAAACAGTTATTGTCTATTTATAGGTTGCAAACAAAAAATATTAATAAGTGAAATATGTTTTCCAAAAAATTGCAAAAGAAACAAGTTTGAGTCGTTAAACGCATCGTTGTTTACATTGGAAACAAGAACAGGTTGAAAAGGTCGTATGAGTAATTAAATATAATTTCGACAATTTCTATTTAAATATTCATGAGGAAAAGTGATATCAGGTCAGTGACTGTATATGGCATAGAAATATACAGTCAACGCATTTTGACTGCTCAAATAGAACGAGTGCAGTATAAAAAACAAACTAATTAGTGTTTTATGATAATGGTCAATATGCTGATATTAATCATGACAAGGTATTCATTAAGCGTTTGACATTAATATAACACGTTGACAGTAATGCTTTTCAAAGAAATAAAAAAACAATATTTAAATGATAGAATAACATCTTTATTAATCTAGAAATCTAAAATTCTGCGTTTATTTAATCTCCACCAATCTGTTAAATATATATAGTATGTGAAAAAGGTAATACCATGAAACGCATGAAATTACACAATTTGTTTTCCTTCTCAATTATTGCATTTAATTACAATAACATGTAATTAAAATATTTCTTCATAACAAATTTCATGCAATTACTTGGAAAGATGGTATGCATTCCTATGCATTACAATTACAAATTTGCATTATATCATGCCTTATAACGACTTTAATTGGGATTTCAAATGATCATTTTAATTCGCAATGTTAATTTGTAATAGCTAAAATTGTTTTTGAGATATACTGTTGCAGGTACACTTAAAATTAGAGGAATTAACTTTGACGTTTTTTTTTTATATTTTCGACAAAATAAGCGATTAACGGTAATACCTTGAAAAAAAAGAAATGCGCAAAAACAATTTGTACAACAATAAATTAATTTTCAAATAGAATTGAAAGAGAAAGGAATCACCGACATAGCTAGAAAATAAAATTAATTATCTAATTACTACCAGAAATTGATATTAATTAGAATTTTAATTTTCATTGTTATTAATAAATGTTATATCAGTCTTAAACATCTAATCTTGAACTTAATCCTTAGTTCGGCTATGTATTGTAATGTGCTGGTATTAAGGTTGTTTTGCATAATTTGTCCGTTTATATTTTGTAGCAATTCATGACTTCGGTTTTATCATGTATATCTATCATATAGTCATTTTATAAAATTAATGTTTGCAAAAATGTGAATTGTTCTAGATAATAAGGATGTTTTTATCCCAGGCAGACAACCCCAGCTGTATTGATCTCAACTTTTCGGAACATTTGATCCTCGCGGTGCTCTGCAACTTTGTACTTTTATTTGCTTTCAAACTTCTTTTTTTCTGAGTGTCACTGGTTGGTCTTGTGCGGACGAAACGCATGTCTGGCGTATTTCATTTTAAACCTGGTACCTTTTGTTAGCTATTATTCGTGTGTTTTTCTGTCCTATATTTCCTCCCATTTATTTGTATTGTAGTCCAGTCATGTAATGTTGTCATTTAAATGTTATATTTAATATTGCCATTTAAGCGGAGATTTGGTATGCCACCAAATCAGGTTCAATCGACTATTTGTTTCTTAAAATGTCCTGTACCAAGTCAGGAAAATGGCCATTGTTATATTATAGTTAATTAGTTCGTTTTCTGTGTGGTTATATTTCAATGTTTTGTTTCTGTTGTGTCGTAGTTCTCCTGTTATGTTTGACGCGTTTCCATAAGTTTTAGTTTGTAACCCGGATTTGTTTTTTTTTTCTCAATCGATTTATGAATGTCGAACAGTGGTATACTACTCTTGCCTTTATTTACAGGTTTTTTGTTTTATTTTTTTATTGAATGTGAAATGTCATGGCAAGTGATGCATGAATAGTAGGAGACGCTCATCCAGTCTCGGTTCAATCGATTGTGTACGTTTTGGTTTATTTCCTTGTTGTGTTTTCCTGATTGATTTTCTCGTCGATTTTACTACTTTTGGAACAATTTAGATTTGCACAAAGACATCAATGGTTCGTTGAAGTTTAAAGTAAAAAAATATGATTGGGAATAAAAAGATACTACCTGATAAATCATAACTGCCATCTGTGTGATTTGCGTTCGACTCTATCTCGTCTAAAAAATAATATCTTGTGTAAACATTATACCTTACTAGTACTTTACATGTATAGCTTATTCATAATTTTCTTTACACGTGTATGTAACTACGTGAAGGAAATGATATTTCTTGTTCCCAAAAAACATTCACATGATAAAATGAAGTATTTGGTAAATCGACGCGACTACATTCATCTTTGAGATTTGGAATTAGGGGGTGTCTTCACCAATTTTTGAAGCTTCCCGGGCTCCGAAAAATTCATCATGACTTTTCAAATCCCGAAAAGTTTAAACCCAAATTCCCACGAAAATAAATGTCAATCCCGGATACCCTCAAATTCGAGGCCCAATTTATATTCACCGAAAAGGGTGATATCTTTTGTGAGTTTTATTATAATAGACATTAATCAGAAATATATCTATTTATACATTCATACATCTGCAATTTTTAAAGGCAAACAGATGTCGTTCTTCTGTCGCTAATGGACCAGTTTAGTTTTCAGATTTTTTTTTTTCAATATAAATTCCATATGAAGCCCATTATTTCATTTTATCAAGATAAGGATTTCAAGATATACATCTCTGTTTTTTCTTTAAAAAGAAGTAACAGAGTTGAAGTTTAATATTTAATTTGAATACTGTTAACTCCACTTTTAAAAATATATATTTCTTTAGAATTTCAATCAAAATAGTTACTGAGAATTTCTTTCCTAATTAAATAATAAACAAAGAGTTCAATTTATGTCCAAGTGTCAATATGGTGAAAAGAGTGGCTATAAAACAAACTAATTAGTGTTTTATGATAATGGTCAATCTTATGTTATTAGTCATGACAAGGTAGTCATTAATCGTTTGACATTAATAAAACACGTTTACAGTAATGCTTTTCAAATAAATAAAAAAAACCAATATTTAAATGATAAAATAACATCTTTATTAATCTAGAAATCTAAAATTCTGCGTTTATTAAATCTCCACCAATCTGTTAAAGATATATAGTATGTGAAAAGGGTAATACCATGAAACGCATGAAATTACACAATTTGTTTTCCTTCTCGATTATTGCATTTAATTACAATAACATGTAATTAAAATATTTCTGCATTACAAATTTCATGCAATTACTTGGAAAGATTGTATTACAAATTACAAATTTGCATTATCTCATGCCTGATAACGACTTTAATTGGGATTTCAAATGATCATTTTAGTTCGCAATGTTAATTTGTAATAGCTAAAATTGTTTTTGAGATACATTTTTGCTGGTACATTTAAAATTAGAGGAATTAACTTTGACGTGTTTTTTTATTTTATCTTTCCGCCAAAATAAGCGATTAACGGTAATAGCTTGAAAAAAATATAATGCGCAAAAACAATTTGTACAACAATAAATGAATCTTCAAATAGAATTTAAAGAGAAAGGAAACACCGACATATCTAGATAATTAAGTTAATTATCTAATTACTACCACAATTTGAAAAATAATTAGTATTGTAATTTTCATTGTTATTAATAAATATTATATCAGTCTTACAAATCTAATTTTGAATTCTATCCTAAGTTTATCTTATTTTTGGGAAATTGTTTTAGGAATTCAAATGTGACGTCACTGTGTGTGTTGAACTGGCTTTGGCTAGTTCGGCTGTGTATTTTGTTGTGCTGGTATTTAGGTTGTTTTATGTAATGTACCCGTTTATATTCTGTAGTAATTCATCACTTTGGTTTTATCATGTATATCTATCATATAAAACTCAATGTGTGTTACATTTCAATGTTTTGTTTCTGTGTGTCGTAGTTCTTCTGTTATGTTTGATGCGTTTATCTAAAATTGTAGTTTGTAACCCGGATATGTTGTTTTTTTTCTCAATCGATTTATGAGTTTCGAACAGAGATATACTACTGTTGCCTTTATTTACAGATTTTTTGTTTTATTTTTTTTATTGAATGTGAAATATCATGGCAAGTGATGCATGAATAGTAGGAGACGCTCATCCAGTCTCGGTTCAATCGATTGTGTACGTTTTGGTTTATTTCCTTGTGTTTTTTTTCCTGATTGATTTTCTCATCGATTTTACTACTTTTGGCACAATTTAGATTTGCACAAAGACATTAATGGTTCGTTGAAGTTTAAAGTAAAAAAATATGATTGATCATAAACAGATACTACCTGAATAATCATCTCTGTCATCTCTGTCATTTGCGTTCGACTCTATCTGGTCTAAAAATTAATATCTTGTGTAAACATTATATCTTACTAGTATTTTACATGTATAACTAATTCACAATTCTCTTTACACGTGTACTTAACTACGTAAAGAAATTGGTATTTCAATTCCGCAAAATACATTCACATGATAAAATGAAGTGTTTGGGAAAACAACGAGACTAAATTCATCTTTTATATTTGGAATAAGGAGGTGTCATCTCTAGTTTTTGAAGCTTTCCCGGGCTCCTAAAAATTCATCATCACTTTTCAAATCCCGAAAAGTGTAAACCCGAATTCCTGCGAATATAAATGTCAATCCCGGAAACCCTTAAATTCGAGGCCCAATTTATATTCGCCGAAAAAGGTGATATCTTTTGTAAGTTTTATAATCATAGACATTAATAAGAAATATCTTTATCTATACAGTCATATATCTGCTATTTTTAAAGGCAAAAAGTTGTCGTTATTCTGTCGCTAATGAACTGGTTTAGTTTTCAGATTTTTTTTCAATATCAACTCCAGATGAAACCCACTATTTCATTTTATCAGGATAAGGATTTCAAGTTTTGCATCCCTGTTTTTTCTTTAAAAAGAAGATACAGAGTTGAAGTTTAATATTTAATTTGAATACTGTTATCTTTACTTTTAAAAATATACATTTTTTTTAAATTCCAATCAAAATAGTTACTGAGAATTATTTTCCTAATTAAATAATAAACAAAAAGTTCAATTAATGACCAAGTGTCTATAAGATGAAAGATTGGCTATAAAACAAACTAATTAGTGTTTTATGATAATGGTCAATATTCTGTTAGAAATCATGACAAGGTATTTATTGATCTTTTGACATAAATAAAACACGTTTACATTAATGCTTTTCAAATATAAAAAAAACAAGGTTTAAATGATAGAATAACTTTTTAATCAATCTAGAAATCTTAAATTCTGCATTTATTAAATATCCACCAATCTGTTAAAGATATAGAGTATGTGAAAAAAGTAATACCATGAAACGCATGAAATTGACAATTTGTTTTCCTTCTCGAGTATTGCATTAAATTACAATAACATGTAATTAAAATATTTCTGCATTACAATTACAAACTTGCATTATCCCATGCCTGATAACGACTTTAATTGGGATTTCAAATGATCATTTTAGTTTGCAATGTTAATTTGTAATAGCTAAAATTGTTTTTGATATATACTTTTGCAGGAACACTTTTAAATAAGATGAACTTACTTCGACGTTTTTGATCTTTTTGCCAAAATAAGTGATGTACGGTAATAGCTTGAAAAAAATGTATTGCGCAAAAAATCATTTGTACAACAATAAATCAATCTTCAAATAAAATTGGAAGAGAAAAGAAACACCGACATAGCTAGATAATTAAATTAATTATCTAATTACTACCACAATTTGATATTGATTAGTATTGTAATGTTCATTGTTATTAATAAATGTTATATCAGTCTTATAAATTTAATCTTAAATTCTATCTTAATTTTATCTTTTTGGGGGGAAATCGTTTTAGGAATTCAAATGTGACGTCAATTTGTGCGTTGAACTGGCTTTGGTTAGTTCGGCTGTGTATTTTTATTTTCTGGTATTTAGGTTGTTTTATGTAATGTATCCTGTAAGAAAGTCTCCATTTTGTTTTTTCCATGTATATCTATTATATAGTCTTTTAATAAAATTTACTGTTTGCAAAAGTGTGAATTTTTCTAGATAATAAGGTTGTTCTTATCCCAGGCAGAAAATCCGAGCCTTATTGATCTCAACTTTTCGGAATATTTGTTCCTCGCGTTGCTCTGCAACTTTGTACTTGTTTTGGCTTTCAAACGTTTGTCATCTGAGTGTCACTGGTAGGTCTTGTGTGGACGAAACGCATGTCTGGCGTATTACATTTTAAACCCGGAACCTTTTGTTACTTATTATTCGTGTGTTTCTCTGTCCTATATTTTCTCCCATTTATTTGTATTGTATTCCAGTCATGTAATGTTGTGATTTTAATGTTATATTTAATATTGCCATTAAAGCGGGAGCTTTGGCATGCCACATATCCAAGTTCTACCCACCATTTGTGTCTTAAAATGTCCTGTACCAAGTCAGGAAAATGTCCATTGTTCTATTGTAGTTCGTTAGTTCGTTTCTGTGTGTGTTACATTTCAATTCTGTGTTTCTGTTGTGTCGTAGTTCTCCTGTTATGTTTGATGCGTTTCCCTAAGTTTAAGTTTGTAACCCGGATTTTTTTGATTTTTTTCTCAATTGATTTATGAATTTCGAACAGAGGTATACTTCTGTTGCCTTTACTTACAGATGTTTCGTTTCATTCTTTTAATGGAATGTGAAATGTCATGGCAAGTGATGAATGAATAGCAGGAGACGCTACTCTAGTCTCGGTTCAATCGATTGTGTACGTTTTGGTTTATTTCCTTGTTGCTTTTCCTGATTGATTTTCTCATCGATTTTACTACTTTTGGCACAATTCAGATGGGCACAAAGACCTTAATGGTTCGTTGAAGTTTAAAGTAAAAAAATATGATTTATCATAAAAAGATACTACCTGATAAATCATAACTGCCATCTGTGTGATTTGTGTTCGACTCTATCTCGTCTAAAAAATAATATCTTGTGTAAACATTATACCTTACTAGTAGTTTACATGTATAACTTATTCATAATTCTCTTTACACGTGTATGTAACTACGTAAAGGAAAGGATATTTCATGTTCACAAAATACATTCATATGATAAAATAAAGTATTTGGGAAAACGACTCGCCTAAACTCATCTTTGAGATTTGGAATTTGGGGGTTTGATCTCTAATTTTTGAAGCTTTCCGGGGCACCGAAAAATTCATAATCCCGAAAAGTGTAAACCCGAATTCCCGCGAAATTAAATTTCAATCCCGGATACTCTCAAATTCGAGGACCAATTTATATTTATTGAAAAAGGTAATATCTTTTGTGAGTTTTTTTTATTATAGACATTATTTAGAAATATATCTATTTATACATTCATACATCTGCTATTTTTAAAGGCAAACGGTTGTCGTTCTTCTGTCGCTAGTCCAGATGAAACCGACTATTACATTTTATCAAGATAAGGATTTCAAGGTATGCATCTATGTTTTTTCTTTCAAAAGAAGTTACAGAGTTGAGGTTAAATATTTAATTTGAATACTGTTAACTTCCCTTTTTAAAATATACATCTTTTTTAAATTTCAATCAAAATAGTTACTGAGAATTTCTTTCCTAATTAAATAATAAGCAAAGAGTTCAATTGATGACAAAGTGTCTATATGGTGAAAAGATTGGCTATAAAACAAACTAATTAGTGTTTTATGATAAAGGTCAATATTCTGTTATTAATCATGACAAGGTTATCATTTTTTCGTTTGACATTAATAAAACACGTTGACAGTAATGCTTTTCAAATAAATACAAAAACAATATTTAAATGATAGAAAAACTTCTTAATTAATCTAGAAATTTTAAATTCTGCGTTTATTAAACCTCCACCAATCTGTTAAAGATATATAGTATGTGAAAAGGGTAATACCATGAAACGCATGAAATTACACAATTTGTTTTCCTTCTCGATTATTGCATTTAATTACAATAACATGTAATTAAAATATTTCTGCATTACAAATTGCATGCAATTACTTGGAAAGATGGTATGCATTCACATGCATTACAATTACAAATTTGCATTATCTCATGCCTGATAACGACTTTAATTGGGATTTCAAATGATTATTTTAGTTTGCAATGTTAATATGTAATAGCTTAAATTGTTTTTGAGATATATTTTGCATGTACACCTAAAATTAGAGGAATTAACTTTGATGTTTTTTTTTTATCTTTTCGCCAACATAAGCGATTAACGGTAATAGTTTGAAAAAAGGTAATGCGCAAAGATAATTTGTACAACAATAAATCTATCTTCAAATAGAATTGAAAGAGAAAGGAAACACCGACATAGCTAGATAATAAAATTAATTATCAAATTACTACCACTATTCGATATTATTTAGTATTGTAATTTCATTGTTATTTATAAATGTTATATCAGTCTTACAAATCTATTCTTGAATTCTATCCTAATTTATCTTATTTTTGGGAAATCGTTTTAGGAATTCAAATGTGACTTCACTTTTTGCGTTGAACTAGCTTGTGCTAGTTGGGCTGTGTATTTTGATGTGCTGGTTTTTAGGTTGTATTATGTAGTGTATCCGTTTATATCCTGTAGTAATTCATCACTTCGGTTGCATCATGATTATCTATCACACAGTCATTTTAAAAAAATTACTGTTTGCAAAAGTGTGAATTGTTCTAGATAATAAGGATGTTGATCTCATTTTTTTCGGAACATTTGGTCCTCGCGGTGCTTTGCAACTTTTTTTGGCTTTCAATCTTTATTCATCTGAGTGTCACTGGTAAGTCTTGTGTGCACGAAACCCACCATTTTTTTCTTAAGATGTCCTGTACCAAGTCTGGAAAATGGCCATTGTTATATTATAGTTCGTTAGTTCGTTTTCTGTGTGTGTTACATTTCGAAGTTGTGTTTCTGTTGTGTCGTAGTTCTCCTGTTATGTTTGAAGCGTTTCCATAAGTTTTAGTTTGTAACCCAGATTTTTTTCTTCTCAATCAATTGATGAATTTCCAACAGCGGTATTCTACTGTTGCCTTTGTTAACAGATGTTTCGTGTTATTTTTTGAATGGAATGTGAAATATCATGGCAAATGATGCAAGAATAGTAGGAGACGCTCATCCAGTCTCGGTTCAATCGATTGTGTACTTTTTGGTTTATTTCCTTGTTGTTTTGTCCTGATTGATTTTCTCATCGATTTTACTACTTTTGGCACAATTCAGATTTGCACAAAGACATTAATGGGTCATCAATGTTTAAAGTAAAAAAATATGATTGATCATTAAAAGATAGTACGTACCTGAATAATCATCTCTGTCATCTCTGTCATTTGCGTTCGACTCTATCTGGTCTAAAACAATAATATCTTGTGTAAACATTATACCTTACTAGTATTTCACATGTATAACTAATTCATAATTCTCTTTACACTTGTATGTAACTACGTAAAAAAAATAATATTTCATGTCTACAAAATACATTCACATGATAGAAATGAAGGGGGTGTCATCTCTAAGTTTTGAAGCTTTCCCGAGCACCGAAAAATTCATTATCTCTTTTTGAATCTCGAAAAGCGAAACCCGAATTCCCACGAAAAATAAATGTTAATCCCGGATACCCTCAAATTCGAGGACCAATTTATATTCCCCGAAAAAGGTCTGTCCGCCTCTAAGCTTCGATAAAAAAAACTAGAGACAAAACGAGAATTAATATGTAACAAATGCCAAAGATAAAAAAGACGGGTAAACAATTTCAAATAGCAGCCATAAAACACCATATCTTAAGTTTAAGAGGGTGACAAGACTGGAACGCTGCATAAGATGCATCCGATAAAAGATAAAACATGTATTTTCCCAGACAAGAAACTGACAGCTGTAATTTAAATACTAATAAGTTACCTGTTGTCACTTTTAATATGGAAGCTTCACTATTTCCAAATTCATTCACTGCTCGAACAGACAAGATGTAATCAGTGTTCGGATCTGAAAAAAATCATTATATGAATGTTAGACATATCGGGTCAAACAAATATGACGGTTCTAACTATGGTTCAAGTTCTGTCAGACAAAATTGACCTTAAATGCATTTGGGTATTTGAATGAATCTTTTGGTCCTAAGGTAGCAAGAGACAGTTAGAAGTTTAGTTTCGCTTTATGGTCATTGTTAATTTTGTAAACATGAAAGTTTTTGTACATTACAATTGATTTTTAGATAGTTGAAGACTAATACAGCCTTCCATGTAAGTCTATATAAACATTTAGATTGCTTTAAGCATGTTGTATAGGCCATTTGTATGTTTGACAGCCTGTATTTTTTCTATCCGTACCACCCATCGGTCCAGAGGAAATTATGGTAGTGTTTTTTCAACAAAGATGTGACCTCGAAATTTTCCATTTAATTTTACGGAAAAATTAGCTGAAATGCATATGATGATTTAATCTCATGATGGATAAATATCTATGTTTTCAGGAGAGGCATTACTTTAATTGATTGAAATGTCCTTTGGATCAATGTTCATGATGTTTTAAGACTTTAGCGACATGCCCCCCTTCTTTTTGCAATGTCAAATAAATGCAGACTGATGCCATGGTTATACCAAAAAGGGATTATATTTTACCCTAATAACTATCATAAATAAAATCTATGGACGATTCTCTTTCCATAAATATACACATGCATAACTAACATAATAAGTCTTATGTTTTAGAAAAGAAGAGAAAGATGATGTTTTACTAACTGTGTTTTAATACCTAAAGCTGTTTATTTTGCAACCCGAATTTGTTTTCTCTCAATTGATTTATAACTTTTGAACAACGGTATAGGTGGCACGGTAGTATTTGCATTCCAGAGTTGAGGTTTGTCTTTTGTGTACCTTACCTAAGTCAATGTATCTGAACAGTTTGGTTGAACAAAAAATACAGTATCAACTGAACATACTTTCCCAAACTGAGGGATGAATCAGGTGTTGAAAAATATTAAATAATATTACATACAGATGAAAATGAATTTTTGAGAATTTTTCTAAATTGTGTATTCACTGCATGATAAAAGACCTAAAAGCACTAGTGGCCATCGGTTTTGCCGACGTAGTCGGTATAGTTTTGGTTTGTGCGCTTTGAACTTAAGGACGCTTAACTATGGCAACAGAATACGCATGCTCGAAAATCCTTTCTGTGATTGGACAAAATGCTGTCATTGTGGGTGATTTGGTTGTGTTTGAAAAAACGTCTCGTTAATTATATCGTGATGTAAAGCAAGTGAAAAACTATGAATATTTGAACTAGATCTTACAAAGATTTATATTTTTATTAAAATAATTGTTTCTCCAATAGCTCTTTGCATCCTTGACAGCTGTTTATTCGGGACAATTATATGATTTTTAATGTAAACTTTGTTGTACGAACGTACATGACTTTTAGAACGCACCTACGCATGTGAGATTTCCGCGGGGTTTTGGTGAATGTAAACAGAAAAATACGAGGACCGAGAATACGAAATACAAACAGAGAAAACGTTATTTAAATGGTATCTTTGTGCTTCTGAAGGTTATCGAAATGATTGTTTTAAACATATACTCAAATTCAAGTACGTCGGATATCTTTTTTAAAGATAGATCTTGTTTAAAATAGCAAAACAGTAAACGGTCATGATACAAATTCAAATTCATTTCTGAGTAGCAACCTTTGAACTGGTAAAACATGAACAGGTAATGCATATATGACACCAAGATTGTCAACAATTAGATAATAAAACAAAAAAAAATAATCTTAAAGGCATAAACGTATACTATACTTTTTTTATTACAAAATTACATTTATTAGTTTAAAATATTTTCAAGATTAAAACTAGTGACCTGAATAATTTATCCATGCCTCAAATTTCCCAATTTAAAAAAAAAAATCAGAGATGATGTAGCGTCATTTTTTAAACAATTACCTGTATAGAGACGGAGTCCAGTTCTCCGTTTTGTCATTAATCACGTTAATTGTGTCAAACACTATTGTTTACAAAAGGTTGCATTAAAAAATTGATAAAGTTGAACATATGTCACTCCAACGTCTACGTCATAATGAGAGAGAGAGCGAGCTATTTGGATGTTGGCAGCAAGAATGACTTAATTGTTCAATGTCCCTATAATGACCATTGCATGTCTTAAGACTCGTCTTAGAGATGCTGGCACGACAAATGATCGTCCTGAAAGTTGCAGGCCACATGAAACGACGTAACGTCAAGCTAGGCACATCCGCATTATTCATTTCTGGAATCGATTTGTAAACACGTCACAAACAGCACTACAAACCCATGGAAAAAATTAAGAAAAGAATATCTGCCCAAACAGTTCGAAACTTATTCCGTTAAGTTGGTCTTACAGCTCTTCGTCCGTTGAAGAGCCATATCCTCCCGCAGCGTCACAGAATAGCTCGACTTTAATCGACTTGGGTACGGACTCGATGGAATATGCTCACATGGAGACAGGGATATTTTACCGATAAATCGAAATTCAATCTGAAATTTAGCGACGGCAGAGCCAGGATCTACAGACGCGCACTAAACAATTGTCTAATACGTGCGAACAGGAATTAAATCTGTTTGGTGGTGGCGGAATTATGGTATTGGGCGGAAAAATCTACCAGAAACGCACCGAGCAATAAATATTAATGGTAACCTAAATGCAATAATGTAAAGGGACGAAATTTGGCTCCAGTCGTTCTACCGTGTCCCAAAAGGCAGCGTCTTAACCACGTTTTTCAGCAGGAAAACGCCCGTTGTCACGTGGCACACATTTCGATGAACTGATTGGAGAATAATCACATTATTGTGTCCGCCAATCAAACTTCTTAAGAACGGACTTGTACGACGTATTAGAAATATCCCAAATCCACCGGAAAAGCTCACCAACACCGAATAGCACTTTTCCGGAAACGAAACAACATCCCTCCAGACTTTAACCGGCGTCTAATTGATTCAATGCGTTCGAGATATCAGGCGATCATAAATTCAAGAGGTGGGCAAACACGGTATTGACATGTTAACTTGAATTTTGAACTCGTCCTGTTAAAAAGTCTGAAAATGTGCAATATTGTTTCAAATAGGAAAAACTAGTAATTGTTCTCTTCAAATTATGTTACCTATCTATTCCGTTAACTTACTTATTGTTATAACTTTTTTGTTGTAAAAAGTATAAATGATCTTCCAAACATGTAACGTTACTTTTTTTGCGAAGTATATTTCCTGCTTGTTAAATTTATAAGCTAGATTTGATTTTTATGTCGTTTTCTATTTCTATCCACTTACTTGAATTTCAAAACAATTGTGGTGGTATTAAAATGTCTTATAATTCATTTTAACAAACATTATCTGTATCTTCATATTTACGTACAACAGTATGTACATTCCTTATGTAAGAGTGTGCACAATATCATTTAATTGTTTGCTACCTACACAAATCATGATTAAATTCAAACATTGTTACATCAGATCTAAGCCTACGAATATATCTTCCTTCAGCAACAAGTCCACATCCCACAATATATGCAGTAACAGGACAACTCTGGTGTTGTTGTCTCGATCGTGACCATTGTAATAAGATTCCATTTTTCGTCGCTTCGCATCTAAGGGACGTCGGAGATTGTGGACGTTGTTTCCATTCTGTTATCACAAAATATGAACTACATTATTATCGTTAACATGATAAAACTACACTGTTCAATTAAAAAAGTATTCATCATTTCAACATTTTCTATACAAAACATTGTTGGACTCTTAAGTGCGTTTTTAATACGTTAATGTGCGATGGTAGTATTGTGATGCTATATAACCGTGCATTGGTGGTAAGGCTAAAGTATAATTGATAAAATAATATTATATAAACATATATTTTCATTGTATCCATGTCCTTTTTGTTTGTTAGAAGCAGTTTTATGTAAATCGTCGACAGTATCACTTGTTTGATAAAAAGACATTTCACTTCCATTCATAACCATACACATGGAAAAAATATTGCAACACTAAATTCAAATGAAAATGAAAAAAAAACACTCTTGATTTTTTTGTGATATAATATGTTCAAATAGAACTAGTTAAACATCATTTTAACATCACCTGAGTTTAATTAATAAATATCGGCTCGATGAGTTCTTATCTGCACATGTAATTGGTCATCCACAACTCATAACTGCAGCAAGATGGCAGATGAGAGAAGCAGGTATGTCGCTGTGACAATTGCATGTATTGGTGGTCATTACCATTCCCTATAAGTCGTTTTGAGAATAAAATCAGGCAATAAACGATGTTAAAGACCTGCCGAGATCAAGAAGACCGCCGATAACATATTCTAGGGAAAATTAAGCATAACGAAGGTTGGTCAGAAGGAAACCGCTTGCTAACAATACAATCCTAAAAAGAGAGTGACGACCATACAGGAGCCTTTAAACATAACCTGATCAAGATCGGCTTATCGCTCCTGGTTATCGTGCAATAAGACCATTTTAGGGACCTTTGCATACGAATAGACAGTTTCCCGTGTTCAATATAGTGCAGAGCTCGCCAAAGCATCGTGGAGGAAGATCCATTGTCCCAATGGAATTCGGTTTATCTTCCTTGGCCTGATCGTTTGAACTTTGAACCATATCAAGCATATATGGGACACTATTGGTCGTAAAGCGCACGACAGGACACCCCAGTTCAAACACGTTATGAAATAAACAAAACCCTTCGTCCGGAATTGTTGCTGCTATCTTAGCAACAAATTAGTCGACTTATGGCAGGAATCAGAAGACGTTAAGATGCGGTTTTCCATTTGAATGGAGGCTTCGCACAAAGTACCAATTCTTTGGCGTAAAACGATCAACCATGATGTGAACAATCATCTGAAGATTGATTTTGAAATGTCTGACATTGTAAGTTTCAACTACAGTAAAAGTTGTAAAATGCATTTTTCGTACAAAAAACACTTCATTTTGTTATAAAATTTTGATTAGATAAAACTTTTTTTTCATACATTTTTTCTCCATTATAATGCCAATGTTATCATTAACTACGTTTCAATATTATTTTACAAATAGTTTATCATATTCCATCCAAAAAAAGAGGCTGATTTTTTTTAAGTTTAAAAAAATCAAGGTGTTGCAATACTTTTTTCCATGTGTATATAATGTTGTACCTTGTTAACATTAGAAATAAAGTTTCAAAAAAATAAACTAACGTTGGTTTATTCGTTCTCACACTCATCACTACTGACACTTTTCATAATCAATCAAGCACTACTTTTAATAACATAAAATTACGGTAGATGTGTAAAATAATAGCAAGGTTTTTACTGCAGCTCAGAAAATGGATTATTTTGAAATTGAATAAAAATCTATCCTTTAATAGCCGCTCTTTACTGGTCCAATCACTGATCATCATCTCACACAGTACGTCAATTTAACAAGATAAAACAACATTAAAATAAATTTTTATTTGGAAAACAAAAATACCAAGAGAAGATTAAATTCAAGTCTTAAATATAAAATGCATATTTCAAAGAGGTACAATTCATTCAAGTGCTTATGAACTTAAAACTACGGAAACAGATTCGTAATTTGTAGAAAGGAAAAACTAACCCTTCTGTAGTGGAACCATTCTTTTTCTAAATTTACTAAAGTTTTTTTCTTACTGACGATGTCGCGTGGAATGCTATAAACAAGGTTTATACGGGTACGAAGACAGATTCTCTGTACTATAAATAAAGGGAGCAGTATTATACACCTGTTCGAAATTCATAAATCGATAAGAAAAAACTAAACCGGGTTACAAACTAAAACTGAAGGAAACGTATCAAATATAAGAGGACTACGACAAAACAAAAACAAACACAACACTAAAATGTAACACACATCGAAACGAACTGTAATATAACAATGGCCATTTTACTGACTTGGTACAGGGCATTTTAAGAAAAAAATGGTGGGTTGAACCTCTCTGTAAAACTTGAAACTCAAGTGAGAAACAAGGTACAGTTATATCCACTTTCAGCAAAATTATTAGGTCGATCTCTCTTTTAGTATGAAAAAGTAAATAAGGACAAATGAAATACATCCTTGCATTTAAAATCATGCAAACACCATTTGAAAAGATGCACATTATTGTTGTAGATGAAAGGTGCTTACAGAACTGGTGATATCTAAAAAGTATACGATAATCAAATGTTTCAAATTTCTACGGTAAAAAGGGTTACTGCACAACTTTTGTATTCGTTAAACAAAAACAATAAACTGAATTTGTTACTGAATAAATCATACAGTTAAAGAAAATATAGAAGACGGTTACTATCACTGCATCGATTTCTTTGAAATATATAGTGCAAATAAAGAATAACAATTAAAACAGAGTGTAAAAACGGGAGTATGTGATTCATCATCCCGGCAGACAAACATGACAAAGAAAACTACCAAAAGTATGAAAGATAAACATGACAGGATTTTGTTTTAAACACGATACGATTATAACCATTTTTTTTTTAACTTTAAACTAGTTATAATACAATGTTTAATGAATAGTTTTTGATGATAAATGTATAAAAGAAAGTTAGAAAATAGCTACAATATAATGCGAAAATACTTTTCTCACCTTCTAGCGAAAAGACTTTTACCCACGGTGAAAGATTTGAATCAGGATCTTCAGATGAACCTACACTGACTTCATATCTTCTGTTTTCATTTAAAACTTTCGACAGAAATGAAATAGAAACAAAACAATAAATTAATACATCTTCTTTTAAAATATATGTATGTGTGAAATAATTTTAGGAATTTAAAGTTTGTCTTTTGATATTTTCTGATTTCTTTTCAACCTAGAAAGTTATATTTGTCAATACGACATCTTTGCATAATTTTCTAGACCAGCGTAACCGATGAATATCATAGATGATATGTCTATCCGGCAGTCCTCATCAAAACAAGAAAACTGCTTCCGTGAAACATACAATAATTTAGAATATTCCAAAATTGGTATAATAACCAATCTCGTACTGTATTATTTTTTTGGGAAAATCAGAACGCTTCAATATAATTTCTTTCTATTGCAAGATAAGGAAGCCATCTAACTTTCAAATGATATCTATTATAATTTATCTACTTCAATTTTAATCAATTCGATACAATCCGATATATCAATACCAATAAATTATATAATAAGGTTCATGACTAAAAATACAATTAAGATATAAAATAAAATGTAATCTTTGATCCTATAACATTCAACCAATTTTAGATCTTTAATACCTCGGTCGCACAGCGAATACCATTGACGGAAATTGTTGTTTTCCTTAACAAAGTTTTAGCAGTTCTCTTTTATAACTTCTTGTTTTATAAAGAAAAAAATCTTAATATTCTCTAAAATTTGGCAATTATTATGTATACCTTCCGATGTCCAAAAACGGTCAAATTTCAGAAAATGTTTTCACAAAGTTTTACAATAAATCCCCCCCTCCTATATCCGATATACGTTATATCATTATTGGTCCAGAATTACGTATGAATATAAATATGATAAAAAAAACACGTTTTTTTCTTAATTATTTCTTATTGCCATGGCAACATGTTTCTAAAACATCATCATGATAATTCATATGATTGACAAAGGTTACTGTGGATTCATTATTATTCGTTGGATACCAATTCTGGTGGATTTCGTAAATATAGTTGAATCACGAATCTAGATGTTCAAGGAAATAAAAATAATCTAAAATTTCATGCAGAATTTTGAAAAAAAAACGAAATTAGATATTCACGAAAATGCAAGTTTTCCTCAATCAACAAAATGTGGTACCCATGAAAAGAAATGAATCCACCGCGTTAGGGTATATTTCTGGCAAAGTGCGAATTAAATTGCAATTACTTTGACTACATGCATTGATCAAAGTAAAGCATAATACTACAATTAACTTTGCAAAGTAATGCATTCAATTACACATTAGATTTGTATATGTTATTATTAAGTAAAAACAATATGAAGTCACAAAAGTTTCTAGCATATGCAATAACTGTTCCGACTGCATCTAAAATTAAAGTATCAAGTAACAATTCTATTCAATTCAACTATTACATTTTAACATCATAAGGGTTACAGCGTATACATCTCTAAAATAAAATTACAGACATGAAGTTTAACATTTATTTACGTATTTTCGATTGACTTGATATTTTCGAGGACATCAACAAAAATTGGGGTTATTATCTTATCTTATTTGTTCAAAGTGTCAGTTTGGTATTCAAAATGTATTGCAAAAGACTACAGAAGACATCTAAGTTGACATGGATCTTTAAAATGTAAAAATATTGAGTAACAGTGAGGGTATGCATATTTCATATAAGATGTTTGGCAGATCTTTAAGGTGAATTCATTCAGAATTTTGACATAGATTATGTACATCCAAATTTTTGGACATTTTAAAATAAGGTTTTAATTTCAACTCACTTGTTACTCTTTCATAACTGACAACAATCATCAAATGTTTGGACAAAATGATTGGCTTCGGAAAGACGCTGATATGTCTATCTATGTTTACAAATAGTATCGTTTGAATGAAATTGCAAAGTAAACATGTTAATTGTTTATGTGTCGCACGTGTAATCAAAATTTTTGACACTAATTTACCCGACATTTAATGGTCATCATAATAACTATCATCAAAGGTGTGAATTGAGACTTAAATATGTCATTTAAAGAAAACGGTTACATAATTAAATGCCAAAAACTTACTTCGAATTATAGAATGATTTCTTATGGAATGAAAAGCAGGCGCAATATGATATTATTCTTTTCGTATAAGATAAGAAAATGATCACTTCTTTCATCAATTTTTAAACATGTTTTACTAACTATCACCTGCTACATGTGGAGCAAGATCTGCCTACGCTACAGGAGCACATTCTTTGGTGGGGTGCGTGCTGCTTAGTCTTTAATATCTCATGTTGTGTCTTCTGTACTATTATTTGTCTGTTTGTCTTTTATATTTTAAGCCATGACGTTGTCAGTTTATTTTCCATCGATGAGTTTGACTGTCCCTCTGATATATTTCGTCCCTCTTTTACATGTACCCTAATTTTCTCATTGAAGCAACTTAGGGAGCCCAGAATTGTTACAGTCCCACGAGAGCTACCTGTGTTAATCTTTTTATAGTACTTCGTGCCACGTGCCATTCATTAAAATAAATTTGAAAGGAAATGTTTAATTTATTCATTTAAGTTAGATTTATAATTTTGTTTCCCAAAAAGTATTTACTTATAATATGTACCGGTTGAAACGTCCTTGTTACAAGAATATAATAGACATGATTTATAAACACAAAAGAAAATGCATATAATGCATATAGGGAGTTTGGTGCAATGTCAATGAAAATTTATTCAGTATTCACTACACTGGCCTGACAACACACAAATATAAAGTTATATACAAAAAGTCTCACACATAGTTAAAAAGGCTTCATTGTTCGTATGTAGTTTAGAGGATTTGAACAAAAACTGCATTTTATGTTTTATCATTTACAAATCCTCGATTCCGTCATCCCTTTCTTTTGATAGTTTGCGATGTTTCTAGTTCTCAAAATAATCTATTACATGATGAAGAGCACCATTTCTAGAATTTGAAAAGAAGGTTCATCTGAATTTATGACACCCAGAATTATACTCGTTTCCGGTTATTGTAAATTTTCGATACTAAATTTTGAACAAAATTCCCATATTTTCCCAAATATTTTCCGCAAAAAGCCCTCAACCAGTTTACAATATATAAAAAGGAGAAATACTGATTCTTTTACATTTTAAAAGTGAAACTTTCCGTTTGAGCGATTCATTTTTTTTGGTAATTTTTCTTCGAGGTACATTATATTATGAGGTAACCTCCATTGACGTTGTTTAGTTTTCCTGTCAGATGAATTCTTATTCAAATTGTTCCAAATATCTGCCCATGGTAGTTCCTTCCCAAAATATAAATTCCACTTAAATTGACTTTTTCGAGTAGTATTATTCTTATAAAAGTATCGAATATCTTTAAGGCACATTTTTTTGGCATCAACGACAACACTATTGTTTGTAAATTGACAAGAATTTATTACTTTTATAGGTCTATTGGAATGACTTTGCACGATAGTGTCTGTTTTTAAAAGGTCAATTTGGTGAGAAGTCTGAAAGGATTTATTGTTTAAGTCCCATATATCTCCCCTCTATCAGTATTTTTGTGTTTTTACTTTTTTTTTATATTTTTTATTCCACTGAAGGAAAACATTTGCATAATATAAAGCATTACCCTTGAACTTGAATTTACAATTTCCAAATATGTTATTTCTTAAAGGTCCTCTTTTGTCATGGTCATGCTCGTGGCTGATTTTTTTAGTTTTCTGCAAGACAGTCCAGGATTCAAAAGTTCTTTATAATATTTAACCGAACAAGAACATATAAAAAAAGTTTGTATCATATTTGTCGTCCAGTGACGTTAACCAGTATTTACGAATTGCATTCAATTTATGTTTTTTTGAGTATACAATACTGTACATACTTCTCACCTGATTTGATTTTATAAAGTCCTTTAAGTTTATCAGTCCTATCCCCTATTTACTTTTGGTAAACTGCACACTGTCCTTGTGATTTGGTTTGTTTTCCCGTCCCATATAAAGAACTATATAATATTATTTATTTGTTGTTTTTGTATATATGTTGCAGTGAATTTGTATAATCAGCGATTATGTAGAATCTCTGAAAATTTTTGGGATTATGTACAATCACTATAAAAGACGTCAGGGATTAAACATAATAACTGAAAGGAATAAATAGTTTTATTTATAGAGAAAATGAATAAAAGTCGAATAATATATTCTATAAAATCACATTAGAACATCATTATAAACATAAATAAGAACAATATATCAAAATGATGCGTAAGTTCTTTCAGGTTGAATTTCTTGTTCAATTGAAAACACACAAAAAAAAAACACACACAAAAAAAAACCCCTACATGTACCACAAATTACATGCTCTGTGGATTTTCAAAAAGAACATGAATATCCATTTGACGCTGAGTTTTAATAATTTTAATAACCTAACAATACATGATTGTAAAGTTTTTGTTATAAAGGGAATGTTGATATTATTAATTTTGAAGTCTTCAACTTTATCTCGAAACCCTGTGTTGTTATATCTTTAAGATCATCCTCTGTGTTTAAAAGCAAAATTATTTCATCTGGCAAGGAACATGAAAGATACCAAACAAAGGGTTCTTAAATTTTTTATAATCCCTGAAATTATATTAGAAAATTTGTAGAACAATTATTAAAATGTTCAGTGGTTATGTAAAATCACTGGTCATTAATAGGGATTATATATAATTACTGATGATTTTAGTAAATCTACATACTCGCTGAAAAAATAAGGGATTCTACATAGTACCTGAGTATACAAATTCACTGTAACATATATATAAAAAAAGAAGATGTGGTATGATTGCCAATAAGACAACTCTCCAAAAGAGACCAAAATGACACAGTAATTAACAACTATAGGTCACGGTACAGCCTTCAACAATGAGCAAAGCCCAAAATGACAATGTAAAACAATTCAACTGAGAAACTTAACGGCCTAATTTATGTACAAAAAATGAACGAAATACAAATATGTAATACATAAACAAACCACAACCACTGAATTACAGGCTCCTGATTTGGTACTTGAATATGTCTGGAATACCTTATTTCAATTTCGTATCCAGTAATAAACAGTAAAACTGATTCAATAATTCAAACTTTTGTGTAAACTAACACTTCATCATCGCATATTATCATCGGAGGTAAAACTTTCATTAAACACAGCTTATTTTAATGTAAATTAACATGCTGTATGTAGCACGGTCGTACAGTTTATAGTGCGTTTACAAATATTCAATATCTTCGCTACCCGTTTCCATGAAGTCAAATCTGTTTGGTTGCGGATTTTTTCGTGTCCTGATTTGTTCAACAATTGATTTATGTCATTGAACACTTACATTCTTGGATAAATTCATCCAGAAAACTACGGAAATTGGCTACCCACTGTTGTGTGATAGTGACGTCAGAGGAAAGAGATGTTTTTGATAGAGCTGTTGACGAATAAACAGAAGAGCGGAAAAAATGTGAACTGTCAAAGTGTGTGCAGTGTAGTTTGTAATAATTTGAAATTTGTAGCGTCTGTATGAAACATATAGTGTGAATAAATCGTGTTATTTTCTACAAAGATTGTATTTATTTGTAGATATGAACGTACATATTTTTGCAACATTTAAGATTCAGTTAATAAGCACACATATTGATAATAAAGTCGGATGTTCCAACACACAACGGTAGAATATTTCAATTGTCTTCTGGTCTATTGTTAAAGCTGCGTATCACAGGTGGATAATTCTGATCAACATACTGAAATAATTTTTTGTGCTAATTATCGATACACCGTAATCTTTCTTTTAATTAGAGAAGTAAAGTGTGCTATTTCGTGGTTAAAGTAATCTCCCATATCTTCGAAAATAGTTATCTCTACTCTTCATATATCATATGAGTTAGCGATTAATGTGTTTTTCTAAATTAACTTTCTGCCATGTTTTCCTAGTTATCGACCCAGAGACTTTTGTTATAAATTATATCTTTATTTCAGATTTGCAAATATTGTAAGAAGCATAATTTGTAAATGTAACGCAATAAACCCTCTGTTGTTGATATTTTAAAGTGTGATAGACGATACCTGCAGTAATGTAACTCATCAATGCACACTATAGGTGTTTCAGCAACTTAAGTGTAACATATTTGTCTTTTCTTTCATGACAATGCATGATATGTACATACATTATGATGTTCGTTTTCTCGTTTGAGTCTAAATGAGACTCTTTGTTCCAAATAGAATTAAGGTCAAGGTCATGTTTTAGATTTCAGTTTTAGTTTATAGATACAAAAGATTAGATTGTAGTCATAAATCACAAATTATCTTTTACCAAAAAAGTAAAAAATAACTCAAAGGAATATACATACCGCACAGCCGAAAGGACGCACCACTTTTGCAAGGGTTTTTAAGCCAACGGGAAAAAGGCTTCAGTGATAATATTTCTATTCTTGAGTCACACAGGGTGTTTTGTTTGGAAAGAAATAGTCTAAATGGTACTAACTATCAAAATAACTTTTTCCAAGACATAATGGACATTACTAAATGCAGGAATTTGCATAAAAGAGTTGTGCGCAAAAAGTGATAATAATGTTTGCGCTAGATAAATAAGCCGTATTTCCAACAGGTGTTAAAGGATTAATCTATAGAATACAAATGTCCCTCCTACTGCAAATCCCTTGTGCTTATTAAATTAATCATGTTTTAACTGCGCAATGTTTGAGTTTCTGTTATATAAATAGATGTATAATCTAATTCATCATAATATTATCTTTTTTTATTCAATATATGTAATTTCTTTAAAATTGACCATAAAATCCACGTTCTTAAGGATGTAAGCTACTCTATTTAGAATTCTAAAATCGACCTTTTGTTGTCAACCAGTATATCTACCTTTAGCGCGAAAACAGTAATATACAAAAACGGCTGTTCCGCGTTACGACCAAATTATTTATACTGACGATATTCTCAACTTTCGACATCAAAATCATCAGTTTACGATTGCCAAGTTTTAGACACAATATACTTATCTCTATTATACAGCAAAATAAACAAATTGTTCCATTTCAATTGATTTTCCATGGTGAAATTTCATAAAACAAAATTTCCGCGAAATGATTTATTGTCTTATTGTCAATGATACAAGTGACGTCACCAATATATTTCCGTAAACAAACAATCAAATGTAAATACAGGGCGTTTTGAAGCTTCTTGTACATTGTGAGAAAATATATAAGTGAAAAATTCGATTAATATAAATAAATATGGAATTATATAATATTACTTATATTATCAAAATTGGGTAAAACTGAACAGCCGAAACAGAATCGTATGTAAAGTGCTTTCACGGTTAACAACATTACCAAATTTGCTCTATAAGAATGGAAATAATTCATGGCAGCCGTAGATTTGTTTTCATTTAACCATGGGTGAGGCATTTATATTCGTGTTTTACCCCTCACTAACGCTGAAGGTAAATAATCGAATATAAATGCCCAACCCATGGTTAAATAAAAAAGAATCTACGGCTGCCATGAATTATTTCTGAAATAACAAGCTTTTTAAAATAAAAGACTGTTATAGAATGATAGTTTATAAATAAGAGAACTAAAAAAGCACAAACAAATTCGGAGTCAATATGCTTGTTTTCAAGTTAAGGCCATTAATAATTTGGCGGGAACTAATTCTCTCTTAACTGTTCATAAACTTAATATTGGCATACCTTTTCTTAAAAAAATACTTTTTTTAAACTATATGTAATAAAATTATGGAAAGAGAAGTAAGGATTAGCAAGGAATTTTTGTTCATGACACTACATGGATAAAACCAGAATATTCCGAATATATTGCAAAAATTTTAAAACATGAGGAGTGAACCTCCTTAATATTAGTTTTGTGAAAAAATTAAACACAAGGCCTATATTGTCCATCGACTGTGTGTAGTCTAAACATATTTCAAAACATGGGTTTTATCAATATGAACGCATAAGTTTAGGTAAATGTAGGTCAAGGGTATACCGTCATCTTTAATTTTACAATTACAGTAAAAAATCAGTCTAGTTCTTTTTGGAGACAGATTTGCAAGAAAACAACTTCGGTGACACCATTTTTATTTTTTTTTTTAAAAAAATATTCTTAAACCTATCTTCTCATATTTTCTTTCAAATTTCTGTCTCATAAATGTCTTTGTATACGCAAGATGAACAATCTAAGCAAAATTTTGTAATTTTGAACGACCTATATCTAGAAGTATAGCGCGGTGACCCATACTTTTTTTCTTTTGAAAAAAACATAGTAAAAGCTTCATTTTGGCAAAGTATAAGAGAGCTCTGTAATTTTTTTCTAAACCCATGACATACCTCAAATAATATAAGTGTAGAGTACATTTACAACACACGGTGTCCGGCTAAAAGATGGACGTAAGATACCAGAGGGACAGATAAACTCATAAATCGAAAATAAACAGACAACGCCATGGCTAAAAATGAAAAAGACAAACAGACAGACAATTGTGCACATGACACAACATAGAAATCTAAAGAATAAACAGCACCAACCTCACCAAAACTAGGGGTGATTTTAGGTGCTCCAGGAGGGTAACCAGATCCTGCTCCGCAAGTGGCACCCGTCGTGTTGTTAATGAGATAACAAATCTTCTAATTCGGTAGGTTATATTCATGAAAGGGAAGGGGATTATAGTTACGACGTAAGGAACATATCCGATATCGTTTGAGAAACATATCCAATATAATTATAATTTCATTCGTTTAAACGGGCAGTGCATTAGAGTGAAATTAATTTCTCCTGGGTGTTTCATCATATGTAGCATAGAGGGCGTAATGTTTTCCCGCTTCAAAATTATTTTCGCGGTATTTTATTACCTATGTAATCATTCAGCACGACATCGTCAATCTGAGCAGTCGAAATTTCTTGGTACGCTACCTATCTTGAATTTGACAATGGACCCAGATTCTCCATTATTATTCGAGGAATCGCCTGCATGGTGTTTCCCAACAGGACATTTTCAGCACATGTAAACAACATTTTAAAATTTCAACAGCAGCCCTTTCGAGAACCTCATCCCGGTTGGTATGCCGTTTTCCCGTTAAAATGCAACATGTCCAGCACGAGCGGAATTCAGTCTGAGTTTCAGGAGCCTGCTATGGTTGGGGATAACCAATATTTGAGGAATAGATGCCTATTCAACCCGAAAGCAGTCGATAGGCAAAATACGGAATTATTTATATAAGATGAGTATTTAAATATTTCTATTGGTAGTCAATCGAGTGCACACTTACTCACACCCGACTATTGTCATTTTGAATATGAACAAGGTCAGTCTAAAATTATCGAATTGTATAGAGACATATTGATTTTTGGTATAACATTGGTTGTCATGATTTTATTACCGTACACGCTTATAAAAATACATTTTTATACTACACGGCTGTCCGTTTGTTTACAAAACAATTGTTCTGCCATTACATACAGTGATTTGGTTTTAGAAGCTATTGAAGATTTTTTTTGGTTTAGAGGACTTCTTATTGAATGTACTGATGCTAAACCATTGGTTTGCAAATTCACTTGCTACCTCTGTTCTAAACAATGGTAATGAAAGTTTAATTTTAGATATAGGCCATAGGTCATGTCAATTTACATCTATGGAAAACACCTTTGTGAAAGTTGAAGATATCATGGTAACTATGCAATCTAATTAAACAGATTTGTATTGTTTTAAGTTTGACATTCAGCTTATCACCATATATATAGGCATATACGATCTGCATTCTGATGATCTTGGTTTTTACTGGAAATATTACAAGGTATAATAGTTGAGACTACAAGTCCTTGGATGAAAGTTCATATATTTTTATTTCGTTCCCCCTTTTTTTGGATAAAGTTCTGCTTATTGTATATTTACTAAAGTTACTTGACCACTTATTAATTTGAGGTGGATGAAAAGAAATTTTCATGTATATAGATTATGGATTTGACACCGATTCTGATATTAGCGTGTGTACAGATATTGCCACCTGAGTTAATCAAGACCTTGTTGACCAAAGTGGTTGTGTCCATATGGTCTCCCGGTTATACATTGATATATTTGGTTATTTCATTGATACAGGCAAAGCTACTGTTTGATACCATAAAACAAGTAATACTATCTTCAGAATATTTAGGTTAATTTTATGGGAGAACTGTAGCTTCCGTTGGTCAGATTATATCCATGTCGTTTATACATGTATGTCATAGGAATGTGGCTTATATTATGATTGAATCATTAGTATTGATGTTAAGTCGGCATATTCTTCGAATCTAATATTGGACTTTCAGTTCAAAGTAAAGAGCAGCTTATACTCTGCCTGGAAAATCTTAAATGTGTTAATCTTAACATTTTGTATCCAATTTTTAGTGTCACACTATGTTTATATTGATACCAGTGGAACTGGATATGGTAGATGTTCGGTAGAAAATCCTAAGAATATTGTTCATGGCATGTGTCATGAATACGATGAACACCATAGTTCTACTTGGAAAGAACTTACGGCTGTTAAATGTATATTACTTCTTTGACAGATTTTATGAGAGATAAACGCTTTAATGGTTTACGGATAACCAAAACGTCGTTTCAATTGTTCATATATAAGGGCATTATGAAGCCTTATTTGCAAGATTTTGCATATATGCTATTTTTGTGACTTGTTCGAGGCACACTTGTTCTAAGAGGTTGAATGGATACCTAGGGCAGAGAATGAAATTGCAGACTATATAAGTCGTATCATAATTACTGATGACTGCCGTTATGCAGTACATATTTTTGAATAATTGGATTCCCTGTTTGGGTCCTCATGAAATTAATTGGTTTGTTAGTGATTATAACCATCGATTACCTGTATTTTACTCCAGGTATTGGAATGTACATTCAATGTGTATTGATGCGTTCACTGTCAATTGGCAAGGTTTAAATGGGTGGTATGTTCCCCCAGTTTGCCTATTATTGAAAGTTCTTATGTATACATGCAGCAATTTTAGTCATGTTTTACTATTATTTTACATTTGTGGAGATCGGCGTATTACTAGCCGTTTTTATGTATCAAAGGAGATAGATTAATTGATCAGAAGGTATAAATGGGTGGTATGTTCCCCCAGTTTGCCTATTATTGATAGTCCTTATGTATACATGTACAAGGCATATGGTACTATTATTATAGTACCTTTGTGGAGATCGGCGTTTTACTGGCCGTTTTATTTTATTGATCAGGTGTTGGGTTTATATTACCTACCTACTAACAAAGCTAACTTTTTACCTGGTAGAGGGAATAAATCGGCTTTTGGTATATTGATTTACTATTTAGGGTGTTGGCTATTAGAATGGAGTTCAGGGTGACATTAAATGAACTAATATTAACTTGGTGATCGTTTTCATGTATTGGGGACATTTTTATTGCATGTACTATATTGTATTTTTTTTTTTTCATTTTATTGGTATATTATGTATTGTATTGATGAACTATGTCAAAACTTGGAAGGAACCACATATCAATTTAAAATAATGTTATTAAATATGTTTTTTCCATATGTCCAATAACGATATTGCTTTGTCTAGTCCTGTATGTGATGCATACTATAGTATAAAGGGGCGCACTCGATTATTGGTGAAGATTCTCCAACAGATTCCCAATTAGTGAAATATGTTTTAAGGATGTTAAAAAGAAATTAGGCTCACAAATCTGGAAGAAAGAGCCGATGAGTTATTACAGGATGCGTTTAATAAGTTATTTTGTGCATATAATCGTTTTACACAACGTACCATGTGTGCATGTCCGGATATTTACAGAGATGGAAACTGGTTTATTATAGTGAATTCGAAGAACGTCACAACTTTGCGTCCAGTCCTAATTTGGAATTATATATGCCTGGAGTTGCATTTAATCTGATTCTAATTTGTATTTATTCAGGAATTTGTCACAAGTGAAAGAAAATTTTGTTTTTCGTTACGAACTTGTGGTGCTATTACCGCTGCAAGGTTTGGTTTTTCATATAGACTTTTTAAACGTCATGGACGTTGGAAGTCGAACACACTTAAAAGGGTGGCTTTGTGAAAGACAATTTATCAGAACGTAGGATTGTTTCTCAGAATTTGGGAAATGAATATCTTTTTTGTTTTATTTACATTTTGAACGATATAATTTTCCATACATAGTAATTAATAGCTTTCCGTTCTTTGGGTTCAGCATCGGCGTTGTCGTGCGACTATCCACTTTACAAAGTATTTGGTATTTATTATGCCTTTTATGGCCTGCATATTCCGAGTATTTATGTATACTTGGATATTTGGTACAAGTATTGGTTATACTTGGATATTTGGTACAAGTATTGGTTATACTTGGATATTTGGTACAAGTATTGGTTATACTTGGATATTTGGTACAAGTATTGGTTATACTTGAATATTTGGTACAAGTATTGATTATACTTGGTTATTTGGTGCAAGTATTTGTTTTATGTCTAGATTGATGGGTGGTATATACCAGGAGAATAAATGTCACAAAAAACCTTTTCCTTTAATAGGTCTGGTCAAATATTCCTATTAAAGAGTAAAATCACAAAAATACTGAACTTAGAGGAAAATCAAATCGGTAAGTCCATAATCACATGGCAAAATCAAATAACAAAACACATCAAAAACGAATGGACAAGAACTGTCATATCCCTGACTCGGCACAGGCATATGCAAATGTAGAAAATGATGGATTAAACCCACCTGTTTTTATGCATCTGGAGATGTGTAATAAAAAATCTGTATTTTGTATTTTCAAAACAATATTTTATTCATTAAACATTTTGTATTTTATTCATCTTTGAACACAATTTGGCTAGGTGCCAGAGTTGATTACCGTGTAGGTTACTCTTTTATAAAAACAGCTCTTTAACAAACCACACTATATAATGGGTAAATATTTTATATACATAGGTATTTTGTTTTGTTTGTTTTCTATTTACATGTAAGATATGATCTTTGTTCTTCATTTAATAGAGACTCAACTTGAAAATACACTTTTATAAATACACACAGATAGCGGTCGAATTGAATTCCGAGGAAAACACACAGTGTACAAATTGTAAGTTCAGAATTTTAGCATAAATCTTAACTTATATAAGTTCAAGGCAAATAAATGTTGAAAATATGCTTGACAACTTCATGTTTTGACCTTTGAAAAAAAACAAGGTATTTAATCTTTTCATTCCAGGTTATATAAGGATTAAGTTCGTTAACGGTCATATTTGACCGCGATTATTAAGTTCGATATTTCAAGATGGAAAATGTATTAAGTTGATAAATTGACATGTGAGAAAGTTAAATGGAACTATTTATGTCAAAGTTTGATATTTATCATGCTTATGCGTTGATCTCTGAATCCCAAATTAGTTGAAACAGAGATTTTAAAGAATTGGACAAAACCGTCCACAAATCAACAAAATAAAAGCATAGGAAATGCATAGGGAGCAGGCATCGACACACTAATTATTCGGATCAGATACGTAAAATTTCATATATAATATTACGTTTAAAGATTTTTTTTTGTCGACGCATGTGGTATGTTCTTGACAAAATCAACGGATATTTGGCTTTTTTTAAATTATTTTCGCAGACAATTCAAATGAGTGCTGTCAGTAACGTCATTAATAATACACAAGAATGTACAATTTTCAATATAAAGACGATTTCTATCTAGTCATTGTATTAGCTATGATCCATTGTGACATAAGTCAATAAATCCTAACTAATGCTAGAACTAGAGGGCATTTTAAGTCCTTATCGAACCAGTCTGATTAAAATCAAACCTCTTAGCGCTTCTGTTTTCTGATATGTCGCTATGCACTTCTCTTTTAACGAAAAACATATTAAAAGAGACACAGTTTTAGACATAAAGGGAAATTGCATTATCTGTTTTTACAGAGCTGCAATCTGTAAGCTGACGTGTTTAGAACTTTGTATGTCGTCATTTGGAATTCCGGTCAAGCCAGTCAAAAACGTGGAAAGACTTTATAATATTACTGTGAAACGGTCAAAAATACCTTGTGCTAACTTAACATATCGAATTTTTATACAAACGTATCTAGAACTGTATTTGTTTGTAATCAGTGTAATTTTTCTGTTATATGAAGTAGAAAGTGGCATTTGTCCACACAAGATGTTTAGAAATTTTTTTAACTATTATTTGTTTTTCGTCCACCAAAATGTGACATGTGTGCTGCTTTTGTATTTTGCAAAATTGTGAATTTTGAGTCCTCAATGCTCTTCAACTTTGTACTTGTTTGGCTTTATAAATATGTTGATATGAGTGTCACTGATGAGTCTTATTGAGACGAAACGCGCGTCTGGCGTACTAAATTATAATCCTGGTACCCTTGATAAATAGTGTGTACATATCAAGTATATGAGATTTCAACCCTCCCCCTTTACCTCTAGTCAATGTAGAATAGTAAAAGCATAACAATACGCACATTAAAATTCAGTTCAAGAGAAGTCCGAGTCCGATATCAGAAGATGAAACAAAAGAAATTAGATAAAATGACAATAAAACATAAATAACAACAGACTAGTAGCAGTTAACTGACATGCCAGCTCAAGCCCTCAATTAAACTGATTGAAAGATTATGTCTCCATCATATGAATATCAGGCACAATCCCTCCCGTTAGGGGTTTAGTATCATACTATCATAAAATATATTGAAAGAACATAACCCGTTTCATGCCAACAAATAACTATTCATGCATTACAATAAAAGAAACCGACAGATCTAAATTGCTCGTTACGCCCTCAAGATTTCGAAAATAATTTCTTGATTAAGCGATACGAAAAATCCATATTTTATAATTGACTTCCTTTCATGAATTTAAGATCAATGGAATATAAATGTAAAATCTAAACTTAATTGATAAAGAATTTTAATGTCTATTCATTTGAGGTCTTCAGTACAGTCATACTATAGGGAAGCGAGGTCCAGGAAAAAGCCGACATTTTTATCTTTTTAATTTTGCTACTCCTCAAAGACTGATAGATATATCGACAAAAGCGTTCTTCCAAAAGGTAAAGTCAAAAGCAAAACAAAAAGTCAAACACATCAAGCGAATAGATAACAACTGTCATAAACCCCAAAAAATGTAGAGAACTACACGACCACAACTTTTATCCTTGCATTTGAGTACCAGTTAAATGGTCAATCTTACATCTTAGAGTTTAAATGGTACACAATAAAACAGGGAATGGAAACAAATGCGTCTGCAATTTTGCAAGCCGAAATTACTTGTTTTTATAGGCAATTGACGTCACAATGAAGGTTAATTTGACATTCTCGACTTTAACCATTGATACAGACGTATAATGATGCATGAATAAATAAACCAGGCTTTTGCTTGTTGTTGGAAAAGTACGTAGATCACTACAATTTTTTACTAGTTTGATATAACCTTTTTGGTGAGTCTATTTTAGACGAGACATGCACAAGTTTTGCGTACAAGCCTGGTTTTTTTATGAGTACTCTTATATATATAAAATAGGAAACATTACGTAGTACTTAATCATATAATTTCTAATATCAATGTTTAGTTAGCTACTAATTTACATTGAAATTGGCTTCTTAATTGACTGAAACAAAATTAACTTGTGATCTCTCCGGTTTCATGAGTGGTAAACTATATTTAAAAACCAGACCTACTACTCTGTCAAAGTGACATTGATTTAGGTGGAAATACCTGTACCTTTTTTAAACAATTAGTTTTAAACATACTATTTCTATATTATATCCCGCTTGATTTCTTTCTTCAAAAGAACTGACCCATACAAGATAAATAACTGTAGTTTTTTTATTTACGATTTAAGATTTAACCTTTGACCTTAAAATTACGGTCAGATCCCAAGGTTATTTGAACTTTCATATTTCGAAACATGCTATAGCTATGTATGAGCTGGTACATAGTAAAGCAAATTAGCCTCTTTCATTAAGGGTGATTGACTTTTGTTTCACCCATTTTTGCACTTTCTTAATTGAAAAGTACATATATTTTTGAATCATTTTGACATAACTTATAATTTCATATCATTAGCGCGTCTGGCGTACAGATTTTATTTGTACCTATGATTAGTTTATCTATGATCATTTTGTAAACTGGAATATGAAAATTATCTTCCTGATTTCATTCCAGAGTATATAAAAACTAGACATTGTTTGAACAATGTAATTTAAGCAATCACAAGACAACGGAAGTATCATTTTTATTATAGATTCAGTCTCGAAAAATCGTTCCTATTCAAAAGGATAAATAGAGAAACAATATTATTTTGGAATCAGTAAAAAGTAACAGTTCACACTGGTGGTGAGCTTTTTAAACTGGAAGTAGCTGATCATTACCCCTATTTCAAAGAAAAAGACTATCAATTATATGTTTTGGAATAAGCTATCTTCTGATGCCGTTTTTCATACAAACAAACACACAACCTAATGATAACCAATATTCATATTGAAGGCATTAGTATATTGTATTCAATAACAGACATGTAACTTCACCAATAATAAATTATTGAAATCATGTTTTAATAAAGTAGCTTTAATGTAAGGAATTAGATATGAAAAAGTCTACCTGGAATTTTAACTATATTCTGTTTTGCATCCAACGGCACAATCTCTAATTCGTCATGATAAAAATCATTTCTACAGTGCACATACCATGTTTGATTACTTGGCACTAAGCATGATACTGTAACCGTCTAAAAAATAAAAATGAAGTGTTGACAATATGATATTATTTGCTTGATTTTCGATCATGATTTATTTTGATATTGATAGATTAACGGACCAAAGTTTTATTAAAAACGTCATATAATATTTTTATTTGATATAACAAAATAGAAAATAACATTATTTGACTTCGATTGTATCTTTGATATAATATTTTCTTACGTATTTAATTAATTAAAATAATGACATTGCTTTGACCTTTGACCATTCTATTAGCAAATAATTCAATCTGACGTATAGGTTGATACGTGGCATTTTTCATATCAGACCCCTTATCAAGCCTCGGTCATGATATCAGTTAGAAAGCCGATAGTTTCGAAGGATGATTTTGACAATGGTCTGATAAGAGATATGATATGAAAAATTACATGTTATGTTCTTTTTAACATATACTTCATCAGAAGATATACAAACAATAACTTTTTAAAATCTATAAAAATGCATTTACTGTCTTATATTTGTTTTCCGTTTTTTTTTATCATATTTATTTTCTTGTTTCCTATTATTCTTTTTTCTTCTACTTAGTTAAGTTTTTCACTAAAATGTTTGTTTTCCAGAATTTGCAGAAAGATATCAAACTGCTTTGCGATAATGTTAAAGAAAGGCATGCGATGCAAACCGAAAGCAGTTGATGATTACCGGAAGCAATTGATAAAAAAAGTCATATCAAACAGCTCAGACAATTCTTTAATTAAATGGATAAATATATGTACAAATTAGTTTCATCAAGGGGTACAATTAGTTCCGAAAAGTAAACATGTGAAGAGCTTGTCATAAACATTTGCAATGTAATATATGAAAATAGTGGAATGAACTATTTCTGGAGTGTAAAAAATTCTTTGGATGTTTTTTAAGGAATGAATGTAATATTTTTTCTGTCTATTAAGAAATAACATCAAACATGTGGTGCACACTGAATTACCCGCGTATGAAAAATATCAATATTAAATTCAATTAACATTTAAAACCAAGAATTAAATTATATTTTTGAGACTTCAAACGTTTTGCTACTTTTAACATGTTTAAACAATATTAATACTCATACTTATAACAAGACATTTGACATATTATTTCTGGCTAAAACATTCCTTGAAACTAATTCATGACCGAAAAGGGAACATTTGAAATAAAATTTTCTAATATTTCATATGATAAAGCATTGGATTTCTACGAAGATATTATTTAGGACAAAACAAAATGCGTTCAAAAAATTAAAAAAACATATTCCCTAAATCGAAAGTTGGGAGAGGACAGTCAATTTTCTATAAGAAGGTACTGAATATGGATAAAATAGAATATTTGGCGAAAACATTCTTGAGAAAGGACAAAGAATGACTGGAAGCTCATATAGACAATGTCAAAAACGTTATTCTTATATGAAATATAACATGTATAATGGCAGAACCGGATATAACGAAAAACATTGCTATACATCAAATAGTTGCTTCCAATATTTTGAAATGCCACTTTCTATGATTTCAGGATAATATACTATCTTTCGATACAGTAGTAAAGGATTAAAATCCCCAGGATCTATTCGTTTGGTTAATAAATAGCTATAATTGAACATTTTCGAAAAGATTGCTACACAACACCTTAACAGATACCGATACCTAAACTTACTAATAAATGAAAGGGATAAAATGTCAAAATATTCAGACTAAATGGCTTTTAAAACTTTAATTGATGTTCAAAAATATATATAATGTTTTCAAGAGATGAATTTATGACACTCCATCTGATTCTTCAAATTTTCTCCACCAACGAATTCGAATAAGCATTTTGAATTCTTGTAATTGTTATGGATAACATTTATGATTGTATTATCTTATTTGTAGAATTAAACTATACGGTCATTGATTAGAGGTATTTTGTGGAAATTGGTTAAAATCACAAATAGCACTAAGTACTTTTGATTGGACATCTACCGTCAGACAATTGAGCTGCAATATCATGTTTTATTGTCATCATCGTTATCAATGTAACACTCTTATATTGGTTATTCAACTTTTATTGGTATTTGTACAATCTGAATGACTTGGACACGACAACGACACCCATCAATATACTCTACCAAGGCAAGTATGTCAGGACTTGGCTTTTTCCAACAAGAGACAAAATTAATCATCATTTTGACATTGTTAAAACCATTTATATTTCGCAAAAATTAAAAATGGAAATGGGGAATGTGTAGAAGAGATAACAACCCGACCAAATAGCAGAAACTATCCAAAGGCCATCAATGGGTTTTTCAATGCAGCGAGAAAATTCCGCACCCGTATGATAGATCCGTGTTTTACTTGCTAGGATAATAATTAATAACTATATTTTTGTAACTATTTTCTATTCTCAAAACTACACATGAACAGTTATGCTACGAATCTATAACTCTCTGTTTATGGCTTCACGTGCTGTTCTTATCTATCAAGTCAATAATATTCATTAGCTATGTAGGCGTGTCAAAATCGTATCATACGCGATAATGACCAGCCAGTACACACTGTAATGATTTCATTCAACAGTATTAAAAAGATAAACATAACATCCCCGCCCAAAAAATAGAAATTTCTAAAATATTTCTTACTGATAAATGAAATCTTTAAATGTAAAAAATTATGAATAATAAAAAAAAAATCTGAAACAATATCTTGAACAAATACCTTTACTTTAATATACACAGAGTTAAAAAAAAAATCATAAGTCCTCATTAAATAATCTTTCAAATTTAATAACTTCAAAATTTGTAGTCTATAAAAACACAAAAAGTTTGAAAATATCTAGAATAAAAGGTTTCTTTTTCTTCGTTGAAATATGCAGTAAAAAAAATATTTTGTCAAAATGTATGTGAGAAAAGATAATAATAAAACATTTTTTCAATTAAAATCAATGTTACCAGTGTTAATAAATTGCAGTCTTGAAACGGAAATTCTGTTTATCTGATTTGTTAAAATGACAAGTGTGCATAAATTTTATAGTTACAAATCAACTAATCTAACCAATAAATCTCATTAGAACTCATTATGTAAAAACCACATCATAAATATCTCTCTGTGAAATCCCAGACACAGATGTTCGATACCATAGGTCTTGACCATTAACCTTTCACTTGTTTTTTTACGGATACTTCCAGAGCACGACATATTGCAACTGTCAACATTGCTCAAGTGAACACTTGTGATGCATAATAATGTAGCTTTAAAAATAAACATACATGTTTCAAAGTGATGACACTAGCAGAGACCCTTGACTCTTGATATATTTCAAATAATAATTATTAGTTTATTCTCGAACATTCACACAATTATCCGTTAATTCCCGGGCCCCGAGAATTAAAGATTTTTTCAACATTCAATCAAAATAGATATAAATATATGAAAACATAGGTTATTTCTAGCATAACATCTTTTGCGCTTCTACATCTGTTGTTATACGTTCAAACAATAAACTAATCCAGGCCACAAATTTTGGCCACTTTTACACTTTATATCTCTTGAATCATTTGATTCCACCAAAACATTTCCTAATACAATTCGCCACTTCAAAAGCAAAAATGACTTTTACAAATACCCAAATATCAGTACGATCTAAGGATAAACAACAACACATATACTACTACTAAATGCAGTTACGTGTAGCCCTATATATAAGCATACAAAAGAATAGAAAAAAAATCAATAAAACAAACAAATAGAGTGAATGTCACTAACAGTTCAATGCAAACAATTTTAAAACATATAATCAAAATGTCAAAGTTTTTTTTTAATATTGTCACACAAATATTCTTCCATCTACATCTATGGTATCTATGGATAGGTATTCAGTTACATCTATAGAGAGTGGCAAAACAGTTTTCACACACTCAATTCTAAAATCTTGTGGCGAGGCAATTATCACACACAAGTATATACTTCATCACAACTATCTGTGGCGAGGCAATTCTCATACACAGATCTGTATAAAACGACTGGACCAATGTCGATTGTTTGTGGCAAAACAATTTTCACACACAAAAATATTCTCACAGTATCATTGGAGGTGGTCTATTTTGAACTATTTTCTTTGCTTTAGGTGATAAACTTGACTCCTCTACCCATATATAATTTTGTGCTGGCTCGCCGACAATTTGTACAAGATATTTTATTTGATTGTTATCGATTGTCCTTTCTAAAACACGTTTGATTTTATGATATCGATTATCGGCTAATGATATTGATTCTGCTCCTATTTCGGAATCTAAATTAAAAGTCGTTAAATTTTGTGGGTGGCTTTTTCTGTCTGATTGACTGACGTACGGGGGTTTGTTCAGAATATGACGAAGTAGAAGAATCGACAGTAGTATTTGAACTTTGGCTTTCACTTACGTGTTACAAATACGGCTGAGGTTGCGGGGCACGAATATATGCCATTTTAAATCTATTTATGTGTATAGGCATTCGAAGTCTTCGCTTGTTTTCCGGATCTCTAATTTTGATTAAATAATTAAGACTTGGTATATTATCAACAATAAAAAGTCCCGTACATTTAGCTTGTAATTCACGTCCTTGTCCAATAGGCTCGTCGTGCAAATACACATAGTCATCAATTGATAATTTTAGAGGTGATGCTGGTACCTTTGATAACTATTTACACCACTGGATCGATGCCAATGCTGGTGGACGAAACGTCCCCGAGGGTATCACCAGCCTAGTAGTCAACACTTCGGTGCTGACATGAATATCAATAATGTAGTCATTTTTAAAAATTTTCCTGTTTACGAAACTTTGAATTTTTCGAAAAACGAGGATTTTCTTATCCCAGGCATAGATTATCTTAGCCGTATATGGCACCACTTTTTGGAATTTTGGATCCTCAATGCTCTTCAACTTTGTACTTGTTTGGCTTTATAAATATTTTGATATGAGCGTCACTGATGAGTCTTATATAGACGAAACGCACGTCTGGCGTACAAAATTATAATCCTGGTACCTTTGATAACTATTTACACAACTGGGTCGATGCCACTGCTGGTGGACGTTTCGTCCTCGAGGGTATCACCAGCCCAGTAGTCAACACCTCGATGTTGACATGAATATCAATAATGAAGTCATTTTTATAAATTTCCCGTTTACGAAACTTGAATTTTTCGAATAACTAAGGATTGTCTTATCCCAGGCATAGATCATTTTAGCCGTATATGGCACCACTTTTTGGAATTTTGGATCCTCAATACTCTTCAACTTTGTACTTGTTTGGCTTTATAAATATTTTGATATGAGCGTCACTGGTGAGTCTTATATAGACGAAACGCGCGTCTGGCGTACTAAATTGTAATCCTGGTACCTTTGATAACTATTTACACAACTGGGTCGATGCCACTGCTGGTGGACGTTTCGTCCCCGAGGGTATCACAATCCCAGTAGTCAACACTTCGATGTTGACATGAATATCAATAATGTAGTCATTTTTTTTTTTATCCCAGGCATAGATTATCTTAGCCGTATTTGGCACCACATTATGGAATTATGGTTCCTCAGTGCTCTTCAACTTTGTACTTGTTTGGCTTTATAAATATTTTGATATGAGCGTCACTGATGAGTCTTATGTAGTTGAAACGCGCGTCTGGCGTACTAAATTATAATCCTGGTACCTTTGATAACTAATTAGTCCATGCAACACTTTGTCCATGAGTAATTGGAAAGATACTGGTGATAATGAAAGTCTCATTGGTAAACGCAAACATTTATATGTACCAAAACATGTATTAAATGCGGTGTAGCGTAAAGACTCAGGGTCAACGCCTAACTGATAAAATCCGAAGGACAAATCAATTGACGATATATAGTTTGGAACAAATTTTGAAAATGACTCTGTAATTTCTTGTAGATTAGGAATAAAATAATTAAACTGTTCGGTACATGAATTTAAATATCTAACATCGCAACAAAACCTATATTGTGATAGGGCTTCATCCTTTTCATTTTGAAAAGCATCATTTTGTCTTTTTCGTTTAGTCACCAATACTATTGGAATTCTGATAGACACATTTTCCTCTTCGCTAATCGGTGCTATGATTCCTTGTTTAAGGAGTTCATCTAAATGGTGCCGGAATACTTCTCTTTGATGTAGCGGGAGTCGATACGGTTGTTGGTGGTTTGGTTTAACATCTGGTTTAAGATTTATTTTATGTTGTCTATAAGTTGAGAACCCTAGATAAGGATTTTCTTTTGTGACGAAAATGTCTTTGTTTTTATATAAACAGTCAGTTAATTGCGTTGTTTGATCCGGATTTAATGGTTCAGGAATACTAAAATTCGAAAAAAACTTTGTTTAAGTTTCATCGGTAAATTCAATGTTTTTACCCGTCGAAATAATCTGATAATTCGATCCTAGCTGTACATTTTGAACTACAGGGAGACATTAAATATCTTCAGTTATAACACTAAAGACAGCATTCAATATCTGAAAATTCGCCAAGGTTGACCCTTTGGAGACCTAAATTGTTCTATTTGTAGGGTTCATTATCTCAAAGGAATAGTTTTGACACAGTGATTAACACATTGGCAAGAATCAGTCCTTTTTCTAACGAAAACACATTGTTTGTACAAATACGTTGATGATCAACAGATAAATATTTTGGAACATTTGCCCCGAACAAAAATTTCAGAATTTTGCTGAATACATATCCATTTATTAAATTTCACATGATGATATTTACTGTTTGTGTTAAATTCACTGAACTTCAATGTAATATTACTAGATTTCAAATGTTCCATAACTAGAATTAACGGATGTGATGTCGTGCTAAGAATGTACACTTTGACATCATGTAAACCTTGATTTGTTTTTATTGTGACAGAAGAAGTTCCTTCCACAAATATTAATTGTCCATTTGCTAATTTAATGGGTACTGATATCGGATTTAACATGCCTGGGTAAAGATTTATAAAGTGGAGCGGAAATAATGTTAATTGAACTTCCAGTGTCAATCAAAGCTGCGATATCAACATGATCACAACAAACGCGAATTAACATTCATATATATTAAATTTTCAAAAGTAGATAGGTTATCTGGTTTGGAATCGGTATAGTTGACTTGTTGAGACCTCGAACTTATGGACCAGAACGATTTGGCCTTTATCAGCCGGGTATTAGCAGTTTTCCTGATTTAGTTTAATAGTTTAACATCGTTAAGCAGTGTGACAAATTTGGCATTTATTACTTGTTGTTTGTCCAAATCCATTCCAATTGCATTGTCATTTCCTATGTCATGAAAAATTACAGTTGAAACAATTTGAATTGATGTTTGTGTTTGGGTATTGATACTGTTGTCTCCTTTAAAAGTTATTTTTGGCGACTCCTATTGGCTATTTATTTATGCTTGTAAAATCATGTTTTGTAGGATACGAGGTAGGGTTATTGACATCGTCGTGTTTTTATGTTAAAATCTGATTAATAGCAGAAGTGAGGCTTAAAATCTGAGATTTGAGATTATAAGTTTCACTTTGATCAGTGGGAGAGGTAGAAACTGCATTCTTTAAATATTTACTCACGGTATCCACATGTTTCGACAATTTTATCAGACGAACAAGCAGCGGACACATCTGCTGGCTGGCCAGCTCGTATGAAAAATGCCATTTTCTCTGGTAGGCCCTCGATGAATCTAGCTAAAACCTCATGATCAGGTTTGTGTAAAAGGTTTCCTTTTTCAAGGATTTGACTATGGAAATCTTCAAGCTATTGAGATTTTCCTAATTTAAGGGTATTAAAAATTTGACCCTCCATCATGGCCATATCGCTGTGATTTTTAAAATTCGTGAATATTTCCTCAAACAAAACTTCGATGGCGTTTCATCATCTTTCACTTAGAGTATCAAACAAGGTTAATGCTGGAAATTTTAAAAGAAGATAAAACGCGGCTAATTTTCACCCGTCAAAATCACGAAGATCGTGCAAAAGAGCATATGATTAAAATTCCGATAAAAATTTCTGTGCGTTGTTCTGGAAATAACTCGAAAATGTTTAGCAGTTGGCAAGTTTTTCCATTTTCATAATCGAGTTTTCGCTTTGGAAACAATGAATTTAATGTTGGAGAATGCAATTTTAGTATGGGAATTTTCCTTGGTGTTGGTAGGGAGAGAAAAATGTCTTTAAATTCGTTAAATTCAAGACAATCTTTAAATAGTACTTAAAAAATCATCTTCATTTTGATACATAAACGTAGATTCAGCGGTGTTATTATTTTCAGCGGAAGAAAAATCAATCTCTAGACTACTCGTGTCAATTACAGATCAATTTGTAGCGTACCAATGTACACATACAGAAAACAATTATTCATCTCTTGCATTTTTCACATATATACCTAATTCGGAACTGGAATATTGTAGCTCGACAGTTGGCACATACAATTATATAATAAAAAGAGAAACGTACTTACAGATAACTTCAGTTGAATCTTTCAAATAAATCCCTTTCCAGACATAAAAGTTTAAACAACCACAATCTTGATAGCTCTGGACGCGGATGAATACCATCATAATATCAAGTATAAGTGTAACTAGAAAACGTAGGTTTTCGTTTTCCCTGTTTCCATGTTTGCACTAAATCATTCGACAAACTTGGGGAGTGTATATGTAACATACGGTTGATGTCACGAATATAAATATTTAACTGCTCTATTTGAGATTGTAGACAAAGATCATCTTCACGAAATTGTTTTGGATTTGAATGATTATGGAAAACGTTCCATCAATAAATAGAATATACTGGAACTTCTATATAAATACGTTTGACCTTTTCGAAATTACGAACGAAAAAGTAAATTTCTTTGTAGACCGAAGAAATATGATTTACACTGTCATTCCCACTACTTTTCAAAGAAATACTGCCATCCCATTCTTTTTTCGTCCTTAACTACACAAACAATGTAATATTAGTATACTGATTTATAAGTTCTGCTAAATTTTGCTTCAAAAAATAAAACTGTTTCTTTGTAGTTGATTTATAACACCATTTGATTTAATTTCGGAAATTAAGTGGATTTTGTGAACATCGACCTTTGCTGTCGAATAAAATAACCGGAACACTTGTTAAATTATTGTTTAAAATTCGGAATTTCTTCAATTTTCGACAATTGTTTGCGTATGTTGTTCAAGTAAACATTTAACATTAAAGTCACAATATTAATATATCTAATTTGAGTCCTCCACCATTATAGATCCGTGTTTTACTTGCTCGTATTATAATAATTAGTAACTATACTTTTGTCACTATTTTCTATTTTTAAAACTACATATGTACAGTTATGCTACAAATCTACAACTCTCTGTTTATGGCTACACGTGCTATCAAGTCATGAATTATCATTAGCTTTTTAGGCTTGTCAACCTTGTATAAAACGCGATAATGACCAGCCACACACTGTAATGATTTCTTTAACCAGTATTGAAAAGATCAACATAACACGGATTTGGTCGTCAGCTGGCCCCTAAACAAATTGTGTACTAGTTCAGTAAATGGCCGTCAAACTAAACTCCATAACATGTAATAATAGAATTTAGAAACCATACAAAAAGAACGAAGGTCAAAGACTTTTGACCTAGGACAGGCGCAAATATGCGGCCGGATTCAACATGCATTGTGAGACTTTAACCCTACTCCGATACATCTAGCCAATGTAGAATAAACAAAAACACAGTATTTCGCACAGTAAAACTCAGTTTTAAAGAAGTCGGAGTCCGATGTCAGAATAGGTAACAAAAGATTCTGAGCAAAATAACAATGATACACAAACCAGCAAAGGAATACTAGTAGTTACTAACATGCCAGCTCTATCCCTCAATTAAAGTAATTGTATATTCAATCTTCATCTTATGAAAATCAAGCACAATTCCTACTGTTACGGCTTTAGTATCATACCATCATAAAATACATCAGAAGAACATAACCCTTGTCATACCTAAATGGGTTTATTTCTGATGCAAAGACCCTATAAGTGAATTAATATTAATACAAATAGTTATCAAAGGTACCAGGATTATAATTTAGTACGAAAATATACCATCTTTAATGTGTGTGTTACATTTTAAATTTTAACGTTGTGTTTCTGTTGTGTCGTTTGTCTCCTCTTATATTTGAGTGTGAATTCTTAGAAAGTCCGTTTTAATGTTTACTTAGCCTTTGAAGTGAGTGTCGACATAAGTGTGCTTTGTATATAACATGTATAATATAACCATAAAAGACTAAATGTCAAATACAGGTTACCTGAACGCATAAGATGCCTGTATGTTGTTTATTTAAATTTGCAAATTATTTTATGAATCCGAATTAGGATACCAGCTAATAAAATCGTAGTCTTTGCTGCTATGATATTGTAGGCATTTCAAAGCATGCTTGATGTGAAAACTATTAGATATCTCTGCATTGGAATACAAGAGAATATGTGATGAAAGCATTCTTAAAACAAAGGCAAAGGGACATTCAAACTCTTCAGTTGAAAACTACATCACAATGCCAGTGCAAAATGAAACACCATACAATGATACAAACAGAGTAACAACAATATACAAAACACTATATTTAACTTAAGACTGAACATCAATAAATCCAACAAAACATTGGGTGATATCAGGGCTATGGGAGGTTGAGAATATTTATCCCATATGTCAGACCCCTCCAATTGCTCATAAAAGTACATACCCGATTAATAAGTGTAATTCAGTACATCACATGTATGGAAGAAAGGACGGGATTGTGGATAGACGATCAGAACTTATTGTTCTTCGTCATATTTTCTAGAACAGTCAATCAACTGGGAACTTTTGGCCGAAAAGCTTTCTTGTTATCAAAGTATCTGATACCTGAATTACATTAATGTCCTTACAAGCAACGTTCCAAGTGTTGCACGAAAAATGTTTTTCAAAATCAACTTTGAAAACTAGAGATTTAAGAGCGTTCTTTAATCATTATCAACATATACTGTTTCATTGTTTTAGTGTGTCATTGTGTTTCATCGTTACAGTAGTAGATAAACGACTTAATAATCTAAGAGGGTCGATACATTTCGTCCGAAATATTGAAAAATATATTTTATGAATTGGAATTCGGGGTTCTCGCTTCCGAATTCGTATTCTTGGCTGTTTAAATATTGTACGGATTTCAAATTGTGCATTCAAAAATAGCTTTTAAATAAAACTATACTTAGAAAGTGTATTTTTTAGGAAAATACTATAAATATAGAAAACTTTCTTTTGTAGTATTAAAAAAACTCGTATCTTATATATTCTGAGTTTTTGTCGTTCTTAAAAAACCAAGGATTTTTTTAGGTTTGCTGTATCAAAAACTATATTTTGATAATTCATTTAAGAACAGATCGAATTTCTGAAAAATTATTTCAAAGGGTCGAAACATTTCTTCCAAAACATTGAAAAATACTGTATTCTTCAAATTAAAGATGGGGTGTATATATAGAAATCTGAAAATGTGGTATGATTGTGGAATGTTTATTTTCGAATGCATTTTGTCGATTTTTTTAAATCCTAGAAATTATAGAATGAGCTTTAATAAATAGCTCATATATAAGACTTCTTTTGGTTGGTATCTGATTTCTTGCTTCTGATAGAACCTGTTCAATCTTTAACATTGAAAAAAGCAATATTCTGAACATTGGGATAGGATGAATCCCCTTTCAAACTTATGGTTAAGGGTGCAATAAACAGTTTTTTTCTATGACGTCACATTTTGAGGGACCACGCATAAGTGACCCTTAGTGGTGGACTGATTAATAAAGATACTTGTATAAAACTAGATATCACTGGAATCAGAATGTTCTCTAGTTTATAATGAAATAAAAATAATGTGTACTTTTAATATATTAAAAATATTCCATTCAATGAACATGGGGGAAAAAAGTCTAATATGAACATAAAAAACTTGAAACCAGGTCATGTGCACACCCGTGAAGACATGATCCATGCACATTTTACATAATCAAAACTGTATGAAATTTGTAGGTTTTTACCTGGCCTTTCAAAAAAATCTTGTTTCAGGGTACGGTTTCCTGCTCCGAAAAGAGCTACAGTGGCTGCAAATAAGTTTTTAATTTTCACTGCCAAAAAAACAGGATGTTTACAGTGTTGTCTCCCCTCAAAACATGTAAAGTTAATATAATTTTTAAAATTATTTCAATCATTCAACCTGTTTTAATTGAAAGCTAATTAACTAATTTTTACAATCAAATACAAAAAACATGATACTTTTTCATCAATTGAGTAAATAAACAGGGGTTTCCCTCCATGGTTATTTTTAGTCGGGGAATAACCCCTAGTTTGTATACGAAACTGTTTATAGCACCCTTCAGGCAAAACTTTATATGCGATATATTCAAATTTCTTAGCTTTTTTGAATCTGTACACTATACCGATTAAAATGATGTCTGACTTTAAGGATTGTGACCACGAATAGTGAAAATACAGCTCTTTTTTCATGTTGCGTAGAACTGGCATATTGGCCAGTGGCAAACAGTTTAACCAGCAAACTCCAAACATTTCCTGTATCCCATTTTCATCAGTTTTACAAAGAAAATAAATCATAAAATAGGGTTTCTTTTGAATAAATAGAATAAAAACTATGAAATAAGCATGAATAAAGTTACTTGAAATATATTTTGTCCCTAGTATTATGTGAACTAAGTTATAGCTGAGTTGAGAAAAATATGGAAATAGTGTTTTTCTTAGGAATGGCACTTGTACCTTTATGACTTTAAAAAGTACCAAACATATATTATAATGAATTAAAATTTATGTCACACTGGTCAGAAGCACAGGTCAAAGTAGAAAAAATCTACACTTTGCATGTGCAACTTTTGGTGCCAAATATATGAGAGATTGAATAAAATATCATGACGTCACAAAAAGATGAAAAAAACTTCAATATTCGTGCAGAGTCTGGTTTTCTTATTTCTGGTTGATATGTACAAATCTGTAATATTTGCATTAAATATACCAAACGGATGCTCTTGAATTAAAGTATACGTGCCGTACAATATTTTTCAAGAATTGTTTTACTCCATTCGCGTACACATTTATATGCAAAAACATCACTATAATATGTATTTGTCCCTTTAAGGGTATAATCAACAGTTTTTGTCTATGACGTCACATTTTTAGGGACCATGCATAAGTGACCCTTAGTGGTGGACTGATTAATAAAGATACTTGTATAAAACTAGAAATCACTGGGATCAGAATGTTCTCTAGTTTATAATGAAATAAAAATAATGTGTACTTTTAATATATTAAAAATATTCCATTCAATGAACATGGGAAAAAAAAGGTCTAATTTGAACATAAAAAACTTGAAACCAGGTCATGTGCACACCCATGAAGACATGATCCATGCACATTTTACATAATCAAAACTGTATGAAATTTGTAGGTTTTTACCTGGCCTTTCAAAAAAATCTTGTTTCAGGGTACAGTTTCCTGCTCCGAAAAGAGCTACAGTGGCTGCAAATAAGTTTTCAATTTTCACTGCCAAAAAAAGAGGATGTTTACAGTATTGTCTCCCCTCAAAATATGTAAAGTTAATATAATTTTTAAAATTATTTCAATTATTCAACCTGTTTTTATTTGAAAGCTAATTAACTGATTTTTACAATCAAATACAAAAAACATGATACTTTTTCACCAATTGAGTAAATAAACAGGGGTTTCCCTCCATGGTTATTTTTAGTCGGGGAATAACCCCTAGTTTTTTTTATACGAAACTGTTTATAGCACCCTAAGCAAATCTAAAATCCTGAGGTTTTTTTAGAGTTGTTTTTAATAAATAGTTATACATCGATACTTTTTATCATTCGGATAGTTTGGGATTTTTGGCTAGGTCATATTCTATTAATTGGAATATGGAGTACTCACTTTCAAACACGTAATCGCGGTCGTACTGATCATGAGGATTTAACAGTGTACTTATAAACCGAGCAAAACATTTCGACCCTTCAGATTTTTTTCGGCCTAATTCCGATGTAATCAAAACATTTGCAAAAGTAGAATAACCTAATACTTATCAATTAAAGTATGAACTGTAATATGTGACATTTCCACACTGCTAAAAGATTCAAAGAGGGTCCCTTGTCCAGTGTAACGTATTCGTAATGTTTATGGTGCATGCCATTCATCTCTTACTTTTGAAAACTGTAAGATTTGAGGATGAAAACAGAGTGTTCTAAACCTTTTAAGATAAATAGCAATGTCATATATAAGAAACATTTTGGCTGAATATTGTCATAACCTCAGAAGCAGAGGTCCTTTTTCAATATAGTCCAGAAGACAAATTTACACATTTTGTGTGAACAAAATATATATTTTTTCATCCACCTCCATTAAACCTGTGACTATGAATGAAAAGTATCTATGTTTCTTGTTTTGGATATTGGGTTCTAGGATGGTTGCTATGGAAACAAAAAAGTGTAATTTTTGCCTTTTTACCTCTAAAATGTGGCAATGTTATAAAAATAATCCTCAAAAAGTAAAAATTATTGAATAACTATGATGTACAAACTATTGGCAATTAAATAACCATAAATGTTTCCAAAGGTCATTGATGACCTTGACCTTTGACCTTTGACCTTGTGTATTTTAATTGAATTTTGAACGGAAATGTAATAGATTGATGCATACTACACATTGAGAAAATGTTCAGGACGTTTTAAAGCACTATTTATTGACATATGAAAAATAAAGAGTCACGGTCATGTCAAAAGTGTTTAGCAACCAATACATGATTTCATTCAGGACTATATATACTATTAAATACACCTAATTTAAAAGGTCTAGGGATGTCATCACATAAGTTGTAAAAAATAATTCATTTAAAGTGTTGCCTAGCAACCATTTATTTATATCAGGAAATGCCTAGCAACCATTTATTTATATTGCAAAAGTGCATAGCAACCATTCAATTATTTAGAAAAACTGCGCAGCAACAGGAAATGAACAGTATATTGTAAGTTTCTATTGGACAAAAATCAGAAAAAAATAATATTAAGAACACATGACTAAGAATAGTAAATTATATAGCAAATTTAATTTCAAAAGACTGATTACACCTATATACAAAAAATTAAAAGATGTCGGCTGGTGAGAAAACTCTCCGGAGACAACCAAATGCTATTTAAGGACAGGTTTTTTTAATCTACAAGCAGAAGAGAAAAGGAATATAACTGCTAAGAGATTGACCAGTTTATTTCTTTGGTTGGGGTTGACCTTTTGGCAAACGAAGTTTAATAATGCATAGACAAAATATTAATTTTCACTCGTTAAAAGTCTTATCTATTTCATATTTTTTCTTCGAAATATTTTTGTCATTGCGTACACACCGTTTTTTTTATTTTAAACAGTTTTTGACTGATGTGCATTTAAATGTACAGAAAATTGTTTTTAAGCATTCTTTGTGCAATATTATTTATCTTCAGATCAAAAACACTATTACATTCATTTCGTTAAACTTCCATTATCCCAATCACAATAGAACTACCCTTCATCTGCTCATTGCTATGTTTGTATATCAACAGTGGAAGATTAAAATTGTCAAAAAAAATACGTAGTGTATTTAGCAAAAACTATGTTCACAGAGTCGCAAAGCCATTTCAGATGTACTCATAACAATGGGCTGGTCGTCGTAAACTCTTTTTTGAAATTAGTAATCGAACAGACTAGGCCAATCAGGACCCCTTTTTGCCAAGAAAATATAAAATTATTACAAATTTGCTTAAACATGTTAAAAGGTAAACTCTAACGCTATTTATGAAAAAAATTAAAAGCGTGTGTTAGATAAATATGAGTCGTCTTTGACAACGCAGTGAAACACACATCAGGACATAGAGTCAGTCATGCAAAAATACTGAAATTTTAGCATTTGTGCTAAATGTAAGACTTTTTTTTAAATAGAAGGGGTAGCATTTACTAAGGTTAAGACTAAACATGAATCAGCATCTTCATTTTAGACTATAAACATTCTAAAAATGAAATGTAATAGCAAATTTGATAGATTTTCATATTTGAACTTGAATTTTACTATTTGTAATGACCAAATCAGTTCAAATCTTTAACACAAACTGTTGGATTCATGTGTAGTTAACACACTTAAGTGTCTAAAAGTAACATTTTTGGCAAAATTGTCTTTTAACTGGACTTCTCCTCAAACCAGATTTGGACACAATCATTATTAGAGTATGTACTTTAAAAATGTATCCTATGATGGCTTGCACGGCTATAATAAAATTAAGGAATAAAATGCAAGTTTAAATTGTCTATCATCATGAAAATTGCTATAAATAGAAAACCCTGAAACGGCCTTTAATATTCCGAGTGAAGGGGTCTACCTATTATCTATTTACAAGGAAGTTTCTGGTTTAAAATGATGAATGTTAACCTTTTAATGCCCCAATGAAGCAGACGTAGCATTAAGCATTACCCTTGTCCATCTTTATGTACGTATGTCCGTCCGTGCGTCCGTCCCGAAAGTTGGTTTCCGTTCTCTAACTTAAGTTTGCATTAACCAAATATTGTAAAACTTATACAATTTGATATACAATTTGTTGAATTTTTCGTTACCGTTCTGTCATTTTAGTATGCCTCAACCAAATGATATGAAACTTATACACAATGCTTATTACAGTCAGGGGCGTTACTTAAACAAGTTATTTTTTTAAGTTACTTATATAAGTAATTTTTGTTCCTAAAAATAATAAAATTACTTAATAGAGTTATTTTAATTTTTAATAGAAACATAGACTAAATGCAGTTTTCATGAATTTTTACATCACTTTATATCATAAAACAAAGAATTTATTCGATTTGAGAGGAGTATAGAAATAAAGGGTGAATTTAAATATAATGACAAAAATATGACTTGATTAAGTTATTTTATACATTTTTTAAGAAAAAAAATAGTAATTACACTTATTTTAGGAACATATGTGATTGATTTTGATTACAATTTATAAATAACTTCAAGTCTTAATTAATTCTCAAGTATCTATCTATTTATATCATTCTACCTTCAAGATTTTTGGGGAAAATGATAATCTTATAGTTCCAAGAGACCAATCTTTGACCAAGAAGCGTCGGTATGAAATATAAGTGCGTCAGAAAGTTAATTAGTGTTTCAGAAGAATTACATAAAAATTACATTTAGTCTATCATTCTATGTTTCTATTAAAAATTAAAATAACTCTATTAAGTAATTTTATTATTTTTAGAAACAAAAAATACTTATATAAGTAACTTAAAAAAATCATTTGTTTAAGTAACGCCCCCGACTGCTTAAGTGGCTCATTTGAAAAAAAAAATGATTCTAAATACAAACAAAAATGATATTTGTTTAAATATTTTTAATAATACAATAAAATCACCAAAAGTTCTTTACATAAATAAACAGCCTAACCATCAAATTGCAAATATGTCTCTAAATTTGCAGATTTGGGCAAATAACTAGACCTATTTGTACTGTAATTGTACAATCCAAGATGGCGGTATAGTATGAATTTACCTGAAATTCATTTGACAACCCATAATTAGGTTGAGAAGTTTTTAATAAAGATAAAATAAAAAAAATTAAATACCCTTTTAAGAAAATTTTGGGTAACAATCGTCATTTAGTATTATTATAACATAAATATATCAATATAGAATAAGCTACGTAGAGCTACAAGAGTTACTTAACAAGAGTACATAAACGGAATAAGGAAACAAGAAAAATTGCTGTTATTTGAATTTGTCTCCTTTAGTATTCATTTAAAGGCAACACGCCTATATGGAGTAAAATGAAAATATCGAATATTAAATTGTTCATTTATCCATATAAGTTTAAATAAAAATAATGTTTTGTTACATTACTTTTGATACATGCATTGAAGATTCAAAATTAAGAACATAAAAGTAAAACACGAGGTCCCTAGTAAAGGATATTATGATTCAACTGGTATTTTTTTTAATAAAATTGATCAAATAATTTGGAAAAATAACAGCATTTGTAATTCAAGAAAGAACAGGAGATAAAGTAGCTGGCGATTAACTGACATGTACATGAGTAAACTCATGCATGTGTATTATTTAAGAAACACAATACCTGTTCTTAAAAGAAAATTGAGAGTTTAAATGGAAGAATGAATTACAACTTTAAAAAAGCACCAATACAAGGATGGTTGCTATGCATTTTCTAATTATATGAGAATGGCTCGTAAATTTTACGTTGAAGATATTGACCCATTAACCTTTAATTAGGATGTATATCAAAGTTTGTATAAATCTGAACCCAACTATGTATGGGTGCTAGGTACTTTTATATCAAGTAAGGGTCGTTGTGAGAACGTTTAATATGACCTTGACCTCTGGAATTCTGCTTTCTAACCAAATATAAGCAACATTTTGTCTAAACACTTTTTCTAAGTACTTTTTGTGTTTATTTGATAAAATTTCTGACAAAATTATATAAAAAAGACCGAAGGTCAAAGTCAAGGTCATCAATAACTCTTAACCTTTAGGTCAACTTTAAGGCCATTGAATGCACAACATGTCCCAAGTGATTTTTATATTTGTATTTATCACTGTTTTAAAACTATTTTGATAACAACATGAACAATTTCAAAATTCTTTTTCAAAATACCAAAAATGACACTTTTATGTTCCCATAGCAACCACCCTAGCAAACTATTTCCCAAACCTTTACAGATAAATTATTCCTAGGCAACAGTCATAGTTTACATTTATCATTTTGATATAATTGGTTGTGGTTGCAAAAGTGTAACATTAGGTCATGCGAAATCCCTATTATTTGCCTTTTTGAATACATTGAAAATTCCACTTTTAAATCAGTGCTACCCCCTTCTTCCCCTTTTGTCAAAAATAATTTTTTTCTTTCACCTTACTCATAAAGTGTTATATTTTATTGAACAATAGTCAAAATATTCATAAAATTTGAAATGTATGCATGATAACTGCTTAAAATGGATCATTTTTTATCCTCAAAATATACATTGTGAGGTAAAATCCAAGGGGACCCGTTACCATGGCAACGGGGGTACAAACACATTTTATGTCAACATATTTCTTGTTAGTTTATCGATAGCTACCAACCTACCAAATTTCAAGAAAATCTGAGACTACAAACTGTATGCGTGCCGCAACTTGGTTGGTGGTTACAGATAATTGCCATTAAGAATATTAAACAGAAGGATTAACGGTTGTTGATAAAATAAGAAGGATGTTTTATCCCAGGAATAGATAACATTCCGAAATTTTGGTCCTCAATGACTACCTGATTTGAATATTACCTTCAAGTTGTACGATTTGATCGTTACTGATTTGTATTTTGTAGATCAACGCGCGTCTATAATTAAAAACCTGCTAGCTTTGAGGAAATTTGTTTTACAACTACTTTATCGATTTAATCACTGGTGGATTTTTTTCTCGAGCAATTCACCGTACCTAAATGTAAAACAATTTTCAGTTCACATGAAACACCATTGATCTGATTGGAAGTATTACGGAAATGTATAATGGAGGGATTTGTTTTGTTCACTTCCATGGTCCTGTTGTTCATTTGTTTTCCTTTTGTAGTTGATGTTTTTGCTTGGTAGTTTACAACCCGGATTTGTTTTCTTTCAATCTATTTATGAACTTTAAATCACAAAAATAAAATGTTGTCTGCCATTTGGTCAGGTTGTTGTCTTTTTGACACATTCCCCTTTTTCATTCTCAATTATATTTACTCCGAAGAAATTCAAAAACAGAAAGTCTTAAGCATATAACAATACATGTACTTATAAAGTAAGTGTTGAACAGTATGGTAATATTACTGTTACCTTTATTTTTCTACCTAAGGTATAGATTATCTGATATGTATTTTTCCTATTGTGGGATATTTGTGTAAAAAGAAAACACATCCATGGATGCACAATTTGGTTTGGGAGGTAAAATTGGAAAACTCTTTGGTGTCTTTAGGTAAACCTTTGAATCTGGAATAAATGAAACAGTCTTTAACCCCGCCACATTCTGTATGTATGTGCCTGTCTCAATTCAAGAGCCTGTAATTCAATGATTGTCGTTTGTCTATGTGTTACATATTTGTTTTCGTTCATTTTTGTACATAAATAAGGCCGTTAGTTTTCTCGTTTGAATTGTTTTACATTGTCATTTCGGGACCTTTTATAGCTGACTATGCGGTATGGGCTTTGCTCACTTTTGAAGGCCGTACGTTGACCTATAGTTGTTAATTTCCGTGTCATGTTGGTCTCTTGTGAACAGTTGTCTCATTTGCAATCATAACACATTTTTTTTTATACTTCATGAGTTTGTACATTGGTGCTATGTAGACGGTTTAAGTTTGTAATTTTTTTCCGTTGGATGGCAATAATGGGTTTTATTATACCTCAGATACGATTGTCTATAGAAAATGAATATACAATAGTTCGACTACTTTTTGTTCAAATTTCAATCATTCAACTTCTTGACCAGTGAACAATTTCCAGCCTCGATGAAAGTATTTGACTGCAAGCGTCCTTATGTTGCGCTGAATTTCAACTAAATCTACGGTTTTTGAGGATTTTGAAAATATCGACGGAGTGACAATAACGCATTTTACCTATTTTGTAGTGTTGGCATCAGTGCCTTAAGCACCGGTCACAACAGATCGTACGATTGTTTTGTCGTGGGAGCTCTATAAAATTGATGTCGTGGCACTGTCGTGCAAAATGTCAAAATTATGTCGAGTGGTCAAATCAGCTACGACATGTCCACGATGGGTACACGACATAATTTGTTTTCAATTGTACTGTCGTGGATTTGTCGCAAGACGGTCGTGCGACAATCGAACGTCAATCTTGAGTTGTTCTGGGGCAATGGTATGGGATGAGTGTGTTTCTGTCGTGTCACTGTCGTACGACTGTCGCACAACAGTCGTGGGTCACTCACGCGTTTGACTCCGAACTACTTGTATATAAAGAAAGTCCGATTTACCATTTTCCATTTGCCTTCAATATTGTTCAGTTTCATTTTAAGTTCGGCCCAGGTAAACGACGTTTTTCGTATTAGTTTATATTTTAATTGTTCGGAGAATTTTAACACGGATGTCGCTTGTTTTTATACTGTTTACGGGCTCGAATCAACGCTAACAGGACCATAGTTTTTTTGTTGGAGTCCGCCAATGTGCCTATTCAGCAGCGCCAAGCGTATTCGTTCCTTTGGACTAGCCATTCTCCTCAAATGACATACGGTATGTTTTTCCAAACTTTCATTCCCGCCTAATTGTTTTCTATTAAATAAAATAGAAAAAATGTTGTACGACGTACCACTGTCGTACGATAGACAATCAATATTGTGCAAGCATCGTACGATATTTTGTATTCGTGAGACAATCGTGCGACTGTATCACAAGTCCCTTGCGACAGTGATACGATTGTTTTTATTAAAATGGTTTATGTTGGTACCCATGAACAATGTGTGTATCGCACGACAATCGCACGACTGTGGTAAGACACTCTCACGATAGCCACAAGACAGTGACACGACAAAAAAGATGCATGCTCAATTTTCGTTCCACGACGGCGCCACGATGCTCAGAATATCGAGGGATTGTCGTACGACGATCACCGATGTCGCGCGATTTGACCAAATTTCATGTCGTGGCGCTGTATAGATGTGTCGTGGGTTTGTTTGACCAGGGCTTTAGCATTTCATAATTTTAATGAGGTAAACGTTAAAAAGTATGGTTGAGTTTTATGAAAGTTGGTTTATCTTCGCCATTTATTGTCTTTTTTGACATTATAAAACACTTACTGACTGGATATTCAAGGAACACTGAGTTTATTGTCTCTTCGGATACGACTATTGCCCTCGGCCATATCTCAGGGCAATTGTTGCACATCGGGGACAATAAACCTACTATTCGTCTTATATCCAGCCTATAACTATACAATATAACACTCTTTTGTTGTGTTCCCGATTTTTTGTATAACAATCCGACACCTTCAAAAGAATTATCCTGTCCAGTGCACGATAACTAATCAATATTGTAGACATCGCAATATCTACAATGTTAACACGATATTGTGTCAACATTGTAAACATTGTTTCAACCCTTATATATTGTTTACATCGTTGACATCGTTAACATCGCGATGTATACAATGTTAACACGATATTGTGTCAACATTGTAAACATTGTTTCAACCCTTATATATTGTTTACATCGTTGACATCGTTAACATCGCGATGTATACAATGTTAACACGATATTGTGTCAACATTGTAAACATTGTTTCAACCCTTATATATTGTTTACATCGTTGACATCGTTAACAACGCGATGTATACAATGTTAACACGATATTGTGTCAACATTGTAAACATTGTTTCAACCCTTATATATTGTTTACATCGTTGACATCGTTAACATCGCGATGTATACAATGTTAACACGATGTTGTGTCAACATCGTATACATTGGTTAAACCCTTATATATTGTTTACATCGTTGACATCGCTAACATTGCGATGTATACAATGTTAACACGATGTTGTGTCAACATCGTATACATTGTTTGAACCCTTATATATTGTTTACATCGTTGACATCGGTTACATTGCGATATGTACAATGTTAATACGATGTTGTGTTAACATCGTTTACATTGTCTTAACTCTTATATATTGTTTTCATCGTTGACATCGTAAACATCGTGATGTTTATAATGTTAAAAAGATTTTGTGTTTACATTGTTTACATCGCCATATAAACTATGTTGACACTATTTCAGAGCTATAACATCACATTGTTTTGAAAAGATTTGTTGTTAAAAAAAAGCATAAAAATGCAAACTATATACATGTAATCGACAAACTTCATTTAATAATTATTATATAAATGAATAAAAAACCTTTTTTTTATATTGTCAACATCACAATGTATACGATGTGAACGATGTAAACACAAAGATTAAGTCTTGGTTCACAACATTTATACAATGTTGACAATAAAAACGATATTGTCAACATCACGATGTATACGATGTGAACGATGTAAACACAAAAGTAAAGACTTGGTTCACAACATCTATACAATGTTGACATTGTAAAAACTATATTGTCAACATCACGATGTATACGATGTCACCGATGTAAACAGAAACTTATAGAGTCGATATACAACATAAACACGATGTTGAAACGACATTGTTAACATTACGAATATACGATGTGAACAATGTAAACACAGACGTACAGAACATAAAGATAGGATACAATGTTAACACAATAACGACACTATAAAGTTGACATTGCGATGTTGACAATATCGACAAAACATCGTACACTGGACATACTTCGAATATTTAAAAAAACCTTGAACATACATACACTTACCGTTGTATTGAACATTTGTGCATCAAGGATTCTAGGATTGAACACAGTTTTATAAGGTCGTTCACAAGTTTCGTCGATAGAAAATGAAGAGTTTTTCGGGAAAGTAGCTCTAAATTTGTCTATAAACCCTGAAAATCAAAAGAATTACAGGAATTATGTTTTTAATCATTTTATAAGATGTGACCTGTATCACGTAATTGACGACATTTAAAGAGAAGCCCATTGTTTTTTACCTTTAATCTCATCAAAATTAAACATTGTAGTACGTTTTCCTTTACATTTTTTATTAAACAGTTTATACAATGTTATACTGCAATATACCACCAACACTGATTTCACCCTAGATGTGAAAGACTCTTTAACATACCCGTGGAATCGCAGGTCCGCGGCTCAATTAAGTTTTCTAGTATGCCTTATTTGTTAAGCCTGGATGTCAATTATTCACCTGAATAAGACATGCTTTGAAATTTTGAAATACTAAGGCTTTTCTACGTCAGGCATAGATTACCTTAGCAAAACATTTAGTAATTTTTGGTCCCTAATGCTCTTCAACGTCGTACTTTATTTGGCCTTTTTTACTTTTTGGATTAGAGCGTCACTGTTGAGTCCTTTGTAGACGAAACGTGCGTCTGGCGTAAATACAAAATTTTATTCTGGTATCAATGATAAATTTATTTAAACATGTTAAAGGAGAGCCCAAAGTCAAGCCACATGGTTGTACTTGTTTTTGGCTTTCTAACTATTTTGATCTGAGCGTCACTAATGAGTCTTATGTAGACAAAACGCGAGTCTACCGTATCAAAATATAAGGCTTGTACCTTTGATAACTATTTACACCACTGGGTCGATGCCACTGCTGGTGGACGTTTTATCCCCGAGGGTGTCACCAGCCTAAAAGTCAGAACTTCGATGTTGACAATAATATCGATTACATTTACTGTTTGCAAAAGCATAAATACTTCGATAAACTAAATATTTTATTATCGCCATTTTTTGCACCACTGGGTCGATGCCACTGCTGGCGGACGTTTTGTCTCCGAGCGTATCACCATCCAGGTAGTCAACACTTTGGTGTTGACATGAATATCAATTTGATGGGAATTTTCATAATTTTACTGTTTGCAAAAGTATTAATTATTCGAAATACTAAGGATTTTATAATCCCAGGTAAAGATCACCTTAGCCGTATTTGGCACAACTGTTTGGAATTTTGGGTCCTTAATACTCTTCATCTTTGTACTTGTTTTTGGCTTTCTAACTATTTTGATCTGAGCGTTACTGATGAGCCTAATGTAGACGAAACGCGCGTTTTGTGTATCAAATTATAAGCCTGGTACTATTGAAAACTATTTGATCAATGTGTATTGTTTACTAAAAACAATATTCGCTTGCCTTTACTTTTCAAGTTTTTAATTAAAATAATTGCTAATGATTTTTTAGTTAATAAAATTTTCAAATCGCTAGCTCTCCCATATTTTTGGAGTGGACAAATCCTTGAAACAAATACATTTGAATAGAAACATGTTCATGTTCCACGTTCTTATTTTATTGTTCCGACTATGCTTTGGCATTGCTACTTTAGCATTTATCCGGAACCTCCTACTGTTTTCTTATGGTCGAAGTCTCATGCATTAAACTAATGACCGGACGGTTGTTTAACATTCAGTAGCAAAATAAATACATATTTAGGACAAGAACATAAAAAAGCTTAAGTGATATGAGTATAAGCCATGCTTCGTACTAAACCGACACGGTGAGCTAGATGTTTAATGAATTACTTCGCAGGAAGAAGTTTGAATCCGAATTGACAAATCTGTTATTTTACCGCTATATGAAAATTGTTTAGTATAGAAGAATCAATATCATATTTCGATTCTTTAGTTTGACCACGGTAGGAATAGAAATAACAACCTGCCGCATTTGTTTGATTTGTGTTAAACACAACTTTAACAAAAACATTGGGCTACAATTGCTCGAAACCTTTAGTTTTTGTAATATGAGACATAACCTATGATTGGCAGACCGTTTGTTTCTGTTTTGAATGCTATTCAACTAGTAAATAGTTACCAGGATTATAATTTATTACACCAGACGCGCGTTTCGTCTACATAAGACTCATCAGTGACCCTCATATTAAAATATGTATAAAGTCAAACAAGTATAAAGTTGAAGAGCATTGAGGATCCAAAATTTCAAAAAGTTGTGCCAGATACGGCTAAGGTAATCTACGCCTGGGATAAGAAAATCCTCAGTTTTTCGAAAAATTGTAAACGAATTTTATAAAAATTACCACATTAATTATATTCATGTCAACACCGAAGTGTTGACTACTGGGCTGGTGATACCCTCGTGATTTTTTTTTGTTTTGCTTCCAGATTAATAATTCCTGATTCTTCCCCTGTTATTGTTGATGCTCTGTGTATGTTAACTTTTCAAATTCTAATTTCGTCATTCAATGTTAAATAACCTATTTTCGGTCGTTAAATATAATACAAATTCATTAATTTATTTACTGTATCAGTTATTTGAGGTGTAATACCACCAAATCATGGTACGCCACATCCGGTTGCATACGAAAGTAGGCCTAAAAAAATATTCCCTTGAATTTGACGGTTGTAGAAAATTAACCCTGCATTTCAATGCACTTAAATTTTTCTGAGTCGTAAATATGTATGTTGGGTGTCTGAAAGCATCATTCTTTTTTTATTTGATGGTCTTATAAAATATTTTGGAACGTTAAGGTTACATAGTTATCAAAGCAGGTAACCAGTAAATAACAGTGTAAAAATTTGGTTGTCTACCCTCGGCGGTGGTTACTTTCTTATATGCAATGAAATGTAGTGTAATTTTCACTGTATCACTGGAAAGGATTGAACTTTACACATGCACAGTATTTCTTTTGGTTGAAATAAAGGTAAATACTGTACGATTTTTTTAAAAGTGCCAATTTAACAAAGACTAATAGGGAAAAATCAATGGTGGTATTACACCTTTAAAAACTTCACTGCAAGTAACTCATCATCAATTGTCTTATTTTATTCCGTAATAATGTCTTGATAGTCTTCTCATTTGTGCATAATTCACTCTCCTTTTTTGTGTATTAATATAATTGAATTTTACCATGAGTTGTTGTTAATGGTGTGAATAATTGTTTCTCTAATTTTTTTTTGATATTTTCACATTTCCTGATTGGTGTGAGAAAAATATTTCTCTTCACTAGTGAAATATCTGTTCTCGGCAAAAGAATGGCCGAAGTCTAATTCTGACGTCAAGTTTTCTTTGTTTCTTCTGAATTTTCCTATTGTGACGTCAAAAAAGGGCCACCATACCTGATGATGTCACATATAATGAACACAACTTTCTGAAATTCTTTGAAAGAAAGTAAAACAAATCATTAGAGGAACAGATTGCACAACTATAACTTGTGTATTACAATAATTCTTCACTCTCAGCAGTTAAATTGTAATTATTCAAAAAGCAGGGTAAGCCTCGCACTTTTAATATTCAAATTCAATTACCATGATTATCTCGAGTGGAGAAATATCGTAACACAATTGTTGTAGTAGCGGAAATTTAGATTCCTCAACTGCAACAAGTGTATTACGATATTTATCCACTCGAGACAGTCAAATTTTAATATTTAAAGCGCGAGGCTAAATAATTAAAATTTACTTGTTGAGAGTGGAGACTTATCATAATACACGAGTTACAGTGGTGGAATCTGTTTCTCTTATGATTTTTATCCTTCCTTTTCAAAAATTTGAGGAAAGTTGTGTTCTTTTGATGTGACATGGTCGCCTTTTTTCATGACGTCACAATAAGAAAATTCGGAAGAAAACAAGATATTTTAACGTCACAATTAAATTTCAACTAATCATTTGCTGCGAACAGATTTTTCACTAGTGAGGAGAAATATTTTTCTCACACCGGTCAGGAAATGTGAAAATAGCACAACAATTAGAGAATCTATATTGTACCTAATCTTTTATCAGTCTCTTGTCCCTCGATGCACAAAACTAGTTTTTCAATATTTTTCTGTCTCTCTGACATTTCTTCTAATTTTTGAAGAATTTGTCCACTTGAATTCTTGCCTGAAATATATAACGATTGATCCAAAAAGACAATATTAAAGTACGATTTGTCTTCGAAATCACTAATGATAGGGCAAAACGACAAACTCAGCTTGACTACATCGTTATTTACCTAGGGATTTCGAAGACAAATCTTAATTTAAAAAGGTTTATAAAACCACATTAAAGCAGAGAATATCCATGAATAGTGAGACGTGACCCTCATTTCCGATTTGGTTTTTCTTTTTGTTTGTTTATTCAATGAACAAAAAAAAATTCCCCAATTAAGTAATCATATTTAGGAAACAGACTTGGTAGAATTAAAAGAGTAATTTTCTAGACGATAAAACCAATCTGGGGACTAGCTGATTTACATGTCAAAGAATGGCAATCGGTATATAAAAAAAATATCGTGAAAGAATAAACAACGATGGTCAAGTATTATTAATGGACCGTGAAAGATCTGGTATAGGATCGTTGAGGAAATTTTATTGAGAAGACGCATTTTGCATGTTGAATTACATTATTTAATTATAGCGACAAACATTGGAAAATATAAAATTGTATGTAAAAATGGTTTCAAATTATATTCAGCATCCACGAAAAATTAAGTCTAAAATGTACGGCCTTTAAACACAACTAAAAAAGGCAAATTAGTCTTCAAAATTTTGGGTAAACAATATATCATTTTTATTTTTTTTATTTTTAATTCATAGACTATATTTCTCTTACAAATATCGATAAATATTACTTGTAAAAAAGTTTTTTAAATTAATCAACAACTTTGGCACAAACGTGATAATTTCGGACCTGTATAAGTTTCATGTCGTTTTCAAATCCAAAATGTCTAATGATTTCCATAGATTTCATTAAACGAAGATTCACTTAATTTTTTTTTAAATGAGGAAAAAAACATTGATTAAAAAACACACAGGAAAACAACTGTTATATAACTTTGCACAGGTATTTTCAAAAGAAAATGCTGGGTTAAAAATGGTGTCTAGCTAGCTTATATACCAGTTGATAGTTGTTAAATGTTACGTAAGATTGCATAATTGGTTAACGGATATCTGGGATTCAGCAGCCAAAACTATGCACGCATACAACACAACTACACTACAAACAATTTGCACAACGTTTACATGTACATTAAATGCTGCTATATAAACAGTACTTTTAGGAAATATCACTAATCAATACATTAAATGTCGCTATATAAACAGTGCTTTGAGAAACATCAATAATCAGTACATTTCTCACCCATACATTTTCAGTACATTAATTTATATACCATTTTTAGTAATGTTGAGAAAAAGTTGTTTACAGTACTGAAAATTTCAATCATTTTTCAGCACTGAAAATTACGGTAATTTTTCAGTACTGAAAATTTCAATCATTTTTCAGCACTGAAAATTTCGGTCATTTTTCAGTACTAAAAATTTCAGTCATTTTTCAGTACTAAAAATTTCAGTCATTTTTCAGTTCAGTATATTTCAATCATTTTTCAGTACTGAAAATTGAGTCATTTTTCAGTACCGTATATTTCAGTCATCCTTCAGTACTGAAAGTTTTAGTCATTTTATTGTACGGAAAATTTCAGGCATTTTTAAGTACGGTAAATTTCAAAAAATTTTCAGGACTAGAAATTTCAATCATTTTACAGTACTGAAAGTTGCAGTCAAATTCAAGACCTAATAAAAAAAAATCGGTTATGCTATCACAAATACCATAAGCCCAAGAGTGAGTTGGGAACTTGATTTTCGTCCGACCGGCAATAAAAGGCTTGACAAAATGGGGCGTCCGTTTGGCTGTGAAAGATGTATCAAATTTGCAGCTACGTCCTATCAGAATGCATATGGTGAGGTTAAATCCAATGTCTTTTGTAAAGAGAGTGACAAACTTTTTGCACGTGATTAACCCTTGTAACAACTCTTTGAGGGGTCCGTAGGTGTCCTGTTGCAAGGCAAAATTTCTGTAACTTTGTCGTTAAATCAGTAGTTACAGGCTTTGAAGTAGCAAGTGCATAGAACATTTGGTTGGAACATGTTAATTGCTTGACGTTTTTCTCCAGCGCGTTCATACGTATTCGGAGTTCTGTTACAGATTGGTTGTTGGACAACGTATTGTTATTAAAACCAAGAACGGAAGTATTGATCTCTTTAAGTTCATTAGACATGATAGACACTTTAGACTTAGGGTTACACAATCCAGATGCACGACTGTCGCTAATCTTTGTGATTCTGATGATTTCAGAATCAAGTCTAGATTTTGTTTCATTCGATAATGTTGTAGTTTTATCTAATTTGGTTTTTGTTGTTGATCTTATTTCATTTTGACCAACAACTAACGTAAGATTGTTCATTGATTCAATGGTGCCACGCATAGTGCCTTCGGGTTTTTTTATATTTGGATAGTTCTGTTAGATTATCAATATTTGTTTTCTGCGTCTTTTCAAAATTGGCAACAGCGTCATTCAACATATTGTTTTTTGAGCGCATTATATTAAGCTGACTTTGAATGTTTAAGTGACGTTCATTTTGCTTATTCAACTCAGTATGTAGTTTTTTGTTCTCAGTGTACAATCCGTCTATTCTGTTAGTAATGTTTTGAGACAGTTTTAGAGAAATATTTTTAATTTAGTTCGAACTTTCCTTGGTTCATTTTCCTCTAAGTATATTATTGAGGGAAAGAAAGGCAAGCAATTTATACCCAATATTTTTTTCAGATTTCAGTTTTCTTACACATTTAAAAAGTACACCAAACGGAACTTAAACTTGGAGATGAAGATTATTCGTCAATTAAACGACAAAAACAAATTAAAGACATCTAGAAGACAACAAATAGTATAGTTTTCAACTTGAAAATTTAAAAACGAATCTTCCATTAAATCGCAATACTTTAAATAATATTTTAATCATTGAAAAATCTTAAATATAAAAAATTTATAATTTAACACCTACCAATCTTTAACTTCATAAAAGCATATTTCCCCCTTTCTTTACCCTACAAGAAACGTTCATAGAAGCCGCTGATTGTAGATTATCGTCCGCATATTTCCAAAATATTAACGTAAATTGATAGCGTCATGTGTTAAAACAGTTTTAGGCCAATCAAATCGGTATATACGATTTAATCTGCACACTCTGGATGATCCTTTAACCCGAACTCCTACGTCGTTCGGGTTAATTAGGGTCACCATAGCCGTTCAGATTAAAACGTATATACCGACTTAACTATAACGTAGTTTTCAGTTACTGCAAATACTCTTATGTTGTTGCTTCGCGTTTATAATTTTTAGTAAATATTAGTTGTTTTCTTGTCTCGTACCGATCTTTTGGTTTAATCCAATTGCAACGGAATTTTACACGGTGTTTTTATGTTATACTGTTACACCACTGTCTAAGTTTAAGGGTTGAGCGCTCACACAAACGTTGAATCCACATGATCATCCGCAAAAGACCCTCCTGCCCCATTCCCATCCTTTGAATAACAATAGGTTGTTCCCTTACTGTTATTGTTCATTTCTTTTTTATTATTTTTTCAGCTTGTTGTCCTTATAGAGTTCTTGTAAGTGGACGACCATTTGATATTTTTGGCCATGGCGCTGTCAGTTTATTTGCAATCTATGATTTTGTCTATCTCTCTGGTATCTTTCGTCCCTTTTTTATTAAAAAAAAAAGAAAAGGTTGAAGAGAGCCAGAAGATCTCAATGCAAAAATAAAACAGAAATGGACCTCTTATGGCGCACTACCTATTATACTCAACATGCTCAAAATTGGAATAAAAAGAGTATCAATTTTATATATTTCTCATCAGACTCGATATTTTTCCTTAAATCATTTATTTATATCAAAGTCTAATTTTGTACTTTGACTTTGTTTGAGATGTCATTATAAATAGTCCGAGCTGTATTTTTTGAGACGGTCTTAGTTGTCCCAGGACGGACTTGTCTTGCATCCAACTAAAATGCCCCAAGGATAAACAACTTATTTGATTTCATGAACACCGTACTAACCGAATGAAATGTGAAGTACTTTGATATTATTCGCTATTTTTTACCGTTAAGAATCCTGGTTCTGAGTAGTTCTGGATGTTGTCGTCAGCAAAATATTCAAACGTCATTCATTGCGGGCTTCCGTTGTCGTTAATTTCTATATATTTGTGCAATGTCAATTTCATCATGGAACACTTTCTCCACGATCAGGGGTTTAATAAGGGATATAAATAAGTTTGATATTTATGTTATTAATATATAATTGTTACGATTTAAAATCAATGATTTGATCTAAGTTACAGTATAAAAACAATATTAGGCCAATGTCATAAAGATATAAACTTTTTGGTATTCTGAATGAAACTGGGGAAGTGCACAGTAAAATCTCACTCTTCCCCATGCCCAGTTTCTCAGCCTCATACATATACAATATTAGGTCAATGTCAGGAAAATCAAAACTTTTTTTTATGAAGCTGAGAAACTAGGGAAGAGCGAGGTTCTACCGCGCACTTCCGAGCACAAAAAAGTTTATATTTTTCTGACATTAACAATATTGTTTTTATACTGCAACTTAAATTAATAAATTTATAGCTTTTGTCAAACTTATTTTCATCCCTTAATGTACCCCTGAGTGCGGAGAAAGTGTGCCATGATGACATTGACATCGTACAAATATGGCTTTGTTACTATATAAAGGAAATAAACACAACTAATTGCAGTATATTTTATTTTATATTTTTTTGAATTTGAACTTATATTTTATGTGTAGATGTACTTTAAGTACTGAAAAATGACTGAAATTTTCAGTAATGAAAAGTGACTAAATTTTTCAGTACTGAAAAGTGACGGAAATTTTCAGTTCTTATTGCTAGACATCTCATCAGGAGTGCACCATTTTGAAAAATCGTGCGTACATGTAAGACTTTGAAGCTTGTGCACACGACATTTAAACTTTTTTGTCAAAATCTGGTGCATAAGACTTGTTCGTATGAGTTTCATTTTTTTTCCTACGAATTTCCAACTACTGCACATGACTTTAAAATGGCAGGCACGGCCTTCATAAACGTGTGCATGATTTATAGAACATAATAGTACAAAGACAAATAAGGGGAAAACTTGAGACCATTCTGTTTTATTTAAATAGACGCTGGATATCTATCTGTTAGGGCTTGGTACTACTTTTTTTTTATCAAAAATTGGTGGCTCAGGCTCTGACAACTTTTACAGACTATATGTAACAGTTGCCATCTCCTGGAAATCAAATAAGTTAAGATTAAGAAATATATACTCCATCCGCCGATAAAATGGTAAATTGCTGCTTAGGTGAAGACAATTTATGATTTCAGATATTTGAAATTATCTCGTGTGGTCTATAGTCAAGTTTTCGGTATATGGCTTAAAATAAGGTCCGAGGAGCTGAACGTGTCATGTCTTCCATTTTCAATTCAAGACTTTTTATGGTATCTAATCAGAATTTTTCATTTGTTAATGTAAAGAATATCTTTAGTACACATATATGTAAAAGTAAATGATATATCTTTATTGATCTACGCTTTAAGCAAACATAAACGTGCAAATGGAGATATTTCCAGAGGAAGACGACCAGACATACTATCGCTTTACTCTTTTTAGCATTATAAATACAAAGATATTTGTTGTCGACTATTCACTCTACTGAAGGCATTATTATCTTGGATAACTAATTACATGAAACATTGCTTTTGAAAGTAAAACAGGTCTAACAATGGGCATATATGTCGTGAACCAGTTTTTATTTTGTACAGTTTATAACTTTTACAAAAGTACCTCGTACATGTTATAACCTGTACAAAATATTGCTTAAAACTGGTTTTAACCTGTTCAAAATTTGAAAATAATAATAGTAAAGTAGAATATACATTCATGATTGAAATTGATTAAATAATAAAGAACAATAATCAAAAGTTAAAGAAGATGAATAATTTACAGCATGCATAATATACAACATTTTCATACATTTTAGAAACAAGTTTTTTTTACTTGTTGCTACAAGACAGAGACATTTGACACATTGAGTGAAGACCCTTTTAGCCCCAAACTTTCATTCTTCTACATTTACACCTACAAAACTTACAACTGCCTTTCTTACACTTGCAATGCACACAACTTTGCCCTCCCCTCCATGTTAACTTTCGTATTATCTCTCTCACATTCATATATCACTCATTGTGACTTCACACACATTTAAAGTTGCATATGCAAAAAATTGAACCTGGTTTCTACTCAAGTATCCCGTTATTTGTCCAACTTTATTTCCAATATTATAGCCGCAATGTTCATTAACATTTATAACGGCGCCTTTTATATTTCTCTCATCGACAGGGCCCCCATCAATGGACGGAATAGGAATGATAACGTCATCACCTAGGGAGAGAACATTAAACCTAATTTTTAAGTTTTTTGGTAAGGTGTCAGCTTTTACCTGCTGGCCAGATTAGACGAAATCATTAATTCACCATGTTTACGTTCTTAGCAAGAAATTACAAGCTCCAACCACTAACGAGTATATCAAACAGTAAATTAATTTTTGTTATTGATCATTAAGTCTAGTCACGTCTTGTCTATCAAGATCAAAAAAATTCGTTGAATGATTAAAAATCAACAAAATCAACAAAGTTATGCTTTTTTAAAAATAATATGGACGATTTCAAGTAATAACTTAATTTTATTTTACTAAATGTAGGACTATCTGACAGAATAAAGATTAAGTTTCAAATATATCATGATATAAAAGAATGTGATCATTTTAGCTACACAACATGTTTTAATGATTCTCATTTAATTTTGTATCGCTTTATGTGTTTTGTTAAAAATTACTGCATTTTTTCTTTAATATAGGTTGAATTATTTTGACTAATATTTTTTTTCTAAATAGTTCCCCGTTTCAAAAATACAGAACTTTTTTCACACATCTTGAATTGTATTCAAATCTTAAACCAGATATTCTACGACCTGATCAAATGCTTGATAGTCGTTAGTTATTCTTAAATGATAATTTTTATATACCAAATGTCATCCCGTACTATCGTGTTGAAAATTAAGTACACATTCGGTACCAAGTTTAATAAGGTGAGGTCTCAATCTAACAAAGAGGACGGGATTGTTGTTACGACAATTGGAAATATCTTTAGTAACTTCGTCTTCATCACTTATAGTCCATGAATCTTGCAAGCAGCAACCGTCACATCTCTATATTTACTCAATTGTTTGTGTACTGAATAGTTGTTAAATCAAATATGTATTGAATTAGCTAGATGGTTGTATTCTATGAACTCATATACGTATATATTTCTTTCAAGGTTTATGAGAGTAATTATGTTTTGTTATTAATGAAATTTAGAGTTGACAAATGATAGAATTAATTCATCCAATTTTTAAATTATATTGCATAGACTTAGCTATCTAACAAATCAGTTTTTAGAAAATACCAGTATTGCTTCTAATATTCTACCAAACATAAACGAATGAATTTAGATATTTAGAAATATCGTATAATTTGATTTTTAAAGGTTTTTTTTACTAAATGAATCAGATTCTTACCACTCATTACATCAAAAGTAGTATACTATTTGAACGCAATAATTTCATAGTTACTTGATTCTATCAACTCCATCCGACCTAAATGCATCTTTCCCTCAAATATACTTAAACGTTGTATCGTTTCTTCATGTTTGGACTCCATATTTTCAATAATTACCTACAAAATATGTTAAGAAATGGCATAATTAACAGGTGATACTTTGAGCCTACACAATAATTTAAAATATAGACTAAGCTTTTGATTTTAAATAAGTTTTTAACGTTAGGTTACCATAAACTGCTAACATAGCATACGTTAAGAGGTTTTGCAAATAATAGATCCATCTCACTCTATCTCAATTACACCTAATGATATAATTCAACCTAACGCAACATTCCTTGTGATATGCAGAATGTTGAATTTATATAATTCTTAAAACTGCAAATTGTTCAATGTATCTTATATCTACTGGTCTGCTCGTTGCCAGTAATGGTTAATAATTCGAAAAGTTGCATCTGCGGGTATCACCATTTCAGTAGTCCTGTACCTCAGTCCTGGCATGAACAGATGCATATTATTAAGTGAATATTGTTGATATGACATCTGATGCAGTTGTTACTGTTTATCTTGCTTATTAATATAGAAGTTTCTTCACAAATATACAACGAGTTCAGGATGTATTCTTCTTACGTTTCAGTCTCGTTGAAATATCGTTCTGGAATTATTTCAAAAACATGAAATACAAGTGGGACATATAAATGAATTTCAAAAACAATTTTATCAAACATAACACTGTGAAAAAAATATGTATTTACAATGAATAGTGTTTGAGTAATCCAGTTTTCAAATTTTACGACCAATGAAATCAGTCTTTTTAGGCAAAATTTTGAGAAAATACGTGAGGGATACAACAAACGATTTTCCAAGAATCATGTACATCCCATACCATTCTTGTTTTTTCAAATTTCTTAGATATGTATGTTTTCAATCATTTATAACAAAAAAAAGTGGAAATAATATGCGTTTTGTTCTTAAAACCGAGAAAAATCACATATTTACAAAATTGACAGCATGGTAAATTTTACACAAAAAGCATCAAAATATGATAAAATTTTCTTATATTAGCACCTACCTATAGTTTTTTTAAGTTAAATTTATTTAGATTGGTCCACTTCATCTTTATTGAAAGTATGAGAAAAAGTTAAATTGTGGAACTGTGATTTTTTTCACGATAATAGCCCCAAAATAGGTAAAAATTGATGAAAAATGGAAATATCCTCAAAATTGGTATTTTCAAAGGGTCGCAGCAAAAAAAGAAGTTTGAATTTTTCTTCACCAATTCTTTTTGTACAGTCATATCAACCCAAAAATCAGGTTAAGAAAAAAAGTTTCATTCTAGAAATTTTTTGGGTTCTCAGAGGTGTACATCCTTAAATGCAACGATGAAATTACAGTTACACAATGAAAAACCAAATATTAAGTTTGTATAATTCTAAAATTTAAAAAATGACGACTGCTAAATATTTACAACATACCCTACATAGAAATTATTTTAAAAGAATTGTAATGAGTGATATAACCTAATACAATTCCAAAATTTTACTGGTTACGAAAATTAAGTTAATACACCAGAGGCTACGTATTTACACATCCAAGCACTGTTACATTTGCACTGGTATAAATTTTAGATTTCAAACTTAGACGAAGGTTAAGAAATTACAACGTGACTACATACTTATACACCGCAAATTATGTTACCCTGCAATTTAAACTGATTGAATTTGCAGAACTTGAGAGTTTGCGATGGTAGAATAATTACACCAGAGAATGCCCAGTAATACAGCACAATACATACGAAAAGCACTGTGCTATTAGAAATAAACTTTTTCATTGATCCCATTTGGTGCCTACGTTTTTAATTTTCTAATCCAAAATCTAAATTTTCAACTATTTTACCTGAGTGTACCTGATGAGAATAGTCTAGACTATTGCTTGGGCGCCGTAAAGTTACAAAATGTTATTTATACCTAAAATAAAGGTTTTTCCAATGTTGATATAAAAAGTAAAAAAATATATTTTCCACCTCTAAATGAGTCCCTTCTTGTCACCAAAAGCCATGACATTTTAAAATTGACTGTGTTCAAGACATCAATTGTTTCAAATGTCCATAAGGTGAACTTTATCTTTATAAAGTAGATTAATATAATCATATGTAATCAGTGATTAAATAGAATTCCTCAATCTAGTAAAATGGGTCATGTTGTTATTGTGTGTAACTAAAAATCCAATAATACCTTTAGTAATCGGTATCCAGTGTTTTATCCATCCCAAATTAATTTGTTGGTTTTTTTTGTTGTGTTTGTTGTTGTTATCGGATTTTTTCAAATGTTTTAACGTTTGTAGTTTGTAACGTCACTTTCGGCGTTGCATTGACCATGGCTAACAGGGCTGTGATTTTGTAATATATTCGTTTTTTATTCTATAGCTAGTCACCACTTCAGTTTAATCATGTAAACCTATTATATAGTCATTTTATAAAATTTACTGTTTGCAAAACTATGTATTATGCTTGCTAATAATGATGTTTTTGTCCAAGGCGGATAACCCTGGCCTCACAACTGTTTGGAACTTTTGGTCCTCGGCGATCTTCAACTTGGTAGTTGTAATGGCTTTCAAACTTTTAACATCTGAGAACAGTTTTGTGTGGACGTAGCGCGTGTGGCGTATACAAATATTTTTTTAACTTGTTACCTTTTGATTGCTATTATTTGTTTGTTTCTCTGTCCTACATTTTCTCCCATTTATATGTTTATTTATTGTAACCCTGTCGTGTAATGTTGTCATTTTAATGTTAAAATTAACACTGCAATTAAAGCGGGAGGTTTAGCATGCCACAAAACCAGGTTCAATCTACCATTTTTTCATAAAATGCCCTGTACCAAGTCAGGAATAGGGCCATTGTTACATTATAGTTCGTTTCTGTGTGTTTTACGTTTCGGTGTTGTGTCTCTGTTGTGTCGTAGTTCTCTTATATTTGATACGTTTCCCTCAGTTTTAGTTTGTAACCCGGATTTGTTTTTTTTTCTCTATCGATTTATGAATTTTGAACAGCGGTATACTATTTTGAACAGCGGTATACTACAGTTGCCTTTATTTAGACATAAACAAATACAGTTAAAGTCTGAACTGATAGAGTCATAAAACATGGATGAAAAAATAGACAAAAAAGAAAAACTTGTTGAATGTTTTAAAAAGCATATTAGATAAACTACCTTTCTAAGGTCTTCTATAATATTTACCTCGTTTTTCTTTATGTCCTCAAGGAGAGATTTGCGATAATCTTCACAAAGGCCAACATCTAAACTTCGTTTTTCCAAATTTTCCAATTCAAACTTCATTTTTGTTTCTTCGCCATAAAAACTTGCAATATATAGAAGGCATTCCATTAGTTCGGTCCATTTCTCTGTGAATGCCTTTTGGTCAATTTCTGCTTTTGTAACATGGCCGTACATTGTGTTACGTAATAACCTTAGCTTGTCTATTTTAATTTTCAACGGACATAGAATGTTGAGAATTGTACAAGCAAGTTTATTGTCTAATTGTGAAGTTTGGATTCCTGAGGTAGCTGCTGCACTTTTAGGATTATCGTATGTATAGGTATAGAGTATATCCCACTGATCTTGATCAAGCTTAGGATTAGATTGCGGAAACGTGTAACTAGAAACACATTGGCTACATGGTTTGGTATCAATCCTAAGATGAAAGAGGTCGTGTTTATTTGCATTTAGAAAAGATTCCAATGTACCACCGGTCAAGCAACATTTCCAGAATAATTCAATACAACAGTTGACCACAATAGAGTAAATAAGAGTGAAATCAAGGTCTTCAACCGTAACATTTTGTTGTACATCGCAACAACAAAAATCATTATTTCTACCAGTATGACATGATAAAAGGTTAGCTGATTGTCTTTGGAATAACACTTCTAATTGTTCTTTTCGTAGAATTCTTTGGCTTGGATAGTCACAGTCTTTTGCACAGTTACATCTTTTAATAAAGTATAAATGATACAAAACATGCTGATGAGTTCTGAGAAACTTTACAAAGGATAAATTCGAATCGTTTAAAATTTTCTCCAGCAGCTTTCGATAACATTGTGTACCATAATGTAATATTCCAGTAGCCATTCGATAGAAATTTTCCTCTTCCTGTAAACATATGTGAGTTATTATGAATTATATAAACATATGTCCAAAAAACTATTAACAAAGAAGGAGAAAGAATGGTAGATAAAAAACCCAAATTTACCCTAAACTATGCTACTTATCCGAAGATGGAAGATTTTGCATGTTTTGTGTTAATTTGCATTCAAAAAGGGTTCTAAAATTCGATCGGTCATATACACACTAGTCAGTATAATTTGTGATGTAGCTCTTTCAATCAGTAAGATCGGAACCTTACATGATGAAAAGAATACATTTCTTTCTGTTCAGTTTACCAATAAAGGAAAGGATGCAATCAACACCAGTAACGTTCAACATCAAAAGGTGGTAAATTCGTAAATTTCATTTTCTTTTCAAAATCAGTCGGTTCCAATTGTATCCTACAATTACACTAAAACCTTTACACCTACAGTATTTAACTATAAGCAAGGATAGAAGGATATTAATCTAGATACCTTAAACACCCTCTGACATGTTACTGTTCCCACTCGCCTTATATTAAGAGTCCCTCAAGCTATCCTCTGGCGTCCCTCTTTGCCATGTTATTACTACAGATCTTATCATAAATCAACATGAACATCTCCGAAAGGTGATAAATTTAGTGAAACCCAACACATCAATTGAAACCATAACTTAAAATAGTTATTGGTTCCAATTGAGGACTACACCAGAGCATTTACACGAGCTTAGCGCTAAAAAGTTGAACTGCACTTTTTGTCAGAATTGATCAAACCAATCAGGTCTCTGATTAACACGTCAAATTCATTAGTTGCAATGATCGACCAAAGACATTTTTCGAAGACAAAGAAGTTGTGAAATTTCTATCATCTCTTCACGAATGCATGTCGTTTCGTACCTGGTCGATTCGTAACTACTTTGATTTGTAACTGAGGCCGTGTTCCCACCAAACGCCGTGTAGAGTAAACATGTTTACATTTGGTTTAATGTAATGTACACTAGTTTCACATTATATTTGTTCACATCTATACACCTTGTTTAGCTACCTGTACATAAGATTTGTTCACACTTGTAAACTATATGTCATTTAAATGTTCATTACGTAGAACCGAATTCAAATTTTCAAACAACTTTTCTAGCAGTTAGGGAACGACCATCGACTTTAAAATAAATGGGGGGGGGATGAATTTTTCCACAATTTGATTTTAAAAAAATGGGTCATTCAGATAATAATAACAATATTGTAATGTTTTTAATTTAAAACTTTCTTAAATCTTTTTAATTATTGGGTAATTGGCTAATTGGTAATTACGCTCGATGACAACTTTAATGTTTTATGACAACTAATGACAGGTAAAATAAAGTAATTATAGTAGGTGTAAAGTGATTAAGTTGATTAATGGCACATGATCTATCGCACACGACCTAAAAATAATTATTTCCTACTTTTTCCCCACTTTTACATGTAATTGCATAACCCACCTCCTTTTTCAACCGGGCTGGGGACCGGCGTTGTCGGAGTTATAGTTTGTTTGTTTTATTGCCTTTTTAACACTCTATCTTACTCTTTTCCTTTTTCTTTCTTTCAGTAAAATCACTATGCTGTTCTTTGTTTGCATGTTTATTATGGCATAAAACCTGATTTTTCATCCGAAAAACACCGATTTAAACATGAAACAAAGTCTAAGCTGGCCGGAGCAGCAGCAGCAGTTGTTCCGTATACAAAGGCACACCTCCTTAACAATGTACCTCAGGACATCTGGGTTTGAGTGTATTCATCCCAGATTGAGAAAATGCGTCCTTGTATGTAGCGGGTCCTAACACGCTGATACCGTACTTGATCGTTAGAGGAGGAAACGATGTCTTCCTGTGTAAAAGTCGACAAAGAAGGTAGAACAGAGGGTTGCCGATGACAGCTTGTGTGTTAAGATCGTTGTGCCACCCCTCTACGTCTTTATTGGTGCGAATGGATTGCATAAACACACACCAGCTTGCAATTGGCCACAGACGACTGTTTATCCAACGTTGTTGGACATAGCGAAGAACTACTCGAAGACGACCAGCTGGAGCGGTGTCCATTAGCTTGTTAAAGGCAGTACTGATGTGCTCCACTGGCAGGAATGGTAAGGCCATCAACTTACGTAAAAAATAAAAGTGTTGCCCTTGGAATTGTATGAAACTACCAGGCCAGTCCTTTGGATTTCACGGAAGATGGCTTGACTCCAGTGATATGCACAACCTTGGACAGGGACTCCTGGAAACAGATGATGTAGAGCATTCCACAGGCCACATTTAAAGTCTGCTATAAACTTTTGAACGGCAGTGCGTGGCAGTTGTTGCAAAATGGCCTTGAGACATAGTCATCGACGTGACATGATAACATACATGAGAGATACCTGTTTGATTTCTGTTCCACTGGTTAGGAAGCAGTTGATGTAAACAGCTGCATGAATGGTGTTTACCACTTTGAAAGTGCCGTCCATATACCAACATTTGGACTTAGACGGTAATTGCAGTTGCTGGTCTGTGGCTAAGACTCTATATCTTTGACCATGATTTTTGATATCAGCTTTAAGGAAGTTGGCCGGCAGGTAGTAGTCTGCAAGATCGAAATCTAGGTGTTTGGGCTCAGAAGGACGATCTTTTTTACGTCTACGAAAACATTGTCTTTTTAAATTAGTGATGACAGGACGACTTGCCTCCAGCATATTTACATTAGCATGTGTTGCTAGAACTGTCTTCCCAATCTATGATGATCATAGCATTGCATAGTGAAGAAATTTAAACCAGAAATTTAAAAAAGACGGGGTACATCTAAATGATGATGGACAATTTAAATTCTTCTGTTCTATTCGCATATGTACAAAATTGTACTTGTATTAAAGTGTAAATTTAACTATTATGTTCAATCAATTATTTAATAAATAAATTTATATATATATATATAACAAGTCAAAAAGGGTACAACATCACCATTAAATAACTATAAAGTGAACAAATATTAGATATTTCGGATAACAGATATCCTTCTTCAATAATAGCACGATGTCAAATGAATCATGTAAATATATTCAAACTGAGAACCTTTTTCTTAATCTTGAAATTTAAACAATTAAAGCGAACACCACAGACGCTGATACAATTTTAGAATTTCCAAACACGGCGCAAAGATTACAAAGATATGCCAAATGAAAAAAGTTATTTCCGATGTTAACTGGCAAAACTCTAAATTTCCAAAGGTTGTGACAGTATAGATGGTATCTACCTTTTTGGTAGTCTGCATCGAGTGTGTTCACCCGATCCGATTTTCTTACTGCATTTTCCATCATGCATTTGCAATTTTATTTTAAGAAATTAAGATCTTCTACTATCAAAATTATCAAAACAGAACATCACATTTCAAATTTAGAAACCTACATTGATCAAGGAATTATTCCGAAAGGATTATTTTTAAAAGCCGCCCCACTTACAACAGGAGAAAAGTCAAACAGATTTTTCCACAGATAGAATAACATTCTATACCACATTTCTTTTAGTCTGATGGATCTTTTACGCCAAGAAGCAATTCATCAAGTACATTATTTATATAAACTACGTGATAATTTGCACTGCCGATCTCGTGAACAATTGTCTGATCCTGAACTTGACGAAATTCAAGTACGTCTTGGTAATATCAACCATATTGAATCACACAAGCTCCACGTCAAACAGATTAACAAATTTCAACGTGATGGTGTTAATTAACCACTCTTTAATCAGACCCTCTAAAAAATCATAAACAGCCTCGAAATCGTAGATTTAAAAGAAAAATTCGCGTTCCGACCAATCCCAACATCACGGTTGTTAATTTATCCTCAGTCTCTTTATCTGAGGACGAAACTAAAGTCTTGTCTAATGTATGCCCTTCTCCCAATAACATAGATAATATGAAACTGGGAGATGACCTTGATAACTTTGCCAGAACCCTCAGAATCAAAGAATATTTTGGTAACAATGATAAAGAGGTGGATAATGAGAAAGACACAGACACGTCTGACTCGGAGGAAGAAATCATAATTCCGCATTTTAAAAAGAAGAGTTCATGGATTCCAAAACCTAGTAAATCTGCTACACTGGAAGATGTTATCGACAAAATCAAATCGGATGTTGTTCATCTAGCTAGCAACAAGTACTCGTCATTTTACACTTCTCCTGACGAGAAAAAAAGCCATACAATCGATGAGAAACCGAGATGATATTGTGATAAAACCAGCAGACAAGGGCAGTGCCGTTGTGATAATGGACAAAGCTAACTATATCGCGGAAGCAGTGCGTCAGCTCTCTGATGAGAGATTTTATAAGAAGCTAGACTTTTTTTTAAGATCTCATGTAGAAAATCTTCCTTCCAACATTCAGACACTACATATTATCTTCGTAAAATGGAATCCATGAACCCTCTTCCTCCGGAAACCCTGCTTGTCACCTTAGATGTCACCTCATTGTATACCAACATACCTCATAATGACGTCATACAATCTTGTAGGGAAATATGGGACTCGCGCAACATTTTAGAACCACCTACTGAATGTTTAGTCCAGCTGCTTACTCTGGTCCTGAAATGCAACAATTTCACCTTTAATGGTGATCATTATCTTCAAATAAACGGGACAGCGATGGGGACGAAAATGGCACCGTCTTACGCCAATATTTTCATGGGCAAATTAGAAAAACAAATTTTGCAGCATCTTTATCCAAACCTTTGTCTTGGTTCCGATTCATTGATGATGTTGACATGGAATGGATTGAATCCCAACAAAAACTGGATGATTTCATCAGACATGCAAACAACGCCCACCATTCAATTAAATTTACGTATGAAATTTCCGACTCTAAGATATCTTTCTTAGACCCAACAACATCTATAAAGGACGGTGTCATATCAACAGACCTCTACTGTAAACCCACAGATAAACATCAGTACCTTTCTACCCAAAGCTGTCACCCCAAACACTGTACAAAAAAGTATCCCGTACAGTCAAGCTCTCAGAGTCAAGCGGATTGCCCCTCTGAGGAGGCTGTCACGAAACGGTTACAGGAACTTCGCGGATTTTTGACAAAACAAGTTAAAAGAAATTGGACATAGATAAGGGGTTTGCGCGCGCTAACAATAACAGTCGCAATGACCGCTTACAGTACAAACGGAAGAGGCGCAGCAAAATAGTCCCGTTTGTTCTAACATTCAATCCAGCCTTTACTAAACTTTCACGTTTGATCCGTGCCAATTGGCAAACTATTGCAAAACACCCTAAATTATCCAAGATCTTTCCCAATCCTCCTGTCTTAGCTTTTCGTAGACCAGCAAGTCTGAAAGACTTATTTGTTAGAGCTGACGTCTCCTCAAATAAAAGCTGTTCAATTGCAGGATGGTGCAAGTCATGTGGTAACAGACGTTGTCTGCCTTGTCAACAAATACTAAATACTCAAACATTTACTTGCCACTCGACTGGGTCTGTGTACACTATATTTTGCAATGTAATTGCAAAACCCAGAATTTGTATACCTCCTTCAGTGTCGATGTGGCATGCAGTATGTTGGCGAGACAGAGCAGCCATTCAACAAACGCATGAATGGTCTTCGAAGTGACTACACTTGCAAGCCCGACCTACCCGTAAGTCGTCATTTGAGATCACCTGGGCACACACAAGCTGATCTCAAAAACCTTACCATCACAATCATAGACCACAACGAGGGTTGGTCGAAGGTCAACAGAGTCGCCCGGGAAAGATTTTGGATAAGAAAGTTACGGACAGTTTCCCCAGAGGGCATAAATGAAAAAACATAGAATGAGTCCCTCATTTTCCTATCATCACTTGTTTCCAGTAACTCCGGCTTTAGTACTGGCTTTACAGTTCGAAATTTTTTAATATACCAGTTTAAATTACAGGGCTCCATTCATTCGGGATGGATGTATAAGTACGTAGCAACGTTCAATTATTTTACCTCATTAGATAAAACTTATTTTTCTAATCATTTTTAGACTGCTATTCGTTTGGGAGGCTTAAATATGTAGTTTCTGTTGCAATTGCCCTACTGTTGTCAAATTTGAAATATTATACCAACATGGATCGGTAAGGACATTTTTGATTTTTTGTTTGTTTGAGGACTGCCCTCGATGCAGTTATAACATCTAAACTGTCACAACCTTTGGAAATTTAGAGTTGTGCCAGTTCACATCGAAAATAACTTTTTTCATTAGGCATATCTTTGTAATCTTTGCGCCGTGTTTGGAAATTTTAAAATTGTATCAACGTCTGTTAGTCCAGTCAATTTCTGAAACAATTGCTCAGATTGTGGTAAAAGCATAAAATTTTACAGAGTGTTAGTTGAGGTCTTAACTAACATTTATAGCTATGGACCCAATTCAGAAAATCAAAATGGCGGCTCTGGGCGGCCATTTTGAAATCATGTCAAGAAAATTAATAAAAATTATTATTAAAAATATGAAAAATATATTACATTACCAATTTTGATAAACTTTCGTATATCTTATGACAAAGACTATCAACTGAGGACTATTGAATTATTAGGTGGCAAACTTGAATGGTGGCCATTTTGGAAACGTAAATTTCAAATATATCATTAATCGCTATCCTAAATTGTTTTTTGAATTAATACTAAGTTTTATATGCATTTACAACTAGTTTTTCTTATCATTTATTTATATGACTGTTGCTATTCATATAGGATATATTCACCAAGTGCTCAAATAAGGCATGCATATGTTAACAAATAAATGTATTTAAAAAATACGCGTAAATTCTTTTAATTGCAGTTTAGCATGTAGGACTTAGCTACTTTTTTACCACCAAAAAATGCGTATATACAATATAAGTTATGACCACTGTATGTTGAAAAGGAATAATGCGTATTTATTAAGTCAAAGGAGCTGAAAACATATTAAATAGACTGGAAAGAATTCCGTACGCCAAGAGGGGACACATGAGGATTTACAATGACAATCAAATACAAAAAGAGCAGACATAGACATTTGAGCTGATAATCAGTCATTTTTGTAAGCAGATAACTGTTCCAAGTTGATGAAGGCCATGTAATGGGAGAAACACTCCAGAATCACAATGACGGCTCACACTCTGGAACCGATATTGTTTTAATATTTGAAATTGATGATATTGGTAAATTGTACAGTAAAGGTTCTTAGTAAATATGAGTTGTCATGGCAGGAATGATTAATACAACACTTCTGAAAAATTGAATACTAGCTGCCATAGATGTCAGATATGTAAGCACACACGAAAGGTTGCGTCATTCTCCGGATTCTCAACGAATATGTTGGGGAAGTTCTGAAATAGGCCATGTCTTTTAGTCGTGATGATGAAGGCCTCTTCATAGTCAAAGTAACTAGAATAGTTTTAAGAGTTAAGCTTGTTACTATAAAAAGGTTTAAGGACCATTCAATGTAGGCTTTCCAAATGAATCAGTTCCACAATCTTTAAGACATCTTACTCACCATCTGTTGAATTCTTTCAACGACGAGTTACACAATTGAACTATTATAGCTGAGAAATGCTAAGTCTTGTCTGCCACTCAACGATATTTCTGGACTGTGTCTTGATGTTTGGCCATTCTTACTAAGGAAATTTATGTCTGTTAAACTGATTCGTGTCAACAGCTGTTATTGAGTCTCCCTGTAAAGTTATTCCTAGTATCACGCATATATATTTTGCCTGCTATGGCTACGGTGATGTCTTTATATTTACCCTTTTATTATAAGGTCTGATTCAGAGCTGCACGATTACATTTGTTAAAAATCAAGAGCAATTTATCTTGCTTGTATGCTTATAGATATCCTGTGGCAGCTACATTCCAATTTTGTTAACCTCATTGTATCAGTTCTTCTTTCCATGATAACTCCAAGATCTTCGAGGAGTGATCTGCAAGCTTGGAGATTGGTACAATACTTCTTTCAGACCGTGTGCCATCAATGTATTTCATTATTTAGGAAAGCATAACTCCAAGGCTAAAATATTCCTGGTTTTCTTTCTGTGTCTTTTATTCTGCCTATTTGCTATGTTGTCAAGTTTCATCAATCATCAAGCATGATACTAGTCATTTGACATCTCCAGCTCTTACTTTGGCTAAGGGAATATGTCTTGTAGTACAAATGCACAGTCATGCCCTATTTTTGTCGATTTGAAAATGTAGATGTATCACTGAGATCTTCAGATACATCACCACAGAAAAAATACATTGCAGTCATTGTTTTTTTTATCCAGTTCCACTTTACAGTGTCTGGTTACTTATTGTTTCCTTTCAATTGGCAACTTATCTTCAACATCAGAAGTATGTTTTCCCTTTTGCTGATGAAATATTTTGAGGTCTGAAAATTTGTTTGACATGATTTGTGCCATTTTGCCTTGTGATTCCGGAGTGCTTCTGCAGTTCCATAGCCCTCATTCAACTGTTTCGAATTGAGCGAAAGGAAAACCAATTCAAGACCCAACATCTTCGTATGCTTGCATCAAAAGAGTGATTGCCAGCTCAAATGTCTATGACTGTTCTGTTTGTATCTGCTTGGCATTGCAAACCCTTACATGTCCTCTCTTGCCGTTTCACACATTCCTTCCAGTCTAATTGCCCATTATGTTTTCTTATATCTAGTTCCAGTGTTTTCAAAATCTACAATTTTGATCTCTTCCAAAAAAAAAATTTCGGTCATAAATTATATAATATATACGTAATTTCTGTTTTAAAAAGTTACTTAGGCAAACGTGTAAGTAACAGAAATTTTTATGCTGATATCTTAATTTTGTAAACATGTGCATGCCTTATCTGACCTCTTTGTGAATATCCAATATAAATTAGTAAAAAAGTATGAATGCAAACAGTGAATTAGCGAATAATTATATATTGGAAATTCATGTTTTCAAAATGGCCATCATTCAAAATGGCTACCAAAAAATCAATAGATATGAAGTCCTCAGATGACAGTTCTTGTAAATTGTGATGAATATACCATATGACTATATAATGATTTCCTGCAGCAAGCGCTTAACTTACATGTATAAGTCAAAGTGAACACGGTTACTAAGGAAATTCAAATGTGTAAAGGCAGTATTAAGTTGTTCTACTCCTTGTTGATGAGGAGGACGATGTGATAGAATATGATAAACAGAGTGTGGTTTGACAAAACATGTACATTTCATTTATTATTAGATATTTGTAACGTCACTTGAGAACATTTGGGCAGTTGATGTTCTTATAACATTACTTGTATGATATAACATTCATTATGTCTGCAATCAAGGTTTTTGAAAGTTGTTTCAAATGAACAATATCAACAAAACAAATTATCCAATGGTCAGCCAACTATTATAAATGACAGGTATACAAATATTTTCTTGCTTTATTTCTACGTATAAAATAAAATTCTCCTGTTATTCTATGTCGAACCAGCGGTTGCTTTCAGAGTAATAGTTCATTTTATGATCCTCTTCGTGCCTCTTTTTGTACACAAAACAATAGAATAACTCGGGGGGAGGGGGAAAGGCTATCTTTTTGTCCTGTTTATATAGCTCAAACAAATGCATTTGTATATATCTTCCACAATGCATTTTTTTTATTATGTCGAATAATGACTACATATTTTGGCTTAAAAAATAATCAAGATGGCCGCCATTTAATATGGGTAATATTTCCAAAACTTTTGTTCTACAAGACAATTGGATTCAGCACTGTTATTGTATTGATTTAATGTCAATATCTTCTCTAATATCATTTTCATGTTTTTCTATTATTAATCTATTGAGATCAAACGGCTGCCATTTTAAAATGGCCGCCTCTTCCGCCAATTTCGATTTTCATATAGGTCCATAGCTTTAAATGTTGTCCATGACATATACTACTACTATGCCAAATTTCATGCTTTTACAACAATCTGAGCAATTTTGTCAAAAATCTGCACAAATCGACTGGACTATGTGGTGTTCGCTTAAATTGTATAAATTTCAAGATTTAGAAAAAGTTTCTCAGTTTGAATATATTTACATGATTCATTTGACATCGTGCTATTATTGAAGAAGGATATCTGTTTTCCGAAATATCTAATATTTGTTCATTTTATAGTTATTTAATGGTGATGTTGTACCCTTTTTGACTTGTTATATATTATATTTTGTAGTGTACAGAATCATATTACATGATCCATCGCCCTGTAAGATTGATCGTTGACTATTTAATCAGTCATTTTATATATATATAATGTCTAAAAATAGCAACAATCAACATTCAATCTATTTAAGCGTTGATCAGTTTGTGAAAATAAACTGATACAGTTACTGAATTAAAATTATATAAACGTCTAAGAATATAACTTAAACACGCTAATTAATACATTAAAAAGTTCTATTAGATGTTAAATAGAAATACGCATATTTCGCTAAACAAATTAGCTTCATCAGGCGTGTGCATCTCTCAAGGTGAAATCGGATGCATGACAAAAAAATATTTTTGTAGCTTAATCTATACAAGAGCTGAGAAAAAGTGTAACATATTGATTGATGTTGCATAACATTTATTTGTAGCTACAACTACATGAAGTTGGAATAAAAGTTTAACACATTTATAGATGTTCGATTAATTGTATGAATTTCTTTAAATTAATTTGTATGATTTCAAGATAATTATAGTTTTGATTTGGTTTTAAATCTTTTTTCGTCTCTCTCATTGAGTCCATCAGGTTCAAGAGTTCGTAACTGGTGCATCCAAAATCTCTCTCTTTTTTGTCTTCCTTGTGTATCCCAATTTTGATATATATATATATACATAATGGGCATTTTTATTATTCTTTAAGTAACCTGCGACTCATATTATTAAACGACTAGGTTACGAAACGACCTGCACCCCTCTTCATGATGAATAGTTTGTTATTCCTGCGGACAAAGCTTTGAATATATTGAAGTAAATTGTATTGCTACAAGAATCGTGTAAAAGAATTATAAGGATTAAAAGAAAACTCACTTAATCCCACATACAAAAACATATCATTTTGACATGGTTGAGATTTTGGTGAATCATAAGTCATTCATGGTCTCAATGAACATTACTTTGAACAGAACATCTGAGAACTTAAAATTGAGAATGGAAATTGGGAATGTGTCAAAGAGACAACAACCCGACCATAGAAAAAACAACAGCAGAAGGTCACCAAAAGGTCTTCAATGTAGCGAGAAACTCCCGCACCCGGAGGTGTCCTTCAGCTGGCCCCTAAACAAATATATACTAGTTCAGAGGTAATGAACGCAATACTAATTTCCAAATTGTACACAAGAAACTAAAATTAAAATAATGCAAGACTAACAAAGGCCAAAGGCTTCTAACTTGGGACAAGCGCAAAAATGCGGCGGGGTTAAACATGTTTATGAGATCTCTACCCTCCCCCTATACCTCTAGCCAATGTAGAAACGTAAACGCATAACAAAATGCACATTAAAATTCAGTTCAAGAGAAGTCCGAGTCTGATGTCAGAAGATGTAACCAAAGAAAATAAACAAAATGACAATAATACATAAATAACAACAGACTACTATTTCATCATATGAATATCAGGCACAATCCTTCCCGTTAAGGGGTTCAGTATCATACCATCATAACATATATGAGAAGAACATAACCCGTGTCATGCCAACAAATGTTTTTTGAATAAATGTGTTAAGTTCCGATGCAAAGACCCTATGAATAAACTCATCATATGAATCAATATTAAGGCCAAAATATGCAATCTTTAATGACCTGACAACAGTATCGTAACTATATCCCTTCTTAATTAGTCTATTTAAAGGTGTTGTTAGTTTCTGAGGTGAATACTGACATGTTTGTGCTTTATAACGAATATTTCTATTATATTGTTTGTATTATTAGCTACAAAGCTTCACCCAATTCCGTACAAACAACGGTACATTGCAGGCTCATCAATTTTATAAAAACTTTAGATTTTTCAACTTTGTATACCACTATTCCCCAAGTGAAATTGAAAAATCGTCAAAAGAGAATAAGAGAAGAACAAGTGATCAGTATGCTTATTGACAACATATTTGTTGATTTGTCATTTCAATGGAACGAACTATGCACTTCTCCTTGTGGAATTCTTCTTATTTTCATATGAGGCGGATTTCCCTCAAACACTTGTCAAAAACAAGAAAATCAAAGACGCAAGATCATTTAATTTCACAAACAGATATATTGATGATCCAAACTTTTCTGATTTGGATGAATTAATATATCTTCCAGATCTAAAAATTAAACAACAGACAAGCCTTCATCAGCCTCATATTAAGACGTATACCTCGTATTTGACATAAGCGGTAATCTCCAGACCAGAATCTATTAGAAAAAGAGACGATTTTTATTTTCAATTATCAATTTCAAACACCTTAGTAGAAATATATCAACTTTACCTGCATGCGGGATATATGTTTCGCTGCTTTTTTGTATTTAAGAGCTTACAATTGCTACTCAAACGTCACCTGAAACTGATCAGAACGTTGATGGACCAAGGTTACTTTAAAGAACGTTTCGTCCTTTTTTTCTAAAGAAGTTCATCGAAAAAAATCAAGACCTTATGGAGAAATATTCTGTATCAACTTTTCGAATAATAAACGATGGTCTTTAAGTAAAGATTCTATGTATGTGTCTGTCCCAAGTCGGGAGCCTTTCATACTGTGATAGTCATTTGTTAATGTGTTGCATATTTGTTTTTTAATTATTTTTTTTCATAGGCCGTTAGATTTCTCGTTTGAATTGTTTACATTGTCATTTCGGGGCCTTGTATAGCTGACTATGCGGTATGGACTCATTGTTGAAGGCCGTACGGTGATCTATAAGTGTTAATATATGTGTCAATTTGGTCTCCTGTGGGGTATTGTTTCATAGGCAATCATACCACATGTTCTTTTTTTATAGGTGCTGACGTTGTTTATCTTCTTAATAACGTGTTATAGTGTTCTTTTATTTGTCTTTGCAAATTACTATCTTTACTGTTCAGTCTAATTTTTAAATAAATATTAATTTGACGTTGTGTTATTTTGCTTTGGTAATATTTATCATCTTGTCTTCCTTTTTGATCATGTGCTTTATCTGTATGCCTTTTTGGTTGTTGTTTTTTATTTTTGGTTTTTGTTGACATATTTGTTTGATTTTATCGTGATTAAAATTATTGACTGCTGTACCCTATTTTTGACATGTTTACCTTTTATGTCGGTTTGTTTTTGTCCACATATTGTTGTCAATATAGTGAGAGTTTTAGCTAAATATAAAACTAGGTTTTATCCACCATTTTCTGTGTAAAAACAATTTCTGTAGCCAGTCATGAATATGACATTTATTAACCATTCGTTTAATGTCTTTAAGCTGCTTGTTTGCCTTTTGATTAGGGACTCCCATTTTTTAATTTTCCTCCGAGTTCGTGATTTTTGCTACTTAATTTCATACAACAGCTCAAAACTAATTCAACAAAAAAAGCTAAAATTCAGTATATGAGAGTAGGATTAAGACATCAATGTGAGAAATTCACAATAAAAACAATATTTGTATATTTTGATATGGTAGGAGAGCTATTGATTGTTTTCAGAATAAATCTGCAAATTGTATAGGACATGCAATTCTATTACGTTAAAATACCAACACCTTACGCATTTCAATAGTATCAAGAATGGTATTACCAATGTTATTTTAACTGATCGGGCGCAGCTAACATTATAATTTGCGTAAGGACAGTCTATTTGAAGATGTGTGTGTGATAAGGATGATGACCGTTATAATTACAATTGATTTATTAATCACCTATCAGAGTCACCAAATGTATATACAATGAACTGAGTGTATGATATAGGACGAATAACTGGTCTCTTCATTAATGAGGTTATCCCGAAATAGCTGTCTATAGTTGGACTGGTCTTAAATAAACGAACCGGTTAAACCCCGCCCAGTCAAGTGAAACAAATCAAGTTATAACGGAGAATGTGTTTTAAGATGCGAAAGTTTTCAAAGGGACATTCAAACTCATAAGTCGAAAAAAACCAAACAACGCCATAGTTTATAAAATACAAAAGACCAACAGACAAACAACAGTACACAGAACACATAATAAAAAATAAAGACTGAGCAACACAAACCCAAACAAAAATTAAGGAGACAACAACCCGACAAAAATGAAAAAATACAGCCATTAATGTGATTTCAGCGCAGCAAAAAAAGTCCCGCATTCGGTGTTAACCTACGGTGGCCTCTGATAGTGTTATAGTTTACCGAAACTGACGCCTCACTTTACTCCGAAACATACAAATAATCTAAAATTGAAAAAAAATACAATACTAACACATACTAGATGCTACTGAGTTGGACAGGCGCATTAATACATTGGGATTACAAAATGTTCTGGGAAATATCTATGTTTGTCAGCTGCTACAACGTTAAGTAGGTGAAAAAGATTCCCTTTCTTTCCCTTCGCCTATTCAAAATTTCAGATTTGAATCTTCGTATGCATCCATTCCTTTTCAATCCTACATTAAATGTATCAAATCTTGGACATAAGCTAGAAGGAAAGCAATTAATCAACAGTTTTGTCTGTTGTATCCTTTTGCATTTGTTGCTTTTTTTTTCAAAAACACCAAAACAAAAATTAAAATTGATGAGGTGATTTACTTTCAAAAAGAAATCGCAAAAGTGTAAGTAAATTTCACAGAAGCCTTTTCATAGTTCAGAGATACTATGTAGAGTTTTTATTTCATTCCACAATTTCTCAGTCCTTTATTGGTCAATTTATAAAATCCTTAATAACGTTACTGAAAGAAGCACAACTTATCAGTTGAGAAATGTATACATTTTAATTGTCTATTCTAACATGATGTCAGCTACACTACCAAAAATTTGACTAGCATTTACATGTACATTAAATGCCACTAAATAAACAGTACTTTTAGGAAATATCACTAATCAGTACATTAAATGCCACTATATAAACAGTACTTTCAGGAAACATCACTAATCAGTACATTAAATGCCGCTATATAAACAGTACTTTTAGGAAACATCACTAATCAGTACATTAAATGCCGCTATATAAACAGTACTTTTAGGAAACATCACTATTCAGTACATTAAATGCCGCTATATAAACAGTACTTTTAGGAAACATCACTAATCAGTACATTAAATGCCGCTATATAAACAGTACTTTTAGGAAACATCACTATTCAGTACATTAATTTTTATATCATTTTAGTAATGTTGGGAAAAATTTGTTTACAGTACTGAAAATTTCAGTCATTTTTCAGTACTGAAAATTTCAGTCATTTTTCAGTACTGAAAAATTTCAGTCATTTTTCAGTATTGAAAATTTCAGTCATTTTTCAGTACTGAAAATTTCAGTCATTTTTCAGTACTGAAAATTTCAGTCATTTTTCAGTACTAAAAATTTCAGTCATTTTTCAGTACTGAAAATTTCAGTCATTTTTCGGTACTGAAAGTTTTAGTCATTTTTAATACTAAACTTTTTGTCATCTTTAAGTACTTCTAAACATACAATATAAGGTAAATGTCAGAAAAACATAAAATGTTTTTTTTTATACTGCAACTAGTTGTGTTTATTTCATATAAAATATAGTAACACAGCTATATTGTGTACGATGTCAATTTCATCATGAAACACTTTCTCCACAATCAGGGGTCCATTAAGGGATGAAAATAAGTTTGACATTTGTGTTACGATTTGAATAGCTATCAATTTATTAATTTAAGTTGCAGTTTAAAAACAATATTAGGTCAATGTCAGAAAAATATATTTTTTTGTACTCGGCGCAAAAATGGGGAAGGGCTCAGTAGAACCTTGTCCTTCCCCAGTTTCTTCTCAGCCACATACAAAACATATTACTGACACTGAGAAACTGGGGAAGGACGAGATTTTACTGCGCCCTTCCCTTCCCAAGTTTTATTCAGAATACCAAAAAGTTTATATCTTAATGACATTGACCTAATATTGTCTTTATACTGCAACTTAAATTAAAACATTGATTTTTAAATCGTAACTATTATTTAATGAATGGCTGTTATTTATTTTTAATTTATTGAACCATAAAATTAATTTTTGACTCTTCACATTGAATGTGAAGAGTCAAAAATTAATTTTATGGTTCAATAAATTCAAAATAAATTATTGCCATTCATTATAAATAAATTTCTATTAAAAATAAGGCTCAAAGATATATATTAATACGAATAACAACGTACACAGATGTTTGCGTATGAATACACAACGTTAGAGTGGGCGTGTCGCCATAAAAATTGATAACATTGAAAATAAAGCTAATTATTTTAACCAATCAGAAGACAGTAAATTCACCAAATTTATTTATATATTAATAGCATAAATATCAAATTTAGTTGTATCCCTTAATGAACCCCTGATTGTAGAGAAAGTGTTCCATGATGAAATTGACATTGCACAAAATATAGAAATCAACGACAACGGAAGCCCGCAATGAACGGTGTTTTAATATTTTGCTGACGACAACTTCCAAATCTACTCAGGACCAGGATTCTTTAAGGTAAAAAGTTACGAAATATATCAATGTAGTTCACATTTGAGAAAATCATTTAAGAATTGAATGCTGCTTTTTGTAAATTTATTGGGGTGTAAAAGCGTTGACCGAAGTACATTTTGTATGAAGCGCGGAAGCGCTTCATACTAAAAATGTGCGCACGGTCAACGCTTTTACAACCCTATAAAGTTACAAAAAGAAGCATTCAATACTTATAATTACATTTTTTTTAGCTAGAATCATGAAAACACGATTTTTATCAAGTTTTCATTTAATTTACCTGTGCACTTTATTGTGGGACCTCGTGTCATCATGAATGATAAATGTTATTGTCTAATACAATTGTTTCAGGAATAGCACGAGATGTGCAGTTGGCCAATCAGAATAACGTATTATAATGAAACATACATCTAATGTAATTATTTGAGTATATGGTGGTCCTGAAATCAAATAAGGTGTTCAAACTTATTTTAGTTGGGTGCAAAACTATGGAAGGGAATATCCGCCAAAATTATACAATTCTTAATTTGTGACATGGCATGCAATTTCTTATTCGTAACATATGCTTTTTGTAAAAATGTATTTTTTCAGTCCGTTACACAAATTTCTACATTTCTTGATTTGTGAAATGTAATTTCTTGATACATGTGTAAACACAATTTCTTAATTTGTAAACGTATTTTCTTCATTCGTTACATGAATTTCTACATTACTTAATTTTTGAAATGTAGTCCCTTTGTTTTAGTCACGTTTTGTGAGATTGCGTCTGTGTAATTGTTTCCGCTGCCAGCCAAAGAGAAGTTGCATTTCTATATAAAAAATACAAGTTACAAATCAACATGTTACAAATCAAAAAAGTTTGACATGTCTAAAAGTCTTACAAATCTAGAATAACATAGTTTCACAATATTGCACACGATGTCGCTGTGGAGCCATGTCAACTCGTTCCTTCGCAAACTCGTACCCAATATTTACCAACTCGTATTTCTACCACAATATATCTCAACTTTTAAAAATGAAACCCATTTTCAGACATTTCAAGTATATTTAAATAATATTTATAATTTATTATATGAAGTTACGGAAGTGTTTCACGACTTTTTTTTTGGAAAAAAAATTTATGAAGAATCTTGTGCAATCTAATACCTTCGAATAGACCTGCAGAGCTATTTATTTACGTACACATCAATTTCTTCCAACCATTATTTTGTCTTGACAATAGATCCCATATTGACAGTTTGCTGACAATTTGCATATAGGCTATTTTTTTTGCGTGATTAAACCAAATATGTAATAAAATATACCTTCATGTGCCACTTTTTTTTAGTAAAATAAGGTCGAAATTTTGTATATTTGCTCAAAATTCGGAATTGAGGACGTATTTTTCCTTTCGACAGAAATACATAACTTTTTTTATTTTAAAAGATAAACATAATCTGTTTTTTGTTAAATTATTTGTAAATCCTGTTTTATATATAAGATGTTACGTAGTTTAAATTTGTGCAATGTTTTTTTTCTTCAAATAATTCATATTTTTTTAATGAAAGTTTACTGTTAAACACAATTTTTATTTATTTTTTTTTAAACTGAAAAAAAGTTTTAAATGTCTGAATATCTATATTATTTTCTTTTTATTAGACATTATGATAATTTGGACTTATTTGTTCACTCTGCACTTTCAGGTCCTCCTTTTTGCTACTTTGAGTCCTGTTACCAAAGACATATGTAAACATATGGGCTAATGTAAACATATGGGCTAAGTTGTAATATTTTTTGTTAAACTCATGTGGCTCTAGTGAACTAATAAAGTTTAATACCGCAGTCCAACTAGGCAACGATCGCTGTACGATCTGTGAAAAAATGTAAATTTTGACGATCGTAGTGCGATCGAAGTAAGGTGGTATCATGGTCGTGGTGAGCTTTTCAAAATCTTGATGAGCGTAGCCAACTTTGAACATGTTCAAAACAATTTGGTGTGGTCGTGGCGAATTCAGGTCGTAGTAGAAGCGTAGTGAGAGCACACTAAGGTCGTGGTAGGATCGCAAAGGTCGAGACCACTACGATCTCACAGCGACGTTATTACGACCTCACTACGACCATCACGTTCCACCGCGACCCAACTACGCTTCCACTACGACTATATCACGTTTACACCTTGCTGTTGACAATACATGATACTAGCACGCGCATGCCGTCCTCATTACGCATTTCTTACGATCTGACTACGTTCATACTACAACCATCATTCTCATTGTCATTTTCAAATAAAATATTAAATCTATCCAGGTTTTGTCTGTCTGTATGTAATTAAGACAACTTGTCCATTTTCTCTAACAGGCTCCACCATGCCTGACACATATGTGTCATCTCTGCTGGCGTTCACTAAAATATCGTCATTTGAGCTTAATGAAACAGCAATAGGTTGTAATTTAGGTTGAATGGTCGGTTATATCTCTGCTGGATCAGGATTCGTTACTATCAAAGCTCCCTCTGCCTCTATATCTACCCCTACCACCACGCCCACGTTTTCTAGTAGATTTTGGTGGCATGACTGTATTGTTTCGGAGAAATCGACGTATTAATCAGAAATAGAAGGAATGGACGAGTATTGATATGGAACACGATGTTGACGTTATTGTTGAGAACGTAGTAAGATCGCGGTATAAACGTAGTATTATCGTGGCAAGAACGTGCTATAATCGCAGTAGAAGCGTGATGCTATCGTGTTGCAATCGCATAAATCGTGATATAGTCATAGTGAGAACGTGATGAGCGTAGAAAGATCTTGATAAGCGTAGTGAGGTCTCATAATAAGCGCGGTGAAAACGTGGTATAATCGTAGCGGGATCGTTGTAGAAGCGTAATGAGGACGTGGTAGCATCGTGAAAGCAACGAAAATTTACATTTTCATGCCGCTCATACCTCGACCTCACCACGATCTGAATTTATTTTAGATCGCGGTGAGCGTTGTGCGATCGTGGTCTAGTGGGACTCAAGCTTAAAACAAATCTTTTTTAGTGCGTGCCGAAATATTTTGGTGATTACAGAGAACTGCTTTTAAATGTTCACCAATGTAGAAAAAACATCATATTTTGCTGTATATCTATTTAACTTAAAAAAAAAATGCACGATTTTACGTGGCGACGGTGTTTTTTTTAACCCAAAAAAATTTGAAATCTTGTTTTTAGGAACTTTTTTATGATTTTTTTAATTATAATTTATTATGAATGAATGGACCACAATTAATTATACATGATTTATTCAGTTTTGTATTGTTATAGTCACTGGCATACATTATTATCTAAGAAGAAAAACATATTTTTTTGCTGCATATTAATCTCATTTAAAAAAAATTGCACAATTTACGTGGCGACGGGGTTTTTTTTTAACCAAAAAAATTTGTTTTTAGGAACTTTTTTATGATTTTTTTAATTAGATTTTTTTTATTAATGAATGGACAACAATTAATTATACATGTTTTATTCAGTTTTGGTTTGTTATAGTCACTCGCATGCATTATTATCTAAATACAATTTTCCTTGAATATCGTTAAAAATCGGATTTTTCAGCTTTTCACCTGAAAAAACGGGACGGACGATGTTCGATTTTGTTTCATTATATGATTGGGTACCCTTCCCTGAACAAAATGATGTATCATATTGGTATAATAGTATCACTAAGAAAAAAATCAAGGTTTCACACAAACCTTACCTTAATTAAAGTTGTGTCTACCAGATAAACTGCCGTATCTAAATTTTCTAATAAATTATCGTAAACTTTGTTTATGTAATCCAACACAAAAAATGTGCTATATTCGACGGCAAATTGAATTGTTGTTTTGTAACTTCAAAATATCTCCTGAAGAGGTCCTGATTCATTTTTTGGACTATTCAACAGAATATATTCTGGAGATATACAGAAGAGACTACTAAAAACATGTTAAAAACGCCCTAGGTCTGTACATGAAGAGACATCTATATCAGCAGTTGAGTACTAGTGCTATTCTCAAGTATTTTTTGGACTTGTCTGTCTGTTTATGGTCCTTGAACAAAAAAATTCACTTAAATAATTTCCGCACTTTTGTATTATGCTTGACGATTTTTACTTGACATTTGTTATATTCAATGTAGTTTAAAGAACAAGTTTAAGCGATAGGGGACTATATATTGCTATGCAATAGACAACTTTCGAGTTCGATGCATTTCCGTCAAAAACTCTAATAATTGACAATCAGCATTGCTGTCATAAGGAGACTGTGATTAAGTACTTACATAACAAACTTTATTTTTTAGTTTATCCTGTATAATGACGATGATGAACGGTAATAGTGCAGGGATACAGGCGATCCCCTCTATCTAGTAAATGACGTCATAAAGGCGTGCATAATTGACGAGTTTCACTTAATGCCTTATTTCACTTATTGCCGCTAACATATAGAAAAAACTTTTGTTCATTTATTAATGAAAATGAAATAGTCAAATAATTATTCGCTTAAACAGCCAGTATAGATCAATTTTGTCATGAAATTGCCTCCTTTGAAAGTATGCAAAGTGCATGCAGGTCATAATTTAATTCGTTGAATGAATTTTTTTTTAACTATTAGTGGGTGCCATAGGAGGTCCACTGGAATTTTTAGCGAGAATAACTTGGCATGGGAGAAAGAAAGAAAGATCATTCACAAGTTGACTAACATTTGTTTTCTCTGTTTTGATTAAATAAAAAAAAAAGTTTTCAAATGAGACTGCATAAGATAAAAAGATTCCCTGAGGAACGCCTCCTTTTTTTTGTGCTCTCAATTTTCAACCCTCGAATTAAGATTTTCGATCTTAATTAAAATCAAACCCTTGCTTTCTAACTGATCTTTATTATGTGCCGGATCGGCAACTTTTTAATTTTATTTCATAAGAGAAAATATACATTGCCGTTAAACACATGCACGTTGTTTGCTTGGATACGCGCCACAAAAAGAAATAAATAGCCTAACTCCAGTATAATAAATTCTTGCATCACGTGATTTTTGCCACAAGGAGCTTACCTAAGGATAAATATCGAATATGGAAAGTGAAACTAAAATTCAAAACATAACATCTGAAGGCGGGCACATAGAAGAAAAAGAAGGTTTAATTTTTGGCAAAGGATTTCTAAGCAATCTTCTCTGCATGTGTTCAAAATATACATGAAATATTTGCAACTACCCCTTGTCTGTTCTATAAATTATATCTGTCACTTTAAAGAATTTAGATAAATAGGTAATGAGTCCATTGGACAAAGCCCCGCTTGCATATCATATAAAGTTATAAAAGGACATCACTGAGGAACAGTAAAAGTGATACTACCTAAATTTAATTTGTCATTGATCCAAGTTTTGTCGTAATAAGTATTGTTTATAAGTTACATAACATTTGGTTTAGGCAATTTAGACTAAAGTTAAAAATAGAAACAAAAAAATATCATTTTTTCATTTGTATAGGGGCATAACTCTAAAATGGGTAGAATGACGCCACTAAAATTCAAACTTGATCTGTTTTTTGTTGTATTTAGCATTGTTTATAAGTTTCATAACATTTTGGTTGAGAAAAACTAATGTTTATAGCGAACAGAAACGAAAAAAATCAGCATTTTTTTTTAAAGGAGCATTACTCTTGAACTGTTGAGGTGACCCCACCACAATTCTAACTTGATCTGTGTTCTGTAAAAATAAGCAGTGTGTATAAGTTTCATACTATTTTTTATTGGGGCAAACTACAGTAAGAGAATGGAAACGAAAAATTCAGCAAGTTTTCCAATTGTAAAAAATATACAAGAGCAACACAGGCTAAAGGTCCTGACTTCGGTCAGACACAAAAAGGCGGCTGGTTTCAACTGGTTTTATGCACGCCGATCATTTCCCCTTCATCTCTAGCCAATGTAGACATATATAATTTTAACATCCACAATTTTGAGTGTCATTGTCAAAGAATAAATTTCGAGGTCCCTAACGAATATTGCCCGGCTCTACATCTGCACTAAAAAGCCCACTCTAAACGAAACTTGCAGAAGGGATCTTTTACATATATGTACCATTATAGCTTGGTTGCTATATCTTCCTTTACGTTTAATATGACGGTGCTAGCTATGAAATTTAATTATGATTAAACTGCAAGATATCCGCTGTATCTCAAAAGGCTACCTGCTTCTTCAGAAAATCATATAGTAGTGATTATGTAAGAAATCCATTTTATTTTTACGAAGAGATAAAAACAACCAAAAAATTCAACAATACTGTATACAACTCTATAAGCAATCATCATTCCAAAATTTTAAACAGTTACACCAAAAAAATAGTTTCGTTTCCACAGTTTTACGCAATTCGACTTTTGTAACTCGCAACTCGACTTTTTCAACTCGGAACTGTACTTTCTTAACTCGCAACTCGACTTTCTTAACTCGCAACTCGACTTTCTTAACTCGCAACACGACTTTTGTAACTCGCAACTCGACTTTTGTAACTCGCAACTCGACTTTTGTAACTCACAACTCGACTTTTGTAACTCACAACTCGACTTTTGTAATTCGGTACTCGAGTTTCTTAACTCGCAACTCGACTTTCATAAGTCTTATTGTGCCTACAAATAGTAAGCAATCGTACAATTCTCGACTTTCATCATCGGATAATTGTATTGTCACTAAATCAAATACAGAGTTATACAAATCAAGTTTTTCTTTTAGTGGTCCAAAAGCGTGGAATTCATTATCCAGTGAAATTAAAAAAATCAAAAAGTATATCTGCTTTCAAATACTCTCACCAGTCGGAAACCCAGTTGAAATAGAACAAAAGAATCTAAGCTCTTTATTAGAGAAGGCGATAAGTGCTTACTTTAATGTTTACTATAGACTATAGTCTCAACATTTTTAAATGTTAATAGAAATGAATAAAACGATAATTTTATCCTCAATTACGAAGTGTTTTATTTTAAAAACACCATATGCATAAGTTTTCAATTTATCTATTACATAGTAATGCAGAACAAATAGATATCAAGTCCACGTCATGGGTATCTATCAAGTTGATGTAGAAAATGCATAACCTCCGATTTTTTTTTTTTAAATTTACCACGCACGGAGAACCTATCAATCTATTAGTTCAGTAATTTTCGTGTCTGCCCTTCCATTATGTGACACAAGAAAAAGAAAAAAAAAACATCGAAAAGAGAAAATCGAGTGCACCTTTTTGTTAAGGCGTGTTTGAGGAGTATATTTTGTCTTTGAAACGTACAAAGCAAGAGTATTTGATATATCATCTCGCTTCAGATTCTATCATTTTTATATATCAAAGCTACAGACTGACTTTATAACTTAAAACAATCACAGTACGAAAAGATAAAATATATGGGTCAAGTGAAATACCTATCTAATGAATCACAAAAACAGAGTAGGTGTGTGGTCGAATAGCTATGTTTTTTTCTAAAAGTACTTGACGACAGTCTTTTAAGTTGGATGATGAAAATGCATATCTTCGAGAAAAAAAAATTGTGTGTGATAACTAGGGTTTATAATCTTCAACCACTGACATTTTTTAGTCTGCCCTTCCACGAAATATTTAATTATAAATTTCATAAATGTTTAAGAATTTTCGAAAATTCCACCAGACAACCGATCAGACAATAGTTTTAAGTTGAATCAATGCAGACTGCAAGATCATTAACTGATGCTCATTAGCTAGTAGATACATTTATCTTTTAAAATACAACTGACATATAAGGATCGTAATGGTGCTATGTGGATATTATAGCTTTGAATAATTATCACGTGTTATTTTTGTGTATACTTGTGTACAGAGAATTAGGTATAATGAACTATGTATGTATATTTCTTTCTATCTTGTTCACCATTGTAAATTATTACTTGTATTATTTGTCTGCCTCTTGTTACAGTGTAAACTGTCTAGAGTGTTAATAAAAGTTGAAGTTGAAGTTGATAAATTTATCGGTTTTCAAGAGCAAGATTGGCAGCGCGTCATCCCTACAATGGCATCCATTTCAACGATTGTGAAAATGAACTGGCGTAATGAGGAGATAATTTTAACGAAGTAGAATCCTGACTGTTACACGTCATTATATTTTTCAAAGTGTCAAAGAGGTATGGCCAATTTCCCGTGAATTCTTTTCATTCGATAAGATAGGTAAATTATGTTTTAAATAGCCCGATAGATGCTAATTATAGTACATTAAAATACGTCATATCATCTATTTTCATACCTTAAAAGGTATTCCTACAAAAAACAAGGCCAAGACTTTTTTTATTGATTTTTTATATTGATTTTATATAACTGTTAACACCCTTTATGCGCATGAGGTAACATGACACGTAACTTGTTAGGAAGCCAAATAATATTGAACAAATTCAAATAGGATGCTCTTTATCTCATTCTGAATATATGTGCATCTGTATTTGTCCTGGTCTTAAAGGTTTTATCGTCTGTAAGATAAGATAAGATCATATATATTTTAACCGGGCGACGAAATCTGACATTAGTTGGTCATAAAACACCTTGTGTTACCACACAACACATGGAATATGGCATTTCCTGGCATTTTAACAAATACAACAGCTTCTTGATGTTTTACATTTAATTACGATTTGTAGTGTATTTGATTTGTTCTGTGGTGTTGTTTTATTTTCTGATGACTTAGGTACCGGTACAGGGACAGTGGTACAAATTTCAGTAGTAGTATCTACACAGTTGGTGGATTGGCGACAAAATTGCTGTTGACTGCATTTGTTACATTTAATACCATGTTCAAAAAGATTTCCCAAACTTGTTTGTGTTGTTTTTGAAACTTGTGTCATGGAGTCATTTTAGACCTCATTTTATATTTTGGTGAAAATATAGTTTTCAGCAAAACGGCATAAGTTTAAGACATTTTTTTTACTAATTCTATTGTCCGGTAAACACAAACAAGTTGTTGTGTAAACAACATATGTCTAGGTAACCTGGTCTATAAGGGTTCTTTGTCCTGCCCAGCAAAGACCTTTCCACGCCCCCTTTTACCCCAAAATATCAGGATAACTAAGACAGCTTGATTGTTTAACGAATCTGATTGGACAAACCTGAAACAGTAACGCAAAATCGAACAAGTGAATTTCGGTCCCAAAATTGGCATTATTGAATGCGCTTTAGAAGATATAAGATCTACAACAAAATTCACTGTGTTTGTTTTAACTGTTTTCAGGTGAGTCAAGTATTTTTATTTAGTATTTTATTTAATTGCATCATGAAACTTCGTTAAGTTTCATTTCCATTTTATTTAGTAAAGTTGAAGTTAGTTATCTATAAGTTCTGCAAGGAAAGAAATCAAAACCAAATTGTTGTTTCTCGATCAGTGTAAATAGATGTATATATGTTCAAAAAAGGTTGGTTTATTCTTCCCAAACTTTCTGTACTCAAGGGTATTTTTAAACGCGTTATAGAATTAAGTTTTACGCTCGCATGTTGGAAATGATAAATTTAACTTATCGCTTGTTCATACGTAATACGATTTAAGGTCAGTTCCGCAAGATATTGATTATTTTAATAAACGCGTTTTGCGTAATTTTCACATGTGTAGATTAATTTAATAAGAAATTGTTTATCGTAAACTATTCTTGTCGTTTAGTCCTATATTATTATGATTCATGAATGTTTGATACAAAGCAAGCATTTATATTTTAAAAGCTAGTTTCCCCAATTCATATTTTAGTTTCATATTTATATTATTTGCATATTCACGATTAGTTTCGTAACGGTAAGTTTGTCTCGATTTCGAATATTTCTCAACCAATGCTCATTGTCGGAATTGATTATTTTTGGGCTGGTAGGTTAATAGTTTTAGTTTTTACAAGCGCCATATATGCTCTATCATGTTTATATTTCAAAAGATACCAGATCGCAACATGTTCTTACATGCCCGTTGTCAAAATAGTATATATTCAATATGTTATGCTGTTCAGCACGTTCTTTATGCTCTGTTAGGTTCAAATAGTCGGTCTCGCATTATGCTCATATATTTAAGATTAAGTCCGCATCTTGCTTATATATTTGAATGCTAAATAAGCTTTTATTTATAAGAAATATTATAAGCATACGTGTTCGTCAGTTTAAATGCATATTCTCATGCATTTACATAAAATTTGTATACTAGTATAGATATTATTTGATCATTTATATGAATTACATGTTTCTATTATTTATTCCAATGAAGAAGGCCGTAATGGCCGAAACGTATGGGAATTTGTGTTATAGTTTTTATTAATGATTATCGAATGCGCTTTAGAAGATATAAGTTCTACAACCAAATTCACTGTGTTTGTTTTAACTGTTTTCAGGCTATTACCCATATTCATAAGTCCGTACCATAACAGGCAAACGACAGTCCATAAAACCCAGCATCCGACAAACCTGATACCAGTCAGAATCCCAACTCTGATACTTGTATACAATGGCCTTATTTTAAGTTATATGTATATTACACATGTAACATTTGAGCTTCATTGCTATATAATCAATTCTCGTGTTATTGGTTATGTACAGGCATCTACTCCAGTTTGAAGGCAGTTGTTCCTTGCAAATATGTAATAAATGTAAACACATGAATAGAAAGTTAGTCAAGAGTATGTACAGTCATAGGAATGCATGCAGTAAGCGATACAATCTAATTAAAAACCGATCTCTCATCGCTCCTGTTTCTGATATGTCGCGTGGGAATTCTAACGAAACCGGATTTGAGGTCACATGTGAGTGAACTAAAAGTTATGAATTTATAAAGATATGCAAATGAGTTGACGACCTATTAATAAGCCAATCAAAAAAGTTTATGAATTATTTTGACTGACGATTTCGTCGTAAATAAAATGAGTTACATCCCTTTGCCTTACGTTAAACTTCCAAGATCGTGGAAGACTCAATTTCATTGGTCGAAAAGACACACCTACGACATATCAGAAACAGGAGCGATGAGAGATCGGTTTTTAATTAGATTGTAAGCGATACATTATTTGTTTTTCTTTAATAAAATGATATATAGTCAAAATGATCCAGAATGACTATGAGTTAAGCAAACATCCCAAAAAATATGATAAAAACATTATTATCTAATATTTCAACACCAAAAAAATCAAAAAATCCATGTGAGACTAGAATCCTTTCTTGAAAATAATATTTCCCTTCAAGTTCTAGGCTCTACCGATTGAGCCACGGCAGTAAGTAACCTGTGGTATTAATCAACTATATAGGTACAATTTAGCGATGTTCCACTTTTTCATTGAAAAGTTGTTTCTTAGGTAATAAGGACACACTAAACCAATTTCATTTTTGAGGGAAAGGTTGTATTAATTACAACAATATCAAAAAACATAACTTTTTTTTGGTTTGAAATATCCTACTTGGGGGATTCCCTGTTTTTCAAACCTAAAAACACCCTAAATTCTGCATCTTTGACTTTCATCCTTTTTTAGGGTTGAAATAACTATCTTTCGCACATATCATGATATATATATTAATCGAGATATTGATCAAAAAGCATTTTTATTTTTTGTTTTTAAAGTAAATTTTATTCTTTCAGCACTTTTTAAAATTGGCCCTTCTGTGAAAAAAATTATCGGGAAATTGGCCCTACCTCAAATTTTATAAGTTCAGCCACACGGTAAACTATAGGTGGTTTTTTATACGACCGCAAAAAATTGTTTGGGACCGTATAATGGTATGACGTCGTCGTCGGCGGGTTACACGCCATTATTCCGACAGCCCATTAGTCCGACAACCCATTAGTCCGACAACCCAATAGTCCGACAACCCATTTTCAATTCCTAATGTAATGGGAGAGCACCGATTCTTAATTAACATGAATATGAACTACCTTTCTTAAAATCAATAATATCTAAATATTTTTCTTCTTGAAACAGTCTTTAAATGAAAAATAAGTGTCAAGTATGCCACAAAACACATAATGTACTAAGTTTTTACAATAAGATAATTTTACAAAGACACAAGCGGGACAAGAAAGTCACACATTGTCTTAGATTTTTTACTAGTTGTTATTGGCTTTTATACTTCACCCGTTCTATTTAAGCAGTCAAATTGCGTTGACTGTATATTTCTATGTCATATACAGTCACTGACCCTGTCACACGATATCACTTTTCCTCATGAATATATTTAAATAGAAGTTGCCGAAATGTTCATGTCCGTCATATTTGTTTTTCGTCATAAGTTTTGTTGTAAATCATCAGTCCTGCACCTTACCAACCATTGTAAAAGAGGCATATTTTTTCTAGATTTTAAAATAAGCTTGGGATATAAAATTGGTATCCCTACAAATATATTAAGTGTCATCCATTAGACTATGTCTGATCGATTGCTATTGGAAGTGCTGTGTACTGGCTCCGTATTTCGTGGATTCACATTTCCGAAAATGGTACCGTATTTATTATTGGAATTGCTCATCTTTTCTGAGCACATATTTCGTCCTATTTGTCATCTTATTTTTTAGGATCTGGGTATGTATTTGTCTCTGTTTTTCTCATTTTGACTGACGCCACATAAGTCCCTTATTTCTGCGACAAAGTCAATTTAAATAAAACTCAGATGAGCGACACAAGGGGTAGAAAAGAGGGCGGGTAGTGTAATCCAACTCCGATATATTTATTTATGTAGGTAATTGTGGTGAAACCTCACTACCCTGATACGTGAAAGGGGAAAACCGAAGATCTAGTGAAAGAAGGTAGATCAAGACACACAAAAAAACAAGCGAACTAGAACAGCACAGACTGACAGTGGACACACAAACGACGAAATATAAAGACAAATAAAATACTCAGACACGTAAAACGAAACAGGGACGAAGGTGAGGAATGAGCAGTTGCAATTAGCATGTGTATCAACTCCAATATAATGAGACAAATATCCCGCATGAAAAGAATAATTGGAATCAAAACGGACAACTACAAATATTACAGAGAACAGAGTTGGTATTTTTAGAGAAAATTTACCAATACACACAAGACAGACGCATTGTCGGAGTAATGGGTTGTCGGAATAGTGAGCTGTCGGAAGAATGGGCTGTCGGAATAATGGTTGTCGGAATAATGGGATGTCACCCGTCGGCGTCGTCGTCTGCGTCGTCCAAAGTACATTGGTTTCCGGACAGTATCTTTAGTTAACGAAAATAGATCTTTATGAATTTTTTTCAGAAGGTTCAATACCACAAAAGGAAGGTTGGGTTCGACCTTGGGGATGGTGGTCCAAACCGTTTAGGAATTAGAGGCCCAAAAGGTGCCCAAAGCAAGCATTTTTCTAGTTTAAGGATAATAACTTGTGTATAAGTATTTCAATTGCTCTGAAATTGTACCACAATGTTTAAAACCACAAGTAGAAGGTTTGGATTCATTTATGGGGTTATGGGTCCAAAGTTTAGGAATTAAGGGCCAAAAAGGGGTAAAAAACAATCATTTTTCTAGTTTCAAGACAATAACTTACAAGTGTGTAATTGTATGGATCTCTCTAAAATTGTACCACAATGTTCCATACAACATGGGGGAGGCTGGTATTAAGTTTTTGGATTAATTGCCCAAAATATGTAGGAATTAGGGGCCAAAAAAGGACTGTTTCTAGTTTCCAAACAGTAGCTTGTGTTTAAGTGAATGGATCTCTCTGAAATTGTACTACAAGGTTCCATACTACAAAGGAGAGGATGGGATTGAGTTTAAGGGTTATTGCTTAAAGGGGGGTTTCGATAAGTTGGGGGGATTTTTGTTTACAAACTTTTTAAGGGATTCTTTTTTTTTCAAAATTTTTCAAATTTCGATTTTTGAAAAGTTTCAGAAGAAATCTTCAATTGTGCAGTAGATTTGTTAGATCTTTGACCACATTTATTTTGTGACAAAAACCTTTATTATGTAAAAAATTCGATCACAATCCAAATTCAGACAGTATCAAGCAAGAATATTGTGACCAAATTTGCCCCAACCGTTCAGGGTTAGACCACTGCGGTCGTAAAAAGTTGCGCCCTGCGGAGCACCTGGATGTTGTTGAAATTATATTTTGTTTATATACATCTATTCTTTACATTTGTGTATTAATAGATTAATTTTGTTTTATTCATGTAATTGATATTGTATGTAGAGAGCCTTTCAAACGTTATACTACAAATAAGCTATTACGTTATACTACATGTACATATGTGCTCATATGTAGTATGTGTGCTCATATGTAGTATATGTGCTCATATGTAGTATAACGTATTCAGAGATAAATATTTTAATTTGATTGAGAGCCTTTAAGTTACTGAAAATTGGTTTAATCCAAATGAGTTACTCTCTTTAAATAAAGATATTATTATTCTTATTATTATAACTGGCAACTCGACTTTCTCAACTTGCAACTCGATACTCGCAACTCGATAACAAGTGAATCTCTTGCGAATTCAGTATTATGCCGAAATGATGTTAGAGGCAGACTAAATGGGGGTATGGGTACAGGACCCCCCTTTTTGGAAAAAAATTGGTTGCTTATAATTAAATAGGGAATCACTGAAGCTTGACTGGAACAGGCCCCGTCTTAGGCATTCAGTGGGCCCCCACTTATCCACGTTATCCTTGTCCGTTAACTTATCTAAAATTGTAAAAACTGTTCTCCCCTTATATACTAATAAGCTTAATTATTTTATTAAACTAGGGAACAAGAAATCTTCATAGGGATATCTAGATTGGACATTTTCTAAGGGGATCCACAGAACTCTGTGTCTCATCTGCAGTTGCTGCTGTCAGTGTAATGTGAAAGTGTGATGTTGACTTAAAATGTGAGTATATTTATCAGTAAAATACAGAATTTAAAAGAATATATATGTGTATAATACTCCTATATAAACTATGGTTTTTATGTACTGATAATAAAATCAATGTTATACCAATAACAAAAAAATATATATAGATCTAATTGTAGAGGTAAAATTGGCATATTCTTATTAGAAAAATTTTCTTGTTCTAGTTTATGGAATGCAATGATAAATTATAAATTACAAAAAATCCTTAATCTCACTATTGCACATGTCAGAAATGCGAAATATGTGCATGACTCATCTTCAAAATTCCTTAGTAATAACCCTGATTGGTAATGTTACCGTAGTATTTGATGATTATTTTACGAAAATTGTACCCTGAATTTTATTTTTAGATTGCAGCAACAGAATGAAGAATTCCAAGAGTCTAATACGGTTTATTTAACAGGATTTTATCACTGAATCAACATCCTACACGAATATAACATACAAATAAATGAAAGAATCCATGGGTACTAATAGTAATTATGTGCAGGGGAGAACTTTTCAACAATACTTCAATATAAGAGACATATAGAGGTGTATTTTTAAAGAGACCGAAAGAACCTGTAATTACTCGCCATGAGTGTATATTTTCCCAACCAGAAGCTCGTTCATAATAATATACAATTTCAATTAAAATTATTGTATGAACATTACAGATAAAGTCTCAAAAGAGAAAATTTAGTTTTAGATAAAACATTACGTACAAAACATTGAAATAAAAATAATTTTTACAAACTTTTAGTCCTTTCCATGTTGTGGGACATGTAGAAAGTTTATGCTTTAACCATTTATGTAGCTCCATATAGGGAATTGGGTACCTGCCCCCCCCCCCCCCCCAAAAAAAAAATCCGACAGCAATCAATCGATAAAAAACACCAAACAAAAATCAAAAGGGAAACATGCCATTCGTACACTTATTTAATAAATAGTAATTTGTTTCAAAGTTGATCAACAAATACAACTAAAATCCAGGATATGCGAGTCATCGATGTATATGACATTGCTTGTCTTCTTGCTTTATTGTCGCGCCTGTGACATGCGAAAGATACAGATAACAATCCTACGGCGTTAGCTATTCGTATTGAGCTTGATATTTTATATGGTAATTGACTTGAACTGGAGGCTTCATACCTTGTGTACAGATGGCTTATACATGTATAACGAAAGTCTGTATTATGTCTGTTGGCCTTGACCTCATTTTCATTTGGAAACAAATTTCTATTTTTGTTATGTTAATTTCTCACTTACCTATTAGTGAACTACCGAAGTGGACTATTTACCGGGTTTGTAATAACACGAGCAACAGGATGGGTGCTACATTTATATGTGGAGCAGGATCTGCATACCCTTCTGACAGGAGCACCCGAGATCAAACCCATGATGGGGTTCGAGTTGCTTAGTAATTAGTTTTCTATGTGTATTGTATACTATTATTTGTCTAATTTGCACAGGTCATTGGTCAATATTAAATTTTGGATTGTCTATTTCTTTAACCAATAGATAAAACTAGATCTACATGTAGTGTATGAAATGATTTATGATTTAAATGTCTTGTCTAGCAGGGTTCATGTGACGAGTCACCTTGACTTTATTTTTTCATGGTTCATTGGTCAATATGTAATTTTCATGGTTTTGTCTGTTTCTTGTATAAGATAAGCAATAGCAAAACTATATTACGTGTGTGTAATGATTGTCAGCTATACATGTCTTTCTGACTTAAATTGGTTTATCTCGCATTGACTTCATTTTCATGGATCTTTGACAATGTGTGGTGTATGTGACACTTGTACTAAAACTCTATCCTTGGACTATCAGCATAAAATAATTCGTGTATAGAAAAGCAGGCGAGACTTTTCAGCTTGAGCATTCTTGTTGCATCTTATGTTATAAGTTGAATTTGAGACATTATTGGTTAGAGCTTACAGGACTGACTTTTATTGTTGAGGGCCAAGAAATTTGAACAACAAGAAAGAAAGAAAGAAAGAAAGAAAGAAAGAAAGAAAGGTTGTATAAAACATGCTCACTACCAAAAAAGAAGACATATTTAGTCGATATAATATTATCTTAAATATGTTCAGTTACTGTTAAATTCTTGTGAAGGCTCGATTCGTGTTCATTTCCCATAAAAAAAAATCTTGTGGTATCTGATTCACTTTAATTTCATAGGTAGAAAATGTGTCTGTAGTTTAGATAATTCTTTTACACTAACCGTGATTTTGAAAGTGCTTGAGGTCAAGGACAAAAAAAAATCAGTTTTTGAAATTGAACACTCCTTGACTTGTAACGTAAAAGATGAAGAAAACCGAATTAGACTCCATATAGCTCAGTAATAGACTGAAATATCTTTGGTAGAAGGGTTACTGTTTCGTGGGGATTTAACTAATATTTCTTTTTATATTTAGAATATGTATTTTAATTGGATTCTGCCTTTACTACCCTAAAAATTAGTCCAGCTTTTCATTCAAAATCTACTGCTGTCAAAATTCGTATGCTATATTAAAACCACATAAAGAACAATAAGAAGCAAAAATCTATGTTCTTGCCGTTGAATAGAAAATATCAATGTTGGTAAAAATAAGGAATGTGGTTATAATTTTCAAGGACACAACTATAATTCACCAAAGTTTTAGGTAGATATACGCAATTGTAGTCAATTGTACGTCCTTGATAGAGTGCGTAAAAGTCGCTATAAAAGATTTAAACATGTGAAATGTGAATATGAAACAATTCACATGAGAATATTAACTCCCTAATGTATAACAAAACAATTTACAAACAACAAATGGGACCGAAATGAACCAACCACAACCACTAGACTACAGGTTCCTTACTTGGTCCAAGGTTCATGTTATAAAAATATCTTGAAACGTGTGCTTATTCTTTTAAATTACTTTGAAATTATTACTGATAACAAACGTGAACTCTATTAAAGACTTCATTGCAATTCAAGTGCTACAAGACAGTGGCGGATTTAGAGGGGGGGGCCAGCCCCCCTCCTTTTGCCGGAGGAAAAATTTTGGTTGCTTTTATAGGGAATCACTGAAGCGTGACGGGAGCGGGCCCCCTCTTAGGCAGTCAGTGGGCCCCCACTTTTTGAAAATTTCTGGATCCGACACTGCAAGAAAGTATGAAAGAACAACAGATTTAATATAGACGACTGCATATATGATCTACATATTTAGTTCTATTAATAAAACAAGGAGATGTGGTATGCCTCCCTACTAACAACAACAGAACAAGGATACTATATTATATAGCAATAATGTTCAGCGTAGGACGTCGACAAAATCGGTTTAACCCGCCACATTTATATGCACCTCTGTCCCAAGTCGGACACAGTCATGTTATAGATATGTCTTTGTGTAGTTAAAAATACATTTAATTTTATTGAACAAGTTAACAATAAATACTAGTAGGTCTTGTAATAATAGAGGCCCACCGGGATGATGATCGGGAGGGGGGGGGGCAGGAATTTCGAATTCCACTGGAAAATAAAGGTATAAAGGTATATTAGATAGGGACAGAAATTTTGCCATGCAACAGAGTTGTTGCAAGGGTTCTTCACGTGCAGAGATCTTGTCACTCTCTTTACATGAGCCATTGGATTTATCCTCGCCATATGCATTCTGACAGGACGTAGCTGCAAACTTGATACATCTTGCACAGCCAGACGGACGCCCCACTTTGGCAAGCTTTTTACTGCCGGTCGGAACAGGACCAAGTGACCATATTTCTAATCCCAACTCACCCTTGGGCCTTATGAAATTTGTGATAGCATAACCGAGTTTTTTTTATTAGGTCATGAATTTGACTACAACTTTCAGTACTGGAAAATAACTAAAATTTTCAGTACTGCAAAATGACTGAAATATACAGAACTGAAAAATGACTGAAATTTTCAGTACTGAAAAATGGCTGAAATTTTCAGTACTGAAAAATGACTAAAATTTTCAGTACTGTAAACAAGTTTTTCCCAACATTACTAAAATGATATAAAAATTAATATAATGAATAGTGATGTTTCCTAAAAGTACTGTTTATATAGCGGCATTTAATGTACTGAATAGTGATGTTTCCTAAAAGTACTGTTTATATAGCGGCACTTAATGTACTGATTAGTGATGTTTCCTAATAGTACTGTTTATATAGCGGCATTTAACAAATGTTTAATGTACATGTAAACGATAATCAAATTGTTGGTAATGTATGCAAAATATTCAAATTCAATGAAATCATGATTCAAGGTACAGATTTTCTTAATCGTCAAACTTAAACATATTGTTGACGCACAGCCACCACCGCGTAAAACAGCATTCAAAATTCTCACCGTGGAGGCGAGACAAAACACTCACAATTAATCTTCTACATTGGTACCTTTTCATAATAATAAGAAATTGAGATATCATTCAATAGACTGTTTGAAAAGACTAGTTTGTGGTATGCTTTAATCATTCTGTTGGTAAAATCACAACATTTGCTTACCTTTCTAGGCATGTCTTGAACGTAATATATGACTATACATCAAAATCTTTGGCAAAAATACTGTAACAAAATACATCTATTCATTAAAAGTTTAATAAATATTCATAAATACAAAATTGTCATTCAAAAAAATATTATATACCTGTTTGTAAACAAAAAGTATAATCTTAAATACTCTTTAAAATGATATTATTTTCATAATTTGTGTACTGTTTCGGAGGGGACTTTTGTCCCCTACGAAACTGCTTCTAAACACACATATTTTTGCAATTTTAAATGTTTCCTATAGACATTCCAGTTTGTTTACTTTATATACTAGAAAAATCTCATTTTTTTCTGAATTGGTGAACCATTTTTTATCGATAAAGATTAGACGGTACTTCACATATGAAGGTACAACTCATGTTACGTAGTGGACATTTTGATGCGTTTCGAAGTTGACAAAACCGTTTCGTAGTGGACAAAAAGTTTCGTAGTTGACATCAACCCTATTCGATGTTAATAAAAACATAATAAAAATTACATGAAACTAACCTTTGTTATTTGCTTTGCACGAATATAATTGAAAAAAGAGTAAAAAAAAGACTGCATGGTAGTGGTAGTGTCCACTACGAAACGTTTTTCTCCCAAACTTGTTTCGTAGGGGACCGTTTCGTAGGGGACGTATTCACATATTTTATTTTTTTCTCACAACCCTATGTTGCAATAGTAACAAGACTGACTGTATTCATCAAAGCGTTATTGAGCTGTACACTGATATTTTTTTCATAATTTTAAAACCAGTTACTGAAAGAGATTTGACCCGTTTCGTAGTGGACATTTACAAAAATACGGTATCACTCTTGTCCATTTGATGTGCTCAATTTTTCTTACCAACAGTTTAATTGCCGTTATAAAAGCATCACTTCTTTTGTAAGACCCTAATGTTTATATCTCTTGCAAACAAAACATTACATTGATTTTATAAAACTGTTTATAAGCAAGTTTTAATGACTTCGTTTCGTAGTGGACATTATGTTAGGGACACACCTTCTAAAATAAAAAATCCTATGTTAAAAGCTGTTTATTAAAATATGTTGGCTCTAAACATACTTTTGAATTATTAAAGAACTTATATTAAGTAAAATTAATATTTATTTCTACATTTGTTTACGATATTTTAGAGTATGAATGTTGAACAGGCGGTCTAGGGACATGCCTTTTTGGTTGTTTTGGACCATTCAGGAATCAATATCTTATCAATCCCTCTAAAAAATAAACTGTTTCTTTGCTTAAAAATGTTATATCTAATTCAATGTCCTGACTGCACAAAAAATTACTTGCAAAGCTCAAACACATTTTTTTTAAAGTGGTTGGGACAAGAAAGTACGTTTTTATTGAAAAACACCCTTATATGCCCTGAACTTCTCAGAGTTTAAACTAACACTAATTTTCTTAACTACCCTTACCTCGAATGAAAGGTCATCACAGATTGTAATGTAAACAATATGCACATGTTTATTTACTGGTAACATTCCCAAGTTATGTCTCTGTGAGATGGAACACAGAGAGCATAACTAGGAACCAGTATGTAAACAAAATTAATTTTCTATGAATATTAAGATCTTCCCAAAAGAGGCGTGTTTTGAGAAACAGCTGTATTTACAAAGTGCAACCTAAAAAAAATCATCAAGCTCACGGCCGACACTCGGCTAACCGAGAAATTGGTCAGTTAATCTATATTGAGTTTGCGGCTATATGGGCGTTTGGTCTGTTAATCGGGTTGGATAAAGTCTGTTAATCAGGTGTTATCGGGAAAATCATTGCAAGATTCCTTTGTATAACTTTTTTTAAATATATATTTTATCATAAAATCTATTCATATCTGACAAAACAATTCAGTGTACTGAATCCAGCGGTGTAATTATTTTTTTCCAGCTTTGGTAAACGATCTATAAAATGAAAAGACGAGTTACTCATCAATAAATTTATACACATTTTACACACGCAAAATGTACACAAAATGACAAGTTGGTTGAATTTACTTGCATGCAATATTTTGAGCATCGTAACAAGACAGACATTATGTTTGTCAACCATATTAATATCATTATAAGAAAAATCTACACGAAAATCTGTATTATTGTGGCATAATTCAATTTTTATTAAAATCCTGGTCTGTTGATGGGTCGCATGTATAAGACGCGGTCTGTTAATTGGTCTGTTGAGAGTTATAAATGGCAATAAAAGTATAATTTGATTGCTATATGGGGTATAATCGGAACAAATGAGAAGGCACAAGACAAGTGGCTAAAATATAAAGAAAAAAACACACGAACAATGAAACATTAATTTAGACAATGAAAATGGAAAATTTTCAATACCGCAGATTTGAAATGTCTGCAGATGAGGTTGTTTTACTATCAGAAACTGCTACAGGGTTACACCATGTTTAGATAGACTCTCTAGCTATTGTTACAAATGAAGACTAGAATTAAAGTGTTGAAAAAACTAAATCGCCTGTTTTTAACTTTTAACATTATTCCATATGTTTTATAATACTGTTAATAGATATAGCCATAGGAGGATGTGGTGTGAGTGCATATAAGACAACTCTCCATCCAAATAACAATTTAAAAAAGTAAACCATTATAGGTCAATGTAAGCTTCAACACGGAGCCTTGGCTCACACCGAACAACAAGCTATCAAGGGCCCTAAAATTACTAGTGTAAAACCATTCAAACGGGAAACCCAACGGTCTAATCTATATAAAAAAAAACGAGAAACGAGAAACACGTATAAATTACATAAACAAACGACAACTACTGTACATCAGATTCCTGACTTAGGACAGGTGCAAATTCAGTTTTGTTATATAGTACTAAGCTGTGACAAATAATCAGCTGGGGTGGGGGATAAATACTTAAATAAGTTATTTAAAAATTTAACTGCAGAAAAACTACATTTGAAATTTTGTAAATCCCCCTTGGGAGTAAATAAAAGGGCAACACATTTAGCTGTTATGGCAGAACTTGGGAGATATCCCTTATTTTTAGAAGTAATAGTTGGCATATTCAAGTATTATATACATCTGCATCAATCTATACATAAATCTAATAACTCCTTGCTTTTTGAAGCACTCACGTTATCTCAATCCATTTTTACAATTTTACAATAAAAAAATGTTGGTTTGGATGTATTGATAGTTTGGCAAAATATTTAGATGTTGATTTAAATCACATTTTAACCTTGAAGAATGCGTTAAATGGTTATCAAAGGTACCAGAATTAAAATTTAGTACGCCAGACGCACGTCTACATAAGATTCATCAGCGAAGCTCATGTCAAAATATTTACCTTTTTTTTTAATAATCTCAAGTTAAAGTACGTTAAAATATGGAATATTGTATATTGGATGATAGAGTAAATCAGCAACATGGAAACAAATTAAGAACATATAGGTTATTTATAAGTCTATTTACAGGAACATTTGAGAGTTTTCTTTTATGTGAAAATTTTAATCAAAGACAACTTTCAAACAAAATTCAAAATTAGTGCTCCTAAATTAGAAATAGAAATTGGACGCTATAAGGAGCTTCAGGTACAAGAGAGAATATGTCAATTATGTAAAAGAGATATAGAGGATGAAATACATTTTTTATTACAGTGCCTAGTATTAGAAAAGATATTATTTTAGAGCTTGAACAAAATATGTCAATTTAAAAAACCTAAATTTGAAGTCAAACTTAATTTGGTTCATGTCATGTGAAGTTAAATATGTTCATAAGAAAATACATAACCTAATTTTTTATTTATAATGTGAGAAAAAAAACTTTACTGACTCCAGATATCTGATTGTAATTAGATGTCAAATTTTTTAAAACTATTACTTTTAGTTATCAAAGGTACCAGAATTATGTATTAGATACAATACAAAGGTAACAAAAAAATAGACCGGAAACAACCTGCCGGATAGTTCTTCTGCACGAGTAGTCAGGTCAAGGTACGAGGCGACGTTTCAATGAAGAAGTATTACATTTTGTAAGACTGAACATTTGAGAAACTTAAATGGCCTCAAAGGAGAAAATTTAAGTTATGGTATAAAGTTAACACATTTTTTTCTCCCTTCAACCGAGTTTTTTTTTAGAAAAAAATTCATGAATCTAATAATTTGATAAAAAAAAGGAACTATTTTAAGTAAAAGATGAAAGTTATCACATTTGAGACTTTTAACATGCAACTTCCATTCTCAATATTAACTTCGTAAAAAAGTAATATATTAAAGAAATATTTTTCTGGTAAATAAGATATCGTTTGATTTATATGGGGGAAAAGGGGCGGGGCTAATATAATTTGAAACAAACAGGCTGTGATCTTTAAGTTTGCTCCCTAATACATTAATTCAATATTCAGTGGGGGAGGGTTTCCGGGGTTGGAACCTCCTTTTTTGGACGATCAATGTATTTGAATGGGGACATATAGTTGGACCCGGGGTGTCCGCTGGCGATAAAAATACGTCATTTGCGAAAGAATTTGGCGAAAGAAATATATATAACGATTTATTTTCCTCCATCTTGTTTATTTACTTTTTTCGAGTTTTTCGGACTTTACCTGATCAGACAATACTCGGAATTCACCTTGACCTCATTAAGATTTTGACAGAAAATCAATAATCAGCTGATTGCATTTTATAGCGACTTATTAATAAAGCTGTTGATTGAATTGTTTGACAAAATGATATGGTTAAATGGCCTCCGCGAAATGTCACATAAAGGATTTATTTACCTCTGTGCGACGCACGTGTTTGAAGTAAACGTTTGGCGTCTCCTCTCCTTTTAAAGATAGTTTAGAAAAGAAAGCAAAAATGTTCAAACGCAAGAAAAATCTCCGATTTAACACTTTCATTATTATTTGACTTGAATATAGATAATTGATTAGGGAGACTACTTTAAAGTCGTTTGAGTGACACGCGTGTTTCACGCACAGTGTTACGTCTCAACGACTTCATTTACGATGGTCAAGAAAAGAAAACTGTCGGTATGAAGAAATCTATTCTAAAGGTTGGGAACAACCCCTCGAATGAGAATAACTCTTCAATGTAATGACTAAAGATGAAATGAGGGATCAATTTCATGTGATAAAAACTTTTGTTTTGTTGTAAAAACCACTTCTTAGTTCAAAGGGGCGCCCTACATCAGTATTTTTCTTTTAAATAAACTTTCCCAACGAATTATACTGGTATTATATGATCAAAACATGTCCATGAATTTTTTTATATTCCAGGACTTATATCTTCTATATTATTTATTATATTATTTTTTTCCCATTTTTAGTTTAAAAAAATCTGTTGTTTTAAAGTAAATGCTTAGTGTTTATTTATTACAATGTAGACTCTAATATAAGTTTGAGAGTGGGGCAAAATCATCTTATCTAAGGGAGGTAGTAGAAAAAAGTTAAAACTAAAACGAAAAATATATTTATGTACTTGGCGAAAAAATATATTGATTTGGTAATGGAGATGGCGAAAAAAATAATTGACCCAGGGGAAACCCTGGTTGACCCCCTTTTTTCCTGGGTTTTGAACCCCGTTCTTAAAATGGCTGGATCCGCCCCTGATAGATTTGAAAGCAACTTAAATATAAATTCAATAACAATATAAATGAAACAAAATAATGAATTTTCTACTTCATAAGTGTATAAAATGTTATGAAAAAAAGGATTTTGTCTTGTTATTGTATATATTAAGACAAACACTTACTATTTTTTTTAATTCATGCTCGTTCCTGCAAGTGTTGATTGCGATTAATTAAACACGTGTTACTTTATGCTCCAATCGCAGCCTACCGTCCAAAATTGAGGACATAAGTTGAATGATTTTCTTCAAGAGTTGCTGCTTGTTTGGACATTTATTACACGAACACTTTTTATTTATAGGATCAATCGTTAATTGGTGATAAGGATTTTATCTTTTGATGAGATTTGATTTTTATTTTCATATTTCCTGTCTTTTTTAATTGAAATATAAACGTCGGTATTATCATTTCTTTATTTTCAACATTGTCCAAAATACTATGCATGTCCATGTATTGAAGAAAATACGTTTATTGACCGATTATTTTGCTCCATAAAAGGGGAAAGGGCGGTATGTTCTTTTCTGAATATATTAACTATTTACCTTTACCGCCATCACCCAATATATATATATATATGTTCCAGACCGTATGAGTATTTGGACCGTACGCGTACGGTCTGGACCGTATGCGTACTTTTTCAAAATACTCATACGGTCGGACGCGTAATAGTAAAAAGTTGGTCAAGTTTATTAGATGCAAATGCATATAACAGATCAACATTACTTAACTCTTAAATGATTATATAAAAGTTCAATTGTAATTAAAATAAACACTTTATATTTTAACTATTTAAAAAACTCACGCTTATTAAATATGTTAATCTCTAGTATTTAGCATGTCGATCAATAATACATTTATTGAATAATGATCACTGAATTTGTAGTTATCGGAAGTAAATATAATGTGGGAGGCCAATTTAGTAACTTTACAAAGAAAATCCAAATGCAAAGGAACAAGCATGAATTGCAAACATGTAAATGTAAAAAATATTACGCTACTTGTGGTAGCAAGTGTCACCTTGGGCGAGAGTACCAAAATAGGACTGTGATATACAATTAAACAAATATTTAATTTCAAGTGTTTGTTTGTTAATTTTATCCATCCAATTGTAATAATGACAATTTGTAAAACTAAAAATAAATACATAGTGTTTGTTTAAATTTAACCCATACATGTATGATCTAATAACATGTATGGTCAGCTAGTACTGGACCATACGTGTATACTCATACGGTCCGCCCGTACGCGTATGGTCGGACCGTACGAGTATACGTATACGGTCCGGACCGTACGCGTACGGTCCAAATACTCATATGGTCTGGAACATCTATATTTATAATTAGCAATATCATATATATACGGTATTCGAAAAATCAGGAATCATGCTGATCAATAATTTGTTATCTGCTTTACTACCATTGTATTTTTTTTTCTCATAAAATTTGGGATCAAAATATGTTTTGTTTTTAGGAGAAAAACATACCCCCCCCTTTTTTTTAAATTAAATGTCTAATCACTTAGTGTACTGATATGAATAGTATTTTACTGCAAACGTGTGTAACACCCGTTTATGTACTATTCTTCTATAGCTCTGCGGGGGTAAAGTGGTACAAAATTTAATAAGCCAGGCGCGCGTTCGTCTACGTAAGACTCATCAGTGACGCTCAGATCAAAATAGTTATAAAGCCAAACAAATACAAAGTTAAAGAGAATTGAGGACCCATAATCCACCCCCCCCCCCCAATAAAAATTATGTAACTTTTAATATGGGGACGAAGTCCCCTATTACAGTAGAAAATTCAATAAAAAAAAAATAAAAAAAAAAAAATCGGGAAAATTTCCCGAATTTTTCATTGTACTAATGAACTCAAAATCGTTCAATTTTTTTTTGTCGTGTTTTTTAATTTCCGGATCTGCGCAGAACACATAACTCTACTTCCTTCTTCCAGTCTTGTTGTCGTCAGACAACTTCCGAAGCAAGGTTGTCGGCTCTCCGGACATTCCCGAAGTCCTGCGTTTAATTGATTGCCGAGTTTATGAGCTTCGGTCCTTGCTTGGAAGTTGGTCGTGAGACTTTGATTAGTCTAGTAAAATATAGGAACTCAAGGAACACAATACCAATATTTCATTTTTAATCATTCTTTGTCTTTGGTATGAATAAACGTTAGGCCTACCTGATGCATTGCGTTTCTTTCTTTACATTGAACATGACGTCATAACTTAAATAACGTCACAAGTAAAATCCCTAACAACAGAACCAAAATCGGAAACGTTACGGTATTTCCGTATCTTTTTCTTAACAAATATTTAAAATACAAAAAAAATAATTTAAACAAACTTCGTCCCCATTCACAGGTAATGCCTGCCTCATATTAGATATAAATTATTCAGTATATAATAACAAAAAAGACTGGCTTGTGCATACATATCCAAATATCCAAAAAAAAGTTAGATCACTGACATTAGACATCATTATATGATTATGATTATGATTATAGACCGTAACAGATATTTTTTATTTTAGTTTTTTTTTCATCACTGTAATCAACAAAGTTAATGTTAATCATATGTATATATCACAATGTGTATTAAATATTCTGCTCTTCATGGGCGTCTCGATTGACAAATAAAACTATTTTTTATTCCTATTCATCCCTTTTTCTCGTATGTGACCTACCGAATAAGACTTATTACCGGGTTCGTACTAGCATGAGCAACACGACGGGTGCCACATATGGAGCAGGATCTGCTCACCTTTCCGGAGCACCTGAGATCATCTCATGATTTTGGTGGGGTTTGTGTTGCTCAGTTATTAGTTTTTCTATGTTGTGTTTTGTGTATTATTGTTTGTTGCTTTTTTTCTTCATTTTTATCAAAGACTTTTCCACATAATTTTCTCAGTCCTGGTCCGGTATCTAGTCCAGGACCGGATTTCAGACCAAATTCCAGATCCGGATTCCCCTCCATTTCCAAAAGCTTACCCAAACAAATACAAAGTTACAAAGGTAACGAGGAATACCATGATTTAAATTATTAAATGTACCTTTAAAATTTTGTGAACATAAATTTTATCTTATAAACACATATTTTTAATTTTGGGATGAAATATTAGTGTTAAACTAAATGTAGATATATTGAAATGTTTATTAATAAATCTTTTTATGAACAATTATTTATTTTTATACGCAAATATTTATTTTATGAACAAAAAATTGTTTTTATGTCTATTTTTTTCTTAAAAGACAAATATTTTTTATTATACTTTATGGTAAAATGCCATATTTTGATTACCTAATACGTAGGAGATCATCAACTTTATCCTGCCACTATTGTAACAACGTCACGTCATGGAAAATAGTTTTAAATTACATTCATCTGTACAAGACAGTAATGATAGGGCATTTATTATAATAAATTAAATAACAAATGTCAATGTTATCTCGGGGTAAAAATCTGATCTATTATTCTCTCAGCTATGTATTATTTATGTAATGTTTTATGCATATATATCGTATTTTATGAACATGTTTATTGCATTTTATGTACACAAATATTGATTGTTTGAATATACAAATTATCTTTATGAACATACATGACATATACTAGTTTTAACAAATAGTTATTAAATTTTATGAACATATATGTTATATTTTTTGTGAATATTGAAGCGTTTGACCCGCAAATTGTTACTCATTACAGAAATTAAGTTTTATTTTTGCACATTAATTTACCTGACTTACCTTGGCCGAAACACACGACGTGTTTAACGTTGTTCTGTTCATTGTTTTTTCTGTATTTCTACAACTTATTTTGAATACATCCTTCTCTATAGCAGATCAACTACAAATGAATGTACATGTTGTGTCTATATTTCTTTTCAAAACATTTAAGTATTCATATATAAGTTGTCATGGTTGGCGAGTCTTACTGGTTTATCGATTGTTTAAAGTTTCATAAGTAATTGACATGGATTTAATTTCATTCCTTTGCATATTTTTATCTTTATCTTATCATAAAAATATGAAATATTTTTGAACAACATATATTTTAACAAAATCAGAACTGTCTGATAATAAAATAGTTCTAAAACTTGCAGATCAAAACATGATATCTAACTTGTTTGCAGATAGACAATTTTACGTCCATGCAAGTATAACGTTTATAAATTACATTTAATTAGAGGTTAATAGGCCTTATTTATAAAAGCTAGTTTGCATTTAAATCTTTTGATTCAGAATAATAGTATAAAATGGTTTATTGTGTGAAATTCTTTGTGTGCTTTTAACCATATATATTATCTGGTCTGAAGTATTCTAACTTCATAGTATACACATATATGTTTGGAGATAAGAAATATATGTGTCTCATCTGAATAAATCATCAATTAAATATAGTTTTAATAACTGAAATCTACAACAATCATAAAGCAGATTAGTCATTAGAACCTTTTCTCTATTTGCGCAGATATAACAACAACTGAAATTCTATACAATTCAAATCCTGCTTTTACAAAACATTCTTAAAAGAAACATTACTTTTATTATGTGCAGACTTTTATTTTACTTCTTCAAAATGATGTACATTTGTCAACAACGAGTGTTTATCTATTTATCATGTTGATAGAATAACGGTACCTCATATACCATGTATACGACATACAAAAAATCTTATGGAATTTATAACAAATATTTTGAGTCTGGTATTATCTTCAATGTAATAATAATTAAAAAAAAACACAGTGCTTTTGGTTCATTAAAGATAAAAATATATTGGGAGAAGTGCAATTAAAATAAAAACACACTGGCGGTAGACACGTCATTAGCTAGTAATATTTTGCGATAACACCATTGGTAATCTATATATCACTGTTTTCCTGTGTAACGTCAATGACATATATCCTTAAAAATTTATAAATACATTCAATAGTTTGAATCATTGGATCCCTCATTACTTTTGTAACAGTATTTTCCTGACGATATCAAGAATTTGGTATTTAGTCAAATCTTATCCAGAAATTGTGATTCTAAAATTTATTAAATGTAAATAAAATGTCGAAATATATAGGCTTGAAATAAATATATTTTTGGATAAGTTAATGCAAGCACACGAGGTGTATAGTGTCTTATACGATTACAGGTTTGTAATGTTTAACAACCATATTAAATCAGTGTGTAAACACGTTATTATGAGCTTTGAAAGTCGAGTAGTTCGAGCATTTTTCTGAGTAAGTGTTAAAAAAATTTCAAACAAATATTCCTTTGTGTGGCTAGAATTCATTAGTCGTCAGTATCTATAGATTAACAACTTGTGGTTATATTGATAATTTAGAATCTTTCTTGAAGGTGGCACACGAATTCGCAGCTAAATAACTCGATTGATGTGTCATTTGTATACAAGAGTTATATTCCTTTGAACTATGAGTCTATGTTTAATTTCATAAAGTCAATATGTTGATTGTCTACCTTGAACAGGGTTATAATTATATCTTATAAATATAGTTTTTTTATTGAATTTAAAATCGTTACTAAATCTGTAATGTACTAGATATTCGTATATTTCATTAGTTTATCAAAGACATTTATGTATATCTATAATTTATTTTATTTGTTTTGAAATGTTTAGAATTAATATATACCAATATAAAGAATTATTTTGTTATCTTATAAATATTTTTTTGTTATTTGTAAGTATTCATACCGTGTTTATACGCAAAAAATAAGCAAGGTCAAATCTGCCTTCATCATCACTAACATTCATAGAGCGATGAGACAAACTGCTCTAAATCCCAGATCACAGGCACTCGTTACAGAATAAAACTTTCCTTTGTTATACCTTAATATACCATTAAGGTATATAGGGGTAAATATTCTGAAACAAGTGACTATGTCACAGAAAAAGCATCTTCCCAGTATTCATGAAACTGCTCTCTATTAAAGCCATATCCTGGAAATTATTAAAAAAAAAAAACTTTTTTCCTACTTTTAATTTGAGGTACAATATGCCGGTGAAAAACATTAATTGTGCTGTCAAGGATACACTGTTTCAAGTTGTGGTATGCATCAAAAATTGTCCAACAGCATTCGTCATTCTACTCGTAAAAGCATTTGTTTCTAAGATCGGTATGGTGTATACCATTATGCCAGAACTCAAATGAAGCAGAAAGCTGATGTAACTTATCTGCTTTACTCGATCCCTTAAGACACATACATGAAAGAAGTGTAATAACGCCTAACACAAACACAAAACAGTACACCATAGCCACCATTTTATTCCAGAAGCTTCTAACTGATGCCGAATGCTATAGTGTAAAATTGTAATTGGGACCTACCCAAAACAATTAGAACTTTTCTGAAAAAGACTATAAATGAAAACAGAACTATATCATCTTCCTATAATGATTGAATGTAAGGAAAATTGACCAGAGTTATCTTACTTTAATCACAGAGAGGGGAAAGCAAACAATTGTTGATTTAAGCCTAATTAACATTAAAACAATTTTCCATTAACAAATAAAGTTAGCTAAATCTTAATTTTATTAGATATTATGAATTTTTATGACAATTGAGAATCATGCTACAGCATTTGATTTGGTTCGCTTTGAAACCAGACATAAGGTTCTTTTATTATGACCACTACCTTTTCCCTTCTTTTTTTGGACAGTGTATCATGTTAATAGAAAGAGATCATTGTATTCATGGTATATGATTGTATTCTTTCTTTCTGTCTTTCTTTCTTCATGCTTGAATCGCAGTTTTATATTAGCATACCCCTGCGGTGCAGGACGAGCAATTAGGTTTGTAAACATACACAACCACGTATGTTATATAGAATATGTTCAATGTTTAATGTCAATCAAAGGAATTTGCGGCAAATACGCTAGAAAAAAAGAGGCAAAAAATACCAGAGGGACACTCTAACTCATAAGTCGAACACAAAAATTTCGAAGTAAAAACAGAAATCTTTATATTTCAACGTTTCTTTTCAAAGACACGGAATGCCATTGAATAGAAACTGTTATTGAAAAATATGCTTCATTATCTAGTATTATTGTAAATCTATACTATACGAAAGCTACAACTCTCAAACTAATTTAAGGGTATATATATACTTGATAGGATATGCTGGAAATTTTACCCATTTACATCGATTACTGATTCAAACAATAAGCAATTAGTTCCGAAACTATCCGATGCGATTTCCTTTTAGTCATGTCATGATATGTCACATTTTACCTATAACCTTATGTGTACGTTCCGCATCTGTTAGACACCCCCCCAAACGATGTATTTAGGATTTGCTATATACACGGGTCATAATTACAGGGCTGACACTACTAAATTCAATCCATGTCACATTGTAGTATTTTAATCAGCATGACTTTAAAAAATGACAATACGAATACTAATTAAAAATCTAGACTTAAAATGAGGCATAGGTACAGTTTCCAATTTGTTAACCGACATGACGTTAAAACAGCGAATTGAAGAATTCAACTTTATTCATAACTAATATAAGACAATGCTGTTGATTAAAAATTTCTTTATTCAATCCCCTTTTGTTTTCCAAATAATTAATATTACCAATAATTGATAAGTCACATGTCGACGGGTTTAAACAGAAAGATTTTGAAAGCAGAGGAAAATGTGCATCTTATAATCAGCATGACTTTATCAGATGACAATACCAATACTAAAATGTCAGGCTAAAATAAGACTTGTTGTTTCTTTGAAACATTCCCCAATTCCATTCTCAATCTTATTAAACATAATTAGATACTTTAATTCAGTCACGTTTCATCTAACGATTTATACTTTCAATTTCAGTTAGAGCGAATAAAAAATAGGGCAATGTGCTAGTTTTCGTGATTTTAGCCAATGAAATTTTGGTGGGAAAATATTCTTTCTTGGTTTTTCATAGCTTTATCATTAACAAGTTAAAGTTATCAAAAATAAAAAAATAACAAAGAATTTATTATATTATATTTATTATATTTAACGATGGCTTAGAATCATAAATGTAAAAGATAAATAAAAAAAAATAAGTAAGAGGGCAAATGTTTTAAAGCATTCAAATTGATAAAATCAAGAACTCGGAAAATCTGACAAAAAGCCAAATTTTTACACGCGAACATCCCTCAAAGGGGCACTTGCTACGAAATATATGAAAACCTAATACATATATATTATTGTGTTTGGCTCAATCAGTAATGAAATACAAAAAGTGAAAGAATAACTAACTTTTAGTAGCAAATATAGTTCAATTTTGTCAAAATAAACAAACAAACATTGATTATGAATTTTTTACTTGCAAGTGAATAATCCGACCTCATTGAATCCGTGTTCATGTGAACTTTAATGTAATCCCTGAGCTTGAGATGGATAACACGTGAATTGTATGTGTAAAGTTATTTAAAGGAAGAGAATGTCAACATTGAAAGTGAAACAAATGTACGGTAAATCTTTTGATTGACTGATTCGATCCACAAATAAACATTCTAATACAGGTAAACACGATGATAAACATTTATTTTTTATCTATAATATGAAATTAAATAGACCTAGAATAATTCAACAGCACGTGTTTGCTTAATCTATTTCTAACTATATTTATGTTTACATCGCTTATATGGTCATCCGATGACTATAGAGGTCAACTCGTTAAATAATAAGATGTCGCCTAGACTCAAATACACACGAAACGAAGCTACGTATTTTCATGCCTGTGTCGTGTTTATTGTTTTATTAAGACTTTTAGTATTTTGGATAAATGTTTTACATTGTTATAAATCAGATATGAGAATTTGATTAGAATCGTTGAACATGAATTTGATAGCTAGTGCCACTTTAACAAACGTGACGATTAATTTAATATAGTAAAAAAGTGTATAAAGGCAAAACCCTGCAATAATTAAAAAACAATTGTTCAGAAAACAATTGAAGTGCTTTCAACATCATGTTTCTAACAATGGATTAGACGCAACTTCCGGTTTACTAAAAGCTACTATTGGCATCCAAATATAAGTTTCTTCATACTGAATCCACAAATAAATGTTCCTGTTTGAAAGAATGGTCACTGCCGGTCTCACATGATAAATTAATTACACTGATTCAAAAATATATAGTTTCTGTATACTTTTGCCTGGCCTGGATTTAGGAAGATATTAGGAACTTCCGATTTAGTGCAGTACACTTCCAGTCTCAAATGAAAGGTGTATGCATATTAAGAAAATATCTAGTTTCTAAGAAATTTTTCATGAAAATAAGTGCAATTATGGCTACTTCCGGTTTATTCAAGGTCACTTCCGTTTGACATTTTAACAGTCATATGTCAATCAACAGTTTGCAAAAAACACTATGGCTTTATCGTGTATCAAGTTGGAGTAATAATACATTAGCCTTAAAACAAAACATTTCAGGCAGTTACTCATATAAGATGTCACTGGATTGTTTCAGACCAAATGTATCATATCTTCATCTCAATAAAACATACCTTTTTCACTTTTATCGGGAGAAAACGTAAATCAAGCGAAAGACAAAATTCAGAACATGACCTTTCACCTTGACCTCATTTTCTAAGTAAGGACCCATGGAATTCAAATAAAAAGACTCTAGGTCTATACGGCCTACGTTTGATAAGTTACAAAAACTTCACGACAAATGTATTTGATGAACGTAGATAACTGTATCAAATTTCACCGGATTGCTTCCAACTAAATTAGCAAAATATTACTAAGGGTGTAACGAATAAATATGAAGAAGAATTTTCCGTTATCTCTATTGTTACGGAGGAAATAGACTAACAAGAAAAACACCGTCTTACAATATAACCTTAACAAGATGCTCAATAACTGGTCAATATAATATCCAATGTATCTAAGCAACATCTTGTGAAAGAACTTTATACGGCAAGAAAAGGGTTTGGCAGAAAAAAAAAAAAATAATAATAAATATGAATCAATTGTTTGAAAAACAATACTTAACGGTCTTTCACTTCCTAAACATAACTAATTGATTGATTGGTTGATTAATTGATTGGTTGATCGATCGATTGATTGATTGATTGGTTGACTCATTAAACACGTGTGATAGGGTCTTTTGTGTGCACGAAACAATTGAGATCTTGGAACCCTTATCAAACGCATGAGACCAAAACATGTATGCAATGGTTGGTTCGTTTGTTAGTTAATCAAACACAAGGGCCGAGCCACTAGGAATACTCGAATTGATAACCTATTTCCAGTGTTTGAACACTGGGAACCTAGCCTATATTAACATGCGAAAGAGGAATTTGGAACATAGTTTCCGTGTTTTAACATTTGAGACATAGCCTCTACAAATACGCGAAAATGAATTGAGAGCCTAGTTCCCGTGTTTAAACACCTGGGACCATGTCCCTAGGAAAACGCAAAAACGGGTCCGTGCAACATATTCCTTTATATTTAGATTTTGATATTTGTAGGAGCATGTAATGATTCAAACACGCCTACAAAAATATACTTGCATTTTCTTTTATCAATGCATTGTATTCAATTTTGTTTTTAATGTAAATCGGACCTCACCTGCATGGATCTTTTGTTTTTAATCTACGTGCACATTTTAATTTTTTTCGAAAAGAGGAAACTCCTATTTCATTTTAGGTAGTACTCGGCTGCAGAGGGTGTGGTTGTGACGTCACCAAGCTGATATTATATACACATAAAGTCTGTTATAAAAAATCATTTGCAGAGGGATTATCGTCCTAGCCCTGTAAATAAAGATTGTGCTAACAGATTTAAATTGTCTTTCATTTACACGTCATTGATTACGGATCGTGCATGCGTTTTCGTAAACATATTTACGGGAACACAGATTTGTTTTTAATGCATATTTTGATATTTGAAGGATTTTAATAAAATTTACGAACTTCAGGGCGATTTCTATGTCATTGGTTTAAATTTCTCAATCCAGATTGGAACGTCAATCGGACTGCATGTGATTTATACTGCTCACCGAAAATATATTTTCTCGATTCATTTTATAGAAAACTATTGTCCAATCTCTGACCACTGGTCGTCATTGCATGCACACAAAAATAATGCTGGTGTTATAGTACTTTAACTAATCTTTTATCGATTAATTTGCAGAAATACATGAATTGGCGCAGATTTTGGCAGGAATGAATTTGCATTTCAGCAAAAAAAAATCTTAAAAAAAGAAGGATTAGCATTTTTATTAGGAAAAAAAAGATGGGATTCCTTTAAAAACATAAGGGGGCTTGAAGGGTGGTTGTGTGCCTTGGATGATTGATAAAGATAAATTGCATGTATACGCATCATGATAAATGTTAAGTTGGAAACTCTATTTAGTTAATTTGTTAATTTTGTTCATTTTTGTGGCATTCCTTGATGTCATCTATAGCTTTTTCAACCTACAAATATTTCAAAAGATTAATTAAGAACATCAAGATGTAGATTTGGAGCTAGGATACTTAGTGCACACTTTTACAAGGAGTTACAGATCATGTTTGACACTTTTTTTAGTGAATAATGGCTATTGGACAAAGAAAATTTCATGAAACTGTTTCATGTTTTGACTGATTTTCTATTTTATCCTGTATTTAGATGATACTTAAAATGTGTTAGAATATTATTATGTAGGCAAATGAGTTATAGATCTATGTTCACATACTGCTAAAGAAATTATATCCAAAATACAATTTTTTTTTTGTAAAAACAAATACATTTTTATTTTATGTTTTACCAGAAAAAAAAATCAAATTTATAGTCCGTTTAACTCACTATTAACTTTTTTCTATGTGACAAACGATATATTTTTATTATAAAATTTATCTGAAGTAAAGTTTCCCATTGGTAAACTTCAACATTTCTAATTCTAATTATACATAGAGATGGATTGAAACTTACTGTATAAAGCACTGAATCTCTATTCTCCCATGTGTTGGCAATAACTTTTATTAGCAACATATCAAACAGATCTGCCATATCTGAGCAGATGTCTCATCGGCTGTCATGCTCATGGTCACATACTCCTTTAAAGCATGGATCACTTGTGCTCAAAGCATATGGTGCACAATGGTCAGCAACTGTTGAAGTTTGCCTCACATGAATCTGAAAATTTAAAGCTAAACTATATGTTCATGATAATATTTTGTGTAAGTAAATGACATTTATTGGCTGTCTAGTGTCCAGTGGCATAAAATATGCATATAAAGGACTTGGTTATGATTAATGAATAATAGCCATGCTTTGTAATAGACCATCAAATATTAATTAAGCCATATTTTTAATTTTCTAACTCACAGGACAACAGTTTACAGAGACATGTCGAACAAATCAATCTCTGGGCCAGCAGTCTTTGTTTTTTCTCCAAAATGCTATGCGTTAAAAGTGTAGAATTTTTTAATGTGCTAACACTTATAACAGAAAAGTTCACAAAAAGACATATCTCCTCACCTGGACCTGGACACATTATTCAAAATCAGGTTACCAGAAATGTCTCGAAATGTCTTGATGATCCCATTCTAATTTTTTTACAGAAATAAAACCATATTTTTAGAGAACAATTTCATATAACTGATATAGGCAAAAGCCCTCTGCTTTTTTAAATATACTTTCATATTTCAAGATGGCAACATGACATATACTGATATAAAATGTCTTTATTCCTTTCATGCAGACAAATCTTTTGAAAATCTTATTACTTTTTTCATTCAATATGCAAGGCAATTAAATAGGAAAAAAATATGTGCCTTAAATTTTTTCCCAAAAACAGAAAATATAAATTTTATTGTACCTGTACTTTTCAGGTACGCACATATATATAATGATTGGTAGCCATAGCAACAAAACATAACAAGAACCAAAAAATAAAAAAAAAGTGATTTAATGGTTCATGAATTATTCCTGCAAATTTTTACGCAGTTTGCTGTTATACCCTGGCATGGGTTTTTTGGTGGTTACAGAGAACTGGTCTTAAATTTTCTTTTCATAGTTGTTGTTGATTTTAAACAAAATTGGCTGAAATTACCAAAGTTACAGTGGGTCGTTCTTCGAAATGTGTAAATTACTATATTTCCAAAACGTCAAAAGTTTCAAATCAATTTCTTTATTCCATAAGGCAGAAAAAATACATTCAAAATATCAAATTGATTGATTGTTGGTTGCTTTACGCCGCATTAGCACAAAAAGGCTATATCGCGGCGATAAAAATATCAAAATACACATTCATAAAAAGTTAAAAGTGCATAAACATTTTACGGTGCACTCATAAATCAAACCTACCATGTCGGTTGATCATGCTATTCAAAATTATCGTTTATAACAATCAAAATCATGGCGTACATGTGGCTTTCAAAAAAAAGACAATGAACAAAAGCGATAATTCAATTAACCTGTCCCTCCAGTATCTTTCTCCCCTCTTTTTCAATCGAAAAACAGTGTCCATTGTTGACAAATTATAAGTAATCTACTTTAGACGTAATATAAAAGCCCCAGAATTTGTATCAACAAATTGCAATTATTCTAATTGATATCGAAGACCAATGTTACCGTGTAGAACCCCACATGGGGGTGTCGGCTATCCTTGACACGGGGTGGCGGTTTCGAACTGGAGAAAAACTATCAAAGTAATTTCAAGTATCGAAATTTCTTTTCTAAAAACTGTTAGTGCCAAATACTGTATTCCACGAAAGAAACAATTAACTGATACATAATAAATCTCTGGCAAGCAGATTCAGACGTTTTCAGAGCTCTGTTTTCTCAAACACTTCTCCGTAGGTTTCCGTGTTGCAGACTTTGAGGCTTAATATGCAAGTTTAATGATAAAAACAAACCTACTTTTTACGAGTTTTTCTCGCATTATTTATATAGAAATGAATTCCTATCATGGACTTTAACCAAATGCCAGCTTCTCGGTAATATGTTATTAGTTTTAAATCTCTTGTTTTCAACAAAATATAATGTGTCGCTCGGGGTGTCAGATTGTGCGTCTCAAGGGGTAGAGGCATTTATTTAAAAATAAATAAATTTGCATATAATGCGGCCTTTATCTGATACTTTGTAATAGAAAAACATATTCTCTGTTATGATGATCAAAATGCATTCGTTCGGTGTTCTCGTTTTTGTCAAATTCTTGTTGATCGAGTTAAGCCATTTCTATTAATGTTTTATAGTGTGTTTTTTTATGTTATAATGTCGTACCACTGTTTCAGGTTAGGGTGATGATTGTCGCCTGTTTGAACCAGCTGCATTTGTTTGCACAAGTAAAGAACTTGTTCTTAAGTGATTGTTGTCGTTCATTGATGTGGTTCATATGTGTGTTTCGTTTCTTGATTTCATATAGATTTACCCTGGGTTTTCCCGTTTGAGTAGTTTTAAACTAGTCATGTTGTGCCCTGTAGCTTGTAGTTCGGTATTAGCCAAGGCTCTATGTTAAAGTCCGTACTTTGATCTATAATGGTTTACTTTTTCTTTTTTTTACAAATTGTGAATTGGATCGAGAATTATTTCATTGGCACTCCTACCACATCTACTTATCTCAAATTACAGACTTAGGATATACATTTGGCCTATATTTTAGTCTTTAAAGTAATGTTGATTTTTTTCAAATGTAGAAATAGAGAGAAAAAAATGGATTCAGTCGAGGATTATGCCAGGCAATGGGCTAAGCGCGAGAAGGAAGACGTAGACACTCTTTCCGAATGGATTAAGGCAGTGAGGTCGTTGATACAAATCAGAATTAAGAAACTGAATGGGTCCATCAATGCCCATGCTACGTCTATCTTTAAAGACCCAAATGTTGCAAAACACCTATCCGACCTCCATGACAAATATGTTGTTGTCCCTGCAGATAAAGCCCCAAATAACATCGTTTTTGTGTGTAAAAGTCACTACATCAACTGCTTGATAAACGAATTAGGTATTGACAATTCACTTGGTAACTCAACATATACCCTCACGACACTTACCAAAGAGGAAATCCTGGATAATCATAGGTCTGTTCTATGTTCCTTTGGAATTTCAACCTAAGATGAAGAACTGGATCTTCCATCACTGTATTGGATACCTAAACTACATAAGTGTCCTTACAAACAACGGTATATTGCTGGGTCTTCCAAGTGCTCCACGAAACCTCTTTCTAAATTATTAACATCTATTTTATCAGCAATCAAAGACGGGCTTCAAAGTTATTGTGAAACTGCCTATTCTAGAGGTGGCGTGAATCAGATGTGGATACTTAAAAATTCAAAAGATCTTTTAGAGTACATACAATCTAACTCTCTTTCATCTTGTAACAGTATTAAAACATTTGACTTTTCTACCCTGTACACAAGTATTCCACATTCCAAACTAAAAGACAAATTGAAAGAGTTGATATTACTTTGCTTCATAAAAAAGAATGGCCAACGTAGATACAAGTATCTTGTCTCAGGGAGGGATAAATCCTACTTTGTAAAGAATCACTCTGATTCAAACAAAAAATTCTCTGAAACTGATATTATCAAGATGCTTGATTTCTTGATTGACAACATATTTGTTACGTTCGGAGGACGTGTTTTTCAACAGACTGTCGGCATTCCAATGGGAACAAACTGTGCCCCTCTACTCGCCGACTTGTTTCTTTATTATTATGAGGCTGACTTCATGCAGGAACTTCTTAGGAAGAAAGATAAAAAGTTAGCAATATCCTTTAACTCTACTTTCCGCTATATAGATGATGTTCTTTCACTAAACAATTCAAAATTTGGTGACTATTTGGAACGCATCTATCCAATCGAACTAGAGATAAAGGATACTACAGATACAGTTAAGTCGGCTTCATATCTTGACTTACATCTAGAAATTGACAATGAGGGTCGGTTGAAAACAAAACTTTACGACAAAAGAGATGATTTCAGCTTTCCAATTGTGAACTTTCCATTTCTAAGTAGCAACATTCCAGCAGCACCTGCATACGGGGTATATATCTCCCAATTGATACGATATTCCCGTGCTTGCATTTCCTATCATGATTTTCTTGATAGAGGTTTGCTGCTCACAAGGAAGCTATTAAACCAAGAGTTCCAAATGGTAAAGTTGAAATCATCCCTTCGTAAATTTTACGGACGCCATCACGAGTTGGTTGACCGTTATGGAATAACCGTTTCACAAATGATATCGGATATGTTCCTTACGTCGTAACTACAATCCCCTTCCCTTTCATGAATATGACCTACCGAATTAGACTATTTACCGGATTTGTAATCACTTAAGCAACACGACGGGTGCCACATGTGGAGCAGGATCTGCTTACCCTTCCGGAGCACCTGAGATCACCCCTAGGTTTTTGTGGGGTTCGTGTTGTTTATTCTTTAGTTTTCTATGTTGTGTCGTGTGTACTATTGTTTTTCTGTTTGTCTTTTTTATTTTTAGCCATGGCGTTGTCAGTTTGTTTTAGATTTATGAGTTTGACTGTCCCTTTGGTATCCTTCGTCCCTCTTTTATTACCACTGGGTCGATGTCTCTGCTGGTGGACATTTTGTCCCCGAGGACATCATCCGCCCAGTAGCAAAACTACAATTGCATGAACTTACGAAGATTAAACAGGAAACTGGCTCGGACGTCGCCCAGTATAAAAAGGTCCGAAACAGACGTCACCATGGACACGGTGTCGTCTGATACGGCAGGTGTCCCCTCATCACCAGACATGACAAATATCTCAAACACGACTCATTCAGATCATCGTCCTAGTGACAATAGCAATATTACACATATACAGCCATGTTCAGTTCTCCTTAAAGACATTTTGGTGTTTGATGACACAGTACAACACTGTCGCATTTCAAAATGTGAGACCAAAGGCTGCAAAACTTGTGCTATTTTAATTACAGATGCTGAATTCACTAGCAATTTGACCAAGAAGTCATATTTTACCAGAAGTTACGATGATCTGAATTGTAAATCGATAAATGTCGTCTACGGATTAGAGTGCAACCTTTGCGGATTGGTATACGTCGGTGAAACGAAAGGAAGGCTTAACAAACGTATGTGCGGTCATAGATCAGACATTAACCTTAATGCTAACGACATTCTATACCAGCATTTCAATCAGCCCGATCATTCCATCGTTTCTATGACAGTTCGCATTATCGAAAAGATATACCAAAGCTCTAACAATCCTAATCTTTCAACGACTCTCCGTAGACAAAAAGAAGACTACTGGATTAGACAATTGGGAACTGCAACACCTTATGGCTGCAATGACAAAATTGATGGTATAGGTATTCTATCTAGTCCTTCGTGTAACTCGGTGAATGTGATGAATATTTTCAACTCGACTCCTCGACGTAGACGCAGTCATGGTCATCGTCATTATACATCACCTTCTCTGCATGATGACTCTATTAATGACTTGCTGCCATTCATACAAAAGCCGTTAGGTATTCATCACATTCGCACGAAACTTTATTCATTACCCCTTTCGAAACTTCATTCTCTGTTCAATTTATGTTTGGAATCCACTGTTACAAACCCTCATTCAAACCAATACAAACTTGAAGCTATAATTTCGGATATTGCAAGTCACAGACTTTTCAAGCCAGTTCGCATTGGAAAAGATGAAAAAGAAAAAAGATCTTTTCTTAATCTTTCCTTTGCCAACAAAGGTCTCGATGGCGTCAACCTAGGCAATATCCTTCATCATAAATTAGTGCAATCGAAAATACCTCCTTATTTCAAAGACCAGTCTGTACCAATAATTTCTTATACCTATACCAAACCTATTGCAACTAAAATTTTCAATTACAAACGCGTTTTGCAGGATCTCGATATTGACGACTTCAAGTCTAAACCTCCTGATTGCACTTGTGCTAGTTCCAAATTCACATATAATCCTGCTGGCCACGTTATTACCGGTGACCTTAACATTGTTAATAACACTTCTCTACGAAATGTGTTATCGAAAGGTCCCAAATATCGTGAGCCTAAATCCATCAATTGGAAATACAACTTTAAAATTTTGATGGATTCAGTCGAGGATTATGCCAGGCAATGGGCTAAGCGCGAGAAGGAAGACGTAGACACTCTTTCCGAATGGATTAAGGCAGTGAGGTCGTTGATACAAATCAGAATTAAGAAACTGAATGGGTCCATCAATGCCCATGCTACGTCAATCTTTAAAGACCCAAATGTTGCAAAACACCTATCCGACCTCCATGACAAATATGTTGTTGTCCCTGAGGATAAAGCCCCAAATAACATCGTTTTTGTGTGTAAAAGTCACTACATCAACTGCTTGATAAACGAATTAGGTATTGACAATTCACTTGGTAACTCAACATATACCCTCACGACACTTACCAAAGAGGAAATCCTGGATAATCATAGGTCTGTTCTATGTTCCTTTGGAATTTCAACCAAAGATGAAGAACTGGATCTTCCATCACTGTATTGGATACCTAAACTACATAAGTGTCCTTACAAACAACGGTATATTGCTGGGTCTTCCAAGTGCTCCACGAAACCTCTTTCTAAATTATTAACATCTATTTTATCAGCAATCAAAGACGGGCTTCAAAGTTATTGTGAAACTGCCTATTCTAGAGGTGGCGTGAATCAGATGTGGATACTTAAAAATTCAAAAGATCTTTTAGAGTACATACAATCTAACTCTCTTTCATCTTGTAACAGTATTAAAACATTTGACTTTTCTACCCTGTACACAAGTATTCCACATTCCAAACTAAAAGACAAATTGAAAGAGTTGATATTACTTTGCTTCATAAAAAAGAATGGCCAACGTAGATACAAGTATCTTGTCTTAGGGAGGGATAAATCCTACTTTGTAAAGAATCACTCTGATTCAAACAAAAAATTCTCTGAAACTGATATTATCAAGATGCTTGATTTCTTGATTGACAACATATTTGTTACGTTCGGAGGACGTGTTTTTCAACAGACTGTCGGCATTCCAATGGGAACAAACTGTGCCCCTCTACTCGCCGACTTGTTTCTTTATTATTATGAGGCTGACTTCATGCAGGAACTTCTTAGGAAGAAAGATAAAAAGTTAGCAATATCCTTTAACTCTACTTTCCGCTATATAGATGATGTTCTTTCACTAAACAATTCAAAATTTGGTGACTATTTGGAACGCATCTATCCAATCGAACTAGAGATAAAGGATACTACAGATACAGTTAAGTCGGCTTCATATCTTGACTTACATCTAGAAATTGACAATGAGGGTAGGTTGAAAACAAAACTTTACGACAAAAGAGATGATTTCAGCTTTCCAATTGTGAACTTTCCATTTCTAAGTAGCAACATTCCAGCAGCACCTGCATACGGGGTATATATCTCCCAATTGATACGATATTCCCGTGCTTGCATTTCCTATCATGATTTTCTTGATAGAGGTTTGCTGCTCACAAGGAAGCTATTAAACCAAGAGTTCCAAATGGTAAAGTTGAAATCATCCCTTCGTAAATTTTACGGACGCCATCACGAGTTGGTTGACCGTTATGGAATAACCGTTTCACAAATGATATCGGATATGTTCCTTACGTCGTAACTACAATCCCCTTCCCTTTCATGAATATGACCTACCGAATTAGACTATTTACCGGATTTGTAATCACTTAAGCAACACGACGGGTGCCACATGTGGAGCAGGATCTGCTTACCCTTCCGGAGCACCTGAGATCACCCCTAGGTTTTTGTGGGGTTCGTGTTGTTTATTCTTTAGTTTTCTATGTTGTGTCGTGTGTACTATTGTTTTTCTGTTTTTCTGTTTGTCTTTTTTATTTTTAGCCATGGCGTTGTCAGTTTGTTTTAGATTTATGAGTTTGACTGTCCCTTTGGTATCCTTCGTCCCTCTTTTATGACAGTTAATACATGTAATACATGTACTAGAATATGCAGTTGTATTTCTCTTTAAATGACACTAGAAACAAAGTTATGCCAGCACATCAATCTATTTTTATACTTTCTTTTGTAAAGAATTCCATTTCCATCACACAATTCCTACCTTTAACTTTCATCAGTATTTTATTCGATCGGGTTTTGTTCAGCTAAAAAGATTAAAAAAACTAGATATGGACAATGTCCCCTCCCTTTCTGTTCTGTCATATGCATGAAGATAGTTCCACTTAGTTTAGATTTTACAAACATTGATCTTAGCATACAAATGAAATTGTTACGCTGTCTGCAAGACACTACTGATGCCCCGCCTGACCATAGGATTTCATTAATTTAACACTTAGTATGATGATATGATATATAACTGTATGAGGAGATACCGGCCAAACCATGATCTCTTTATGCAGCTAGTAGAAAAAAAACCTGACTGAGTCCAACTACCTGTCATTTGCCATGCACACCTCCATTATGTGTTCAAACATCCTACAAAATATTTTAGTTGTACCTTCAAACATGTAGAAGGACAGAGGCGGAATTAAGGGGGCAGGGGGCCCGGGTCCCCCCCCCCCCTTTTTGGGAAAAAAAATGGTTGCTTATATAGGGAATCACTGTAGCGTGACTGGAGCGGGCCCCCTCTTAGGTCAGTCAGTGGGCCCCCACTTATGAAAATTTCTGGATCCGCCACTGGAGGAAATAGCCAGACAATTATCTCTTTATGCAGCTAATACAAAAAAACCTGACTAAGTCCAACTACTTGTCTTTTTCAGAGTATGCACACCATCATAATGTGTATTAATATCCTACCAAATATTAAAATTGTACCTTCAAAACTGTTGTAGGAGAGAGCCGGACAAACAATGTATCCTAATCCAGACGGATGGACATTGGTAAATTATGCCCCACTATCGACATTTTGTCACGGGGGCATAATAATATTAAGAAGTGATTACAAGTATGTACAAACATATTTGAAATCATTTTTTTTTTCGTTTGCTTCTGCGCGATGGAAATGGAATTCTACATTTGAAAAAAAATAAAGATAGATTGTGCTGACATAAATATGTTTCTATTGTCATTTATAGTTTGGATCTGTCCGTATCTTAAACTTGAATATCTTTCCTTGTGCAACGCTATTTAAAAAGGAGGCTCGCGGGTGTAAGATTTAAAAAAAAAATTAAACATTTATTTTTCATTACAAGTTTTATTTATTACCTTTAGCAGTTGTTACTTTATCATATGGTACACAAATTGTTCTAAAAAAATCAATTCATGTTGGCCCCAAGTGACTGTTAAAATGTAGATATTATTGAAAAAGCTCAAATTAAATTATCTCCCTTTGGTGCAAAAATACCAATTTTTTACATTAAAATTGAAATATCTTTTTTAACTCATCGGTGACCTATATTTTTTATTGTTGTTTTCGAGTAAGCTGTATATACACTAAATAATTGTAAAATTTAAACGATTTCTGTAATTTGGTTCTTTTTTTATTTCGATATTACCGCTATTTCTCCTATTATTTCAACAGAAAAAAGGACATTAAGAAAAATGTATGTTTTTTTCGAATACAGATTGTGACCGTAAATGAACGGAGACTCCATTTTTTTATTTAATTTTTCTATTAAGCATAATATAAAGTTCATTTATAGAAAAATATAGCGAAATCCTACATTAAAAAAAAATTTACATTTTAACCGGCGAGCCCCCTTAATATAATGCATCATCGGGTACGCCTTTTTGCATTTACCCGTGTGTTATTGAACAGTTTTGCGCCTTAAACGTATAAAACAAAAACAAATAACATATCACCTCTATTCGTATTCCATTAGTTGCTTACTTTGGGGCTTTTTCTTTATATATAAAATAGTGTTGTCAAATAGTACACTTTTGCCTAACCGGTTACTCGTATAATCGTTCGACCGATTAACCGGTTAACCGGTACTTTAAGCTGATGTTAGAAGGCCTTATCAGTAGAACCCTACACATCGATATAAGAAGATGTGGTTTAAGTGTCAATGTGAATACCTTCCATCCAAGTCATACACTTTTTGTTTTTATAATACAATGAATTGAAGTTTGTCGTTTTGGTATTATAAGGCTTGTCTGTGAATATTCCTGTCCAAGTTTATTATCAAATACACGTTATCAACTATGGCGTTTCAGATTGAAAAAAATAAAAAAAAACGTCTTGATCTTGTAAAATTGAATTATGTCTGAAACCGATGAATCTTCCATTTTGTCTTGTTGTCTCCGAAAATATTGTGAGGTGTTTCAATTTAAATTGATTAATCCTGATATTCGTACCATCAAGTATACATTGATTACATTCACGTTGGTTTGGTTTTTTTTTTACAGTTTTTGAATTAGCATTTAGTTTAAAGTATGACAAAGACTTGCACGACGGAGATTGCACATTTAGATGTAGGTCTACACAATAAGTGTTTTCCAATTTATCCAACTTTTCAAAATAAGGTATTCTCATTTAGCCAACTTTTTATTTTTGTTAACTATTGGGTTGTTTGTTTAGTAATAATAAGGTGTCTTTCTAAAATTTGACAGTTAATTTGTTCCTGTAAGTTTTTATATTATCTAAAAAATATATCATATGATAGGCTAGAGTAAACTTGTTACAATTCTATTTAAATAAAATTAAGTATAATTTGAATAATAAATAATGCATTACTATTTAAAAACAAATGTATGATGTGTATATCTACTGAACATTTCTTTAGTGCCACTGTAGATGGTGGCAAAGGGTTATTTTCATGCAACGTTTCCGGCCCTTTTTATTTCTCGTATTTTTGTGTTTTGACGTTTTATTTCTCGTTTTCTCGTGTTTGGCTTGATTTGCGTGCCTCATGTTTCCCCTTATTTTTTTCCCGTGTTTCGTGTCTGTGCTCTTAATTTCTCTTCCATGTCCTGCATTTGATTAAAAAGTCAGTGTGTTAAAATACCTTATGAAATTTGTGTAATCTAATAGCTTGTCCACTACAAAACTCTTTTTAAACGCACATCTTATTGCATTTTAATGTCTCATATAGACATTCCAGTTTGTTTTACTTTTTATACTAGAAAGATCTCATTTTTCTCCGCATTGGAGAACAATTTTTTATTGATAAAGATAAGACAGTATTTCACATATGAAGGTACAACTCGTGTTACGTAGTGGACATTTTGTCGAGTTTCGTAGTTGACAAAACCGTTTCGTAGTGGACAAAAATTTCATACTAAAATGATAGTGAAAGTAAAATCAACCTTACCCATGTGTGCATGGCTAACCATATTTAGTTTGCGAACATGCCATTTTGTTTTTTTTTTTTGGTACCATTCAGGAATCAATATCTTATTAATCGGATTATCCCTCTAAAAATAGTATGTTTTTTGGCTTACAAATGTTAAATCTAATTCAATGTACTGACTGCACAATTACTTGTAAAGATCAAACACATTTTTGTAAAAGTGGCTGGGACAAGAAATCACGTTTTTATTGAAAAACGCCCATATATGTACTAGTATATATGTTGTGTGAGTTTTTTTCTGTTCAGTCTTTGTGTATTACGTATTCAACTTATAGTGTGTCCCGTTCGGATCATTTGGTCAGAAGAACAGAAAAAAATGAATGAATAGGATTTATTACACAAAAAAGCTCCATCTCATTGACAGATCTTTTCATGAATAACACTGCAACTATTTTTCTATCCAATTCACATTTTAATAACGGTTAAAAACTTAAAAATACTTTCAAATGAATTACATTACATTAACTAAATGTTAGTTGCACATTCTAACATACTATGCTAAATAATACTACAGAAAATTTAATCCGAGTATAATTGTCAGTCTTATTTTTCACCTGTCATGCAACACAAACTCTAATTGAAAACCCCTTGTTCTTGATTATCTGTGATCTCATCTATCCAATTTTTTTTTACCTGAACTACCTATAATTTAAAAAAGTTGGATAAATGAGAATGAACCACACAATTGCATTGAATTGAATATAAGATAAAAAAAGCAATAATGAAGTCAATCGTAAAATGTAATCGTATAACTGATTAAAAATTACTGTTTACAACATGTAACTAATTATGTTTCCTTAATATCTTGCCCCGAGCTGTGAGACAAGTTCTAATTAATTTTATATTTTTGGATTAACAATAGCAATCAATATACTGGACAATTGATCAGTCAAATGAATTACCTTAACGACAATTTTTAAAGAAAACACATATATTTCATGATTTCAATATAAATTATATATCAAATCTATAAAAATTGAAAAAAAAGTCCGGTTACCCAACCGGTTAGCATTTTTGGTATTCGGTATTTCAAACACTAATATAAAATGAGAAATGAACATTCAGTAGAAGACTAAAATATGGGTCAAATGTAATAACTTGTGTTTGTAATTTATCATTAAAACAGAGTAGGTGTGTTTAAATTAGCGAGTGTCAGATAAGGGCCGCATTATATCCAAATCTATTATTCTTTTAATAAATGCCTCTACACCTTGAGACGCAAAATCTGACAACACGAACGACACATTATATTTTCATGATGAAAGAGTTTAAAAACCAACACAGTTTTGCTAAGAAAATGGCATTTGGTTAAATTCCATGATAGAAATTCATTTTTATATAAATCATACGAGAAAAAATCGTCAAAAGTAGTCTTTTATCCTGAAACTTGCATATGAAGTCTCAAAATCACGGAAATTTAGGGAGAGGTATTTGAGCAAACAGTGCACTCAAAACGTCTGCTTCTGCTTGATGGAGATTTATTATGTTTCAGTTCCTTCCGTACAGTACATTATTTGGCACTAAAAGATATCAAAAAAGAAATTTTAATACTTGAACTTACCTTCATCGTTTTTCTCCGCTTCAAAACCACCACCCCGTATTAAAACCGTGACTAGAAAAGTTTCGAATTGGCACAAAAACTCTAGATGAACTATGTTTTAAGTGTCTCGTGAAATCCATACAAACAATAGTTTATCGTCAATGTCAGATTCGAAAATGAAAAATAATTTCCAAACGGATCGTTGTAATACTGTAGTTAGGGTTTAACTTTTGCAAAAAGTACTGCGCTAAAGCTGTGCATCACAAACTCTTGTGTTCAACCAACGGTCCTACAATGTGTTGGTGTATTTTCAACTAAAAATACTACATCTCCAACGTAGATACAAGTTAATTTTACGAACGCCATCACGAGTTGTTACGGAATATCCGTTTCACAGATGATATCAGATATAATCCCGCTTCCTTTCCACGAATGTGACCTTCTGATTTAGAATCTTATTACCGTGTGTGTAAAATATGAGCAATACGAGAGGTGTCACATGTGGAGCAGGATCTGATTATCCTTCCGAAACACCTGAGACCACCCCCAGTGTTTGGTGGGATGCTTGTTGCTTAGTCTTAAGTTTTTCTATGTTGCGTCTTGTGTACTAATGTTTTTCTGTTTGCCTTTTTTTCTTGTTTAGTCATGGCGTTGTTAGTTTAATTTTGATCTACAAGCTTGAATGTCTCTCTGGTATCATCTTGTCCCTCTTTTTCAAGTTTCTTTCGAACTTATTCCATTTGGCTTTCAAGGATTCTTGTATCCACCTATGCCACAATAAGTAGGTGAAATGTTTGTCAACACCTTCAAGTCTTCAATATTTTCTGAAATAGCTGTAATATGCCTTCCATTCAGAGTTGCTTCGACTTCACAAAATAATGTCCGGAGATTCTATTCATAAGGTCATACGTTTTTTTTTCTGGTGCATAATAGAATATAGTACTTTCCTCACAGAAATGCTGAACGGTTTTCGAAGCGGTAGTCGCTCCATCCTTTGAACTCTGTTCGCTGTGAGTGGTGCAACCCTTGACTTTCATTGCTCAAATGAGCAATGTATCCCATCGCTTTCATCTAATAATCGAATATAGACAATCTGTTTCGTGTTGTTATTGTTTGATTCTTTAATCTAATTAGGAACCCTAGTGTGTCACTATCAAAAGAGGTCGGTCATTTAAAGACGTGCCAACCGTATCGTTTACGTTGACGTATCAGCATCTGCAGATTTATCAAAAAACAGTATGTGATCTCGAGCTTTAATTGTATGTACTTTCAATAATGCAAATGGGGAACTGATTAATTTCTAATGCAAAAAATAACAAAACAATTAGGAAATATCGAGTTTTTGTGGAACATGTAATCCGAATTTTAAAGATATTCCGGATAGTTGGAACAGTTTACAGGAATAATGTGAAAGGGTGAAATTTAAATGGTTTGTATGTATATAGTTTTAACTTTCAGAATTGTACTTTGATCTATATGATGTTATGTTTTTCTGTATAATAAAATATCCATTGGAACGTATTTATTGGATTTGTTTACTTATTTACAGAATAGAATCTTATGTCAATAATAAAAGAATAAAGCATGCTGTTTTGTTTATCTTTATATGCTAATTAAGGTGATGACCTGAGTTCTGGTATGTGAACCCTTTAAATGCATATTCATAGTACTGATGGTCAGTATTGGTCACTTTGTCTATTCTCATTGGTCAGTTATATCACATGTATATGTGTGGAGGGAAATCTCTTTGTTCTTTGAAATTCTTCTTTTGGATTTACTCAGCATGAAGGCAGACATTTTGAACTAATCATACTAATTCATATTCTGATGTCCATTTGAGTCTTTATACTCAGCCACTGTGTTAATTTGTCACCATATTATTCATTTAGGAGTTACTATCATGATGATGTATTGTTGATTCCATCCCATGAGGGGATATTGTGTTTGACCTTCGCATCTAAGTGTGAGGGTCTTTTGTTTACAACCTTTTCGTTAACATAATAAAGAATCCAAAACCTGAGGAGTGTTTTATTTGTGTTTAAAGCCAAGAAAACCACTCGACAACAATAATAGGAGTGAATACGGTAAAATAGTTTATTTGTGTGCTCACTTGTGCTCACGTAGATCCAAATTGTTATTTGACAAATAGAGTGATACTCAGTACTGTTTTATTAAATGTACATGTATGTATATGACATCTGAAGACAACTCGTGTTTCTATTACCTCTTATGAAAACATCGCAAATGAACAATATTCAAAGTTCCTTACATGTATATAAGAAGTACATTTGATTTTTTGTGGGTGTTTAGTCATGTAAGATCTTGAAATATTTTTATAAGGATTATGTACCCTTCAATGCTAAACATATGACTGATATAGGATAATTGCATGCAGTGCATTGATTTCCTTAAAACAAGTTTATAAATGTAGTTATTGGTTAAAACAAATAAATATTAGGGTGCGCTCGACTTTAGTGACTCAGCACGAGGTATTTTAGAATTTACAGGTTGGTTAAAAAATAAACACTAGCACATCATAGAAAAGAAAGTGAGTAATATAATATGTTTCAAATTGTATAACAAAAATCTCTGTATTAAAGGCTGTGGATTTTCTATAAAAATCTTGGTTTATTTGCCACAAAGTACTCTTTTTCTTTTAAATGCAATGACACAGTATATTATAATGCTTTCCATCAAGTTTCCCCCTAGCATATGTTGAAAAAGGCCTGTCTCTATTATTCATTATATCTGTAGTTTTGATACAATTGATGTTTGAAAAATTCGTACAAAAATGGCTACAGAAGGGGTCATAAACCTTAAGGTTCATCATAACCAACGGACATATATGGCTTTATTTACATGCCAAAAACTACTCTGAGTACAGACTTACCTGTGAAATTGGAAAAGTTTTGATGCCTGGCATCCACTAGATATATTAAAGTTAAATGCATTTTGTTTTTCAGAAAGATAAAATATCTTTTGGATTTTGATCGGCATTTTTTTCCCTTGATGCATAAGGTGTGAAAATTAACTAAGTTGTGGTACAACTTTGAGATGCTCCCACTGGTAAAAAAAACCTGTTTGTATTGTTTTGATTGTCCTTAATTGACATTGACAAGAGGCATCTTTACAACCACAGGTGAGTTAAAGAGTTTATCTGAGTCAGTGAGTGGACAGTATCAAAGTAATTCATGTGTTTGTTTATTTTTACACCTTCTGCAGAAAGGAAAAAAATGCCCATCAAAAACCAAGACGGATTTTATCTTTCTTAAACACAAAATGCATTTAATTTCTATATATCTAATGGATGCTAGGCCTTAAAACTTTCCAAACAGTACAGGTAAGTCTGTACACAGAGTAGTTTTCGAGGTGAAAATACGGCCATATTTGTCCATTTGTTACGATGAACCTTTCAATTCAATTTTATGGAAAAACGAGCAGAAATACATATTTTTTTTGTCCTCTTGATAGATAAATATTTATGGTTTCAGGAAAGGTATCACTCTAGTTTATTGAAATTTTCTTTGGGCGAAATTTTGGAGACTTTTATGGCATTTACACTCCTGTTTTTGCAATATCTTGTATAAAATAAATGCAGACTGTAGCCATAGTTACATCAAAAAGAGATTATATTTCACCATAATAACTATTGGAAATCAAATCTATGGAAGATTCTCTTTCAACAGTTAAACGTACCCAATTAAAGGCATCAGTACTATACCGGTGTTTACACCTAATTTACAATAACCCTGGAAAATCTCACTACTAGTCTTGTTTGTAGTCTGCTCGGCTGTCTTCTCTACTACCTGATTGTCTATTATTGTTCTTTGTATCCCAATGAGTTCTTCGGAAATTTATTTAGTAACGCTTCGAATACTAAGTACCAGATAATTAGTAAACTTGACCGTATAAACTCGTCAATCGGTTGATAAGTAATTATTATATTATAAATAGCCTCGGACTAAATTTTATTTTATATTACTGGTTTGGGCATCAGTCGAGAGATGTTCCGAAAACTGTAAATTTGACCCTTTTGCACATGGCCTAATTTCTCTTTCCATATCAAAATCAGATAAAATACAACATCCAAAAACTTAGTTCTCCTTTTTTTCATTTCCACCCTAAAAAGAACTAAAAAGTTAACGAGGAAGGGAAAGAAAAAGAAAATAAGAAAAAATACACTGGAATTAAAAAGGATCCATATTCGTAAAAGAATCGCATGTACAAATTTTATTGGATTGATTTTCAGGATATTTTTTTTTAATTTATTTTAGTATACAACAAGAACTGTTATATTTATAAATAACAACATCCACTATAAATATAGAAATAGACTTAGACGCTGTAACTTTTTCTAGACCTTTGCATATAGCCATCTCAGTCAATTCACGTGCGTGTGTAATTCATATGACTATGCAAATAGTATCATAACTTTAAAACATTCTTCACATGTATGCAAGTCTGTGTGATATAGAGGTTGGTATGATAAATCTTTATGACGGTGTCCAATTATAAATATAAAAGTATTTGAGACGAATCGTCTGTCATAAAATCCATAATTGTTCATGCCAAAAGCGTCCCTGGGACGTAAGCAATATTTTCCAAATCAATCTATTTATGTCAAGTATTAGAAACGAGACGAAATCCATTTTAAGTTCCCCCCTAAAATATTGAAATTTCAATTCCAAATGCCCCATGAAGGAGGTTTTCCGTGTGAGTATATAGGTCACCATACGGCCTTCAACAATGAGCAAAGACATAACTGCATAGTCAGCTATTAAAGGCTCCGAAATGACAAAAGTAAAACAATTCAAACGAGAAAACAAACGGCCTAATTTATGCATAAGAAATTAACAAAAACAAATATATGACACATCAACCATGTCAACAAACGACAACCACGTGCTGAATTACAGGCTCCTGACTTGAGAGTCACACAGGCACATTCATAAAGAATGAGGCAGGGTAAAACATGTTACCGGCATCCCAATCCTCTAAAAATCAATTGAAAAAGGCTCAACTCATCAGATGGATACAAATAGAAATACTACACAGAATGAACGTTGCCGGGTACTGGTATATATCCTATCAACAAAATGGTCTGTGTGAAATTTATTTTCAACTTTGTACGATTTTGACGTGCAAACATTACATTTTACTTTTGTACACCTTTATTTTCTACATTGTGCTGGGTAAAATATATATTTTCTATTTTCGTTAATTCTGTTTGGGCGAGATTATTTATTTATAAGTCTTCACCAAGCCAGACTACTAATTTTTACAATTATGCACCTCTCCTCGGAATATCAAGTGATCGTCGCCTAACCTACAGAGTCAAAATAAAGGTGGTTACATCAACTTCAAGTAATTATACGGCCTACACCATTATTATCAAACCAGATACCATGTAGTCAGGCAGAAAGGACCCGACATGACAAAATGCGAAACAATTCAAACGAAAACAATCAACTCATTCTAGAAACAAACTTGCCTTAAGAGTTACAAGTGATCCATTAGCAAACAAGATTAGGCAACAAAGAGTAATCAGGTAATTGATGAGCTATATACACCAAACAAACTATAGCTAATTTCCCGGTATTCGGAGAGTTACTACATAAATTTCTAAAGAATTCATTGCGGTACAAAGGACAATCATAGACAGGTAGTAGAGAAGACAGTCGAGCAGACTACAAACAAGACTAGTAGTGAGATTTGTCAAGGTTATTGTAAATTGGGTGTACAAGTCGTAAATCGATTGAGGGAAAACAAATCCGAGTTACAAACCAAAACCTAGGGAAACACGCCAAATTTAACGTCTGTGCTACATCTTTGCACTATTGAATTTCCTGATTAGGACGAAAGACACACATTCGTCGTTATGACGATTAAAACATTGCTTAATTGCTGCAAAACAACATTTTTGTCTATATATATATGCTGATAACCACATCTGGCCCACGCTGGATCTGACGTAACTGGAAAAAAAACATGGTATCCACTGTGGCCTGGCGTTGTATTCCATCACTGCAACTCTGCTGAATTTATATGTAGGTCTCTGGGGAAATGGTAACTCGCTTGTTTGGTATATTAGGAAAGCTTGTTGAGCTGATGAGTCAACATGATCCAGACCTGGCACCAGATGTGATAAATACAAACTGGGTATATCATATGACTGGATTATATGTTGGCCTGTCATATCGAAATGACAAAACCGTTTATATATATATAACAACCCTAAAATTATTTCAATGGAATTGACAAATATTTCTCTTAATGAAAGACAAATTCAATTAATAGTGCGGTGACAGAAGTGTAAAAAGTCGTCTAGATAGCGAGTTTAATCTCCCCGAATAACACACGGCTAAAAATGGTCTTAACTTGAAGACAAATGTATCTTCTTTATTTTTTGCCCTGTCGTCAGAAGTTCGTATGGTCACATTTTTCCAAAAAGTCGTTTGAATGACTAGTAGTATATTGAAATGTTTCAACCCCCCTTTTTCAAAATGAAAATTTGAACATATTTGTTTACATTTAATTGATATATTTTTTTCTTAAGTTATTATCATATGTCGAACTATTATGTTCAGTATTTTATTTTCTTTTAATTTAATAATTTTACTTAATTTTGACTGTTGAAAATTCAGGTAATTTTATTTGCAAATTCAGACACAAACTTTAGTTTCTTCTTTATAGTAGTATTGAAAATTATCCAATGATATTTTAACCATAAAGTACTTTATAAAACAAGTTACTGATAAAAATTTCGGAGCCTAAATATGAAAAGGCCTTTAGATATCAAAGGAAAGAGAATAGACTAAAAAATTGAAATTTCAACACGGAACTTGATCAAATCTCTTCCATCACGTTTTTTGTATTATTAAACTTTATGGTCTCAACTGATATATGAAATTGCTACATTTTTCGCTATTATATACAAATATTTTCAATTAAGTGCACTAGTATATAGTACATAGTTTGTTTGTATATGTTTATATTCTATTTCTTTGTTGTAAAACATCAAAAATATATTTTGTTAGAAAATTGTTACTGTAAAAAAACTAAATAATTGACGGATAGTTTCAGTTAAAATTCCGCGACATGTACGATTCGTCAAGTCCGTTGAAACTTGACCCTTCTAGTCCTAAGAAAAGACGAAAGTCGTCAAATTTTATGCATTGTTTAATATGCCAAAAACCATCGACTGAACGTTTGAGTCAATTCACAAGTATAGGTAAGTCGACTTTTGTTTCTGCAATGAATAAAAGATTGGATGAGGTGTACAGCAGGGTTCTAGATGAATTTGGTTCATTTGATACTTGTGCATTTGAAGAAATGCAGGCAGTTTACCATCGGTCCTGCTACAAAAGTTACACAAGTAAGCATAATTGTTCCCCCTTTAAGAGTGATGAGGCTACTTGTCTGACATATAATGACGACAGACAATTGTCGGACTGTTGCCCCTCAGTTTCCGGGGTTTGTACGCGTTCGAGAATTCAATCGTTTGACTGGCACTCTTGTATTTTTTGTTGCAAGAAAACCTTTAAGAAAGATCGAAAACTACGCAAGTTTCAATCAGATGAGCGTATTAAGACTGTTTTATCCGTGGCGCAAAGCAATGACGATGATTTAAAAGTTGAAATTATTTCCCATCAATCTTTTAAACTTCAAGCACTTTATCATTCTGGTTGCATTACAAAATATTTGCTAAACACGAAAATACAAAAATCTGAACCCGTTGAAGCAGAAATCTCACATCACGATACTGCTTTTACTAATTTTATATTGGCCATTGACAATGATTTAATGGTGGAGAAAAAAGCATTCCTCATGACAACGTTACTTGATAAATACAGATCTTTCCTTCCTCCTGATTCATTGATTCTAATCTAAAATATTCTACTTGGAAGTTGCAGTCTAAACTCATTGATTTTTATAGGAACTCAGTTGTCATACAAACACATCAGGGTCAGGGTAAGTCTAACATCATATTCAGTAGCAACATAACTATTGGAGATACCATATCAGCTGCTAATCAATTAAAAACTGACCTCAAAATCTCAGAAATGCAGGCATCAATGTCAACTTCAATAGACACAAATAACGGACAGATATTGCATTCCGCCGCAAGTATATTAAGGAAAGACATCGAAACTCTACAGATTTCCACAGACGAGTACCCAACTTCGGATGAATTGTCTATTCCTTCTTCAATCCAGTCAATGCCTTCGTCTTTTTTTGAAATTCATTTCATGGTTACTTGATGATATTGCATACAACCAAGCATATTCACAAGAAGTCACACCCGATAAATTGCGTAAATGTTTGGCAATTGTTGAGTTTATTATTTCTGTGGCCAAAAACAGTTTTACTCCTTTTCATTTAGGATTGGCCTTACAAGTGTATCATGAGTTTGGTTCGAAACACCTTGTTGAAACATTGAACGCCAATGGATTTTGTGCTTCGTATAGTGAAGTTCGACGGTATCTAACAAGTGTTGCCAATCATGAAATTGAGCGAATCCAAGATGGTGTGTACGTTCCTTATAATGTTTCTCATGTTGCAAATGGTGGGGGTCTTGTTCAAGAAGGTGCCGATAACATTGATTTAAATACAGAAACAATAGATGGAAAAAACACATTTCATTCAATGGCACGGGCAGTTTTCCAAGTCAGTAATCCCAAAGAATCGTCTATTGAACCAGTTAAGATAAAACGTGGTAATGAGAGATCGTTGACACTGACCGAGGATGCCATGTCCATGATGAATTGTGCTATTTTCCATAAACCAAAAGATAGAACAGAACCACCCCGAGTTCCTAATGCATATGGAAAAATTTCCCTTTGCGCCACAGATAGAACAAATTCACATATGTTATGGGTGCTATTGAGATCTTTGTCTAGAGGTGTACTTGAATTAACTTTTGCATTGCCTTCTGACACTCCCCAGCTTCCTTTCTGGAGTGGGTACAATAGCACTCTTTCAGAAGTTAGGACAGAATATTCAGTTGTTTCATACCCACCCATAATTGACTCAAAGCCAAGTGATATGTCTACAGTATTTACTACCATGAAAAAATGCTTGGACATGAATGACCAAGTCTATAGGACAAGATCATGCTATCCAGACATTTGACCAACAACTGTATGCAATTGCTCAGCAAGTAAAGTGGGCTTTGCCAACAACATTTGACTGCCATGTCTTACGAATGGGTGGATTTCACACATTATCGTGTTTTATTGCTGCAATTGGTAAATTATGGGGCGATGGCGGTCTTCGTGATTTGTTAGTTGATTCATCTGTGTATGCTGCTGCAACTGTGGATCAGATGTTATGCGGGAAACAGTTTAACCGTGCAGTAAGAGGCCTTACATTAGTTTACGAGGCACTTTGCTCTTTGTGGTTTGGCGCATTCTTTCGTTGGCTTAATGATAAGATTGAAAAATTTCCAGAAAATACATTGACCCTTTTTCCACGTTTAGGTCAATGTTTCAGGCAGGGAAAACTGTAGAAGCCAAACACTTTGCTGAGGTGAAAGTTTTTTTTGAAACAAACATTTTGCTTTTGACTGAAGAGTTTCGGATTTGGGGTTGTGAAAATTCCCCCACATTTATGTTCTGGAACATGTTTTTGGAAGCCATTGAAATACTTCTACAGAATGTAAGATCAGAAAGAGAGGGAAATTGGTTCCTTCACTTAAGCTCTACTGCTGCAATGTTGCCCTATATATATGTTACAAATAGGATCAACTACTCAAGATGGCTACCTGTCTACCTGCTAGATATGCTATCATTACCACTAGATGTAGAATTAGCATTTCAACGAGGTGAGTTTTCGATACGCCAGAAGCCTGGAAAGTTCAACGGAGTATGGAGTGACATGGCAACTGAAAAGTCTGTCATAAAAGATTCTAAAGGTTGTGGTGGCATCAGTGGCATAACACGACAAAAGCAAGCCCTGATGAGATGGTCATTGACTCGACATGTGCTTGCAGACTTTACGTCAGAAATGAAAACTCGGTCTGGTTGCATCAATGACAAAATCGTTGAGCATGATGAGGTTAAGCCAACAGCTTTGATTAGAGATGAAGAACAAGTTCAGAAAATTTTAGACCATGTTCTAGAAAAAATGACTGACCCGTTTGCCACAGAACTCCATCCACCATCACTAATAAACATTTCTACTGGAATGCACGCTTCAAAAGACATACAGGCCTCTTTGACGTCAGCTGTTGATGATGGTAACACAATGGCAAAATCATTTATTGACGGGGCTTTTTGTGAAGGCAAGGTTCGTAGTTTCTTTGGTTCTATCCCTCGGTCAAAGTTAAAATCATTTGAGGACCTAATGCGGGGTTCACACATTGCCGATTATTGCTCCCGTTTGAGATCAGACAACGATACGACACGAAAAGTGAAAAAGTCGGATTAGTATCCTCAATTATCTGGAATGTCCTATTATTGTCTGAACGCAGTCGTTTTAATTCGTAACAGATTCCTACTGGTCGGGAAGGGTCCGAATAGTTCGGCAAAGCACCCCGACAGTTAGGTGCGTCCCGTAACATTCGGGGAAACTCAGCCGATTTTGTCTAGTCGGATTACAATCGTGCCTATGTCGTGACAGATTCTGCTGTATCGGATCGAATTCCTAACAATGTTCTGTGTATTCGGGACGGTGTCCTGTGGAACGGGAATGATCTGGAGAAGTCCCGACAATAACAGAATACAATACGACTGAGACCAGACAAAGCCGTTTGCAATGCGATAGAGCGGACCGTGATAGGATTACGTTCCGACAGTACCAGATCATCCCGATTATGCCGACAGTTTTCAAACGGATAACTTCCGTCAGCGTCGGTTCACTGTCTTGTCACTATCTGATCTCTGTCGGATTACATTCGGTAGAATCGGGACGCAGTCGTGACAGACTCGGTCGAATTTTACCTGGCGAAAGATACAAATCGAATTTCCATCCACGATTCACAGGATCTTGATCAGACTTTTGACAAATTTTAATCGGGAATGGTCCTGTCAAGGACGGCAGTAAAAATCGTGAATGTGTGACCCCAGCTTAACGAAAAAAACAAAATTGAAATGTAGAACAGGTGAAATTTTGAATCTTCATATCAATCCTGAACTCGTGTTCCGTCGAGCTTTGGTGTTAGCAAATAGTCGAGATGACGTCACTGTTGAAAAGGTGTTGACATTTCCGATTGGACCAATCCCTACAGCCCTTTTTCATGATGATGGAACCATGAGAAAATCATGTAAAGCCGATCTTTGTCATCAACTCGAAAACGAGACATCATATTGTCACTCTCTCCCTGACTTCGATAAATCGCTTACAGTTTTGATAAGGGATGGTATGGCTCTTATCCAGTGTATCAATGCTAAAAATTTGAAAACTTTTGGTGACATTGGGACAGAGATCGTTCAATCTCAGCTCCGCGGCTTTTCAAAAGCATCTTCCGTTGTTGATGTCTTTGACAGATATGACGTCAAACTTTCTATCAAAGCCGCGGAACGTGATCGTAGATCACACTTTACAGCAAAGGTTTTCCAAATAATCGAAGGTCGATCCCTTCCAGACTGGAAAAAGTTTTTATCTTCTAACGAAAATAAGCAAGCATTACTCAAGTTTCTTGGTAGTTTTATAGTTGGTTACCACACAAAGAATCCTAATGCACTAGTAAATAATAATGAACTTACGTTAGCTGGAACTTTTTCCGATCCTCAAATCGTAAAACGCTTTTGTGATCAAACTGTCAAAGACTGCGTTGATCTTTACAGTACGTATGAAGAAGCTGATACTCGTATGATTTTGCACGCAATCTATGCTGATAAGCAGTTTGGTAGTGGTAACACTTGAAAGGCAGGATCATAGTGAAATCCCCTGACACGGATGTTATAGTTCTTTGTGTCCACTACTTTTCTTCTATGAAAAACACAACAGAACTATGGTTTGAAACAGGAACTGTAACGAGCACCAAAGATGCAAGACGTTTTATACCTATACATGAACTATGCAATTCTTTGAATTCCATCGTAAGTCAATGCTTACCTGCAGTACATGCAATTTCAGGATGTGACACCACATCGGCAATGTTTGGTATAGGTAAAAACATGGTTTTCAAAGTTCTAAAGCAGGTGTGTTGTGATGTGTCTGATTTAGTAAACCTGGCAAACTGTGATGTTGAAGAATCTGTTTCAGTTGCAAGAAAGTTTGTTGCTATGCTGTATGATCAAAAGGGTAAATTCAAAAACCTTCACAGTGACCTCAATAAAATGCGTGTAAAACTAGCGACAACTAAAGATGCGTCTATGGCCAAGCTTCCCCCCTGTGAATCAACATTTACACAACATTTGCTTCGAGCATCCTTGCAGACAAGCATATGGATGTCATCGCACCTCCCAAAACCACCTATTAGATCTCCGTTAAATTTTGGATGGATTGATAAGGATGGTTTGAAGCCTGTGTTTTTCGAGGGACAAATGTCCTCGGACTTCCTACAAGACCTTGTTTGTACTTGTAAAGGAAAATCTGTATGCTCAAAAGAATGTGTTTGCTTTGAGCAGAACCTTTCATGTACAGACCTGTGTCCATGCCAGGCAAGTGAAATGTGTAAAAATATTAATACACGTCTTGTGATTCTTGCTGAAAATGAAGATGACGGAGATAACGCGTAAATGTGTTGCTTGTTGCCCTAGATGGTACACAATGTTTCAAGTTCTGGGAGGGTTTGCGTGCCTCCAAAATAATTAGTCCCCGCCACATTTTGTATGTGTCTGTCTCAAGTTCTGAGCTTGTTATGCAGTGGTTGTTGTTTCTTTCTATATGCTATATTTGTGTGTGTTTTCTTAATCTATTTTGTTCATTTATAAGGATGTTACATCATTCGTATACATTTGTTATTTTGGATATTGAAGACCAAGCAGTATAGGTTTTAATCATTGTTGAAGGCAGTACGGTGACACATAAGTATTAACTAATGTGTCAGATGGTAATTTTTGGAGAAAATTCTCGTTAACACTCATACCAAATCTTATTTTTTATATAGAATACCTTTGAAGATTGTTGCACGTTGCCAAGGAAAAAAGGGGGTTACAGATACCAGAACGATCATGTAATAGACAAGACAAGAGAATAATACACAACAGCAGATAATACTATGAAAGCCGCAATAATTGTGGAAGAACAGAAGCAACATTACAACACGGCCGACACTCGGCAAACCGAGAGATAGGTCGGTTAATCTATATTGAGTATGCGGCTATATCGGCGGTTGGTCTGTTAATCGGGTTTGTTATACGTCTGTTAAGAGTAAAACGCACAATTTTAATATTAAAATCTATTTAATATACAGATTTTAGGTACATTATAAGAATCAAATAAAAAAAAGAAAAGTGTCTGACAAAATGATATATATCATAGAACATTTTCCAACTGTAAAAACATTTCATAGTCTGCACAGTTTTCAGTAAAACTAAAAGGCGTCGCGCAAGTATGTAGTATTTATGCTTATACGCATAGCAATTTTTGTAATGAAAGGCGAAAAAAACAATTTTAGATATCATTTAAAGGACACAAAATCGTACTTTGGTTCTAAAATATAAATTGAAACTAGTAAATATTTCATAATTGTAATATAACGTGTGTAATACCACGTTTTAGTGAACATTATGGGAATAAAGTCTGTTAATGGGTTGGACAATTGAAATTGTGTCAGTTAAGAGTTATTTAGCCACGACAATAGTTGTGCTACCTTTATATTTTCCCTTTGAAAAAGTTAAGAATGAGATGCTCTTGAGTAAAAAAAATGACAATACGCTGCAACAGTATCCTTCTAGTAAGAACATTTTTATTTTGACTTCCTTTGCATTTTATCAAAGGGTGTGTCACTTCAATATATGGATATGGATTGCCTGCTGGAATATGCATGAATCTATTATTAACGTTTTCTTCAGCCTTAATTTTTGTGTCTGTTCAAAGTAGCACGTTCTCAAATTCGTCCGAAAGTGTCTTTCTAATACAACACAGGGTACATATAACGTGTTGTCGTTCTCATATGCACATGATATTTGTCACTGGACGTTAAACTCTAAATCGTCAACATCATCCGATTGGTTCTTTTCTTCTATTACTGAATCATCTGTTGTTTACAAATCAGTCTAGAGAAGTAAATGGAAAGGAGCAAATGCAGCTACATTTGGTTATCTTAAGTTTTAATTCATTTTATTCTGTTTAGTTCCTTTCTACATAAGTGCAGAGGAGAACTGCAGTGTCCGCATGTAAACTTTTAGCATTTATTACCAATATGAGTACATAGCAATCCGTTACTGTTTCAACACCCAGGGGTGTTTCATGTCTTTATTCTCAAACAGTTATTATTTTTTCTATCTTTTTTTATTAATGCATCACTTCCTACTGTCCTTATCTATTATTCTATATATTCTGTGTTTCCATCCAGATTCTCGTGTATACATTGACGGTCCGGATTGGGGGTGTTGTTTATTTCTATATTCTTTAAATTGTCTGTTACTTTTCTCTACATTTTATTTTATCTTACTCATTATTATTTCTTTATTCTGATACCGATCTGCTCTATCACCCTCTCAGCTATGTGATATTTGATATATTATAATGAATGTCCTATCATCATTTTCTTTAACAGATGAGTTTTATTATAAAGTATTTTCTATGTAGTCACGTACTTGACAGCGTAACGGGTATTTGAAAAATCATCAGAAGTGAAGTAAATAGACAATAGTAGTGCATTGACTTGACATATAAACGATACAAGGATTAGGCCCGAAACGGGAAAAAAGCTCTGATATCAAGGGGAAAAAAATATTTTCAATTGTTGTTATTTTGTTATTGTTATTTATTTTATTTAAATTTTGGGTAAATACCCCTTTCAAAAGGCCTCATATCTGGCTGAGAAATATACATCACAATGAACATGATGAAATGTACATCACCCGTTGAAACCTATCGATGGTGAACGAATGCGTTTAATATCAACAATAAGCATAACACACAATGATTTATAGGTTTTAAAGTAAAAATATTAACAAGTGAAATACGTTTTTCCAACAATTGTAAAAGAAATAAGTTTGAGTCGTTCCACGCTTCGTTGTATAGTAAATTAGAACTTTAAGCATTGTCTATAAAATAACTTGATGTAGATTCAATTCATTGTCGTTTAAACTGCCGATTTTTGATTGGTCTAGCCGAGAGGGTGACATTCCTAAAAATTTCCGTCACCCGCTCAGCCATGTGATAGAGTAAATTAACACCTTCGTATTGGGCAATCAAAATATGGCACTTTAACATGATGTATAATAATACTTTAATATTACACTTTTTTATATCAGTTTTCAATATTCATGGCCTAAATTCATTGTTCATGTCAGTGTTTCCGTATATATTATGTTTCATTGCTCATGTGTTGTTTCCGTAAATTTTAGCCACTCGTCTTGAGCCTACCCATTTGATCCGATAACACCCCATACAGCAATGAAATTATACTTTTATTGCCATTCATAACTCTTAACAGACCAATTAACAGACCGGGTTTTATACATCCGACCCATTAACAGACCAGGTTTTAAATAAAGATTGATTTATGTCACCAAAATACAGATTTTTGTGTAGATTTTTCACACAATGATATCAATTTGGTTGACAAACATAATGCCTGTCTTTGTTCGATGTTCAAAATATCGCATGCAAGTAAATTCAACCAACGTGTCTTTTTGTGTACATTTTGTGTGTGTAAAATGTGTATAAATTTATTGATGAGTAACACGCCTTTTCATTTTATAGATCGTACATCGAAGCTAGAAAAATAATAATTACACCACTGGATTCAGTACATTGAATTGTTTTGTTAGACATGAATAATTTTTATGATAAACATATATTTAAAAAGTTATACAATGAAACATGCAGAATTTCCAATGATTTCCTCGATAACACCTGATTAACAGACTTTAGCCAACCCGATTAACAGACCCACCGCCGATATAGCCACATACTCAATATAGATTAACCGACCAATCTCTCGGTTAGCCGAGTGTCGGCCGTGTACAAGTATTCTTTTGAAAAAACAGAACCATCCGCAAAAATCAATTTGAGGACATATTTGACTGTAGTGTATTATTGCTTCGTTTTGATACCACACCCAATATGATAGTTTTAAAAATAATTTGGAAGTACTGTCCTTCATGACTCTTGATTTTAATCTGAAATTGAAAATATTTATAAAGCTACGGTGCTCTAAACATTTTATGGGTTGAAAACTGGATTTTTGCAGTTTTGTTTATAAAACGTCGTTTACGGACATTTTTTATAAAAAAAATTGTTATGATTAATGTTTGTGTATAATAACAAACATTTCTAAAGCTAAAACAGTATCGTTTGTATTGAGGTAGAGATTAGAAATAGAAATAAATGTCAAAATTGAAACCCTTCAAAATTTTCACAGATTGGTACATATGACCTTTGACCTCAATTAAAAAAAATTGTGACCATATGAAGTATTGACGACAGGCATAATCATTGATAATGTTATAGCACAAGGTTTCCTCTTTCGAATGATATATTATATAGGTGTGTGTTCGGTGGGGAGATTAAAGTAAAAAAAATCTTCCTTCAGTCACCGCACTATAACAGATTATATTTATAAAAAAATAGCATAATTATATAGATAATAATTAACAAAAGAACATACAGAATTATTTGATGAAATTAACACGATTAATAATAATCTTTATTTGTCATATAAGTAACATTATTCTTGTGACATACAACTGATAATATAAGTAGGAAATCGTTTAATGACCTCTTCAAGCTGTCGTAAATTCTCGTTGTCCTCGAAAAAAACCCTTTTCGAAGTTGTAGTCTGCGAGCAACTAATCCTATATCTGTGTTTGTTTTGTTTATAGCCTATTGAATTTAGAGATTAAATACTTTAAATTCGGACGAGCAGGGCGAGGGAGAATCTAAATATATTTTATTTCGTTTGAAATTGGTGTTTTCCCGTTTGCTATTAGTGGCAATTATTTATAGATGGGAACTAGTATAACTAGTCCTGCAACAGTATGTACTATTTATAGAGTTTGATGTCGGGTGTATAATGCACGAGGAAAGTTTTGGCGGTTTCTACGGGTGGGATTTAATGGTACTATATAAAGTTTGGCATTTAAATTTGTACGACTTTACCCCCCGCAGAGCTATAGAAAAACAGTACATTAACGGGTGTTACACGGACTCTTTTTAGACGATACACGGACTCTTTTTAGTTGTTACACGGACACTTTTTATGAATAGAATCACTCGTGCATGAACAATGAGTTCATGGGCACTTTAACTTTCAATTAGATTTGAACGTTTTGGTTCAGGTTCACCGACATATTTCCTGTCTTTTTTTTTAATAAAATATTTACGTTATCATCAATATTTTTTTTAAACATTTTCAGTAAAATACCATTCATATCAGTATACTTAAAGATTCGTACATTTAACTTCAAAAAGGGGGGGGTATGTTTTTCTCCTAATAAAAAAAGATATTTTGATCCCAAATTTTATGAGAAAAAAATTACTATGGTCAACCAGATAACAAATTAATTATCTGCATGATTCCTGATTTTTCGATATATATATATATATATATATTGGGTGATGGTGTTGAAAAGGTAAATAGTTTATATATTCAGAAAATTACATACCCCTCCCCCTTTTTATGGAGCATGGACATGAATAGTAATTTTGGATAATGCTGAAAGTGAAGAAATGATGATACCGACGTTTATATTTCAATTAAAAAAGACAGGAAATGTGTAAATAAAAATCAAATCTCATCAAAAGATAAAAACCCTATCAACTCACCAATGCACGATTGATCCTATAAATAAAAAGTGTTCGTGTAATACATGTCCAAATGAGCAGCAACTCTTGAAGAAAAACATTCAACTTATGTGAGACCTCAATTTTAGAGGGTTGGCTGCGATTGGTCATATAGTAACACGTGTTTAATTAATCGCAAACAACACTTGCAGAGACCGAGCATGATTTTATTTTTTTTTTAAGTATTTGTCTTAATATATACAATAACAGAACAAAATCCTTTTTTTTTTTCATAACCTTTCACTAATGAAGTAAAAAAGTCATTCTTTTGATACATTTATATTGTTATTGAATTTAATTATAAGTTGAATTCAAATCTTTCAGGGGCGGATCCAGTCATTTTAAGAAAGGGTTCCCAAACCAGGAAATAAGGGGGTTTCTACTATTTGTTCACATTCAAATGCATTGATCGTCCAAAAAATGGGATTCCAACCCCCGGCACCCCCTTCCCCCACTGAATATTAAATTCATGTATTTGACAGCAAACGTGCAATTTTCACGAAATGTTTAAAGGGGGAATGAGGAAATGAAATGGCACATCCGGCAATTTTTTCAAAGTAAAGATCACAGCCTGTTTGTTTCAAATCAATTAAGGCCCCCTCTCGCTTTCTGTTTCACCCATAAAATTAAACGTTAGCTTACTTACCACTAAAATATTTCTTAATATATTACATTTCAACGAAGTTGCATTTTAAAAAAGTCTCAAACTTGATAACATTTATCTTATACTTGAAATTGTTCTTTTGTTTTTATCAAATTATTAGATTCCTAATTTTTTTTCTAGAAAAAAAAACTCCCGTTGAAGGAAAATGAAAAACAAATGTGTTTATTCTATAACTTACATTTACTGATTTGAGGCCATTTAAGTTTCTCAAATGTTCAGTCTTGCAAAATGTAATACTTCTTCCTTGAAATGTCGTACAAGTCAGATACAAAACAAAAGTAACAAAAAACAGGCCGGAAACAACCTGCCGTATAGTTTTTCTGCACTTGTAGTCAGGTCAAGGTCCTCGGCTAGCGCCTCGGACCTTGACCTGACTACTCGTGCAGAAAAACTATCCGGCAACGGTTGTTACCGGCCTGTTTCTTTGTTACCTTTGTATTGTATCTAATACGTAATATTATCGAAGGTGCTCGCAGTTGCGTCGAATTGAAGTTGGTCACATTGGTATATTAAAGGGGCACTAGCTACGATATATATAAAAAAATAAAGTATGATTTTTTTTAGATCAATCATTAATCAAATTGGAATAATGAAATAATAATTTGCTTTTAGCAATCAATTTCCTTTAATTTTGTTGAAATAAGCGATTAAACATAATTTTTGACTGATTCACTTGCAAGTGAAAACGTCATCATCATACTAACCGGTATTCATGTGAACTTCAAGTTAACCCCTAGCTAGAGATTGACAACGCATGCATTGTACGTGTACTGGTTATTTAAAGAAAAAGAATGTCAACAATGAAAGTGAAACTACGGTAAATCATTTGATTACTAATTCGATGCACATAAAATCATTCTTATATGGTTAAAAACAATGAGAAACATCTATTTTTAATCTATAAAATAAAATCAAACAGACCTATAAAAATGCAATTGCACGTGTTGGTTTAATCTATTCGTATCTTTATTTTTGTTTACATCGCTTATATGGTCATCTGAGGTCAAATCGATAGTTAATTAGATGGCGTCTGGACTAAAATACACACGAAACGAACCTATATATTATCTACCCCATGCTCTGTAAACTGTTTGTTTTAGACTTTTGATAGTTTGGATAAATGTTTTACATTGTTATAAACCAAATATGAGAATTTGAGTCAAATCGGTTACAATGAATTTGACAGCTAGTGCCCCTTTAATAGTTGCTGCTATGTTTATTACATACGTACAGGCGTTGGAGGTATTAACCGAGGAAAAAGAAATATGCGAATGAGAAACAATGTTATATGTCATGGATTTATATGTCCACGGCCGACACTCGGCTAACCGAGAGATTGGTCGGTTAATCTATATTGAGTATGCGGCTATATGGGAGATTGGTCTGTTAATCGGGTTGGTTATACGTCTGTTAAGAGTAAAACGCACAATTTAATGTTAAACTCTATTAAATATAAAGATTTTTGGCATATTATAAGAACCAAATCAAAACTGGACGTTTAACCCTAATTCGTAAGCATCGTCCAATTGGTTCTTTATTTCTATTACTTAATCATACAGTATGTTGTTTACAAATCATTCTCAAGTAGTAAATGGAAATGAGCGAATGCAGCTACATTTGGTCATCTTGAGTTTTAATACATTTTATTCCGTTTAGTTCCTTTCTTCATAAGTTATAGGAGAACGTCAGTTGTCCGCATGTAAACTTCTAGCATTTGTCACCAATTAGAGTACATCGAAATCTGTTACTGTTTCAACACCCAGGGATGTTTTTTAAACAATTATTATTTTTTTTCTCTTTTTTAGCAATGCATCACTCTCTACTGTCCTTATCTATTATTCTATATTCTGCTACTCCATCCAGATTATCGTGTATACCATGAGGGTTCGGATTGGGGGGGGGGGGTATTTCTGTATTCTTTAAATTGTTATGTCACGTTTCCTCCGTGACTTTTTTTCCTTTTACCTTTTATTTATCTTACTCATTATTCTTTCTATATTCTTTATATTTTAGCATCCCAATATATTTTACTTACTGATGTTTAGTTACATTACGATGTTTATCTCTGATCTATATACTGGCTACCAATGTAGATGACAAATTGGTGTCATTCATGACAATTAAACAGAATCCACATGACATATGCGACCATTCTTGGATGAAATTAACATTACTTTAATATTACACTTTTTGAAACCTTTTTTTATCAATTTTCAATTTCCATTGGTTAAATTGTTCATTGTTCATGTGTTGTTTCCGTATATTTTATGTTTCATTGCTCATGTGTTGTTTCCGTATATTTTAGCCGCTCGTCTTGAGCCTACCCATTTGATCCGATAACACCCCATATAGCAATAAAATTATACTTTTATTGCCATTCATAACTCTTAACAGACCAATTAACAGACTGGGTTTTATACATCCGACCCATTAACAGACCAGGTTTTAAATAAATATTGATTTATGTCACCAAAATACAGATTTTCGTGAAGATTTCTCAAACAATGATTTCATTATGGTTAACAAACATGATGCCTGTCTTTTCTCGATGTTCAAAATATTGCATGCACGTAAATTCAACCAACGTGTCATTTTGTGTACAGTTTGTGTGTGTAAAATGTGTATAAATTTATTGATGAGTAACCCGCCTTTTCATTTTATATAGATCGTACATTGAAGCTAGAAAAATAATAACTACACCACTGGATTCAGTACATTGAATTGTTTTGTTAGACATGAATATTTTTTATGATAAAAATATATTTAAAAAGTTATACAATAAAACATGCTGAACTTTCAATGATTTTCTCGATAACACCTGATTAACAGACTTTAGCCAACCCGATTAACAGACCAACCGCCGATATAGCCGCATACTCAATATAAATTAACCGACCAATCTCTCGGTTAGCCGAGTGTCGGCCGTGATTTCAGTGGTTTGAATCGAAGAAATATGTACAAGAAAGTAAAATAAAATATTGTATCGCAAGAGAAAATGATATGTTACTGCGAGCAACTAATCCTATATCTGTGTTTGTTTTGTTTATAGCCTCTTGAATTTAGAGATTAAATACTTTAAATTCGGATGAGCAGGGCGAGGGAGAATTTAACAAAACATAACTATTTGTTTATAAATAATTAAACATTTCACAACAACCATGATAACGTCTTAGCCGTACCAGACTCAACTTTCTAGAATCTGGATTTTTGCTATTGCTCTAATTCTTACTTGACTAAACCTTACAAGTGTTTTGCTTCGAGCACCACTGATAAGAGTCTTAAGAAAAACACTTATCCAACGTATACTAGATTATAACTATATAGCAACAGATCGGTTTGTTTGGTTGACAATTTAAACCTTGAAAGGGTGATTTACATCTAACGTTTCAGAGGGTTCTTCTTCTTGTTTCTCTTCGGTTAGCGGCAACCATCAACTTTCATATTACAACGTGCATGGATATCGGTTTATTAAGAAAAGGATAACATATTAAATAAAACTTCATTTTATATAATATATCATATATATTTAAAATCTGTGATTTTTGCGAAAATCTTGGCTTTTTTCCACCAAATCCAAATTACCCATTTAATTTAATGAGATATTTAACATTATTGCTTTAAATTTGAACAACGTCTCCCTTTGGTGTATGTTCAAAAATGGCACGTCACTTGTATTCTATATTTTTGTAGAAGGGATAGTTGATCTTTAAAGAAATAGGGAATTTGCTGTTAGTAGTAAATTAATAAGGAAACGACAATTTAACTTCAGGAGATATGGTTTTTCCTAATAACAATTATTGTAATCCCCAATTTGATATAAAAAAAAATGTGGTTAAGCAGATAAAAAAAATAAAATATTCTGAATCCAGATTTTCACCATACCTTTATAATGTTATTTTTTTTTATTTTCTGACTCATACCTGTACCCTCCCCCTTTTTTTGAAGAAAAAATGTACCATTATTTTTTTTTTCAGTTTGCAAAAAAATCCACAGACTTAATCATTGACATTTTCGTTATAAAATTGTAAACATATATAACTAACTGATTTATGCATGTTGTGCTAGCGTTTATGTTTTCTACAAAAAATCCTGAATAATCTTCATCATACTGAGTTCCTAAAAAATTAAAACGCACACTAGAAGCTGTATTTGATCAATTTTCATACTTGTTAAAACAATATGTTTACTTATATCAGAGACATATAATACATGTATTATATGTCTCTGCTTTATATATATTTGCATCATCTGTCCATTGTCCAAATTTTAAAACATAGGATTAACGTAAGGGTACCCAAATTGCACCTTTTTAGAAAAAATAGCAACGGAAATCTTACAACATTTCCTAGAGACTAAACAATTTGTATTTTTTTTATTTGATACTATGCACGTCTTTGGACATAGGTAAACATATTTAGATATACACAAAACGTTCACAGTATTTATCAACAGATGGACTGTTTACTGAAAAAGCAAAATGTTCGAAAACGTCACCGTACGACGTCATCAAAACGTCATCTTTTTAAAATTAGCAAAAACAATATATTATAAGCATCCATTTTGTAAAATATGAAGAGTAAGCATGGACTAATATCCAATTGTTCAAAATATTTGAAGAAATTAAACAAAAGCTCGGTTATTAGACTTTTGACGATGTGAATTTAAGCATGGATGCAACTTGGGTACTCCTCATTACAGAATCCTGGATAGTTTGTTGATTCAAACCCATTTTTTTGGGTCTCACTAATAAGCGACAACAAGCGTCAAGATGCGACAACAAGCGACAACAAGAATTATTTAAGCGACAACAAGCGACAAGAAGACTATTTAGCGACAAGAAAACATTTTTTTTATTAGATATAAAGAAATTTGTATTTAATATTGTTTTTTTTTTTAAATATACGAGCAGATATGTCTAATTAAAATGTTTTATTATATAGATAGACGAAAAAAGGAAACATTTGTGAGGAAGAAAGAGATTGTGAAGTTTATATTAGTATATTGGTAGATGAAGAAATTAAACATTTGTGAAGAAGAAAGAGATTGAGCTTCTTTTTTTTATTTTTAAATATGAAGAATATTTATAAGATAATGTATGTATCTGTTTTCATCAAAGTCAAAGTAAGAATAAACGAATGGAGATATATATGGAGCGGGCATAATAGAATATAATATTTTGATTCATTTGCTTAATACTATGCACTAAGTGTACTCTTGTTATGTCAATTCGATGCTTTATTTGTAGAACTCTCAACCACGCTTTGCCATCTTTATTATTTAAGCGTGTTTCCAGACCCCACGACGAGGACGTGGTTCTACCTTGGGGTCCATATAATTTTTTTAATTTTTTTTTTTTTTTAGTCATTATATAGTAATATGTACATTCCTATCTAACATAATATTTATACATTTTGTACATGGTGGTCCCATTTTGATAAGCCGTAGATTTTTACCACTAAGGTTCACTGTATTTTTGCCCTTTTTGAAGACCAGACTCAAGCTAGCGAACAATAAGCCAGCGAACAATAAGATGAACCAAGCTAGCGAACAATAAGCCAGCGAACAATAAGAAAACGCACCCACATGATCATGCCTAAAAACCGAAGATTTGCAATAACACGACACGTACTTATAAATATGATGACAAATAAATAAAAATGATGACAAATAATTTCCAATAGGAAGATGAAATGAAATTCCATTTAAACACAGAAAAGTTTAATAATTTATTTGTGTATTTAATAACTTTTTTTTAAGGCCGGGAATTAAAAAAAAAAACCTTTCTCCTTTCTCTTTGATAAGGGATTGGTTATTGTCTGTATAATAATAATTATAACAATTGATAACAACAGGTTACACTATACTACTGTAGCGAAACAATAAGATCTTCAAACTTATATAATTATACGATTAAAAAAAACTGATAACCATTATATTCACTTTTCGCCAAAGAAATAGCTAGTTCACGTAATTATTCAAAAGTAAATAGTCACTCTTGTAATTTATTTATTACATTTCGATAAGAGCGATAAGTGTAAGAGTTACACACGAATACACCGATTACGTCAAATAGAATGAAAACGATTTGACATAAATATTTTGGTTAATCTAAACAAGAGGACGTCTCTAATGTTGTTATAACTTGTGTCCAATCCCTTTTGCTACTTTTGCAAATAAAATATGTTTAAACTAACAATTTATTTAGAATCAAACCTAACTTTAATCCTTAAACATTTCCCTACGGCAAAGACCCGGATGGGGTAGGGTGACCTTACCACCCCCTTCTTTAATTCATAAAAAATAGCTACGGTAAAGCTTTTGTCCCCACTATACACAAATGATTAACACTTGCCTAAGCTTGCCTGGGCCCAAAAATCCAGGTGGGTAAAGTTACGGAATTTTTTTTTCGGAGGTCCAAAGTTGGGGTCGGGTGACCCTACCTCCCCCTTCTTTAATTCATAGCCAAGTCACTACGGCAAAGCTTTTAACCACACTAGGTACACTCGATAGACAATTGCCTAAGCTTGCCTTGGCCCAAAGATCCAGGTGTGTAAAGTTATGGATTTTTTTTCGGAGGTCCAAAGTTGGGGTCGGGTGACCCTAACCTCCCCCTTCTTTAATTCATAGCCAAGTCCCTACAGCAAAGCTTTTAACCACACTAGGAACACTCGATAGACAATTGCCTAAGCTTGCCTGGGCCCAAAGATCCAGGTGGGTAAAGTTACGAAATTTTTTTTTCGGAGATCCGAAGTTGGGGTAGGGTGACCCTACCCTCCCCCTTCTTTCGTTCATAAAATTTTCCCTACGCCATAGCTTTTTTGCCCACTAGGTACAAATGATAGGCACTTGCCTAAGCTTGCCTGGGCCCAAAGATCCAGGTGGGTAAAGTTACGGAACTTTTTTTTTTGAGGTCCAAAGCTGGGGTAGGGTGACCCTTCCCTCCCCCTTCTTTCGTTCATAAAATTTTCCCTACGGCAAAGCTTTTTTGCCCACTAGGTACAAATGATAGGCACTTGCCTAAGCTTGCCTGGGCCCAAAGATCCAGGTGGGTAAAGTTACGGAACTTTTTTTTTTGAGGTCCAAAGCTGGGGTAGGGTGACCCTTCCCTCCCCCTTCTTTCGTTCATAAAAAATATGAAATGCAAGTGCCTATCATTTGTTTTTCTTTCGTTCATAAAATTTTCCCTACGACAAAGCTTTTTTGCCCACTAGGTCCAAATGATAGGCACTTGCCTAAGCTTGCCTGTGCCTAAATACCCAGGTGGGTAAAGTTACGGAACTTTTTTTTTAAAGGTCCAAAGTTGGGTAGGCTGACCCTACCCTCCCCCTTCTTTCGTTCATAAAATTTTTCCTACGGCAAAGCTTTTTTGCCCATTAGGTACAAATGATAGGCACTTGACTAAGCCCGCCTGGGCCAAAAAACCCAGGTGGGTAAAGTAACGGAACTTTTTTTTTAGGTCCAAAGTTGGGGTAGGGTGACCCTACCCTTCCCCTTCTTTCGTTCATAAACTTTTCCCTACGGCAAAGCGTTTTTGCCCACTAGGTTCAAATGATAGGCACTTGCCTAAGCTTGCCTGGGCCCAAATACCCAGGTGGGTAAAGTAACGGAACTTTTTTTTTTGAGGTCCAAAGTTGGTGTAGGGTGACCCTACCGTCCCCCTTCTTTCGTTCATAAAATTTTCCCTACGGCAAAACTTTTTCGCCCACTAGGTACAAATGATAGGCACTTGCCTAAGCTTGCTTGGCCCAAATACCCAGGTGGGTAAAATTAGTAACTTCTTTTTTAGGTCCAAAGTTGAGATAGGGTGAATCTGCCCTCCCCCTTCTTTCGTTCATAAAATTTTCCCTACGACAAAGCTTTTTTGCCCACTAGGTCCAAATGATAGGCACTTGCCTAAGCTTGCCTGTGCCTAAATACCCAGGTGGGTAAAGTTACGGAACTTTTTTTTTAAAGGTCCAAAGTTGGGTAGGGTGACCCTACCCTCCCCCTTCTTTCGTTCATAAAATTTTCCCTACGTCAAAGCTTTTTTGCCCACTTTGAATAACTGATAAGCACTTGCCTAAGCTTGCCTGGGCCCAAATACCCAGGTGGGTAAAGTTACGGAACTTTTTTTTTTGAGGTTCAAAGTTGGGGTAGGGTGACCCTACCCTCCCCTTTCTTTCGTTCATAAAATTTTCCCTACGGCAAAGCTTTTTTGCCAACTAGGTACAAATGATAGGCACTTGCCTAAGCTTGCCTGGGCCTTAAATACCCAGGTGGGTAAAGTTACGGAACTTTTTTTTTTTAGGTCCAAAGTTGGGGTAGGGTGACCCTACCCTCCCCCTTCTTTCGTTCATAACTTTTTTCCTACGGCAAAGCTTTTTTGCCCATTAGGTACAAATGATAGGCACTTGACTAAGCCCGCCTGGGCCCAAAAACCCAGGTGGGTAAAGTTACGGACCTTTTTTTTTATGTCCATAGTTGGGGTAGGGTGACCCTACCCTCCCCCTTCTTTCCTTCATAAAATTTTCCCTACGGCAAAGCTTTTTTTAACTACTAGGAACAAATGATAGGCACTTGCCTAAGCTTGCCTGGGCCCAAGTACCCAGGTGGGTAAAGTTGCGGAACTTTTTTTTTTAAGGTCCAAAGTTGGGTAGGGTAACCCTACCCTCCCCCTTCCTTCGTTTATAAAATTTTCCCTACGGCAAAGCTTGCCTACTAGGAACAAATGATAGGCACTTGCCTAAGCTTGCCTGTGCCTAAATACCCAGGTGGGTAAAGTTACGGAATTTTTTTTTTGAGGTTCAAAGTTGTGGTAGGGTGACCATACCCTCCCCCTTCTTTAGTTCATAAAATTTTTCCTACGGCAAAGCTTTTTTGCCCACTAGGTACAAATGATAGGCACTTGCCTAAGCCTGCCTGGGCCCAAAAACCCAGGTGGGTAAAGTTACGGACCTTTTTTTTTAGGTCCATAGTTGGGATAGGGTGACCCTACCCTCCCCCTTCTTTCGTTCATTAAATTTTCCCTACGGCAAAGCTTTTTTGCCCACTAGGTACAAATGATAGGCACTTGCCTAAGCTTACCTGGGCCCAAATACCCAGGTGGGTAAAGTTACGGAACTGGGTTTTTTTTAGGTCCAAAGTTGGGGTAGGGTGACCCTACCCTCCCCCTTCTTTCGTTCATAAAATTTTCCCTACGGCAAAGCTTTTTTGCCCACTAGGAACAAATGATAGGCACTTGCCTAAGCTTGCCTGGGTCCAAATACCCAGGTTGGTAAAGTTACGGAACTTTTTTAATTGAGGTCCATAGTTGGGGTGGGGTGACCCTACCATCCGCCTTCTGTAATTCATTAAATAATAACCTACGGCAAAGATTTTGTCCCCACTAGGTACAATTGATAAGCACTTGCCTAAGGTTGCCTGGATTCACAGACCAAAGATGGTAAAGTTACGGAACTTTTTTTTTTTGTCCAAAGTTGTGGTCGGGTGACCCTACCACCTCCCTTCTTTATTCAAAAGCAAAATCCCTTCGGCAAAGCTTTTGTCAACACTGGGTTCATTCGATAGCCAATTGCCTAAGGTTGCCTTGACCCAAAGACACAGGTGGGTAAAGTAACGGGACATTCTAAATTAGGGTCAAAAGTTGGGGCAGGGTGACCTTTCTATCCCCTTTCTTTAAATTGCCCAAGGTTGCCTGGGCCCAAAGACTTAGGTGGGTAAAGTTACGGAACTTTTTTAATTGAGGTCTTAACGTGGGATAGGGTGACTCTACCATCACCTTCTGTTCCTTCATAAGATTTTCCCTATGGCAAAGTTTTTTACCCAATAGGTACAAATGATAGGCACTTGCCAAAGGTTGCCTTCACCCAATGACCCAGGTGGGTAAAGTTACGGAACACTTACAATTGAGGTCAAAAGTTGGGATATGGTGACCCTACCATCCCCTTTCTTTCCTTCATAAAATTCTCGATGGCAAAGCTTTTTGCCCACTAGGTACAAATGATAGGCACTTGCCTAAGCCTGCCTGGGCCCAAAAACCCAGGTGGGTAAAGTTACGGACCTTTTTTTTTAGGTCCATAGTTGGGATAGGGTGACCCTACCCTCCCCCTTCTTTCGTTCATTAAATTTTCCCTACGGCAAAGCTTTTTTGCCCACTAGGTACAAATGATAGGCACTTGCCTAAGCTTACCTGGGCCCAAATACCCAGGTGGGTAAAGTTACGGAACTGGGTTTTTTTTAGGTCCAAAGTTGGGGTAGGGTGACCCTACCCTCCCCCTTCTTTCGTTCATAAAATTTTCCCTACGGCAAAGCTTTTTTGCCCACTAGGAACAAATGATAGGCACTTGCCTAAGCTTGCCTGGGTCCAAATACCCAGGTTGGTAAAGTTACGGAACTTTTTTAATTGAGGTCCATAGTTGGGGTGGGGTGACCCTACCATCCGCCTTCTGTAATTCATTAAATAATAACCTACGGCAAAGATTTTGTCCCCACTAGGTACAATTGATAAGCACTTGCCTAAGGTTGCCTGGATTCACAGACCAAAGATGGTAAAGTTACGGAACTTTTTTTTTTTGTCCAAAGTTGTGGTCGGGTGACCCTACCACCTCCCTTCTTTATTCAAAAGCAAAATCCCTTCGGCAAAGCTTTTGTCAACACTGGGTTCATTCGATAGCCAATTGCCTAAGGTTGCCTTGACCCAAAGACACAGGTGGGTAAAGTAACGGGACATTCTAAATTAGGGTCAAAAGTTGGGGCAGGGTGACCTTTCTATCCCCTTTCTTTAAATTGCCCAAGGTTGCCTGGGCCCAAAGACTTAGGTGGGTAAAGTTACGGAACTTTTTTAATTGAGGTCTTAACGTGGGATAGGGTGACTCTACCATCACCTTCTGTTCCTTCATAAGATTTTCCCTATGGCAAAGTTTTTTACCCAATAGGTACAAATGATAGGCACTTGCCAAAGGTTGCCTTCACCCAATGACCCAGGTGGGTAAAGTTACGGAACACTTACAATTGAGGTCAAAAGTTGGGATATGGTGACCCTACCATCCCCTTTCTTTCCTTCATAAAATTCTCGATGGCAAAGCTTTTTGCCCAATACGTTCAAATGATAGGCACCTGCCTAAGGTTGCCTGGACCCAAAGACCCAGGTGGGTAAAGTTACGGAACATTCTAAATTAGGGTCAAAAGTTGGGGCAGGGTGACCTTTCTATCCCCTTTCTTTAAATAATAAAAAATTCCCTACGGCAAATATTTTGTCCCCACTAGGTACAATTGATAGGCATTTGCCTAAAGTTACCTGGACCAAAAGACCCAGTTGGGTAATGTTGCAGAACTTTTTTAATTGAGGTCCAGAGTTTGGATTTGATGACCCTACCATCCCTCTTCTTTCCTTCATAAAATTTTCCTTCGGCAAAGCTTTTTTGCCCACTTGGAACAAATGATAGGCACTTGCCTAATATTGCCTTGGCCCAAAAACCCAGGTGGGTTAAGTTATGGAACTTTTTGAATTGAGGCCCAACATTTGAGTAGGGTAACCCTACAAACTCCTTCTTTCCTTCATAAAATTTTCCCAACGGCAAAGCTTTTTGCCCACTTTGTACAAATGATAGGCAGTTGCCCAAGGTTGCCTGGGCAAAATAACCCAGGTGGGTTAAGTTACGGAACTTTTTTAATTCAGGTCCAAAGTTAGTGTAGCGTGACACTACCATCCACCTTCTTTCCTTCGTAAAATTTTCCCTACGGCAAAGCTTTTTTAACCACTAGGTTCAAATGTGAGGCACTTGCCAAAGGTTGCCTGAACCAAAAGACCCAGGTGGGTTAAGTTTCGAAACATTCTAAATTAGGGTCAAAAGTTGGGGCAGGGTGACCTTTCTATCCCCTTTCTTTAAATAATAAAAAATTCCCTACGGCAAAGATTTTGTCCCCACTAGGTACAATTGATAGGCATTTGCCTAAAGTTACCTGGACCAAAAGACCCAGTTGGGTAATGTTGCAGAACTTTTTTAATTGAGGTCCAGAGTTTGGATTTGATGACCCTACCATCCCTCTTCTTTCCTTCATAAAATTTTCCTTCGGCAAAGCTTTTTTGCCCACTTGGAACAAATGATAGGCACTTGCCTAATATTGCCTTGGCCCAAAAACCCAGGTGGGTTAAGTTATGGAACTTTTTGAATTGAGGCCTAACATTTGAGTAGGGTAACCCTACAAACTCCTTCTTTCCTTCATAAAATTTTCCCAACGGCAAAGCTTTTTGCCCACTTTGTACAAATGATAGGCAGTTGCCCAAGGTTGCCTGGGCAAAATAACCCAGGTGGGTTAAGTTACGGAACTTTTTTAATTCAGGTCCAAAGTTAGTGTAGCGTGACACTACCATCCACCTTCTTTCCTTCGTAAAATTTTCCCTACGGCAAAGCTTTTTTAACCACTAGGTTCAAATGTGAGGCACTTGCCAAAGGTTGCCTGAACCAAAAGACCCAGGTGGGTTAAGTTTCGAAACTTTAAGAATTGATGTCCAAAGAAGGTTGACCCTACCATCCCCATCCTTTCCTTCGTAAAATTGTCCCTGCGGCAAAGCTTCATTGCCCACTAGGAACAAATGATAAGCACTTGCCAAAGGTTGCATGAGCCAAAAAAAATGATGGATACAGTTATGGAACTTTCTTAATTAAGGTCCAAAGTTTGGATAGGATGACCCTACCATCCTCTTTCCTTCATAAAACTTTCCTAACGGAAAAGCTTTTTTGCCCTCCAGGTACAAATGTGCGACACTTGCCAAAGGTTTTCTGGCCCTTAAGAAGAAGGAGGGTAAAGTTACCGAACTTTCTTAATTGAGGTCCTAGGTTGGAGAAGTGTGACCCTACCATCCCCCTTCTTTCCTTCATAAAATTTTCCCTACGGCAAAGCTTTTTTTAACTACTAGGAACAAATGATAGGCACTTGCCCAAGGTTGCCTGGGCTTAAAGACCAAGGTAGGTAAAGTTATGGAACTTTTTTAATTGAAGTCCAAAGTTTTGGTAGGGTGACCCTGCCATCCTCCTCCTTTCCTTCATAAAATTTTCACTACGACAAAGCTTCTTTGCCCACTAGAAACAAATGAAAGGCACTTGCCCGAGGTTGCATTGGCCAAAAGACTCAGTTGTGTAAAATTATGGAACTTTTTAAATTGAGGTCCAAAATTTGGGTAGGGTGACCCTACCATCCCCCTTTTTTCCTTCTTAAAATTTTCCTAACGGCAAAGCTTTTTTGCCCTCTAGGTACAAATGTGCGGCATTTTGCAAAGATTGTCTGGCCCCAAGGGCCAAGGTAGGTAACGTTACCGAAATTTCTTAATTGAGGTCCAATGTTGGAGTAGAGTGACCCTACCATCCCCCTTCTTTCCTTCATAAAATTTTCCCTACGGCAAAGCTTTTTTAACCACTAGGTACAAATGTTAGGCACTTGCCCAAGGTTGCCTGGTTCATAAGTTTCGAAACTGTTATAGTTGAGGTCCAAAGTTAAGAAAGGTAGACCCTACCATCTGCCTCCTTTCCTTCATAAAATTTTCCTTACGGCAAAGCTTTTTTTGCCCACTAGGTACAAAAGTGAGGCACTTGCCTAAGTTTGACAGGACCCAAAAGAACCAGGTTGTTAGAGTAACGGAACTTTTTTAATTGAGGTCCATAGTTGGGTCGGGTGACGCTACCATCCCCCTTCTTTAATTCATAAAAAAAATCCCTACGGCAAAGATTATGTCCCGACTAGGTACAAATGATAGGCACTTGCCCAAAGTTGCCTGGGCCCAAATACCCAGGAAGGTTAAGTTACGGAACTTTTTAAATTGAGGTCCAGAGTTTGGGTAGGGTGACCCTACCATCCCCTTCTTTCCTTTATATAATTTTCCTAACGGCAAAGCTTCTTTTTTCACTAGGTACAGGCATTTGCTAAAGGTTGTCTTGCTCCAAAGACACAGATGAGTAAAGTTACCGAACTTTCTTAATTGAGGTCCAATGTTGGAGTAGGGTGACCCTACCATCCCCCTTCTTTCCTTCATAAAATTTTCCCTAAGGCAAAACTTTTGTGCCCACTAGGAACAAATGATAGGCACTTGCTCAAGGTTGCCTGGACCTAAAGACCCAGGTTGGTAAAGTTACGGAACTTTTTAAATTGAGGTCCATAGTTAGGATGGGGTGACCCTACCATCTCCCTTCTGTAATTCTTTAAATAATAACCTACAGCAAAGATTTTTTTCCCCACTAGGTACAATTGATAGGCACTTGCCTAAGGTTGCCTGGATTCAAAGACCAAAGATGGTAAAGTTACGAAACCTTTTTTTTTGGTCCAAAGTTGGGGTCGGGTGACCCTACCACCTCCCTTCTTTATTTAAAAGCAAAGTCCCTTCGGCAAAGCTTTTGTCAACACTGGGTACACTCGATAGCCAATTTCCTACGGTTGCCTTGACCCAAAGACACAGGTGGGTAAAGTTACGGATTTTGTTTTATTGTGTACAAAGTTGGGGTCGGGTGACCTTACGACCCCCTTCTTTAATTCATAACATAGTCCCTACGACAAAACTTTTGTCCAAACTAGGTAAATTCGATAGGCAATTGCCTAAGGTTACCTGGACCCAAAGACCCAGGTTGGCAAAGTTATGGAACTTTTTTATTTGAGGTCCAAATTTTGGGTTTGGTGACCCTACCATCTCCCTTCTATATTTAAAAAAAAAAGTCCCTACGGCAAAGCTTTAGTTCGTGAAAAAAAATCTGTATGCCGAAATGCTTTGAACATCCCCAGATACATATACAATTGAATAGCACAAAGTTTACCTGATTAGATGATGCATGTGAGTCAATCATGTCCAAGATGTAACAATAAATCAAGATCTTCGATATAGGCAATGTTGACATGATACAATGTATCGTATCGATATCGATGTTTGCTTCAAACAAACATAAACGGATGTAAATATCAACAATTTACATAAGACAAACTCAGATATACCAGATGTCGACGATATCGATAAAGTCGAATCGATTTCGATTTGATATCGAAGCTTGCTCTATACATCCATCACATAACCATATTTCGATAGTGCATGAATGCTGGATGTTTGAAGATCCAACAAAGTGGAATGTAATGTGTGCCAACACATTCTGGCAATCAACGCACAGATATATCTGGTCAGACCATTCAGAAAGCAAACCACAGTGATCATAACCTTCATGCGAACTGGGGTTGGGATAGCACAGAAATCAGCTTACAGAGTTATAACACCTCATGGAAGGAGAAGATATAAATCTGATAAAACCAACAGTTAGAAGAGAAATGTTACCGCCAAGGAAGGAAAATATTAAGTAGCCAAATAATGCAAACAAAGTGATATGGAAAGCTTTCGGTGATGATCTCATGGAAAACAACTTAGAGACAAAATTAGCAGGAAAAGTTGAGAGCAGTGACGTCTATTATTTACTTCGTAGGCAAGGAGAGATTTTGGGTTGATTACATCTGGGAAAAGAGAAAGAACACGAAGTCAGAGTAACCGCAAACAGTAGAAGAACAGGGATCTGAGAGTGGACTTAAGAAGGTTAAGGAATAGTTAAAGAGATGCTATGGAGTAGAAAAGGTTACCTCTACAACAGTTAGGGAAAGAAACCTGGATTAAATTTAAAACACTAACAAGAGCAAAAACACATATACTGGTAACATATAGACAGAAATAAAGGAGCAAATGAACGAGTTCAATTCACAGCACCACCGTATCTGTATATGAAGAGATTATTTGGCGCCAGAGGATCTGGTTAATTGGAAAACTCAAAGGATGAAGTCGAAGAAAATAAAAAAAAAACACAAAATGATGAAAGGCGAGAGGAAGAATGTAAGAAACTGGCAACGCCAGAGGAACCAATATAACTGCATGTGTATTTACAATTGATGAGTCAGAACTGAAGTTCAACAAAGTGCAGGATGTTTTGAAGAAAACAAGAGCAGTACCAGGGCCATACAGTATATGTTCCAATCTAAACAGACGATTGTAGAAGTTTTTGAGAGTAGTTTGGAGAAGAAGAAAGATGATAGATGCTTGGTATAAAACAGATAGATGTTTTATTCCGAAGGGAGAGAACTCCATGAAGGTTAAGTTGTTTTGAACCATCTCTATACTGAACATCGAGGGTTAAAATCCTACCAGTTCTAGCAAAGAACAACACAATTCCTGCTAAGTAATGAATAATGCATAGACCTATCGGTTTAGAAATGAGGCATGACAGAGGTATCAAGATGTATTGACAATACTAGTGTTTTGACTCAGAGCTTAAGAGAATCATAGGAGAAGAAAAGCGACTTTGGCTAGACCTTGCTTATGCTTAAGGATTCATACCTCACAAACTGGTAGATTTGACATTGCAGAGGTACTGTGTGCCAACCACAACATGACAATGCTGCAGGAATACTTTGATCACATAGAGATGGTATTTACAGTAGGAGATTTCAACACAGCTTGGCCAAGACTATGAGAAGGAATATTAATGGGATGTACATTGTCCTAGTATTGTTTGCAGCAGCTGTTAATCCACATTATGAAGTCAGTTGAAAAACCAGGAAGAGGACCATTAATGTCAGCAGGTAGAAGAAAACAACCAATAAGAGCATTTATAGATGACATGACTATTAATTATTATAAATTAAGAAATGCATCTCCGTCATGCAAAGCTCTGATTCCTTTCACGGATATGGCTATACTTTTTGGACCTTTTGGAATATATAGCTCTTCATCTTTTATATAAGCTTTGGAATTCAAATATTTTTGCCACAAACATCACTGAAAAGACATGTATTGTCGAAATGCGCATCTGGTGCAGGAAAATTTGTACCGTTAATGTTATAAAAGCAAACACAGAACTAGAGGGAAGATGGACCTTAGAGATATTGGAAGGAATGATAAATTGGGCATCAATGAAATTCCAACCCAGTAAATTCAAGAAGTTTACTTCTGAAAAAAGGCAAAGTGAGATATGAAACTTTCGAATTAGCAGGGGAATTTTACCAACAGTCGGAGATAAAATGCTTTTAGGACAGTAGACAGTAAAACACAAAAGAAATACTAATGCAGCTAGTATAAATAGATTGGCTGTCGAAGATAGACCAACGTGGTCTGCCAGGAAGATACAAAGCTTGGATGTATCAACATGGTGTCTTGCCAAGAACACTATGGCCGTTATTGATATATGAGTTTTCCGTGTCCAAAGCTGAGGTTAAGAAAAAAAAGACTTTGGTTCGGCGTAACAAGAAGTTTCAGCAGCGTTGACAATATAGTGACTAAACAGCAATAACCACTCACTTAATTCGTGGACTGAAGAGTTTGAAGTTACAAAAACACGACAGGTCATGATGGTAAGTAACAGCAAAGATGGCAAAGTTAGAGGAGCCAAAGTGAAGATGAAGACAAGAAGAAAGTGAAAAGCAGAGAAAGCAGGAAGCAGGAAGTTCGACAAATAAAAGAATAGAACAGTAATATCAATGCGGTAGGTATGAAGCAGCAAGGTGGCTGGTCTATTTGGCAAGGAACTAGAAGCGGGGTGTTTGCCAGGAGCGATATTTGGAGTATGGAGGGATATCGTTTCAGCATCAATCTGAGATCAGTGTATGATGTACTGCCAAGTCTATCAAATCTCTATGCATAGGGATTGATAGAAGATCCAATTTGCACCGTATGCAAAGACAAACCAGCTTCTCTACAACATGTGTTGTTGTCATCTTGTCAAGTGGCACTGAAAAATTGTAGGAACACATGGAGATATGATAGTGCACTGAACACATTAGCAGCGAGGTTGTACTTCGTCAGGAGGAAGAGGAAAAAGGTAAAAAAACACATCACTTTTGAGAGCATGGCCAGCACACATGAAGGCCATAGGATCCATGCAAGAGCAACAGACTGGAGGTTTACTATAGTCTTGCTGGAACTGATAGTCCCTTTAGAAGAAAGGATGTATGAGGTACACGAAAGGAAGATGGTAAAATATCAACAGCTTGTATCAGATTGCCAACAATAGGAAATGAGGACTTAGTGCTTTGCTATTGAAGTAGGGTGCAGGGGTTTTGCGGAACAGACAATATGACAAGCTCACAGAACCTATGATAGAAGAGACTTTATAACATGTACAGCTCTGGTGACAGCATCAATCAGTGACAGTGCAAACGTTACATCAGCTGACACATCGGGTGCGATGTAGGCCATCCAGTTTCAGAGTCAGACTGAGCCGGCGCACCTCTGGAGATTGCATGGTGTTGAAACGCGCGTCTGGCGTATAAAATTATAATCCTGGTACTTTTGATAAATGTTGAATAGCACAGAAACAGCTGCGGATGGAGGCTGCACATGATAAAGGAAATGGACCAGCAACTTTGGACCTCAAAAGAAAAAGTTCCGTAACTTTACCCACCTGGGTATTTGGGTCCAGGCAACCTTAGGCAAGTGCCTATCGAGTGTACCTAGTGTGGACAAAAGCTTTGCCGTAGGTACTTTGCTGTGAATTAAATAAGGGGGATGGTAGGGTCACCCGACCCCAACTTTGGACCTCAAAAGAAAAAATTCCGTAACTTTACCCACCTGGGTATTTGGGTCCAGGCAACCTTAGGCAAGTGCCTATCGAGTGTACCTAGTGTGGACAAAAGCTTTGCCGTAGGTACTTTGCTGTGAATTAAATAAGGGGGATGGTAGGGTCACCCGACCCCAACTTTGGACCTCAAAAGAAAAAGTTCCGTAACTTTACCCACCTGGGTATTTGGGTCCAGGCAACCTTAGGCAAGTGCCTATCGAGTGTACTTAGTGTGGACAAAAGCTTTGCCGTAGGTACTTTGCTGTGAATTAAATAAGGGGGATGGTAGGGTCACCCGACCCCAACTTTGGACCTCAAAAGAAAAAGTTCCGTAACTTTACCCACCTGGGTATTTGGGTCCAGGCAACCTTAGGCAAGTGCCTATCGAGTGTACCTAGTGTGGACAAAAGCTTTGCCGTAGGTACTTTGCTGTGAATTAAATAAGGGGGATGGTAGGGTCACCCGACCCCAACTTTGGACCTCAAAAGAAAAAATTCCGTAACTTTACCCACCTGGGTATTTGGGTCCAGGCAACCTTAGGCAAGTGCCTATCGTGTGTACCTAGTGTGGACAAAAGCTTTGCCGTAGGTACTTTGCTGTGAATTAAATAAGGGGGATGGTAGGGTCACCCGACCCCAACTTTGGACCTCAAAAGAAAAAGTTCCGTAACTTTACCCACCTGGGTATTTAGGTCCAGGCAACCTTAGGCAAGTGCCTATCGAGTGTACCTAGTGTGGACAAAAGCTTTGCCGTAGGTACTTTGCTGTGAATTAAATAAGGGGGATGGTAGGGTCACCCGACCCCAACTTTGGACCTCAAAAGAAAAAATTCCGTAACTTTACCCACCTGGGTATTTGGGTCCAGGCAACCTTAGGTAGCACTCCACAGTTAGGTGTGTAGTTTCGCATTTTGGCCCCTGTGGATTCTTCAAATATGAGAGCTAGTGTGCAATAAAATTCATTTTTGGATAGCTGAGTATTAAAATAGCCTTTGTATTGCGTTTATATGAACATCAAGATTATGTAATGTATGTAATATAGGCTGTTTTCTGTATGACAGTCCGTATTTGCATGTCCCTACCATACATTGGTCCGGCAATTATTGCGATGTTTTTTTCCAACTTTTTATCGCACGAACTTTGTGATTGGATTTTACGAAAAAATGAGGCGAAAGACACCCATTTTTTATTTGATCATTAGGAAGATTTATGAAAACAGTTTCTAAAAAGGCATTGAAATTCTAGTTTGATCAAAATTTTGGGGGGATATGTGACATGTCCACCCCCCTTTTTGCACTATTTCATGGTAAATAAATGCAGAATGTTGCCATGGATACACATAAAAGGAATTAATTTTCACTCTTTTAACTTTTGAAAATCAAATCTATGGAATATACTGATTACATACATATGCACATGTACAACACAAACAGTTAGGTTAATGTATTAGAAATCCAGGAATAGGAGATGATAAAATATTTTGTGGCTCATTTTTAATTTTATTTTCTAACTGTGGAGTGCTACCTTATGGCACATCAGAAAGCACAGAAATGCACTTTTTAAGATAAAATTTACCACAAATCTTTAGTCTTTTATGTTCTTGTTTTAGTTCTAAAGGTAAAAAATCTGCTAGGAATGCAATTTATGTTTATTTTATTGTTTACTGTCCTTAGCAACCAAATATACACATTTTGACACTTAGACATGTTGCGGTCTTAAATTTGTACTCAATTAGCTTCACCATTGTAACCAAAGATTGCGCTTTATATGATATCTTCAGAATGTATCGCTTTATATTTTTGAATGCGAATAAGTCAAATAAACATTTTTAGCAGGATTTTATATTATAATTTGGCATTAATTAAATTTTAATGATGCCAGTACTGCTAGAAATTTATACCCTGCTTGAGAGCTTCTAAACCAAGGTTAGGTATGCTATTTACAGCAAAATTGACCTATAAGTGCTTTCAAATACCTAAAAATTGTACAATTTGTCCTCTTTGAAGGTAATTTTATGATTTTAAATAAGATAATGGGAAAAGTTTTTGGAATTTACCCCAAAAATGAAACAGACTTGAAGTTTTTCACTATGATCCAGCATTTATTTTTAAATCACTTTTTGTCGCGTTTCAACATCAACTGCTAACCTTCATAAAATCTTTATTACTGAACCAATTTTAAAAACTGAGGTACCATTTTCATTGTAACAGCTAGTAGAACACAGAAAATATAATAAAAATTAAGGCAGGAGGGGAAAAATTTCACCTTATGGCACATCAGAAAGCACAGAAATGCACTTTTTAAGATAAAATTTACCACAAATCTTTAGTCTTTTATGTTCTTGTTTTAGTTCTAAAGGTAAAAAATCTGCTAGGAATGCAATTTATGTTTATTTTATTGTTTACTGTCCTTAGCAACCAAATATACACATTTTGACACTTAGACATGTTGCGGTCTTAAATTTGTACTCAATTAGCTTCACCATTGTAACCAAAGATTGCGCTTTATATGATATCTTCAGAATGTATCGCTTTATATTTTTGAATGCGAATAAGTCAAATAAACATTTTTAGCAGGATTTTATATTATAATTTGGCATTAATTAAATTTTAATGATGCCAGTACTGCTAGAAATTTATACCCTGCTTGAGAGCTTCTAAACCAAGGTTAGGTATGCTATTTACAGCAAAATTGACCTATAAGTGCTTTCAAATACCTAAAAATTGTACAATTTGTCCTCTTTGAAGGTAATTTTATGATTTTAAATAAGATAATGGGAAAAGTTTTTGGAATTTACCCCAAAAATGAAACAGACTTGAAGTTTTTCACTATGATCCAGCATTTATTTTTAAATCACTTTTTGTCGCGTTTCAACATCAACTGCTAACCTTCATAAAATCTTTATTACTGAACCAATTTTAAAAACTGAGGTACCATTTTCATTGTAACAGCTAGTAGAACACAGAAAATATAATAAAAATTAAGGCAGGAGGGGAAAAATTTCACCTTATGGCACATCAGAAAGCACAGAAATGCACTTTTTAAGATAAAATTTACCACAAATCTTTAGTCTTTTATGTTCTTGTTTTAGTTCTAAAGGTAAAAAATCTGCTAGGAATGCAATTTATGTTTATTTTATTGTTTACTGTCCTTAGCAACCAAATATACACATTTTGACACTTAGACATGTTGCGGTCTTAAATTTGTACTCAATTAGCTTCACCATTGTAACCAAAGATTGCGCTTTATATGATATCTTCAGAATGTATCGCTTTATATTTTTGAATGCGAATAAGTCAAATAAACATTTTTAGCAGGATTTTATATTATAATTTGGCATTAATTAAATTTTAATGATGCCAGTACTGCTAGAAATTTATACCCTGCTTGAGAGCTTCTAAACCAAGGTTAGGTATGCTATTTACAGCAAAATTGACCTATAAGTGCTTTCAAATACCTAAAAATTGTACAATTTGTCCTCTTTGAAGGTAATTTTATGATTTTAAATAAGATAATGGGAAAAGTTTTTGGAATTTACCCCAAAAATGAAACAGACTTGAAGTTTTTCACTATGATCCAGCATTTATTTTTAAATCACTTTTTGTCGCGTTTCAACATCAACTGCTAACCTTCATAAAATCTTTATTACTAAAACAATTTTAAAAACTGAGGTACCATTTTCATTGTAACAGCTAGTAGAACACAGAAAATATAATAAAAATTAAGGCAGGAGGGGAAAAATTTCACCTTAAGGCACATCAGAAAGCACAGAAATGCACTTTTTAAGATAAAATTTACCACAAATCTTTAGTCTTTTATGTTCTTGTTTTAGTTCTAAAGGTAAAAAATCTGCTAGGAATGCAATTTATGTTTATTTTATTGTTTACTGTCCTTAGCAACCAAATATACACATTTTGACACTTAGACATGTTGCGGTCTTAAATTTGTACTCAATTAGCTTCACCATTGTAACCAAAGATTGCGCTTTATATGATATCTTCAGAATGTATCACTTTATATTTTTGAATGCGAATAAGTCAAATAAACATTTTTAGCAGGATTTTATATTATAATTTGGCATTAATTAAATTTTAATGATGCCAGTACTGCTAGAAATTTATACCCTGCTTGAGAGCTTCTAAACCAAGGTTAGGTATGCTATTTACAGCAAAATTGACCTATAAGTGCTTTCAAATACCTAAAAATTGTACAATTTGTCCTCTTTGAAGGTAATTTTATGATTTTAAATAAGATAATGGGAAAAGTTTTTGGAATTTACCCCAAAAATGAAACAGACTTGAAGTTTTTCACTATGATCCAGCATTTATTTTTAAATCACTTTTTGTCGCGTTTCAACATCAACTGCTAACCTTCATAAAATCTTTATTACTAAAACAATTTTAAAAACTGAGGTACCATTTTCATTGTAACAGCTAGTAGAACACAGAAAATATAATAAAAATTAAGGCAGGAGGGGAAAAATTTCACCTTAAGGTAGCACTCCACAGTTAGGTGTGTAGTTTCGCATTTTGGCCCCTGTGGATTTTTCAAATATGAGAGCTAGTGTGCAATAAAATTCATTTTTGGATAGCTGAGTATTAAAATAGCCTTTGTATTGCGTTTATATGAACATCAAGATTATGTAATGTATGTAATATAGGCTGTTTTCTGTATGACAGTCCGTATTTGCATGTCCCTACCATACATTGGTCCGGCAATTATTGCGATGTTTTTTTCCAACTTTTTATCGCACGAACTTTGTGATTGGATTTTACGAAAAAATGAGGCGAAAGACACCCATTTTTTATTTGATCATTAGGAAGATTTATGAAAACAGTTTCTAAAAAGGTATCACTCAAAGGCATTGAAATTCTAGTTTGATCAAAATTTTGGGGGGATATGTGACATGTCCACCCCCCTTTTTGCACTATTTCATGGTAAATAAATGCAGAATGTTGCCATGGATACACATAAAAGGAATTAATTTTCACTCTTTTAACTTTTGAAAATCAAATCTATGGAATATACTGATTACATACATATGCACATGTACAACACAAACAGTTAGGTTAATGTATTAGAAATCCAGGAATTCTCAGATCCGGACATCCGGGTCATTCAGTAATCAAATTATCTCCCCTTAATTGTTGTCGTCAAGGAGGTGATACAATCGCCATTTTGTTTCCTTCAGATAGTACACCGATCACATTAAAAACTTAATATTCACTTTAAATAGATGTCGACAGCATGCCTAAATCGTGCTGTGCCGTTGGTTGTGCTAATCATAACTTCATGTTAAAAAAGTTGTCGTTCCACAAATTTCCAAAAGACAAAAATAGGTGTTCTTTGTGGATCGCCGCACTCAAAAGAGACAATCCTGATGGCAGTCAGTGGGAACCCACAAAAAACTCTGTTTTATGTGGAGAACATTTCATATCAGGTAAGTTTTATTTCTTAAATTTGCTGTTTGGATTCAGAAAATTATTTATAAACTTTAAATGATGATATTTCAATGTAGTGATCAGATGCTTCCTAATACATGTACCATATATGCAGGTCATATTCTAAACAATTGGTCAATATGAGAGCATTTACCTACTGCACTGGCTGATTTCCTTACCTATTTCAACTATTTTATAATTTTGAATAACACTTTCAATGATTTGAATTGCACAATTTTCAATGTAGCCCAGAACTTATTGTTATTTAAGTTAAAATAGGAGTAACAATGTTAAAAACATAAACTTAAGAAAGAAAATAATTTCCATGTGTTCATGCGCTATTTTGCTATTTTTAATTTAAACTGATAAATATAAATAAAGACTGACATGATTTTTTGTTTGTTTAAATTACTACACATATTAAATGTTATTATATATTATCATGTGTATTATATCAATTTCTTAATTGTTTGTTTGATATGTTTGCTGTAACTTACATGTACATGTATTTTCACATTTGAAAAAACAAACTTATTAGTGTTTTATTTTGTAGGAAAACCCTGTGATGATCAAACACATCCTGATTACATACCAACTGTATTTGCCCACACCAAGCTTTTAGTTAGTCAGGAACAACTGGACAAGAAATTGATAAGATTTACCAACGCAAGAAAACGTCAACTGTCTGGGGCATTCACACCAACCCAAGAAAACAAAAAGCTAAAACTCTCACCACGTGCTTTATTTTCAAATTCTGAAATTGAGAATGTTGACCCAGTCATGTACACAGCCGTGAAGTTGTTATCACCACCTAAGTTGTTAACTCCATCAAACATTGGTTTAAACAAAAAACTCTCTCCATCAGAACGTGAAATGCTACATGAAGAAATAGACAATTTACGTGAGGAAAAGGCTACTTTAACTAAAGAAAACCAGGACTTAAATACACAACTTCAACAGAGTAGACTTTCTGCCAGTGCCATTGACTCAAATCCCAGCAGAAGTACTTTTTATACTGGAATTTCATATGACATATTTGTGACAATATTTACATTCTTATCTCAGTTCTTAACCCGTACAAATTTATCAGACAAGTTTCCACACAGAGATCAACTCTTCATCACCCTAGTGAAGCTGAGGATGGACCTGCCATTTGAATTTATTGCATTGCAGTGTGGACAAGCCAATTCTACTGTCAACAATGTGTTCTGGAGGTGGATTGACCTGATGCATGCCAAGTTAGGTTTTCTTGTCCATTGGCCAGACCGTGAAACAATGCAAAGGACTTTGCCTTCTGTGTTTAAGTCAAAATTTCCAAGACTAACCAGCATTGTTGACTGCTTTGAAATTTTCATAGACCGTCCGAAAAATCTGAATGCACGTGCCAAAGTTTATTCTAATTATAAAAAGCATAGTACAGTAAAAGTGTTCATTTGTTGTAACCCCTTAGGCTCTGTGACATATTTATCAAAAGCATGGGGTGGTCGTGTTTCTGACAATGAACTTGTTCGTTCAAGTGGTTTCATTAATCCTATTTACCACCACCCAGGTGACCAGATCTTGGCAGATCGTGGTTTTACTTTGCAAGATGACTTTGCAGCTGCGTGTTCTGCCGAACTTATCATTCCATCATTTACAAAGGGTAAAAAACAGTTGTCAGCTAAAGAAGTAGAGACATCAAGAAAAATTAGCAATGTAAGAATTCACATTGAAAGAGTGATTGGACTTATGAAAAATCGTTATACAATTTTAAAAGGACCCATGTCAATTGTTCTCATTAAATCCTTGAGTGATGAAGTAGATGATTGTGACTTGGCATCAATTGACAAAATTTTGCAAGTGTGTGGTTCCCTCACTAACCTTGGTGAAGGAATTGTTTATTCCGAAAAATGATTTAGAAAAATGGTGAACATTCTATAACATGTATGTGCAATTGTTACTATTTTCTATTATTTGACATGAAAAATCATAAATGATATGAAAAAAATCTGTTTTATCATGTTTATTGTTTTGCTTGCAATGGAACGACTGTTGAACATTAAAACCAACAGCTTTATTTTTTTACAAAACAATCAATGAAATACACCTTTGAACTATCTGAACAGGCTCCTGGCTTGGGACAGATACATTGAACCTTCACAATGCACCATGTTTAAATGCTTTACGGTTTACAAAAATGTATCTGGTAACACCTATTTTACCATTTGTAATCACATAAAAACCCATGACGAGTGCCACATGTGCAGCAGGATCTGTTTTCCCTTTAATATACCCTTGTTTATTATTTAGTTTTCTATGTTGTGTCATGTTTTTCATTTTTGGCCATGGCGTATTCAGTTTATTTTCGATTTATGAGTTTGGCTGGCCCTCTGGTATCCTTCGTCCCTCTTTTGTATGGTTTATTTTTCTCAATGTTCAGATTTGTTAAGATGTAAACAAGAAGATGTGGTATGATTAACAATGAGACAACTCTCCAGCAGCAACAAAATGACACAGAAATTTCAATTACTGTACAACCTTCAACATTGAGCAAAGTCCATACTGCATAGCCAGCTAGATATATGCAATAAATGAAAAATGGCAAACAATTCAAATGAAAAATCTAACAGCCTAAAATGATTCACAAAAACAAGAACAAAGAACACATCAACTATTAATAACAACCACTGATAAATGCTGAGATCCTGACTTGGGGCAGACCAATTTAAATAAGATAAGGAAATCAATTGTATGGTATGGTAGAATAATAGGATCAGTTATCTGTGAAACAACAAGAAGTCTAAATATGAATGATATTGAAATTACAGGAAATGAAACCAACCAAAAAAGACATTCATTATCTGTATCTTTCACTGTATGACTACTATTAAAAGTTATAAAAAAGGATTCAGCTTTCAACATATGTTTATTTTGGTTACAGATACATAGTATACTTTATATTAACATAATGATTAAATAGTATAATATACATTTTTTGTACATCAACAAACTGGAATGAAGCACTGTAACACATACACACTGAAAACTCATTAACATGTTTTTCATTGAAAATATATTTTTGAAGGTTACGGAAATAAACAAAAAAAATAACATTTGAATAGCAGATGATGTAGCTAAACTAAAGGCTGCAGTTACCAATAAAAAATAAAATGCATCCTCAGCAGTTCTAAAAAAATTGTAGTAAACGATTTATATGTAATTATGACTTTAAAATATCTGAACCTTTTAAAAGTTATTCAACAAAAAATAAACAACTGTTTGACATGTACACACTCATCTTGGTTATCTTTCTATTAATACATGCAGTACATATACATTGTCCCTAACTTATTGCAACTGATACAAAGCACTAACAACAGATAAACAAATCACTATCAATTATGTAAATTTCTATGTAACTTAGCACCTTTATTGAACACAGTTTGACTAGTATGACTAACATTCAAACAAAAATTCATATCAACATAATCACGACTGAAATTGTTCATAACAACTGTCTGGATTTTTTGTGCACACGATAATATTCAACGTTTACAGAATCGACAGTACCACACTGACTTTGGAACCTGTTTCATCTTTATACAATCCAGATGAAACCATTTGTATTTACAACGTTCATTGTCACAACCAATCATGTCACCATCTTCAGGGGTCTGGCATATACAAAACAATGGCACATCTGTTTGACTAGTTTTTTTTGGCACCGATGAATGTTCAAGTCTGCGAGTTAGTAACTCAGGAAGAATACAATTAACGAAAAAAGTTCTAGCATGCGTTGTCAATTTGTGGATGAATTCATTGTCTCTTGTTACAAGGCTTACTATAAGAAATTTTTTACCCCATACAACGAAACTACAAAACTCTGTGTCATGAACATACATCTGTAACTGTACTTGACTGTAGTATGGATGAGAAGTATCAAGTTTATTTTTGTCATATATACAACAGTTTGAGTCGGCAATGTATTCCTCATATGTGCTGTCCCTGTGCTTGTATGGACACTTGACCTCCACAACACTTTTTCCATGGCATGTACAGTTTGCAATGGAATCAGCACTAACTCCAATAAATGGGTATACAGTATCAATTAAAAACCCTGAATCAGTCACTGTGAAGTCCTGGTGCATAGTTGAGAGAGTATCTTTAAATTCAAGTATGGCCTGTTTTTCATGTTCTCGTCCCCATACAATTGACGGTACTTTCAGGTCAGTGGTTGATGGATTGCAGATCTGCAAAAGCAGTGATTTCGATGGTTTTTCTAATGAGGTTTTGTAAATTCTATGGATGGTGGATGAGGAAACACGACCTATTCGCTGTTCATACCATGTCATGGAACTGCTCTGGGTTTTGGTACAGTCATAAATGTAGGTTTTATCAATGTCTGAAATTGTCATACGGTCACTGATCCCTTTACATTTTGAATACAAGTCATCTATTGTCAAGTTCTGGTTGTCTGAGGAATACAAACTGTTCAATGGTAAAGGCATTTTGGCAATAGTTGGAGCTGGTCGTGTCCAAAAGAATTTGTCGGAAACACCATCAAAGGTAGACAAGGCGACTGGCTTGGTTGAACAGGAGTAGAGAGCACTTAAAAGTTGTTGCTGCTGGTCAATTGAGGATTTGGCATACTTCTTTACTTTTCTTCTTTTAGTTTCTTTTGCTTTCTTCACTCTGGCTGCTTTATAGAAATTTATTTTACTGATTGTTGCGGGGACTACCTTTTTTACAAAGTCGGCATTCCACTTGTATGGTTCCTCAGTACATGCTGTTTTGGTGTAACCAAGCTTGACGGCTGCCTCTATTTTAAAGAGCAAAGCACCTATGTGTGAGCAGGACTCTGACAACCTGTAAAAAAAATAAATTATTATAAGAGTTCAGTATCACTAATGAAAAATAAAAAGAATTTAGATCCATTCATTATCATTTTTTAACAGAATCAACATGAAATTCAATTATATTTACTGTAAATTTGCAAATTATGGTGATGGTTTTATTATTCTGAAGAAGGCGAAAGGGTTATATTTGCATTGATTTCAACTTATGATTTTTTTTTTTACTGAAACAGAATTTTCGCAATAGCATAAAAAAGGTATATCGCATTTTGTTTTAAATGGACAAAATATCAAAAATAAATGCATGCAATAATAATTTCTAATTTTACAGTAATTGAAATTATGTCAAGAAACATGTCCACATGATGCTTATTAAAGCTTTGTATTATTCTAGTGTACTGCCCTTACATTTGTATATGATTTTAGACTGGTTTCCCATAATTTTCTTGATGTATATACTTTTATGGACGCCGGCATCCATGTAATAGAAACAATTAATTTGCGAGGTACAACTTAAAATATGATTAAAACCCCTGCCCTATTGTTAATAATAAAAATTGACATACATGTATATAAATATACATAAAGTAAGACATCTTCATACATGGATATATAATTTAGACTTTCATTGAAAGTTATCAATATAAATCTCTTCTGTTGTCTGCATTAACTTAGTAGCTGATTTTCTTTGGTCATCAATATAAATGAATATATCCTCATTTTCAATCACAATTTAATTTTCATAAGTGAGTATGTAAAAAAATATTTACCCGGCCATGCAGTCACAGTGGGCTACTGCAACTGATCCTTCTTTAGTGAGAGCAATCCATGGATGATGTGGTGCTTCATTTACTCTCATAGAAGGTGTGACATCGGCTCTAAGAATGACATGGTTAGATTGCTCAGGGATGTAGCTTTGGACAAGTTTCACCCATCCAGACAGATAAAAGATGTGGGCATCTAGACTCTTGAATGATTTCATGCTCTCTCTGGTGAATATACCTATACAAAAAAAAAAAGAATTTGATTAAACCATATCATTTTTTTTGGCAGAGATATCATTCTTTATATAGGGAAAGACAGAATAAAAGAATAATATTTTCTGTGAATTTGAAAAGAAAATTCATTCTTAACTAAACCTGCTTATACAATATATTTGATTAATGAATTTAAAAAAAAAGAGGAAATCATTTTTATACTATAATTAAAATCTTAATAGTTTCTGAAATCTGCAATCGTTGGGTAGAGTTTAAATAATAATATTTATTGAATATGCTTAGTATCATTTTATACATGATTATGTATATATATTCTTTATATATATAATACATCCATTCTTAATTTTATTTAACATTTTCTTGTTAACTATTTAAACATTTTAGGGCAACAACTGACTTCAAGAATATATTTATCAAATAGCCTGGGCTGGTTTATTTTAAAAAGAAGATTGTGCAATAGTTTTTTAAGGATATTTTAAAAAGAGAAATGTATTCCCCCCCTCAAAAGGTACATCAACCCTTACTGTGGCCTCTCAGTAAGTGGCCTTTTTATGATAGCTTACAGTAACACCTGAGTTTCTGTTTGCAATTAACATCCTGTATACAATATGACACCTTTATCCCAAGATGACAGATTTGTGAATTAAAGAAAGTTTATGGTAATTGGAAAGGTAAAGTGTCTGTGCTTGAGACAGATTAAACAAGTAATAAAACAGTTTGATTTATATATGTTTTATTCTTTATAATTTAGTTAAAATACTGCAATTAAAGACATTTAATTGAAAAAAAAATCATATGAACACAACATTAAGGATTTGAACTATATACATGATATAAATACAAAATTATTAATTCTTGACAAAATTAATTATTTTTTTAAGATTGACTTGGAATTAATATTTGACTTCTTATATATAGTGTACATGTGGTCATTGTGGTCCCTCTAAAATATTCTGTAAATGGTGTGGTCCAGAATTTACTAAACGACCCATTTATCTTAACTGACACTTTATTAATATTATATGTCATTATGTATAGGTGTGTACTTTCAAGCTTGGCAATGTTTTCATATAAAAATGCAAATTATTATTTTTAAGAATTAAAAGGCATCGGTTCATACTTTTTATACTATTCAGTTTGTTTAAAAGTTTAGTATAATACACTGGATAAAAATGTGATATATCTGTACTTGCACTTTATATGCAATATTGACCAACAAAAATTACAATGTGTATTTCTTAATTTTAGAATTAAATGGTTAATATTGAAATTTAATCACCTTTTATACTAATATGTTTACAATAATTAATGTTCTTTAAAAAACAGTTTTAACCACAACTATATCTTTCAATTAAAAAGTCTGCTTCAGGATTAATCTTATAATCACAAATAAAATAAGCAGATTGACAAATTCAATGCACTTTCTAAACTTTAGAAATCAATTCTTATAATTATTAAAGGAAGCCACACAATTAATAATAACCGAAACAACAAAAACATATTTATATAGTTAACCTACAATGATCCATTCATAAACTTTCTTTTGACAAGTAAAGTATGAATTCATTGTCCAATACCAACAAAGGCACTAAAAATATTTTAAAATACCCCCTTAATTCTGACAACAGTATACCCTATACATATATTCACGAGTAGTAAATATAAATTCAACTGTTTGCTTAAAGTATACTGAACCAAGAATATGTCTCAAAATTTAATAAGATAACATGAAATAATATATACAAACTTGAACATTGTTCTTATAATTGAGCTTACCAATGTAGCTTTTGAATTTAAGTATTTTAATAAAATTTGGACTGTAAAAGTCATATATATAGTAACTGCATGTTTTCATTTCTTTATTTTAAATGAAACTGTTTTAGTCCCTTTAAGATGGCCATAATAAATTATTATACTTTAACACATATTGTAGGAAACAATCAGCTACTAAACATTGCTAAGTATCATTCACTTTCAAAATTTTAATTTAAGATTCTGCTTTTCATTTCTTAACTCCACCTTACAGAATATAAGAATTGTAACTGACGAACAAATGATATAATTATGGTGATTAAATAATTATTATAATAATAATTGCTTAGGATAACAAGCAACTCTTCCTCAATACTGCGAAATACAGGCTTATTTTTTACAAACCTAGCATGAAATGGTTCGTTTAATTTATATATGGAACATTTACTTGCATATTGTTATGATATATTTACTAACAAAATATAAAAGTCCTGGTTTCAAATGAAGGCTTAAATGTAATAATAAATATTTACAATTATTTCTGGCAATTTTTCAACTATCCGGGTAAAATGTTTATTTTATATTTCAGTATTTAATTTTATATTTATTTTAATTCTAAATATAAATTTTCAAACATTTATTGTTCAGCATCATGGTGTAATAGGGATATTTTCATGTTCTTTTCAAGATTTAAATCATTTTTTACATGCAGCATGTGCATGATCTGCAGGGACATTTTTCTAATTTACAAAATGATGACTAACAATTTATCTTAGAATATAAAAAATATTTAAGGCATGCCAAAATATAACTTGTAATAAAGAAATAAAGAATTGAAATTAAAATCAAATGCCCCTCCTCCTTTGGCAAATGCTATATTCTCTCTTAAAAATTTTATTTGTAAAAAAAAAAAAAATATATAAACAAAAATAATTACCAGGGCTCTCAATAAGATAGGAATACACATCCCCATACTGGAGATCAGGCCATTTACATGGATTATTTTCCCAAACACCTGCTGGCAACTTGTAAGGACACTCTGTACAGTTGATAAGAGTCAGTTTTGATTTATAACGACTTAAAGATTCACCAGTTAATGTTTCTTGATAACTATACGACATAATTAACACTAGCACACATGTATAATCCAGGATTGCTGATTGTCATGTAATGACAAGGTGTTAATTAGCCTTAATTTATAGATAACTCACCTGTGCTCCCCATTGAAGCCATGCGTATCCAAGATGGTGCATCACCGCTTCAAGATGGCGGACATCAGTTGTTAGGGGAAGTGACGTCAGCCCGGAATTAAGAATAGGAGATGATAAAATATTTTGTGGCTCATTTTTAATTTTATTTTCTAACTGTGGAGTGCTACCTTATGGCACATCAGAAAGCACAGAAATGCACTTTTTAAGATAAAATTTACCACAAATCTTTAGTCTTTTATGTTCTTGTTTTAGTTCTAAAGGTAAAAAATCTGCTAGGAATGCAATTTATGTTTATTTTATTGTTTACTGTCCTTAGCAACCAAATATACACATTTTGACACTTAGACATGTTGCGGTCTTAAATTTGTACTCAATTAGCTTCACCATTGTAACCAAAGATTGCGCTTTATATGATATCTTCAGAATGTATCGCTTTATATTTTTGAATGCGAATAAGTCAAATAAACATTTTTAGCAGGATTTTATATTATAATTTGGCATTAATTAAATTTTAATGATGCCAGTACTGCTAGAAATTTATACCCTGCTTGAGAGCTTCTAAACCAAGGTTAGGTATGCTATTTACAGCAAAATTGACCTATAAGTGCTTTCAAATACCTAAAAATTGTACAATTTGTCCTCTTTGAAGGTAATTTTATGATTTTAAATAAGATAATGGGAAAAGTTTTTGGAATTTACCCCAAAAATGAAACAGACTTGAAGTTTTTCACTATGATCCAGCATTTATTTTTAAATCACTTTTTGTCGCGTTTCAACATCAACTGCTAACCTTCATAAAATCTTTATTACTGAACCAATTTTAAAAACTGAGGTACCATTTTCATTGTAACAGCTAGTAGAACACAGAAAATATAATAAAAATTAAGGCAGGAGGGGAAAAATTTCACCTTATGGCACATCAGAAAGCACAGAAATGCACTTTTTAAGATAAAATTTACCACAAATCTTTAGTCTTTTATGTTCTTGTTTTAGTTCTAAAGGTAAAAAATCTGCTAGGAATGCAATTTATGTTTATTTTATTGTTTACTGTCCTTAGCAACCAAATATACACATTTTGACACTTAGACATGTTGCGGTCTTAAATTTGTACTCAATTAGCTTCACCATTGTAACCAAAGATTGCGCTTTATATGATATCTTCAGAATGTATCGCTTTATATTTTTGAATGCGAATAAGTCAAATAAACATTTTTAGCAGGATTTTATATTATAATTTGGCATTAATTAAATTTTAATGATGCCAGTACTGCTAGAAATTTATACCCTGCTTGAGAGCTTCTAAACCAAGGTTAGGTATGCTATTTACAGCAAAATTGACCTATAAGTGCTTTCAAATACCTAAAAATTGTACAATTTGTCCTCTTTGAAGGTAATTTTATGATTTTAAATAAGATAATGGGAAAAGTTTTTGGAATTTACCCCAAAAATGAAACAGACTTGAAGTTTTTCACTATGATCCAGCATTTATTTTTAAATCACTTTTTGTCGCGTTTCAACATCAACTGCTAACCTTCATAAAATCTTTATTACTGAACCAATTTTAAAAACTGAGGTACCATTTTCATTGTAACAGCTAGTAGAACACAGAAAATATAATAAAAATTAAGGCAGGAGGGGAAAAATTTCACCTTATGGCACATCAGAAAGCACAGAAATGCACTTTTTAAGATAAAATTTACCACAAATCTTTAGTCTTTTATGTTCTTGTTTTAGTTCTAAAGGTAAAAAATCTGCTAGGAATGCAATTTATGTTTATTTTATTGTTTACTGTCCTTAGCAACCAAATATACACATTTTGACACTTAGACATGTTGCGGTCTTAAATTTGTACTCAATTAGCTTCACCATTGTAACCAAAGATTGCGCTTTATATGATATCTTCAGAATGTATCGCTTTATATTTTTGAATGCGAATAAGTCAAATAAACATTTTTAGCAGGATTTTATATTATAATTTGGCATTAATTAAATTTTAATGATGCCAGTACTGCTAGAAATTTATACCCTGCTTGAGAGCTTCTAAACCAAGGTTAGGTATGCTATTTACAGCAAAATTGACCTATAAGTGCTTTCAAATACCTAAAAATTGTACAATTTGTCCTCTTTGAAGGTAATTTTATGATTTTAAATAAGATAATGGGAAAAGTTTTTGGAATTTACCCCAAAAATGAAACAGACTTGAAGTTTTTCACTATGATCCAGCATTTATTTTTAAATCACTTTTTGTCGCGTTTCAACATCAACTGCTAACCTTCATAAAATCTTTATTACTAAAACAATTTTAAAAACTGAGGTACCATTTTCATTGTAACAGCTAGTAGAACACAGAAAATATAATAAAAATTAAGGCAGGAGGGGAAAAATTTCACCTTAAGGCACATCAGAAAGCACAGAAATGCACTTTTTAAGATAAAATTTACCACAAATCTTTAGTCTTTTATGTTCTTGTTTTAGTTCTAAAGGTAAAAAATCTGCTAGGAATGCAATTTATGTTTATTTTATTGTTTACTGTCCTTAGCAACCAAATATACACATTTTGACACTTAGACATGTTGCGGTCTTAAATTTGTACTCAATTAGCTTCACCATTGTAACCAAAGATTGCGCTTTATATGATATCTTCAGAATGTATCGCTTTATATTTTTGAATGCGAATAAGTCAAATAAACATTTTTAGCAGGATTTTATATTATAATTTGGCATTAATTAAATTTTAATGATGCCAGTACTGCTAGAAATTTATACCCTGCTTGAGAGCTTCTAAACCAAGGTTAGGTATGCTATTTACAGCAAAATTGACCTATAAGTGCTTTCAAATACCTAAAAATTGTACAATTTGTCTTCTTTGAAGGTAATTTTATGATTTTAAATAAGATAATGGGAAAAGTTTTTGGAATTTACCCCAAAAATGAAACAGACTTGAAGTTTTTCACTATGATCCAGCATTTATTTTTAAATCACTTTTTGTCGCGTTTCAACATCAACTGCTAACCTTCATAAAATCTTTATTACTAAAACAATTTTAAAAACTGAGGTACCATTTTCATTGTAACAGCTAGTAGAACACAGAAAATATAATAAAAATTAAGGCAGGAGGGGAAAAATTTCACCTTAAGGTAGCACTCCACAGTTAGGTGTGTAGTTTCGCATTTTGGCCCCTGTGGATTTTTCAAATATGAGAGCTAGTGTGCAATAAAATTCATTTTTGGATAGCTGAGTATTAAAATAGCCTTTGTATTGCGTTTATATGAACATCAAGATTATGTAATGTATGTAATATAGGCTGTTTTCTGTATGACAGTCCGTATTTGCATGTCCCTACCATACATTGGTCCGGCAATTATTGCGATGTTTTTTTCCAACTTTTTATCGCACGAACTTTGTGATTGGATTTTACGAAAAAATGAGGCGAAAGACACCCATTTTTTATTTGATCATTAGGAAGATTTATGAAAACAGTTTCTAAAAAGGTATCACTCAAAGGCATTGAAATTCTAGTTTGATCAAAATTTTGGGGGGATATGTGACATGTCCACCCCCCTTTTTGCACTATTTCATGGTAAATAAATGCAGAATGTTGCCATGGATACACATAAAAGGAATTAATTTTCACTCTTTTAACTTTTGAAAATCAAATCTATGGAATATACTGATTACATACATATGCACATGTACAACACAAACAGTTAGGTTAATGTATTAGAAATCCAGGAATAGGAGATGATAAAATATTTTGTGGCTCATTTTTAATTTTATTTTCTAACTGTGGAGTGCTACCTTAGGCAAGTGCCTATCGAGTGTACCTAGTGTGGACAAAAGCTTTGCCGTAGGTACTTTGCTGTGAATTAAATAAGGGGGATGGTAGGGTCACCCGACCCCAACTTTGGACCTCAAAAGAAAAAGTTCCGTAACTTTACCCACCTGGGTATTTGAGTCCAGGCAACCTTAGGCAAGTGCCTATCGAGTGTACCTAGTGTGGACAAAAGCTTTGCCGTAGGTACTTTGCTGTGAATTAAATAAGGGGGATGGTAGGGTCACCCGACCCCAACTTTGGACCTCAAAAGAAAAAATTCCGTAACTTTACCCACCTGGGTATTTAGGTCCAGGCAACCTTAGGTAGCACTCCACAGTTAGGTGTGTAGTTTCGCATTTTGGCCCCTGTGGATTTTTCAAATATGAGAGCTGGTGTGCAATAAAATTCATTTTTGGATAGCTAAGTATTAAAATAGCCTTTGTATTGCGTTTATATGAACATCAAGATTATGTAATGTATGTAATATAGGCTGTGAATTAAATAAGGGGGACGGTAGGGTCACCCGACCCCAACTTTGGACCTCAAAAGAAAAAATTCCGTAACTTTACCCACCTGGGTATTTGGGTCCAGGCAACCTTAGGCAAGTGCCTATCGAGTGTACCTAGTGTGGACAAAAGCTTTGCCGTAGGTACTTTGCTGTGAATTAAATAAGGGGGATGGTAGGGTCACCCGACCCCAACTTTGGACCTCAAAAGAAAAAGTTCCGTAACTTTACCCACCTGGGTATTTGGGTCCAGGCAACCTTAGGCAAGTGCCTATCGAGTGTACCTAGTGTGGACAAAAGCTTTGCCGTAGGTACTTTGCTGTGAATTAAATAAGGGGGATGGTAGGGTCACCCGACCCCAACTTTGGACCTCAAAAGAAAAAGTTCCGTAACTTTACCCACCTGGGTATTTGGGTCCAGGCAACCTTAGGCAAGTGCCTATCGAGTGTACCTAGTGTGGACAAAAGCTTTGCCGTAGGTACTTTGCTGTGAATTAAATAAGGGGGATGGTAGGGTCACCCGACCCCAACTTTGGACCTCAAAAGAAAAAGTTCCGTAACTTTACCCACCTGGGTATTTGGGTCCAGGCAACCTTAGGCAAGTGCCTATCGAGTGTACCTAGTGTGGACAAAAGCTTTGCCGTAGGTACTTTGCTGTGAATTAAATAAGGGGGATGGTAGGGTCACCCGACCCCAACTTTGGACCTCAAAAGAAAAAGTTCCGTAACTTTACCCACCTGGGTATTTGGGTCCAGGCAACCTTAGGCAAGTGCCTATCGTGTGTACCTAGTGTGGACAAAAGCTTTGCCGTAGGTACTTTGCTGTGAATTAAATAAGGGGGATGGTAGGGTCACCCGACCCCAACTTTGGACCTCAAAAGAAAAAGTTCCGTAACTTTACCCACCTGGGTATTTAGGTCCAGGCAACCTTAGGTAGCACTCCACAGTTAGGTGTGTAGTTTCGCATTTTGGCCCCTGTGGATTTTTCAAATATGAGAGCTGGTGTGCAATAAAATTCATTTTTGGATAGCTGAGTATTAAAATAGCCTTTGTATTGCGTTTATATGAACATCAAGATTATGTAATGTATGTAATATAGGCTGTTTTCTGTATGACAGTCCGTATTTGCATGTCCCTACCATACATTGGTCCGGCAATTATTGCGATGTTTTTTTCCAACTTTTTATCGCACGAACTTTGTGATTGGATTTTACGAAAAAATGTACAACACAAACAGTTAGGTTAATGTATTAGAAATCCAGGAATAGGAGATGATAAAATATTTTGTGGCTCATTTTTAATTTTATTTTCTAACTGTGGAGTGCTACCTTATGGCACATCAGAAAGCACAGAAATGCACTTTTTAAGATAAAATTTACCACAAATCTTTAGTCTTTTATGTTCTTGTTTTAGTTCTAAAGGTAAAAAATCTGCTAGGAATGCAATTTATGTTTATTTTATTGTTTACTGTCCTTAGCAACCAAATATACACATTTTGACACTTAGACATGTTGCGGTCTTGAATTTGTACTCAATTAGCTTCACCATTGTAACCAAAGATTGCGCTTTATATGATATCTTCAGAATGTATCGCTTTATATTTTTGAATGCGAATAAGTCAAATAAACATTTTTAGCAGGATTTTATATTATAATTTGGCATTAATTAAATTTTAATGATGCCAGTACTGCTAGAAATTTATACCCTGCTTGAGAGCTTCTAAACCAAGGTTAGGTATGCTATTTACAGCAAAATTGACCTATAAGTGCTTTCAAATACCTAAAAATTGTACAATTTGTCCTCTTTGAAGGTAATTTTATGATTTTAAATAAGATAATGGGAAAAGTTTTTGGAATTTACCCCAAAAATGAAACAGACTTGAAGTTTTTCACTATGATCCAGCATTTATTTTTAAATCACTTTTTGTCGCGTTTCAACATCAACTGCTAACTTTCATAAAATCTTTATTACTGAACCAATTTTAAAAACTGAGGTACCATTTTCATTGTAACAGCTAGTAGAACACAGAAGATATAATAAAAATTAAGGCAGGAGGGGAAAAATTTCACCTTAAGGTAGCACTCCACAGTTAGGTGTGTAGTTTCGCATTTTGGCCCCTGTGGATTTTTCAAATATGAGAGCTAGTGTGCAATAAAATTCATTTTTGGATAGCTGAGTATTAAAATAGCCTTTGTATTGCGTTTATATGAACATCAAGATTATGTAATGTATGTAATATAGGCTGTTTTCTGTATGACAGTCCGTATTTGCATGTCCCTACCATACATTGGTCCGGCAATTATTGCGATGTTTTTTTCCAACTTTTTATCGCACGAACTTTGTGATTGGATTTTACGAAAAAATGAGGCGAAAGACACCCATTTTTTATTTGATCATTAGGAAGATTTATGAAAACAGTTTCTAAAAAGGTATCACTCAAAGGCATTGAAATTCTAGTTTGATCAAAATTTTGGGGGGATATGTGACATGTCCACCCCCCTTTTTGCACTATTTCATGGTAAATAAATGCAGAATGTTGCCATGGATACACATAAAAGGAATTAATTTTCACTCTTTTAACTTTTGAAAATCAAATCTATGGAATATACTGATTACATACATATGCACATGTACAACACAAACAGTTAGGTTAATGTATTAGAAATCCAGGAATAGGAGATGATAAAATATTTTGTGGCTCATTTTTAATTTTATTTTCTAACTGTGGAGTGCTACCTTAGGCAAGTGCCTATCGAGTGTACCTAGTGTGGACAAAAGCTTTGCCGTAGGTACTTTGCTGTGAATTAAATAAGGGGGATGGTAGGGTCACCCGACCCCAACTTTGGACCTCAAAAGAAAAAGTTCCGTAACTTTACCCACCTGGGTATTTGAGTCCAGGCAACCTTAGGCAAGTGCCTATCGAGTGTACCTAGTGTGGACAAAAGCTTTGCCGTAGGTACTTTGCTGTGAATTAAATAAGGGGGATGGTAGGGTCACCCGACCCCAACTTTGGACCTCAAAAGAAAAAATTCCGTAACTTTACCCACCTGGGTATTTAGGTCCAGGCAACCTTAGGTAGCACTCCACAGTTAGGTGTGTAGTTTCGCATTTTGGCCCCTGTGGATTTTTCAAATATGAGAGCTGGTGTGCAATAAAATTCATTTTTGGATAGCTGAGTATTAAAATAGCCTTTGTATTGCGTTTATATGAACATCAAGATTATGTAATGTATGTAATATAGGCTGTGAATTAAATAAGGGGGATGGTAGGGTCACCCGACCCCAACTTTGGACCTCAAAAGAAAAAATTCCGTAACTTTACCCACCTAGGTATTTGGGTCCAGGCAACCTTAGGCAAGTGCCTATCGAGTGTACCTAGTGTGGACAAAAGCTTTGCCGTAGGTACTTTGCTGTGAATTAAATAAGGGGGATGGTAGGGTCACCCGACCCCAACTTTGGACCTCAAAAGAAAAAGTTCCGTAACTTTACCCACCTGGGTATTTGGGTCCAGGCAACCTTAGGCAAGTGCCTATCGAGTGTACCTAGTGTGGACAAAAGCTTTGCCGTAGGTACTTTGCTGTGAATTAAATAAGGGGGATGGTAGGGTCACCCGACCCCAACTTTGGACCTCAAAAGAAAAAGTTCCGTAACTTTACCCACCTGGGTATTTGGGTCCAGGCAACCTTAGGCAAGTGCCTATCGAGTGTACCTAGTGTGGACAAAAGCTTTGCCGTAGGTACTTTGCTGTGAATTAAATAAGGGGGATGGTAGGGTCACCCGACCCCAACTTTGGACCTCAAAAGAAAAAGTTCCGTAACTTTACCCACCTGGGTATTTGGGTCCAGGCAACCTTAGGCAAGTGCCTATCGAGTGTACCTAGTGTGGACAAAAGCTTTGCCGTAGGTACTTTGCTGTGAATTAAATAAGGGGGATGGTAGGGTCACCCGACCCCAACTTTGGACCTCAAAAGAAAAAGTTCCGTAACTTTACCCACCTGGGTATTTGGGTCCAGGCAACCTTAGGCAAGTGCCTATCGTGTGTACCTAGTGTAGACAAAAGCTTTGCCGTAGGTACTTTGCTGTGAATTAAATAAGGGGGATGGTAGGGTCACCCGACCCCAACTTTGGACCTCAAAAGAAAAAGTTCCGTAACTTTACCCACCTGGGTATTTAGGTCCAGGCAACCTTAGGTAGCACTCCACAGTTAGGTGTGTAGTTTCGCATTTTGGCCCCTGTGGATTTTTCAAATATGAGAGCTGGTGTGCAATAAAATTCATTTTTGGATAGCTGAGTATTAAAATAGCCTTTGTATTGCGTTTATATGAACATCAAGATTATGTAATGTATGTAATATAGGCTGTTTTCTGTATGACAGTCCGTATTTGCATGTCCCTACCATACATTGGTCCGGCAATTATTGCGATGTTTTTTTCCAACTTTTTATCGCACGAACTTTGTGATTGGATTTTACGAAAAAATGTACAACACAAACAGTTAGGTTAATGTATTAGAAATCCAGGAATAGGAGATGATAAAATATTTTGTGGCTCATTTTTAATTTTATTTTCTAACTGTGGAGTGCTACCTTATGGAACATCAGAAAGCACAGAAATGCACTTTTTAAGATAAAATTTACCACAAATCTTTAGTCTTTTATGTTCTTGTTTTAGTTCTAAAGGTAAAAAATCTGCTAGGAATGCAATTTATGTTTATTTTATTGTTTACTGTCCTTAGCAACCAAATATACACATTTTGACACTTAGACATGTTGCGGTCTTAAATTTGTACTCAATTAGCTTTACCATTGTAACCAAAGATTGCGCTTTATATGATATCTTCAGAATGTATCGCTTTATATTTTTGAATGCGAATAAGTCAAATAAACATTTTTAGCAGGATTTTATATTATAATTTGGCATTAATTAAATTTTAATGATGCCAGTACTGCTAGAAATTTATACCCTGCTTGAGAGCTTCTAAACCAAGGTTAGGTATGCTATTTACAGCAAAATTGACCTATAAGTGCTTTCAAATACCTAAAAATTGTACAATTTGTCCTCTTTGAAGGTAATTTTATGATTTTAAATAAGATAATGGGAAAAGTTTTTGGAATTTACCCCAAAAATGAAACAGACTTGAAGTTTTTCACTATGATCCAGCATTTATTTTTAAATCACTTTTTGTCGCGTTTCAACATCAACTGCTAACCTTCATAAAATCTTTATTACTGAACCAATTTTAAAAACTGAGGTACCATTTTCATTGTAACAGCTAGTAGAACACAGAAAATATAATAAAAATTAAGGCAGGAGGGGAAAAATTTCACCTTAAGGTAGCACTCCACAGTTAGGTGTGTAGTTTCGCATTTTGGCCCCTGTGGATTTTTCAAATATGAGAGCTAGTGTGCAATAAAATTCATTTTTGGATAGCTGAGTATTAAAATAGCCTTTGTATTGCGTTTATATGAACATCAAGATTATGTAATGTATGTAATATAGGCTGTTTTCTGTATGACAGTCCGTATTTGCATGTCCCTACCATACATTGGTCCGGCAATTATTGCGATGTTTTTTTCCAACTTTTTATCGCACGAACTTTGTGATTGGATTTTACGAAAAAATGAGGCGAAAGACACCCAGTTTTTATTTGATCATTAGGAAGATTTATGAAAACAGTTTCTAAAAAGGTATCACTCAAAGGCATTGAAATTCTAGTTTGATCAAAATTTTGGGGGGATATGTGACATGTCCACCCCCCTTTTTGCACTATTTCATGGTAAATAAATGCAGAATGTTGCCATGGATACACATAAAAAGAATTAATTTTCACTCTTTTAACTTTTGAAAATCAAATCTATGGAATATACTGATTGCATACATATGCACATGTACAACACAAACAGTTAGGTTAATGTATTAGAAATCCAGGAATAGGAGATGATAAAATATTTTGTGGCTCATTTTTATTTTTATTTTCTAACTGTGGAGTGCTACCTTAGGCAAGTGCCTATCGAGTGTACCTAGTGTGGACAAAAGCTTTGCCGTAGGTACTTTGCTGTGAATTAAATAAGGTAGCAATACACAGTTAGGAAAACAACTTAAAATTGACACTCATAATTTTTAAACACCCCCTTTCCCCTCCTGTCTAACAAAGAAGGCTTTATATGTGTGTTATGCATGTATATACTTGTAGAAAGAGAATCTTCCATAGATTTGATTTCTAATGGTCATAAGGGTGAAATATAATCCCTTTTGGGAGTAACCATGGCAACAATCTGCATTTCTTAGATACAAAATATAGCAAAAAAGGGGGGTGAACATGTCACAAAAGTCTCCAAAATTTGGTCTAAAGGAAAATTTCAATGAATTACAGTGATACCTTTCCTGAATCCATAGGTTTATATCTATCAAGTGGTCCAAAAAAAATCATATGTCTTCCTGCTCGTTTTTCCATAAAATTGAATTGAAAAGATCGAGCGCAAAATCTTTGTTGATAAACACTACAATAATTTATGGACCTATGAACGGTACGGATAGGAAAATACGGACTGTCAATCATTGAAATGGCCTATAAAACATGTTAAAATCAATCTAAATGTTCATATAAACCCACTAAGAAGGCTATATTAATCTTCAATTACCTAAAAATCAATTTTATTGTACAAAAACTTTCATATTTAAAAAATTCACAGGGGCCATAATGCGAAACTAAACTTCTAACTGTGTATTGCTACCTTAAGGATTAACATTTTTTTTCCCAATTCCACTTTAAATGGATTTCTGTTTTCTACTAGTTAAAACGAGCATTTTCGCCTGCTAGTTTTGAAAATCGGTTCAGAAATAAATATTTTATGAAGGTTAGCAGTTGACACTGAAATGCAACAAAAAAGTGATTTTATGAAACATGCCATGTCAAAGTGCATTTTCTCATTTTTTTAGTCAATTTTCTAAAACTATCCCTTCTAAGCCTGTCTTTCCTTGTTTAAAAACCTAAATTAACCTTAACAGTAGACAACTTTTACAAGTTAAAGCTATTTTAAAGCTCTAGAATGTCAATTTTGTTGTGTATTACCATACCAAGGCCTTGGTTAAAATTTAGTCAATACTGAATTTATTTATAACAGCGGGGAAAAAATTGGGTTTAATTCATGCTAAATTGTGACTTTATACTTGCTAAAATAATAAATTTGATTTAGTCGCATGAAAAAATATAAAGCGTTCCCTTCTAAGGTTTCTACATAACGCGCAATCTTCTTTTCCAAGGGGTAGCCAATAAAGTATCAATTAATAACGGAACCAAGTCTATGTGTCAAAATGTCTATATTGGTTGCTAAGGATAATAAACAACAAAACTAACATACATTGTCATACTAAAGGTTGTTTCTTCCTTAGAATTGTATCTATAACCTAAATATCAATAGTTTTGTGGTATGTTTGTCTGAAAAAAAGGCAATTATTTGCTTTGTCAAATGCCATAAGGTAGCAATACACAGTTAGGAAAAAAACTTAAAATTGACACTCATAATTTTTAAACACCCCCTTTCCCCTCCTGTCTAACAAAGAAGGCTTTATATGTGTGTTATGCATGTATATACTTGTAGAAAGAGAATCTTCCATAGATTTGATTTCTAATGGTCATAAGGGTGAAATATAATCCCTTTTGGGAGTAACCATGGCAACAATCTGCATTTCTTAGATACCAAATATAGCAAAAAAGGGGGGTGAACATGTCACAAAAGTCTCCAAAATTTGGTCTAAAGGAAAATTTCAATGAATTACAGTGATACCTTTCCTGAATCCATAGGTTTATATCTATCAAGTGGTCCAAAAAAAATCATATGTCTTCCTGCTCGTTTTTCCATAAAATTGAATTGAAAAGATCGAGCGCAAAATCTTTGTTGATAAACACTACAATAATTTATGGACCTATGAACGGTACGGATAGGAAAATACGGACTGTCAATCATTGAAATGGCCTATAAAACATGTTAAAATCAATCTAAATGTTCATATAAACCCACTAAGAAGGCTATATTAATCTTCAATTACCTAAAAATCAATTTTATTGTACAAAAACTTTCATATTTAAAAAATTCACAGGGGCCATAATGCGAAACTAAACTTCTAACTGTGTATTGCTACCTTAAGGATTAACATTTTTTTTCCCAATTCCACTTTAAATGGATTTCTGTTTTCTACTAGTTAAAACGAGCATTTTCGCCTGCTAGTTTTGAAAATCGGTTCAGAAATAAATATTTTATGAAGGTTAGCAGTTGACACTGAAATGCAACAAAAAAGTGATTTTATGAAACATGCCATGTCAAAGTGCATTTTCTCCTTTTTTAGTCAATTTTCTAAAACTATACCTTCTAAGCCTGTCTTTCCTTGTTTAAAAACCTAAATTAACCTTAACAGTAGACAACTTTTACAAGTTAAAGCTATTTTAAAGCTCTAGAATGTCAATTTTGTTGTGTATTACCATACCAAGGCCTTGGTTAAAATTTAGTCAATACTGAATTTATTTATAACAGCGGGGAAAAAATTGGGTTTAATTCATGCTAAATTGTGACTTTATACTTGCTAAAATAATAAATTTGATTTAGTCGCATGAAAAAATATAAAGCGTTCCCTTCTAAGGTTTCTACATAACGCGCAATCTTCTTTTCCAAGGAGTAGCCAATAAAGTATCAATTAATAACGGAACCAAGTCTATGTGTCAAAATGTCTATATTGGTTGCTAAGGATAATAAACAACAAAACTAACATACATTGTCATACTAAAGGTTGTTTCTTCCTTAGAATTGTATCTATAACCTAAATATCAATAGTTTTGTGGTATGTTTGTCTGAAAAAAAGGCAATTATTTGCTTTGTCAAATGCCATAAGGTAGCAATACACAGTTAGGAAAAAAACTTAAAATTGACACTCATAATTTTTAAACACCCCCTTTCCCCTCCTGTCTAACAAAGAAGGCTTTATATGTGTGTTATGCATGTATATACTTGTAGAAAGAGAATCTTCCATAGATTTGATTTCTAATGGTCATAAGGGTGAAATATAATCCCTTTTGGGAGTAACCATGGCAACAATCTGCATTTCTTAGATACAAAATATAGCAAAAAAGGGGGGTGAACATGTCACAAAAGTCTCCAAAATTTGGTCTAAAGGAAAATTTCAATGAATTACAGTGATACCTTTCCTGAATCCATAGGTTTATATCTATCAAGTGGTCCAAAAAAAAATCATATGTCTTCCTGCTCGTTTTTCCATAAAATTGAATTGAAAAGATCGAGCGCAAAATCTTTGTTGATAAACACTACAATAATTTATGGACCTATGAACGGTACGGATAGGAAAATACGGACTGTCAATCATTGAAATGGCCTATAAAACATGTTAAAATCAATCTAAATGTTCATATAAACCCACTAAGAAGGCTATATTAATCTTCAATTACCTAAAAATCAATTTTATTGTACAAAAACTTTCATATTTAAAAAATTCACAGGGGCCATAATGCGAAACTAAACTTCTAACTGTGTATTGCTACCTAAGGGGGATGGTAGGGTCACCCGACCCCAACTTTGGACCTCAAAAGAAAAAGTTCCGTAACTTTACCCACCTGGGTATTTGAGTCCAGGCAACCTTAGGCAAGTGCCTATCGAGTGTACCTAGTGTGGACAAAAGCTTTGCCGTAGGTACTTTGCTGTGAATTAAATAAGGGGGATGGTAGGGTCACCCGACCCCAACTTTGGACCTCAAAAGAAAAAATTCCGTAACTTTACCCACCTGGGTATTTGGGTCCAGGCAACCTTAGGCAAGTGCCTATCGAGTGTACCTAGTGTGGACAAAAGCTTTGCCGTAGGTACTTTGCTGTGAATTAAATAAGGGGGATGGTAGGGTCACCCAACCCCAACTTTGGACCTCAAAAGAAAAAGTTCCGTAACTTTACCCACCTGGGTATTTAGCTCCAGGCAACCTTAGGTAGCACTCCACAGTTAGGTGTGTAGTTTCGCATTTTGGCCCCTGTGGATTTTTTAAATATGAGAGCTAGTGTGCAATAAAATTCATTTTTGGATAGCTGAGTATTAAAATAGCCTTTGTATTGCGTTTATATGAACATCAAGATTATGTAATGTATGTAATATAGGCTGTTTTCTGTATGACAGTCCGTATTTGCATGTCCCTACCATACATTGGTCCGGCAATTATTGCGATGTTTTTTTCCAACTTTTTATCGCACGAAGTTTGTGATTGGATTTTACGAAAAAATGAGGCGAAAGACACCCATTTTTTATTTGATCATTAGGAAGATTTATGAAAACAGTTTCTAAAAAATTATCACTCAAAGGCATTGAAATTCTAGTTTGATCAAAATTTTGGGGGGATATGTGACATGTCCACCCCCCTTTTTGCACTATTTCATGGTAAATAAATGCAGAATGTTGCCATGGATACACATAAAAGGAATTAATTTTCACTCTTTTAACTTTTGAAAATCAAATCTATGGAATATACTGATTACATACATATGCACATGTACAACACAAACAGTTAGGTTAATGTATTAGAAATCCAGGAATAGGAGATGATAAAATATTTTGTGGCTCATTTTTAATTTTATTTTCTAACTGTGGAGTGCTACCTTATGGAACATCAGAAAGCACAGAAATGCACTTTTTAAGATAAAATTTACCACAAATCTTTAGTCTTTTATGTTCTTGTTTTAGTTCTAAAGGTAAAAAATCTGCTAGGAATGCAATTTATGTTTATTTTATTGTTTACTGTCCTTAGCAACCAAATATACACATTTTGACACTTAGACATGTTGCGGTCTTAAATTTGTACTCAATTAGCTTCACCATTGTAACCAAAGATTGCGCTTTATATGATATCTTCAGAATGTATCGCTTTATATTTTTGAATGCGAATAAGTCAAATAAACATTTTTAGCAGGATTTTATATTATAATTTGGCATTAATTAAATTTTAATGATGCCAGTACTGCTAGAAATTTATACCCTGCTTGAGAGCTTCTAAACCAAGGTTAGGTATGCTATTTACAGCAAAATTGACCTATAAGTGCTTTCAAATACCTAAAAATTGTACAATTTGTCCTCTTTGAAGGTAATTTTATGATTTTAAATAAGATAATGGGAAAAGTTTTTGGAATTTACCCCAAAAATGAAACAGACTTGAAGTTTTTCACTATGATCCAGCATTTATTTTTAAATCACTTTTTGTCGCGTTTCAACATCAACTGCTAACCTTCATAAAATCTTTATTACTGAACCAATTTTAAAAACTGAGGTACCATTTTCATTGTAACAGCTAGTAGAACACAGAAAATATAATAAAAATTAAGGCAGGAGGGGAAAAATTTCACCTTAAGGTAGCACTCCACAGTTAGGTGTGTAGTTTCGCATTTTGGCCCCTGTGGATTTTTCAAATATGAGAGCTAGTGTGCAATAAAATTCATTTTTGGATAGCTGAGTATTAAAATAGCCTTTGTATTGCGTTTATATGAACATCAAGATTATGTAATGTATGTAATATAGGCTGTTTTCTGTATGACAGTCCGTATTTGCATGTCCCTACCATACATTGGTCCGGCAATTATTGCGATGTTTTTTTCCAACTTTTTATCGCACGAACTTTGTGATTGGATTTTACGAAAAAATGAGGCGAAAGACACCCAGTTTTTATTTGATCATTAGGAAGATTTATGAAAACAGTTTCTAAAAAGGTATCACTCAAAGGCATTGAAATTCTAGTTTGATCAAAATTTTGGGGGGATATGTGACATGTCCACCCCCCTTTTTGCACTATTTCATGGTAAATAAATGCAGAATGTTGCCATGGATACACATAAAAGGAATTAATTTTCACTCTTTTAACTTTTGAAAATCAAATCTATGGAATATACTGATTACATACATATGCACATGTACAACACAAACAGTTAGGTTAATGTATTAGAAATCCAGGAATAGGAGATGATAAAATATTTTGTGGCTCATTTTTAATTTTATTTTCTAACTGTGGAGTGCTACCTTAGGCAAGTGCCTATCGAGTGTACCTAGTGTGGACAAAAGCTTTGCCGTAGGTACTTTGCTGTGAATTAAATAAGGTAGCAATACACAGTTAGGAAAAAAACTTAAAATTGACACTCATAATTTTTAAACACCCCCTTTCCCCTCCTGTCTAACAAAGAAGGCTTTATATGTGTGTTATGCATGTATATACTTGTAGAAAGAGAATCTTCCATAGATTTGATTTCTAATGGTCATAAGGGTGAAATATAATCCCTTTTGGGAGTAACCATGGCAACAATCTGCATTTCTTAGATACAAAATATAGCAAAAAAGGGGGGTGAACATGTCACAAAAGTCTCCAAAATTTGGTCTAAAGGAAAACTTCAATGAATTACAGTGATACCTTTCCTGAATCCATTGGTTTATATCTATCAAGTGGTCCAAAAAAAAATCATATGTCTTCCTGCTCGTTTTTCCATAAAATTGAATTGAAAAGATCGAGCGCAAAATCTTTGTTGATAAACACTACAATAATTTATGGACCTATGAACGGTACGGATAGGAAAATACGGACTGTCAATCATTGAAATGGCCTATAAAACATGTTAAAATCAATCTAAATGTTCATATAAACCCACTAAGAAGGCTATATTAATCTTCAATTACCTAAAAATCAATTTTATTGTACAAAAACTTTCATATTTAAAAAATTCACAGGGGCCATAATGCGAAACTAAACTTCTAACTGTGTATTGCTACCTAAGGGGGATGGTAGGGTCACCCGACCCCAACTTTGGACCTCAAAAGAAAAAGTTCCGTAACTTTACCCACCTGGGTATTTGAGTCCAGGCAACCTTAGGCAAGTGCCTATCGAGTGTACCTAGTGTGGACAAAAGCTTTGCCGTAGGTACTTTGCTGTGAATTAAATAAGGGGGATGGTAGGGTCACCCGACCCCAACTTTGGACCTCAAAAGAAAAAATTCCGTAACTTTCCCACCTGGGTATTTGGGTCCAGGCAACCTTAGGCAAGTGCCTATCGAGTGTACCTAGTGTGGACAAAAGCTTTGCCGTAGGTACTTTGCTGTGAATTAAATAAGGGGGATGGTAGGGTCACCCGACCCCAACTTTGGACCTCAAAAGAAAAAGTTCCGTAACTTTACCCACCTGGGTATTTGGGTCCAGGCAACCTTAGGCAAGTGCCTATCGAGTGTACCTAGTGTTGACAAAAGCTTTGCCGTAGGTACTTTGCTGTGAATTAAATAAGGGGGATGGTAGGGTCACCCGACCCCAACTTTGGACCACAAAAGAAAAAGTTCCGTAACTTTACCCACCTGGGTATTTGGGTCCAGGCAACCTTAGGCAAGTGCCTATCGAGTGTACCTAGTGTGGACAAAAGCTTTGCCGTAGGTACTTTGCTGTGAATTAAATAAGGGGGATGGTAGGGTCACCCGACCCCAACTTTGGACCTCAAAAGAAAAAGTTCCGTAACTTTACCCACCTGGGTATTTGGGTCCAGGCAACCTTAGGCAAGTGCCTATCGTGTGTACCTAGTGTGTACAAAAGCTTTGCCGTAGGTACTTTGCTGTGAATTAAATAAGGGGGATGGTAGGGTCACCCGACCCCAACTTTGGACCTCAAAAGAAAAAGTTCCGTAACTTTACCCACCTGGGTATTTAGGTCCAGGCAACCTTAGGCAAGTGCCTATCGAGTGTACCTAGTGTGGACAAAAGCTTTGCCGTAGGTACTTTGCTGTGAATTAAATAAGGGGGATGGTAGGGTCACCCGACCCCAACTTTGGACCTCAAAAGAAAAAATTCCGTAACTTTACCCACCTGGGTATTTGGGTCCAGGCAACCTTAGGCAAGTGCCTATCGAGTGTACCTAGTGTGGACAAAAGCTTTGCCGTAGGTACTTTGCTGTGAATTAAATAAGGGGGATGGTAGGGTCACCCGACCCCAACTTTGGACCTCAAAAGAAAAAGTTCCGTAACTTTACCCACCTGGGTATTTGAGTCCAGGCAACCTTAGGCAAGTGCCTATCGAGTGTACCTAGTGTGGACAAAAGCTTTGCCGTAGGTACTTTGCTGTGAATTAAATAAGGGGGATGGTAGGGTCACCCGACCCCAACTTTGGACCTCAAAAGAAAAAATTCCGTAACTTTACCTACCTGGGTATTTGGGTTCAGGCAACCTTAGGCAAGTGCCTATCGAGTGTACCTAGTGTGGACAAAAGCTTTGCCGTAGGTACTTTGCTGTGAATTAAATAAGGGGGATGGTAGGGTCACCCGACCCCAACTTTGGACCTCAAAAGAAAAAGTTCCGTAACTTTACCCACCTGGGTATTTGGGTCCAGGCAACCTTAGGCAAGTGCCTATCGAGTGTACCTAGTGTGGACAAAAGCTTTGCCGTAGGTACTTTGCTGTGAATTAAATAAGGGGGATGGTAGGGTCACCCGACCCCAACTTTGGACCTCAAAAGAAAAAATTCCGTAACTTTACCCACCTGGGTATTTGGGTCCAGGCAACCTTAGGCAAGTGCCTATCGAGTGTACCTAGTGTGGACAAAAGCTTTGCCGTAGGTTCTTTGCTGTGAATTGAATAAGGGGGATGGTAGGGTCACCCGACCCCAACTTTGGACCTCAAAAGAAAAAGTTCCGTAACTTTACCCACCTGGGTATTTGGGTCCAGGCAACCGTAGGCAAGTGCCTATCGAGTGTACCTAGTGTGGACAAAAGCTTTGCCGTAGGGACTTTGCTGTGAATTAAATAAGGGGGGTGGTAGGGTCACCCGACCCCAACTTTGGACCTCAAAAAAAAAAATTCCGTAACTTTACCCACCTGGGTATTTGGGTCCAGGCAACCTTAGGCAAGTGCCTATCGAGTGTACCTAGTGTGGACAAAAGCTTTGCCGTAGGGACTTTGCTGTGAATTAAATAAGGGGGATGGTAGGGTCACCCGACCCCAACTTTGGACCTCAAAATAAAAAGTTCCGTAACTTTACCCACCTGGGTATTTGGGTCCAGGCAACCTTAGGCAAGTGCCTATCGAGTGTACCTAGTGTGGACAAAAGCTTTGCCGTAGGGACTTTGCTGTGAATTAAATAAGGGGGATGGTAGGGTCACCCGACCCCAACTTTGGACCTCAAAAAAAAAAATTCCGTAACTTTACCCACCTGGGTATTTGGGTCCAGGCAACCTTAGGCAAGTGCCTATCGAGTGTACCTAGTGTGGACAAAAGCTTTTTTAGGCAACCTTAGGCAAGTGTTTATCATTTGTGTATAGTGAGGACAAAAGCTTTACCGTAGCTATTTTTTTATGAATTAAAGAAGGGGGATGGTAAGGTCACCCTACCCCATCCGGGTCTTTGCCGTAGGGAAATGTTTACGGATTAAAGTTATTTTACATAGGTTTGGTTCTAAATAAATTGTTGTTTAGATTAACCAAAATATTTATGTCAAATCGTTTTCGTTCTATTTGACGTAATTCGTGTATTCGTGTGTAACTCTTACACTTATCGCTCTTCTTATCAAAATGTCATAAATAAATTACAAGAGTGACTATTTACTTTTGAATAATTACGTGAACTAGCTATTTCTTTGGCGAAAAGTGAATATAATGGTTATCAGTTTTTCTTTTTACTCGTATAATTATATAAGCTTGAAGATCTTATTGTGTCGCTACAGTAGTATAGTGTAACCTGTTGTTATCAATTGTTATTATTATTATACAGACAATAACCAATCCCTTATCAAAGAGAAAGGAGAAAGTTTTTTTTTAATTCCCGGCCTTAAAAAAAAGTTATTAAATACACAAATAAATTATTTAACTTTTCTGTGTTTAAATGGAATTGCATTTCATCTTCCTATTGGAAATTATTTGTCATCATTTTTATTTATTTGTCATCATATTTATAAGTACGTGTCGTGTTATTGCAAATCTTCGGTTTTTAGGCATGATCATGTGGGTGCGTTTTCTTATTGTTCGCTGGCTTATTGTTCGCTAGCTTGATTCATCTTATTGTTCGCTGGCTTATTGTTCGCTAGCTTGAGTCTGGTTTTTTTAAGTTGTAGTTTTAGCATTTTTAATACGTTTCCGTTGGCAAGGTTTACGTGCACATGCACTTGTTTTTGGGGATGTCTATCCACCATCTGCGGGTATTTCGCCAGATTACCTTATATAAAAACATTTCAAGTAAATGTTTTAAATTTATCATTATTTAGGTGTTAGCCTATATTATATATATTCATATTATAGAAATTTTGTGAGTTTTTTTTCCCTTATATTTAATTAATCTTGAGATTTAAATCTGAGCTATAGTGTGTATTTTAATTATCTTGATGATCTATTGGTTAATTATATTACGAAGAAAAATATATGTGAGCTTATTCTTCCGTTATTTGTAACTTAGCCTTCTTTGTATATAAATATTAAATGATTTGGTAGGTAGGTGTGTTTTTTGTTTTTTTTTTAACATGAAAACTGTAAGTATCATATACTTTTGGATAGACATATCTGACTTTTACAAATATGCAAATCGTAGAAGGGGTCTGACATATTCCCGTACATTGTATACACATTAATACAATTATACCGCGGCTCGTACGTCCTTGGTAAATTGTGATTCTCTGTATATTGAATTTGACTTAAAGATAGCACCCTCACTTATAAAAGTTTCTTAAACTTACGTTCTCCGAGACGAAAATTATATATATATATATATATTACTGTGTATATATAATTAGAATCTATAATGTATTGTTGTGACATATTTGTGTGTAATAAATTGTAAATGTTCATGTTTACAGTTATGTATAGTATAGATGTATACCAGAGAGTGCTATCTTGGTAGTACTTGATTTAGTGTACTACTTTAACAATAAAAGCTTTCGTAGAAGTTTTAATAGTGTATATTGTCAAATTCAACGGGGTTATGTTTCTTATATTTAGAATAATACTGAAATGCTGACAATTCACTTTATACTAAACATAAAAGTTGAATGGCTTCAGTCAGCTTGGTAGAGCAAAGGAAATGCACACTCTATAAAATTGAAACAAAAACAAAAAAAGGTCAACTTTCCTTTGAAGAATTTATTGAAACAAAAACATGAAATATAATTTCCTTTCTAACAGTATAATTCATTGTTCTTGGTAGGAACAACATTAGATGTGGCTTCACCCTAAGGTAATAACAGTACAAACAATGTGGAACATCAAATGAGATTAACGAGGCGTGTGTCTCCTGTTTTATTGCTACAATAACATCCAATCAACACCTTCAACTTTGTACACGCGTCAGACTATACAAGACAAGACAATTATACGCGCCAGAATATACAATCATTGTAAATGGTGAACACCTGTTAAAAACTCAAGATTTTCATTAATTTCCTTTCATCTTCAATCAATATGCATAAACATGATAAATATCGTTTAATGAGGCAATAATTAAGCAAATAAAAAGATGAAAACATTCACATTTCAATTTTCTTAACACAATAATTAAACGTAATACTGGCTGTTATACATAATAGATGATAAAATATTATGTAAATAATGTTTCATTTTTTTTCTATCAATTTTAACTTTCTAGTCGCTAAAATTATTTTCTTTTGCACATTCTTTTAAGATTTATTGCAATAATTAATTTTAATTAAAAATAATATGTTTTCATGCGCTAAATAGTTTCTTGTCGCTTGTTGTCGCTAAAATAATTCTTGTTGTCGCTAAAATTCTTGTTGTCGCTAATTAGTGAGACCGCATTTTTTTATGGACTCAATATCACAGGTATTTGGGGCATGGACCCCCCTTTTTTTGACCTCACTAAAAAAAAAATTGTTTGGTCTTTTTTTATTGGCAGTTGCTATTTGTCCGGCTAGCCGGACGAATAGTACCAGGACTATTTGTCCGGCCAATACAATGCGCATGTCACTATAATATTTGTGTGTGCGAGTAATATTATCTTCAGCATCACGAGGGGGTAGCACATGTTTGAAAATTTTAGTGTTAAGGCCTAATCTTGTTACTGGTAATTGAAATTGTTGTTTTCTTCATACTATAGTATATAGTTCAATGTTGATAACGAATAATTAGAATAAAATCATATATATCCCATATTTTTATATAAGAAGAGAGAATAATTTACTTGTAAAACAAACTTGGGTAGTGTTTGACTCGTGCATTTTAAGTTAACGTAAAGGATTTTGTCTAGCTGAAAAAGGTACAAAATTATTATGTCTGTAGCTGTCAAAGAGAATTATATAGACCCCGCCTTGACATAACGTTATCCATTCCACTGTTTTTTTTAATTTTATTTACGTGAGGGGATCGGGTGTCACAGTGTGCTCCTATTCCCAAATTTCTCTTTTCTTTTCTTGTCTTGCAAGACTCATTTTTGGATTATAACTAAGCTAAATTTCAATCAGTAAGACAATTCTTGCAATTGTAAAGGCCTTTTTCAACTACACTTGCTTTGAACATCTTTTCCACCTGTACACATCTGTAGCGAATCGAATAATTTTGTGAAACTGATTCTCCGATCAATTATATATAATTAGTTTTATTTCCCATTTTCATTGTGATTTCAATTTTTTAGAGTCCCTTTCATAAGATTTATATCATTCTTGGAAGTTCATAATATCGTGTTCCATTGTCAAATTCCGAAAACTGCAAAATTTATCACAAATATTTCAGCTATGATCTAAAAATCAAAATCAGTGATCAGATTAGGGAGCTACCATTTGATTTTTATGGGGGGGCTAGGATGAAAAAATTTGTCCTGCATTTTTTTTTAGTTGTAATCTCTGTCCTGCCTTTTTATTTTTCACTCTATTCGGTCCTGCCTTTTTTTTTATTGGTTTATCCTGACTTTTTTTTACCTTAGTTGTCATCCTGCCTTTTTTTTTTGCAAAGTGTCTCATCCTGCCTTTTTTTTTACTCAAAACTCCTGTCCTGCCTATTTTTTTCAAATTTCATCCTAGCCCCCCCATAAAAGTCAAATGGTAGCTCCCTTACACGCGCCCCCTTGGTGCTACTGCATGCATGAAGATAATAATGTTACACGCACTTCCGAACGCACATTATATGACATGCGCATTACAATGGCCGGACAAATAGCTCTGGCACTATTCGTCCGGCTAGCCGGACAAATAGCCACTCCGTTTTTTATTTAATTTTCAATTTTCTACAATGTATGAACATATATCAAGTCTCAACAATCCATTGCTAGTCGATTGCAATAACTTTTTTACTATCCATACGAGCCCCAAGCTTTTTTCACTTGGGGCTCGTATGGATAGAAAAAAGTTATTGCAATCGACTAGCAATGGATTGTTGAGACTTGATATATGTTCATACATTGTAGAAAATTGAAAATTAAATAAAAAAACACCAAACAATTTTTTTTTTAGTGAGGTCAAAAAAAGGGGGGTCCATGCCCCAAATACCTGTGCTCAATATGGATTAAAAATCAAATTAGTGTACCTATACAATGAAGAAGGATAGGAATACAAAATAAACACAGTACGGACATATTTTACTTGATCATAAATAAACGTAGGTGAAAAAACTGTCAAAATAGGTGCAATTTGGGTACCGTCACGTTACAAGACGGGGAACGCCTGTTGTGGATATTTTTTATAATTTTCATGGTTAGCATTGAAACAACTTGCAGTGGCAGATCCAGAAATTTCTAAAATGGAGAAGGAGCACTGACTGACCTAACAAAGAGGAGGCTTCAGTCATACACAAGTGATTTCCATAAATTTTGAATCGTTTTTGTTCATCTCATTTTAATAGATTGAATGGTGATTAGTCAAACCAGTTTTGACAGTATAGCGGAAAAGAATAACAGCGAAATGGACAAGAAAACAATGAAAAACTCAGATTTTAGCCCCAAGAACTTTACAGAAACACCAGAAAATGAACAATACAATTTGAAACAAAGATTTACCAAACAATCAACACGAGAAGAAAACAAGAACACAATAAACATGCGTGAATATGCTCAACAACTGGCCCCATGGATTCACCAGTACAGGTTATGGACTACAATATCAACTTTACCACCAACTTTCCCTCATCAGGCAATGAGTTGTATGCAGTTCGGGGGCCAACAGACGTTTCAATCGTTTGGTTCTGCACCTGTTTTTCCAACAGCCAGTCCTATTATTCATAATCAGATCGGTGCAACCCCTCACTGGCCTCAGGCTCAAAATCGAAATCAGAGAAACGTTAGAAACGGGCAAGAAACAACAACAAATAGATTAGGTATTTCAGAAATTTCTGTTGCTTAATTAATATTTAGAATTAAGAATGGAAATGGGGAATGTGTCGGGCCTCGGGGAGACCAACAACTAGCATGTGACCAAACTAATAACAGAAAAACAGCCAACAACACAGTAAGAAAATCCCACACCCGGAGGCTTGCTTCAGTAGGCTTCTAAACAAAATATGTACTAGTTCAATCAAGGATTTGTATAGTAAGATCTTATATACAAATCCTTGGTTCACTGAATAGGGACGTCACAACAAACTCCAAAACATATAAATAAACAGTATTTCGGATTGAATGGAGCAAAGACTGGGGTCTATATATATGAATATGAACCAGCACACAGGAATTGCATGAATAAAGTAAAATAAAATAACTATTTGGCTAATGTTAATATCAAAAACAAAATACAGGGTATATCAGGGTAGCGCCTGATATCGAACCAATAGCAAAATGGGCGCTAAATAATGAAATATGAGCACATGTATGATGCTACATTCCTAAAGTACATGTATGATGTAAAAGTAATGTGCAAAAAAAAGGTGCCAACCTACACACATGACACATGCTACAGAATAAAATTAACATATTGTAAGTTTCTTTTTATACAGTCAAAAGACTTACCTTTGTAATTTATTTTTGGCATTGATTATTAACATGATTAAATGATGTATGCTCTAACTTTACAAGTGCACAGATAAGTCTGTAGTAAAGTAAATTTATGGCATAAACATACATGTAGCTTATATTTGTCTGTTCATTTTGATGGACCATATAATGCATTTCCATTTTGAAATTTCAGGTACAGAATATATGTTACCACCCTTATGGAAGAGAGTTCTAGCAGAAGTGATAGACTTTATTGTATTATTTTACCTGAAAATCATAATCATGATTATGGTGATGAGACAAATGGGTATTTTGTAAGTTTTATGTTATATAATTATATCATTATAACTGATCATATTATTATCTTTTAGTCATTGTTAGTTGTGGTTATTTCAAAATGTAATTTTTAGTCATCAATTTTTTTATTATATTTTTTTACACTTGCTAAAGATGAACGAAACATTTGTGCCTCAATCGGCAATCCTCGGGTGAATCCACTTCTCTCCTATCTGAGATGGAGGTACGAAATTGGCCAAGTTGTGACGAGCGATTTTTGCCCCTTAAGGGATTGGTAGAAACTTTACTTCAATGGAAACTGTACAGCCTTCAACCTGGAGTAAACCCTATATTATGAAATGTATGATACAATGTATGATTTAATTTTTTTTTTATATTTTCTTTGCACTTTCATACTCTTTTATATACACATGATACATGTACTGCGATGTTTAATCAAATGTTAGGAATCAGAATTTGATTTTAAGTTTGAAGTTTTAATGAGCTTTATCTACATGATATATATACATTTATAAATATTTATTTTTCTTTCAGAAAAACAGAAAATGTGTTGAATGTTCATATTGATGTTGTCCCATATTTTGACCTGAAGAACATGGAGATGGACATAGATAAAGCCTTTACGATGACGTCAGAAATAATAGCTTTAGAAATCGTCAACAGAATAATGATCACTTTATTTGAGGTACAATTGTATTTCAACTTTGAATGTTTAGAGGGAAGGGGAAAGAGGAATGAATCAGTTTGTCTAAGAATTTAATATGTATGTGCAAGAGTTCCGAATCAGTTGGTTGGTCCTTATACATGTATCATGTTTGTGAAGTTTAAAAAAGATGTAAGAGAGAGCCAACATTTATGTTTAGAGCAAAGAATTGTAGTTAAAAACTGTTGCAGACATGTATGTTGATGTTATCAAAGTGGAAAGTATTTACAACTTTCTATAAGATAAAGAATTACATGTTATAGTTCAATGATTTTACTCCTGTTTGTTGTTAAAAAAACATTAATAATTTGAAATTTCTCTTTTTCATTAATAATTTGAAACTTCTCTTTTTCATTAATAATTTGAAATTTCTCTTTTTCATTAAAAATTTGAAATTTCTCTTTTTCATTTTAGACTTTCTGCTTGCGGAAAGGAATGGGATCACCAGGTGGAGCCACTCCTGGAAAAAGACTCCTTGGAATGGTGGTTGTATCGTGTGAAAATATCATGGATCTGGGGAATGGGAAAGTTTTAGTCATTCCTGCAGAGGATATAGGCTTTATTAAGTAAGTTTTCGAATAGAATTGGCAATATAACTGTCCAAGTTTGCATAATCATATAGAACCAAAAAATATATATTTTGCTAAAAAAAATTATGGCATTATGGTAAAATTCTTTAAAGATACCAGGCTTCTAATTTTGTAAACCAGATGTGAATTTGATTGATCTGCAGTTTGATTCTTAACATAAATTTGAAGATACTTGAAATGGTAGAAATATCCAAACATACAGACAGGTAAATATAAAGTAGCATACAAAAAAAGAGAAGAGTACATGTATTTGAACAAAATAGATTTGAAATGGTATTAAACCCTGTTTTAAGGGATATATATACCTAATGTTAACAGAGTGCTTTAAACATGTTAGATAATAAAAGGTTTCTGAAAAAAAAAATTGCAGTTATTGTTTCTTTAATCAGTTATTGTTTATATATTAAAATAATAATAGAGTAATACAATTTTAAATATATTTACAGATGATCCATTATAGCTAACAAATGGAACAACACAAAATTGAGAAATATTTTAAAACATAAATTTTCCTTATTTGAATCTGAAAAAATTTGAGCAACATATTTGTAAAGTTTGAAAACAAAGATTAGTAAAGATATTGCTGATAATGTAAGCCATGGGGATAAGATTTTCAGTATTTAATTTATGATTGTTTTTATGACCCCTTAAAACATGTTAAGAATGTAAATTTAACATACAAAGTTGAAATTATCTAGTCAAAGGGAGATAATCTCTCATATTTTTTTAATACATTTTTCAGTCAGAGGTCGAAAGTGTTTCTACACTCAAAAAATACAAATTATATTTTAAATATAAATGTTTTCAAGTTTTTATTGAAATATAACTATTTAATAGAATTATATCTGCAGTTTCTTTCTACAATTTTAAGATATGATTCAAACTTCTAGAGAAATTACCGTTTATGGACAAATCTGAATGTCTGCAAGACTTAAAATATTATATGGTTAATTGGAAACATTATGATACTAAATTTCAATATATTTTTTTTTAAAGCTTATGACTTTTAAGAAATGACATGTCATAAAAACATTTCTAAATAACCTTAAAAAAGTGTAAACTTTTAAGTGATTAGGGTAACAGTAAACATTTCATCAAAATTGGATCTGGTTTAAGATTTTGACAATCTAAGTTCAAGTGAAGAAACTCTTTAAATATCTGACTGTAACTAATATAACGAATGTGAGTATAAACAAATGCATTTTTCAAATCAAAGGAATTCAAGGTGTATAAAAAAATTGATTGTCTTCTTTGTTATTTAAAATTTTAATAAGTGTGAATTAAGGTGGTACCTAACACTACAGGGAGATAACTCTGTAAAGTCAGCTTAACGTTTTAATTACATTGTGTTGTACAAGGAATATGAAGCCTCTCAATCATCAAAATTGGTGTTTGTCAAATTGCTATATAACCAGTGTATTTTTTCTGACAAAACGGTTGGTTCAGATTTTTTAAAACTTTTATATTTTGGTTTAAGTGTCAAAGTAAATACTTTGACCAAATTTTATGAAAATTAAACGAGCCAAATTTATTTTAGTGAAAGTGTTGGGTACCATCTTAACAGGTTCAGAAACTAACAAAGAAAAGAAATTTCATAAAACTTGTTAAAAAACATCAACAAAATAAACCTGAACAAAAACCATCATTTATGTACTGAAATCCAATAGTATGGAAAAAATTCATTAGAATGGATCTAAATATTGACAATGTTATACTTAATTTTTCAGTGCCTTGGTCAGATCTGTAATAAAGAATTTCACACTAGCATTCTTTTTTCCTGCCTGTTTAACTGTGTTCTTTTTCCAACATAACCGAGCAGCATATGACATTTTAGCCAAGACAATAGTTGTGGAGCACATACGTCCAATTCAGCGAAATATGCGATAGCAAATATATGTTAATTTTAATATGATAGATATTATTTGTTACAATTCTATTTGTTTTATGTTTTATGTAATGTGTTTTTATGATGATGTTGTTTTACAAAACCTATCATTGCCCTTTATTATGATTATAAAATTTTAATCACAATTTCATTAAAATTTCAAGCTTCATATTATAACAATTTATTATGTGTTCATTGTCATTTTGTTTTTCCAATTATACATTTTAGAATAACTTTCTGACATATATGTTAGTTTTCAAAACATTCTTCTTTTCTGAAATTTATTGTATCAGAGCAAACCAGCTATATGGGGAAATTTTTGGCACCAGAAACCAAGATAAAAGGCTGAAATTGAGATGCAGTTACAAACTTTAATGAAAAAGCAATTTAGTATAGTATAAATTACAAGATTGGATGATACTTTTCAACATCAGCAATACAGTATCAAGTTGAACAAAACTATCAATTCACCTTCATATATCACCCTTTGCCTGTAGATATATATTGATTCTTACATTGATATCAGTGGATTATAAGGTTTATCCAATCAAGATAGGTAAATTATTAATTTCAAAGACTGAGCCTTGGCAAGGACTTTAAAATCTATAATTCAACTTAAGAATGAATAAATCCGATAACTCATGAAAAACTATGTAAAAATCTGTTTCTTTAATGATGAAAAAAATAAATTTTAAATTTTTAAACTTAAATCCTTATCGAGTGCCTCCCACATTCCAAAAACAATTTCATTAAACCTGTTAGCATATTTTGATCCATCCTGGTAAAGGTTATGACCCTTATATTCATTCAATCATCTTCTGAGATCACCGGAAACCACAGGTTTATTATTTTTGGGTTAGAAACGTCAAAATTTCCATAGAATTAGAGAAATGTGGAATGACTACATTGTCTGGGGAAATATAAAAATATTTTTGTACAAGACTCAAACATGTTGGAAACAGGAAGTTTCCCCCAGCATTTTAATTCTTTTCGAGCCTAGTACAAATAAAATTTACATTGAGGGTCAATGTATGGGTTATTTTTTTCTCCCACAACTGTTTCAAATGAAATATTTGGATGAAAACAACAACTTTGAATTTAAAGCTAATGACGTAAAGATTCTGTGAAGCTGTATTCTTTATTGACGTCATAAATAAAACTCTACAGAAACTCTTTATTTGTAAGTGACTTATCTATTTAAAAATTTTGTGCTCATTTATAGCTTGGATATGCTCTATATCAAGGCAAGAAAGAATTCTCTTGTTACATTATGTTATCTGTCATTGATGTATTATATGGTCACATGGTGTATAAGTTTGTGATATTTTGTACTGTGTATGTGAATCATTTATTAAGACGAAATTGATGAGAATGAGTTGACTTGTATTCTTGCCATATTGTTTTTTAAGGTTTAAAAAAATATGTGATACCTTTGTAAAGCTTCATGCACAAATTACTGTTCAATTCTGTGGATTAGTCTTATTTCATAAAGTAAAAGTAATAAATTCCTTTGAAAAAGCTCATTAATGGAAGAATGCAAAAAGTCAGTTGTTATCTTATATATGTCCTGCTTAGGTGTTATGATTACTCTGAAATTTAATGTTCAGTCAATTAAAACATAGATAAAATGATGGGTCAACAAGAGATTATTTCCATTTTAAGATAATAAAAGATTGCCATGGCAACAATTATCACTTGTAAGTTTGATTTTTAGCTTAGTGGTCTGCAAAAATTGCAAACATCAAAATTAAGGCAGGAACCTGTTCAGTCGTTGTCGTTTGTTGATGTGGTTCATATGTGTTTATCATTTTTTATATAATGTAGACCAGTGGTTTTCCTGTTTGAATTATTTTACACTAGTCATTTTGGAGCACTTTATACCTTGCTGGTCAGTGTGAGCCAAGTCTCTCTGTTGAAGACTGTACTTTGATCTTTCATTGTTTACTTTATTACGCATTGTGACTCATACCGCATCTTCTTATTTCTATGTAGTCAAACAATTTGTTGTTTTAACAATAAAGTTTTAGGAAAACCTTAGATAGACATCAAATCTCTATTTCTATCTGTAGAAAAGTAAAAAAATGTATGTGTTGTTTTTCACAATTGTTGGCATGTACTTACAGTGAAAAAGTACAAATGCTCATTTGTTTAAACAAAGTATTTATTTTATTGTTAAATTGTCTTCATATTTTAAACTAAATGTATTCTTTTACATTAAAGCTTTTAATAAAGTTTGATATCTGGAAGTTTTGTAACTTATAAAGAATACCATGTTGCCACAATTGAGAACATCAAGAAAGGGTTAAATAAGGACAATCCAAATTAAGTTTAAGAAAGACTGGCAGCAACTAGATGTTAAGCAAATGACACTCAATTAATCATTGTTATGCCTCTGTCCAAGTGGAGCGGACATTAAGTTGTACCCTTGTCCATTGTCCTAAAATTGATTTCAGTTCCTTAACTTTAGTTTGCCACAACCACATATTATGAATCTTATACACAATGCTTATTACCACAAAACACGGATCAAATTTGAATTGAGGTGGCATCTCTTTTAGTAATTTACAGTTTTTCCCTTTTACAAATGGAAACATTGCTAAATTTTTCTATTCCGTCCTCTAAGCTTAAGTTTGCCTCAACCAACTTATACACAAAGCTTATTACCACAAAACTCGGATCAAGTAGGAATTTGGGTAGTCACTTTATTCATTCTGGAGTTATGTCCCCTTATAAATTAAAATGCAAGCGTGGGCATCATCCATGTCACATGGACACATTCCCCATTTACTGTACGAGCATTCATTATTATTCGTTGGATACCAATTATCGTAGGTACAAATAAACCACGACATTAAATATCCACCAACATATAAGTTTTTCTTTCTCCACAAAAATTGGTACCAACAAAAATTAATGAATCCAAAGTATTCATTACGATTTCTCCTCGGTTGGAGAATAAATATTTTTATGCCCCACCTACGATAGTAGATGGGCATTATGTTTTTTATGCCCCACCTACGATAGTAGAGGGGCATTATGTTTCCTGATCTGTGCCTTCGTTCGTTCATCTGTCCGTCCGTCCGTTCGTCCCACTTCAGGTTAAGTTTTTTGTCGAGGTAGTTTTTGATGAAGTTGAAGTCCAATCCACTTGAAACTTAGTACACATGTTCCCCATGATATGATCTTTGTAATTTTAATGCCAAATTATAGTTTTTACCCCAATTTCATGGTCCACTGAACATAGAAAATGAAAGTGAGAAGTTCAGGTTAAAGTTTTTGGTCAAGGTAGTTTTTGATGAAGTTAAATCACATCTACTTGAAACTTAGTAAACATGATCTCTATGATATGACCTTTCTAATTTAATTCCAAATTAAAGTTTTGACCCCAATTTCATGATCCACTGAACATGGAAATTTAAGTGCGAGTGGGGCATCCGTGTACTATGAACACATTCTTGTTATCTTTGTGATATATGCCAATCATTCAGAATTAAAAACCATTTTCACTAACCGCAACATCTCTGAAAGGAAATTGAATTTCCAATTTATTTCTAAGGATCTTTTGATATTCTCACCATGCATGTGCGAGATTATGGGTTAAAATTCTGACTTTGTCAAAGCAAAGACCTCATAAAAGGTTTTCATAGCTTCTCACACCAGCTCCCATTTATATGTAATAGCTTTTGTTGACCCAGAGTTTATTAATGGGTCCTTATTGGATGGCAATTGTCTTTCCTGTGGCTTGATACTTTGAGCTAGAACATACAAATTATGACTGGGTTAGATCAAAGCAGGGTATACACGTTTATTTTATTGTCATTTATCAAATAGTCTTATATCTTCCTGAATATGCATGTAATATTTGATGCTGGACATTGCAGTGGTCAAGCACTCAAATGAAGAAAATTGAGAAATATAGGTTTATGTGTTCACTTTGTTCTACTTAGAGGAATGTGTTGTGTGCATATGATACAACTGTACACCTTACTTTATTTAAACTAGAGGGTTTTTATAATGATTATCCTAAACATGTCTGAAAAATTTGCCACTGGTGGTTAAGCTAGCAAAACAATCGTGTCTTCAATTCACTTCAACATCCTACTTAATGTTGGAGAATATTCTTTTGAAGACGAAAATTGTGTCTGTAATATACACTTTTAAAGACTGGTATCAATTTATCAGTATTTATGACATCATTTTTGGATGTAACACTTTTTTTGATTGGCTGATGTCGTTTTGTTTATCATATCATAGACACAATTTTGTCATGTGACCATGACGTCATCAACGTTTTTTCATGATTTACGCCGGTTTAAAATGGAATTTAGAATTATATTATAAGAAATAACTGTAATATTTTTTCTGTCTATTAGAAATAACATAAAAAATGTGGTGTACAGTGACTGTACACTGTTAAATAACCCGCTATGCGTGTCATTCAGTGTGCGCCACATATTTTATGTTATTTCTTCATAGACAGAAAAAATATTACAGTCATTCCTCAAATAAAAACACTTGTAAAATTCATTTCATATTTTATTGTAAATAATATATCTTAACAAATGCACTTGATGATAACTCTTGATACAAACTTCCTTTAAATCATATTGGTGCATTCTGACATCAGATATCTGGGAGATCATAAAATGAAATTATATTTGAGCACCATATGGTTTTCAAAAATAGATCAGTGTCTACACAAAGTGTAACATTTCACTATCTGGAATTCATTGAAGCAGCATTAGACATTATTTGTATGCTGATATGATGTTTACAAAGATGTCTATTTATAGCATTGCCCAAAGTAACATGTATCTCAATATCTTCGCATATTAGGACAAAGAAGTTGCTGAATGATGAAAAACAAATTCATTGAAACAGCTTACTTTTGAAAAATTAGGTATAAAATGCTATAGGTTTCCATGGGTTCAAAAATCAGCATGCTTAGTGGTATCTTTGAAATAATGCAACAGTATTGTCAATGGTTCATAATAGCCTAGTTGTTGCATAATAAATAAGATTTGAAAACAAAAGCAATGCACTATATTAAAGATAGAACTGCCCAAATATAATATGTATTTTAAATTGTATTTAAATATATTCTTACGGCTTTCTGTTAAAAGTATTAAAAGAGCAGAAGTATTATCTACAAAACACAAAAGGTATGTTCTTAACAGCAAAACTGTTATCTGTAACTTAAATCGTAACACATAATAAATCTAAATTAAATAAGTTATGGTACTTCAATAGAGGGAGGGAAGCAGAAAATATAGTTCTGTTACACATGCTTCTTTTGTTTGTCACATGAGATTCAAAACATCATGGACAATGTTATCCTGCTGTTTCTTTAGATTCGTTTTTTTTTCTTCAATTTATTAACAAACACAAATTTTGGTAAAAAAAAACAACATTTAAAAGCATATCTTTAACATATGGTATCAAAACTACAGAAGTAACACAATGGCTTCAATATTTGTTTCACAAACACAGTATGTCTTGGCATCACTTTCATTGTATGTATTTGGTAATATTAACAACAAAATTTATTGCTGAGTTAAATATTTCTTCAAAAATGTACACATATATATAATTTTTTTTCTCAGTAAATATAAATTACGTAAATAAAATTATGACACATTTTTCCACTTGAAGGATTTCTTGATCCAAAAAAAATGACAGTTCACAAGTCATAAATATGAATATTGATCATCTTAAACATCTTATAAACAGGTATTATCCAAGAGCAAAACCTGAAATATTTTTTTTCTTTCAAATTTACAGTCTTCTAGAAGACGGTCCCCTTTAACACATCCTTAAGTGTTCTACAACAGTACTTTGTTAAAGTTCATCAAAGTCTTATTTATATTGTATATGTACGCCTCTTGAGGGTCCATGATTGGTTAATTTATTCTTGAATCCTATAGATGAGAAATAGATGTGGAAACTTACTGAAATCAACTTATAAATACTATAAATTCAGAAATTATTGCAATGTTTTTATTACCGGTATTTCCAAAAAATGCAACAGGGTTTTAATCGCAATAATTAACTCACATTTTGAAATTTTTCATGATCAACAAATAAAGATAAAGCATTTATAATTGTGCAAATTATTTTTTAATTTATAGTGGTCACATAGCCTATTATTGATGAGATACCTTAAATAGTATGCAAGTTTTTTTTTGTTAGGTTTCAGAATTAAAATAATTACAAACAAAGGCAATATACATGTATGAGGGGGGGGGGGGGGGGGGGGGGGGTAGAAGGGGTCCTGATCCAGAAATCCCGGGCTTAAAAACATGAAATCCTGAGGTCCCGATTTAAAAAAATCTAAATCCCGAAGTCCCGAAATTAGAAAAAAAGAATTTCCGGATCCCCCAAGGGTCAATCCCGAAATCCTGAGCTTAAAAACACCTGATCCCGGAGTCCCAATAAAGGTCCTATCCCCCCTCATGTATTAAAGGGCACATTCTACTTTAAAACAATGTGAATTAATGTATGATTCAATATAGTTAAACAACATTACTTGCATAGATTTTCAACAATGAAAGATTTTTTTCTTCTCTTCAATTAATTTTGTAAGAAATAACCTTCTTAAAGAGGGTCTGGAAACTGTAGGGATTGGTAAAAAGCAAGGGGATGTTGGGGGTCTTCATTTCTGAGTTCTTTATTCATTTTGCCCATCTTTCTCTAATTTTTATATTTTAGGACCCCATAATGATCATATCATATCCTCTTTTTTGCCCAATTTTCCTCTTTCTTTTTTAAAAACCATTACAAATATGCATTAGTCACTATTTTTTTTATCCCATCCACACCCTTATTCATCCAAATAGAATCATGGTATGTATAAAAATTAGTGTTGGAGTTTAATTATAAAACCTTTATTATCAAAGTAAGATTTAAATGAAATCTTTTTCTTTCATAAAGATGAGTGGAAAAAAAAATGAAACACATGACTGTGTATAACAACCATGATAACATTTCTTTAATTCTTATGTAGTCTTGATTTTGAATTACATCTAAAGACAGTACATTTAAAAAACAAATAATTGCATTCACAATTCAAAAGCAATATGAAGGTCACAAAAAGGTTAATATTTAGCACTAACATTCTCTGGTTAATTGTTATAACTTCAAATAATCAGTGATGGTCTAAGGAAAAAATCAAGCAAGACTGGCCATATATCTATGTCAAAAAAGGATTAATTATGAAAAAAACTAAAATCACTTTTCAGTTCATCAAAATCATATCTATAAATACTATGGTACATAAAACAATGTAAGAAGACAAGAAGAGAAGATCCCAAAGTATGAGGATATATTTTGATGATCTTTTTCCTCTTAAAACTTATTTATTTATCTGATCCATTCCTGAACTTTTTTTAAACATGAATTAGATAAAAACAAGTGAAATTAATAACGCAGTGTGAATGAAATCTCTTACAATTAGTAACAAATAAAAACAAGTTTCGTAAATTCAACACTTAAGACAATGAGGGAGGTAAGGGAAAAGGATGATGTATAGGTCATTGTTGTACCATTAAAGATAGATATGAAATAAAATTGACAAGTAAGAAAAGTAGTTATTATTGGACAACAAGGATATCCCTACCTGCGATTCCCTCAACATGCATTAAGTCAGAACAAAACAAATTTCATATATATACTTAGCTTATTAACATACAACTACACACCAAATTACTGACAGACAAGATAACAAACATGGTTAAAACAAAATTCAGCCACAATTTAGTAACCAAGGCATAAGATGCAATATTTCAAGTTTTTTTAGAATAACTTAGAAGAACCGAAAAGATAAAAAAAAATCTGCCAAAGTTTTTTTTGCATGGTTGTGGTTTTTAAGATAATGAAAAACATGTAACAAAATAAATTCCGTTTCAAATGAAAAATAATGAAACAGGGTGTGTTTTCGAGAAAAATTCAACTTTAAAACCAATATTTAAATGCTTCATAAACTAATCCAACCAAAAAAATGTTTACATGAAATCAGAACCACATACAATTCAAATATGACAGGTATGGAAAGATTACAATTTTTTAATCAGCAGTTACATTAGAAGATAAGTATTAATATCTATCTGTGAATAGAAAAGTGGCCATTTTCTAAATGCTAATTGTCGAGATAGTGTGTTTCCAAATTGTACTTTCCAAATACACTGCCAACTTCGGGACATCCAAACTTGGACAGCTCTTGCATATATATATATATCCATACACCATAACCTTTCAAATATCATAATTATCCTAATTCTGTCTGTGTGTCACGTTGCTTTTCCCAACTCTATCTTTTTCTGTAAAGCTTTAGCCGAATGGTAAATCATTGAATCTATTATTCCAGCCACTAGAAAAGAAGAAAAACAATCAAATAAATCAAAATTCCATGATTGATGGTATGATGGGGTGTGGTATTCATTTCTGTTCTTCATTTTTACTGCCATCTTGTTTTATTTTCTCTATACTTCTATACTTTGATTATTCTGAATTCTGTTTTCCTATCCAGAAACTCATCATTCAGCATGACACAAAAAATGTAATTAATAAAATTAACGGTACCAATTTTGTTGCACCAGATGCGCATTTCGACAATACATGTCTCTTCAGTGATGCTCGTGGCCAAAATATTTGAAATCCAAAGCTTATATAATTAAGATATAGTTTAACACAAATGTCACTCCCAAAATCTCAATTTAACTTTTAATTGCAATAAAGCTATCTCTCGATTTTCTGAAATATTAATTTTTTGACTTCTTTTTTTTTGAGCAAGCATAAAGAAAATTAAAGTTTTTAAAATGAGGTGAATAAATGGATTGGGGAAAAACAAGTTAAAAAGCTGCATGAAAAATTTGCAAAACTAATAAAATTATGATTTCTTTGGTAAAAAGTGTATTTCAGGTGAATGTTTAATGAAAGAAATATTGTTGACGATGAAGCATGCCTTCGGGTGCGAGAGTTTCTCGCTGCTTTGAACACCCATTGGTGGCCTTCGACTGTTGTCTCCTTATTGGTTTCGGTTGTTGTCATATAACACATTCCCCATTTCTATTCTCAATTTGATTAAAAGTCCAGAAATTAAATCATAGATCTGTTATAATTAAACTCACCAGTAAAGACACCTCCTATAATTGCACATACACCAGTTAGAAAATGCATAAATGACCTGAATAAAAAAATACAATTAAATGTCAAGTTGTATTTTTTTCAGACTGTCCAAACTCAAAATCAACTCTGGTAGACACCAATATAATGAAATATTGTTTCATGATCCTATCAATTATTTGGTTGTATAAATATGTTTACGCCAAATTATGTATACTTATCTAACTAAAATATAATTAAAAAAAAATAATTACACTAATTCAGACATTTAAAACATTGACAAACTCTGAAAACACACAATTTGCTGAAAAAAGTATCTTGATGTTTTTTTGTTGTTGTTGTTGAGTTGCTGTATTTTGACATAATCTAACTATTTCTTTTAATCCATTTTACCTTTTTCAAGATTAACTCTTAACACCTATTCTCAGAATAAGTGTCCACGGTTGGAAAATAATTTCTAATTCAAAAAGTTGTAACAAACATCAATATTTATATTTTATTTCAAACATAAGCATACAACAAATCAAAATGCAAAACGGCAGATCTCAACCAATAGAAATAAAAAAGAAAATACAATGCCAAAATATGGGTATAGAGTATGCTGTAATCTACGTTTCAGGTACTTATGCATAGATTCAAATGAATAGTTCAAACATATTTTGTAAATTTGAATAGTTTTCAATGGCTAAATAAACTGATAATAATACAGTCAAATAACTGTAAAAGTTTCTCCTCAAAATTCCTATTAAAAAAAAACATTGGATCGAAATATAAACTGATAAAAATTTGGTATAAAACATGACAATAATATGACAGCTTACATTTTCAGTATTAAAAAACATGCTCAGTGTATGCAAACACTCTACATGTTGTGTATTGCCTCTCATCTGATGAAAAAATAATTACTACACATCTTTTTAAAATGTTTTCATAACAAACTTGGATTGCCAACAATGAAACAATAACGTAAATTACACAAAACTGTAACGTATCTTACAAAGAAAAATTCTCTCATAATCAGGATTGTTTCATCCTTCTTCCTGAATTCTTTCAAAATGTATGAAAAAAGAAATATTGTAACAACATTTTGGGTGTTTTATCATTAAACTGTAAATGTTTTACAAATATAACGTAAATTACACTTTATAAAAAAAGAACGTTCTTTCTTGATTTTCAGTTTTTAAGCATCTGTTTAAGTATTAGATCTTAACTGTAACAAACTACAGGCATTTCTATAGTCCTGAGGATCAATTTCAAAGCTTCGACCACTCCGTCCAACTTTATTGGGCTCTCTAATGTTACACAATATGTCTGTGACCTGTAACCATATTTTGTCTTCTGGATTTGGCCATTTATACAAAGGATTTCCAGTATTCCTTCCTTGACTTGGCCGCAAAAAATTAACTTGACATTCTTTATCAGTTTCATCGATGTCTGTTATTTTTCCAACGTGCCATGCATTATCATATATTGCCGCAACAAATTGGTCGACGGCGATGAGTATCTCAATCCTGTCAGCTTCGACTTCAGCTGTTTCAACATGCTCATTTTGATTTATATTGGCCTCTTTTTCTGGTACTACAACACGACCAGCATTCTCTCCTTTCAATATGTTTGACTCTGAGTAATCATGGAAATTACCTATCAAACATTCCTCACAGTAACAGGAAGTCACGGTCGTCTTGACTATACCTTTAGATACACCAACCACACAGTGGACCTGCATTGTTCCCTTCAATGGAATTATGTGTTTGTTGAACTCTGAAATCTCTAACTTGCTATCTGTGCATTCTGTTGAATTGTAATAAATGTATTTAGCACTCGTGTGGTGCTTTTGCACTCTTTCAAAGTACTCAGGTGCATCCTGTACTGTTATTTTTCCTTGTCTGACGGCGAGGTCTGCGGTACGTTTTGATGTTCCCCCAATGCCATCGCATGGCCCTTTTCCGTGCCCGGTTTCAAAATAGTTCCAAATGGCATTGACACCAAATATATTTTTATGATCAGACACAATGTAGAAGGCCGTCTTGTTACGATATTGTGAACTTGGACTATCTGTCCAGTAGTGAACAACCTTCAGATTATTGACATGATTCTTTATTTCAGACAAAAGCTTTTGAATGATGGTATAAACAGATCCTATGTTGTGCCCAAGATCGTCGGAAACGAAGACATAGTTTTTATGTTCAAGTTCCTTCTGTTCGTTCTTGAAATAAACAACAACTGGATGTAGGGTAACAGCACTCGAATTCCAATATGCACTCTGAACTTCATCGGCTGAAGTACATGAAAAGTTTTCGGCAAAGTCCATCTGCACGATTACATTTTCACACGGTAAATTTTCTTTCAGATTGTTTAAGGCTTGGTATTGAAGTCGAACTCTTGACACGTGTTCTTGAAAATCACGAACTTGAGTATGTACAATTGAAATGAAGCTGTCCCTTGTTTCCTCTCTCTCAACAATTTTTGTTCTTTTTTTGCCATCTGCCATCTCAACCTTTTTCCACTGTTCATACCTGACATTTTCATTTCGAATTTCTGAGAGTATCTCTGGGAGTGGCTTGTCTTTTAGCTGCCTTACAAATTCATCGGGATTGATGGTTACGTTGGCACCTGACGTTTTCATGTTCTTAAGGGCTAACGCCATGTTTTGGTGCTTTTGGCAGAGGCATTTATTTCTACTTAAATGTTTGGTCAGGCATATATGCTTTGGTCTCAAACGACAGAAGGTAGCAAGTGAAATTTTCTTCGGTGACTCAGTTTTGAATTTGAGATGCAAAAATAACATGCTGTCGTTAAGAACTCTTTTTTGTATATGACCGGTTTCAGTTTTCTTTTTATCGTTTTTGCCAGGCATCATTCTGCTATTATCGTCTCTTTCTAAGAATGTGACGACGTCTCCACGAAGTATTTCTCTTGATTCTACACGCTTCCTCAATAAAGGAAAAGAGAGCAATTTGTTGGAACACACTGTGGCCTTGAAGTGATGACATCTTATTCCGGATTTGATGCCTAACATTTTCTTCATCTTGTACTTCTTGATTATTTCTCCGTTAACAATTTTCTTCAAAACGTGTTTTCCCTTCAACCCATTTGATTTCCAAGCAGCCCCTATCTCTTCTGTTATAACATTTGCAAAGAGTAGTTTTTCCTGGATCTTTTTTGGAACCTTATGTGGTGTCAGACCCTCTTCTCTGATTTCTTGTATAGTTCTTTTTCTAGGTGTCAGAGCAATTGATGTTGATGTAGAAGGGCTATTTCTGGAGGAGGATGATGTAGTAGAATTTCTTATGATAGTTTGTGTTTTCTTTTCCCTGTTTATTAATCTCTGATATCGCTTTGATACGGTCCTAATTTTTCTATTGAGTAGTTCATTTTTGTCTGTCAGGTCTGCTATTGTTCTTCTATGTTTGGCGTTGGCACGATTTACTCTAGTTCTGGTTCTTTTCTTTGTAGCCAGTGACGGTAACTTAACTATCAATTGTTCAGTCACAATGTTAACTGTAGATGTGACATCTGATGATGATGATATTTCTGAACATTGCTCCAAGTTATTAGCTACTGTTTTGGTTTGCTCCAAATTATTAGCTACTGTTTTGGTAAGATTCTTTTTCTTTAGCCTATGTTGTCGAACCCATTCACGAACCTTTTTACGCCTTTCATTTGCCTTTCTTTGTGGCTTTTCTTCTATTGGCACATAGTATCCTTTGACTCTTTCTCTTTCTTTTTTAAGATAAGCTTCTCCTTCTTTCTGTTTTTTTCGCTCTCTATAGGCTTTCTGAATTTCAGCCTTTGATTTTCCCATTTCTGAAAATAAAATAAAATTTGATTAAATCAACAGAACACAAATTAACTACAGCATTATAAAGCCAGCTGTCTGAAATGATGGTAGAAATTCTTTGATATACTCTTAATAAGAATGCGTAATCTACGTTATCAAGTTGTGTAGTCTACGTTATAACATTTTGCACACGTTAAATGAAGCCGTTAAAATAACAATAAACACCCTTGCTGTTGTTTACATGCTTTCAAAACATGTTTGACTTGACACAGCAAAAGAAATGTTATAAATTATAAGCCTTTCTGTAGCCATAAGTAAGCTACGTTATCAGGGATTCAAAGGAGCAAATATGCAATATATTTACACATCTGGATACACAATGGAATAAGTTTGCAAAATTCATGAACAATTATGTCTATTTTTATAAATTTTTGGGATGCTAACTTCTTTGTACCTTATTTGTAGTCATAACATTCGGACACTACTGATCACGTAAATTACCAATTTTTCTAGTGTTTTTAAATTGAAAATACATGCTGTAAATGCTTATAGCCTCTAATGAATGCATCACAAAAGGTTTGATAAATATGCATTTAACTTTATATATAATCTTGAATCACAACGAAAGACAATATAAACTCCTTACCTGAATTTAAGCTGAGTATTCCACATTCATATATTTTGAAAAACCTTGAAGGTCAAATGACGCTTTCCTTATATGACGTCAGACGAAATATGAAAACAAAGAACCACTGGCGGTAGAATAACGTCAAAATTTCCGTACTAACGTCGCGTTTTATTGTCATATTGTATAGCAGGTAACGTAATTTACAAAACGTAAATTACAACCACCATCTATTTTCAATTTTTCAGCAAGTTCTAAAGCCTCAAATCTAAAACACCGGGTATTTAATTGGTCTTTACAATAAGGTGTACCTTTTAAGGCAAACAATAAGCATTAATTCACATACTTATGTTAGTAATCGCTATAACGTAACTTACAAGCTTATAGCAACGCTCGTTTTCGGTTTCATAAAATGTAAAAAAAAATATTTCAATGAATTTCAAGACAAAGTTTGTACATATGTTTAACAGCAATACTTTTAAAATAAGTTTGGTCTAGTTAACATTCGTTAAATACTATATGTAGTAAAATTGTATAAATTTTAAGCTTAACAACGTAGATTACATAGTTTTCGGCGACATCAGAAAAAAAGGTGTATTGAAAAAATGTATATATTTGAATGAGAACTGTTTTTTTCACTTTGTTGTAACGTTAATATGCTACAAGAAAACACTTTACATTGTTCAGAACTATAGATTGGTTTTTATTTGGCAGTTGTTTCATTATAGCCCTATGCCTGGCGACATGCATTTTTGGTGAAATTAGCGTATTTCGACACTAAAATTTTACTGAACTAATGTAGGCAAGTCAAATAAATTGATTGAAATCATTAAATTATATATATCTTCGTATAAAAATCACAATAATTGACAGATATATGCTGTAATACTCCCCTCGGGCATCAGCGACAAGGATTTCACAAGCGTGGACACTTATTCTGAGAATAGGTGTTAAATTTAAAAAAAGAAAGATTGTACACATGTTGTATACAAAGATTTCCTGAACTCATCATGTAAAAGTTGAAGGTAATCAAAAATAAATGTTTATGCATATAAGCAAAGTTTTATTCAATGCTTTCCAGTGAGATATATAAAAGAAAATATTATTTTAAAGGGAGATAAGCTGTGTGCAAAAATTTAGGCTCAAGGGAGATAACTTATCTTACCTTTGTTTTTCTGTATATTTAACCATCATTGGAGATATTTCATATATAACAAAGACTCCAGGTAACCCAGATTCTCCTGTTGTACCTCCCACTACTTTGGAATGTTTGGTTACTGAATACTGGTTTGTATTTAATATCTGAAATAAAAATTCTTATTCATATTTATTTTAAATAATAGATTATGAAGATAATGACTGCTTAAAGTCAAGCAGCTAATTAAATATATAATCAGGATGAGATCATACCAATATAATGTGAATATTATGCCTGCTTTGTAAATACATTGTACCTATAAGCTTTTCCAGGATAGTTGACATGGTAACAGTCTGCTGGCAAACATTTGACTATACCAGTGCATGCTTGTTTGCTTAGCTATTATATTATGCATGTGTTTTATTTGTATGTGTAGTCTGTCAAATGTGCTTATAACTTGTTCTTTGTTTGTTTAAAAATCAAGTCGGTTAAGAGCTCTACAGAGCCCATATTTACTGTGTAATTTGTGCATATCATGCCCGACTCTAAAATTAAATTTACTAACTTACTAACTTACACATTATTCTGTCTCAAAACTAACTGGTCTTTACTCTTATTCCTTGATACTAGCAGAAAAACATTATTAGTTTCTTAAACTACTATTTGTACTGAAATAAATTCAAAACATACCTTGCTGTCCACTTTAACATATGTAGTGGGTACAATTTTTACATAATACTGGAACATCATCTGAGCTAAAAAGGAAAACAAAATCTGTCTATTTGGTATTTATAAAATAATGTAATGAATTTCATTGAAAAATTAATAAGGTTACTTTTCTTATTTAAGTAAGACACCTTTATTTGCCTTTATTTTTCCAGATACCATTAAAATCTTTTAATTAATGCTCTGATTTCAAGAGAGTAACATGTATATTGTTTTCTTGAAGGTATGATTATTTTCTGTTATGCGTTTGCACAGAAAATACCTTTCAGTTTTGACCTTAAACTTAATGTGGGTGTACAAGTCCAAAGAAGTATTTTAATCCCATATTTTGTATTTGATTCAGTATTCAGAAACCACTGTTATGTTAAAAAGTCTATTACTAGAACTTTACTATGAGCTTCAACTGCAAGCTTTTTTTCGCTTGAAATCCAAAGGGATTTTTCGAAAATTATATCAGACAATTTGAAATTTCAAGTAAGATAGCACTCTCATATTTTGTATATATATGACTATATATAGCTAGTATCTATCAGTTGCCTATTTTATGTACAATTTTTTGTCTTATTTTAGTAACTCTGGCCTTGACCTTTCACATAGTGACCTCAAAATAGTGAAATAGTGAAACACAAATCAATCAATCTATAATCTATCTTCATAGTTGAAGAAAAATTAATAATCAATAAGTTTAACTAGAGGCTCTCAAGAGCCTGTATCGCTCACCTGACTCTACTTGGGTTTTTGAAATCATATAAAAAAAGATAAAATTTGGCTACAAATTAACAACACTTGGCCAGCACCTGATTAAGAAAGGAGCATTCATGCTATACTTGGTTTCATTTCATTCAGTGGTTATCTAGAAGAAGACTTTTGTATGCATTTCCAATAATTTTTAATTATGGAATTTGCTTGTTTTCTTGTTATTGAAAATTTTAATAAATTCCATGTTTATTGTGTACTGAAATGTTCTGTGCTGTGCACAACACTTTCTATTACAAAGAAAATAGTTTATTTTCAATAGAATGTACTGTGCCGCGCACAACACTATCTAACCGAAATACATTTTATGGAAAGTGTTATTAACCGCTCAAAAGATTAAAATACCAAATAAACATGGAATTTATTACAAATTTTAAACACAAGAAATTATGCAAATTCCATAATTAAAAATAATTCCAAGTTCAAATAATAGCCTGTTATAGGGTCCTATGTTAAACTAAGTCCCCCCACTGGCAGCCATCTTGGACACTAGATTGGCGACAAAGTAACAACACTTGGTAAGCATTTCATTAGGAACATTCATACTATATTTGGTTTCATTCCATTCAGTGGTTCTCTAAAAGAAGACATTTGTATGTTTTTCCATTAGAGTCCTATGTTAAGCCAAGTCCCCCGCTGGCAGCCATCTTGGATGATGGATCGGCTACAAAATAACAACACTTAGTCAGCACCTCATAAGGAACATTCATGCTATGTTTGGTTTCATTCCATTCAGTGGTTCTCTAAAAGAAGACATTTGTATGTATTTCCCATAAAGTCCTATGTTAAACTAAGTCCCCCGCTGGTGGCCATCTTGGATGATGGATCGGCTACAAAGTAACAACACTTGGTCAGCACCTCATAATGAACATTCATGCCATGTTTGGTTTCATTCCATTCAGGGGTTCACTAGAAGAAGTTCAAAATGTAAAAGGTTTACGTCGACGCCGAAGGACGACGGACACCAAGTGATGAGAAAAGCTCACTTGGCTCTTAGGGCCAGGTGAGCTAAAAAAAAAACATCATAATCATAGGCGGATCCAGGGGGGCACTGGGGGGGGGCCCGGCCTTATGTGGGAAAAATTTGGTTGCTTATATAGGGAATCACTGAAGCATGACTGGAGTGGGCCCCCCCTTATGAAAAGTTCTGGATCCGCCACTGATAATTATTGTTAGCAAATTAAACCAAACTATGGCCTATTGCCTAAGGGTTAGTGCTTATGATGACAACAAGCATTAAGCCACTGTGTTTTTCAATTATGTTTATATAGTTTAGGTTTGTAAGTAACAGGCACTTTTTAGGCTAAAAGGCGTAAATGAAAGGAAAATGAATTAGAACTGACTGACTTCTTTGCTAAGTTTAGACCGTTCAAATGGATTTTTTTGCTGTCACTTTCAGAAATCTTCCACTTCTACCTTTTATCATTTTTAATCTCTTGGAAAATTTTGTCTACATGTTTTTAAATGAAAATACGTTTTATCAAAAGTACAACAAAATAAATATAAACGACCGTTGTGACACCGATTTGATTTTCGGTTTGTAGACCAACCGGAAGTCACGTATGTTTCAAGAAATGCTTCTAAAAATTTCGTAAAAGCACCTTGAAGAAGAAAACCACGTTCCCCGATTGTGATAATAGTAGACATCGTGTTTTTATGTGATCCTGTCTACAAATAAAAGATACAACATAAGGTCAGTCTGTTCAAACCATGACAATATGATTATCGTTGAAAAGTGTGAAGTGATGAGATACATGTCATTTGTACTGTTATTCGTCATGAAGGTACCAATACGACACTTGTATATGATTGCCAACTTGACAACTATCCACCAACATGACCAAAGTTCAAATGAAGTTGATGTTTGAACCCCCCCCCCTTTTTTTTATGATCAATGCATTTGAATGGGGACATAAAGCTAGAACACCCCTTAGTCCTGGGTTGGGAACCCCCCTTTTCAAAATGGTAAGCTTTTTATAGGCAACCAAACAGCCTTCAAACATGAGAAACCCAATTTGTAAAGTTAGGGATCAAAATTGTCGCTGGTCCAGTGTTCCAAGACCAAATGAATTTGCTTTTGGACCAGTAGGTTTTGTCAGCTGGAAATTTGTCGATAAAAATGCGATTTTACCTGCGAAATCAATCACACAGTCCTTGGGGGGGGGTTACTTAGTATAACAATTGATCAAGTTAATTAATATCTCGGGTGAGTGTGTCACAACAACACAAAATGTTGAAATTTTTGGTAGGAGTTAGACAGCCGGACAAAAAAAATTAAAATAAGGGACATTCAAAAGAAAGATTGGAAAAAAGTTTATGAATTTGACAAAAGGAAACGTAAATATAAAAAGTCCTTGGAAAAAGATCACAATTGATTAAATCAATGTTTCACACTGAAGATATAGCTTCATTTGATCCGGTCACGGATATTGAAATGTTGAACATTTCTGGACAGCGCTCCAGACGACCTGGTCAAGCACCCTAGGGTGGCCTTGAGGATTGTGATGATGTGGAAGACATAGTTGACATTTTTTCTGTCCTTGATCCTGATTTTGATAAAGAAAATCATTGAGATTATCAAACCCTTTTCAAAATCAGGATCAAGACTCTCTCTTTTTCTTGTCTAACATGTCTAATATATGTAAAAGAAAGCATGAAAATAAAATAAACATCTATCATTTATATAAGTTTTTGTCAATGATTGTCAGTATCATTTTTGCCTGACCTGTAGATTTTTCAGTCCACTGGTCATGCTGGTCATGCTGGTCTGGCTGGCCAGTACACAAAAAAGCTTAAATTCAACCTCTGTAAAATAGGCTATAAAAGGTGCTGATTTATAAATGTGTAACAGTTTAATTGAGAAAAATAACATGAAATCCCATTATACAAGGATAGGTGTACTTTTGGTTCTAGTTCTGACATGTAAAATTTGAAGCAAACTTATTTTTTTAAATAAGATTTATATAGATGTATAACGTAAACTTCCTTTTTTTTCAGAATAGAAAAGCATGCCGGCTGTTCCTAGTGGATATGGGCAAACAGGGCCAAGATGTTTTGATAAAATGAAAATGGGATTCACAATGGGTTTTTGTGTAGGTTTAGCATCTGGTGCACTCTTTGGAGGATTTTCTGCTTTGAGGTAATATATATATACAAATTTTGTATACATAAATCTATATATACATTGAAGTCCAGGAAGTACCATAATAACTTTATGGCTCCCGATTTTTTTGAAAATTTAGTGTTCACCCCAAGAACCAGTTGGGTCACAACATAACAATTTCAAGTTGAGTTACAATTTACACAGTGTGTATACGTTAAGTATGTTTAAATAAACATATGTTCCCATAGTTTAGGACTTTATTCATTATAGCATGTATAGGTTGAAAAATACAGGCAAAGTTTAGATGTTTTAATAGAGTGTCCTATATTTTGACTTTAGTGGAACCTTAAAGAGAAGAAAAAAACAGTCTACAAAACACCTAACAGAAAACTAAACATCAATTCCCACTAAAATACAATGTACTATTATTGAATGCAGATAGTAATATTACACTTTTCATATACCTTTTTCTCATGATACTCCTCCGTTTTCAACCTGGTGTTGTAATTATATGTAGCTTCAGATTGAATGATTTGATACTTGAGTTTCAAATATATAATACAATACTCTTTTATAGGATGGGATTACGAGGAAGAGAATTAATACAGACCGTTGGTAAAACCATGGTACAAGGTGGCGGTACATTTGGTGTGTTCATGAGTATAGGAACTGGAATACGATGCTGACAGAGTGATAATAAACACAATCTATTGACTAAGAACTCAGTGCCAGTAACTGTTCGAAGAATTATAATCATGTTCACATAAAGAAAATTTGTTTTGTAATTAAAGGTTGATATGATATAGGTTAGACATCTTTTGAGTTAATATGTTTTCTTGAAGAAATTGTACGAAGGATTAAGTTGAGGCTTTTACTGTCAAAAACAAATAATTTCTGTCAGTTTACTAAAGTTTGATACAACTTTTTGTCTTCCAGTAATTTTGTGTAGTTAGGTTGCTGTCTCTTTGAAATTGATTTAGAACTCTCTATATCAACAGTGAAACTAAGGTCGTTTGGTTTATGTTACACACCACGATCAATCTTTCAGCAGTCACTATTGTGCTATTTCATGGGAGTCAGTTTTTATGGGTGGATGAAGCTACGGTGCTGGAGAGAAGAACCACCAACTGACAATATTAGTCAATTAAGATTGGAGTCCAGCGCACCTACCATGTGCGTTATTCAAACTCACAACCTGTGTTGACAGGCTAATGATACACAATTTGACAACCTTTAACCACAGCACAAAGTCATGCCTTGAGAATTCCTCAACAATTGGAATTGGTGAATAAAAGGAGATGTGGGTTATATGTCTAAGTAGACAGTAAGCAAACTTTCAGAAAGACATCTAGAGGTTGATATACAGATTTAAAAAAATAAACATGTGTCTATTAAATGTTAAGTCTAAATGACCCAATCTTAAAAAGTTATGAACAGAGACTCAAAGAAATGCCATCAAAACAAAATAATTTAAATTCCCTAAATGACAAAAGAAAAACATTAAGATGGGAAAATAGACAAGGACTCCGACAAGGACTTCTCTGATGTATAAGGAACTGAGCTCCCACAATGATGATTTCTTTATAAAAATTTGCATACAAGCTATTTTTCACCTGAGCATTTCAAATATGTATTTATACAATATATATTTTCATTTGCTACTTTACGAGAGAAAAAGGGTTGAAATTTAAGACTACTCAAAATATTTCTTTTTAGACATGAGAAGACATGGTAGGAGTGCAAATGATACAACTCTTGATCCAAGTCACAATTTATAAAAGTAAACAATTATAGGTCAAAGTTAGGTCTTCAAATGGAGCCTTGACTCAAACCGAAAAAGCAAACTATAATGGGCCCAAAGATTAGTAGTGTAAAACCATTCAAACAGGAAAATCAATGGTCTAATCTATATAAAAAAACAAGAAATATTATGAACCACATCAACAAACGACAACTACTGAACATTAGATTCCTGACTTAGGAGAGGTGCATACAATTGCAGCGGGTTGAAGCATTTTAATGGTACCAAACTTTCACCCTTATATGAAACAATAGTGTAACATCACAACGTCCACAACTCTCTCCACCCTTTAGGCTTAAATTAAAATATTGTTTGTTTGCCCTTTACCGACCGACCCTATAAATTTGTTCCGCCTGAAAATCTTTTATTTATGTTTACCAGCAAGATTTTATTTTATTTTATTTTTTGTTCCTACCAAAAATCTTATATTTGTATTTCCCGCTCAAAACTTTTTTACCGGAATTCTCAGGTTTTATCTTTCCTGTATAAGGTTTAGTCCGTTTGGTATCACATGAGCGTTTGACATGAATGAACACTTGCATTTAAAGTTTCAAAGCATTTGTTTGAAATCGATGTTGAAAGCTTTGAAAACGTTACTCTGTGTCTTTATACATGAAGAGCAGGGTTCATTCAAAAAAAGTTCGTCCAATACTAAATTATCAACGTGTGTACAAAATATTTTGTAAACAGACTTTGTATCCTATGTAGGGATGGCCTTTGGTGGTCCGTAGATTAGGATGATTATGTTAATGATGCCTTCGACCAGCATTGATATATTCTGATTTATATCTGACATGAACCAAAGGTCTGTAAAGGGGAGAATATTTGGCAGTAAAATCGCCAAGTTTTTCCATACAGATCATTTATAAATGTGGTGTAAAATACGTGACAATTGAGTTTCAAGTCTTGTAGCATTTTTATTGGAAACACAGGCACACACAAAAATTTAAACATTCTAGGGACTTTTTCTACTAGTAATGTACAATGTATTTATGCCCGGACATATTTTACCAGAACAAAGTTATTTCTTACCTGCTTACAGAAAAACTTTAGGTTTGAACCTTGAAGTAAGCGTTCAAGGTACAGAGTACTATTAGTGCAAGTTAAAATTCTTAAAAATTCCAGGTATGTAAACGTTTAAAATATGCCGCACAGCCCTATATTTTGAAATTTGAAAAAAAGTTGTAGTGCATATGAATTAACTTCACATTCTACATGATATTTTTTTTTCAAATCTTGGGACTATTATACTAATAGTCCAAGAAACTTATTAGCAAAAGCATACTTAAACAAAAGCAATACAGACAAAAATGACATCATGCAGATTTTGTATCTATAAAATAAAATATTATACCTACCTGCCTACCCATGACAAAAAATGGACCGAGCTAAGTTATTTTTTAGGAAAGAAAAATAAAATATTTTACCTACCTACCTACCCTGTTTCAAAACATAGGGTCGGAAAAGGGCAAACAAACAATATTTTAATTTAGGCCTTACCTTAAATATCTAGCAGATTTTTAATTCATATGATTATCCCCCTTCTACATTCTTCCCTTATATATATATATATATATATACTCGGATGTACTTATAAATATAATAATTTTCTGTGACTGTATCTTGCATTAATTTGTAGGATCTACTATAGATATTTGAGCTGATCTGTAACAATAACATCTCCATGCCTATATATTATGTACTGTATTACGACGCAAAATTAAAACTGACTAGGAAAGGTAACACACGGCCACCGAAAGCTTTATTATTTTGAAGCCAAGGTGGTCGAGCGCACCTGATACAGTGCAGGCGATTTTGTGTCACGATTTCTCAGTAGTGTGGGTTCAAATTCCGGGCGAGGGAAGAACAAAAAATTTGCCAAAGCAAATTTACAGATCTAACATTGTTGGGTTGATGTTTAGACGAGTTGTATATACACCATATATATATAGCCATATATATATACTTACTTTTGTCTGCTATATTATCAACATTATCTAATAAATTTACTATTCCAGGATTATCTCCCCTTACCTCTTCTACATTCCTCCCTGATAAACTTACTTTTGTCTGCTATATGTTCACCATTATCCAATGGATTTACTACTCCAGGATTATCTCCCCTTACATCTTCTGCACTCCTCCCTGATATACTTACTTTTGTCTGCTATATGTTCAACATTTTCTAATGGATTTACTATTCCAGGATTATCTCCCTCTTACCTCTTCTACACTCCTCCCTGATATACTTACTTTTGTCTGCTATATGTTCAACATTATCTAATGGATTTACTATTCCAGGATTATCTCCCCCTTACCTCTTCTTCACTCCTCCCTGATATACTTACTTTTATCTGCTATATGTTCCACATTATCCAATGGATTTACTATACCAGGATAATCGTCTCCAAATGATAAATGTTTTATATAATGTGTTAGATTAAACTGAAAAAGAAAACAAAATATATACGTTTTTAATTGTTAAATAATAAGTTGGCAATAAAGGTTTTGTTACACAATGTTCTATCAAATTGTAGATTGATGATAAGGAAGTTGAAAACGCAAAACTGATAAGAGATTTTAACATATTGTGTATTTCCTGAATAAATAAACTTTTAAAAGATATACATTGACATAATGAAAGCAACAATTTCAAGTCAGGGATGTTTAATTATACATGTATTGCTATTAAAAATCCATTCTCCTGAAATTGTTAAAATCAATAAGCCATTCTTTATAAAATTCTATAGCCAGTTTTTCTTGTTTGGCTTATTAATAATTCAGTTTTTATCATGAGTTATTGGTTGAATGATAATCATTTCCTTGTCTCATGTCATAATAATATGTTGTTCTCTAAAAAAGAACCTGTATACTGTTTTTAAATCAATATTCCATTATGAACATTTGAAATAGGTTTTATATTTTGAAAAATGAAAAATTTAAGTTACTTTTGCAGTAAGTTAATGCTTAGAAAATTAAATTAATCATTCTCTAAAAAAAAATTGTATTATGAATTAGATCTAGATTGTATGACTGCATCATAAGTTAGAATGTGTTAATCACAATTTACCAATTTTTCACTATTTGGTGTTAAAGTATTCTTGCTACGAAAAATGCACTTCTTGTTAAAACTTTGCTTTAATACAAGGATCTGACAAAACTCTGTTTTACTTTCTACTCTGATAATTATTACATCAGCCCATGAAATTTCAGCCTTTAAATTTTTGAATATGTGTATATACAAATCTGATAAAACCAGAAAATTCGGAAAAAACTTGGAAACAGAGAGTAGAAAAGAGCACTTTCAGATCCTTGTAGGCAAATTGTGGACACTTAATCCGTATTTTAATCAGATTGGTGAATTACATGGAATATATTGTATAAATGGGTTAAGAACTAACTAAATTATAATTCTTAAATGTCTTACCTTTTGGCCACCAAAGGCTTGTAAATCATGGACTGAAAGGGAAAAATACAGATAATAAATAAAACAATATTGTATTTTATTGTTAAAATGAAGAAAAAATATATATATAGTAGACACAATAACTGTTTTTTCTAGAGGTAATTCATAAATTAACTGGGCAGATTAACACAAAAACTGAATAAAAGTTTTGTTTACCTAACACAAAAACTGAATAAAAGTTTTGTTTACCTTTACACAAAACTGATTAAAAGTTTTGTTTACCTAACACAAAAACTGAATAAAAGTTGTTAATGTTTTATTTTTTTTTGTCTGAAATATTAAGATTTTTTTTTTATATATAATTTTTGTTCATCTCTGTCAATGTGTCTGTCATTCACCCACTTAAATGTTCCAAGGGTGTTTGCTACAATCACTAGATTACCAGTCTAATTATCATGCTATATATGTACTATCAATATAAAATGCTTCTGCAATTGCATGCTAAAATGATAATATGACATTTTGTTTGTAAATTTCAAAACACCCTTGGAATTTGAATGGTTAAACTTGTTTGTTTACATCCTTTATCTTTTTATACTCTCAATATTATTTAAATAATTTAGATTCTTTTCGTCTAGACTGAAAATAATAAGTGATTTTGGTTTTATTCTCTCAACCATTGTATATTTTAGATTCTCGAAACTCAGGAGTGAAGTGTATTGTAGTGACATATTTCATGCATGTGGTCGTATATATCAAGTAGAATAAAACATGTATTTACCATGAACATGCTGTTGTTGGAAACTTTTTCCAGGTGCAAAATGGAAATTTCCAGCAACTCTGTTAACTTCTAAATATCCATAGACAAGACAACCTTCATTTTGTTGGGCTTTCATCTTCTGTGACCACCCTTCTCTCTCACATTGTTCTATATTTTCTGGATTATTAAAAGCCCATCCTTTCTTTCTATAGGCTTCTCTAACATCTTCACAATTATTACAACATCTGAAACATAAAAAGAATTTGGTTAATTAGAAATCCAAGCTTCCTACTTTGAGAAAAAAGAATTCTTCATTTATTATAAGTTAACAAAGTAGGTCATGGTGTACTATTTTTTATTGGATTTTGACATTAAAAGTAAGTCATGAATAATGCAAGTTTATAGGATTTTACATCAAACAACAGGCCATTCTTATCCTTTTAGTGAAATCAATTAAGTAAACTGATCAGTCAGTAAAGTTTAAAGACAGGTTACAGCACCCTACTTTTGTTTTAAATTATACATGTATAAGCTACTTGTACAGGGATGATTCCACTATATATTTTAGGGCCGCTAAGCGGCCCTTAAATTGGCCAGCGGCCCCAAAAAATGTACATGAAAATGAATTCCCAATTCAGGAAAATAAAATAAAAATCGATATTTCCGGAAAAGTTCCTGTCACCGATTAAGGCAACTATAATTTTTCATAGTTTGTTGTCAAAACGTTTTAAAATCCGGATAAGAATGCTGTTTACGATCGCATCTTAGTAACAACGATTTAATTATGTCAACATGTGGGAAACAATTTTAGCAGCCGAATACAATTGATTAATATGTTATGGGAGTATTGGATCTTGTAAAAGCAGATCGCACAGCAGGTTGATAAAAATGGGTGTCAAAGCAGACCTTGGCAGAGAGCAAATTCAAATTTTGATATAACATTGATGGATAAGGTTTAATGGACGCCGATCTCGTAAAAGCAGATCGCCCAGCAGAGCCGGTTATATAATATGATGAAAACTTGTTTTGTAACAGAAATTATTTCCTCAAAAGACAAAAGTTTGAGCAATTTTTGAAAATAATGTTGAAGATAGACCATTCATGAAATACAATGTCATCATTATTGAACTATTTCAAAAGTTTTGAAGATGATCCAAATAATTTTAAAGAACACTGGTTCAATGCTTTAAATATCTTATCAATTAAGTATATGAACTTTTGTAATTGCTTTTCTGAATTCGACAATTGACCAGTTCAATTTGAAATCCATTTGAATTAAGGTAAATTTATAGAGATGACCTGCTGTTGAAAAATACCCGATGAATGATTTTTTTCATTGGTTTATGTTAGCTGAAATATATGTTTTTGTAATAGGCCTAGGTAACTATAGCTAAGAAGATAGACTAGTGCATCATGTTCAATTATATTCATGTAATAACAGTAGCCCAATCAGAATTATTCAAAATGTTACAACTTACATGAACATCAGTGTACAGGTTAAACTTAATAATATACATTTTCCGTTTTTCAGGAAAATAATGTTATTTCGTCTTAGATTTTACGCTTAAAAAATTCCCAATTTGATGTTCAAGGGACCCATTTGAAAACACCTGGAATCATCCCTGTTGTAAAAGCATAATGTATATTTTTCCCTTTTTAAACAAAGTTGCCTTCCTAAGAACATGAATTACAAAGTAATGAAATATAATAAAATTTGACAAATACTCTACTTAAAATTTTGATTATGAAAAGAAGAATATGATCGCACTCATATACTGTGATGGTCTTATTAGCCTAGGCTATCATCAGAGGACACAGCGCTTTCTTTTCATTTGCCATTCTGTATTTTATCATGGCATCTTGTCCTTTTATATAAGCCTCTTTGAAAAATGTCTCTGTGATCATTAAGGTAAATGAATCTTTCTCAAAATTTCTGGCTGTGAGTAAGTCATGTGTCATGGCTACTCTGACTACTACTAAATGCTTCCCATTTCCATAAAACTACCGGTATATCATTTTACAAAATTTTTTATGAGTCTTGGTACAATTTAGAGCTTGACATACTGTAAAGTAGGTAAAGACAATAATGATGACCTTGAGATGTTTTTTGACAATTTGTGACATTGGGTAGCTGCATATCTTATACCAATTTTCCTTTTAAACATTCATATGAAATTGTACAAATGTTAAAATAGTGGGGCATAAACCACACCAAACAATTGATTACTGAATTTTCTCACAGTCACGATAATGAGAATTAAATGAATTTTCAAATTTTTAATTTACACTCCAAACTTACTGTCCATCTTTAGTCTCTGCACCGTAACAGCTTTCACATCTTTTGGGATCTAATGGTTTAGATACAGCCTAGAAGGTAAAATTATAAAATTAATCAATGTATTCATAAATGTTCCAATCACAATGTTTTAAAATTCCTTTTCCAATCAAAGAGGGGGAGGGGAAATTTGCACTTTTAAAGTTAAAAAGTTGAAGTAAAAGATTTTTCATAATTGAGATATAAGCATCTATCAGTGGAAACTTTATATCTATCTTTTCTTTATATTTAAAGTCATTGGGTGAGGGCAGTATTGGAATTTCTAGTAAATAAACTTCTATATCCTTTCAGTGTACAGTAACAACATGGAAAGCTCTGGTTTTCTAAAAAACAAGTGAAACTGTGAGCTACTGCTCACTGATGATACCCCCGTCGCAAGTGGATAATATTAATTGTGTAAAAATATGCAAGTGTTCGGTAAACAGGAAGTTGTTGAGTGATGAATCTGAAAACGCATCACACAGTATAGCTGACTTATATCAAGCCTGAAACTAAATTTCAGAAATCCTGGTAGTGTAGTTCCTGAGAAAAATGTGACGAAAAATATTCATGGGACGGACGGACTGACGGAAGGACAGACAGAGGTAAAACAGTATACCCCCCTTTTTTTCAAAGCGGGGGTATAATTAGCACCATAGCCTCATTACATTTTATTCAAAATCATCTCAAGATAGCACCACGGTACCACAGAGCTTTAATGACCTTGGGAGAAAACTTCCTTTGGTCACTTGTGGCGAGTTGTTTCATTGGCAATCATACCACATCTTCTTATTTTGAGTATATGACATTATGTGATTGATTACTATTTGACTAGTCATTGAAATGAAATTTAAAGTTTAGTCACAGTTAACAATGGGAGATAACTCAATATTACTTACTGTTGTTATATTCTTAGATTCATCTCCTAATTCTAAAATCAGAAATACATGTATAAATACAAGTATTAATCCTTGATGTTAGGCACAATTTTTATTAAAACACCTAAATGTAATAGTTGCTGTTATTTAATGAGTTTTTATAACCCCTGACATTATCCTAACCCAAGGCATTAAAAATTATTGATGCAATCATTTTTGGTATACTATGTCTCCATTACAATTTGTAGAATTCCAGTTTTAGTGTATTTCAAGACTTAACCTTTCAACAAATTTAATGTTAAAGGAAGTACACATTTTTTTAAAGGATTGTATGTACAGCAGACTTAAGGAAAAACAACACAAGAGTGCACACGCTGAAATGTCTTGCCTTCTATACTAATCATTGATATTATGTTGATAGTCCTAAGTATAAAGCTAAGCTTTAATACAACTTTCACATAAACTTAACATTAACCAAGATAACTAAACAAAGACCAATGAACCTTGAAAATGAGGTCAAGGTCAGATGAACCATGCCAGGCAGACATGTACAGCTAACAATGCTTCTATACAACATATATAAATGACCTATTACTGATAGTTTAAGAAAAATAGACCAAAACACAAAAACTTAACACTGTGCAATGAACCGTGAAAATGAGGTCACGGTCAAATAAAACCTGCACGACCGACATAAAGATCATAAAATATTTCCATACACCAAATATAGATGACCTATGGCATATAGTATTAGATAAAAAGACCAAAACTCAAAAACTTAACTTTGACCACTGAACCATGAAAATGAGGTCAAGGTCACATGACATCTGCCCACTAGATAGGTACACCTTACAATCATTCCATACAACAAATATAGTAGACCTATTGCATATAGTATGAGAAAAACAGACCAAAACACAAAAACTTAACTATAACCACTGAACCATGAAAATGAGGTCAAGGTCAGATGACACCTGCCAGTTGGACATGTACACCTTACAGTCCTTCCATACACCGAATATACTAGCCCTATTGCTTGTAGTATCTGAGATATGGACTTGACCAACAAAACTTAACCTTGTTCACTGATCCATGAAATGAGGTCGAGGTCAAGTGAAAACTGTCTGACAGACATGAGGACCTTTCAAGGTACGCACATATCAAATATAGTTATCCTATTACTTATAATAAGAGAGAATTCAACATTACAAAAAATCTGAACTTTTTTTTCAAGTGGTCACTGAACCATGAAAATGAGGTCAAGGACATTGGACATGTGACTGACGGAAACTTCGTAACATGAGGCATCTATATACAAAGTATGAAGCATCCAGGCCTTCCACCTTCTAAAATATAAAGCTTTTAAGAAGTTAGCTAACACCGCCGCCGTAGCCGCCGCCGCCGTAGGATCACTATCCCTATGTCGAGCTTTCTGCAACAAAAGTTGCAGGCTCAACAAAAATGCACTATCTGAGAAAATACAAATTTCCTCCAATCCACGCAAAAAATAAAGAACATGTTGACACAACCTTAATACTGTAAACCAACTTATTTACGTGAATACTTTATTTCGCGTTTTACCCTTTCTAGACCACTACGCGGGTATTTAATTTCGTGATTTTCTGATTTACTTGATGAAGTTTAATAAGGAATAATGGTATAGTTTTACATATATTCGCGATGATTTAAATTCACAATTTTTTTCAAGTCGCGAAAATAAATCGCTCGCGAAAATAAGTTGGTTTACAGTAGTATCTCATTACACATGTTACATGTCTACTAAAAATATGCATTTTTTTTCCATTGTAAATAAAATATATCAAATAGGACAGGATTATTTGTTTGCCTTAAAATGAAATGTTGACTATTTATGATCCACTCTGTATAATACCTTCTTTCTCTGGTGCTTCATCTATTTTATTTCCTTCTAAATCTATTCTTTGTTTCCATAAATGATGATCCACATCTATCTGCTGCTCTCCTGATACATCCATGGCATCTATACTCAAATCTGAAATATTATATAAAAGATAAGATGACACACATTGATTTGCTGTAAATTTTGACATGCATCATGTACATCTATCTTGTCTATGATGGAATCTATATTTAAATCTTAATTATAATCATTATGCCATTACAATGAAGAAAAGTAGTACCTTTTTACTGTTCACTTCAACATACGAAATATACATCCATACTTAGGTAAAAACAAAATCTATTTCTGTTTCCTGTCTTCCTATAGCTACCTAAGTACTGTCAATTGACTGTGCTACATTTATTTTCATGCATACTTTTACATACTTCATGAATATTTTTTCGAAAAGGAACTTTAACATGCTTAAAGCAAAATGGTCTAAACTATATCAATGTTAAAATACTTACATGCACATGGTAAGACAGGGAATTTAACTTCTATATTTATCTTTAATTTCTGTCCTCTAGACGTGTCTACAAACAACTCTGGTGTCACTTCATATGTTAAGTAGTAGTTCAACTCTGACATGAACAGTATCACCATAATAATGGAACTGACTATAGTCACTGAAAATACAAATCAAACTCTGACATGAACAGTATCACCATGATAATGGAACTAACTATAGTCACTGAAAATACAAATCAAACTTTGACATGAACAGTATCACCATAATAATGGAACTTACTATAGTCACTGAAAATACAAATCACACTCTGACATCATGGACATGAACAGTTAATCTTAATAATGGAACTAACTAGTACTATAGTCACTGAAAATACAAATCAAACTCTGACATGAACAGTACATTGTATCACCATAATAATGAAACTAACTATAGTTACTGATAATACAAATCAAACTCTGACATGAACAGTATCACCATAATATGGGGACGGAGTCCCCAATAACAGCAGAAAATTCAATAAAAAAAAAAATACGGGAAAATTTCCCGAATTTTTCATTGTACTAATGAACTCAAAATCGTTCAATTTTTTTTTGTCGTGTTTTGAAATCCCAGACCTGCGCAGAAATGTACAATGTACTTCCTTTTTCCGGTCTCGTTTGTATGAAACTTTGAGTAAAATATATATTTATCAGTCTAGTATAAAATAGGAAGGAACGGGCAATACCAATTTCATATTTAATAATTCCTTGATATGAAAAAACGTTACCTGATGATAGCGTTTCTTTGTTTACATTGCATATGATGTCATAATTTAAATAACGTCACAACTAAATCCCTAACAACAGAACCAAAATCGGAAACGTTACGATATTTCCGTTTCTTTTTTTTTAAACAAATATTTAAGTTACAAAAAAATAATTCACACAGACGTTCGTCCCCATTTACAGGTAATGCCTGCCTCATATTAATGGAACTGACTATAGTCACTGAAAATACAAATCATGCTTGTGGTTGTAGTATCTTAATAATTCAATAAATATATAACAAAAAGATCATGACATGTCTGTAGTTGTTTTGGGGATATCATATTATTTTTCTTTTACCTGTTGCTCCTCCGAATGTTTTGATTCTAAAATCTTCCAACGTCTTTGGATAAGCATCGAACTGACGTAGTTTCTCGAATACATTTTGTTTATTCATTTTCTTCCATTCAATTTAACATACAAAATCAATTTAAGTTTGAAATAAACACAATTTGTGTCGGCGAATTGAAACAACGAACGTGTATTGATCCCGGAAGTGGATAGCAAACTGGTCTTCACAATAGAGTGTTTAGGGGGAAATATCCGATTACCACAAAACAGAGATCGATCAGAGAGAACACATATTATACAGTTGCTCTTAGTCCAAGTGCACATAATAAATACGATATTTGTTTTTAATGACCGGCCTCAAGGGACATAAGCCATCAAATTTTTGTTCACCAATTTTACTTAGATTCTCATATTTGATTTATAACACACTAAAATAAATACCATTATAAAACAATTTACGATACAGGGATTTGATAATATGTAACAGCATTTCATGTGTATTTAGATGTACATGCCATCTAAAAAAAACCACCAAGAGCGACCACCGGGAACTTCCGACAGTCAAATAACAAGATGGAAAGTGGCATAAATATAAATATTTAAATAGATGGCGAGCACGTGCAATTGGATCTTTTTTTTTTTATTCTCATGTCTGTTTGATTTTATATAAAAGGTTAAAATAATATGATAATCATCGTTTTTACCTGTATAAGAATGATTGATTGAGGATCGAAATAAGTAGTATGCAACCGAATGGCTTACCATTGTTTTTCATTTGCAATATGACCGTTATTTTCCTTTCAATTGCTGAACACACATGGTTTATGCGTAACCAGGGACACATACATTGTGAGATATAATGTTCCCAGGCGTATCCCATCTCTAGATAAAGGGCGAATATGGATTCAATCATCAGACATTGAATTATTCGCTTGCAAGTGAAAAATTCTACAGCATTGCTTCTTAGCTTATCTTGACTTAAGTGAACCAAGCTGCGTGCTAAAATTTCACCATTTCATTTTCATTATTCATGTTATTGGTTGAACAAAAAATTCACATTTCAAGTATCTATTATCTGTATATCTCATAGGCTGGCCATATAGACATATATTCTAAAGTGTATTAGTATATAGCATATACATATCTGCATCCTCGTAGCTAATGCCTTTTTAACTTGGATATGATATGAACCTACAATATAAATTAACATGCTCGGATCCATGATTGAATTGAGGATCATGGGGAGGGGTACAATAAAATGTCTCGATTTACCGTCTGAATCCGCAACTGACTGAAACACCTTGGTTTCAATTTTAAATTTGAAAATATTAATGGTTGATTTGGAAATGAAGGAAAACGTGCTCTTCATCCTCAAAATTTTTACAACTTTACATACTCTGTGTATATAATATGCTATTAATGACATAAGTCATGCTCTTCACCTTCATACTTTATTTGGCCTTTTAAACTTTTTTGGATTCGCGCGTCCGACTGATGAGTCATTTGTAGACGAAACGCGCGTCTGGCGTATATATACAAAATTTAGTCCTGGTATCTATGATGAGTTTATATTCAGACTGATATGTACAATATGTATCACTGCACCATGCTTAGGCTATGGTCATTCGACAGAAGTATGACTTGTTAAAACTTTTTTGTTGTTGTTGAAGAAGCAATAAAGAAATTTCACAATTAGGAGAAAAAAATGAAAAAAGAGGCCTAGGAAGACGTTCAAAACTCGAAAATAAATAGAGGGAAAAAAAAAACAGGCGACAACACTACAAAACTAGAGTCTCAACCCAGGGTACAAAATTTCTCGCTGCGTTGGAGGTCCATTAATTGGTGGTCATGCATGGGCTGGTTTCTGCTATTGTCAGACGGTTGTCTCTTTAACATACTCCCCATTTCCATTTTCAATTTTAGCGGTGTCTCTCACCTAGGTTTATGTACACCATGAGCCATGAACTATATGTATCTGGTTTACAAAGATACCTATCTTCTTTAGTGTTTGCTCAAAACACAGAAAAGCACCAAAAAAAATCGTCATTAACGGACAATTTAAAATGTACTGCTGAAAATTTGTATGTGTCTGCTAACGAATTCGGCAATATTTGACTTATTTGTTAGTGAGATAATGTCTTGTTGATCATTTTTGCAAAATCGCCAAAAAATAGTGATCACTGTCATTAGGCAGATTCTCCAATAAGGAATCGACTGATGAAAATCATTGACATAGGTCATATTGACTTCTTTGTGTAGATCATTCATCTTCATGTGATCGACTGTCTTGCTGACTAATTTTGCATTTTTAAAGTGCCCGTCTATCATTTACAGTTTTGAACTTAATAATCGGCAAAAAACGCTAAAAATTAAGAAATAATTATTTCATGCCATGCTCTATGCTCATTTTAACATGGGTAGGCATTGTGTTTGTTAATATCTTAATACCGAGCGTTAGCGATGTATTAAATGTTTACAAATATAATGCCTACCCATGTTAAAATGAGCTTAGAACATGGCATGATAGAATTATTTCGATTCTAATAGGAATATTTTGAACTTTTGTTCTTAGAAGCGGACCTATAGTAGACGTTCGAAATGTCGCCATTTTGATTTGATGACCAAAAACGTTATAGAAAAATCAACAGTTTATCAATAAAAAAAAGAACAGAAACATTTAAAATTACTTTTAGAATGTTTTTATTTAAATTCCTAGCGAGCAACACCAACAAAAATGTCCATTTTGATCTCTGGCGTTGTTCAATTTCAATTGTAAAGTCAATCACGTGCAGCCCATGTTCTATTCAAATTAGAACATGGCTTTGTACCCAAAGCTAAAAAAGGAACGTCATATTAGAATTAGTTATTTAAGAGCAATAACTTCTTTAAGGATTCCTCTGATGAATTCGTCAATTCACTTTTTTGTAGACCGTAACTGGGTGATGATCTTTAATTTAATCTGCAGTTTCTGTATCTGTTTAATATAGTTTTCAGATAACAGGCGAACTTGAACGCACACAAATGGAAAAATCTTCATTAAAGGACAATAACTCCAATTCGTTTGTCGATTTCAGTCATTTGACCTCTTTCAGAGACTTAAATTTGTCTTGTATATCAATCCTTTTTGCTATTCAAAGTTTCATTTTATCAATGATTGATTTCAAGATAATGATCAAAAATGTTTTATGTAGTTTTATCACAGGCACTTGTCTCAGAATTCCCCCCCCCAATATACCTTTATATTGAAGGCCGTACATTGAACTATCATGGTTTACCTTTATTATAAATTGTCATTTGGATGAAGACGGTTGTCTCGTTGGCACTCAGACCACATCTTCCTCTATCTATATAGGATATTTTTTTTCTGAGACGAATGTCTGTGAGTTTTATGTAGACTTTTCTATCTATAGCGGTCTTCAAGATAAAAGACTGTCTGAACAAAACTTGCATTTTACCCAGGAGCTGTGTTCTATTTTTATATGACTGAGAAGCAATTATAATGTCATGGGAGACATTTTTTAAAACTAGATACCCCAATAATGATTGTGACCAAGTTAATACAATAGTTTCATCAGAGACTATTTCTGTATATAAGATAACGGACGACAGACGCCAAGTAATGAGAAAATCTCATATTTTTTATTGACAACATCTTTGTGACACTTGGAAAACGTGCTTTTCAAATCACCATTCCTATAGGAACTATAAACGGTTGTCCACTTCATCCCTAAATGTTCCTTCAATCATATGAGGTTGCCTTTATACAGGAGATTTTCTGGAATAACGAATTAACATTTCAGCAGTGCCTGCGATTGGAGTGTATATATTCCAGGGTTTTCGAGGTCTATCAGATTTCCTTGATGGCATGGTTGCTGCGTACAAGCAAGATTTGAAGCAAGGGTTGAGAATTCGTCCTAGAGTTTTAAAGAAGACCACAAATATGTTACTGTCCCAGGTTAGGGGGAGGGTTGGGATCCCGCTAACATGTTTAACCCCGCCACATTATTTATTTATGTGCCTGTCCCAAGTCAGGAGCCTGTAATTCAGTGGTTGTCGTTTGTTTATGTGTTACATATTTGTTTTTCGTTCATTTTTTTACATAAATAAGGCCGTTAGTTTTCTTGTTTGAATACACCTTATCGCTATTTGTCCGCCATTGCTGGAAATCACACAGGTTCCCGTAAAATTTTGACGTCATAAAACAAAATGTCTGACGCCACAATGGAAAAGTGATTGTTGTTGACGTCAAAAGTTCAAGCGGACGGGTCAGCCGGGAATAGCGATAAGGTGTATTGTTTTACATTGTCTTATCGGGGCCTATTATAGCTGACTATGCGGTATGGGCTTTGCTCATTGTTATAGGCCGTACGGTGAACTATAGTTGTTAATGTCCGTGTCATTTTGGTCTTTTGTGGATAGTTGTCTCATTGGCAATCATACCACATCTTCTTTTTTATATTCAATTGTCATAGCCACAATTTCGCACCTTTTCTTTGATTATGACATATCAATATATCTTTGATGTCATTATGTGTATCTAGTGGAGCAAGATCAACCTACCATTCTAGAGTACCCGAGATCACCTTTGTTATTGATGACGGTCATGTTGATCAACGTAGTTTTCTATGCAGTGTTTTGTAATTACACCTTTTTAGCAATTGTATTATATTTCTCTATTTCAATTTTTGTCCCCTTGGTATCTTCTGCTTTTTGTTCAGCCCCGAACGTCTAATTTAAAGTAATACAGCAACTTGTCATTAAATGGCAGGTCCAAGGTTAGGAAGATGACAGAACACTTCATATTGGTTCTCTACAACACATCATATTTTGACTGATAAATGACGTCTGATGTTAATAACTTAGCATTCACCAATACTAACATGTGAAGGAGTTCGAGGTCAAATGAATCACATACGGCAGAAATGAACTACTTTCAATCCCTCAAACGTCATCATGCGGATAACATATCACGTACAGTTGCCGATTTTTTTTTTATGCCCCACCTACCATAGTAGAGGGGCATTATGTTTTCTAGTCTGTGGCTCCGTTCAGGTTAAAGTTTTTGGTTAAGGTAGTTTTTGTTGACGCTGAAGTCCAATTAACTTGAAACTTAGTACACTTGTTGCTTATGATATGATCTTTTTAATTTTAAAGCCAAATTAGACTTTTGACCCCAATTTCACGGTCCACTGAACATAGAAAATGAAAGGGGAGTTTCAGGTTAAAGTTTTTGGTCTAGGTAGTTTTTGATGAAGCTGAAGTCCAATCAAATTGAAACTTAGTACACTTGTTGCTTATGATATGATCTTTCTAATTTTAAAGCCAAATTAGACTTGTGACTCCAATTTGACTGTTCACTAAACATAAAAAATGAAAGTGGGAGTTTCAGGTTAAAGTTTTTGGCCAAGGTAGTTTTTGATGAAACTGAAGTCCAATCAACTTGAAACTAAGTACATATGTTCCCTATAGTATAATCTTTCTAATTCTAATGCCAAATTAGATTATTACCCAATTTTTACAGTCCATGGAACATAGAAAAGGATAGTGCAAGTGGGGCATCCGTGTACTTTGGACACATTCTTGTTTTTATGCCCCACCTACGATAGTAGAGGGGCATTATGTTTTCTGGTCTGTGCCTCTGTTCGTCCGTCCGCTTCAGGTTAAAGTTTTTGGTCAAGGTAGTTTTTGAAGAAGTTGAAGTCCAACCAACTTGAAACTTAGTACACTTGTTCCCCATGATATGATCTTTCTAATTTTAATGCCAAATTATAGTTTTGACCCCAATTTCATGGTCCACTGAACATAGAAAATGATAGTGCGAAGTTCAGGTTAAAGTTTTTGGTCAAGGTAGTTTTTGATGAAGTTAAAGTTACATCAACTTGAAACTTAGTACACATGTTCCCTATGATATGATCTTTCTAATTTTAATTCCAAATTAAAATTTTGACCCCAATTTCACGGTCCACTGAACATAGAAAATGATAGTGCGAGTGGGGCATTCGTGTACTATGGACACATTCTTGTTTTTTATTTTACTAATACTAGTAATTCAGAAACTGCCCAGGCACCTTATAACACGAACTTATGGACCAGGAAGAGACCAAAGTCAGATGAGTTCTCCCAGATGGATATTTAGACCCTCAGAATAAGACCAAATTGGACGGATTTACACTTACTTATAGCAGAGGTCAACCATTCTAACAAATTGTTACTGTTCTTCTTCTTCGAGGAAAGATAAACATATCAATATGCTGACCAATGAACCATGAAAATGAGGTCAACGATCAAGGAAAATGAATAAATAGTGAAATGAAAACATGTCAAGGTTATAGATGATCAACATACAATTGAAAATGGAAATGGGGAATGTGTCAAAGAGACAACAACCCAACCATAGAACAGACAACAGCAGAAGGTAACCAATAGGTCTTCAATACAGCGAGAAACTCCAGCATACCTTGCAATATTACTTTAAATACAATAGTTGACCTTGTACTCAAACTAACTGAACATAGCAGTTGTAGAAGAGAAAAAACCTATTTAAACAGTGTCCTTCCCAATAATAATATAGCATCCTAGTTACAGTAATTCTAGAATACTATTTTGTTTCTAGAAATTAAAGCATCACATCCATAACTTAGACAATGTTCAGAACTGTCAACGTATATTTGTTCCACCTTACAGAAGTTCCAATGGAAACTTTGTTATAAACAATGTCATAATATCTGTTCCTGTTGGAACAAATATTCTATACCATTTATTCCGTTAGGAACATTCACTGTAATATTTATTCCAGTGGAAATATTCCAGAATATTGTTTCCATTTGGAACTTATATTATGAAGGAACTTCTATAACAAGAGTGGACACGCTGAAATGTCTCACCTTCTTTACTAATCATTTATGGTTATGTTGAGAGTCCTAAATATAAAACTTTACTACATATCATATAAACTTAACATGATCCGATAAAATGAGGTCAAGGTCATATAAACCAAATAAGAAATACGTGTACAACTTACAATCATTCACTACACTTAATATGGTTGACCGATTGCTTATAGTTTCTAAGAAACAGACTTAATATTGACAAATGAACCATGAAAATGAGGTCAAGGTCAGATGAACCATGCCAGACAGACATGTAAAGCTTACAATTCTTTCATTAAACAATGAACAAATAAAGTTGACCTAATTTACAGTTTAAGAAAAACAGACCAAAACACAAAAACTTAACACTGAGCAATTAACCCTGGAAATGAAGTCAAGGTCAAATAAAACCTGAGAGACTGACATGTACATCATAAAATATGTCCATACATCAAATGTAGTAGACCTATTGGTTATAGTATTAGAAAAAAAGAACAATACTCAAAAACTTAACTCTGATTTGTAACTGAACCATGAAAATGAGGTCCAGGTCAGATGACACTTGTCAGCTAGAAATGTACCCCTTACAATCATTCCATACACCAAATATTGTAGACCTATTGCATACATTATAAGAAAAACAGACCAAAACACAAAAACTAACTATATAAACCACTGAACCATGAAAATAAAGTCAAGGTCAATTGATACCTGTCACTCCTTCCATACACCGAATATACAAGACCTATTGCCTATAGTATCTGAGATATAGACTTGTCCACCATTACTCAACCTTGTTCACTGATCCATGAGATGTGGTCGAGGTCATGTGAAAACTGTATGACGGACACGAGGACATTGCAAGGTACACACATACCAAATATAGTTATCCTATTACTCATAATAAGAGAGAAATTAACATTACAAAAAATCTTAACTTTTATTTCAAGTAGTCACTGAACCAAGAAAATGAGGTCAAGGACATTAATGGATATGCAACAGACCTAAACTTCGTAACATGAGGCATCTATATACAAAGTATGTATGAAGCATCCAGGTCTTTCACCTTCTAAAATATAAAGCTTTTAAGAAGTTAGCTAACACCGCTGTAGTAGAGGCTGTGGACGGAACACAATCCCTTAGTCAAGCTTTCTGCAACAAAAATCGTTACCAATAGCATCACATTCCCACAATTTATCATCACATTACCATGATGGTCAAAAGAAGAACACAACAACCTATATATGCATTCCTTGAGCCATGAAAATGAGGCCAAGGACAACCGACATATGTCTGACTGAACCTTAAGGATGTACTTAGGTGAGGTTTTGGAATTTGTGTCAAATGTTCGGACTCCTTGGTGTCATTTCCATACAATACAATGTAAAATATTTTGCCCCATAACACCTATTTATCTTTTCAGATAAGACTTAATAGCTCATGAAAGGTCATTTACCAAAATTTTAGAAGATTCTTGATTTTCTTTCTTTTGTTTTGAGACCCAAATGATACCAATGCAAATATAAGGTAAAAGTCCGAGTCAGCCTTTTCCTGTCATATTTTAAATCTCATATATCTTGAAAAGGAGGTCCATGACCTATCAATATTTTTAGCTTAACCTTATCTTTAATTGATGCTCTACCAGCTTATAGTATCAATTTTAATTTCTTAATTTCTTAATTTTTACCTAACCTCACCTAAGTACATCCTTAACATCAAAAGGCATCTGTTTATAGATGTAATATAATTTGTCTAGCTTTTCCACTTTCTGTTTATAAAACTCTAAACAATCTTTTTATTCAAAGTTTCTAAACAAGAACCCATGTCTCAAATCCTGCAACACTCCTCACATGTCATGAAAGTAAGACAATTTTTTTTTCTCTGTGGATAAAAAATCTTTTAAAACTGAACCATGAAAATGTGGCTATGCAATGCTAATAGTAAGTTAACAAAATTCAAATGGTCTATTCTCCATCATATTCATGAAACTTAAAAGCTTTATATAGCTTCATAACATTACAGCATTTGAGGCTGAACTTAACAAGACATTTTGTTAAAGAACACAGATAAGAACCTTTTCATGTGTTGGTGTATATGCTTTTCCAGAGATATATGTGTATATATGTCTCTGGCCTTTCTTAATGTTTTCTTATTATTTCTAAAATTAGATGTTAAATCAAAGTCTTTGATAACTTTGCTTTAAATTATTCCCTTTTTAATCTTTAATAGGAAGATTTATAGTTTGATATTGTTTAGACAGCTCTCTATCATTGAATAGATATAGGAAGATGTGGTGTGAGTGCCAATGAGACAACTCTCCATCAGACTGTATTTTGCCCACTTAAATCCCATTCTTTGAAATATTTAGAGTTTTTGATCTGTTCAAAAAAAAAAAAAATAGACAATAAATTCAATCTTGTTTTCTTAAAATATAACAGAATATAAAAAATAAATGGTAGATTTACAGTAATATCCAGGCTAATGATCGTGATTCAAAATGTGCAGAAAGATATCAGACTTGAAGACATTTTCAAAACCTCAATTCAGACAATTATATTTTTCTATTCTTTATTTGTAAAATGTATCTTGAATGTATTGAACATATCCAAGATGACAGCACCTCACATATATACAAACATTGAATCTCATAAAACAGTGAGAGAGGCATAAACACTGAAACATTAAACTGATAATTTATTCATTCATTAACATAAAATATTTTGAACTCTATCAAATTTCAAAATCTAAGTCCTCATCATTCAAGTCATCAACTTTAAACAAATGTTTTGTACCTGGCAATTTCTCTATAGAATTCATGATGATTTCTGTGTCGTCTGCATTATTGCTGAGAGGAACATTTTGTTTGTTTGCTGAGTTACCTCCCTTTTTCATAATAGAACCTGTTGCATAAGTATTAGTATTTATAGGATATAAGACATTACTTGAAAAATTAGTAACATTGTCTTGGGACAATTCAACCCCATTCATGACTTTTGGAGAAAATAACTCTTCTTTCTTGAAGGCAGGAAATTCGTTTGTGACAAACCCTTTAGGTGACCTCTCAATTTTATGATGAAAATATTTTTGGCAATTTGAAGAGTCAGACTCTTCTTCTTGTGATGACTGAGATTCCTGAAATTTTACGACGGGATTAACAGTAAAATATATGCCCTGTTCATCATCGCTATCATCACTAGAGCTCATGGTCTCGTCCTCAACAAATTGTCCCCATTTAGAACTCTTGGCTTCAATGGTATTTGGCGATTCCTTTGACTTTACTGTTTCTACTTGACTTAACCTAGAGTTTTTCAAGTCAAAAACATTGGTCGATTTTGATAAATTGTTTATTCCTGTTTCATTAACACCTTCAGATGGGTAACCATAACCTCTAACCTTTGCACTCTGACCTGTAAATGTTAAACTAGAAAAATCTTGTTTACTACCTTCTGCAAAAGGTTTATCTGTTTTGTGATTATTAAGCTTATTTCCACTTTTGATTTTGTTGTATATATTCTCGTCAGATGCTGTATCCATAGCAACATTTTGTTGTTCTTTGAAAGGATGGTTAGCCCTGAAATTGTTTGCAGAAGAAGTAGGATTGTATTCGGAATATTCATCACTTCTTTTGGAATTTTGTTGCCAGTTTCTGAAAACAATAACGATAATCTTATTATGATAAAATGAAAACACTTTTTTTACTAGGATAATAAAAATACCACTTCTTTTAAGGTTTTCATTTGTTTAGCTGTGCACATTATTGTGAAAGCTGGCGTCATCATGAATGTTACATTTCATTTGAAATTAAAGAACCTTAGTGAGTGGGCTAACATATCCCACGCCCCCACATTGTCTCTGGACAAACAAAATAACTGTAAGAAAAAAAATTAAATCATAATTTCCTGTCGATATGCACATCTACATTAAGTATATCCTTGTAATCTAAAAGGTTTCATGAAATTATGTTGTGTGGTTTCAGAGGAGTTGCAATGACAAACTGTTGCAGTAGTATATTGAGACAAATAAGTTCAAAGGGGTGCAACTCCTAGAAAAAAACTCGATTCATAATTTCAACTGTTAAACTGTTGCAGTAGGATATTGAGGCAAATAAGTTCAAAGGGGCGCAACTCCTAGAAAAAAATCTGAATCATAATTTCCTGTCTATATGCACATCTACATAGTAGCATGTTTCTCTATTGTCGTAAAAAATCATAATATATATCTAATAAAATTGATAGATTTAGCTAACAAAGTCCTTATATTTCAATAAGGTAACTTTATTTGTTAGTGGAAAATTGTTTTAATGTTAATTAGGCTTAAATTAAAAATTGCTTGCTTTCCCCTCTCTGTGATTAAAGTAAGATAACTCTGGTCAATTTTCCTAACATTTAATCATTATAGGAAGATGATATAGTTCTGTTTTCATTTATAGTCTTTTTCATAAAAGTTCTAATTGTTTTGGGTAGGTCCCAATTACAATTTTACACTCTAGCATTCGGCATCAGTTAGAAGCTTCTGGAATAAAATGGTGACTATGGTGTACTGTTTTGTGTTTGTGTTAGGCGTTATTACACTTCTTTAATGTATTTGTCTTCAGGGATCGAGTAAAGCAGATAAGTTACATCAGCTTAATGCTTCATTTGAGTTCTGGCATAATGGTATACACCATACCGATCTTAGAAACAAATGCCTTTACGAGTAGAATGATGAATGCTGTTGGACAGTTTTTGATGCATACCACAACTTGAAACAGTGTATTCTTGACAGCACAATTAATGTTTTTCACCGGCATATTGTACCTCAAAAAGTAGGAAAAAGTGTTTTTTTTTTAATAATTTCCAGGATATGGCTTTAATAGAGAGCAATTTCATGAATACTGGGAAGATGCTTTTTCTGTGACATATTTGCTTGTTCCAGAATATTTCCCCCTAACAAGGGAAAGTTTTATTCTGTAAGTGCCTGTGATCTGTGATTTATATCAGTTTGTCTCATCGCTCTAAAAAATTAGTGATGATGAAGGCAGATTTGACCTTGTTTATTTTTTTACGTATAAGCACGGTATGAACACTTACTGATCACAAAAAAATATTTATAAGATAACAAAATAATTCTTTATATTGGTATATATTAATTTTAAACATTTCAAAACAAATAAAAGAAATTATAGATATACATAAATGTCTTTGATAAACTATTGAAAAATACGAGTATCTAGTACATTACTGATTT